>NC_057318.1:1285958-2571916 GCF_000687475.1 Ustilaginoidea virens | reverse complement strand
CTATAGTTTATATATTTTCGCCGACTCCTACCTTTAAACTATTTAAAACTAAACGATATCTAAAGATAATATATATCGGGCCCGATAGACGGTAATCGCAAATAGGGAATAATAATTACTAATAGAAGCAGCAATATAAGAATAAATTACTAATTATACCCTAAATGCATATAGTATACTCCTTTACTAGGTATAGGTATAGCTCCTATCGTTTAAGCCCCTAACTATTATGGTAATCTAACGTTACTATAACTCACCTATTATAGGCTACTTAAGGAAAAATACTACTTTCTAATTATTACGATGAGATTATTACTTTAATAATATATCGTCTAAAGTAGCAAGATATATTTAGAATTGCCGATGCTATAAGGTATATAAGAGCTATTAATTACGCCAAGGCTTACTATAACTGCTACTAATTGCAGACCGCTTCTAGTTATAGATATTAATCGACTTTATAACTAACCTTCCTGCCTATAATATATCCGACCCGCAATTCCTTATAGTAATAATAGACTGCCTATTAAAATATATCTAGCTAGAAGCTATATACTTAATAAAAGCAAAAGACTATATAGAGCGGTTCTAATAGTACTAATAGCGCTTTTATAATTTTCCTAAGGAGATTATTAGTAATTAAGGTTTGGATTAAATAGGCTAATTTTAGTCTATACTTTATAAATTAGCTAGGACCGAGCAATTTCTTTCTATAGTATACTATCCCTAAACCGATAGCAGTATAAAGCGAATAAACTAAAAGGTATAGGCGGTCCTCTATATTATAGTTTCCTTTAATTAGTATAATTAGCTAAACTATCTCGCGGTATATTAATTCGCATTAAATAATTAGATATTATCTATTATTGGGTTTAGCCTAAACTAGCTGCTTAATAGGTTTAATATTCTAATTATTGCTTTACCCCTAGAGGTAACCTTAAGCTTAATTACCTTAAAAGGGCATATAGCTCTTTTTCTTAATAACCTTAAAGAGGGATAAAAATTAGCCTAAGCTACTATCGCCTTCGCATAGTAATAATAGTAAGATATTACTAACCGTTTATAACGCCCGGCCAAACGCTTTTAGGTCGGCGATTAAGTATAGTTAAATCTCTAGAATATTAAAATAAACCGCCTATATAAAAAGCTCAATTAGGTCTCTATTAAATATACTATTATTACCATCCTATTACCGCTTAATATCTAGTTTAATATCTTATAAGGTATCTATTTAGTTTTCTATATTAACTTAATCGAATAGGCCGCTTTTAATCCGCTACTTAGTTAGGTAATAACCGATATATAACCTAGGCCCTTATTTATCCTCCCCTAAGACTCTATAAACCTATATAAAAAATATAAGGTTAAGGAGATACTTACGGCAAAGAATATATAGGGTTAAAGATAAAAATATAATATACTTATAAAGTAGAAAGGGTACGATTTACCGATATAGGAACCCCTAAAAAACTTTAAGGATACTATTATATAAGAAATATTTAAAGCTAAATAGGGGGATATTAGGACTTACGATAGGCTTAGTTAGGTCCTAAAATAGGGTCTATTAAACCGGTAAATAATACTAAATGCTTACTACTATAAAAAATAAAATAAAATAATAAAAACACGCCTAAAAAAAAAATATATATATATAATATAATAAACCAAACCGGGGCCGATATAGGCTTAACCCTAATATACCCCTTTTTAGGGCTACTTTTTATCTCCTTAAGCCTCTTCCTATTCTTATAGCGGCATATAAGCTAATAGTAGTAGGGGTCCTTATAGGGTAAAGCATATATATAGGCTGTATATTAGATAGGGATAATTCCCTATATATCTATAATATAATAGAGTCTATAGGATACTATAAGGCAAATACAGCAGGGGCATACTAAAAGATAATAAGACCCTTTAACGAAATAGGGCTAGACGATATAGTATCTATAGTAACAGCTATAATAAAGACGGCAAAGGCATAGGGGGCTATAAAGCGGGATCTGCCTACTACTATAGGGGTTATATTAAATAACCTTACGCTAACGGCGGCAAAGCCTCTATATAATACTAGCCGCCCTAATCGTATAATAATTCCCCTTTTATATAATACGCGGGGAGGGCGGGCCAAGATAAAGGCAAAGGCAATTAGGGATATTAAGCTCTAACCTAGTACTATTCTATCTTAGTATAATATTCCCAGGCTTCTATTTATATCTCCCTTATAATATTTAGAATAAGAGTAAGATCTATAATAGACCTAGCCTAGTGCCGTAAGGGCATTAACGCTATAGATACGGTAGAAACCATACTAATAGCATCTCTTAGCCTAAACGCTAAATGTAGGGCACTAGGGGCTACCTACTCGGCAGTAAAAGCATAACGCTATTAATTATTTAAAGCCTAAAACTTAGGGATGAGGATAGTAATATATGCTTTCTATATATCTATCTTAGGACGAGCAGGCTCTATAATAGCCCTCCCCTCCTTTACTGCTTTAATCTAGCTGCGTAAAATGCATTATAGTATAGGGTTCCCCGCGAGATACTAATTAAGTTATACGTAAGATATATAAGAATTAGTGCAACTCTTATACCCCTTAGCTCTTCTATAATACTTATATATAGGCAATTCTCCAGTCGATTATATATACTTAGTGCATCTATCGCATAGAAACTCTTTGTCTTTTATATACTAATACTCCTTATCCGAAGAATCCCCCTCTAAAAGATAGTCGCTAGCAGTATAATATAGCTTCTAGGGATAAATAGGGCTTAATCCCTCCCTAATAGGGGCACTTTTAGCAGCAGATAAGGATATATTTGGGCTCTAAATAGGGTCAGTATAAGATACTTGCGATAGAGGTAGGGACTTAAGACTTACTAATAGGCTTTACGATAGGCTAGACCAGATCTTACTACAAAAAGAGTTAGCAGCTAGTTGCAATAGAAATAGAATTCAGTAAGGAATACTAATATAAGCAGGATAGAAATAATACTTTAACCGATTAGTATATAATATAGGCTTAATATAGGATAAAACTTATAACGATAGGGACCTTTAATACTTATTAATAGCCTTAATAAGAAGAAGGGAAGAAGGAAAAGAGCCCCAATAAGGAAAAATAAAGACTATAGGGAGATTTCTAGCCGGTAGCTAGCGAAAATTTTTTCATAACGTTCCTAGCTATATCGGTTAACCTTTAGCTAGCGGCACGATAATAAACTTCTATACGCTTCTACTATACTATTCCTAATTAATAACTATACGACTCTTATTAATTATATAGCTATATCCGCTATAGTTATAGACGAATCCTTCCTATACCTAGCAATTAGCCTATATACGGATTTGAGGATATTGCGATATAGTAATCAGCAATATGATTGGTCCCTAGCGGAGGATTGATTGATAATGGAAGGCGATTTTTCCGACTCTAAGGCGGAGAAGGGGGGTATATTACGGGCTTAGGCTATGCCCGCGCCACAATATAGCTAGCACTCGGGCTGCGCCCGCGACTAGCCTTAGGAGTATCGGTATAGGGTTATAAAGGCTCGTTAAGGACTCGGCCCGTGCTATATATAGGCATAAATAGGCTATTTAGAGGCCCTTATTCGGGCCCTCTCTCTTTCCTCCTTAGTCTATTTAATATATTCATTCGACGCCTATTCGCAGTAGCCCTAGGGCCAGTCCTTTACAGATATTAACTATAATATTATCGAAAGGATTACCTATATATGCTATTAATGCCAGATGAATGCAAAAGCACTTAGCCGATTCAAATTCACACTAAAAGATAATTGCTAATTTAACTATAAGATAATCGTAGATATCCTTTATATTAATAATCGGCCGGTATTATATATTATAGATACCGCAATAAGCTTCTAGGCAGCTATGTTCCTTAACCCTTAAAGACAGAAGGCCTAAGATATTTAGAATACTCTTAAGGAATACTAGATTAATACTTATTTTAGCCCACTAGATTAGATAGTCTATAATACCAGACTAAACTTTACTTCCGCTAAATTCTATTATAATGCCCGGCTTCTATCTATTAATATGGATAAAATTCCTATCGAAGCCTATTATAGTATTAGCAAAGTTGAGAGATATTACGCCCTATTACGCAGAGCCTATACTATTATTAATGAAGAAGTAGGCGATCTATTAATAAAGGAACAGAAATTATAGCTAGCTATTAAAGCCGTTAATGATTCTACTAGGCCTAACGGCCTAGTACCTATATTACTAGTCTTTAGGGCGTATCCCCGACTTACGGATGACTCACCCCCTAGCCTATTAATATTATAATGCGCTTTAACATTACGAAAGGCTACTAATAAAGCTAGGAAATGCCTTGCTAAGCGATAAATTCGTAATGCCTTTGCCTAACGGAATGGCCTAGATATACGGCCTATCTACCGACTACCCCTATAGTTAGATATATAGGTATAAAAAGAAAAAGGTGGATAGTATAGGCCGTACTGGCTAATCAGCCTCGATGGTAAGACCTATATTATATAGATGCCATATAGCCCGGTTAAGTTCCAGTTAACGGTCGTTAAGCCTTATAACTATAACCTTAATAGCAATCCCGCTGCTAATAATCCTAAAAATATTATCTATACCGAAGGCCCGGCCCGCCCCAGCAGGCTAGAAGTCAAAATACTAGCTACAGCCGTACCTCTAGCCGCAATAATACCTATAGTCGCAATATTATCGATAATACCTACAGTCGAGACATTATCAACGAGACCTATAGCTGCAATATTATTGCTAACCCTTAATAGATTACCTATAGCCGAGATATTATTATTGCCAATCCCTAACCCTAACCCAGCTAGGATACCGGCGTTACGGCCAGTATCACTATTACTATTACTAGTAAAGGTGGTATTCAACGTTATAATCAATAAAGACTAAAAAAAGGCTTTTATTAATACTATCGCTTCTAATACTATTATTAATACCTCTTTCCTAACCGCGAAAGAGTAAGCCGACCTATAGCTTACTAGCTAATTACGCCGGGAAGGGAAGATTATAACCCCTAGAGCCCCTTTCGAGTAGTCTAATCGTATAGAGATTAAAACGTTATAAGCCCGCAATATATTCAGATTTATTACCTTTAATATCGGTCAATATAGCACCTAGCGCCTATTCAACTCACGTATAGTACGAGAAATCAAAAACAAAGGCACAAATACCCTATATAAGAAGTCTAGGCTTATTATATAAGGGCATAGTGATAATAAGAAGCGATTGATATTAATTTAGTCCCCTATAATCCAACATGCTAGTTAATGGTTACTAATATTAATAGCCCCCTTATTGTAACGCTTTTACGGCCTATTTTTTTAGATATAGGATATTACGTAAGCTTATATGCAGTCATTAACCACCCTTAATAGATCGATTATCGCTAAGCTACCTAAGCAGATAGCGTATTAATACCCCGATAATACGATTATAGAAGTGGTAAAGCCACTATACGGAATAGCTAAGGCAGGCACCTACTAGTGGGCGATATACTTCTGGCACTATCGTGAGAAGTTAGGCATAACTACTTCAACCTATGACCCCTATTTATTGATATCCGACGATACTAGCGATGCCATATACTTTGGCATTATAGGCATGCAGACTGATAATACCCTCGGCCTAAATAATAATGCCTTCTTCCAATAGGAAGAATTAGAGCTCACTAAGGCAGGCTTTAATGCCAAGCCTAAGACGAGGCTATCACTAACCGTACCTTTAATATTTAACGGATATATCCTCACAGTTAATAAGACTAACAGCACGATAATATTATGCTAGAAAGGTTAAAGCAAGAAGATTATAACTATCAATAAGAATACGCCTATAGCCTAGCGTAAATATATCGAGTAATACGCTTGCGGTGCTTATATAGCTATAGTTTGCTAGCCCGAGGCGTCTTTTAATCTATTTATTACAGCATAATACTAGCAACCTGACCCTAATAATATCGTGAGGTTAAATAAGCGCCTTTAATAGTAGCGCGATAACTAGGGTTGTGGCTTACGGTATATTAATCTGGCCCTTACTATAGTCAAACTCTTTATATTTATCGACGGATCCTTTGCCAATAATAAAGATTTAAGCTCCTAGATTAGCTATATCATTATGCTAGGGAATAAAAAAGATAATAACCCTACGGATAATGCCTTCCTGCTTACTAGTAATATCGTTACTTATAGCTTTATAAAGAGTAAGCATATAATGCATAGCACACTCGCTTCAGAGCTGTATAGTATAGTGCAAGGGGTCGATATTGCATATGCGATAGGCACGACCCTTAATATAATTACCAGCAGGCTGGGATTGCTGAAGATCCCTACCGTTGTATATATAGATTCTTTTTTATTATACAAATGCCTAGTTAAGCTAGGCACTACGAAAGAGAAGAGGCTTATAATAGATATTATAGCCTTGCGATAGTCATACAAGCGCTAGAAAATCTACGAAATTCGCTAGATTAATAGGAACGATATCCTTACCAATGTAATAACTAAGAGAACGCCTAATAAAGCCCTTAAGACCTTTATCGACTAAAATAGGGCTATTATACGTATAGAAGGGTGGGTAAAGAGGCCGGTCAATATCTGATTGCGTTTGGAAGATATTAGTGATATTATGTATGGCAAGTGTATGGATTTTCTTATGTTTAATGTTATGTGCATTTACTGCTTTTACTGCCCCTTTTTTGCCCCTTTATTTTAGCTGCGATATTCAACATACCGGCTGTACGGTATAAGCATGTATAAGCCGGCCGCGCGGCGCGATGGCGTTATCGGCGGCACAACCTGCCGAGACCGCGCCGCACTTTTCTTTCTATATGTGCGCCTTATATCCAAGCGATTCCGATATTTGCTTCTATAAAAAGAGAAGCTGCTAGTATCGGAATCGCTGTCGCAAGGTGCCTAATTGGGCACCAATTGGGCATATTGCGACGGATATGCCGCGCACACCCGATGCGCACGATATGGCCACTTTGGCCCCTTTTGCCCCTTTACCCCTAAGCCCGGTAGGGCACGCGGGCAGCCCGGCCCGACTGCGCCGATACACGTGACCACGGCACGCATAAAAAGGCCATATCGTGTAATTACCCTCTTTTGCTTCCTTTCTTTCCTTTTAGATAATAGTCATTAGTAAAGCAATTAAATCTTTTACTTAGTGACCTTACGGTATATGATACTATGCGCGCGACCCTACGTATAACTGGGTATCCCGAGTTTATATCAACAAATATACCATAAGATAGTATAGCTAATCGTACTAATTAAAGGAAATTATAATATAGAGGACCGCCTATACCTTTTAATTTATTTGTTTTATACTACTATTAGTTTAGGGATAGTATACTATTAATAGAAGTTATTTAGTCTTAACTGATTTATATAGTATAAATTAAAATTAGCCTACTTTATCCGAATCTTAATTGCTAATAATCTCTTTAGAAAAGCTATAAAAACGCTATTAGTACTATTAGAAGTATTTTATATAGTCTTCTGCTTTTATTAAATATATAGCCTTAAGCTAAATATACTTTGATAAGCAGTCTATAATTACTATAAGGAATCGTAGGTCGGAGGTATTATAGGCAAAAAGGTTAATTATAAAGTCGACTGATATATATAATTAGAAATAATCCGCAATTAGTAATAATTATAGTAGGCCCTAGCATAATTAATAGCTTTTATATACCTTACGGTATTAGTAATTCTAAATATATTTTGCTACCTTAGACGATATATTATTAAAGTAATAATCCTATCGTAATAGTTAGAAGGTAGTATTTTTCCCTAAGTAGCCTATAATAGGTAAATTATAGCAGCATTGTTAAAATCCTATAGTAGCCTACTAGGCTGCTGGCCTAATGCCCTACTGGTCTACTAACCTTCTGGCCCTTATACCGTCTCTTAGACTTACGGTGGTCTTACCAACCCAGGCCCTTGCCTTTTACCTTAAGGATTTTCAGTGGATTATTTACTGTATATCAAGTAAGGTAGGCCTTAAGGTAGGCCTTGTTAAAAAGGTGTGGCATTGCTAAATTAGCGTGGTGGGTCTACTAGCGTGGTGGCTAGTCCACTAGTGTAGTGGGTAATCTACTAGTGTGGTGGGTAGTCACTAGCGTGGTGGCTAGTTACTAGTGCGGTAACTAGTTACTAGTGCGGTGGTTAGGGTGGTTGAAAAGGCCCGATATAGTGGGGCTGCTGACGTATTATATACGTGGCAAAGCGAGCATTACGGGGAGCTTTTTTACTGGCTACCTTGGATGCCTGGGCCCACCCCTCCTTCGTGTATATATAGGATAGCTTTCCCCCTTCTTTCTAGATAGTAGAAGGGCAGCACAATCGAGTCTGTTAATGCACTATATGCCTCTTAACTTCTTACCTTCCCTGCGTTTTCTGGTTATCTTATATTTGCCTTGCCTTTACACTTGCTCTGCTTTATAGCACTTGTATAGTCTTAGGACTTAGTGAAAAATCTAGTATTATACTAAGATTAGTTCACAGGTCGCAGACAGTCTCGTGCCATCTAGCTAGCTAGTAAGGCTCTGCTTTTATAGTAACCTTGAAAATTGCAATAAGCATTAGATCACTATAGTAGTTAAGGGCTTAAATAATAAGAGCTATACCTATATCCGGTAAAAGAGTATGCTATATGCATTTAGGGTATAGTTAGTAATTTATTCTCGTATTGCTACTTCTGCTAAGAATTGTTATTCTTTATTTATAATTACTATCTATCGGGCCTAATATATATTATTTTTAGATATCGTTTAGTCTTAAATAATTTAGAGGTAGGAATTAGTAAAGATATATAAGCTATAAGCTAGGGTAGTCTTTAGGGCTAAAATTGGCATTTTCTTACCTTCTATCTTATCTATATTAAATACTAAAATAGATAGCGGTTTTAGAATTTAGGCGATATATAGCTCTATTCTATCTGCCTTTTATTTTTATCGAGAAAATATATTAAGATATTAGGCTTATAACCCTAGTCTATACTAAAGATTAAAGTTAAAGAGCGCTAGAGTCTTAGCCTATTAAGCTTATCGCTTAGATATTTCTTATAATTAGGCGAAATACTTTAGGTTCTTATAGTTAATAAAAATAATAAAAAGGGAGGCTATTAAGCGGAATTCTATTAATTATACTTTAAGGCAAAAGATAATAATAAAGACTTCCTTATCGTATATAGTATAATTCTATTCTATATCTAATAAGTAAGTAGAATAATATATAATAGAATAGAGTATACTATCTTCCCTAACCTATATTAGATAGCTACTAAAGGCTATATTAGAACTATCTACCTTAAGGACTATCTCTTTATTAAGGTCCTATTAGGCGAAAACTAAAGATAATATAAAATACTATTTAAGCGCTTAAAATACCGCCTTTTCTTTATCTAATTATTAAAATAAGACCCTTTTTTTTATTAATTTAACTAAAGGGTCGATAAAGTAAGAGAAGTTTAGGATAAAATGGCAATAAAAGTTAGTAAAACTAAAAAAACTATAAATGCCTTTTAATTTTGTAGGTGCTTTTTAGTTTTAAATAGCCTTAATCTTTTTAGGGTCTAGATAGATTTCCTTTCTAGCTATTATAATATATCCTAAGTATTAGACCTCTTTTACTATAAAGTTATACTTATTAAGATCTAAATTTAAGCCGGCCTTTTATAATTATCGAAAGACTTCCTTAATGCGCCCTATATAGTCTACTTTTAATCCCCTAATATAGATTAAGATATTATTAAGGTAGGTAGTTATAAAATCTCTTAATATATTCCCTAAAGCCCTATTAATATATCTTTAAAAGGTCATAAGGGCCTTAATTAGGCTAAATAGTATAATAAACTATTTAAATAGTCTAAATCATATATAGAATATAATTAAATATTTATCGCCCTCTATAATATATATCTTATAGAATGCTATATTGTCACAGGCTCGGGCTACGCCCGCGCTATAATGTGGCTAGGACTCGGGCTGCGCCCGTGCCTAGCCTAAGTAGGGTCATATAAATCAGCGGCATAAGGTCACAGGACTACGCCAAGACCTCGACCCGTGCCAATATATAGTTAAATAGACTATCGAGAGGCCCTTATTTAGGTTCTCTCTCTTTCCTCCTTAGTCTATTTAATATATTTATTTAATGCCTATTCGCAGTAGCCTTAGGACCAGTCCTTTACATTTAAATAGACTCTCTCAGCCTTACTATTATAACCTTACATTATAGAGCTAATAATGCAGGCTATATAAGATATCGAGAGAAGTATACCTAGAGAACCGAGTAGAAAGAACCTGAAGCTATAACGCCCCCGATATAATACATATACCCAAGTAGAGCAACTTGCAATAGGGTTATATTAGATAGAGGCGCAGATATATACTAACGCGCAATACCTTACTGCTATTACTGCCTTGCTATAGGCCCTTCTCGCGAGCTAATTAAATAGCTTCTAAAACGCTACCTAACCGGCCCTAGTTGTATAATATAACGCCCCCCTCCCTACTGCTTAGGATACCTAGCTAAAGCGTAAGCCGATCCTAATAGGGGACCCTTTTAATAGCAAAAAGGCTATATTTATAGCCTAGCGGACCTTTATATAATATAAGCTTAAGGTCGATAGGGACTTTATTAGAGACGAAAAGACCTAATAAATATTTATCTTCTAGAACCTATTATCTATAATTTAATTATAAATCGCAGCCTTCTTTAAGAATAATACAGCTTACGATTATAATATAATAAAGTTCTTTAAATACCTCTAACGTCTCTTTAAGGACCCACACTAGTAAAATTACACTATTATTAAACTTAAGCATTCTTTATACTAAGGCCTAAAGGAGCCTTTTGCCGCCTTTTTTATATAGTTCAAGGAAAAACTTATGCTTATTAGCGGCTTTAGTTATCCTAAAGAGGTTAAACTAGAATATTTCCAATCGGCGCTTAATACTCATATAGCTAATAAAATTATTAGTCTTAGGGTCTCCTATTATAATTACTACTCAATAATAAACTACTGCTGATAAATTGCTATCGATAATAAGACTAGCCTAATTATTAATTACTACCTAGGTTTAACCTATTCCCGACTAACCTATGCCTAGGATTCTAAAGGCGATATATAAATATCGGGCGTTAATAAGCTAGACTTAAAGAGTAATCCGCCTAAAGTAATATAGGTCTCTATAGAACGATATAAAGAATATAGGAAGAAAGGTCTTTATTTTTAATACGGCTCTTTTAAGCATTAGAGGAGGGTAGACTACCTACTACTAGTAATCCGGCTAAATATAGTCTAAGTGGCCTCGCTAGATTTATAAGTTATAAAGGTTAAAAGTAGCAATAACGATTAGGGGAAAGAATAGCCTTTAAGCCTAATCTCGCTAAAGGGCTTAAAATACATATATAGACCCTAGCCCGATTATAAAAGGAATTAAATAAAATCGCAAAATAAATAGATAAATACCCTTTTTTAATACTAATCTTATATAAATCCTATACTTTTATTAATACCTTTATCGACTTAGGATATAACTACTATAGCACTATAAGCGAAAAGATAGTATAATGGTTAGGCCTCTAATCTATCTGCCTATTATAATATAGGGAAATCGGAACGGTAGTAAATATTTAGAGCCGTTTAGGAGAACGTAAGGTAATATATTCCTCTATTACCTATATCGTCTATATAATAATCGATATTAATATATAGCTATCTATAGTTATACTTTACATTATCCTAGGCTTTACCTACGATATTATTTTTAGGATGCCTTAGATAGAGCACTATAATATTATACTATAGGCGAAGTAGTACTAATTAAAGATTAGATTAGTAGGCAGCCTTATCATTAAGGAATCGATAAAAAGATAATAAGGCCTAACTATAGTAAATATCCTTAGCTTAATCTTTTATAGTATATTAAAGCAGGAGAAATACTCTAAAGATTAATCGACTTTTTTTATCGCGATAAGCTTACAGGAGATAATATATATCCTCTGTATTATACTACTACTTTATTAAAACTCTCCCTTACGATTATAAGAGCCGTAGGTACTCCTAATAGAATTATAGGAATTTACCGACCTTTTTAATAAGGAGAAGGCTTTTAATCTCCCTCCGCACTAAAATATATTAGACTATTATATCCGGCTTAAAAAGACTATAGATAAGAGCTAACTAGACTTACCTTAGGGCCTATTATATAATATACTATAAGACTAATTACTTAAGGTTTAGAGATAAGTAACTAACCTAATAGATAAAAGATAGATTTATATAAGTTCCTTATCGGTAGTAATATTAGTCCTATTAGCTAAAAAGGGGAATAGCAGGTAGCGTTTTTGCATCGACTATTAGGCTCTGAATAAGGTTATAGTCTAAGACTAATACCCCTTCCCCTTAATTAAAGAGACCTTACGATCCCTATTTTAGGCGAAATAGTTTACTAAGGTTGATATATATATAGCGTTCTATAAGATATATATTACAGAGGGCAATAAATACCTAACTGTATTCCGCATACGATTTAGACTATTTAAATAGCTTATTACGCTATTTAGCCTAACTAGGGCCCCTACAACTTTTTAAAAATATATTAATAGGGCCTTAGGGAATATACTAAGAGATTTTATAACTACCTACCTCAATAATATTTTAATCTATACTAGGGGATTAAAGGCGGACTATATAGGGTGCATTAAGGAAGTCTTTCGATAATTATAAAAGGCTAGCTTAAATTTAGATCTTAATAAATACAATTTCGTAGTAAAAGAGGTCTAATACTTAAGATATATTATAATGGCCGGAAAGGAAATCTATTTAAACCCCAAAAAGATTAAGGCTATTTAGAACTAAAAAGTACCTATAAAATTGAAAGGCGTTTATAGTTTCCTCGGTTTTATTAACTTCTATTGCGATTTTATTTTAAATTTCTTACGCTTTATCGACCCTTTAGTTAAGTTAATAAAAAAAGGGGTCCCTTTCTAATAGTTAGATAAAAAAGAGGCGATATTTTAGGCGCTTAAGTAGTATTTTATATTATCTTTAGTTTTTGCTTAATAGGACCCTAATAAAAAGACGGTCCTTAAGGCAGATAGTTCTAATATAGCCCTTAGTAGCTATCTATTATAGGTCGGGGAGGATAATATTATTATTATTATTATTATTAAATTACTCTAGTGGGCTATTCTAAGCTAGAAATGCCTATCTAGTACTCCGGCAGATAATCTAGAAGGGAAAAACCCGAGGACCGGGGGGAAAACCCTTCCTACTAATATAATTACAACGATAGGGAAGTCGGGCCCCCAGGGGGGCCAATAGGTTTCCAGTATATAAGAAAGGTAGGTATGCTATTGCTTAGAATTATACCTAGCAATAGTACTAGGAAAAGTGCGAAAGCGGTCTAGAAAAAGTAGGTCTAGAAAAAGGTAGGTTTAATATCTATAGGGGAGAGGTAGTCCCGGGTCGGTATACTATAAATCGAAAGTAAGGTAGAGGTTATACGGGCGGGGCAATACCGGCTATATAGTATGCGCGTTAGCTGTATAGTGCATATATTGCGCGGGGGTATTAGATTAAGAGTAAGGGAATTTTCTATTATTAGGGCTATATCGGCGGCAAATCGGCTGCAAAGGGGGTGCTTAGTGGAAAATAAGCAGTATCAGGTTGGGGGTTAGGGTGAGCTAAGTATAAAGAGAGGGTATAAAGGCCTCTAATCGGGCGAGGATATAAAAATATAAGTATCCCCTAACTTTTTAATCCCTTTTTCTTCCTTTCTATAAAGCCATTATTTTTTTCTATATATAATCCCCTTAAGCCCCGTTCTCTAGCGCTATAGGGACAATACTAACCCATATAGTAAGGCGATAATAATAGCAACAGCAGTAGCAATAGCGATAGCAGCAGTAATAGCAATAGTAATAGCAAAAGTAATAGCAGTAGCGGTAGCATTAGCATTAGCAGCAGAAGCATTAGTAGTAATAGCAGTAGCAACTATAGTAGTAGTAATAATAATAATAATAGTAATATGCTAAAGAAGTTAGTATCTTTAGATAAAAGGGTAGGTACTCCCTACTCCTACTATATTAGTATTATTGACCTATCTTTATTAGCCCGGCGAGCTATAGGGATAGCCTTATAACCCTTGCCTTATATAAGCTAAAGACCCTAATTATCGATACTACTTTTAATAAGGTAAGACCTAATTAATCGACTTCTAATCTAATTAACGTTCAAGCGATAGTAATATAGCATAATGCCGTATAAGGCCTAAGGCAGTATATTTCGCGTATATTATAATAGGGAAGACCTATTATCCCTTTAAGTAGACTCCTGAGAACTAGGAGTCTATTTATACCTTCCTAGGTACCTAAGAGGTATTAGCCGTAGGGGGGGAAGTATATATAAGGTGCGGGGGCTATATAGGATAGGTGCTAATATAGATAGGTCGAGAACTATTACGCCCTCTAGTTAAGGGCATAATAAGCATTAACTACCTATAATAGGGGGAAGGTAATAGTAGCGGCAGTAGTAATAAGGGGGAGTATTATTCCTAGGGTGACCTAAGAGGCGCTAAACCTTAAGGACTGTAAGGCAGAGGCATTAAAGGGTATCTAGGCTATATTAGAGTTATTTATCTTTTAGGGGCAAAAGAGGGCGGCAGAAGGGGAGGAGGAGAGAAAAGAGAGGGAGGAGGGGCTACTATAGGGGCTAGCAAGGGGGGGGAGGGGGGGGGAGGGGGGCTCTAATATTAATATTATAACTTTAAAGTAGCTAAAAATTAATTGTTTTTATCTACCTACTATATCTCCTCTTTCCTATATTAGATTATTATTATTAGATATTAAGGGCGGTATTAGGTAGTTAGGATCGTCCTAGGGCTTCTATAGGGATAGATTGCTAAAGTAATTAGGCGAGCTAAAACTAATCGAGATAGTTAAGGCTAAAGATCTAGTATATAAATCGGTAGGTAAGGCTTAGCTTATTTAGGGCGATAGAGATCCTTAGGCGGTCTCAGAAGAGGCTTAGGCTAATCCCGTATAACTATTAGCGCTATTATCTATATTTTAGGCAAAAGAGAATTAGGTAGTAATAGTCTTTAGGGGCCTTCCTATATTAGTAGAGAGGCGAAGGTATAATAGGGATTTAATACTAGTAAAGGAAGGAATTTAGCCTAATCTTTTCTATATAAAGCTAGGTAAATACGGCTAATTTATATTTAAAGAGGCTATTATAGAGCTTAATTATTATAACTATAGATTAGAAGTCTAAGGCCCTCTCTGCCGCTATAGGCCTATTGCCGCTATCTCGCTCTTATAGTGGCTTAGTATTTAGACCATCTAGTAAGCTACTCTTTTGCTAGGTATTCCTCGGCTATTAGCTACTATAGGTTAAGGTCTAGAAATAGGATATATATCTAAGGTCCTTTATAGTTACTCCACTAATAGCATTAGAGTATTACCACTACTATAGTAGAGGCGCGGTTAATTTACTTAGCTATCTTAATTTTTACTATCCTTTCTAAAAATCATTAGTAGATATAGTTTAGGTATAAATCGATAGGTAGTATAACTGCCTTAATCTTAAGGATATCTATCGGTATAGTCTTAAAGGCCCTAATAATAATTTAAAGGTAAGATAATTATTCTATAGTTAGCAATTTTATAATACCTTTTGCTATCCCGCTAGGGGCGGTAGGGGTATACTAGACTTTTATACTAAAGGCGATAGTAGTGCGAATAACCTATATATAGACTAATCGGGCCTCTTAATATTAATATCCCTATATAAAGGCTGCTATTGCCATAAGGGTAAGTCGCTACTGCTTAAGCTTTTTAGCTATCTTTATGCGGTATTTATACTATTAAAGTTTATAGTAGATCTTAATCCCTAAGAAGCAAGTATACTACTTTAGCTAGATTATTATAGTCTTAAGTCGGACTGGTATTTTATCCGCCTTATAGGTATGCGTGAAATAGATAAGCTCGCTCTTCCTTAGGTTAAAATTAAGCCTAGCTTATTTAGACTACTTATTATAAATCTTCTATGCCTTTTCAAATAAAGCCTAGGTCTCTCTTATACTCCTCTTATATACTATAATATTAATATTATCTATAAACCTAAGGGTGATAATAGAGGCTATTTCTTTAAGCCTTTTATAGAGTAGTACAATATAGACTAGAAAGAGGATAAAGGAGAAAAGGGACTTTTATAAGACCTTAGTATTAATAGGTAGATTATTAGGTAATTTGCCCTTAAAGTAGATTTATATTATGCAAGAGGCGGTAAAGCTATAGACTTATACCGCGATCTATAGCAGTAGTTTTTTTTCTAGTAGTAGGTAGATAAATTGAGTATAGTTTACTATATTAAAGGCTGTAGATATATCGAGCTATAGGAGTAAGGCGATCCCGCTATAATACTATACTATACGAATTACTTTTATAAGAGTGCTAAAGGCTGCGTCTATAAAATAATTAGCTTTATTTCCTATCTAAAGGTCTAAGAGTAGGTTGCCCTTTTTAAGGGTAGTAGTAAGCCGGTATATTATTATAGCTTCTAAGACTTTACCGGTTAGATTAAATAAAGATATTAGTCTTTAGCCTCTCGTTTTAAAGTATTCTTCTAGTTATTTTCCTAGCTTTTTTAGTATAATTATATAAGCCTCCCGGAATTAGGCTAGGTAGTACCTAATGCGGTATAACTTATTAAGAAGGTAGGTAAGAGCTGCGATTAAGGGGGGGCTATATACCTTAAGGAATCCTATAAATAGCCTATCCAGTCTTAGGGCCTTTTAGCTGGCTATATAGTAAAGGGCGGTATAGACCTCTTTATATATAAATCTCTTATATAGCGGGAATTCTATATTAGTAAGCTAAAGGAAGGTCAGGTCTAATATATTTTCGAATATTATATAAGACTAAAAGAAGAAATATTAAGTAAATACTTATGCTTTTTCGCTATATATAGTTACTAAAGGGTGATTAGGGCTAGCACGCTTAAGTAATAGGATCTCTTTAGACTTAAAGGGGAGGCTATTATATAATCTAGCCTATCGTTTTAGGGACTAAAGGTTTGCATTCTATATTATAGCTTTCTTTAATGCCTCTCTCTAAGAGTATTATCTCTCTTCTTATATAACCTAAGTTTAGGTAGCTTTTGCGTCTTAAGCGGCCCTATAATTTTCGGGGGTATAGCGTAATGCCTATTTCTAGTATACTTTCTTTATAGCGACGGCAGCTATTTTAGTATAGTTATTCTACTATAGTTCTATAGTAGGGGCTTTAGGGGTTTTCTTTAGGGCCGCGATATCTATAATCTCTTTAAGTTAGTAGGTAAACTATTTAATATATATATCTATTTCTTCTAGGGAGTTAAGTAAGGCCGCAATAGCGGTAGGCATAAGGCGGTTTTTAGCTTCTGCCTAAATAAGATATCGGTCGAAAGACTTTTAGCTATTTTTCGGGGGGGCTTAAGCAGTATATAGATTACTAGTATCGATATAGATAAGCTATAGGATATGATTAGACCTAGCGAGGTCTATACTGCCGAGATACTTAATAGTAAGGTCTTATATAACCTAGGTATAATCGATAATGCTATTTCTTTTACTTAGCGCTTACTATATAATTTTGCTATAGGAGGTCGTAAAGCTAAGTCTTTACTATATTGTAAGATTAAAAAGGGTATTAATACTAGGTAAGGTTCTATTTAGGCTATCCTATAGGGGATAGTATATATTAAAGTCCCTAATAAATGCGCTTTAGGGCTAAGGCGGGAGCCCCGCAAGGTCTATAAGGGGGGTAGTTTAATTATATTTATAGCCTAAAGAGTAGATAGAGTAAATATCGGTTTTAAAGAGGCGGGCCCTATATTAATCGGATCCCTTCTTAGTAGTCTATATGCCGGGACTATACCGCTTATAGATATATATTGCTGTTTGTCTATAATATACTACTAATATATATTTACCGAGGCTTAGGTTTAACGGGGCTTGGCTAGGCGTAATAGGTTTTTAGATTGCTATAATATTAGGTTCGCTTTAGTGGTAAAGTACTATTTGTATAAGGGAGGTTTTCTTTTATATATTTTAATAGAGGACTAATATTATATAGATAGACATATAGGAGTTAATAGCGGCGGTATATTAGTAGTTATAGTAAAGTCGGAGGTTAGGGCTAGGGTAGGTATAAGCTCTAGGGCCGATAGGGGCCTAATCTGTTTTAGCATTAGGGCTGGTTATAAGAATATAGTGAGGGTATGGTTTAGTCTAGTATTAAGCGCTCCTCTAGAGATAAAGCCCCCTCGGCTTAATCTAAGGCGATAGCTATATTTATATAAGAAGGATCCTTTTAATATAATACACTCAATAGGTTCTTTTATAGGCAAAGCGTTAGCTACTTAGTATCGGTTCTACTCTATAATAGGGGTAGTATTTATAGATATTATAAGGGGCGCTATAAAGAGCCTAAGTCGGCTCGCATAGGAATTTTTAGTAGACTCTTACTACTTATTTAAGGTTCTATAGAGGCAGGATTATACTAAGTATAGTCCTTTATAATCAAGGTATAACTCCCTTTATCTATAGGAGACTATTAGGTAGGCCTACTTCCCTTCTAGGTACCTTTCCGTATTGCATCAGCCGTACTATAGGGCTACTATATAGTAGGTAGCGATATATCCGAACTTAAAGTAATTATAGTATTATTTTGGGTGTAAGGCGTCGTTATAGGGTTTAGCTTCAAATATCTCTACCTAATAGATAATACTAGACTTATAGAGCTTATTAGCGAGATCGATAGAGTTTACGCCTATAATTAGGGGCGCCTGTATAAAGGTCTTATATAGGCGGCGGGGGGAGGCTCTAATAAAGCCTTTACCGTTCGCTTTAGTAAGGTTTCGGCAGATTTCTTTAGTTATAATATTGGCTATATAGCTTATAGGGAAACTCTTAATAATAAGGCTAAATAAGTATTGGTTTGGTTTTACCTCCTACCTAAAGGCGGGTTAGACCTAGGTTATATTAGCGATAAGACTTTTTACTGCTTCTTCTGTAAAAGTGATAATAGTATCGCCGCTGCATAGCTTGCGTGCTATAATTATAGCGTTCCTAATAGTTGCTCTATTAATAGCATTTACGATTTCGATTAGTATTCAGTTGTATAAGACCTTATTAATACTATTGCCTTTAATTAAAATCTCCCTATAGATATATAACGGGACCAGAAGGGGAGCGATAATGTATTAGGGTAGTATAGTAGCGGCGGTATATCCTCGTGCTGCGATATTTGCCTAAGTGGTAGCTAGTGCCTATTTTGGGATATCCTAGAGGGCCGATTTAATAGCTTTTTCGATAGTCTTCGAAATTATATTAGTAAAGGTGCCAATAGGGTCTAGGGTGGCCTTATTATGGGCCGCATCGGCTATGGTTTTTATGATTTCTTACATTCGTCTTAATACTGCTAGGGGAATGTAATCCTAGAGCTCTTTTATTAATTCTTTAATTATAATAGTAGTAGGTCGCTTCTACTCCTAGGTAGGCTTAGTTTCGGTCTGGTTGTATTGCGTGCTATTTGCGATCGTGGTGGTTAGGTTGTGGCGGCTATATGTAATGCCGCCCGTATTCCCTCTATCGATATCTATTACTTTATTTGCGCCTGCCGCGCCTACTCCCTAAATGTGGTGCGCTATAGGCGAGGGGGGGTAAATAGATGAGAGGAAGCGATTGGGAATATTAGAATTGATTTTAGAGGCGGTTCCGTACCGCTACCTAGGTGCGGGCGAAATCGAATCCTTATTTTTTCTCGGGGGAGGATAATATATTCTACCTAATTATATATTATTCTGCTTGCTTATTAGATATAGAATAGAATTATACTATATACGATAAGAAACTCTTTATTATTATCTTTTACTTTAAGGTATAATTAATAGAATTCTACTTAATAGCCTCCCCCTTTACTATCTTTATCGACTATAAGAACCTAAAGTATTTCGCCCGATTATATAAAATATCCAAACAATAAGCCTAATAGGCTAAAACTTTAGCGCTTTTTAATTTCTATCTTTAGTATAGGCTAAGGTTATAAGCCTAATGCCCTAATATACTTTCTTAATAAGAATAAAAGGTAGATAAGGCAAAGCTATAAATCGGCTAGATCTTAAAACTATTATTTATTTTAGTACTTAATATAGATAGGATAGAAGGCGTTAAAACCTTAATTTTAGATTTAGAGGTTACTCTACCTTACGGCCTATATATCTTCACTAATACTTATCTTTAGGCTCTTTAGGACTAAATAATATCTAAAGATAGTATATATTAGGCATAATAAATAATAGTAGCGAATAAAGAGTAATAATTCCCTATAGCGGTAGCGATATAGGAATAAATTATAGACTATACCCTAAATATATATAGTATACTATTCTACTAGAAACAGGTATAGCTCCTATCGTTCGAGCCCCTAACTATAATAGTAATCTAATAGTACTATAACTCGCCTATAGTAAGTCACCTAAAGAAGAATACTATCTTTTAATTGCTATAATAAGATTATTATTTCAATAATATATTATCTAAAATAGTAAGGTTTATTTAGAATTATTAATGCTATAGGGCGCATAAAAGCCGCTAGCTATAATAGGGTCTGCTATAGCCCTTACTAATCCCAGACTATTTTTAGTTATAAATATTAGTAGACTTTATAATAGACCTCCCCGCCTATAACTCTTCCAACCTATGCTTCTTTATAATAATTACTAACCGCTTATTGAAGTATATTTAGCTAGAGGCGATATACTTTATAATAGCCGAGGAGTATATAAAGCGATTCCAATAATACTAGTAGTGCTTCTATAGATTCCCTAACGAGATTATTAGCAATAGAGGCTTAAATTGGGTAGAATAATTCTAAATAATATTTTATAAAGCAGTTAAGACTAAATAACTCCTTTTGATTATATACTACCCCTAAACTAATAATAGTATAAAACGAATAAACTAAGAAGTCTAAGCTATCTTTTATATTATAGTCTCTTTTAATTAGTACGATTAGCCTAAGCACTTTACTATATGCCAACTCGCCTTAAATAACTAGATATTATTAGTAATAGGGTTTAGCCCGAACTAGCTTTTTAATAGGTTCGATATACTAACTATGACGCTAGGCCTAGAGGTAATATTAAGCTTAAAGATACTAAAAGGATAGGTAGCTTTTTTTTTAGCTAATCTTTAAGAGGAAAAAGAGTTAATTTAAACTACTATTACTTTCGTATAATAACGATAATAAGACGCAATAAACTATTTATACCGCATAATAAAGCGTTTCTAAATTAGAGACTATATATAGTTTAGCCTAAAGAATATTAAGATAAACCACCCTTATAAGAAACTTAATTAGGTCTCTACTAAATATACTATTATCGCTATTTTATCCCTACTTATTATCCGGCTTAATATTCCTAAGGGTATTTATTTAGTTTTTTATATCGATTTTATCGAATAGGCTGCTTCTAATCCGCTCTTAATATAGACTATTATTAATATTAGGCTAGGGCCTCTATTTATTCTCCTATAAGATTCTAATTAGCTATATAAGGAATATAAGGTTAAGGCGATACTAATAGCGAAAAACGCTTAAGGTTAGGGTAAGAACTATAATATATTAGTTAAATAGAAAGGATACGATTTACCTATATAAGAATCTTTAGAAAACTTTAAAGAGTTAATAGTATAAAAGGCATTTAAAGCTAAATAGGGTGATATTTATATATATAATAGGCCCTCTAGGCTATCAAAATAAGGTCTATTAGACCTATAAATAATGCCTAAATGCCTGCTTATAAAAAAAAAAAAAAAAAAAAACCCTTAAAATATTAACAAAAAAAATATATTTAGCTTATCTGCCCCTCTTTTAGGCTAATACTACCCTCCCCCCTCTCCTACATTATAACCACTATATTTATCGTTATATAGGCCTTCTTTAGTACTATTAGGTTTAGTATACCCTTACGGCGGCTATAGCTGCAGGGGCGGTAGTAATAAGGGCGGCTATATATAACCCCTATAGTGATATCTATAGGAGGTCAGGCATGCATATAGCGAGTAGGCTTAGCGCGGATAGTTGCTTATACGACCCTAATATAATAGCATTCTAAGGGATATACTATACGGGGAATATAGGGGGGGCTATAATAGGGCCTATTAAGGACGCCGTAGGGTCTATAGTGGCGGCGGCAGGGGATACAGTAGTGCCGGCTAAGGCTGCTATAGCGCTAGGGCATTCTATGGCGGATAGTATAGCTAGGCCTTTAGGGGAATCTATATACCCTACTTATAGGCAGGCGGTTCTTTAGCGTAATAGATTAGTAAGGGGCAGGCGGGAGGGGGGGCTAGATAAGGCCGGGTAAGAGCCGCTAAATATTGCTTTATCTGGGTATAGTACTCCCGGGCCTTTTATTATATATCCCGTATTACGCTTAATATAGGGGCTAGATTAACGACCGACTTAGCTTAATAGCGGAAGGGAGTTATAGCCTAAGAGATATCGGTTAATACCTTACCGGTAGTACTATAGGGACTAAAAGTAAGATATAGGATATAAAGAGTCATTTAATTGGCAGCTATAGTATACCGCTATTAGTTATTAAAGGCCTGAAAAGAGGGCGAGAGGATAGCAGCCTAGGCTTTAGTCATTTCGGTCGCAAAATATATAGGTTTAATAATAAAGGTGCCCTCCTTATAAGCTTTAATCTATACTTAGTAGATCTACTAGAGTTTAGGATTACCGGCAAACTTAAAGTCGAGCTATATATATAAGCTATATACATTTTAGTAGTAAGAGTAGCCTTTACTCCTGCCTTTTCGCATATAGACAGGGAGAATACTAATCGCCTATATTTTTCAGTTATATCGTTTCTATAAAAACTCTTTATTATAGGCGTATTTATACTCTTTATCGGAGGAATTACCCTTTAATAAATAGTTGCCTGTAATATATTACGGCTTGCGTTTATGCTTTAAAGGGCTAGAGTGCTTAGTAGATAAGGCGGTTAAACTACTCGTAAATCGTAGGATTTTTACGATATTAAGTTCTATAGGGGTTATTATACCGCCTACGGCTTAGCCATTACTAGGGCTCAGCTTAAATATATTTAAGGTCCTAATACAGTTAATTAAGGGAATATAGAATCGCATTGGGCTCGAACTAATATATATATTAAATATAGGCAGAAATAGGGTATAGCTTTTTTAGAGAATATATAGATAACTAGTCTATTAATATTAATATCCATTACGATCTTAGGCAGGGGGGATAATACTTACGGTAGGATACTAATAATAATTAAATCGGTTATAAGAAGGAAGAGAAAAGGAAGAAAAAAGGTAATAAAAAAAGCACGAGAAAAAATATACTTTTACTTAAAGGGATTACCTACTAATAGCTAGCGAAAAATTTTTTATAATACTAATAGCTGCTATAAATAGCTTCTAATTAGCGATATAACGCCAGCCTTCTATGCATTTCCACTATACTATTTTCCTAAATTAATACTCTATAATATCCCCTACTTATACGAACTAGACCTAACGAACAGACTTAAGGTTATCGCGATAATAACCTAGGCGACTTAATTAGGCCCATGCAGAGGATAGGCGGGTTTCGGAATATAATTAATTCGACTGTAAGGCAGAAGAGGGGGGTATATTACGGGCTCGGGCTATACTCGCGCCATAATATGGCTAGGACTCGGGCTATGCCTATGCCTAGCCTAGGTAGAGTTATATAAGTCAGCGGTATAGGGTCACGGGATTATACTAGGACCTCGACCTATACTAATATATAGTTAAATAGACTATCGAGAGGCCCCTATTCGGGTTCTCTCTTTTTCCTCCTTAGTCTATTTAATATATTCATTCGACGCCTATTTATAGTAGCCCTAGGGCCAGTCCTTTACATTTATAATAAAATAGGATATAGCTTCTATAAAGATAACGACTATATCTCTACTATAGAGTCGGCAGATTACAACGGTATTAATACCTCTAGTAGTAGTATTTACCGCTTTTATAATCTTAATAGGGGTTCTCTATTATAGGTTCTTAGTAATACTATCTCCTTTAATTATTATTTTGCAGTAGATTCTTAGCAGTATAAGTAGGGTGGTCGGTCCAGGTAGTATAGTCATTAGTATGCCTTTAGCAGTAATACTAGCCTAGGTCGTTTTAAAGGGGGTCTTTAAGGCAAAAGCTTTATTTATAGCGCTTCCTACTACTTTTTCTAAATTATTAATCGTAATAAGGTTTGAGTTCGAGTTTAAGGCGGGGTTAATTCGGTTAATATATTTAATACTATCGACTAGGCTAATAATAGCATTCTATATATTTCCTAGTGTGGCTGCCAGGATATAGTCTGCGATCTTTTGGTAATACTATTTAAGTATTTCGGTTTCTTCTTAGGTTCCTATATTAGTTTATATAGTATTACCGCTAATTCGTCTGTGGTTATTGCTAGCAATAGTGATATAGTGGTTATAGTAGCTCGACTTAAGTCTACCCTTATTTCCTCTATCTAAATCTATAATTTCTGCCGCTTCGACTATGCCTTCCTTTTAGTGCCGATATGCTATCGGCGGATAGGGTAAGATAAGGTAAGGAATTAATTTAGTAACTTTTTAACTATTTTAGGGGTGTATTCGCGCCGGTACCGAGGTGCGGGCGAAATCGCGAAAACTTTTTAATTAATGCTATAAAGAACTGGCCCTAGGGCTATTATAAATAGGCGTCGAATAAATATATTAAATAGACTAAAGAGGAAAGAGAGAGGTCCCGAATAAAGGCCTCTTAATAGTCTATTTAACCGTATATTAGCACGGGTCGAGGTCCTAGCGTAGTCCTATAACCCCGTGCCGCTAATTTATATAACCCTATCTAGGCTAGGCATAGGCGCAGCCCGAGTCCTAGCTATATTATAGCGCGGGCATAGCCCGAGCCTATAATATACCCCCCTCCTCCGCCTTATAGTCGAATTAATTGCGTTCTAAAACCCGCCCATCCTCTGCATAGGCCTAATCAGGTCGCCTAGGTTATTATCGTAATAACCTTAAGTCTATTCGTTAGGTCTAGTTTATATAAGTAGGGGATATTATAGAGTATCGATTTAAGAAGGTGGTATAGTAGAAACGTATAGAAGGCTGGTATTACATCGCTAGCTAGAAGCTATTTATAGCAGCTATTGGTATTATAAAAAATTTTTCGCTAGCTATTAGTAGGTAATCTCTTTAGGTAAAGGTATATTTTTTTCGCGCCTTTTCTATTACCCTTTTTCTTCTTTTCCTTTTCCTTTTTATAGCCGATTTAATTATTATTAGCATCCTACTATAAGTATTATCCCCCCTACCTAGGGTCGTAATAGATACTAATATTAATAGATTAATTACCTATATATTCTCTAAAAGGCTATACTTTATCTCCGCCTGCATTTAATATATATATCAGTTCGAGCCTAATGCGATTTTATATTCCCCTAATTGACTGCATTAGGACCCTAAATATATTTAAGCCGAACCCTAGTGGCGGCTAAGCCATAGGTAGTATAATAACCCTTACGGAACCTAATATTATAAAAATCTTATAACCTATAAGCGGTCTAACCGCCTTATCTGCTAAACGCTTTAGCCCTTTAGAGTACAGATATAAACTATAGTATACTATAGGCAATTATTTATTAGAGGGTGATTCCTCTAATAAAGAGTACGAATGTGCCTATAATAAAGAGTTTTTATACGAATAATATAACCGAAAAATATAGGCGATTAATATTTTCCCTATTTATATACGAAAAAGTAGGAGTAAAAACTGCTTTTACTACTAAAATGTATATAGCTTATTTATATAGATCGACTTTAAGCTTATTAGTAATCTTAAACTCTAGCGGATTTACTAGGTATAAATTAAGGCTTATAAGGAGGGTACTACTATTATTAAACCTATATATTTTTTAACCGAAACGATTAAGGCCTAGGCTGCTATCCTTTCGCCCTTTTTTTAGGCCTTTAATAACTAATAGCGGCATACTATAGCTGCTAACTAAATAACTCCCTATATTTTATATCTTACTTTTAGTCCCTATAGTGCCGCTAGTAAGGCATTAACTAACGTCTCTTAGGCTATAACTCCCTCCTACTGCTAAGCTAGGTTAGTTATTAATTTAGCCCCTATATTAAGCGTAATATAGAATATATAACGAGAGGCCTAGGAATATTATTATTAAAATCCTATAGTAGCCTATTAGGCTGCTGGCCTTATGCCCTACTGGCCTACTAACCTTCTGGCCCTTATACCGCCTCTTGGACTTATGATAGTATTTCCTTAGGCCTTTGCCTTTTACCTTAAGGATTTTCAGTGGATTATTTACTGTATATCAAGTAAGGTAGGCCTTATTGAAAAGGTGTAGTATTGCTAAATTAGCGTGGTTGCCTACTAGCGTGGTGGCGGCCTACTAGCGTGGTGTGGCATTGCTAAATTAGCGTGGTGGCCTACTAGCGTGGTGGCTAGTCCACTAGTGTGGTGGTTAGTCACTAGCGTGGTGGCTAGTTACTAGTGCGGTGACTAATTATTAGTGCGGTGGTTAGAGTGGTTGGAAAGGTCGGATATAGCGGGGTTGCTGATGTATTATAGCGAGCATTATGGGGAGCCCTCTTACTGGCTTCCCTAGATGCCTGGGCCTACCCCTCCTTCGTGTATATATAGGATAGCTTTCCCCCTTCTTTCTAGATAGTAGATAAGTAGCACAATCGAGTCTATTAATGCACTATATGCCTCTTAACTTCCACCTTCCCTGCGTTTTCTGGTTATCTTATATTTGCCTTGCCTTTACACTTGCCCTGCTTTATAGCACTTGTATAGTCTTAGGACTTAGTGAAAAATCTAGTATTTATACTAAGATTAGTTTATAGGTCGCAGACAGTCTCGTGCCATCTAGCTAGCTAGTAAGGCTCTACTTTTATAGTGACCTTAAGAATTGCAATAGGTTATGAGCCTGGGTTTTTACTTCTTTATTTTTACCCTACCTTTTTATGTTCACCCCTTGGTCTCTTTTGCTTATTAGTACTACTAATATAGCTATCTTTTGGTATCTTCGGCTTACCCTTATTAACTTCGCTTACCTATTATCACCTTTAGCTTACCCTCTATTACCTACGGCATTACCCTGCGGCAATTAACGGTATACCTAACGGCAATTTACGGCGTAACCTTACGGTATTTTTAGCGTAACCTTATGTTATTTTTCGGCGTAACATACGGCACCTACGGATTTTATAGTGTGATATCTACCATATTATACCACTATATAACACTTTTACACCTAGTGCACGATACCTACTATACTATATGGCACCTGTTATATTCTTCCACTTATAGCACTTTTGGTACGGCACTTACGGCACCTCTTATATTACGGCACCTATAGCACCTACGGCACCTACGGCACCTACGGCACTTACGGCACCTTTATATTACGGCACTAAATAAGCACCTTAAACACTAATGCTATAATACAGACTTGCACAACGCCTACGGCATTTATGCTTTTATACTGAGACCTACTGCTATATTCTGCGGTTACCTTTTATAGTAGGCTACTAGCCACTATATTTACTGACTTTCTAGCTTATTACTCGACTATTTTGCTAGCTATTTAGCTAGTTATTCCTCTGTTTTACAACTATCGGCACTATTTTTTAACGGATTTTTAAACCCTTTTTGCCCACTATAGCAGAGTTAGGATCCTATAAGGTCCCTGAATCTAATACTGAAGTTGATACTAATGCATAGCTATAGCTAGATATAGACGATATAAAATCCCAGATGAATATACTAACTGACCTTATATAGGGCCTAGTTAGTAGGCAAAATAACGATTCCCAGGCTACCTAGGCTATCTAGGCTACTAATAAGAAGTCTACTAAAGCTATTAAAGCTAGACCTTCCACTAAGATTACCACTAAAGATAATGATAGTAAAGCTAACGTTATGGAAATCGACCAACCTTCTATGCCTATAAAATATAAGGGTAAAGAGCCTATTTATATAACGCCACTAATAACTATTACCAACTAAATTAATGATGGGGCTATTAAGGAATTAGCTAAGACTGCCAACCGCTTTAAAGAGTCCCAAAAGCTAAAAAGCCCCTATAATTTCGACTAGTAGAAGCAGGCCCTTACAATACAACTTAGGGCCTTTAAAATAGCTAACTTTATTAACGACCCCTCTATAGCAAGGCATTTTAATGAGTCTGAGTAGGTACTTCTACTACTAATGCTAAAGAATAGCTGTAGTGAAGAAGCTATAGAGGCTATAGACTAGTATAATGACCCAGAGGAAGCTTACCTTCTACTAGTAGCCTAGTACTGCTACTCACCAGAAGTACAGCAGGCATACTTATACCCTACCTTTTATACCTTTATACTTACCGGTTATAAAGGCACTTTAGAGGCTTTTAATAGCGAATTTAATAGCTATATTTCTCGCCTTAGAATTCTAGGTTCTAAAATCGACTCTTTCGACCAAATTAATTAGTATCTTTAGGCTATAGAGGGGGTATTTACCTGCTAGACGGAACGCCAACACTCTATAATTAGGGCTTATAGCGCCCAAGGTGTTATTAATAGTAGCAAATTTAACCTCTAGTATTTTATGGTTGACCTACTAGAAGAATAGCGTTCTAAAGGGTCTTCTAAGGTAGCTGCTAATAACCCTAAGCAGCTTAAGGCTTCTAAGGACCCTAAGAAAGGGTCTACTAATACCGCTTCTACTAATAATAGTAAGAATAATTCTACTAATAATAGGAAAAAGAAGTAGCAATAGAAGAAGAAATAAGACTCTAATAATAGCAGCAAATAGCAAGATGTTGAGGCCTTTATTATAGGCAACTATAATACCTAGGATACTAATATATCTTATTCTTCTTCCATTATATCCACTGATAACCAGCCTTTAGCTATAAGCTATAGTGCTAAATCAGGCGGTAGGACCCTAAAGGATGCCCTCCTTTACGATACAGGCTCTACTTATCATATTATTAATGATAAGAAGCATTTCACTATTTTTCACCATTTTGAGAAGAATGATAAGCCTGTAATTACTACTGGTGGCGGCCCTATTTCCTCTACTGGTTGGGGCATAGTACGATTTACTGTGCTATAGGGCGTTAATCCTACGAAATGGGGTATTATAGAGCTCAAAAATGCCCTATATATTCCTACCTTGGATATTAATATTATTAGCGGTGTAAAGCATTATGCCGCTAAAGGGGTACTAATTAAAAATCAGCTTTGGTCAGTAAGCCGTAAATGCATCGGCATTTTTAACTTTGAAAAATACGGCTTTTTCCTTCCATAGAAAGGAATAGACACACTACTACTACATCAACCTTGTAGTCATTATACTACTACTAATAGTATAGTAGTAGAGGTCCCTAGTCCTACTAACCCTGCTGATTATAGTGATCCTAAGGATACTATTATTACCCCTGTTCCTACTACTGCGACTAGTAAGGAACCTGTAGAGGCTACTAGCCTTACTACCAACTCTCCTGCTATTACGACTAGCGAAGAGCCCGCTATTACGACTAGCGAAAATCCTGTAGTGGCTACTAGCCCTACTCCTGCCCCTATAGCAGCTGATGAATATCAGAAGCTATTATAATTAGCCGGCATTTGGCATGTACGGCTAGGGCATATAGGTATTCAGCTACTTAAAAAGACCTGTGCTAATACCCCTGGTCTTCCTAACCTTAATAAGGTTAAAGATGCTGATTTTCGCTGCCTAGCCTATATCTAGGCTAAGAAGGTTAGAAGACCTTCTAAGGATGCGATACCTAATCCAGCTAAATGCCTGGATATTATAGAAGGTGATACTTTTGCTATATCACCTATGCCATATAACAAACGACCTATTGCCCTTATATTAGTAGACAGAAAATCCCGATTTCGTTGGCTATACTTACTGCCTAATAGGGAAGGCACTATTGTATTTAAAGCATTACAGAGCTTTATACAGAGCCTACAGGTCAGATATGGTAAAACGCCTATTGAATTCTACTATAATAGTGGAAATGAAATCAATAAAATGCTTAGTAATTGGCTTGTCGAATAGGGTATAACTTTTAATATATCTTGCCCTTATATTCACGAATAAAATGGCCTAGCTGAGCGGTCTATTAGGGTTATAGCTGATAGGCTATATGCTACTATGGCTTGGTTAAGACTACTATCTAACCTCTAGTCTGCTGTTATTACCGGCGTTATTATACTAGTAAATATAACAGCTATTACTAACAGACCTTCTAGCCCCTATTAGGAGCTACTAAAGGATTATGACTATATTACGCCGGAGCACTACCCTGATCTTATTAACCTTAGGGCTATTGGAGCAGCTATTGAAGTGCTTATACTATACGAAAAGCGTGTAAAAAGCCGCAAATTAGCGCCCCGTACCGAGCCTGGTAGGCTCCTTGCCACTCTAGGTAATAATACTTACCTAGTCTACCTTCTAAAGAAGAAGGTTGTTACTAAAACAACTTTTATTACCTTTATTTATTAAAATGAAGGTATAGGCCCTATTTCTAATGGCCTAAAAGGAGACTTTCATAGAGGGCAAAATATAGGTTCAGAGGGGGTATTTAGTAGAGAACCTACTATTTTACTGGATGACCTAGAAAGCATTCCTGACCCTACTAACTCTACTAACCTTACTAGCATTACTAATACTAATGCTATACCGGATGACCTGGAAAGTATGCCGGACCCTACTAGTACTAGCGTTATTAATACTAATGCTACCTTAGATAACCGTCTTATATTACAGTCCCCGGCTACTGCAAAGGATGACCTTATAGATATCCTTACTAGCCTTACTCCTGCCGACCTTGCTGGCCCTGCTGGCCCTGCTGGCCCTGTTATACCTGCTAGCCCTACCGACCCTATTAGCCCTACTAACTTATTCCCTAATCAGGATTTATACCACCTGATATGGGATTCCTACTATGCAGCTAAGCGTAAGCTAGCTAAAAAGGCCCCTGATGGTACGCCTAATAGCTGGAAGGATGTGCTATGATGCCTTGAAAAAGAAAAAAACCTTTGGATAAAGGCACTATTTAAGGAATTCGAGCAGCTTTTAGATATTAAAGTTTTCTAGTTTATTCCTAAGTCTAGCGTTCCTATTGATAGGAAAATTATACGCAATAGGCCTATTTTTTGGGTTAAAAAGGATGCTAATAATCAGCCTATAAAATATAAGGCTAGATTAATTGTCAAGGGCTTTATGTAAATCGAAGGAAAGGACTTTTAGTATACCTATGCTTTTACTTCTATCCTACCCACCTGGAGGGTTATACTAGCTTTAGCTGCTAGTAATAACTGGGAGATAGAGTAAATCGACTTTATAGGCGTTTTCCTAAATAGCGAACTTTCTAAGATTATTTATATAGATATCTCTGATAGATTCCTTAAATTTATAGAGAGCTTATTACTAACTGATAGCAAGCTTTGGTCTAATATATAGTGCTAACGGCTACTAACCTTACTTAAAGAAGCTGGATTCGACCCTTCTGTTAAGCAAGCTATCTTGCTAAAGAAGGCCCTATACGGGCTAAAATAAGCACCCCGCGAATGGCAATACCGGCTAAAAGACCTAATTTCTAGTAAAGGTTTTTTACCTTTAGCTTCTAATACTGCCGTCTTTTATAATAAGCAAACCAGCACCTTTATCGTTACTTATATTGACGATTGCCTATTAGTTGGTCCAAATATAACTTATATTAACTAGCTAAAAAGGAAATTTCATAAAGTCTATACTATAGAAGACTGCGGTCCAGCTTCCTTTTTCCTAGGCGTACAAATTATACAAAATAGGAAGGAAGGTTTATTGTAGCTACACTAAGCCCAATTTATAGCAGAGGTCTTAGCTAAATTCGGCTTATAGGATACTAAACCTCAGCTTATTCTACTTCAATTAGGGATTCTAAATAAATCTAGTAGAAAAGACTTTAGCCCTACTGATCAGAGCCTTTATTAAAGCCTTATTGGCACTATAATGTGGCTTATGATGATGACTAGGCCCGACCTAGTATTTCCTACCTAATACCTCTCCCGGTTTATATCTAAGGCAACTATTGTACATCTAAATGTTGCGAAAGGCAGCTTTAACTACCTTAAAGGCACTAAGAACCTAGCTATTTGCTTTAGTACTACTAAAAGCAATCAATAGCCTATTATAACCGCTTATTCTGATAGCGACTTTGCTGGCTATAAAGAAACCTCTAAATCTACTAGAGGCTTTTTGACTACTATTAATAGTGGTCCTATTAGCTGGCGTTCTAAGCGAGCCTCTTTAGTAGTGCTATCTACTTTAGAAGCTGAATCTAATGTATTACTTAAGACTATCCGTGAGGTATAGTGGCTTTCTAACCTTTGTAAGGAGCTGGAAATTGATATTTTACGCCCTATACCGCTATATTGCGATAACCAGGGCTCCATTTCAAATTCTAACGACCCTAATCAGCATGCTCGCACTAAGTATACACTATTAAAATTCCGGTATATTAGGGAGTAAGCCCAGCTGGGCTTAGTAAAAATTACCTACTTACCTACTAATAGTATGCCTACTGACGGCCTTACTAAGCCACTACCGGGCCCTAAATTTACTAGGTTCCGCGAGTTACTAGGTCTTAGGGCCTGCTAACTTATACTAACTTATATTAACTTACTAAGGTTTTTCCTATGTTTTTCCTTAGCACTTTTATTGCATTTTCTTTCACTATCCTTTATACGACGATTAGCTTGCTATTATAATAGCTAATCAGAGGGGGTATTAAAATCCTATAGTAGCCTACTAGGCTGCTGGCCTTATGCCCTACTGGCCTACTAACCTTCTGGCCCTTATACCGCCTCTTAGACTTATGATAGTATTTCCTTAGGCCTTTGCCTTTTACCTTAAGGATTTTCAGTGGATTATTTACTGTATATCAAGTAAGGTAGGCCTTATTGAAAAGGTGTGGCATTGCTAAATTAGCGTGGTTGCCTACTAGCGTGGTGGCGGCCTACTAGCGTGGTGTGGCATTGCTAAATTAGCGTGGTGGCCTACTAGCGTGGTGGCTAGTCCACTAGTATGGTGGTTAGTCACTAGCGTGGTGGCTAGTTACTAGTGCGGTGACTAATTACTAGTGCGGTGGTTAGAGTGGTTGGAAAGGTCGGATATAGCGGGGTTGCTGATGTATTATAGCGAGTATTATGGGGAGCCCTCTTACTGGCTTTCCTGGATGCCTGGGCCCACCCCTCCTTCGTGTATATATAGGATAGCTTTCCCCCTTCTTTCTAGATAGTAGATGGGTAGCATAATCGAGTCTGTTAATGCACTACATGCCTCTTAACTTCCACCTTCCCTGCGTTTTCTGGTTATCTTATATTTGCCTTGCCTTTACACTTGCCCTGCTTTATAGCACTTGTATAGTCTTAGGACTTGGTGAAAAATCTAGTATTTATACTAAGATTAGTTCACAGGTCGCAGACAGTCTCGTGCCATCTAGCTAGCTAGTAAGGCTCTGCTTTTATAGTGACCTTGAGAATTGCAATAATTATGCTTAAATAGAATAGTATTTAGCGGCTCCTATTTAGCCCTATTTAGCCCCCCCTCCTATCTGCCCCTTACTGATCTATTATGCTAGGGAACTACCTACCTATAAGCAGGGTATATAGGTTCCCCTAGAGGCCTAGCTATACTATCTGCTATAGAATGCCCTAGCGCTATAGCAGCCTTAGCCGATACTATTGCATCTTTTGCCGCTATTACTACAGACCCTACGGCATCCTTAATAGGCCCTATTATAGCCCCGTCTATATTCCCTATATAGTATATCCCCCGGAATGCTATTACATTAGGGTCGTATAGGCAATTATCTATACTAGGCCTACTCGCCGTATATATGCCCGACCCCCTATAAATACTATTATAAGGGTTATATATAGCCGCCCTTATTACTACCGCCCCTATAGTAGTAGCCGCTATAGGGGTATACTAATCCTAATAGTGCCGAAGAAGGCCTATATAATAATAAATATAGTAGTTATAATATAGGAGAGGGGGGAGGGTGGTATTAGCCTAAGAGAGGGGCAGACAAGCTAAATATTTTTTTTTTAATATTTTAAGGGTTTTTTTTTTATAAGTAGGCATTTTGGCATTATTTATAGGTCGAGGCGACCTTATTTCGATAGCCTAATAGGCCTATTATATATATAAATGTTACCCTATTTAATTTTAAATGCCTTTTATACTATTAAATCTTTAAAGTTTTCTAAGGGTTCCTATATAGGTAAGTTATACCCTATTTATTTAATTAATATATTATGGTTCCTATCCCGGCCTTAAGTATTTCTTGCCGCTAATATCGCTTTAATCTTATATTCCTTATATAGCTAATTAAAATCTTAAAGGAGAATAAATAGGGGCCTAGGCCTAATATTAATTACGGTCTATATAAAAAGCGTATTAGAAGCAGCCTATTCGATAAAATTAATATAAAAAACCAGGTAAATACCTTTAGGGATATCGAGCCGGATAATAAGTAGGGATAAGATAGTAATAATAGTATATTTAGCGGAGACTTAATTAAGCTTTTTATAAGGGCAATTTATCCTAATATTCCTTAGGCTAAGCTATATATAGTCCCTAACCTAGAAATGCTTTACTAAATGGTATAAATAGTTTATTATATCTTATTATTATTATTATATAAAGGTAATAGCGGTTTAAGCTAATTCCCTTTTTTCCTAAAAGTTAGCTAAAAAGAGTATTACCCGCCCTTTTAGTGTCTTTATGCTTAGTATTACCTCTAAGGCCGGTATAATAATTAGTATATTAAACCTATTAAGAAGCCGGTTTAGGCTAAACCCTATTACTAATAATATCTAGTTATTTAGGGCGAGTTGGTATATAGTGAGGTGCTTAGGCTAATTGTATTAATTAAAGGAGATTATAATATAAAGGATAGTTTGGACCTTTTAGTTTATTTATTCTATACCGCTATTAGTTTAAGGATAGTATGCGATTAAAAGGAGTTATTTAATCTCAATTGCCTTATAAAGCATTATTTAGAATTATCCTATTTAATCTAAGCCTCTATTATTAATAATCTCGTTAGGGAATCTATAGAAATACTACTAGTATTATTAGAATCGCTTTATATACTCTTTAGCTATTATAGAGTATATTGCTTCTAGCTAGATATACTTCGATAAGTAGTTAGTAATTACTATAAAGAAGCATAAGTCGGAAGAGTTATAGGCAGGGAGGTCTATTATAAAGTCTATTAATATTTATGACTAGAAATAGTCTAAGATCGGTAAAGGCTATAGCAGACCCTATTATAGCTAGCGGCTTTTATATACCTTACGGCATTAATAGTTTTAAATAAACCTTACTACCTTAGATAATATATTATCGAAATAATAATCTTATTATAGTAATTAGAAAGTAGTATTCTTCCCTAGGTAATCTACTATAGGCGAGTTATAGCACTATTAGATTACTATTATAGTTAGGGGCTTAAATAATAGGAGCTATACCCGCTCCTAATAAAGTAGTATATTATATGCATTTAAGGTATAGTCTGCAATTTATTCCTATATTGCTATCGGTATAGGGAATTATCGCTCTCTATTTGCTATAGCTATCTATTATGCCTAATATATACTATTTTTAGATATTATTTAGTCCTAAAGAGCCTAAAGGTAAGTATTGGCAAAGATATATAAGCTGTAAGGTAAGGTAATCTTTAAATCTAGGGTTAGGGTCCTAATGCCTTCTATCTTATCTATATTAAGTATTAAGATAAATAGCGGTTTTAGGATTTAGCCAATTTATAGCTTTACTTTATCTACCTTTTATTCCTATCGAGAAAGTATATTAGGGTATTAGGCTTATAATTTTAGCCTATTATTATTATTATTATATTACTCTAGAGGCTATTTAGACTTAAATAACCTATTTAGTACTTCTATAGGATAAATCGGAAAGGAAAAACCCAGCAGCCGGGAGGAAAACCCTTCCTATAGTCTTAAATGCTATTATATATCGCCCCATAGCGGGGGCGATAGGTATCTAGTATATAAGAGAGTAGGGTATGCAGCCGCTTAGGACTATATCTAGCAGCATTACTTAGGAAGAGTGCGAGTATAAATTCCAGGGGTATCGGGCCTAAGTTAGGGTTCTATCGGGTGCAAAAAAAGGGGAGATAAGGTTAAAGGGGGTAGGGTTAGTAGTATTCTCGCCGGGTGTGTGCCTATAAGGGCCCGGGCGCATCTTAGGCGTATTAATCTATAGTATATAGGCAAAAGTGAGCCGAACTTAAGAATAAAAGCGGGTGGCCTTAGGCACTGCGTCAGTATATAGGTTAGTAATTCCCCCCAATTTAGTGCCTTTTCCTCTTTTCTTCTTTTCCTCTATAGCGCTAAATCTAAAGTATATAATAACCCCTCTATCGCGGTATAGGACTAATGCTGACCCTATTAGTAGAGCAGCAGTAGCAGAAATAATAGCAATAGCAGCAATAATAACAATAGCAATAATAGTAATACCAATAATAGTAGTAATAAAATGCCTAAGCGGTTAGCGACTTTAGATAAGGGGGTGAGTGCGAGTCTAATATACAATAGGGCTATAGCTAACCCTTATATAGTAGCCAGGGGAGTTATACGCCTAGCCTTATAGGCTATACTTAATGCGCTTAAAGGATCTTAAGTATTAATACCGGAGTCAATAGGGTATATACTAGATTATACCCGCTCTCTAGCGAAGTTAATATAAATAAGGACTAACGCGGCATACTACCCCTATACTTTAGCGGGTAAAACTTATATACCTTTAGAGCAGACCCTTAAGAACTAGGTCTTAATATAAAAACTCCTTACTATATAGGAGATAGTAGCTAAGGGGGTTAAGGTATATTTCCAATTCGTCTATAGTATAGGTTACTAGCTAATAACTTTCTAAATAGATAGCTATAAGGCTTTTTAATAGAAGGCTAAATAGGTATCTACCTCCTAAGGATATAGTCGAGTAGCAGTAATAATAGTAGTAGTAGTAAGGGGTCTTAGTATTCTTAAGGCGACTTAAGAGATATTAGATTTAAAGGAGTAGAAAATAGAGGCCTTAGAGCGGCAGGCTTAAATATAGGAAGATATTACTATATTACTAAAGGTGCTTTTAGCCCGGTAGAAGGGAGGGGAGGCTCTAAGGGGGGGGTAGGATAAAGATAATAGGGACGATAGGGGCGATAAAGATAAAAGAAGAGAGGATAATAAAGAGAGTAAAGGGGGGGAGGAAAAAGAGGATACCTTTAATATTAAAATAATAACTATTAACTAGTTCTAGCCTATAGGGCCTAAAAGATTAATTTAATCCTAGGGCTCTTTATTTCTACTTTAGGATTGCCGTAAATATTATACGGGGGCTATATAGGGTTACTTAAGACTGCCTCTAGCTATATTATACTAAAGGGATTAGGTAAATTAGAATTAGTTTAATTAGTCGATACTTAATATTTAGTAAGTAATCGTTTATATAAAGTATAACTTATTAAGTGCGATAGATATACTATATTAATCGTAAAGTAGGTTAAAACTAAGATTAGGCCTAAAGAGTTTATACCTTTATTTATAGTACTTTAAATAGGTAAGGATAATATAATAGAGGTCTTCTAGGCCTTCCCTATAATAGTAAAGGGGTAATAATACTAAAGGGATATATTAAAGGCAGAGGAAGGAATTAAGGCTAATTTTTTCTATATAGAGTTAGGTAAGTATTGCCGATTTATACTTTTATAGGCCTTTATATAATTAAGTTATTTTCGCTATAGAGTGGAAATCTAATCCCTTTTTAGCCGCTAGGGTTTTATACTAAAGGCATTTCGCTTTTACTGCTATTTAATTATTTTACTATTAGTTATACTAGTCTTTTATTAGTCTTTCTTTAGCTAAGAGCTAATAAGGGGTTAAGGTTAGGAAATAGAATATAAGCTAGGGGTCTTTAATTACCCTTCCTTTGTTATTATTAAAATATTACTACTACTGCTACTAATATATAGTTAATCCTATCGGTTATACCTATTTTATCTATTCTTCTAAGAAATTACTAGTAGATATAGTTAAAATAAAGGTCGATCGGGGGTATAGCTGCCTTAATCTCGAGGGTATCTAATAGTATAGCCTTAAAGGCCTTAGTAATTATATAAAGGCAGGCTAACTATTCTATAGCTAAGGATTTTGTAATACCTTTTGCTACCCCTCTAGGGGCGGTAAAGGTATACTATACCCTTATACTAAAGGCGATAGAGGTTTAGATAACCTATATATAGATTAGGCGTACTTCCTAATATTAGCAGCCTTAAGTAGAGGCTGCTATCGCTATAAGTATAAATCGCTACCACTCGAATTTCTTTACGATTTTAATATAATATTCCTTTTATTTTAGCTTATAATAGATTTTAACTCCTAAGAATCTAATATATTATTTCGGCTGTATTATAATAGTTCTAAGCCGTATTAGGGTCTCGTCCGCCTTATATATATAGGTAAAGTAAATAAGCTCGCTTTTACTAAGGTTAAAATTTAGTCTTACTTATTTAGACTAATTATTATAAATAGCCTACGCTTTCTTAAATAATACCTTAGTCTCCCTTATATCTCTCCTATAGGCTATAATATTAGTATTATTAGCGAAGCCTAATATAATAGTTAATATAACCTCCTATAGTCTCTTATAAAGCGGTATAATATAGATAAAGAAGAGGATAAAAAAGAAAAAAGACCCTTAAGGGACCCTAGTAGTAATTAGCAGTTAGTTTATAAGTTACCCTTTAAAGTAAATTTATACTAATCGCGAGTTAATAAAGCCGTATACCTATACCGCTAGCTATAGTAGGAGCCCTTTTTCTAATAGTAGGTAGATAAAGTAAGTATAATTAATTATATCGAATATAGCTAAGATATCTAGTTAAAGTAGCAAGGTAATCCTACTATAGTACTAAGTTATATATATAATTTCGATTAGTATGCTTAATATTATATTAGTTAACCGATTTGCCTTATTGCCTATTTAAAGGTCTAAAAGGAGATTGCCTTCTTTAAAAGCGGTAGTAAGCTACTATACGACTATAGCTTTTATAACCTTTCCTATTAGGTTAAATAATAATATTAGTCTTTATCATCCTGCTTTAGAGTATTCCTTTATTTTTTTCCCTAATTTCTATAATACTACTACTCTAGCCTCCTAAAATTAGGCTAGATAATACCTAATACGGTATATTTTATTTAGGAGGTATATAAGGGCGGTGATAAGTAGAAGGCTATATACTTTAAAGAATCTTATTAGGAGCCTATTAGGGCTTAGTATTTTCTAGCCTATTATATTATATAATGCGGTATATACCTCTTTATAGGTAAAAGAGTTAATAGGGGGGAATATAATATTAGCGAGCTAGGGGAATATTAGGTTAGGAATATTATTATAAGTAGCCTATAAGGTAGGGAAGAATCATTTAGTAAGGATTTATACCTTTTCCTTATATATTATTACTTTTAGGCTTAGACCGCTTTATTTTAGTAAAGGGATCTCTTTTAATTTAGGCGGGAGGCTGCTATATAAGTAGGCCTATTTCTCTAGGGACTATAGATCGGCGTTTTAAGCGGTAGCTTTATTAAGGGCTTTTTGCTATAATTAGCGCTATTCCTCCTATATAATATAGGACTAAGTCGCTCCTACTTCTTAGGCGGCGCTAAAATTCTCTAGGGTATAATATATTACTTACTTTCGATAGGCCTTTTTCGCTACTATTTAGGCCATCTTAATATAAGAATTCTACTATAGCTTTATACCGGGAGCTTTAGGTGCCTTCTTTAGTGCCGCAATATTAGCAATACTTTAGAGTTAGCCTATATGCTATTTAGCATATATATCTATCTCGGTAGGGGAATAAAGTAAAGCTTTAGCGTAATAGGTAGTAAATCGATTTTTTACTTTAGCTTAAGCGAGGTAATAATTAAGGAACTTTTAGCTATTCTTTAAGGGGGGGGCTTTTATATATTAATTGCTAATCTTGATATATATAAGCTAGGGAATATAATCGGACCTTATAAGGTCGGCATTTCTAAGGTATTCGACTATAATATTTTATATAATCTATATATAGTTAATAGTACTATTTCTCTTTTTAGGTGCCTACTTTAATACCATACTATATAGGGTGGCTAGCCTAAGCCGCTATTAAGTTGTAAGTTTAAAAAAGGTATTAATCCTAAATAAGGTCTAGTCTAGATTATCCTAAAGAGGATAGTATATATTAAAGTCTTTAACGAAGATACTATAAGGGTAGGATAAAAGTTTAGTAAGTACGGTAAAGAGGATTATCTAATTTAGTTTATAGCTTAAAGAGTAAATTAAGTAAATATTAGTATATAATAAGGAGATCTTATACTAATTAAGTCCCTTCTCGCTAGACTATATGCCGGGCCTATACTGCTTATAGATATATATTACTACTCTCCTATTATATAATACTAATATATATCTTCTGAGGCTAGGGCTTAGTAGAGCCTATTTAGGCATGGTAGGTTCTTAGATCGCTATAATATTAAGCTTATACTAATAGTAAAATACTAATCTTACGAGGATAGTTTTCTTCTATACATTTTAGTAAAAGACTATTATTATATAGATAGTCGCGAGGGGGTTAATAGTAGCGGTATATTAGGGGTGGCTATAGGTTAGGTACCTAAGGTAGGCGCGGTTATACTATAGTCTAGGGCGGGAGCGGCTTAAAGAAAGGCAGTAATACTACTTCCGGCCTTAATGCAGGGGGTCTTATTAATACTTCCGACCGGGCGACTTTATTTCTAAAGGGAGGGCTTATATAGGGGAGACCTATTAGCTGCGCAGCGGCAGCCCTAATCTATAATAGGGATAGTATTAGCGGCTAATATAATATATAAGGCAAAAAGCCTCGGTTTATTACTATAGGAATTTCTAGCGTTTTCCTATTATTTATTCGCTACCTTATAGAGGTAGGACTATATTAGGTAAAGTCTGTAATAGTTAAAGTAGGATTCGCATTAGTTCTGCGTTATAGCTAGGCAACTTTATGCACCCTCTAGGTGGTATTTAGAACCATACCGGCCGCAGTAGGCTACTGCTATATAATATATAGTGATATAACCGAATTTAAAGCAGTTATAGTATTAGTAGGGGTATATAGTATCGTTATAGGGTTCGGCTTCGAATATCTCTACCTAATATATAATATTAGCCTTATAGAGCTTATTCGTAAGGTCGATAGAGTTAACCCTTATAATTAGGGGCGCTTATATTATAGTCCTCTTAAGGCAGTAAAGGGAGACTTTAGTAAAGCCCTCTTTATTAGCTTTAATAAGGTTCGACTAGATATCTTCTATTGCGGTATTTACAGTATAATAGGTTGGGAAACTCTTAATGATAATACTAAATAAATATCAGTTAAATTCTACCTTTTGGCTAAAGGCAGGGTAGACCTAGGCTATATCCGTAATATAGTTTGCCTTTTCTTTTTTAACGGTAATAATTATATTACTACTATAGAGTTTATAGGCTATAACTGCCGCTCTCTCGGCAGTAGCCCTATTAACTATATTCACGATTTTAATTAGGGTATAGTTTTAAAGGATTCTACTAATAGTATTTCCTTTAATAAGGACTTTACAGTAAATATAGGGGGGTACCACTAGGGGAGCTAGGCTATATTAGGGTGGTATAGCGGCGGCATATCCTCATATAGCAATAGATACCTATATAGTAGGGGCTAGCGTAGTCTTTAGGAGATTCTATACAGCCTTATTAACTGCGGTTTTAATTATCTGCATTAGGGTTCTAATAGGGATATAGATATTTCCTAGGTTAGTCTCCTACTAGGCGGTTTTTACTATAAAATTTATAGCCTTTCGCACTCTTCCTAGCACTACTAGGGGGATATAGTCTTATAGCTCTTTTATGAAGTCTTTAATAATATTGGCTATAGATCGCATCTGCCCCTAGGTAGGCTCGGCCTCGGTCTAGTGATACTATATGCTATTTGCGATCGTAGTAGTCAGGCTATAGCGGCTATATATAATGCCGCCCCTATTCCCTCTATTGATATTTATTACTTTATTCGCGCCTACTATGCCTACTCCCTAGATGCGATATATTATAGGCGAGGGGGGTAAACGGACGAGAAAAAGCGATTAGAAATATTAGAATTGATTTTAGAGGCGGTTCTATGCCGCTACCTAGGTGCGGGCGAAATAATAGAATGCTATAACCTCTAGAAATTGCATATAGTTTAGCCTATAATTTTAGCCCATATTAAAGATAAAAGTTAAAAAGCGCTAAAGTCTTAGCCTATTAGGCTTATCGCTTAGATATTTTATATAGTTAGGCGAAGTACTTCAGGTTCTTATAGTCGGTAAAGATAGTAAAGGGGGAGGCTATTAAGTAGAGTTCTACTAATTATACCTTAAGGTAAAAAATAATAGTAAGGAATTTCTTATTATATATAGTATAGTTCTATTTTGTATCTAATAAGCGAGTAGAATAGTATATAATTAGGTAGAGTATATTATCCTCCTTAACTTACGATAGATAGCTACTAAAGGCTATATTAGAATTATCTGCCTTAAAGACTATCTCTTTATTAGGGTCCTATTAGGCGAAAATTCAAGATACTATAAAATACTATTTAAGCGCTTAAAATGCCGCCTCTTTTTTGTCTAACTATTAGAAAAAGACCCCTTTCTTTATTAACCTAACTAAAGGGTCGATAAAGCATAAGAAGTCTAGGATAAAGTTGCGGTAGAAATTAGTAAAACTAAAGAAATTATAAATGCCTTTCAATTTTATAAATGCTTTTTAGTTCTAAATAGCCTTAATCTTTTTAGGGTCTAGATAGATTTCTTTTCTAGCTATTACGATATATCCTAGGTATTAGACTTTTTTTACTGCGAAATCACACTTATTAAGATCTAAATTTAAGCCGGCTTTTTATAATCGTCGAAAGACTGCTTTAATGCGCCCTATATAATCTGCCTTTAATCCCCTAGTATAGATTAAAATATCATTAAGGTAGGCAGTTATAAAGTCTCCTAATATATTGCTTAAGGCCCTATTAATATATCTTTAAAAGGTCGTAAGGGCCCTAGTTAGGCTAAATAGCATAATAAGCTATTTAAATAGTCTGAATCGTATATAAAATATAATTAGGTATTTATCGCCCTCTGCAATATATATCTTATAGAATACTATATATATATTAACTTTAGTAAACTATTTCGCTTAAGATAGGGATTATAAAGTCTCCTTGATTAAGGGGAGGGGGTATTGGTTTTAGATTATAACTTTATTAAGGGCCTAGTAGTCGACGCAAAAATACTACCCGCTATTCCCCTTTCTAGCTAATAGGACTAATACTATTACCGATAAGGAGCTTATACGGATCTATTTTTTATCTATTAGGTTAATTACTTATCTCCGAACCTTAAGTAACTAGTCTTGTAGTATATTATATAATAGGCCCTAAGGTAAGTCTAGTTAGCTCTTATCTGCAATCTTTTTAAGCTAAATATAATAGTCTAATATACCTTAGTATAAAGGGAGATTAGAAGCCTTCTCCTTATTAAAGAGGTCGGTAAATTCCTATAATTCTATCGGGAGTATCTATAGCTCCTACGATTATAGGGTAGAGTTTTAATAAAGTAGTAGTATAATGCGGAGGATATATATTATCTCTTATAAATTTATTATAATAAAAGAAGTCGACTGATCTTTAGAATATTTTGCCTACTTTAGTATATTATAGAAGATTAAGCTAAAGATATTAACTGCTATTAGACTTTATCGTCTTTTTATCGATTTCTTAATAATAAGGCCGCCTACTAATCCGATCTTTAATTAGCGCCGCTTCGCCTATAGTATAATATTATAATACTCTATCTAAAGTATCCTAAGGATAATATCGTAAATAAGGCCTAAGATAATATAAAATATAACTATAGATAGCTATCTATCGATATCGATTGCCGTATAGACGATATAAGTAATAAAGGAATATATTACCTTATATTCTTTTAAATAGCTCTAAATATCTACTGCTATTCTGATTTCCCTATATTATAATAGGCAGATAGGTTAGAGGCCTAACTATTATACTATCTTTTCGCTTATAGCACTATAGTAGTTATATCCTAAGTCGATTAAGGTATTAATAAAGGTATAAGATTTATATAAGATCGGTACTAAAAAGGGGTATTTATTTATTTATTTTATAATTTCCTTTAATTCCTTTTATAATCAGGCTAGGGTCTATATATATATTTTAAGCCTTCTAGCGAGATTAGGCTTAAAGGCTATTCTTTCCCCTAATCGTTATCGCTACTTTTAACCTTTATAATTTATAAGTCTAGCGAGGCTATTTAGACTATATTTAGCTAGATTACTAATAGTAGGTGGTATACCCTCTTCTAATACTTAGAAGAGCCGTATTAAAGATAAAGACCTTTCTTCTTACGTTTTTTATATTATTCTATAAAGATTTATATCGCTTTAGGCGGATTACTCTTCGAGTCTAGCTTATTAATACCTAATATTTATATATCGCCTTTAGAATCCTAGGTATAAGTTAGTCGGGAATAGGCCAAGCCTAGGTAGTAGTTAATAATTAGGCTAGTCTCGATATCGATAGTAATTTATTAGTAGTAGTCTACCGCTAAGTAGTAATTATAATAGGAGACCCTAAGACTAATAATCTTATTAGCTATATAAGCATTAAGTGCTAATCGGAGATATTTTAGTTTAACCTCTTTAGGCTAACTAAGGCCGCTAGTAAGCATAAGTTTTTCCTTAAACAATATAAAGAAGGCGGTAAAAGGCTCCTTCGGGCTTTAGCATAAAGAGTACTTAAGTTTAATAATAGCGCGATCCTACTAATATAAGTCCTTAAAGAGATATTAGAGGTATTCAAAGAACTTTATTATATTATAATTATAAGCTATACTATTCTTAAAGAAGGCCGCGACTTATAATTAGACTATAGATAATAGGTTCTAAAAGATAAATATTTATTAGGTCTTCTCGTCTTTAATAAAGTCCCTATCGACCTCGAGCTTATATTATATAAAGGTCCGCTAGGCTATAAATATAGCCTTTTTGCTATTAAAAGGGTCCCTTATTAGGATCGGCTTATGCTTTAGCTAGGTATCTTAAGCTGTAGGGAGGGGGGCATTATATTATACGACCGGGGCTAGTTAGGTAGCGTTTTAAGAGCTATTTAACTAGCTCGCGAGAAGGGCCTATAATAAGGCGGTAACGGCAGTAAGGTATTGCATATTAATATGCATCTGCGCCTCTATCTATTATAACCCTATTGCAAATTGCTTTACTTAGGTATGTATATTACGTTAGGGGTGTTATGGCTTTAGGTTCTCTCTATTTAATTCTCTGGGTATGCTTATCTTAATATTTTGTATAGCCTGCATTATTGGCTCCATAATGTGAGGTTATAATAGTAAGGCTGAGAGAGTCTATTTAAATATAAAGGACTGGCCTTAGGGCTATTGCAAATAGGTATCGAATGAATATATTAAATAGACTAAAGAGGAAAGAGAGAGAATCTAAATAAGGGCTTTTTGATAGTCTATTTAACCGTGCGTTAATATGGGTCGAGGTCCTGGCGTAGTCCCGTGACCCTATGCCGCTGACTTATATGACCCTACCTAGGCTAGGCACAGGCGCAGCCCGAGTCCTAGCCATATTGTGGCGCGGGCGTAGCCCGTGCCCGTGACAAATGCAGGTCTTTATTATAACTAAGCCTAAATAATAGTATATGCATTAGAGATAAGGTCGGCTATACTACTTTCTTGGGTTCCAGTAAAAAATTATTATTAGGTTTAACTAAAGTAAAGGTCGAGTAGGAGGACTACTGCTTTAGTTTCTACAATTATATTAGGTATTAGTTAGTAGGCTTTTATAATTCTATAGAGGCACTTCGACTATTTAGCGGCTAAACTATATATAATGCCTTTTACTATATCTCTTAGCTTAATAAGAGTATACTAAATTCTAGCTCTAAAAGCGATTATAATTCTAATGACTTATATATATAATAGTTAGGCTTTGTAGAACTAATAACCCTATATAGAGGCCGCTAAAGCGATAAAAGTAAGCTTTTGCCTTTGCAGTTTCTTTACTATTTAGGCCTTATAGTTAGACTAGCTAAATTTATAGTTAATCTCTACTTTAAAGAATCGAGTATATTATATAGGCTAGATAGTTATATTGCTAAATCGTATTATTATAGTATCCAGTCGATACTATTTAGTAAAGTATATTAGCTTGCTTTTTACTAGGTTAAATTTTAGTCTGGCTTTTGCTGACTATTTTTTGTAGGTCTTTTATACTTTCGAAAAGATTATAATTCTATCCTATATTATTTTGCTATATACGATTATATTAATATCGTCCATAAATCCTAAGGTTAATAAATTATTTACTACTTTAAGTCTATAGTATAAGGGTATAATATAGAACAGAAAAAGGATTAAGGAGATTAAAGAGCCTTAGGGTACTTCTATTATAATTAAAAATCGTTAGGTGGGTTAGCCTTTATAAAAGATTTTAACTAATTGCAATATAGTAAAGCCTTAGACCTAGGCTGCTATTTATTAGGGGGTGCTACTTTAGAGGAGGAGGTATATAAATCTAATATAGTTAATAGTATTAAATGCTATAGAGATATCTAATTATAGTAGCAATACTATTCCTTTATATTACTAGATAGCCTTAACTGCTTCTACTAGGGTATATAGTACTATATCTATTAATCTATTTGCTTCATTGCCTATTTGTATATCTAGTAGCAATTTCTATTCTTTTGCGATTATTATTAGTCTTTTTACTATTATAGCTTTAAATATTTTTCTAAAGAGGTTTAAAAAGGATATTAAGCACTAGGCTCTAGCTTTTTAGTATTCTTTAGGTATTTTATTAGGTTTTCTTAATACTATAACTTTAGCTTCCTAGAATTATATTAAATAGTAACTAATTCTATATATAGTATTAAAGAGTATTATTAGGGCTCTAATAATTGATTCTCTATAGGCTTTAAGAAATCCCGCCGGTATACTATTAGGGCCTAATGCTTTCTAGCTAGCTATATATCGGAGGGTATTATAAATATCTACTTTTGAGAATTTATTATTAGGGGCGAATATTATATTAGTAAAGTAGGGGAATTATAAGTCTAAAATATTATTAAAGATAGCTATTAATATCGGGAAAAATCTTTCTACTAATACTTCTACTTTAGAAGAATATATTTTTACTTTTTATATTTATACTCCTTTGCCTTTAAGAAGTATAAGAATTTCTTTTAATTTTAAGGGGAGTCTACTATATAGCCAGGCCTATTTCTTTAAAGACTATAAATCTATATTTTTTGTTATAGCCTTATTAATAGCTTCTTTTTATATCTAGCGCCTTTCCTATTAAATAACTTTAGTTTAATTTATTTTTACTTTTTATATTTAAGGCTAGTATAGTCTTTTCTCTAATTTCTTATAGCCTTATAGGCTGCTATTATAGCCGATTATACTTCTTAGGTCTACTATAGAGCCCTTCCTAGCGGTTTAGTTCCTCTTTTAGGCGTAATAATATTAGCAATAGCCTATAGTTAGGTTGTAAGCTATTAGGCGAAAGCGTCGCTCTCTATAGGGGATTAGAGTAAGTATAAAGCATATAAGATAACTATCCTTACTTTAGCTTTAGTATAAGCGAGGATTTTATTAAGTTTCTTCTATTAGTATATTAATATTAGTTTATAAAATTCATTTAGTCCTATTTTTACCTAAATTACCTAAAGGATATAGTTAGATCTAGTAATATCTGCCGCCCCTATAAACTCTATATTAAGGTCGCTTATACTCTATATATAGTCGATAGTGCTATTATATTTACCTAGGGCTTATCTAGTTATCTCTTTTTATAGTATTATAAAGGTTAGCTTTTATTTTAATATAAGTTCGAAGAGGGTATTATAGCCTAGGGAGGTTCTATAAGAGTAGTCTTATATAGGGTAATTGATATTTAAATCGCTAGTAAAGATACTATAGGGATAAAAAGGGGTTTAAGTAAATTCCTAAAGGGGGTAGATTAATTTAAGGAAGAGATTAAGGAGTAAATAGAATAAATATTAGTATTATAAAGTATAATATAATACTAGTTTATGCCTGAATCTATTACTTAAGAGCCAGGAGTATATCTTTTATAAATATAGATTACTATATATCTACTATAAGCGGCTACTTAGTATCTACTAAGACTAGAGTATAAGGGGAGTCTATTTAGGGCTATAAATTCCTAGAGGGCAATAATATCTAGTTCTAATTTATAGTTAAAGGCGAGATATACTAATAGTAATATCTTTTATATATTCTAGTATAGTATCTCTATTATTAGTATTAGGGCTAGGGGGTTAGGGCTCTTAGTGTATTAATAGCAGTAGGCTTAAATAGGTTAGGTTAAAAGAATATAGTAATATTACTACTGCTATTACTCCTCTTAGTATCACGGACTCGGGCTATGCCCGTGTTATAGATTGGCTAGGGCTTGGGCTACGCCTATGCCTAATCCGGGACGGATGATATAAGGCAGACGCGCGGGCCCATAGGGCAATATTAGGGCTCTAGCCCGCGCCACACATAGATATATATAGACTGCGGAAGGGACCCGATTTGGGCTCTTCTCCCTTTCTCCCTAGTTTTATTAATACATCCGATTAATGCCTATTCGCAGTCGCCTTAGGGCTAGTCCGTTATAATTAATAAAACTCTCTTAACACTCGTTATTATATCTTATACAACTGCCGATAATAGATATAGACCCCTTATAGAATATTATAAGCTTAGATGATGCCTAATGCGCCTCCGCTCGCCAATAGGCCGTATAACTAGAGTCAATTACAAATACTATAGAAGTACTTAATATAAGGTTCTAAGAATAGCTATCCTAAAGCTAAAAAAGTAAGCGCTAGATATACGCCTAGGCCGAGTAGATTAAGCATCAGATATAGGCTTTTATCAACTAAATTTAGTAATAACTATCGTTAATACCTATCCTAACTTTAGACCGATCCTAGACTAATTCTATCCTAATCCTAGAGGAAACCTAATAAAAATATAAGCTAATACTGGTCGGGGAATTCTTTAATAGCAAAAAGGCTATATTTACCGCATAGAAGACCTTTATAGAATATAAATTAGAAATCGATCGGGACTTTATTAGTAATAATAAGACCTAATAGATATTTATCTATTAAAACCTTTCGGCTATAGTCTAATCTTAAATTGCAGCCTTCTTTAAGAATAGTATAGCCTTCTAATACTACCTTATAGCCTTCTTTAATTACCTATAGCAACTCTTTAAGGATCTATATTAGGAGGAACGTATAATTACTAAGCTTAAGTATACCTTCTGCTAAATGCTAAAAGAACCTTTCTCTACCTTTTTTATACATTTTAAAGAAAAATTAGTATTAGTAGGGGGACTTAGTTAGCCTAAATTAGTAAAGCTAGAAAACCTCTAATCTGCTTTTAACCCTTATATATCAGAAAAGATTATTAGCCTAAGGGTCTCCCGTAAGGACTATAATACGGCCGTTATATAGTACTATAAAATCGCTATCGACTTAAAGATAAGCCTTACCGTAAAATAATATATAGACCCTCCCTAAGATTATAATGATAATGCCTAGGATCTATAGGCAACCGGTTGGGATAAGGATAGTAATATGCCTATAATAAGCATCTATAAGTTAGGCTCGAAAGGCAAATAAAAGTTTCTTAATAAAAAGGCACTATAAGTTTTAAAAGAAATCCTTAAGAAGTACTACTAGAAATTACTTTATACCCAATATAGGGATGCCAGCTATAAAATATAGGAATATAAGTTAAGGCCGGCCTGGCCCCTACTAGAGATAACTATAGCTTCTATAGACCTAAAGGCTATAGAAGCCTTGCGAATCGCTAAGTTTAAAGATAGCGATAATAGTAATTCCTAGGGAAAAGATTAGCTTTTAAGCTGAATCTCGCGAAAGGGCTTAAAAAATATACCTAGCCCCCAGCTAGGTCATAATAGGAATACTATATAAAGGAGATTAATAATATTAAGGATTATATAGATAGACACCCCTTTTTAATCCCAATATTATATAATAATTCTACCTTTATTAATACCCTAATTAATTCTAGTTATAATTGCTATAGTGCGATAAGCGAAAGAACTATCTAAAAATAAAGACTTTAGCTTATCTACCTACCGTTTTATAAGAAACTTAGGACTATAGTAAATATAAAGAGTCGATTAGGGAAGCGATAGGCTACCCCCTTAATTACCTATGCTATCTATATTAATATCGATATCGATAGATAGCTATTAGCTATAATACTATATATTATCCTAGGCCTTACCTGCGATATTATCCTAAGGCTGCCTTAGATAAAGTACTGCGATATCGAACTATAAGTAAAATAGCACTAATTAAGAATTAGAGCTATTAGTAGCCTTTTTATTAAGGAATCGACTACTCGATCCTTTAGGCCTACTATAATTAACATTCTTAGATTAGTCTTTTATAATATATTATAATACGCGGTATATACCTAAGATAATTTAACCTCCTTCTTCTTTATAAGCCTATAGGAGCTTATATATATCCTCCGCATTATGCTCCTACTTTACTAAAATTTAGTTTCCCCCCCGGCCTAACTATAGACCTTACTACCTAAACTTTAGGATTTCGCCAACCTTTTCGATAAAGTAAAAGCTTTTAGCCTCCTACTATACTAGGGCACGCTTAATTACTTTATTAAGCTTAAACTGACCTTAGATAGGGAGCTACCTAACCTCCTATAGAGACTACTATATAATATACCGTAAGACTAGCTACTTAAGATTTAAAAATAAGTAATAGACCTTATAGATAAAAAATAGATCCACACAAGCTTTTTATTAATAGTAGCACTAGTCTTACTCGCAAGAAATGCGAGTAATAAATAGCATTTTTATATAAATTATTAGGCCCTAAATAAAGTTATAGTATAGGACCGGTATCCCCTTCCTTTAATTAAAAAGATACTATACTCTTTATCTTAGGCGAAGTAATTTATAAAGGTAGATATCCGCACTATATTCTATAAGATCTGTATCGCCAAAGGTAATAAATACCTAACTATATTTTAGACCTATTTCGGTCTTTTTGAGTAGTTAATAACCCCTTTTGGCCTAATTAAGGCCTTTACAATATTCTAGCAATATATTAATAGGGCCTTAGGGGACTTATTAGGGGATTTCTCTACTATTTACCTAAATAATATTTTAGTCTATACTAAAAGCTTATAGAAAGAATATATAGACCGTATTAGGGTTATCTTCAAGCGCCTATAGAATACTAGCCTAAATCTAGATCTAGATAAATATAATTTCGTAGTAAAAGAGATATGCTACTTTAGCTATATTATAATAGTAGGAAAAGAGATCCGCTTAAACCCTAAGAAGATTAAGGCAATTTAAAAATAGGAAGCCCCTATAAAATTATAAGGCATTCAGAGCTTTTTCAGGTTTATAAACTTCTATTGCGATTTTATTTTAAACTTCTCTTACTTAATTAAGCCTTTAGTTTAATTAATATAAAATGATATCCTCTTTTAATAGCTTAAAGAGAAAGAAAAGGCTTTCTAAGCGCTTAAATAGTACTTTATTTTATACCTAGTCTTTACCTAATAGGACCTTAAGAAAGAAATAATCCTTAAGGCGGATAGCTTTAGTATAGCTATTAGTAGCTACCTCTTTTAAATTAGGGAGGATAGAATACTTTACCTAATCGTATATTACTTAGTATAATTTATAAAAGCTAAATAGAACTATACTATCTATAATAAGGAGCTACTTACTATTATCTTATACCTTAAGGTATAGTTAGCTGAATTTTATTCTATTATTATTTTATTTACGATCCTTATAGACTATAAGAACCTTAAATATTTCGCTCGACTAAAGGAGATATTAGAATATTAGGCGTAATAGGCCGAGATATTAGCCCTTTTTAACTTCTATCTTTAATATTAGCCTAGCTTATAAGCCTAACGTCTTAATGCCTTTTCGCGATAAAAGCAGGAGATAGATAATATAGCTCCGAGATTTAGCTAAATCTTTTAGTTATTATCTATCTTTACTATTAAGGCAGACCTAATAGAAAACTAATCGGACCTAATAGAGGACCGATTAGACCTAATAGGGGATTAACTAGCTATAGACCTAAGTATAATAGAGGATATGCTAAAGGCGGCACCTTCGATAAGAGTCTCTTTACTAAATAGCTCCTAGATCTTTACCGATGCTTATCTATAGGCACTTTAGGACTAGATTATAGCTAAAAATACCCTATATTATGCCCGATAGAAGGCTATAGTAGATAGAGAGTAATAATTCCTAAAAAAAGTAAAGATTAAAGAGTAAATTATAGATTATACCCTAAACGCCTATAAGGCACTACTTTACCAGGGTTAGACTTAGCTCCCCTCTTTTAAACCATTAATAATTATAGTAATTGAACGATACTATAACTCCCCTACTGTAAGGCACCTAGGGAAGAATATAATTTTCTAGCTATTACGGTAAGACTACTACTTCAATAATATATCGTCTAAGGTTACTTAATTTATTTAGAATTACTAATACTATAGAGCGTATAAAAGCCGCTAGCTATACTAAGGCTTATTCTAGCCTTTACTAATTCTAGATCGTTTTTAGTCTTAGATTTCCATTAATTTTATAATTAACCTTCTAGCCCGTAATGCCTCCGACCTATATTACCTATTAGTTATTACCGACCGCCTATCTAAACACATTCAGCTTAAGGTAATACACTTAATATAAGCAGAGGATTATATAAAACGGTTCCTAGACTACTAATAGCGGTACTATAGGTTTCCCGCCTAGATTATTAGCGATAGAGGCTTAGACTAAATAGGCTAATTCTAGACTATAATATATAAGGCTATCGGGACTAAATAACTCCTCTCGATAGTATATTACCTATAGACTAATAGTAATATAAAGCGTATAAACTAAGAGGTTTAGGCTATTTTACGCATTAAGGTAGCATTCGATTAATACGATTAGCCTTAATATCTTACGATTTGCTAATACGCTTTAAATAATTGCACTTTTTTAGTTACTAAATATAGCCCGAACTATCTCTTAAATAGCTTTAATTCTCCTATTATAGTACCTCCCCTTAATATTACGCTGAATTTAACGACCCCTAAAGGGCGGGCGGTATACTTTTTAGCTATAATATAAAAAGGGGGCGAACTTACCTAGGCTGCTATTACCTTTACTTAATAGCAGCAGTAGGATGCGACAAACTATTCTTAATGCCTAGTAAAGTACTATTAAGTTAGGGATTAAGTTTAGCTTAGCCTATAGAATATTAAAACCAATTGGCCTTATAAGAAGCTCGACTAGGTATCTATAAAGTATACTATTATAGCTATTCCGTCCCTATTTAATATCTAACTCGATATCCCCAATAGTATCTACCCGGTCTTTTATATTAATGTTATAGAATATACCGCTACCGACCTACTGCCGAGCTAAATACTTATAGATATTAGGCCCGGTCCCCTATTAGTCCTACTAGAGGACTCTAATATCCCGTATAAGGAATTTAAGGTCGAGGAGATATTAGCCGCAAAAAACGCTTAGGGTTAAGGCGGAAAATATAATATATTAGTAAAATAGAAGGGATATAATTTGCTATCTTAAGAGCCCCTTAAGAACTTTAAGGATACTATAGCGTGGGAAGCATTTAATAATAAATAGGGGGATATTTAGATATATAATAGGCCCGGTCGAACCCTATAGCAAACCCGATATAGAAACAGATAAATTTTTTCCTAGGGAAGGGGGGTATATTACGGACTCGGGCTATACCTGTATTATAGATTAGCTAGGGCTCGGGCTGCGCCTATGCCTAATCCGGGACGGATAATATAAGGCAGATGCGCGGGCCTATAGGGTAATATTAGGGCTCTAGCCTGCGCCATATATGGATATATATAGACTATAGAAGGGACCCGATTTAGGCTCTTCTCTCTTCTTCTTTAGTTTTATCAATACATCCGATTGACGCCTATTCGCAGTCGCCCTAAGGCCAGTCCGTTACACTTAGAGGTAATAAAGCTTTCTTTATATAATCTGCCGACTCGTTTTCTTAAGGAGTTTTCTTTTAGGGGGTTACTAATAAGACGTCTATAGCCCCTATCCTTTAGGATAGGGGGGGAGGTATTAATAAAGTGCTAATATTTACGAACTATATTAGTCTAGTACTATAAGCCTGTCTTATAATATCTTATTACCGGTTTACTATAAGGTAGAATTGGGATTAAGCCGGATAGGGTCACTAATAGTTAAGGTAGTATTCTCTTTTATTATTAATAATACTAGGGCAGTTTTTATCTCTATTAGGGTATCTTTCTGCGCTATACTATCCGTCTTAAGGGGTCTCCCTATAGTAATTCGCAATATATCCGAATTTAAAGTATTAGTAGCACTATCTTAAATAGATAGTTTCGTTATATAGTTCAGCCTTAAAGATTTCTACTTAATAGATGACTTTAGTTTTATAGAGTCGGTTTGCTATTTTTATATTAGTTACTCTAATAATTAGGAGGGCTTTTATTGCTTTTTTATAGGGTTTCCTTATAGTGACTCTATTAATACTAAGGCCGTTAGCTTAGGCTAGGTTTAATTTAATATCTTTAATAGGGATATTCTTAGAGAATTGGATAGGAAATCCTTGAATAATAATACTAAAGGTGCGGACGTTTAGTACGGCTTCTATACTAAATATAAGGGGGTGTCACAGGCTCGAGCTACGCCCGCGCCATAATGTGGCTAGGACTCGGGCTGCGCCCGTGCTTAGCCTAGGTAGGGTCATATAAGTCAGCGGCATAGGGTTACGGGACTACGCCAGGACCTCGACCCGTGCTAACGCATAATTAAATAGACCATCGAGAGGCCCTTATTCGGGTCCTCTCTCTTTCCTCCTTAGTCTATTTAATATATTTATTCGACGCTTATTCGTAGTAGCCCTAGGGCCAGTCCTTTATATTTAAATAAACTCTCTTAGCCTTACTATTATAACCTTACATTATAGAGCTAATAATGCAGGCTATATAAGATATCGAGATGAGTATATTTAGAGAACTAAGTAGAGAGAACCTGAAGCTATAACGCCCCCGATATAACATATATACCTAAGTAGAGCAACTTACAATAGGGTTATAATAGATAGAGGCGCAAATGCATACTAATACGCAATACCTTACTACTATTACCGCCTTACTATAGGCCTTTCTCGCGAGCTAGTTAAATAGCTCCTAAAATGCTACCTAACCGGCCTTAGTTATATAATATAATGCCCCCCTCCCTACGGCTTAGGATACCTAGCTAAAATATAAGCCGATCCCGATAGGGGACCCCTTTAATAGTAAGAAGGCTATATTTATAGCCTAGCGGACTTTTATGCAATATAAGCTTAAGGTCGATAGGGACTTTATTAGAGACGAGAAGACCTAATAGATATTTATCTTTTAGAACCTATTGTCTATAGTCTAATTATAGGTCGCAGCCTTTTTTAAGAATAATATAGCTTGCAATTATAATATAATGAAATTCTTTGAATACCTTTAATATCTCTTTAAGGACCTATACTAATAGGATTATATTATTACTAAACTTAAGTATTTCTTACGCTAAGGCCTAAAGGAGCCTTTTACCGCCTTTTTTATATAGTTCGAGGAAAAACTTATACTTACTAGCGGCCTCGGTTAACCTAAAGAGGTTAAATTAGAATATCTCTAATCGGCATTTAATACTCGTATAACTAATAAGATTATTAGTCTTAGGGTCTCCTATTATAATTACTATTCGGCAGTAGACTACTGTTAATAAATTGCTATTAATATTAAGACTAGCCTGATTATTAACTACTACCTAGGCTTGGCCTATTCCTGACTAACTTATGCCTAGGATTCTAAAGGCGATATATAAATATCGGGCATTAATAAGTTAGATTTAAAGAGTAATCTACCTAAAGCAATATAGGTTTCTATAAAATAATATAAAGAATATAAAAAGAAAGGTCTTTACCTCTAATATAGCTCTTCTAAATATTAAAGGAGGATATACTATCTATTATTAGCAATCTAACTAAATATAGTCTAGGTAGCCTCGCTAGACTTATAAGTTATAAAAGTTAAAAGTAATAATAATAATTAGGGGAAAAAATAGCCTTTAAGCCTAATCTTGCTAAAGGGCTTAAGATACGTATATAAACCCTAGCCTAATTATAAAAGGAATTAAAGGAAATCGCAAAATAAATAGATAAATACCCCTTTTTAGTACCGATCTTATATAAATCCTATATCTTTATTAATACCTTAATCGACTTAGGATATAACTACTATAGCACTATAAGCGAAAAGATAGTATAATAGTTAGGCCTCTAACCTATCCGCCTACTATAATATAAGGAAATCGGAATAGCAGTAGATATTTAGAGCTATTTAGGAGAATATAAGGCAATATATTCTTCTATTACCTATATCGTCTGTATAGTAATTAATACCGATAGATAGCCATTTATAGTTATACTTTATATTATTCCAGGCTTTACCTATAATATTATCCTTAGGATACTTTAGATAAAGTATTATAATATTATACTATAGGTAAAGCAGCACTAATTAAAGATTAGATCATTAAATAGCCTTATCGTTAAGGAATTAATAAAAAGATAATAGGGTCTAATAATAGTTAATATCTTTAGCTTAATCTTCTATAGTATACTAAAGTAGGCAAAACGCTCTAAAGATCGGTCGACTTCTTTTATCGCAATAAGTTTATAAGAGATAATATATATCCTTTGCATTATACTACTACTTTATTGAAACTCTGCCTTACGATTATAAGAGCTATAGGTACTCCTAATAGAATTATAAGAATTTACTAACCTTTTTAATAAAGAGAAGGCTTTTAATCTCCCCTTATACTAGGGTATATTAAACTACTATATCTGGCTTAAAAAGACTATAGATAAAAGCTAATTAGATTTACCTTAAGGCCTATTATATAATATACTACGAGACTAGTTATTTAAGGTTTAGAGATAAATAACTAACTTAATAGATAAAGGATGGATCTATATAAGCTCCTTATTAGTAGTAGTATTAGTCCTATTAGCTAGGAAGGGGAATAGCGGGTAGCGTTTTTATATTAACTATCGGGCCCTTAATAAGGTTACGATCTAAGATTAATACCCCCTCCCCTTAATTAAAAAGACCTTATGATCCCTATCTTAAGCGAAATAATTTACTAAAGTTAATATATATATAGCATTCTATAAGATATATATTGCAGAGGGCGATAAATACCTAACTGCATTCTATATACAATTCGGACTATTTAAATAGCTTATTATGCTATTTAGCCTAACTAGGGCCTTTATAACCTTTTAAAGATATATTAATAGGGCCTTAGGGAATATACTAAGAGACTTTATAACTGCTTATTTTAATAATATTTTAATTTATATTAGGAGATTAAAGGCGGACTATATAGGGTGCATTAAGGAAGTCCTTTAACGATTGCAAAAGGCTAGCTTAAATTTAGATCTTAATAAATGCAATTTTATAGTAAAAGAGGTTTAATACTTAAGATATATCGTAATGGCTAGAAAAGAAATCTATTTAGACCCCGAAAAGATTAAGGCTATTTAGAACTAGGAAATATTTACAAAATTAAAAGGCATTTATAGTTTCCTTAGTTTTACTAACTTTTATTGCAACTTTATCTTAGACTTCTTACGCTTTATCGACCCTTTAATTAGGTTAATAAAAAAAGGGGTCCCTTTTTAATAATTAGACGAAAAAGAGGCGGTATTTTAGACACTTAAGTAATATTTTATATTATTTTTAGTTCTCGCCTAATAAGACCCTAATAAAGAGACGGTCCTTAAGGCAGATAATTTTAATATAGCCTTTGGTAGCTATCTATTATAAGTTAGGGAGGATAATATACTCTACCTAGTTATATATTATTCCGCTTGCTTATTAGATATAAAATAGAACTATACTATATATAATAAGGAACTTTTTGCTATTATCTCTTACCTTAAGGCGTAATTAGTAGAACTCTACTTAATAGCTTCCCTTTTTATTATTTTTACCAATTATAAGAACTTAAAGTATTTCGCCTAATTATATAAAATATCTAAATAATAAGCTTAATAGGCCGAGACTTTAGTACTCTTTAATTTCTATTTTTAGTATAGGCTAAGGTTATAAGCCTAATACCTTAATATGCTTTCTTAATAGGAATAAAAAGTAGATAAAGTAGAGCTATAAATCGGCTAAATCTTAAAACCACTATCTATTTTAGTATTTAATACAGATAGAATAAAAAGCATTAGGACTTTAACCTTAGATTTAGAGATTACTTTACTTTACGGCCTATATATCTTTACTAATACTTATTTTCAGGCTCTTTAGGACTAAGCCATATCTAAAGATAGTATATATTAGGCACGATAGATAGCTATAGCAAATAGAGAGCGATAATTCCCTATAGCGGTAGCGATATAGGAATAAATTACAGATTATACCCTAAATATATACGGTATATTACTCTACCGGGGGTAAATATAGCTCCTATCGTTTAAGCCCCTAACTATAATAGTAATTTAATAGTATTATAACTTACCTATAGTAGGTTACCTTGGGAAGAATACTACCTTCTAATTACTGCAATAGGATTATTATTTCGATAATATATCATCTAAGGTAGTAAGGTTTATTTAGAACTATTAATGCCATAGGGCATATAAAAGCCGCTAGCTATAATAGGGTCTACTATAGCCCTTATTAATCTTAGACTATTTTTAATTACAAATATTAATAGACTTTATAATAGACCTCCCTACCTATAACTCTTCTAACCTATACTTCCTCATAGTAATTACCGACCGTTTATTGAAGTATATTTAGCTAAAGGCGATATACTTTATAATAGCTAAGGAGTATATAGAGCGATTCTAATAATACTAACAGTGCTTCTATAAATTCCCTAATAAGATTATTAGCAATAAAGGCTTAGATTAAGTAGGATAATTTTAGATAATATTTTATAAAGTAATTAGGATCGAATAACTTCTCTTAATTATATATTACCCCTAAACTAATAGCAGTATAGAATGAATAAATTAAAAGGTCTAGGCCGTCCTTTATATTATAATCTCCTTTAACTAGTACGACTAGCCTAAGCATCTCACTATATACTAACTCGCCCTAAATAATTAGATATTATTAGTAATAGGGTTTAGCCTAAATTAGCTTTTTAATAGGTTTAATATACTAACTATTGCGCTAGCTTTAGAGGTAATACTAAGCATAAAGACGCTAAAAGGGCGGGTAATATTTTTTTTAATTAACCTCTAAGAGGGAGGGGAGTTAGCTTAAGCCGCTATCGCCTTTATATAATAACGATAATAAGATATAATAAACCGTTTATACTGCCTAATAGAGCGTTTCTAGGTTAGGGACTATATATAGCTTAACCTAAGGAATATTAGGATAAATCGCCTTTATAAAAAGCTTAATTAGGTCTCTACTAAATATACTATTATTGCTATCCTATCCCTATTTATTATTTAGCTTAATATCCTTAAGGGCATTTATTTGGTTTTTTATATCGATTTTATCGAATAGGCTGCTTCTAATCTGCTTTTTATATAGATTATAACCGATATTAGGCCTAGGCCTCTACTTATTCTCCCTTAAGATTTTAATTAGCTATATAAGGAATATAAGGTTAAAGCGATATTAATAGCAAGAAACGCTTAAGGCTAGGGTAGGAACTATAATATATTAGTTAAATAGATAAGGTATAATTTACCTATATAGGAATCCCTAAAAAACTTTAAAGATTTAGTAGTATAAAAGGCATTCGAAATTAAATAGGGTGATATTTATATATATAATAGGCCTATTAGGCTATCGAAATAAGGTCGACTCGATTTATAAACGATATTAAAACGCCTACTTATAAAAAAAAAAGCCTTTAAAATATTAAAAAAAATATTTAGCTTATCTACCCTTCTTTTAGGCTAGTATTACCCTCCCCCCTCTCTTATATTATAACTATTATATTTATTATTATATAGGCCTTTTTTAGTACTATTAGGATCGGCATACCTTTACAGCGGCTACTGCTATAGGGGCAGTAGTAGCAGGGGCGGCTATATATAACCCCTATAGTAGTATCTATAAGGGGTTAGGTATATATATAGCGAGTAAGCCTAGCGCAGATAGTTGCCTATACGACCCCAATATAATAGCATTCTAAGAGATATACTATATAGGGAATATAAGGGGGGCTATAATAAGGCCCGTTAAGGATGCTATAAGGTCTATAGCAGCGGTAGTAAGGGATACGGCGGTATTAGCTAAGGCTGCTATAGCGCTAAAGCGTTTTACTGCAGATAATACGGCTAGGCCTCTAAGGGAACCTATATACCCTACTTATAGGTAGGCGGTTCCTTAGTATAATAGGTTAGTAAGGGGCAGGTAAGAGGGGGGGCTAGATAGGGCTAGGCAAGAGCCGCTAGGTACTACTTTATCTAGGCATAGTACTCCTAGGCCTTTCGTTATATATCCTATATTACGCTTAATATAGGGGCTAAATTAACGACCGATCTAGCTTAATAGTAAAAGGGAGTTATAGCCTAAGAGATATCGGTTAATACCTTACTAGTAGTACTATAGGGACTAAAAGTAAGATATAGGATATAGGGAGTTATCTAGTCGGCGGCTATAGTATATTATTATTAATTATTAAAGGCCCAAAAAGAGGGCGAGAGGATAATAGCCTAAGCCTTAGTCGTTTCGGTTATAAGATATATAAGTTTAATAATAGTAATACCCTCCTTATAAGCTTTAATCTATACCTAATAGATCTACTAGAGTTTAAAATTACCGGTAAACTTAAAATCGAGCTATATATACGAGCTATATATATTTTAATAATAAGAGTAGCCTTTACTCCTGCCTTTTTATATACAGATAGGGAAAATACTAATTGCTTATATTTTTTAGTTATATTGCTTATATAAAAACTCTTTATTATGGACGCATTTATACTCCTTATTAGAGGAATTACCCTTTAATAAGTAGTCGCCTATAGTATGCTATAGCTTATATTTATACTCTAAAGGGCTAAAGCGCTTAGCAGATAAGGCAGTTAGACCGCTCATAAGTTATAAGATTTTTATAATATTAGGTTATATAGGGGTCGTCGTACTGCCTATAGCTTAGCCGCTACTAGGATTCGGCTTAGATATATTTAGGGTCTTAATGCGGTTAATTAGGGGAATATAGAGTCGCATTAGGTTTAAACTAATATATATATTAAATGTAAGCGGAAATAAAGCGTGGCCTTTTAGAGAATATATAAGTAATTAGTCTATTAATATTAGTATCCGTTATAACTTTAGGTAGGGGGGATAATACTTACGGTAGGATACTAATAATAATTAAATTAGCTATAAGAAGAAAGAGGAAGGGAAGAAAAAGGGTAATAAAAAAAGCGCGAGAAAAATATACTTTTACCTAAGGGGATTACCTACCGATAGCTAGCGAAAAATTTTTCACGATACTAATAGCTACTATAAATAGCTTCTAGTTGGCGATGTAATACCGGCCTTTTATACGTTTGTATTATACTACCTTCCTAAATCAATACTCTATAATATCCCCTATTTATACAAACTAGACCTAATGAATAGACTTAAGGTTCTCGCGATAATAATTTAGGCGACCTGATTGGGCCTATATAGAGGATAGGCGGGTTTTAGAATATAATTAATTTGACTGCGAGGCGGAGGAGGGGGGTATATTATAGGCTCGGGCTATGCCTGCGCTATAATATGGCTAGGACTCGGGCTGCGCTTATGCCTAGCTTAGGTAGGATTATATGAGTTAGCGGCATAAGGTTATAGGACTACGCTAGGACCTCAACCTATACTAATATACAGTTAAATAGACTATCGAGAGGCCCCTATTTGGGTCCTCTCTCTTTCCTCCTTAGTCTATTTAATATATTTATTCGATGTCTATTCGCAGTAGCCCTAGGGCCAGTCCTTTACAGGGGGATCTATAAAGTTTTTATAATAAAATAGGATATAGCTTCTATAAAGGTAACAATTATATCTCTACTATAGAGTCGGCGGGCTACTATAGTATTAATACCTTTAGTAGTAGTATTTACTGCTTTTATAATCTTAATAGGGGTTCTCTATTGTAGGTTTTTAGTAATACTATCTCCTTTAATTATTATTTTGCGGTGAATTTTTAGCGGTATAAATAGGGTAGTCGGTCTAGGTAGTATATTTATTAGTATATCTTTAGTAGCAATACTGGCCTAGGTTGTTCTAAAAGGGGTCTTTAAGGCAAAAGCTTTATTTATAGCGCTTTTTACTACTTTTTTTAGATTATTAATTGTAATAAGGTTCGAATTTAAGTTCGAGTTTAGGGTAAGGTTAGTTCAGTTAATACATTTAATACTATCGACCAGGCTAATAATAGCATTCTATATATTTCCTAGTATAGCTGCCGGGATATAGTCTGCGATCTTTTAGTGATATTATTTAAGTAATTTAGTTTCTTCTCGGGTTCCTATATTATTTTGTGCGGTATTGCTACTAATTCGTCTATAGTTATTATTGGCGATAGTAATACAGTAGTTATAGTAGCTTAACTTAAGTCTACCCCTACTTCCTCCGTCTATATTTATAATTTCTATTACCTCGACCGCGCCTTCCTTTTAGTGTTAATGCATTATTAGCGGATGTATGAAGGACTGGCCTAGGGCAACTGCGAATAGGCGTCAAACGTATATATTGAATAAACTAGAGAATAAAAGAAGGAGCCCGAATAAAAGTCCCTATAAGGCCTACTTATATCCGTATATAGAGCGGGCTAGAGCCCTAGTATTGCCCCATCGGCCCGCGTATCTGCCTTATATAATCCATCTTAGGCTAGGCATAGGCGCAGCCTGAGCCCTAGCTAATCTATAGTATAGGTATAGCCCGAGTCTATAATATACCCCCTTTCTCTAGGAAAAATTTTCATCTATTTCCGTATTAGGGTTATTATAGGGTTCGACTAGGCCTATTATACATCTAAATATCCTCCTATTTAACCTTAAATGCCTTTCACGCTATAGTATCCTTAAAGTTCTTAAAGGGCTCTTAAGTCGGCCCATTATATCCCTTTTATTTTACTAGTATATTATAGTTTCTGCCCTAACCTTAAGCGTTTTTTGCGGCTAATATCTCCTTAACCTTAAATTCCTTATGTAGGGTATTAGAGTCCTTTAGTAGGACTAATAGGGGATTAGGCCTAGTATCTATAAGTATTTAGCTTAGTAGTGGGTCTGTAGTAGTATATTCTATAAGATTAATATAAAAGACTAGGTGGATACTATTAGAGATATCAAGTTAAATATTAAGTAGGGATAGAACGGCTATAATAGTATACTTTATGGATACCTAATTAAGCTTCTTATAAAGCCGGTTAGTCTTAATATTCTATAGGCTTAGCTAAACTCTATCTTTAATTTAGTAGCACTCTACTAAGCGTTAAGAATAGTTCGTTATATCCTACTACTACTATTAAGTAAAGGCGATAGCGGCTTAGGCGAGTTCGCCCTCTTCCTATATTATAGCTAGGAAGCGTGCTGCCTGCCCCTTAGGTATTATTAAATTTAGTATAATATTAGGGGGAGGTATTATAATAAGAGAGTTAAAGCTATTTAGGAGATAGTTTGGGCTATATCTGGTAACTAAAGAAGTACGGTTATTTAAAGCGTATTAGTAAATCGCGAGATATTAGGGCTAGTCGTATTAGTTTAATGCTATTTTAATGCGTAAGATAGCCTAGACCTTTTGGTTTATATACTCTATGCTATTATTAGTCTATAGGTGATATACTATCGAAAGGAGTTACTTAATCCCGATAGCCTTACATATTATAGTCTAGAATTAGCCTACCTAATCTAAGCCTCTATTGCTAATAATCTAGGCGGGGAACCTATAGTACTGCTAATAGTAGTCTAAGAACTATTTTATATAATCCTCTATTTATATTAAGTATATTGCCTTAAGCTAAACGTACTTAGATAGGCAATCGGTAATAACTATTAGGTAATATAGGTTGGAGGCATTATAGGCTGGGAGGTTAGTTATAAAATTAATAGAGATTTAGGACTAAAAGCGATTTAAGATTAGTAAAAGCTAAAGTAGGCCCTATCGCAATTAATAGCTTTTATACGCCTTACAGTATTAGTAATTCTAAATAAAACGAGCCACTTTAGATAATATATTATTAAAGTGATAGTCCTATTATAGTAATTAAAAGGTTATATTCTTCCCTAGGTGCCCTACAGTAGGGGAGTTATAGTATTATTATATTACTATTATTATTTATGGCTTAAATAAAGGGAGTTAAATCCGGCCCTAGTGGAGTAGCACTCTATAGGCGTTTAGGGTATAATCTATAATTTACTCTTTAGTCTTTACCTCTATAAGGAATTATTATTCTCTATTTACTATAGCTTTCTACTAGGCCTAATATAGTTTATCCTTAGCTATAGCCTAATCCTAAAGCGCCTATAGGTATATATCGGTAAAGATTTAAAAGCTACTAAATAGGGAGACTTTAGTCGATAAGGCCGCTATTAATATATCTTTTATTATAGCTAAGTCTGTAATCGGCCGGTCTACTATTAGGTCCGGCTAAACCTCTATTAGGTCTACCTCTATAGTAGAAATAGATAGTAATTAAAAGATTTAGCTAAACCTTAGTGCTGTATTGTCTGCTTTTTGCTTTTATTGCAAAAGTATATTAGGGTATTAGGCCTATAAGTTAGGCCAATATTAAAGGTAGAAGTTAAAAAGGGCTAGTATCTTAGCCTATTGCGCCTAGTATTCTAATATCTCCCTTAGTTAGGCAAAGTACTTAAGGTTCTTATAGTCTATAAAGATTATAAATAGGGCGGTAATAGAATAAAATTCAGCCAACTATACCTTAAGGCATAAGATAATAGTAAATAGCTCCTTATTATAGATAGTATAATTTTATTTAGCTTTTATAAGTTATGCCGAATAGTATACGATTAGATAAAGTACTCTATCTTTTCTAATCTAAAAGAGGTAGCTATTAATAGCTATACTAAAGCTATCCGCTTTAAGGATTATTACCTTTTTAGGGTCCTATTAGGCGAGGATTAGGTATAAGATAAAGTATTACTTAAGCACTTAAAAAGCTTTTTCTTCCTCTATAAACTATTAAAAAGGGATACTCTTTTGCATTAATTAAATTAAAGGTTTAGCTAAATAGGAGAAATTTAAGATAAAATCGCGGTAGAAATTTGTAAACTTTAGAAAGCTCTAAATACTTTATAATTTTATAGGGGCTTCCTATTTTTAAATTGCCTTTATCTTTTTAAGGTTTAAGTAGATCTCCTTTCCTACTACTATAATATAGCTAAGGTAGTATACCTCCTTTACTATAAAATCGTATTTATCTAGATCTAGATTTAGGCTGGTATCTTATAGGCGCTTAAGAATAACCCTAATATAGTCTATATATTTTTTCAGTAAGCCTCTAGTATAGATTAAAATATTATTTAGGTAAATAGTAGTAAAATCCCCTAATAAGTCCCTTAAGGCCCTATTAATATATCGCTAGAATATTATAGGGGCTTTAGTTACACTAAAGGGTGTTATTAATTACTTAAAAAGACTAAAGTAGTTCTGGAATATAATAGGTATTTATCGCCCTTAGCGATATAGATCTTATAGAATATAATATAGATATCTACCTTTATAAACTACTTTGCTTAGATAGAGAGTATAATATTTCTTTAATTAAAAAAAGGGGATATCGATCCTATATTATAACCTTATTTAGGGCCTGGTAATCTATATAGAAATATTATCCTTTATCTGCTTTTCTTACGAGTAAAATAGGCTTTATAGCCGATAAAAAGCTTATATAAATCTAACCTTTATTTATAAGGTTAATTACCTATCTCTAGACCTTAAGTAATTAATCCTGCGGTATATTATATAGCGGTACCTATAGGAGGTCAGGTGGGCCCCTATTTAGGGTCGTTTTAATCTTAATATAATAGTCGAGTATGCCTTAGTATAGTAGGAGGCTAAAAGCCTTTACTTTATTGAAGAGATTAGTAAATCTTAGAGCTTAAAAGGTAAGGTCTATAGCTAAATCGGGGGGGGAATTAAATTCTAATAAGGCGGGAGTATAATATAAAGGATATAAGTAAGCTTTTATAAGCTTATAGAGAAGAAAGAGGTCGAATCGTCTTAAAAATATACTACTTATTATAATATACTATAAAAAACCGATCTAAGAATATAAATTATAGTAAGTCTAAAGGGCTAGGCAGTTAATTCCTTGATAAGTAGACTATTAGTAGCCCTAATCCTTAGTTAGTACTACTTTACTTATAGTTCGATATTATAATATTCTATCTAAAGCAGCCTTAAGATAATATCGCGGGTAAAGCCTAGGATAATATAAAGTACTATAGTTAATAGCTATCTATCGATATTAATATTAATACGGATAATATAGGTAATCAAAAGGGCAATAGTATAATACTCCCCCGATCGGCTCTTTATATCTATTATAGTTTTAAGCTTTCTATAAGATGGTAAGTAGATAGATTAGAGTCTTAACATTTAGATAGTTCTTTTACTTATCGCACTATAATAATTATAATTAGAATCGATTAAGGTATCGATAAAGGTAGAATTATTATATAATATTAGGATTAAAAAGGGGTATCTATCTATATATTCTTTAATATTATTAATCTCCTTTTAATAGTAATCTTATTATAATCTAGCTAGAGGCTAAATATATTTTTTAAGCCCTTTTGTAAGATTCGGCTTAAAGGCTAATCTTTTCCTTAGGAATCGCTATTATCGCTATCTTTAAGCTTAGCGATTTATAAAGCTTCTATAGCCTTTAGGTCTATAGAAGCTATAATTATCTCTTATAGAGGCCGGGCCGGCTTTAGCTTATATTCCTATATTTTATAGCCGGTATCCCTATATTAGGTATAAAGTGATTTCTAATAGCACTCTTTAAGGACTTTTATTAAAACCTATATTGCCTTTTTATTAAGCTATCTTCGCTTACCTTTCGACTCCAACTTATAAACGCTTATTATTAGCGTATTACTATCCTTATCCCGAGCCGTTATCTATAGATCCTAGGTATTAGCATTATAATCCCAGGAAGAGTCTATATAGTATTTTACGGTAAGGCTTATCTCTAGGTCGATAGCGATTTTATAGTACTATATAATAGCTATATTGTAGTCCTTACGGGAGACCTTTAGGCCGATAATCTTTTCTAATATATAAGGGTTAAAGGCGGATTAGAGTATTTCTAGCTTAATTAATTCGGGCTACTTAAGCCCCCCTACTAATGCTAATTTCTCTTTAAAGCATACGAAAAAAATAGAGAAAGGTTTTTATAGGTTTTAGTAGAGGATATACTTAAGCTTACTAATTATATATTCCTCCTAATATAAATCCTTAAAGAGTCGCTATAGGTAGTTAAAGAAAGCGGTAGGTTAGTAATAGAGGGCTGTACTATTTTCGAAGAATGCTATAATTTAGGATTAGATTATAGCCAAAAGGTTCTAATAGATAAATATCTATTAGGTTTTATTACTACTAATAAAGTCCTAATTAATCTCTAGCTTATACTCTATAAAGGTCTTCTATACGGTAAATATAGCCTTTTTACTATTAAAGGGTTCCCTGATTAGTATTGGCTTATACTTTAATTAGGCTTCCTTTAGGATTAAAACAGAATTAGTTAGAGACTAGTTAGGGGTTATTATAGGGGCTAACGATAGTAATTATTATATTTAGTTGATAAAAGCCTATATCTAATGCTCGGTCTATTTAACCTAAGTATATATCTAATGCTTACTTTTTTAGCTTTAGGATAGCTCTTCTTAGAACCTTATATTAAGAACTTCTATAGCATTAGTAATTAACTCCTATTAAGCAGCCTATTAGCAAGTAGAGGTGCGCCGGATATCGTCAGGGCTTATAGCATTCTATAAGAGACCTATATCTATTGCCGGCAGTTATAAGTAATGTAACAATAAGGGTTGAGAGAGTTTATTTAATTATAAAGAACTAGCCCTAGGGCAACTGCGAATAAGCGTTAAATATATATATTGAATAAACTAGAGAATAAAGGAAGGAGCCTAAATAGGAGTCCCTCTAAGGCCTACTTATATCCGTATATAGTATGGGCTAGAGCCCTAGTGTTACCCTATCGGCCCGCGTATCTGCCTTATATAATCCATCCTAGGCTAGGCACGGGCGCAGCCCGAGCCCCAGCTAATCCATGGCACAGGCATAGCCCGAGTCCGTAATAGGATAGGGTAAAATGAGGTAAGGAATTAATCTAGCAACTTTTTAATTATTTTAGGGGTATATTCGCGCTGGTACTAAGGTGCGGGCGAAATTGCGAAAGTCCTAGAAACTATCTATTTTAAGGGATAGCTTATAAATAAAATGCTAATTACTATTAGGGTCCTATAAGGGTCCCCCCTCTCTTTTATCCTCTTTTTTATCTATATTATACCGCTCTATAAAAGGCTATAAGAGGTAGCCTTAACTATTATACTAGGCTTTACTAATATTATAAATATTATAGCCTATAGGAGAGATATAGGGGAGATAAAAATGCTACTTAAGAAAGCATAGCTTATTTATAATAGCTAGTCTAAGTAAGTTAAACTTAATTTTAACTTTAGCAAAAGCAAGCTTATTTATTTTACCTATATATATAAGGCGGATAAGACTAAGGTATAGCTTAAGATCGCAATAATCTAGCTAAAATAGTATATTAGATTCCTAGGACTCAAAATCTACTATAAATTAAAATAAAGGGAATACTATATTAAGATTGTAAAGAAACTTAAGCGGTAGCAATTTGCGCTTATAGTAATAGCAGCCTTAACCTAGGGCTACTAATATTAGGAAGTACGCTTAGTCTATATATAGGTTATTTAGACTTCTATTGCTTTTAGCATAAGGGTATAATATATCTCTACCGCTCCTAGAGAGATAATAAAAGGTATCGTAAAATCCTTAGCTATAGAATAATTAGCCTACCTCTATATAGTTATTAGGGCCTTTAAGGCTATACCGCTAAATACCCTTAAGACTAAAGTAATTATACCCTTAATTAACCTCTATCTTAATTATATCTGCTAGTGATTCCTTAAAAGAATAGATAAAATAGGCATAATTAATAGGATTAATTGTATATTAGCACTAGTAGTAATAATACTCTAATACTAATAAAGGAAGGGCTACTAAAGACCCCTAGCCTATATATTATTCCCCGATCCTAACTTTAGCTAACTCCTGGCCGAAAAGTAGTTAGCAAAAGATTAGTATAATTGATAGTAGAGTAATTAGGCAATAGTAGAGGCAAGATGCCTTTAATATAAGACCCTAGCGGCCGAAAGGGTACTAAACTTCTAATCCATAGCAAAAATAATTTAATTGCATAAAGGCCTATAAAAGTATAAATTAGTAATATTTACCTAACTCTATATAGAAAAGATTGGCTTTTACTTTTTCTTCTGCCTCTAATAAGTTCCTTTAGTACTATTACCTCTTTACTACTATAAGGAAAGCCTAGAAGACCTCTATTATATTATCCTTTCCTGCCTAAAGTACTATAGATAAAGGCATATACTCTTTAGGTCTAATCCTAGCTTTAGCCTATTTTGCGACCGATATAGTATATCTATTGCATTTGATAAACTATATTTTATATAAACGATTGCTTACTAAATACTTAGTATCGACCGATTTAATTAATTCTAATTTATTTCATCTCTTTAGTATAGTATAGCTAAAAGCGCTACCGAATATCCCTGTATAGCCCCTGCATAATACTTATAGCAATTCTATAGTAGGAACAAAGAGTATTAGGAATATGTAAATCTCTTAGGCCCTATAGGCCAAAACTAGTTAATAGTTATTATATTAGTAATAGGGGTACTCTCCTCTTTCTCCCCCCTTACTCTTCTTATTACCCTCTCCCCTTTTATCCTTATCCTATCCCCCCTCTAAAGCCTCCTCCCCCTCCCTTTAGGCTAAAAGCACTTATAGCAATATAGTAATATCTTCTTATATGTAAGTCTAGCGCTCTAAGGCTAATACCTTTTACTTCTTTAGGTCTAATATCTCTTAGGTCGCCTTAAAAGAGCTAAAGCCCCCTATCGCTATTATTACTACTATTACTACCTAATTATACCCCCGAAAGGTAGATATTTACTTAGCCCTCTACTAGAGGGCCTTATAGTTATCTACCTAGAAGATAATTAGCTGTAACGAAGTGGCCCAATTGGGCCCTAAGCGGGTGTCTGCACACATCGTCTGGGTTTTGGCCCAACCTTCTGTCTAACCATTAGGCCAGACAAAAGAGTACGTATTGTACCAAGTTACCATACTTGGTACAATTGACACCTATATCCCCTTGGCACTATGCTGCGCGCATACCTGAGCTTGCTCTTAGCATGATACGGGCGTAGCCCGAATCCTTAACATTAGCTAGTAATTTATACTATATATAAATCGGAAACTTATCTCTACCCCCCTAGCTAGTATCTCTTATACATCGAGGAGCTTTTATACTAGGATTCAGTTCTCTAGGGTCTACTTAAGCGGTATATAAGTCTTACTCGTAAAGGCATAAAGGTAATATACCGCACTAGTCCCTATATATATTAGTATTGCCCGAGAGCGGGTATAACCTAGCTTATACCTTATTAGCTTTAGTACTAATGATTAGGATCCTCTAATCGTATAAGGTATAGCCCGTAAGGCTATATATATAGCTCCTCTAGCTACTACATAAGGGTTAGCCGCGGCCCTATTGCGCGTAAGACTTATACTCACCCCTTTATCTAATATAGCTAAGCATTTAGGCATTTTATTGCTATTATTATTATTATTACTATTATTATTACTATTGCTATTGCTGCTATTGCTTCTATTGCTACTGCTGCCGTTCTACTGTAGGGGTTAACATCGGCTCTATACCGTAATAGAGGAGTTATTATATACTTTAAAATTAGTACGATAGAGGAAAAGAAGAAAAGAAGAAAAGGCACTAAATCGGGGGGTATTGCTAACCTATAAACTAATGCAGTGCTTAAGGCCGCCCGCTTTAACCCTTAAAATTAGCTTACTTCCTCTTCCGACCTAAAGACTAATGCATACCGAGAAACGTCTAGGCTACTATAAATACGCGCCTAGCGAGAATATACCTATTATAAGCGCGCCGCTAGCCCTACCCCTCCGGCTTTACCCTCCCCTTATTTCTCGCCCGATAAGACTACTAACCTAGACCTAATACTCTAAGACTTCTTACTCGCACTCTTCCTATATAATACCGCTAGATATAGTCCTAAGCGGTTACACACCCTACTCTTTTACGCAATAGATACCCGCCGCCCCTACTGTAGGGCGATATAAAATAGAAATTAAGAATATAGGAAGGGTTTTCCTCCTAGCTATCGGGTTTTTCCTTTCCGAATCATCTTAATAAAAGTACTAAATAGGTTATTTAGCTCTAAATAGCCTCTAGCGTAATTTAATAATAATAATAATAGCTTTTAAAAGCTAAATAAAACTATACTATTTATAATAAAGAGCTATTTATTATTATCTTATGCCTTAAGGCGTAATTAGCTAAACTCTATTCTATTACTACTCTATTTATAATCCTTATAAACTATAAGAACCTTAAGTATTTTACTCGACTAAAAGAGATATTAAAATATTAAGCGTAATAAGCTAAGATCCTAGCCCTTTTTAACTTCTATTTTTAATACCAGCCTAGCTTATAAGCCTAATGCCTTAATGCCTTTTCGTAATAGAAGTAAAAAGCAAATAGTATAGCTTTAAGATTTAGCTAAGTCTTTTAGCTGCTATCTATCTCTACTTTAGAGGTAGACTTAATAGAAGACTAATAAGACCTAATAAAAGACCGATTAGACCTAATAAGGGACTAACCGGCTATAGATTTAAATATAATAGAGGATATACTAAAAGTAGCCCTTTATAAAGGATTGGCCCTAGGGCGGCTGCGAATAGGCGTTAATAATATATATTAAATAGACTAAAAAGGAAGGAAAAGGATCCAAATAGGAACCTTCTATCTAGTCTATTTATATCCCGATTATAATGTATATCGGAGTTCTAGTATAGTCCCGTAACTCTGTCTATTACCCTTCTTAGGCTAGACGCAGGCGCAGCCCGAGTCCTAGCCATATTATAGCGCGGGTATAGCCCGAGCCTATAATATACTCCCCTCCTCCTCCTTAGAATCGGAAGAATAAACAATCTAAAGTTATCCCCTTTATATATCGCCCCCTAATTAAAACCTTTTAAAGCCCTCGAGAATAACCTTAATTAGATATATAGGATATTAATGGGGCGCATAGATATGCTAATATATGACTAATATAAATATAGTAGGGGCTAGAGTCAGTATGCTTTAGGCAGATATAATGGAATCTTATCGAAGCCGGTTATAGTACTATTAGCTAGAAGGAATCGTATTATAGCTATTGCAGAGTAGAAAAAATTTATCGCTAGCTATCGGTTAGGAATCTATTTATATTAAGGCTTCTTCTTTTATCTACTTCTTTTTTACACTTTTTTCTCCCTCTCTCTATCCCTATATTTACTATTATTAAGGCCATTATTCCTAGTAATAAATCTATAGTATTACTACTATTATAAGAATCATCTTTACTAATAAAGTTGCGCTATCGAAAGTTCCTAGATTATTTGTATTAGGTCTATATAGTAAATCGTCCGGTACTAATAGGTATTTAGGTTCCCCCCTGTTTGCTATTATATTAGATTTATTGCTATATCGTCCGGAGGACTAATAGATAGGAATATACCTATTGCCTAAGACCCTCCTATAACCCTATTGGGTCTATCCTAAGTATCTACTAAAGACCCTAAAAGTGCTAAATATAGAGGAGGTTCTCAGCTAGAAACGCTATTATAGCTGTTATAATTTATACCCTTTTTAGGATAATTGTGTATTTCCCCCCCTAGCTTTAAGCTTATTATTATTTCCGATAATAACGAGAGTTTAGTAGAGCCTTTATTGCCTAATATAGGGGCCCTATCGTCTTTTTTGCGTTTTTCTGCCCCTTTTTATATAAGAGTCCTATTATCGATAGGGGTAATACTAATAAAAGCTTCTTTATTAATAGCTATTACCCCTAAGACCCTATTAAGAGTACTATTAGCTCCCTCCTTATTTATAATTATACCCTAGATACCTTTATATACTAGGAAAATACCGCCCTTGCCTACTATTAGATCGTTATATTAGTAGTTACAAAAAAAGCGTACTATAGGAGAGTTCTTCGTTTAGGGGGATTCTAAGGAATTAAATACCGATAATATTAAAGAGGTAGAATATACCTATATCGCCTATACATAATATACTATAGATATTAGAGAATATATCGTCTGCATATAGTCTAGTCGCTCCTAGGCTTATATTTAATACTATTAGAAATATAAGATATATATTTAGTGCGAGTATATAATATCGATAAATCCCTAACTACAGCAGGTAATAAAGCGTATCGTCTATATAGTATAAAAAAAATAAAGTATTAAGGAGACTGCTTATCTAAAGGTAGGAGATATCCTAGGCCGAAAGGCCTATCTTTACCTTAAGTTTAATACGCTATATCGTTAATAGGATAAACTATAGGCTATAGCGCGAGAGTATATTATAATGGCCCTTTTTGCATATGCCTTAGCTGCTAATATTAGTAGGTTAACTCCTATTATGCCTATAACGATTATTATTCCCTCTGCCTCGATAATTAGGTCCCTATAGGCTGGCGGCAACTCTATAGCGCCTATTATATAACTACTTGCGGAGTAATAATAAAATATGCAGATTATAGTAGAAGCAATAACTAGCTTTATATATTAGGTCACTCCTATTATGCCTGCGCCCTATACTTTGCCTGCTTCCCCTTAGTTAGCGTCCTCCCTATATGCCGGTATAGCCTCGCCTTAGGCCCTTATACTGATAATCGTGCTATAAGCTAAGGCTAGTTCTATTACTATTAGCCCGGTATTATAAGTATATCCCTCCGGACCTATTACGCCCTATTATAGGTATCTAAGCTATATTATGCCTAGTTAGTATCCGCTAACTAGACTGCTAATGCCGCTACTGCGTTTTTTGCCTTACTATCTTATAATCCCCCCCCTTCCCTTATATGCCCTCCTATTAAATCCTATAGGGGGGTAGGAGAATGCTAATAAAGGTAAAGGTAATAGGGGTAATAAGAATTAAAAAATATAGGAATAGGGCTAGAGTTACTAAGAAATAAAAGATAAATATTAAAATTTATTAGATTATTTTACTAAAAAAGAAAAGGATTAGTTTTTTTTTTTTATATTATTAGACGATATTAAGATTATAGGTCTAAAATCCGATCCTAAGGCCGTATAGGTCTATTATGCATCTAAATATCCCCTTATTTAGCCTTAAATGCCTCTTATGCTACTATCTTTAAGAAGTTCTCTAGGGGTTCCTATATAGGTAAATTATATCTTTTCTATTTAATAAGTATATTATAATTCTGCCCTTAACCTTAAATATTTTTTACAGCTAAAATCTCTTCTACTTTATATTTTTTATATAGCCGATTAGAATCCTAAGGTAGTATAAATAGGGGATTAGGTTATATATTAATTACCTTTTAACTTAATAATAGGTTAAACGCCGCTTATTCAATTAAATTAATATAGAAAACTAGGTAAATACCCTATAGGATATCGAATCGAATATTAAGCGGAGATAATATAACTATAACTATATATTTTACTAAGATTTAATCGAGCTTCTTATAAGGCCGGTTTATTTTAATATTATATAAGGTAAGCTATACCTAATCCCCGATTTAAAAATATTCCGCTAGATAGTGCAAACGGTTAATTATATCTTACTACTACTATTATATAAAGGCGATAGCAGCCTAGGCTACTTCCTATCTCTTATAAAGGGTAGCTAAGAATAGAATGGCCTACCCTTTTAGGGTTATTAAACTCAATATTATATCTAGAGGCAATATAACTATTAGAATATTAAATCTATTAAAGAGCCGATTAGGACTAAAATTAGTTACTAATAATATCCGGTTATTTAATGCTAATTAGTATACTATAAGGTGTTTTAGCTAGTTATATTGGTCGAAAGAGACTATAATATATAAGATAGCTTAGACCTTTTAGTTTATCTATTTTATACTACTATTAGTTTAGGGGTAATATATAGTCGAAAGGAGTTATTTAGTCTTAATTAAATTGTAAAGTATAGTCTAAAATTATCCTACCTAATTAAACCTTTAGTCGCTAATAATTTCTTTAGGGAACCTATAGAAATACTATTAGTACTATTAGAGCTATTTTATATAGTCTTCTGCTTTTATAGAATATATTACCTTAAGCTAGATATGCTTTAATAGGCGATTAGTAATAACTATAAGGAATTGTAGATCGGATGTATTAAATATAGGAAGATCTATTATTATTATTATATTACTCTAGAGGCTATTTAGACCTAAACAACCTATTTAGTACTTCTATAGGATAAATCGGAAAGGAAAAACCTAGTGGCCGGGAGGAAAACCCTTCCTACGTTTATAGTTGCTATTATATATCGCCCCGCGGCAAAAGCGATAGGTATCTAGTGCATAAGAGAGTAGGGTATACAACCGCTTAAGACTATATCTAGCGGTATTACTTAGGAAGAGTGTGAATAAAAATTCCGGGAGTATTAGGCCCGGGTTAAGATTCTTTCGGGTATAAATTAAAAAAGAGGTAAGGTTAAAGGGGTAGGGTTAATAGTATTCTCGCCAGGCGCGTGCTTATAAGGGCCTAGGTGTATCTTAAGCGTATTAGTCTATAGTGCATAAGCAAAAGTAAGCTAAAGTTAAGGATAGAAGCGGGTAGCCTTAGGCACTATATTAGTATATAGGTTAGCGATTCCCCCGACCTAATGCCTTTTCTTCTTTTCTTTTTTTCCTCTATAGCGCTAATTTTAAGGTATATAATAACCCCTCTATTATAGTATAGGGCCAATACTAACCCTATTAGTAGAACAGCAGTAGCAGCAGTAATAATAATAATAGTAATAGCAATAGCTATAAAAATAATAATAACGAGAATAAGATGCCTAAGCGGTTAGCGATGCTTAATAAAAGGGTAAGTACAGGTCTTATATATAGTAGAACCGCAGCTAACCCTTGTATAATAGCCTAGAGAATTATACGCTTAGCCTTATAAGCTATATTTAATACGCTTAGAAGATCCTAAGTATTAGTACTATAGCTAATCAGGTATAGGCCGGGTTATACCTGCTCTTAGGCGAGGCTAATATAAGTAGGGACTGGTGCGGTATACTACCTATATACCTTAGCGGGTAAGACTTATATACTACTAGAGTAGACCCCTAAGAATTAGGTCTTAGTATAAGAACTCCTTATAGCGTAAGAGATAGTAGCTAGGGGGGTAAAAGTATATTTTTAATTCGTATATAATATAGGGCACTAGCTAATGATCTTTATTTCTAGGTAGATAACTATAAGGCCTTTTAGTAGAGGGCTAAATAGGCATCTACTTCTTAGAGATATAGCCGGGCAGCAGTAGTAGCGGTAGCAGTAATAAGGGGCCTTAGCGCTTTTAGGGCGACCTAAGAGATATTAGACCTTAAGGAGCAAAAGGTAGAGGCTTTAGAGCGATAGGCTTAAGTATAAAAAGATATTATTATTTCCCTAAAGATACTTTTAGCTTAAAAAAAGGGGGGGGAGGCTATAAAGGGGAGATAGGATAAAGATAATAATATAAAGGACTGGCCCTAGGGCTACTACGAATAGGCGTCGAATGAATATATTAAATAGACTAAGGAGGAAAGAGAGAGGGCCCGAATAGGGGCCTCTAAGTAGCCTATTTATACCCATATATAGTACGGGCTAAGTCCTTAGCGAGCCCTCGTAACCCCATGCCGATACTCCTAAGGCTAATCGCGGGCGCAGCCCAAGTCCTAGCCATATTATAGCGCGGGCGTAGCCCGAGCCCGTAATATACCCCCCTTTTCTGCCTTAGAGTCGGAAAAATCGCCTTCCGTTATCAATCAATCCTCCGCTAAAGACTAATTATATCGCTAATTACTATATCGCGATATCCTCAAATCCGTATATAGGCCAATTGCTAGGTATAGGAAGGATTCATCTGTAACCGTAGCGGATATAGCTATATAATTAATAAGAGTTGTATAGTTATTAATTGGGAATAGTATAGTAGAAGCGCGTAGAAGTTTGTTATCGCGCTGCCAGCTAGAGGTTAACTAATGCAGCTAGGAATATTATAAAAAAATTTTTGCTAGCTATTGGCTGGAAATTTTCCTATAGTCTTTATTTTTCCTTATTGGGGCTTTTTTTTTTCTTCCTTTCTTCTTATTAAGGCTATTAATAAGCATTAAAGGTCCCTATCATCATAAGTTTTATCCTATATTAAGCCTATATTGTATGCTAATCGGTTAAAGCATTATTTCTATCCCGCTTATATTAGTATTCTTTACTAAATTCTATCTCTATTGCAATTAGCTGCTAACTCCTTTTATAGTAAGACCCGGTCTAGCCTATTATAAAGCCTATTAGTAAGTCTTAAGTCTTTACCGCTATCGCGAGTATCTCGTACTGACCCTATTCGGAGCCTAAATATATCCTCGTCTGCCGCTAGAAATACCCCTATTAGGGAGAGGTCGAGCCCTATTCGTCCCTAGAAGCTATACTATACTATTAGCGATTATCTTCTAAAGGGGGACTCTTTAGATAAAGAGTATTAGTATATAAAGGATAAAGAGTTTCTATACGATAAATGCACTAAGTATATATAATCGACCGGAGAGTTGCCTATATATAAGTATTACGGGAGAGCTAAAGGGTATAAAAGCTATACTAATTCTTATACATCTTGCATATAGCTTAATTAGCGTCTCGCGGGGAACCCTATACTATAATATATCTTATATAGCTAGATTAAAGTAGTAAAAGAGGGGAGGGCTATTATAGAGCCTGCTCGTCTTAAGACGGATATATAGAAAGCATATACCGCTATCCTTATCCCTAAGTTTCGGGCTTTAAATAATTAATAGTATCGCACTTTTACTGCCGAGTAGGTAGCCCCTAGCGCCCCGCATTTAGCGTTTAGGCTAAAAGATACTACTAGTATAATTTCTGCTGTATTTACAGTATTAACGCCTTTATGGTGCTAGGCTAGGTCTATTATAGATCTTACTCCTATTCTAAATATTATAAGGGAGATATAAATAGAAGCCTGGGAATATTATACTAGGATAGAGTAGTATTAGGTTAAAGCTTAATATCCCTAACTGCCTTTGCCCCTATCTCGGCCCGCCCTCCCTGCGTATTATATAAAGGGGGAACTATTATACAATTAAGGCGGCTAGTATTACATAGAGGCTCTGCCGCCGCTAGCATAAGGTTATTTAGTATAACCCCTATAGTAGTAGGTAGACCCCGCTCTATAGCCCCTTATGCCCTTACTATCTTTATTATAGCTGCCGCTATAGATATTATATTATCTAGCCCTATCTTATTAAGGGGTCTTATTATCTCTTAGTGCGCCCCTACTATATTCGCCTTATAGTATCCTATAGACTCTATTATATTGTAGATATATAGGGAATTATCCCCGTCTAATATATAGCCTATATATACGCTTTATCCCGTAAGGACCCCTATTACTACCGGCCTATATGCTGCTATAGGAATAAGAGGAGGCTTAAGGAGATAGAAAGTAGCTTTAAAAAGGGGCGTATTAAGGTTAAGCCTATATTAGCCCCAGTTTAGTTTATTATATTATATATTTTTTTTTTTAGACGTATTTTTATTATTTTATTTTATTTTTTATAGTAGTAGGCATTCGGCATTATTTACCGGTCTAATAGACCCTATTTCGGGACCCAGCTAGGCCTATTATAAGTCCTAATATCCCCCTATTTAGCCTTAAATATTTTCTATATAGTAGTATCTTTAAAGTTTTCTAAGGGTTCTTATATTAGTAAATTATATCCTTTCTACTTTATAAGTATATTATATTTCTATCTTTGACCTTATATATTCTTCGCTATAAATATCTTTTTAACCTTATATTCTTCGTATAGGTTTATAGAGTCTTAGGGGAGGATAAATAGGGGCTTAAATTATATATTAGTTATTACCTAATTAAATAGTAGATTAGAAGTAGCCTATTCGATTAGATTAATATAGAAAACTAGATAAATGCCCTATAGGATATTAAGCTAGATATTAAGCGGTAATAAGATAGTAATAATAGTATATTTAGTAGAGATCTAATTAAGCTTTTTATATAGGCGGTTCGTTTTAATATTCCGGAGGTTTAATTATACCTAATCGCTAATCTAAAAGTATTCGGCCGGGCATTATAAACGGTTAGTAGTATCTTACTATTATTACTATGCAAAGGCAATAGCAGCCTAGGCTAATTCCTATCTTTCTTTAAGGTTACTAAAAAAGAGAGCTATATACCCCTTCGGGATAGTTAAGCTTAGGGTTACCTTTAGGGGCAGGGCAATAATCGGAATATTAAACCTATTAAGCAGCCGGTTTAAGCTAAACCCGGTAATAGATAATATCTGGTTATTTAACGTAAGTTAATATACCATAAGATAGTTTAGCTAATTATACTAATTAAAAGAAACTATAATATAGAGGACCGCTTATACCTCTTAGTTTATTCGCTCTATACCGCTATCGGTTTAGGGATAGTATACTATAGAAAGAAGTTGCTTAATCCTAGCTAATTTATAAAATATAGACTAAAATTAGCTTACCTAATCCGAACTTTAATTACTAATAATCTCCTTAGGAAAACTATAAAAGCGCTATTAGTACTATTAGAACCGCTCTATATAATCTTCTACTTTCATTAAGTATATAGCTTCTAGCTAGATATATTTTAATAAGTAGTTTATTATTACTATAAGGAATCGCGGGTCGGATGTATTATAAGCAGGAAGGTTAGTTATAAAGTCGACTAATATCTACAACTAAAAGCGGTCTATAATTAATAGCGCTTATAATAAGCCTTAGTGTAATTAACGGCTCTTATATACCCTACGGCATTAGCAATTCTAAATATATCTCACTACCTCAGATAATATATTATCGAAGTAATAATCTTATCGTAATAGTTAAAAGGTAGTATTTTTCTTTAGGTGGCCCATAATAGGTAAATTATAATAATATTAGATTACTATAGTAATTAGGGGCTTAAACGATAGGAGCTATACCTATACCCGGTAAAAGAGTATACTATATATATTTAGGGTATAATTAGTAATTTGTTTTTATATTGCTACTTCTATTAGAAATTATCGTTCCTTATTTATAATTACTATCTATTAGGCCCGATATATATTATCTTTAGATATTACTCGGTCCTAAATAGTTTAGAGATAGGAGTCGGTAAAAATATATAAACCGCGGGGTAGGGTAGTCTTTAGGGCCGAAATTAGTATCTTTTCGCTTTCTATCTTATCTATATTAAGTGCTAAAATAGATAGTAGTTTTAGGATTTAGCTAATTTATAGCTTTACCCTATCTGCCTCTTATTCCTACCGAGAAAGCATATTAGGGCGTTAGGCTTATAACCTAGGCCTATACTAAAGGTAGAAGTTAAAAAGCGCTAGAGTTTCGGCCTATTAGGCTTATCGCTCGGATATTTCTCATAGCTAGGCGAAATACTTTAGGTTCTTATAGTCGGTAAGGATAATAAAGGGGGAGGCTATTAAATAGAGTTCTACTAACTACGCCTTAAAGCAAGAGATAATAATAAGGAGTTCTTTATCGTATATAATATAGTTTTATTCTATATCTAATAAGCAAGCAGAATAGTATATAATAGGGTAGAATATACTATCTTCTCCGATCTACAATAGATAGCTATTAAGTGCTATACTAGAGCTATTTACCTTAAGGATTATCTCCTTATTAGGGTCCTATTAGGCAAAAACTAAAGATAATATAAAATACTGCTTAAGCGCTTAGAATGCCGCTTCTTCTTCATCTAATTATTAGAATAGGACCCCTTTTTTTATTAACCTAACTAAAGGGTCGATAAAGCGGGAGAAGTCTAGGATAAAATCGCAGTAGAAATTAGCAAAACTAAAGAAACTATAAATGCCTTTTAATTTTATAGGTGCTTTTTAGTTCTAAATAGCTTTAATCTTTTTAGGGTCTAAATAGATTTCCTTTCCAGCCATTATAATATATCCTAGGTATTAGACTTCTTTTACTATAAAGTCGTATTTATTAAGATCTAAATTTAAGCCGGCCTTTTATAATCGTCGAAGGACTTCCTTAATATGCCCTATATAGTCCGCCCTTAATCCCTTAGTATAGATTAAAATATTATTAAGGTAGGCAATTATAAAGTCTCTTAGTATATTCCCTAAGGCCCTATTAATATATTTTTAAAAGGTTATAGGGGCCCTAATTAGACTAAATAGCGTAATAAGCTATTTAAATAGTCTAAATTATATATAGAATACAGTTAAATATTTATTACCTTCTGCAATATATATCTTATAGAACGCTATGTGTATATTAACTTTAGTAAACTATTTCGCTTAGGAGAGGGATTATAAGGTCTCCTTAGTTAAAGGGAGGGGGTATTAGTTTTAGATTATAACCTTATTAAGGGCCTAATAGTCGATATAAAACCGCCACCCACTATTCCCCTTCCTAGCTAGTAGGACTAATACTACTACTAATAAAAAGCTTACTTAGATTTATCCTTTATCTAGTAAATTAGTTATTTATCTCTAAACCTTAAGTAATTAGTCTTATAGTATATTATATAATAGGCCCTAAGGTAAGTCTAATTAGCTCCTATCTATAGTTTTTTTAAATCAGATATAATAGTCTAATATACCCTAGTATAAAGGGAGACTAAAAGCCTTCTCCTTATCGAAGAAGTCGGCGAATTCTTATAATTCTATTAGGAGTACCTACAGCTCTTATAATTGTAAGGCAGAGACTTAATAAGGTAGTAGTATAATATAAAGGATATATATTATCTCCTATAAGCTTATCGCTATAAAGGAAATCGACCGATCCCTAAAGTATTTCACTCGCTTTAGTATACTATAGAAGACTAAGCTAAAGATATTTACCGCAATTAGACCTTATTATCTTTTCGTCGATTCTTTAACGATAAGGCTACTTATTAATCTAATCTTTAATTAGTAATACTTCGCCTACAGTATAATATTATAATGCTCTATCTAAAGCATCCTAAGGATAATATTATATATAAGGCCTAAGATAATATAAAGTATAACTATAGATGGCTATCCGTCGATATTAATTACTATATAGATAATATAGGTAATAAAGAAATATATTACCTTATATTCTCCTAAACGGCTTTAAATATCTACTACTATTCCGATTTCCCTATATTATAGTAGGCAGATAGGTTAGAGGCTTAACTGTTATACTATTTTTTCGCTTATAGCGCTATAGCAGTTATATCCCGAGTCAATTAAGGTATTAATAAAGGTATAAGATTTATATAAGATTGGTACTAAAAAGGGGTATCTATTTATTTATTTTGCAATCTCTTTTAATTCCTTTTATAATTAGGCTAGGGTCTATATGCATATTTTAAGCCCTCTAACGAGATTAGGTTTAAAGGCTATTCTTTTTTTTAATCTTTATCGCTACTTTTAACCTCTATAACTTATAAGTTAAGTAAGGCCACTTTAACTATATTAAGTCAGATTACCGGCAATAGGTAATATATAAACGTCTAATACTTAGGAGAGCTATACTAAAGGCAGAGGCCTTTCTTCCTATAATCTTTATATCGTTCTTTAGAGACTTATATTGCCTTAGGAGTATACTAATTACCCTTCGAGTCTAGCTTATTAACGCCTAATATTTATATATCGCCTTTAGAATCTTAGGCGTATATTAGTTAGGAATAGGCCGAGCCCGATTAATAGTTAATAGTTAGGCTAATCTCGATATCAATAGCAATTTATTAGTAATAGTCTACCGCTAAATAATAATTATAATAGGAGACTTTAAAACTAATAATCTTATTAGCTATATAAGCATTAAGCGCCGATCGGAAGTATTTTAATTTAACTTCCTTAGGCTAACCGAGACCGCTAATAAGCGTAAATTTTTCTTTAAATCGAATAAAGAAGGCGGCAAAAAGTTCCTTTAGGCCTTAGCATAAAGAGTACTTAAGCTTAATAATAGTGCGATCCTACTAATATAGGTCCTTAAAGAGATATTAAAGGTATTTAAAAAACCTTATTATATTATAATCGCAAGCCGCTTGGGACTTCATAAACTTTAAAAACGCAACCGCTTGCTACAACTCACTGGAAGATGGCATCGCAGGAGTCTTAGACCATATTAGCGAGACCCCCTCGCTGCGAGGCGGTTCCCCCATAGCAGTAGGCCCGGGAGCAGGCTCGTCATCAACATCTAGTGCAACAACGGAACTAATAGGGCTTCTATCGCCGGCAGTAGTAGCAGGAGGCTGAGGTCTTTCGACCGACGAGAGAGGCTAGGGCTCGCCGCCATAGGTGCGCTCTAAAGCCAAAACCCCTCTCTCAATAAGCCTAAGGAAGTCGGCCGGCAGCGAGATTAGGACTATAGGCACTATCATTCGCATTATAATAGTAGAATCGTCTTGACCCTTTCGAGGTACCAAAATAACTAGTATAATAGACCGACACATAGCCTACTAGGCCTCGTGGTAATCGTCTTCATCCACCTACCAAAATCAACCATAAAGTTAAGGGATACCAGCAAACTAATATACTTACTTCCTGCTCGCAAGCGTAAGCCTTCTGCAATATAAGCATACTCTCTACCGGTTCGCGGTTCATAGCATTACACATTAGGATATAATAAGGCTTCCGCTTCGAAGCACAAGCAAAACAGGCACCCCCGAGCCCTACCTACTATTAGAAAAAGACAGACAACGATTAAAGAGAACCTTTTACCTTATTAGTTATAATAACGAATAGCCATATCGGCACTGCGGCATATATAAGGACGATACGGCCATTTTCAAGCTAGGCTAAGACCTAACTCCAGAACGGTAGGCATATCGAAGAACAAAGGATACATAAAAACTACTATAGCGCAATCGAGGCGGAGAAGTAAAGGAAAATTCTTAGCAATTTTCAATAAGGAATAAAAAGGGAAAAGGAAAGGAATCAAAAAGGTAGGGCAGATAAAAGAGACTTTATACCGCTGCATACCTATACTGGATCACTCGACCGTCCGCCAGCTGCCCCAACCCACATCAGACGAAGTCAACAATAACAAAACGCGCGACTTACCGCGATACCGCTGCCCACCTAATACTAATGTTACCGCCGCCCCCTATACCTAATAATATTAATCACGTCGGTTCCGATTCATACCCACCCTAAAGCCTAACTAATGCCTAATAACTAATGACTAATAACCACTAATGCAAATCACCGCGCCTATCGAGGCGTGCCTACCATCCACACTTTCCCAGCCCTGCCGCCAGACCTAGTCTCGCGCGACAGGACACCTCCTCATAACATATAATAAACCCCCTTCGATTCCGAAGGGATACCATCGACCACGGACAGTATATAGGTTTTCCTCCCAGCACTCGGGTTTCCTATATAGATTAGGCATAGAGGTACTAGCACTAGGCTAGATGGGGGCTTATCCCCCCCCTAGATAGCTTAGCTAGCGTAATATATATATATAATCGTAAGCTATACTATTCTCGAAGAAGGCCGCGATTTATAATTAGACTATAGATAAAAAGTTTTAGAAGATAAATATCTATTAGGTCTTCTTATCTTTAATAAACTCCCTATCGACCTTAAGCTTATATTATATAAAGGTCCGCTAGGCTGTAAATATAGCCTTTTTGCTATTAAAGGGGTCCCCTATTGGGATTAGCTTATACTTTAGCTAGGTATCCTAAGTAGTAGGGAGGGGGGCGTTCTATTATACGACTAGAGCCAATTAGGTGGCATTTTAAGAGCTATTTAACTAGTTCGCAAGAAAAGTCTACAGTAAGGCAGTAATAGTAGTAAGGTGCTGCGCGTTAGTTTATATCTGTGCCTCTATCTGCTGTAATCCTACTGTAAGCTGCTCTACTTGGGTATGTATATTACGTTGGGGGCATTATAGCTTTAGGTTCTCTCCACTCGGTTCTCTAGGTATACTTATCTCGATATCTTATATAGCCTGCATTATTGGCTCTATAATGTGAGGTTATAATAATAAGGCTAAGAGAGTCTATTTAAATATAAAGGACTAGCCCTAGGGCTATTGCGAATAGGCGTCGAATGAATATATTAAATAAACTAAAGAGGAAAAAGAGAGGGCCCGAATAGGGGCCTCTAAATAGCCTATTTATGCCCGTATATAGCACGGGCCGAGTCCTTAGCGAGCCCTCGTGACCCCGTGCCGATACTCCTAAGGCTAATCGCGGGCGTAGCCCGAGTCCTAGCCATATTGTGGCGCGGGCGTAGCCCGAGCCCGTGACAAATAAAGATAATAAGGACAATAAAGGCAATAGGGATAAATGGGGGGAGGGCAATAAGGGGAATAAAGGGGGGGAGGGGAAAGAATATACCCCTAATATTAAGATAATAACTATCGATTAGTTTTAACCTATAGAGCTTAAGAGATTTACTTATTCCTAGGGCTCTTTATTCCTATTATAGGATTATTATAAATATTATATAGGGGCTATATAGGTATTCTTAGTGCTACTTTTAGCTATATTATACTAAAGAGATTATATAAATTAGAATTAGTCGAATCTATTAATACTAAGTATTTAGCAGGCAATTATTTATATAGTATATGGTTTATTAAGTGCGATAGATATACTATATTGGTTGTAAAGTAGGCTAGGGCTAAAGCTAGGCCTAAAGAGTCGGCGTTAATATCTATAATACTTTAGGCAGGAGAGGATAATACAATAAAGGTCTTCCAGGCCTTTCCTATAGCAGTAAAAGGGTAATAGTACTTAGGGGACTTATTAGAGGCAGAAAAAAGAATTAAGGCTGATTTTTTCTATATAGAATTAGGTAAGTACTACTAACTCGTACTTCTATAGGCCTTTATATAATTAGGTTATTTTAGCTATCGATTAGAAGTCTAATGCTTTTTTGGCTGCTAAGGTCCTCTATTAAAAGTATCTCGCTTTTACTATTACCTTATTATTTTACTATTAATTGTATTAATCTTTTATTAGTCTTTTTATTATTAATAGCTAGTAAAGGTTAGGGTTAGGGAATAGGGTATAAGCTAGGGGTCTTTAGTAATCGCGTCTTTATTAGTATTAAAGTATCGCTACTACTACTATAGATATACGGTTAATCCTATTGGTTATACCTATTTTAGCTATTCTTTCGAGGAACCTTTATCGGATATAATTAAAGTAGAGGTTAATTAGTAGTATAGCCGCCTTAGTCTTAAGGGTATTTAGCGGTATAGCCTTAAAGGCTTTAGTAATTATACGAAGGCATATTAATTACTCTATAGCTAGGGATTTTGCAATACCCTTTATTACCCCTCTAGGGGCGGTAGGGATATACTATACCTTTATACTAAAGGCAATAGAGGTCTAAATAACTTATATATAGATTAGGTATGCTTCTTAATATTAGCATCCCTATATAGAGGCCGCTATTGCCGTAAGTATAAATCGCTACCACTCGAGCTTTTTAGTTATTTTAATATAGTATTCCCTCCATTTTAGCTTATAGTATATCTTAACTCCTAAGAATCTAGTATATTATTTCGGCTATATTATAGCGGTCTTAAGCCGTACTAGGGTCTTATCCGCCTTATATATATAGGTAAAGTAGATAAGCTTACTCTTACTAGGGTTAAAATTAAGTCCTATTTACTTAAATTAGCTATCGTAAATAGCCTATGCTTTCTCGAGTAGCGCTTTAGTCTCCCTTATATCTCTCCTATATATTATAATATTTATATCATCGGTAAAGCCTAATGTAATAATTAATATAACCTCTTATAACCTCTTATAAAGTGGTATAATATAGATAAGGAAGAGGATAAAAGAAAAGGGGGATTTTTAAAAGACCCTAGCGGTAATTAGTAGTTTATCTATAAATTGCCTTTTAAAATAGATTCGCGCTAAGCGTAAGGCGGTAAAGCTATATACCTATACCGCTAGCTATAGTAAGAGTCCTTTTTTTAGTAATAGGTAGATAAAGCAGGTATAATTAATAATATCGAATGCAGCTAAGATATTTAATTAGAATAGTAAGGCGATCTTACTATAATATTAAGTTATATATACGATTTCGATTAGTATGCTTAGCGCTATATCGATTGACCGGTTTACCCTATTGCCTATTTAGAGGTTTAAAAAAAGGTTACCCTTTTTAAAAGTAATAGTAAGCCGCCGTACGACCGCGGCTTCTATAATTTTTCCTATTAGATTAAATAGTAATATTAGTCTTTATCCTTTTATTTTAGTATATTCCTCTAGCTTCTTCCTTAGTTTCTATAGTACTATTACTTTAGCTTTTCGGTATTAAGCCGGGTAGTACCTAGTGCGGTATATCTCGTTTAGGAGGTATATAAGAGCTATAATAAGTAGGGGGCTATATACTTTAAGGAATTCTATTAGGAGCCTATTAGGGCCTAATGCTTTCTAGCCTACTATATTGCATAGTATAATATATACCTTTTTATAGGTAAAGGAGTCGGTAGGGGGGAATATAATAGTAGCGAGCTAGGGGAATATCGGATTGGGGATATTATTATAGGTAGCCTAAAAGGTAGGGAAGAACTATTTAGTAAGGACCTATGCTTTTTCCTTATATATTATAGCTTTTAGGCCTAGATTGCCTTATTTTAGTAGGGGGATCTCTTTTAATTTAGGCGGGAGGCCGCTATATAGGCGGGCCTATTTCTTTAGGGACTATAGGTTAGTATTCTAGGCAGTAGCTTTATTAAAGGCTTCTCTTTATATTTAGTACTATTCCTCCTATACGATATAAGATTAGGTTGCTTCTGCCTTTTAGGCGGCATTAAGATTCTCTAGGGTATAGTATACTATCTATTTTCAGTAGGCCTTTTTTATGGATTTTTAGGCTATTTTAGTGCAGGAGTTCTATTAGGGCTCTACGCTAGGAGCTTTAGGTGCCTTCTTTAGGGCTATAATATTAGTAATACTCTAGAGTTAGCCGGTAAGCTATATAGTATATATATCTATTTTGGTAGGGGAGTAGAGCGGGGCTATTATATAGGGGATAGTAAATTGGTTTTTTGCTTTAATTTAGGTAAGGTATCGGTTAAAAGACTTCTAGCTATTTTTTACTAGGGGGGCTTTTATATAGTAGTTGCCGGTCTCGATATATATAAGCTAGGGGATATAATCAGACCTAGTAAAGTTAGTATTTTTAAGATACTTTACTATAATATCTTATATAACCTATATATAGTCGATAGTACTATTTCTTTTCTTAGGTGCCTATTTTATTACCTTACCGCGAGGGGTAGCTAATTTAAGCCGCTACTAAATTATAAGTTTAAAAAGGATATTAATCTTAGGCGAGGTCTAATCTAGGCTATCCTAAAGAGGATAATATATATTGAAATCCCTAATAAAGATACTATAGGGGCAGGGTAGAAGCTTAGCGAATACGATAAAAAGGGTTATTTAATTTAGTTTATAGCCTAAGGAATAAATCGAATAGATATTAGTATATAGTAAGGAGATCCTATATTAATTAGGTCCCTTTTTGCTAGACTATATGCCAGGCCTATACCGCTTATAAATATATATTGCTGCTCTTCTACTATACGATACTAGTATATATCTTTTAAGGTTAGGGCTTAGCGGGGCCTATCTAAGTATAATAGGTTTTTAGATCGTAATAATATTAGGCTCGCGCTAATAGTAAAGTACTAATTATATAAGGGTAGTTTTCTTTTATATATTCTAGTAGAAGACTATTATTATACGGATAATCGCAAAGGGGTTAATAGCAGTAATATATTAAAGGTAGCTATAAGTTAGGTGCCTAAGGCAGGCGCGGTTATACTATAGTCTAGGGCAAGAGCAGCTTAAAGGAAGGCGGTAATACTACTTCTAGCTCTAATATAGGAGGTCTTACTTATACTTCTAATTAGGCGGCCTTATTTCTAAAAGAAAGGCTTATATAAGGGAGACCTACTAATTATGCGGCAATAGCCCTAGTCCGCAATAGGGATAGTATTAGCTGCTAATATAATATGCGAGGTAAAGAGCCTTAGTCTATTGATATAGGAGTTTCTAGCGTTTTCCTATTATTCGTTTGCTACCTTATAGAGGCAGGACTATACTAGGTAAGGTCTATAATAGTTAAGGTAGGATTTGCATTAGTTCTATATAATAGCTAGATAGCTTTATTCACCCTCTAGGTGGCATAGAGCCGCACCGGCTATAGCAGGCTACTACTATATAGTACGCAGCGATATAGCCGAATTTAAAGCAATTATAATACTAATAGGGGTATATAGTATCGTTATAGGGTTCGGCTTTAAATATCTCTATTTAGTATATAATACCGGCTTTATAGAGCTTATTTATAAAATTAATAGAATCGACCCCTATAATTAGAGGCGCTTATATTATAGTCCCCCTAGGGTAATAAAGGGAGACCTTAATAAAGCCTTTTTTATTAGCTTTAATAAGATTTAACTAGATATCCTTTATTGCGGTATTTATAGTATAATAGGTCGGGAAGCTTTTAATAATAATACTAAATAAGTATCGATTAAGTTCTACTTTTTAGCCGAAAGTAGGGCAGACCTAAGTTATATCTATAGTATAGCTTACCTTTTCTTCTTTAAAGGTGATAATTATATTACTACTATAGAGTCTATAGGCCGTAATTACCGCTCCCTCAGTAGTAGCCCTATTAACTATATTAACGATTTCGATTAGAGTATAGTTTTAGAGGATTCTACTAATAATATTTCCTTTAATAAGGACTTTGCGGTAGATATAGGGGGGTACCGCTAGGGGAGCTAGGCTGCATTAAGGTAGTATAGCGGCAGTATATCCTTATATAGCGATAAATACCTATATAGTAGGGGCTAGCGCGGTCTTTAGGAGATTCTATATAGCCTTATTAATTGCGGTTTTAATTGTTTGCATTAGGGTTCTAATAGGGGTATAAATATTTCCTGGGTTAATCTCCTACCAAACGGTTTCTACTATATAGTTTATAGCCTTTCGCACTCTTCCTAATACTACTAGGGGGATATAGTCTTATAGCTTTTTTATAAAGTCATTAATCATATTAGCTATAGGTCGCATCTGCCCTTAGATAGGTTTAGTCTCGGTCTATTTGCACTGCGTACTATTCGCAATCGTAATAGTCGGGTTATAGCGGCTTTATATAATACCGCCCTTATTCCCTCTATCGATATCTATTACTTTATTTGCGCCTACCGTGCCTACTCTTTAGATGCGATATACTATAGGCGAGGGGGGTAAACGGATGAGAAAAGGCGATTAGGAATATTAGAATTAATTTTAAAAGCGGTTCTATACTGCTACCTAGGTGCGGGCGAAATTGCGAAAGTTTTTATAGGAAGATCTATTATAAAGTCGATAGAAATCTATAATTAAAATCGGTCTAGGATAGGCAATAGCTGCAGTAGGCCTTAGCGCAATTATCGGCTCTTATATACCCTATAGTATTAGCAATTCCGGATATATCTCGCTACCGCTAAAGATATATTATTAAAGTAATAGTCGCGATATAATAACTAAAATATAGTATTCTTCCCTGGATGGCCTATAGTAGGTAATTTATAGTAGTGCTATATAATTATAGTAATTAGGGGTTTAAAAGAAGGGAGCTACATCTACCCCCGGTAGAGAAGCATGCTATATATATTTAGGGTATAATCTATAATCTATTTTCTTATTAAAGCCTCGGTTAAAAAGCATCTCTTGCCTATTACTACTACTATTTAGTACACCTTATATATTTTATCTTTAGTAATAGCCTAATTCTAGAGTGCCTGAAGGTAGGAGTTAGCGAAAATATATAAGCTATTAGGTAAGCTTAATCCTAAAGGTATAATTATAGGAACCGGTTTAATAGTTAAGTTTAGGTAGAGTATTAAAATCGATAGTAATTTTAAGATCTAGCTAATCTTTAGTATTATACTACTAGCTTTTTATTTTTATTAAGATAGGGCGTTAGGGTATTAAGCCTATAACCTTAGCTTATACTAGAGATAGAAATTAAAGAGTATTAATATTTCGGCCTATCTAGCCTACTATTCTAATATTTTATAGGGTTAAGTAAAATACTTTAGATTCTTATAGTCTATAAGAATACTAAATAGGGAGGCTACCGATCGGAGTTTAGCTAACTATACTTTAAGATAAGAGATAATAGTAAGAAGCTTTTTATTATAAATTATATAGTTTTATTTAGTATCTATAAGGCGTGCGGAATAGTATACGATAGGGTGGAAGACTTTATCCTTTTTAATTTAAGAGAGATAACTACTAAAAGTAGTACTAAAGTTATCTATTTTAAAAATTATCTTTTTATTAGGGTCTTATTAAGCGAAAATTAGGTATAAAATAAAGTAATACTTAAGCGCTTAGAATGCTTCTTCTTCCTTATCTAATTATTAGAAAAGAATCTTTTTCTTTATTAATTTAATTAGGGGTTCGGCAAATTATGAGAAATTAAAAATAAAATTATAATAAAAATTTATAAAGCTAAAGAAGCTTTAGACCCCCTTTAGTTTTATAAGGGCTTTTTAGTTCTAAATAGCTTTAATTTTTTCGGGGTCTAAGCGGATCTCTTTTCCTACTATTATAATATAACCTAAATACCAGACCTCTATTATAGCAAAATCACACTTCTCTAAGTCTAGATTAAGATTAGTATTTTAAAGTCGTTAGAGTATATCCTTAATATATTCTGTATAGTCCTCTTTTAATCCTAAGGTATAAATAAGGATATTATTAAGGTATATAGTCGTAAAATCCCTAAGTGTATTTCCTAAGGCCCTATTAATATATCGTTAGAATATTATAGGGGCTCTAATAAGGCTAAAAGGTATAATAAGCCACTTAAAGAGACTAAATCGTATATAAAATATAGTAAGGTATTTATCGCCTTCTGCAATTTAGATTTTATAGAATATTATACGTATATTGACTTTAGTAAACTACTTCGCTTAGGATAAAAATTATAAGGTTTTTTTAATTAATAAGAGGGGATATCAATTTTAAGTTATAACCTTATTTAGGGCTCGGTAATCTATATAAAAATGCTACCCTTTATTCCCCTTTTTAGCTAGAAAGACTAAAGCTACTACTAATAAAAAGCTCGCTTAAATCTATCCTTTATCTATAAGGTCGGTTACCTATCTCTGAACCTTAAGTAGCTAGTCCTATAGTATATTATATAATAGGCTCTAAGGTAGGTCTAATATACTTTTTTTAAGGCCTTTTTAAGCCGAATATAATAGTCTAATATACCCTAGTATAGAGGAAGGCTAGAGGCCTTTTCTTTATTAAATAGGTCGCTAAATTCCTATAACTCTAGGGGTAGTACCTACAGCTTTTAAAGAGATAGTATAAGGTCCTAATATAGCAGAAGCATAATATAGAGGATATATATTATCTCTTATAGGCTTATAGTAATAAAAGAGGTCGATTAGTTTTTAGAATGCTTTACCTACTAAATTATACTATAGAAGACTAAACTAAGAATATTAACTATAGTAGGGCTAGACTACTATATTATTGATTCCTAGATAATAAAATTGCCTGCCGCTCTAATCTATATCCAATATCGTTTCACTTATAATATAATATTACAGTATTCTATTTAAGAGAGACCTAAGATAATATTATAGGTAAAGCCTAAGATTATATAAAGTATAATTATAGAAGGCTAGCTATTAATATTAATATTTATACGAATAATATATATAATAAAGGAAATTGCTTTTTTGCATTCTTCTAAATAGCTTTAAATCTTTACTACTATTCCGATTTTCTTATATTATAATAAGCAGATAGGTTAGAGACCTAACTATTATACTATTTTTTCGCTTATAGCGCTATAGTAATTATAACCCGAGTCGATTAAAGTATTAATAAAAATATAAGATTTATATAATATTGGTACTAAAAAGGGGTGCCTATTTATATATTCTATAATCTTTTTTATCTTTTTTATATAAAATCCTTTTTATAATCGATTAAGGTTCTAAGTATATATTTTAAGCTCTCTTGCGAGATTAAGCTTAAAGGCTAGTCTTTTTCCCTAAAAGTTATTACTATTACTATCCTTAGCGGCCTAAGAGTCTACTATAGCTATTTTAATTATTCCTAATCTATAGGCCCTTTATAAATAGTATTTTTATATATAGTAGGTAAAAATACTATAATAAAGGTAAAGGTCTTTCTCCTATCGCTTATTAAAAACCTTTTATAAGACCTATTTAGCTATATATTACTTACTCTTTAAAGTAAGCTAGTTAATACCTATTATCTATATATTACCCTTTATATTTTAGTTATTATTTTATTAATCGTAAGGAGGATTAAAGTAGCACCCGGTTATTAGGCTAGTCTTAAGGTTAATAGCGATTTAATAATAGCAGTTGACTGCTATATAGTAGTTATTACAGGAGACTTTAAGTCTAATAATCTTATTAGTTATCTTAGCATTTAATGCAGAATAAAGGTATTTAAGTTTTACTTCTTTAGGCTAATTAATTCCTCTTATAAATACTAATTTTTCCTTAAATTAAATAAAAAAGGTAGCAAAAGGTTCTTTAGGGTTTTAGTATAAAAAGTACTTAAATTTAGTAATTATATAATCCTATTGATATAGATCTTTAAAAAGATATTAGAGGTATTTAAAGAACTTTACTATATTATAATCGCAGGCCTTACTATTCTTAAAAAAAGCTGCGATTTATAATTAGACTATAGAAGATAAGTTCTAAAAGATAAATATCTATTACATCTTTTCGTTTCTAATAAAGTCTTTATTAACCTCGAGCTTATATTATATAAAGGTTCGCTAGGCGGTAAATATTATCTTTTTGCCGTTAAAAGGGTCCCCTATCGGGATCGGCTTATACTTAGGTTAGATATGAGCCGTATTAAGAGTGGTAGGGGGGATAGGTCCGCCCTATTATATTTTTAGGACCGGCTGGTATTCCGGTTAGGGTTTATTCGCCTGCTCTATAAGATAAGCCTATAAAAAGTTTATCTGCAATTAAATCTATTATATTCCCTCGGAAAGTTGCTGCATTTAGGTGTATATATTACGTCGGGGGCGCTATTGCCTTATACCGTCTGCCCCCGTCTTATTGAGTATGTTTATTTCAATATTATATAACGCTTGCATTATTAGTTCTATAATACGGAGTTATAATAGTAAGGCTGAGAGAGTCTATTTAAATATAAAAGACTAGCCCTAGGGCGGCTACGAATAGGCGATAATAATATATATTAAATAGACTAAAGAGGAAGGAAAAGGATTTAAATAGGAACCTTCTATCTAGTCTATTTATATCCCGATTATAATACGTATTGGAGTCCTAGTATAGTCCCGTGACTCCGTCTATTGCCCTTCTTAGGCTAGACGCGGGCGCAGCCCGTATCCTAGCCATATTATAGTGCAGGCGTAGCCCGAGCCCATGATAACTATCCTATATAGAACTACTCTTAAAGAACCTCTTTAGGATATAATACCCTCTTCAAATTTATATTAAAATAGAAGTTAAACCTTATAATACTATAGGGAGAGATAATTAAATAAGCCTTAGGTAAACGCAATAGTACTATCGATTTTATGTAGTATATATATATATATTAATTACTCTAGCTAAGCTATCTAGGGGGGTTGGGTCCCCATTTAGCCTAATGCTAATACCTTTATGCCTAATCTATATAGGAAACCCGAGTGCCGGGAGGAAAACCTATATATTATCCTTTATTAATAGTATCCCTTCGGTCCTAAAGGGGATTTACTATATATTACGAGGAGGTATCCTATCGCATAAGCCTAGGTCTAGCGGCAGAGATAGGAAAGTATAAATAGTAGAAACGCCTTAGTGGGCATAGTGGCTTATATCGATATCTTTATAGGCTTTAGTAATCGTTAGTCTAGCTCTAGGGTAGGTATATATCGCTTCCGGCATAGGCGGTATTATTGGGCGGAAGTGGTAGTAATAACGTTAGTATCGGGTGTATAGTAGTGTCGCGGTGAGTCGCGCGTCTTATTATTATTAATTTTATCCGATATGAGTTAGGGTAAAAACAGCTATTAATATAGCTAGTGGATAGTCGAGTAATCTAATGCGGTTATATAGCGGTATAAAGTCTCCCTTACTTGCCTTACCTTTTTATTCCTTTTCCTCTTCCCTTTTTATTCTTTTTTAAAAATTTCGGAAAATTTTCCTTTACTCCCTTATATACAGTTTTGCCTTAGTTGCGTTGCTATAGTTTTTATATGCTCTTTATTATTCGAGATGCTAATTATTTTTAAATTGGGTCTAAGGCTCGCCTGAAAGTGGCTATATCGCCCTTATATGCGCTATAGTGCTGATATGGCTGCCTATTACTACGACTAATAAGGTTAGAGACTAACTGTATTTATTACTTGCCTTTTGCTGATAGTAGTTAGGGACTGAGAGTGCTTATTTTGTCTATATATCAAAAAGAAAGCCCTATTATATTATAAATACTAAATTGCATTGCATTTGATATAGTTCTAAATTAATTAGGGTAAAACTAGGTTAAAGTACTGTAAATCGCAAGCTAGTGCAGAATATATTAGTATTGCAAAAAGCCATTGCCTATAGGCAGGAGGTAAGTCCTATAGTATTGTTAAAATCTTATGGTAGTCTACTAGACTGCTGGCCCTTCTATCGTCTCTTGGACTCACGACTGTCCCACCAGATATACGGTGGTCTTACCAACCTTGGGCCTTTACCGTTTACCTTCCGGATTTTCAGTGGATTAGTACTGTATACCAAATAAGGTAGGCCTTTATCGGGCCTTATTTTTGGTAAGGCTTGATATGACGTATCAGGCCTTATTTTTAAATATATGGTAAGGCGGCATATGACGTACCGGGCTTTATTTAAAAATATTTAATACGGCCGGATATTACGTAGGCACACCGGGCCTTATTTAAAAATATTTAATACGGCCGGATATTGCGTGGCCACACCGGGCCTTATTTAAAAATATATTAATACAGCCGGATATTACAGGGGCATACCGGGCCTTATTTAAAAAAAAAATATATTTAATACGGCCGGATATTACGTGGCACACCGGGCATTATTTAAAAATATTTAATACGGCTGGATATTACGTGGCACACCGGGCATTATTTAAAATATTTGGTAAGGCTTAATATGACGTATCAGACCTTATTTTTAAATATATGGTAAGGCTGGATATATCGTGGTATAATGGGTATTACGAGGAGCTCTCTTACCAGCTATCTTAGATGCCTGGGCCTACCCTCTCTCTTAGATATATTTAGGATAGTTTTTCCCCTTCTTTCTAGATAGTAGAAAGGTAGCACAATTGAACTTGTTAATGCACTATATGCCTCTTGACTCTTTTCACCTTTCCTGCGTTTCTGGTTATTTATATTTGTCTTGCCTTATACCGGCTTCACTTTATATTTACCCTCAGAATTGTAGTAAGTATACTAGTGCTTTTTAATTCTTCGGCTGACTTTAATAAGTAGATAAAGACAAATATTATAAGGTCTAATAGGCTGTATATCACTCTATTGCGCTAGTAACTTTAGTTCCTTAAAAGGGCTAAAGTAACTCCTCTCTTAGAATATGTATATTAGTGCCCATTGTTTAGATTGCTCTTCTGGTAGAGTTTTTTAATCTTATTAAGAGGGGAGTTATAGCTTTAGAGTGCTTTTATAGTAGGGAGCCTTAATAGAAACTTTAATCTCCCTCTGCCGCCGGTAATAATACTATAGGCGATAGTAGCTTTATAAGTTCTATTATTGTTTTTTTAATATTAATAATAAGCTTATATTTAGGCCGGCTACTCCTAGAGAGGAGGGACTGATATATAGTAAAGGGGTCTTACCGACCTAATTCGAGACTCTAGCAATACCTTCCTCTAATAAGTTATAGTAAGCGGTTGCATTTTTAAAGTTTATAAAGTCTTAGTCTGAGTCTTAACTAGTAGCTTCTACCTCTAGGATACAATTAATACTGCCGCCGAAGCCCCTTTTATCTACTGTATAGTCTACGCCTCTAAAGCAGGCTAAATTAGTAATTCCGTTTCTATCTTCCCCTTAGCTTTAGGTAGATACCCCTACCCTTTCTCCTTTTAAAAGAAAAAGGGAGGGGTTAAAGGCAGTTAAGCTGCCTTTAAAAAGAACGCTAGGTCCTTCTATTAAGGTTAAGCAAAAAACTCGCTTAAGGTCAATAATATCCCCTTCCCTAGGGGGGAAAAAGAAGGGTAAAAAGAAGGTAAAGGTAGCCCTTAATAATAATTATAGTAATAGCAAAGGTGGTATAAAGCAAGTAGAGAGCGGGAGTATTAGGAATGCTAGGGGTACTAAGGATCTAAGGCTATTTACTATATAAGTAGCCTATAAAAAGAAGATATATTTTCCCTATCCGAGAGGTTAATTATATCTTTATTTATAATTATCTATACCCGCTCTTAGGCTAATATATATATGTTTAATAAGATAGGACTTTCTTAGATCCTTAGGTTCCTATCGATAGTAATATATAATATTATAAGCTCCTTTTTCTGGCCCTAGGAATTAGTTAATATAATAGGGACTTAATATATGCTATATTGGGGAACGGTAAGGGCCCCTATAGTATAGAGGATAAGTGCTTTTATAGTTATTTTCTAAAGTTTATATTATCACGCAAATTACACGCTAATTAGGTTAATATTAGCGTAGCTATCTAAGGCTGCAAACGTTTCGGTAGGGATTCGCCCCTTTTTAATAGTAATAGAGATATAAAAGCGATATCCTATAGGCACTACTAGCCTAGCGGTAGAGGATAAGGCATTTACTTCTACTATTATACATTTTCCGAAGTAATTTAGGGCTCTTTCGGTTATTTATCGTAATTATACCTTAAGTAAGCGGTACTACTATAATTATAGTAATAGCATTAGCCTTTTACCTTAGTAGTATTTAAGGTAGTTACTAGGCTATTACTTATATTATTAGTATAGCGCGATATATATATGAAATCTACTCGATCTAATTTTCCGACTTTATAAAGGTATAGTATAAATAGGTTTCCTAATTTCCGCTTATTTTTCCTACCTATAGTATCCTAGAATTATTAAGCTATCTATATTACTTCTTCTTGTAGTTTGTCTATAATAGACTTATATAGGTTTATATAATTCTAGAGGTTAGGTTAGAGTTTTACAAAAAAAGATAGCATATAGCTCTATTCGCTAGTTCTTTTTAGGTATTTCTCTAAAGAGTTAAAATAAATACTAAACTCGATCGGGCTTTAGTAGTCCTTTTATTTTATATTCTTAAATATAGTAGCAATCTAGGCCTCTTTATTAGCTATATCCTTAAGAAGTATAAGGGTCTAAAATTAAAATTCATTCTAATCCTCTTTAAGGTATTACCTATATTCTATAGTCTATTCGTTAAGGTATCGGTCCTACCTCGCCTAATATACTTAATGCATATAGTTAAGTGTGAAAAGGATTTTCCGTAATCTTTACGAAACTTATGCCTAATACTATTAAAGGCGTATATAAAGTCATTTATCTAAATTTAATATTTCTAAGGGTTAGTAGAGTATATTAATTCTTTAATATTACAGACTTTAACTTTAGCTCTATTACTCTCGCTAAAATCGCTAAAATATCAGTAGGATCTCTTTAGCTAATTAGTTATAATTAGCCTAAGTAGGCGATATAATTCTTCCTCTTAGTCTTATAACTATCGTAATTTCTATAATTGCGCGATACGCTTATAAATAGTAAGTGCAACCGCTGCAGTATCTAAGGGGGTCGCTGCCTTAGTTAGGGTATTAGTAGTGATATTCTGTGTACTTGATTGTATTAGGTTCTCCTGTGAGGTGATTATAGATCTTATAATATAGGGTGCTATCTTAACTTTAGAGAGCCTAAAGAGAAGCTTTAAAATTATAAGGGCTGGGAAGGCTAGGTAGGGTTAATCTAGTATATTAGACTAAAGCTTAAAGAGGGATCAAAAGTGTCTTAGGCTACCTAGCTATATATATGCGAGTCTGCTATAACTTAAGGCTGGTTCGTAGGGTTTGCGCCTCTGCTATAACTTATAGCTGGTTCGCAGGGTCTATGCCCCTATGGTCGCCGACTATTTTTATGTCCTCTTCCCAGGATTATGGGTCCTATTCCACGTCCCATCCTATGGTCGCGGGGCGGGACCTTACAATATATTTAGGTTCTAAACGGGGTTAGTATAAAATACTTACAATAGGTAGAGGTTTAAGACCTACCGATAGGCTTTATAAAGGGATAGATTAGGTCTCGCTATAAGAGGAGTTAATAGCTAGCTATAATAGGGATAAATTTCAATAAGGATACTAATGCGATTAGGGCGAAAATAATGCTTCAACCGATTAGCATATAATATAGGCTTAATGCAAGATAAACTTACGATAATGGGGACCTTTAATGCTTATTAATAGCCTTAGTAAGAAGAAGAGAAAAAGGAAAAAAGTACCCAACGAGAAATAATAAAGACTATAGGGGGATTCCTAGCCGGCAGCTAGTGAAAATTTTTTCATAACATTCCTAGCTGCATCGGTTAACCTCTAGCTAGTGGTGCAATAACGAACTTTTATACGCTTCCACTATGCTATTCTTAATTAACGACTATACGACTCCTGCTAATTGTGTAGCTATATCCGCGACGCTTATAAATATATCCTTCTTATACCCGATAATGGGCCTATATACGGACTTAAGGATATTGCGGCGTAGCATTTGGTGATATTAGTGGTCCCTAGCGGAGGATTGATTAATGATAGAGGGCGATTTTTCCGACTCTAGGGCGGAGGAGGGGGATATATTACGGGCTCGGGCTACGCCCGCGCTATAATGTGGCTAAGACTCGGGCTATACTTACGACTAGCCTCAGCAGGACTATATAAGCTAGCGGCATAGGGTTACGGGACTACGCTGAAGCCTCGACCTATGCTACGTATGGATATAAATAAACTATCTAGAGGCCCCTATTCGGGTCTTTTCTCTTTCCTCTTTAGTCTATTTAATATATTCATTCGACGCCTATTTGCAGTAGCCCTAGGGCCAGTCCTTTACACTTATACTGTTAAAAATAGGTAAAAAACCTTCAGATAAAGCTTTCTAATAGCTTCGCGCTATAAATCTATTTCTAGCAGACTATTCATCGCATTTTATAATAATAATAGGGCTTCGGCTAATACAATAAATAGCTCCTTAAGCTATAATAAATAATGGTGATTTAATATAGCATATAAGATTAATAAGACCCTTATTAAATCGTTTGTAAGGCTTCCGGAATACCTATTTTAGTATATTTATTATTTGGTTAGCTATAGAAGTCTCGTTAGAAAAGATAACCTAAGTAGGATACTATATTAGTAAATAGCTATTAGAAGGGGCTATTTTCAGTTATATTTATCTCTATTAATTCTTCGACCTTTGACAGCTAATAACGTATTGTAACGAAGTGGCCCAATTGGGCCTTAAGCGGGTGTCTGCGCATATTGTCTGGGTTTTGGCCCAACCTTCTGTCTGACCATTAGGCCAGACAAAAGAGTACGTATTATACCAAGTTACTATGACTTGGTACAATTGACACCTATATTATACTAGCCGCGCGCACTTACTGTAAGCTTGCCTTTTTGGTATGAGACGGGCGTAGCCCAAATCCTTGACACGTATAAAAGAAAGCCTTTTTACTGCTATTTTTTTATATTGGTATTCTTTTTATAGCCTTTTATTTGCGTTATTAAAAGCCTCGAAGGCACCGTCGGATAGTCGAGCGGCTTATTCGGCTACATATAGCGCCAATTAGGGCACTATATATAATGCTATTGTTCCTTTTAATAAAAAGAACAATATAGCATTTTTCAGCCTCTATAAGCTTTAGTAGCTAGCTAAAACGAGGCTTATTTTCTAAGGTTGCATCTTCTTTCTAGCGTTTAAATATCCTATATGTAGTTAATGGTGATATATCAAATGCAGTAGCTATTGTGCGGTAGATTTTACCTTGCAATATTTCGGCCATAATAGCAGCTTTCTATACTGGCGAGAATTCATGATTCCTTTGACGATTTCCGGATATTTCTGTACTAAAGATACGATTTCTGGGCATTATTGTGGTCTATTATAGGCGTTATAATATAAAGGGTAAAATTGGTTGAGGTGCGAAGACTTCGCGTCGCGCGATTTTGTTCGCGCATTATTGGAGCCCCACTGTACCTAATTCCTTGCCACCCTGTCCACCCTGTCCAAGCCGTATGCACATACCATCACTCCTTCCTTTGCAACGCTTTTCATCGAAAACCCCCATTCGCAAAAAAGCCATTCTTCCTCTTGGCTTACAATTCACGACTTACATTAAGCAGTACCATGGATTACGACAGGCTGAAAGAGGAATGGAGCGAGGTTGAGGAACGCGATGGAGTGCGTTTGAGTTGGAACGTCTTCCCTAGCTCACGTATGGTTCGTATCAAGGTTGTAAATCATCGCAAAGTTGGCATCGATCCTAACACAATATCAGGAAGCATCGCGACTAGTGGTTCCCATAGGAGCTTTATATACTCCTTTAAAAGAAAAGCCAGACACGCCTCTCCTACAATTCGAGCCGGTCACGTGTAAACAACCTTGCCGCTCTGTCCTCAACCCGTTCTGGTACGTTGCAGAACTGTTACTTCTCCAGGACAGTACAGATTGCAGCAATATACTATGTTGGTAAAACGGATTGCTGACCTATGTATAGTCAAGTAGACGTTCGGGCCAGAGTTTGGATTTGTCCTTTCTGCCTCTCCAGAAACCAGCTACCTCTACATTACAAAGATATTACTGCCAATGCTATTCCACCCGAAATACATCCAGTCAACACCACAGTCGAATATCGGCTTTCAAGGCCGGCTCCTACACCACCAGTATTTCTTTATGTGGTTGATCTTTGCCAAGAGGAAGACGGCCTTTCTTCACTGAAAGAGTCTCTTGTAATGAGCTTGAGCCTCCTGCCCGAAAATGCACTCGTGGGCCTCATCACCTTTGGGACAATGGTATAATCACTTGTATCTTCGCAGAACTTTTCTAATCTTTACTAATTTCTGTGGCGTAGACTCAAATTCATGAGGTGGGATATGAAGGCTGTTCGAAATCTTACGTTTTCCGAGGTAATAAAGACTATGCCGCAAAACAAGTACAGGAGATGCTTGGTCTTTCATCGTCAGGAGTACGTACTAGCGCACAAGGGCAACCGGCACGCTCCATGTCTATGGGTCCCTCATCCAGGTTTCTGCTTCCCGTCCAGCAAGCGGAATTTCCACTTACAAAAGCTCTGGAATCGCTCCAAAGAGACCCCTGGCCAACAGCTAACGACCGTCGAAGCTTGAGGTGTACTGGCGTTGCCTTAAGCGTTGCAATCGGATTAATGGAATCTACATTTCAAAATTCCGGCGGTCGTATAATGCTTTTTGCCGGAGGACCTGCAACAGAAGGACCTGGCATGGTAGTTGGTCCCGAACTTCGTGAGCCTATCCGGTCTCATCACGACATTGATCGCGATAATGTGAAATATTACAAGAAAGCTTTAAAGGTGAGCTACCGGTGGTTGCTCAACAAGGCCAATGCTAATATTATTATTCTGAGCAGTTCTATGACAATTTGGCCAAACGTGCCGCACACAATGGTCATATTGTTGATATATTTGCCGGATGCCTGGACCAAGTCGGTCTATTGGAAATGAAAAGTCTCTGCAATTCCACTGGTGGTCACATGATCCTCACGGATAGCTTCACGGCTTCCATGTTCAAGCAGTCTTTCGTTCGCATTTTTGAAAAGGACGGCGACGACCATCTCCTTGTGGGGTTCAATGCAGTTATGGAGGTCCTCACCACTAAAGAACTAAAAGTCACAGGTTTGATTGGCCATGCCGTGTCTCTGAACAAGAAGTCAGTTTCTGTGGGAGAAACAGAATGCGGCATTGGAAATACATGCTCGTGGAAGATGTGCGGAATTGATCCTCAAGCAAGCTATGGAGTTTATTTTGAAGTTGCGAGCCAAGGTCCAGCAACTCATCAGCAAGCGCCCCAGAAAGGCATGATACAATTCTTAACATACTATCAGCATTCGTCGGGACAATTTCACCTCCGGGTGACTACTGTCGCTCGTGATCTTAGCGGTCCAGCTGGTGATCCTGCAATCGCCCAATCCTTCGACCAGGAAGCTGCAGCAGTGCTAATGTCACGTATTGCTGTGTTTAAATCCGAAGTTGATGACGGCCCAGACGTGCTTCGATGGGTTGACAGGATGCTTATTCGATTGTGTTCGAGATTTGCAGACTACAGGAAAGACGATCCTTCGTCTTTCAGGCTGGAAAAGAATTTCACTTTGTATCCACAATTCATGTTTCACCTCCGAAGAAGTCAATTCCTACAAGTTTTCAATAATTCGCCGGATGAAACAGCATTCGACCGCCATGTTTTAAATCACGAAGACGTCGGCAATTCACTTATTATGATTCAGCCAACATTAGACTCTTACACCTTTAATCAGGACGGCGGTCAACCTGTTCTGCTCGACTCGGCTTCCATTCAGCCTACACATATCCTCCTCCTGGACACCTTCTTCCATATTCTCATTTTCCACGGGGAAACGATTGCTGAGTGGCGTAAAGCAGGGTATCAGGACCAAGAGGGATACGAAAACTTCGCCGCCCTGCTGGAGCAGCCTAAAGAGGATGCCCGCGTAAGTTTGATAAAGTTTGCATTGGTAAAAAGGAGCTAACAATACCCAGGATCTGATCACTGATCGATTCCCGCTCCCACGATTCGTTGTCTGTGACGCTGGTGGTTCGCAAGCTCGATTCCTACTGTCCAAATTAAATCCTTCCACAACACACACTACTGGACCTTATGGCAGTGTAGGAACCTCCTCAGCTCAGACGATCTTTACCGATGACGTATCCTTGCAGACTTTTATGGACCATCTGATGAAGTAAGCAGCCTCGCCCCTGCAGTCTGCAGTCCGCCAGCCAGGGACGTAGCTAACATCTTTACGTTTCCGACAGATTGGCCGTGAGTGGGACCAACTAAGAGAGGTTGCGCAAATAGTTTATTATAAATAAGGGTTTTGAAACTCAGCGTTGCATGTCTTGATATAGCCCGGTTTTATGTCCATTTTATGGCGCAATATGCGCTGGTGGCATGTTTCGTGATTTAGTTCAAAATTGCTTATCGGCACCTTTCTCTACCTTATCGATGAAGTTTTGCTATCCTCTGTATATTTCTAGTCAACGACTTAAACCCTGTCTGCATTGAGCGCGATGCGAAGTGCATCGACGCGGTTGCTGTTGATCGGGCATCCCAGATATACACGTTCATTGTTGAGATAACAGCTTATACTGGCGGATATTTTGGCTGGTCTATTGTAGATTCGGGGCATAGCTTCCTCGTATCTGTTGAAATGCACCAGGGAAACAATATGCGCAACCGGTGGGATTGGCGAGCACGGATTCTCGGGTGGTCCTCACAAATTTTCTGTATGGGTTTTCTGCTTAAGTTGCGTCGCTACCACCTGATACCGCTATGCCAGGTAAGGTGCAAAAAGCTTATAGGCATTCCCGTTGTATCACATCGCATCGCAAGGCTAGGCACAGCCCGAGCCATAATCATATGCTGAAGCATTTCGGAAGATCGAGCAGGTGAGGGAATCGTATGGGCAATTAGTCCAGGGGCGACGGGCCTGTAAGTTTTAGGGGAGTGTAGGGGAGAAGAGAGAGGTCATACATCGCAGATAAGCGCAGAGATCTCTACTTTGTGTTTCACGATTTCTTAGCGTGAGTCATTTACACGCACGCATAGAGAGCTCTTCCGGCGCTATGCCGCAGCCGCTAGCCCGCGATTCTAAAGCATCTGGTCTGGAAAAGTTATCTTATATAGGTACTTAGTGTATCACGGTTCCGCGGCCTAGGTTCGACTGCCTAGTAGTGTATATATTATAAAGCCTGACCCGGATGTCTGGTAAACACTAGGCAGGGGAAACCAGAAAAAATTTAATGTGCTGAAGCATGTCCAGCAAACCAAAGTAGGGCATGCGCCGAACATAAGAGCGGTGTTAATTACAAGCTACTAATATCGTATGGGAAGAAGATTGTACTATTACCAGTGATGTAGCGCGCGGCTGATTTTGTTTATGGCGCTCAGAGGGGGGGGAATGGATTCAGAGTCGGCAAGTACGACTCACGAGAAGCGACAATAAAGTCGTGAACATGGTTTCCCAATTATTTTAATACAGCACCTAACTACAAGACATGCGGTGCCCCACGATCTCGTCCTCCTCCAGCAGGAATCAAGTCGTTGTTGAAGCCGTCTCTGGACTCTTCTGAAACCTGACCGTTGAATAGACGTCTCCACCAGGAAGGTGCGTCGAGGGGTCGGGATCCGTTATAAAGAGGCGGGTACACGTCATTAAAAAAGTACCAAACATGGCCAATCACCACGCCCATAATCTCATCTCTCGGAACGGAACCATGCATGAACAGGCTGAAGGTCATGAGTACCCAGGGCAAATATGGTGCAGTGAAGACGAGCAACCCCAGAAAGCTAAGCCGTGTGTCTGGGTTCCGCCGAGACCAGATATATACAAGTGTCGACGAAAGAGGTTGTCCGAGGAAAGGCATCGAGACCAAGGGCGATAAGATTATTAGGCTGGCCATGGCGTAGAACAGCAGCCAAGAGAACTGGGCTGGCGATCTACCGGATGACTCTTCCAGTAGACGGGAGTATCTCTGAAGAAAATAAATGTGAAAAAGTAAATCAAGCGAGAAAGGCCCAAAATAGAAAAACGTGGTGAGGAGCCGCCAGTACTGCGACGTAAAATTAGTCGGGTAACCGTTGAGTAATGACGCAAAATCACGGGTTATTGACCAGCCAGAAACTGCAGACAGCAGTACTTTTCGCTTTCGATGGCTGTCAACCTACCTGTGACTTGATGAAGACAGCTCGGAAACTGTAAAACAGTTGAAAAGGCGTGACAATATGACATTGAACAAGAGCGCTCGTTAACACTGTCGCTGCTGTCCACCAACGGGTGCAGACAGGCATTTCCCAAAACCACTCCTCCAGTGGCAAATGGCCGCCTTCCACGACTTGGTTCATGGCTAGATGTTCAGACAGCCTCAAAACTACACCTGGGAAAGTCTCGTCTTTGGGCATGGGTTTGAGGCCCAGATCCAAATCGAGTCAACGAAAATTGTCGGATGGATGGATAATGATGAAGATAGATGCCGATTAAATACGTGGACAATCAAAGAGGTTTAAGCTGTTATATTCGGTTTCCAGTTTCAGTCCTTTTGACGGAAACATGACTAGCGTGGGACAATGGGAAAGGTGGCCTTACTCTTATCATGCCGTTCCATTATCCTTAGCTTAAATGCGTCATTTACGCAATTACATAAACTTAATAAAGAATGTTTTACTATATTATACTTCAGAATATATATTATTATTAATATTCTAGCTAGTATATCTAGGTAGACTTTAATTAAATTAATATTTAGTGTCTTATTATTAAATTCTATAATAAACCTAAAATTTAAAGACAAATCTTATAATTATTATATAAATATGAACTTTTAAAATGCTACTTATATCTTAATATTAAAATAAAATTACCTTTAAAATTAAAATTAAACCTTTCAATTCCTTTTCAATACTTATTTATCCTCTTTGTGAGGTTTAGAAAGGCTAGATAGGGTCAATCTGGTATATTAGACTAAAGCTTAGAGAGGAATCAGAAGTATCCCGGACTATATGGCTATATATATGCGAGTCTGCTAGAACTCGCGGCTAGTTTGCAGGGTCTGCGCCTTTACTATGACTTGCGACTTTATAGTCGCCGACCGTCCTTATGTCCTCTCCCTAGGATTATAAGCCTATCTCACGTCCTATTCTATAGTTGCTAGGCGGGATCTTATAATTGCTCCTCTTCTTCCAGCCAGGCTTTTAACCGGTTCGCTTGCAATATATAGGGCAATAGTTTTATTAAAATCCTATAGTAGTCTACCAAACTACTGGCCTTTTCACCGTCTCTTGGACTTACGACTGTCTTACCGGACTTACGGTAGTCTTACCAACCTTGGGCTTTTACTGTTTACCTTCCGGATTTTCAGTGGATTAGTACTATATATCAAATAAAATAGGCCTTTATCGGGCCTTTTTAAAATATTTGGGAAGGCTAGATATGACGTATTGGGCCTTATTTTAAATTTGGTAAGGCTTCATATAACGTATCGGGCCTTATTTTTTAAAACATATGGTAAGGCGGGATATGACGTACCGGGTCTTATTTTAAATTATTTGGTAAGGCCGGATATTACGTGGCACACCGGGCCTTATTTAAAAGATATTTAATACGGCTGGATATTACGTGGCACACCGGGCATTATTTAAAAATATTTGGTAAGACTTAATATGACGTATCAGGCCTTATTTTAAATATATGGTAAGGCTGGATATAATGTGGTATAATGAGCATTACAAGGAGCTTTCTTATTGGCTATCTTAGATGCTTGGGCCTACCCTCTTTTAGATATATTTAGGATAGCTTTTCCTCTTTTTTCTAGATAGTAGAAGGGTAGTACAATCGAACTTATTAATGCATTATATGCCTCTTAACTCTTTTCAACTTTCCTGCATTTCTAGTTATTTATATTTGTCTTGCCTTTATACCGGCTTCACTTTATATTTACCCTTAGAATTGTAACAGATAAAACTAAGGAGGAAAAGAGAAAAGCCCGAATAGGGGTCCTTCTATAATCTCATATATACTTATATATAGTGCGGGCTATGGCCCTTAATATTACTCTACTGGTCTTATACGCTGTTTTATATAACCTATTATAGGCTAGGTATAGGCGCAGCCTAAGTCTCAGCCACTTTATAATATAAACTATGAAGGACTGGCCCTAGGGCGGCTGCAAATAGGCGTTAATAATATATATTAAATAGACTAAAGAGGAAGGAAAAGGATCCAAGTAGGAACCTTCTATCTAATCTATTTATATCCCGATTATAATACGTATTAGAGTCCTAGTATAGTCCCGTGACTCTATCTGCTGCCCTTCTTAGGCTAGACGCAGGCGTAGCCTGTGTCCTAGCTATATTATAGCGCGGGCGTAGCCCGAGCCCGTAATATACCCCCCTTCTCCTCCTTAGAGTTAGAAGAATAAACTATCTAAAGTTATCCCCTTTATATATTGCCTCCTAATTAAAACCTCTTATAGCCCTCAAAAATAACCTTAATTAGATATATAGGATATCAATCGGGCGCATAAATATACTATTATATGACCGATAGAAATATATTGGGGGCTAGAGTCGGTATGCTTTAAGTAGATATAATAGAATCTTATCGAAGCCGGTTATAGTACTATTAGCTGGAAGGAATTATATTATAGCTGTTGTGGAGTAGAAAAAATTTTATCGCTAGCTATTGGTTAGGAATCTATCTATATTAAGGCTTTTTCCTTTATCTATTTTTTTTTATACTTTTTTCTCCCTTTTTCTATCCTTATATCTACCGTTACTGAGGCTATTATTTCTAATAGTAAGTCTATAGTATTACTACTATTATGAGAATCGTCTTTACTAATAGAGTTGTGCTATCGAAAGTTCTTAGATCGTTTATATTAGATCCGTATAGTAAATTGTCTGGTACTAATAGGTATCTAGGTCCCCCCCCCCGTTTGCTATTATATTAGATTTATCGCTATATCGTCTAGAGGACTAGTGGATGGGAATATACCTATCGCCTAGGACCCTCCTATAACCTTATTAGGTCTATTCTAAGCGTCTGCTAGAGACCCTAAAAGTGCTAGGCGCGGAGGAGGTTCCTAGCTAGAAATACTATTGTAGCCGCTATAGTCTATATCCTCTTTAGGACGGTTATATATTTCCCCCCCTAGCTTTAAGCTTATTATTATTTCTAATAATAATAAGAGTTCGGCAGAGCCCCTATCGCTTAATATAGGGGCCCTATTATCCCCTTTATATCCTCTCGCCCCTTTTTATATAAGAGTCCTATTATTGCCTCCCTATATACTATTATCGATAGGGGTAATACTAATAAAAGCAAAAAAACTTTCGCGATTTCGCCCGCACCTAGATAGCGGCATAGAACCGCCTCTAAAATCAATTCTGATAATCCTAATCGCTTCCTCTCGTCTATTTACCCCCCTCGCCTATAGCGCATCATATCTAAAGAGTAGGCGCAATAGGCGCAAATAAAGTAATAGATATCAATAGAGGGAATAAGGGCGGTATTATATATAGCCGCTATAATCCTACTATTATAATCGCAAATAGCATATAGTATAACCAGACTGAGACTAAGCCTACTTAAAAGCGGAAGCGACTTACTATTATTATAATTAAAGAATCGATAAAAGAGCTCTAGGATTATATCCCTTTAGTAGTACTAAAACGAGTATAAAAAATTATAGAAACCGTAGCTAATGCGGCCCGCAGTAAGGCTATCCTAGACCCTATTGGCACTTTTACTAATATAATTTCGAAAACTATTAAAAAAGCTATTAAATTGGCCCTTTAGGATATCCCGAAATAAATACCAGCTACTACTTAGGTAAATATCGCAATATAACGATATACCGCCGCTACTATACCACCTTAATATACTATCGCTCCCCTTCCGGTCCTACTATATATTTATAGGGAAATTTTAATTAAAGGCAATAGTATTAGCGAGGTCTTATGCAACTGAATACTAATTGAAATTATAGATGCCCTTAATAGAGCTACAACTAGGAACGCTATAATCGCGGTATATAGGCTATATAATAGCGATACTATCGTTACCTTTATAAAAGAAGTAGTAAAAAGTCTTATTGCTAATACGACTTAAGTCCGACCTGCCTTTAGGCAGGAGGCGGAATTAAACTAATACTTATTTAATCTTATTATTAAGAATTTCCCTACTAGCTATATAGTAAATATTATAACTAAAGAAATCTGCTAAAACTTTACTAAAGCAAATAGAGAAGGCTTTATTAGAGCCTCCTTTTACCGCTTACGCGAGACTGCTATATAAGCGCCCTTAATTATAGGCGTAAACTCTATCGACCTTACTAATAAGCTTTATAAGTCTAGTATTATCTACTAGGTAGAGATATTTAAAGCTAAACCTTATAATAACGCCCTATACCCTAAATAGTACTATAATTGTTTTAAGTTTAGATATATTGCGGCCTATTATGCAGCGGCCCTATAGTACGGCCGATATAATATAGAAAGGCACCTAAAAAGGGAGTAAGCCTACCTAATAGTCTCCTATAGATAAAAGGAATTATACCTTAACTATAAAGGCCTACACCTAGTATAGTCTTGCCTCTATAGAACCTTAAATAAATAATAAGAATCTATTAGGAATTTTTATATTAGCCGACCTAGGCTCTTTATAGTACCTCTTATAATATCTATAAATTCCCCGTAGCGCCAGAGAACGGGGCTCAAGGGGATTATATACGGAAAAAATAACGGCCCTATAGAAAGGAAGAAAAAGGGATTAAGAAGTCGGGGGGCACCCACACCTTTATATCCTCGCCTGATTAGAGGCCTCCGCACCCTCTCTTTATACTTAGCTCACCTTAACCCCTGACTTAATACCGCTTACCTTCTACTAAGCACCCCCCTTGTAGCCGATTCGCCGCCGATATGGCCCCGATAATAGAAAATTCCCTTACTCTTGATTTAATGCCCCCGCGCGATACGCGCGCCGCGCAGCCGGCGCGCGTATTATATAGCCGGCGCTGCCCCGCCCACATAACCTCCATTTTACTTTCGATTTATAGTATACCGACCCGGGACCACCTCTCTCCTATAGATACTAGACCTACCTTTTTCCGGACCTATTTTTTCTAGATCGCTTTTGCACTCTTCCCAGTACTATCGCTAGATATAATCCTAAGCGATAGTGCACCTACCTTTCTTATATGCTGGAAACCCGTCGGCCCCCCCGGGGGCCCGACTTCCCAGTCGTTGCAATTATACTAGCAGGAAGGGTTTTCCCCCCGGTCCTCGGGTTTTTCCCTTCCGGATTATCTGCCGGAGTACTAGATATGCATTTCTAGCTTAGAATAGCCCCCTAGAGTAATTTAATATATATATAATATCTATAAATACTACTCTTATTATAGAATAAAACTAATACTAAATAGCTAACGCCTTATCCCTAAGAGAACTTATTAAGTATATTATATTAAGAGGATCCTCTCTATATAAATATAGCTGCCGCTGTCAAGGATTCGGGCTACGCCCGTCTTATACTAAGGATAAGCTTACAGTAAGTGCGCGCGGCTAGTGTGATATAGGTGTCAATTGTACTGTTAAAATCCTATAGTAGCCTACTAGGCTGCTGGCCTTATGCCCTACTGGCCTACTAACCTTCTGGCCCTTATACCGCCTCTTGGACTTATGGTAGTATTACCTTAGGCCTTTGCCTTTTACCTTAAGGATTTTCAGTGGATTATTTACTGTATATCAAGTAAGGTAGGCCTTGTTGAAAAGGTGTGGCATTGCTAAATTAGCGTGGTTGCCTACTAGCGTGGTGGCGGCCTACTAGCGTGGTGTGGCATTGCTAAATTAGCGTGGTGGCCTATTAGCGTGGTGGCTAGTTACTAGCGTGGTGACTAATTACTAGTGCGGTGGTTAGGGTGGTTGGAAAGGTCGGATATAGCGGGGTTGCTGACGTATTATAGCGAGCATTACGGGGAGCCTTCTTACTGGCTACCCTGAGTGTCTAGGCCCACCCCTCCTTCATGTATATATAGGATAGCTTTTCCCCTTCTTTCTAGATAGTAGAAGGGTAGCACAATCGAGTCTATTAATACACTATATGCCTCTTAACTCCCACCTTCCCTGCGTTTCTGGTTATCTTATATTTGCCTTGCCTTTACACTTGCCCTGCTTTATAGCACTTATATAGTCTTAGGACTTGGTGAAAAATCTAGTATTTATACTAAGATTAGTTCACAGGTCGCAGATAGTCTTATGCCATCTAGCTAGCTAGTAAGGCTCTGCTTTTATAGTGACCTTGAGAATTGCAATAGGTTATGAGCCCGGGTTTTACTTCTTTGTTTTAACCCTACCTTTTTGTATTTACCCCTTGGTCTCTTTTGCTTATTAGTACTACTAATATAGCTATCCTTTGGTATCTTCGGCTTACCCTTATTAACTTCGGCTTACCTATTATCACCTTTGGCTTACCCTTATTACCTACGGTATTACCCTACGGCAATTAATGGCGTACCTAACGGCAACTTACGGCGTAACCTCACGGCACTTTTAGCGTAATTTTACGTTATTTTCGGCGTAACCTACGGCACCTACGGATTTTATAATGTGATATCTACCATACTATACCACTATATAATACCTTTGCACTTAGTGTATGACACCTACTGCACTGTACGGCACCTGTTATACTCTTCCACTTATAGCACTTTTAGTACGGCATTTACGGCACCTTTTATATTACGGCACCTATAGCACCTACGGCACCTATGGCACCTACGGCACTTACGGCACCTTTATATTACAGCACCATATAAGCACCTTGAATACCAATGCTATAATACGGACTTGCACAACGCCTACGGCATCCGTGCTTTTTTATATTAAGACCTGCCGCTATATTCTGCGGTTACCTTTTATAGTAGGCTACTAGCCACTATATTTACTAGCTGTCTAGCTAGTTACTTGGCTATTTTACCAGTTATTCGACTATTTTGCTAGCTATTTAGCTAGTTATTCCTCTGTTTTTATAACTATCGGCACTATTTTTTAACGGATTTTTAAACCCTTTTTGCCCACTATGGCAGAGTTAGGATCCTATAAGGTCCCTAAATCCGATACTGAAGTTAATACTAATATATAGCTATAGCTAGATATAGACGATATGAAATCCTAGATGAATATACTAACTGACCTTATATAGGGCCTAGTTAGTAGGCAAAATAATAATACCTAGGCTACCCAGGCTACTAATAAGAAGCCTACTAAAGCCACTAAAGCTGGACCTTCCACTAGGACGACTACTACTAAAGATAATAATAATAGTAAAGCTGACGTTATGGAAATTGACTAACCTTCTACCCCTATAAAATATAAGGGTAAAGAGCCTATTTATATAACGTCACCAATAACAACTATTACTAATTAAATTAGTGATAGGGCTATTAAAGAATTAGCGAAGACTGCTAACCGCTTTAAAGAATCCTAAAAGCTAAAAAGCCCCTATAATTTCGACCAGTGGAAGCAGGCCCTTACTATACAACTTAGGGCCTTTAAAATAGCTAACTTTATTAACGACCCCTCTATAGCAAGGCACTTTAATGAGTCTGAGCAGGCACTTCTACTACTAATGCTAAAGAATAGCTGTGGTGAAGAAGCTGTAGAGGCTATAGATTGGTGTAATAACCCAGAGGAAGCCTACCTTCTACTAGTAGCCTAATACTGCCACTCACCAGAAGTATAGCGGGCATACTTATACCCTACCTTTTATACCCTTACCTTTACCGGTTATAAAGGCACTTTAGAGGCGTTTAACAGCGAATTTAACAGCTATATTTCTCGCCTTAGAATTTTAGGTTCTAAGATCGACTCTTTCGACCAAATTAACTAGTATCTATGGGCTGTAGAGGGGGTATTTACCTACTGGATGGAACGTCAACGCTCTATGATTAGGGCTTATAGCGCCCAGGGTGTTATTAATAGTAGCAAATTTAACCTCTAGTATTTTATGGTTGACCTACTAGAAGAACAGCGTTCTAAAGGGTCTAATAAGGTGGCTGCTAATAATAACCCTAAATAGCTCAAGGCTTCTAAGGACTCTAAAAATAAAGGGTCTACTAATGCCGCTTCGACTAATAATAGTAAGAATAATTCTACTAATAATAGGAAAAAGAAGCAGCAACAAAAGAAGAAACAAGACTCTAGCAATAATCAGTAAGATGTCGAGGCCTTTATTATAGGCAATTATAATACCCAAGATACTAATATATCTTATTCCTCTTCTTCTACTACTATATCTACTGATAACCAGCCTTTAGCTATAAGCTATAGTGCTAAATCAGGCGGTAGGACCCCGAAGGATGCCCTCTTTTACGATACAGGCTCTACTTATCATATTGTTAATGATAAGAAGCATTTCACTACTTTTCACCATTTTGAGAAGGGTGATAAGCCTATTATTACTACTAGTGGTGGCCCTATTTCCCCTATTGGTTAGGGCACAGCACGATTTACTGTGCTATAGGGCATTAACCCTACGAAATGGGGTATTATAGAGCTTAAGAATGCCCTATATATTCCTACCTTGGATATTAATATTATTAGCGGTGTAAAGCACTATGCCGCTAAAGGGGTATTAATTAAAAATCAGCTTTGGTCAGTAAGCCGTAAATGCATCGGCATTTTTAACTTTGAAAAATACGGCTTTTTCTTTCTACAGAAAGGAATAGACACACCACTGCTATATCAACTATGTAGCCATTATACTACTAATAGTATAGTAGTAGAGGTCCCTAGCCCTACTAACCCTGCTGATTATAGTGATCCTGAGGATACTACTATTACCCCTATTCTTACTACTGCGACTAGTAAGGAACCTGTAGAGGCTATTAGCCCTACTGCTAACTCTCCTGCTATTACGACTAGCGAAAAGCCCGCTATTACGACTAGCGAAAATCCCGCTATTACGACTAGCGAAAATCCCGTAGTGGCTACTAGCCCTACTCCTGCCCCTATAGCTACTAATACAGAATACCAGAAGCTATTATAGTTAGCCGGCATTTGGCATGTACGGCTAGGGCATATAGGTATTCAGCTACTTAAAAAGACTTGTGCTAATACCCCTGGTCTTCCTAACCTTAATAAGGTTAAAGATGCTGATTTTCGCTGCCTAGCCTATATATAGGCTAAAAAGGTTAGAAGACCTTCTAAAGATGCGATTCCAAATCCAGCTAAATGCCTGGATATTATAGAAGGTGATACTTTTACTATATCACCTATGCTATATAATAAACGACCTGTTGCCCTTATATTAGTAGATAGAAAATCCCGATTCCGCTGGCTTTACTTACTGCCTAATAGGGAAGGCACTATTGTTTTTAAAGCATTACAGAGCTTTATATAGAGCCTATAGGTCAGATATAGTAAAACGCCTATTGAATTCTACTATAATAGTGGAAATGAAATTAATAAAATGCTTAGTGATTAGCTTGTTGAATAGGGTATAGCTTTTAATACCTCTTGCCCTTATTATTATTATTATTAAATTACTCTAGGGGGCTATTCTAAGCTAGAATTGCCTATCTAGTACTCCGGCAAATAATCCGGAAGGGAAAAACCCGAGGTCCGGGGGGAAAACCCTTCCTACTAGTATAATTATAATAACTAGGGAGTCGGGCCCCCGGGGGGGCCGATGGGTTTCTAGTATATAGGGAAGGTGGGTGTGCTATCGCTTAGGATCGTACCTAGCAGTAATACTAGGAAGGGTGCGAAAGAGATCTAGAGAAAATAGGTCCGGAAAAAGGTAGGTCTAGTATTTATGGGGGAGGGGTAGTCCTAGGTCGGTGCACTATAAATCGAAAGTGAAGTAAAGGTTATATAAGCGGGGCAGTACCGGCTATATAGCACACGCGCCGGCTATGCGGCATGCGTATCGCGCGGGGGTATTAGAGTAAGAGTGAGGGAATTTTCTATTATTAGGGCTATATCGGCAGCGAATCGGCTGCAGGGGGGGTGCTTAGTAAAAGGCAAGTAATATCGGGTTAGGGTTAGGGTAAGCTAAATATAAAAAAAGGGCATAGGGGCCTTTAATCGGGCGAAGATATAAAGGTATAGGTGCCCCCTAACTTTTTAATCTTTTTTTTCTTCCTTTCTATATAGCCGTTGTTTTTCTATATATGATCCCCTTAAGCCCCGTTCTCTAGCGCTATAGGGATAATGCTAACCCCTACAGTAGGGCGGTAATAATAGTAGCAGTATTAGCATTAGCGATAGCAGCAGCAATAGCATTAGTAGTAGTAATAGCAGTAGTAGCAATAGCTATAGCAATAGTAATAATAATAATAGTAGTAGTATGCCGAAAAAGTCGGCATTTTTAGATAGGGGGGTGGGTGCTACCTACTCCCGCTATACTAGTATTGCTAACCTATTATTATTAGCCTGGCGAGCTATAAGGCTGGCCTTACGACCCTTACCTAATATAAGCTAAAGACCCTAAATATTATTACTACTCTTAATAAGGTAGGACCTAACCGATCGAACCTTAATCCGATTAGCATTTAAATGATAGTAATATAGTATAGTGCCGCATAGGGCCTAAGGCAGTATATTTTGTGTGTGCTATAGTAGGGAAGATTTATTAACCCTTTAAATGGACTCTTAAGAACTAGGAGTCTATTTACGCCCTCTTAGGTGCCTAAGAGGTACTAGCCGCAGGGGGGGAAGTATATATAAGGTATAGGGACTATATAGGATAGGTGCTAATATAGATAGGTCGATAATTATTATACCCTTTAATTAAGGGCGTAATAGGCATTAACTGCCTATAGTAGGGGAAAGATAGCGGCGGCAGTAGTAGTAGTAGGGGGGAGTATCGCTCCTAGGGTAACCTAGGAGGCATTAGACCTTAAGGAGCGTAAGGTAGAAATATTAGAGGGCATTTAGGCCGTATTAGAGCTACTTATCTTTTAGGGGTAGAAGAGGGCGGCAGAAGGGGAGGGGGAGAGGGGGGAGAGGGAGGGGGGGCTACTATAGGGGCTAGCGGGGGAGGGGGAGGGGGGGGGGGAGGGGGGGGGGAGGGGGCTCTAATATTAATATTATAGCTTTAGAGTAGCTAAGAATTAATTACGTTTATCTACCTACTATATCTCTTTTCTCCTGCATCGGGATATTATTATTAGATATTAGGGGCGGTATTAAGTGGTTAGGGTCGGCTTAGTGCCTTTATAGGGGCGGGTCGCTAGAGCGATTAAGCGAGCTAGAATTAGTTAAGGCGGTTAAGGCTAAAGATCTAGTATATAAATTAGTAGGTAAGGCTTAGCTTATTAAAGGCAATAAAGATCCTTTAGCGGTTTCAGAAGAGGCTTAGGCCGGTCTTATATAGCTATTAGCATTATCGTTTATATTTTAGGCAAAAAAGGATTAAATAATAATAGTCTTTAAGGGCCTCCTTATATTAGCAGAGAAGTAAAGGTATAGTAGGGATTTAGTATTAATAAAGGAAGGAGTTTAATCCGATCTTTTCTATATAAAGCTAGGTAAATACGGCCGATTTATATTTAAAGAGGCTATTATAGAGCTAAATTATTATAGCTATAGATTAGAAGTCTAAGGCCCTCTCTACTGCTATAGGCCTATGCTGCTGCCGTCTTACTTTTATAGTAGCTCGGTATTTAGACTACTTAATAAGCCACTCTTTTGCTAGGTATTCCTTAGCTATTAGCTACTATAAGTCGAGTTTTAGGAATAAGATATATATCTAGGGTCCTTTATAGTTGCTCTACTGATAGTATTAGAGTATTACTACTACTATAGTAGAGGCGCGGTTAATTTATTTAGCTATCTTAGTTTTTACTATCCTTTCTAAAAATCGCTAGTAGATATAGTTTAGGTATAAATCGATAAGTAGTATAGCTGCCTTAATCTCGAGGATATCTATTAGTATAGCCTTAAAGGCCCTAATAATAATTCAAAGGCAAGATAATTATTTTATAGTTAGTAATTTTGCGATATCTTTCGCCACCCTACTAAGGGTAATAGGGGTATACTAAACTCCTATACTAAAGGCGATAATAGTGCGAATAACCTATATATAGACCAATCGGGCCTCCCTATATTAATATCCCTATATAGAGGCTGCTATCGCTATAAGGGTAAGTCGCTACCGCTTAAGCTTTTTAGCTATTTTTGCGCGGTATTTATGCTACTAAAGTTTTTAGTAGATCTTAACCCTTAGGAAATAGGTATACTATTTTAGCTAAATCGTTACGATCCTAAATTAAACTAATATCTTATCCGCTTTATAGGCGTATATAAAATAGATAAGCTTACTCTTCCTTAGGTTAAAATTAAGTTTAGCTTGCTTAGACTACTCTTTATAGATTATTTACACCTTTTCGAATAAGGTCTAGGTCTCTTTTATACTCCTCCTATATACTATAATATTAGTATTATCTATAAACCTTAGGGTGATAATAAAGGCTACTTCTTTAAGCCTCTTATAGAGTAGTATAATATAGACTAAAAAGAGGATAAAAGAAAAAGGGGACCCTTATAGGACCCTAATAGTAATAAATAGGTTATTAATTAATTTACCCTTAAAATAAATTCGTATTATATAAGAGTCGGTAAAGCTATAGACCTATACTATAATCTATAGCGGCAATCCCTTTTCTAAAAGTAGATAGGTAAATCGAATATAGTTTACTATATTAAAAGCTATAAATATATTAAACTAAAGGAGTAAGGCGATCCCGCTATAGTGTTATACTATATAAACTATTTCTATAAGAGTACTAAGGGCTATATCTATAGAATAATTAGCTCTATTTCCTATCTAAAGGTTTAGGAGTAGGTTGCCCTCTTTAAGGGCAGTAGTAAGCCAGCATACTATTATAGCTTCTAAGACTTTACCGGTTAGGTTAAATAAAGATATCGGTCTTTAGCCTCCCGCTTTAGAGTATTCCTTTAGTTTTTTTTCTAGCTTTCTTAGTATGATTATATAGGCCTCCCGGAATTAAGCCAGATAATACCTAGTATAATAGGACTTATTAAGAAGGTAGGTAAGAGCTATAATTAAAGGGGGGCTATATGCCTTAAAGAATCCTATAGGTAGCCCATCCGGTCTAAGGGCCTTCTAGCTGGCTATATAGTAAAGGGTAGTGCGGACCTCTTTATATATAAATCTCTTATACGGTAAGAACTCTATATTAGCGAGTTAGGGGAAGGTTAGGTCTAGTATATCTTTAAATATTATATAGGATTAGGGGAAGAAATATTAAGCAAAGACCTATACTTTTTCGCTATATATAGTTGCTAAAGGGTAGCTAGAGCTAGCGCATTTAAGTAGTAGGATCTCCCTAGACTTGGGGGGGAGGCTACTATATAATCTAGCCTATTATTTTAAGGACTAGAGGTCTGTATTCTATACTATAGCTTTCCTTAATACCTCTCTTTAAGAGTATTATTACTCTTTTTATATAACCCGGGTTTAGATAGCTCTTGCGTCTTAGGCGGCCCTATAGTTTTTAGGGGTATAGCGTATTACCCACTTTTAGTACGCTTTCTTTGCAGTAATAGTAGCTATTTTTATATAGTTATTCTACTATAGTTCTATAATAGGGGCTTTAGGGGTTTTCTTTAGGGCTACAATATCTATAATCTCTTAGAGTTAATAAGTAAGCTATTTAGTATATATATCTATTTCTTCGGGAGAGCTAAGCGGGGCTATAATAGCGGCAGGCATAAAGCGGTTTTTAGCTTCTATTTAAGCGAGGTATTAATTAAGGGATTTTTAATTATTTTTTAGGTAAGCTTTAGCGGCTTATAGGTTGCCGGTATCGATATAGATAAGCTATAGGATATAATTAGACCCGATAAGATCTATATTATTAAGGTATTTAATAGTAAGGTTATATATAACCTAGGTATAGTCTATAGTGCTATTTTTTTTATTTAGCGCTCGCCGTATAATTTTACTATAGGGGGTCGCTAAGCTGAATCTCTACTATATCGTAAGGTCGAAGAGGGTATTAATATTAAGTAAGGTTCTATTTAGGCTATCTTATAAGGGATAGTATATATTAAAGTCCCCGATGAATATACTTTAGGGTCAGGGCGGGAGCCTTATAAGGTCTATAAGGGGGATAGTCTAATTATATTTATAGCCTAGGGAGTAGATAAAGTAAATATTAGTTTTAAGGAGGCAGACCTTATATTAGTTAAGTCCTTTCTCGGTAATCTATATGCTAAGACTATACCGCTTATAGATATATATCGCCGCTCGTCTGCTATAGGCTGCTAATATATATTTACTAAGGCTTAGGCTCGGCGGGGCATAGCTAGGTACGGCAGGTTCTTAGATCGTTATAATATCGGGTTCGCTTTAGTAGTAAAGCGTTATTTATATAAAGGAGGTTTTCTTCTATATATTCTTATTGCAATTCTCAAGGTCACTATAAAAGCAGAGCCTTACTAGCTAGCTAGATGGCACAAGACTGTCTGCGACCTGTGAACTAATCTTAGTATAAATACTAGATTTTTCACCAAGTCCTAAGACTATACAAGTGCTATAAAGCAGGGCAAGTGTAAAGGCAAGGCAAATATAAGATAACCAGAAACGCAGGGAAGGTGGGAGTTAAGAGGCATATAGTGCATTAACAGACTCGATTGTGCTGCCCTTCAACTATCTAGAAAGAAGGGGGAAAGCTATCCTATATATACACGAAGGAGGGGTGGGCCCAGGCATTCAGGGTAGCCAGTAAGATAGCTCCCCGTAATGCTCACTATGCCACGTATATGATACGTCAGCAGCCCCACTATATCCGGCCTTTCTAACCACCCTAACCACCGCACTAGTAATTAGCCACCACGCTAGTGACTACCCACCACACTAGTAGACTAGCCACCACACTAGTAGGCCGCCACCACACTAGTAGGCCCACCACGCTAATTTAGCAATGCCACACCTTTTTAACAAGGCCTACCTTACTTGATATACAGTAAATAATCCACTGAAAATCCTTAAGGTAAAAGGCAAAGGCCTAAGGTAAGAAAGACTACCGTAAGTCTAAGAGGCGGTATAAGGGCCAAAAAGTCAGTAAGCCAGTAGGGTATTAGGCCAGCAGCCTAGTAGGCTACTATAGGATTTTAACAATTCTAGTAGAGGACTAATATTATACGGATAGGTATATAGGGGTCGGTAGCGGCGGTATATCAGTAGTTATAGTAGAGGCAAAGGTTAGGGCTAGAGTAGGTATAGACTTTAGGGCCGATAGGGTCCTAATCTATCTTAATATCGGGACCGGTTATAAGAATGCGGTAAGGGTATAGTTTAATCTAGTATTAAATATTCCTCTAGAGATAGAGCCCCTTCAGCTAGAGCGGCAGCTATATTTATATAGGAAGGATCCTCTTAAAATAATATATTTAATTAGTTCCCTTAGGGGCGAGGCACTAGCTGCTTTATATTAGTTCTATTTTACAATAGGAGTAGCATTTATAGATATTGCAGGAGGCGCTATAAAGAGCTTAAGTTAGCTAGTATAAGAATTCCTAGCTAATTCTTACTGCTCGTTCGAGGTTCTATAGAGGCAAAACTATACTAAGTATAGGCCTTTATAGTTAAAATATAACTCCCTTTATCTATAAGAGACTATTAAGTAGGCCTGCTCCCCTTCCGGGTGCCTTTCCGCACTATATCGGCCGCATTATAAGGCCGTTATACAGTAGGCCGCGATATATCCAAACTTAAAGCAGTTATAGTACTATTTGGGGTATAGGGCGTTATTATAAGGTTCAGCTTCGAATATCTCTGCCTAGTAGATAATATTAGATTTATAGAGCTTATTGGCAAGGTTAATAGAGTTTATGCCTATAATTAGGGGCGTATATATAGCGGTCCTATATAGGCAGTAGGGGGAGGCTCTAACGAAGCCTTTTTCGTTCGCTTTAGTAAGGTTTCAGCAGATTTCTTTAGTTGCGATATTCGCTATATAGCTAGTAGGGAAATTCTTAATAATAAGACTAAATAAGCATCGGTTTAGTTCTACCTCCTGCCTAAAGGCAGGTTAGACCTAGGTTATATTAGCAATAAGACTTTTTGCTGCTTCTTTTATAAAGGTAACGATAGTATTACCGCTATATAGCCTATATGCCGCGACTGTGGCATTTCTAGTGGTAGCTCTATTAATAGTATCTATAATTTCGACCGGTACTTAGTTATATAAGACCTCGCTAATACTATTGCCTTTAATTAAAATTTCCCTGTGGATATATGGCAGGAACGGAAGGGGAGCGACAGTATATTGGGGTAGTATAGTAGTAGCGGCGTGTCTTTATGCCGCGATATTTGCCTAGGTGGTAGCTGGCGCCTATTTTGGGATATCCTAGAGGGCCGATTTAATGGCTTTTTTAATAGTCTTTAAAATTATATTGGTAAGGGTGCCGATAGGATCTAGGGTGGCTTTACCGTAGGCCGCATTAGCTACAGTTTCTATGATTTCTCGCACTCGTCTTAATACCGCTAGGGGGATATAATCCTAGAGCTCTTTTATCGATTCTTTAATTATAATAGCAGTAGGTCGCTTCCGCTCTTAGGCAGGCTTGGTTTCAGTCTGGTTATACTATATACTATTTGCGATTATAGTGGTAGGGGTGTGGTGGCTATATATAATGCCACCCTTATTCCCTCTATCGATATCTATTACTTCGTTCGCGCCTGCCGCGCCTACTCTTTAGACGCAATATGCTATAGGCGAGGGGGGTAAACGGATAAGAGGAAGCGATTAGGATTGTTAGAATTGATTTTAGAGGCGGTTTTATACTGCTATTTAGGTGCGGGCGAAATCGCGAAGAGTTTATTATACCCTTCTATTAATACCTCTTGCCTTTATATTCACGAATAAAACGGCCTAGCTAAGCAGTCCATTAGGGTTATAGCTGATAGGCTATATGCTACTATAGCCTGGTTAAGGCTTCTATCTATCCTTTGGTCTGCTGTAATTACTGGCGTTGTTATGCTAGTAAATATAATAGCTGTTACTAATAGACCTTTTAGCCCCTATTAGGAGCTATTAAAGGATTATGACCATATTACGCCGGAGCATTACCCTGATCTTATTAACCTTAGGGCCATTAGAGCAGCTATTAAAGTGCTTATATTATACGAAAAGCGTGTAAAAAGCTGCAAATTAGCGCCCTATACCGAGCCTGGTAGGCTCCTTGCTACTCTAGGTAATAATACTTACCTAGTTTACCTTTTAAAGAAGAAGGTTGTTACTAAAATAACTTTTATTACCTTTATTTACCAAAATGAAGGTATAGGCCTTATTTCTAGTGGCCTAGAAGGAGACTTTTATAGAGGGCAAAATACAGGTTTAGAGGGGGTATCTAGCAGAGAACCTGCTATTTTACTGGATGACCTAGAAAGTATACCGGACCCTACTAACCTTACTAATATTACTAATACTAATGTTATACCGGATGACTTGGAAAGTATGCCGGACCCTACTAATTTTACTAGCATTATTAATGCTACCCCGGATGATATTACTAATACTAATGCTACTGTGGATTACCTTCCTAAGTCAGAAGGTACTATACTATAGTCCCCGGCTACTGCAAAGGATGACCTTATAGATATCCTTACTAGCCTTACTCCTACTAGCCTTGCTGGCTCTGCTATACCTGCCAGCCCTATTAACCCTACTAGCCCTACCGATTTATTCCCTAATTATGATTTATATCACTTAATATAGGATTCCTATTATGCAGCTAAGCGTAAGCTAGCTAAAAAGGCCCCTGATGGTACGCCTAATAGCTAGAAGAATATGCTATGATGCCTTAAAAAAGAAAAAGACCTTTGGATAAAGGCACTATTTAAGGAATTTGAGTAGTTATTAGATATTAAAGTCTTCTAATTTATTCCTAAGTCTAGTATTCCTATTGATAGGAAAATTATACGCAATAGGCCTGTTTTTCGGGTTAAAAAGGATGCTAATAATCAGCCTATAAAATATAAGGCTAGATTAGTTATTAAGGGTTTTATGTAAGTCGAAAGAAAGGACTTTTAGTATACCTATGCTTCTACCTCTATCCCACCTACCTGGAGGGTTATACTGGCTTTAGCTGCTAGTAATAACTGGGAAATAGAGTAGATCGACTTTATAGGCGCCTTTCTAAATAGCGAACTTTCTGAGACCATTTATATGGATATTCCTAACGGATTTCTCGAATTTACAGAGAGCTTACTATTAACTAATAGTAATAGCAAGCTTTAGTCTGATATTCAACGGCAATAGCTACTAACTTTACTTAAAGAAGCCGGCTTTAATCTCTTTATTAAGCAAGCTATTTTACTAAAGAAGGCCCTATACGGGCTAAAATAAGCACCCTGCGAATGGCAATACCGGCTAAAAGACCTGATTTCTAGTGAAGGCTTTTTATCTTTAGTATCTAATGCTGCCGTCTTTTATAATAAGCAAACCAGCACCTTTATCGTTACTTATATTAACAACTGCCTATTAGTTGGTCTAAATATAACTTATATTAACCAGCTAAAAAGGAAATTTCATAAGGTCTATACTATAGAAGACCGCGGTCTAGCTTCCTTCTTCCTAGGCGTATAGATTATACGAAATAGAAAGGAAGGTTTATTATGGCTATACTAAGCCTAATTTATAGCAGAGGTTTTAGCTAAATTCGGCTTATAGGATACTAAACCTCAGCTTATTCTACTTTAACTAGGGATTCTAAATAAATCTAGTGGAAAAGACCTTAGCCCTACTGATCAGAGCCTTTATTAGAGCCTTACTGGCACTATAATGTGGCTTATAATGATGACTAGACCCGACCTAGTATTCCCTACCTAATACCTCTCTCGGTTTATGTCTAAGGCAACTAATGTGCATTTAAATGCTGCGAAAGACAGCTTTAGCTATCTTAAAGGCACTGAGAACCTAGCTATTTGCTTTACTAAAAGCAATCAACAGCCTATTATAACCGCTTATTCTGATAGCGATTTTGCTGGCTGTAAAGAAACCTCTAAATCTACTGGAGGCTTCCTTACTACTATTAATAGTGGTCCTATTAGCTAGCGTTCTAAACGAGCCTCTTTAGTAGTGCTATCTACTTTAGAAGCTGAATCTAATGTATTACTTAAGACTATCCGTGAGGTCTAGTAGCTTTCTAACCTTTGTAAGGAGCTGGAAATTGATATTGTATGCCCTATACCGCTATACTGCGATAACTAGGGCTCTATTTCGAATTCTAACGACCCTAATCAGCATGCTCGTATTAAGCATACGCTATTAAAATTCCGGTATATTAGGGAGCAAGCCTAGCTGGGCTTGGTTAAAATTACCTACTTACCTACTAATAGTATGCCTGCTGATGGTCTTACGAAGCTACTGCCGGGCCCTAAATTTACTAGGTTCCGCGAGTTACTAGGTCTTAGGGCCTGCTAACTTATACTAACATATTTTTACTAAGGTTTTTCCTATGTTTTTCCTTAGCACTTTTTACTGCATTTTCTTTCCTTATCCTTTATACGATTAGCTTGCTACTACAGTAGCTAATCAGAGGGGGTGTTAAAATCCTATAGTAGCCTACTAGGCTGCTGGCCTTATGCCCTACTGGCCTACTAACCTTCTGGCCCTTATACCGCCTCTTGGACTTATGGTAGTATTACCTTAGGCCTTTGCCTTTTACCTTAAGGATTTTCAGTGGATTATTTACTGTATATCAAGTAAGGTAGGCCTTGTTGAAAAGGTGTGGCATTGCTAAATTAGCGTGGTTGCCTACTAGCGTGGTGGCGGCCTACTAGCGTGGTGTGGCATTGCTAAATTAGCGTGGTGGCCTACTAGCGTGGTGGCTAGTTACTAGCGTGGTGACTAATTACTAGTGCGGTGGTTAGGGTGGTTGGAAAGGTCGGATATAGCGGGGTTGCTGACGTATTATAGCAAGCATTACGGGGAGCCTTCTTACTGGCTACCCTGAGTGTCTGGGCCCACCCCTCCTTCATGTATATATAGGATAGCTTTTCCCCTTCTTTCTAGATAGTAGAAGGGTAGCACAATCGAGTCTGTTAATGCACTATATGCCTCTTAACTCCCACCTTCCCTGCGTTTCTGGTTATCTTATATTTGCCTTGCCTTTACACTTGCCCTGCTTTATAGCACTTATATAGTCTTAGGACTTGGTGAAAAATCTAGTATTTATACTAAGATTAGTTCACAGGTCGCAGATAGTCTTATGCCATCTAGCTAGCTAGTAAGGCTCTGCTTTTATAGTGACCTTGAGAATTGCAATATGTACTAAGTCAAAGTAACTTAGTATAATACGTACTCTTTTATCTAGTCTAACGGTCAGACAGAAGAGTAGGTTTTTACCTAGCAATATGTATAGACACCCGCTTAGGGCCCAATTGGGCCATATCGTTACATTTATACCAAGTTACCTAAGGTCACAGGTTCGAATCCCACATGCGGTGCTCTTCACCTAGGCTTATAGAGGACTTGCTACTAGCCTCTGGGGGGTGTATGGTATTATGTGGTCGGCGCCAGCTGCACAAGCTTAAAGGGCCTGCGGAGAGGGAAGCTGTATTAAGGATTCGGGCTACGTCCGTCTCATACTAAGGACAAGCTTACAGTAAGTGCGCGCGGCTAGTGTGATATAGGTGTCAATTGTACTAAGTCAAAGTAACTTGGTATAATACGTACTCTTTTGTCTGGTCTAACGGTCAGACAGAAGAGTAGGTTTTTACCTGGCGATATGCGCAGACACCCGCTTAGGGCCCAATTAGGCCATATCGTTACAGCCGCCCTAAATTAAGCTAAGGGGGCTTTATCTCTAGAGGAGTATTTAATGCTAGATTAAATTATACCCTTATTATATTCTTATAATTAGTCTTAATATTAGGATAGATTGGGACTCTATCGGCCCTAGAGCTTATACCTGCCCTAGCCTTAACCTCTACTTCTACTGCGACTATTAATATACTACTATTACTAACCCTTATATGCCTATCTATATAATATTAATCTTCTACTAAAATATATAGAAGAAAACCTTCTTTATATGAATAGCACTTTACTATTAAAGCAAACCTAATATTATAGTAATCTAAGAACCCGTTATACCTAGCTAAGCCTTATTAAGCCTAAGCCTTAGTAAATATATATTAGCAGCCTATAGCAGACGAGTAGCGATATATATCTATAAGTGGCATAATTTTAGCATATAGACTACTAAGAAAAAACCTAATTAGTATAGGGTTTGCCTCCTTAAAACTAATATTTACTCTATCTACTTCTTAGGCTATAAATATAATTAGACTACCCCCTTTATAGACCTTATAAGGCTCCCGCCCTAGCCCTAAAGTATATTCGTCGGAGACTTTAATATATACTATCCCCTATAGGATAGCCTAAATAGAACCTTACTTTATATTAATACCCTTTTTAACCTTATAATATAGTAGAGACTTAGCCTTACGACCCCCTATAGTAAAATCATATAGTAAGCGTTAAATAAAAGAAATAGTACTATAGACTATACCTAGATTATATAAGACCTTACTATTAAATACCTCGGCAGTATAAACCTTACCGGGTCTAATTATATCTTATAACTTATTTGCATCGATACTAGCAACTTATAAGCCGCTAAAGCCCCCCTAAAAAATAGCTAAAAATCTTTCGACCGATACTTTATTTAAATAAAAGCTAAAAACCGTCTTATGCCTACCGCTATTATAGCCCTATTTAGCTCCCCTAAAGAAATAAATATATACACTAAATGGCTTACTTACTTACTCTCAAAGATTATAGATATTATAGCCCTAAAGAAAACCCCTAGAGCCCCTACTATAGAACTATAGTAGAATAACCGTATAAAAATAGCCGCTATTATCGCGAAGAAAGCGTACTAAAAGTAGGTAGCATACTATACCCCTAAAAATTATAGGGCCGCCTAAAACGTAAAAGCTATTTAAACCTAAGTCGTATAAGAAGAGTAATAATATTCTTAAAAAGAGGCATTAAAGAAAGCTATAATATAGAATATAAACCTTTAGTCCTTAGAACGATAGGCTAGATTATATAATAGCCTCCCCCTTAAGTCTAAAGAGATCCTACTATTTAAATATACTAGCCTTAGCCACCTTTTAGTAACTATATATAGTAAAAAAGTATAGGTCCTTACTTAATATTTCTTCCTTTAGTCCTATATAATATTTAAGGATATATTAAACTTAACCTTCCCCTAACTCGCTAATATAGAGTTCCTACTATATAAAAGATTTATATATAAAGAGGTTTATACCGCCTTTTACTATATAGCTAGCTAAAAGGCCTTTAGATTAGACGGGCTACCTATAGGATTCCTTAAGGCATATAGCCCCCCCCTAATTATAGCTTTTACCTACCTTTTTAATAAGTCCTACCGTATTAGGTATTACCCGGCCTAATTCTAAGAGGCCTATATAGTTATATTAAGAAAGCTAGGAAAAAAACTAAAAGAATACTCTAAAGTAGGAGGCTAAAAACTAATATCCTTATTTAACCTAACCGGTAAAGTCTTAGAAGCTATAATAGTATATTAGCTTATTATCGCCTTTAAGGAGGGCAACTTATTCTTAGACTTTTAGATAGGAAATAAAGCTAATTATTCTATAAATATAGCCTTTAGCACTCTTATAGAAATAATTCGTACGATATAGTATTATAGCGGGATTGCCTCGCTCCTTTAGCTTAATATATCTATAGCCTTTAATATAGTAAACTATATCTGATTTACCTACCTGCTTTTAGAAAAGGGACTGCCGCTATAAATTATAATAAAGGTCTATAGCTTTACTAACTCTTATATAGTATAAATCTACTTTAAGGGTAAATTAACTAATAACCTATTTATTACCGCTAGGGTCCTATAAGGATTCTCCCTCTTTTTTATCCTTTTTTTAATCTATATTATACTACTCTATAAGAGGCTTAAAGAAATAACCTCTATTATTACCCTAGGGTTTATAGATAATATTAATATTATAATATATAAGAGGAGTATAAGGGAGACCTAAGCTCTACTTAAAAAGGTATAGATAATCTATAATAAATAGTCTAAATAAGCTAGGCTTAATTTTAACCTAAAAAAGAGTAAGCTTATTTATTTCATATATACCTATAAGACGGATAAAACGCTAATCCGATTTAAAACTATATTTATTTAGCTAAAGTAGTATACCTATTTCCTAAGGGTCGAGATTTACTATAAACTTTAATAGTATAAATACTATATAAAAATAGCTAAAAAACTTAAGCGATAGTAACTCGCCCTTATAGCGATAGCGGCCTCTATATAGGGATATTAATATTAAGAGGCTCAATTAGTCTATATATAGGTTATTCGTACTACTATCGCCTTTAGCATAGGAGTATAATATACCCCTACTGCCCTTAGCGGGGTAGCAAAAGGTATTATAAAATCCCTAACTATAGAATAATTATCTTACTTTTAAACTATTACTAAGGCCTTTAAGGCTATACTAATAGATATCCTTAAGACCGAGGCGGCTATACTACCTATCGACTTATACCTAAACTATATTTACTAGCGATTTTTAGAAAGGATAGTAAAAACTAAAATAGCTAAGCGAATTAACTACACTTCCGCTATAATAATAGCGATACTCTAATACTATTAGTAAAATAACTATAAAGGACCTTAGATATATATCCTATTCCTAGAACTTAACCTATAGTAGTTAATAGCTGAAGAATGCCTAATAAAAGAGTAGCTTATTAGGTAGTCTAAATACTAAGCTGCTATAAAAGTAAAATAGCGGCGATATAGGCCTACGGCAGTAGAAAAGGCCCTAGACTTCTAATCTATAGCTATAATAATTAAGCTCTATAATAACCTCTTTAAATATAAATCGGCTATACTTACCTAGCTTTATATAAAAAAGATTGGACTAAACTCCTTCCTTTACTAATACTAAATCCCTATTATATACTCGATTCTCTATTAATATAGAAAGGCCCCTAAAGATTATTACTATTTAATCCTCTTCTACCTAAAATATAAATAATAATACTAATAGCTATACGGGATTAGCTTAAGCCTCTTTAGAGACCGCTAAAAGATCTCTATCGCTTTAAATAAACTAAGCCTCGCCTACTAACTTATATACTAGATTTTTAGTCTTAACTATTTTGATTAGTTTTAGCTCGCCTAATTACTCTAGCGAGCTACCCCTATAGAGGCCTTAGGTTAATTCTAACCGCCTAATACCGCCCTCAATATCTAATATTAATAACCTAATGTAAGAGAAAAGAGATATAGTAGGTAGATAAATATAATTAATTCTCTACTACTCCGAAATTATAATATTAATATTAAAGACCCCCTCCCCCCCCCTCTTTCTCCCCTACTAGCCCCTACAGTAGCCCCCCCTCCCCTTTTGCTACCCTTTTCTACCCTTAAAAGATAAAAAGCTCTAATGCGGTCTAAATACCCTCTAATACCTTTACCTTATGCTCTTTAAGGTCTAATACCTCTTAAGTTACCTTAAGAGCAATACTCCCCCTTACTATTACTACTGCTGCTACTGCCTTCCCCCTACTGCAGGTAGTTAATACCTACCGCGCCTTTAACTAAAAAGTGTAATAGTTATCAACTTATTTATATTAGTATCCACCTTATATAGCCCCCGCACCTTATATATACCTCCCCCCTATAGCTAATACCTCTTAGGCACCTAAAAGGGTATAAATAGACTCTTAATTCTTAAGAGTCTATTTAAAGGATTAGTAAGTCTTCCCTACTATAATATATATAAAATATGCCGCCTTAGGCCTTATATAGTACTTTACTATATTACTATTATTCGAATATTAATTAAATTAAAGGTCGATTAATTAAGTCTTACCTTACTAAAAGTAGTATTAATAGTCAGGGTCTTCGGCTTACATTAAGTAAAGGTCGTAAGGCTATCTGTATAGCTCGCCGGGCTAATAAAGACGGGTTAGTAATACTAATACAGCAGGAGCGGGTAATACCTACCCTTTTATCTAAAGATGCTAACTTTTTCGGCATACTGCTATTATTATTATTATTACTACTACTATAGCTGCTGCTGCTATTGCTGCTGCTGCTTCTGCTGCTAATGCTAATACTGCTGCTATTGCTATTGCTATTGCTATTACTATTACTACTGCTATTGCTGATGCTGCTGCTATTACTATTATTACCGCTCTACTGTATAAATTAGTATCGTCCCTATAGCGCTAGAGAATAAGGCTTAAAGGGATTATATATAGAAAAAATAATAGCCGTATAGAAAAGAAGAAAAAGGGATTAAGAAGTTAGAGGGCATTCGTACCTTTATATCCTTACTAGACTAAAGGCCTTTACGCCCTCTCTTTATACTTAGCTTACCCTAACCCCCGACCTAATACTGCTTACCCTCTACTAAGCACCCCCTCTATAGCCGATTCGCCGCCGATATAGCCCCAATAATAGAAAATTCCCTTACTTTTACTCTAATGCCCCTATACAATATGCATACCGTATAGCCGGCGCGCATATTATACAGCCAGTGCTACCCCGCCTATATAACCTCTACTTTACTTTCGATTTATAATATACCAACCTAGGACTACCTCTCCCCTATAGATACTAGACCTACCTTTTTCTAGACCTACTTCTTCTAAATCGCTCTTATACTCCTTTTAGTACTACCGCTAGGTACGATCCTAAATAATAGTATACCTACCCTTCTTATATGCTAAAAACCTATCGGCCCCCTTAGAGGCCCGATTTACTAATCGTTATAATTATACTAGTAGGAAGGGTTTTCCCCCTAGTCCTTGGGTTTTTCCCTTCCGGATTATCTACTGGAGTACTAGATAGGCATTTCTAGCTTAGAATAGCCCCCTAGAGTAATTTAATAATAATAATCTACTAGCGATTTTTAGAAAAGATAGTAAAAATGAAGATAGCTAAGCGAATTAACTATACCTCTATAGTAATAGTAGTAATACTCTACTACCGCCGGCGGAGTAACTATAAAAGACTTTAGATATATATCCCATTCTTAGAATTTAACCTATAGTAGCTAATAGCTAAAGAATACCTAGTAAAGGAGTGGCTTATTAAATAGTCTAAATATTAAGCCGCTATAAAAGCAAGACGATAGTAATATAGACTTATAGTGGTAGAGAAGGCCCCAGACTTTTAATCTATAGCTATAATAATTAAGCTCTATAATAACCTCTTTAAATATAAATCAGCCGTACTTACCTAACTTTATATAAAAAAGATCGGATTAAACTCTTTCCTCTATTAATGCTAAGTCCCTATTATACCCTTACCTCTCTGCCGATATAGGGAGGCCTTTAAAGACTATTACTATCTAATCCTCTTTTACCTAAAATACAAATAATAGCGCTAATAGCTATATAGGATTAGCCTAAGCCTCTTCTAAGACTATTAAAAGATCTCTATTACCCTTAATAAGCTAAGCCTTACCTGCCGATTTATATACTAGATCTTGAGCCTTAACCGTCTTAATTAGTTCTAGCTTATTTAATCGCTCTAATAACCTACCCCTATAGATAACCTAATATAGGAGAGATAAGATATAGTAAGTAGATAAATACGATTAATTCTAAGCTACTCTAAAGTTATAATATTAATATTAATGCCCCCCTCCCCCTCCCCTTCCCCTTCCCCTGCCGGCCCTTATAATAGCCCCTTTTTCTTTTCCTCCCTCTCCCTCTCCCCCTCTATAGCCCTTTTCTACCCCTAAAAGATAAATAGCTCTAATACGGCCTAAATGCCCTCTAATACCTCTACTTTATGCTTCTTAAGGTCTAGCGCCTCTTAGGTCACCTTAAGAGCGATACTCCCCCCTATTACTACTATTATTACTACTGCCTTCCCCCTACTATAGGCAATTAATGCCTATCGCGCCCTCAATTAAAGGGCATAATAGCTATCGACCTATTTATATTAGCACCTACCCTATAAAGCCCTTATACCTTATATATACCTCCCCCCCTACGGCTAGTACCTCTTAAACACCTAAGAGGGCGTAAATAGACTTTTGATTTTTAGAAGTCTATTTAAAGGGTCGGTAGGTCTTCCCTACTATAGTATATATAAAATATACCGCCTTAAGCCCTATATAGTACTATACTATATTACTATTATTTGAATATCAGTTAGATTAAAGGTCGGTCGGTCGGGTCCTATTTTATTAAAAATAGTAATAATAGTCAGGGTCTTTAGCCTATATTAGGCAAAGGTCGTAGGGCTAGCCTTATAGCTCGCCGGGCTAGTAAAAATGGGTTAGTAATACTAATATAGTAGGAGTAGATAGTACCCACCCTTTTATCTAAAGATACCGACTTCTTTAATATACTACTGCTATTATTACTATTATTACTACTGCTATAGCTGCTACTACTGCTTCTACTGCTAATACTGCTGCTACTTCTACTGCTAATACTATTGCTGCTGCTATTGCTATTGCTATTGCTATTGCTATTGCTGCCGCTATCGCTAATGCTACTGCTATTACTGCTATTACTACTTTACTATATAGGTTAGTATTGCCCCTATAGCGCTAAAGAATAGGGCTTAAGGGGATTATATACGGAAAAAATAATAGCCCTATAGAAAGGAAGAAAAAGGGGTTAAAAAGTTAGGGGGTACCTATACTGTCAAAAGGTTTTCGCCTGCTAAGATAATGCAGGATGCGAAGGATAAAGGCAGTGGAATGGTAAAATCGCAGTAAGGTAAAGTAACGGCACAGATAAGATACGAGACTAAGGCGTAGGGATAATCTGATGTGCATTAATTCTGCATACTTGCTTGCATGCATGCATCCATCCTTCCTTCCCACTATTTGGGTAGGAATATCTAGGGATTTAAATACATAATATTCCAACATAGAACATCCCTAGTGAAATCAATCTGACGTAAATATCGTGACCATACTGTGATATCATAGATACGTGGCGAAATGTGCATTTGTAATGCATCGAGATTTGCGACGATAAAGTGGTGTGATCAATTTGTGATGCATCATACATTTGCGCGTAAGGGAATGTGTGTAAGTACTAGGTACTCAACTTTACTAGCAGCCGTCATATAAATATAAGTACTGAATACTTAATACTTTTTTCAATCTGATGATGCGGCGATGCGTAGAAATTATCGGCGATAGATATCCAAAAATCATAAAATAAAATAATAATAAATAATTTCATTCTGACATATACCTTTATATTTTCGCCCGACTGAAGGCCTCTACGCCCTCTCTTTATACTTAGCTTACTTTAACCCCTAACTTAATACCGCCTGCCTTCTACTAAACACCCCCCTTATAGCCGATACGCCGCTAATATAGCCCCGATAATAGAAAACTCCTTTAATCTTGCTCTAATGCCCCCGCGCGATACGCATACTATACAGCTAGTATGCATACTATATAGCCGGCGCTGCCCTGCCCGTATAATCTATACCTCACTTTCGACTTATAGCATACCGACTTGAGACTACTGCTCTCCTATAGATACTAAACCTACCTTTTTCTAGACCAACTTTTCCTAAATCGCTCTCGTACTTTTCTTAGTACTACCGCTAGGTACGATCTTAAGCGACAGTATACCTACCCCTCCTATATGCCAGAAATCCATCGGCCCCTTTAGGGGCCCGACTTCCTAGTCGTTATAATTATACTAGTAGGAAGGGTTTTCCTCCCGGCCCTTGGGTTTTTCCCTTCTGGATTATTTACTAGAGTACTAGATAGGCATTTCTAGCTTAGAATAGCCCCTAGAGTAATTTAATAATAAATATAACTAATAATCTGGAAAAAGTAGTAGAAAGCGCTATAAATAAAGCTTTTGCCTTAAAGACCCCCTCTAGAATAACTTAGGCTAGTATCGCTACTAAAGGCATATTAATAATAATACTACCTAGACCGACTACTTTACCTATACCGCTAAAAATCTACTACAAAATAATAATTAAAAGAGATAATATTACTAAGAACCTATAATAGAGAACCCCTATTAAGATTATAAAAGCGGTAAATACTACCACTAGAGGTATTAATACTATAGCAGCCCGCCGACTCTATAGCGGAGATATAATTATTACCTTTATAGAAGCTATATCCCGTTTTATTATAGATACTATATAGATTCCCTTTGCATTTAGCATAAGAGCCGCACTAAATATCCGCACTTTTAGTATTATTATTAAAGGATTTTTTATTTAATTCTTTAAGAATATCCCTATTAAAGATATTAAATTAAACCTAATTTAAGCTAATAGCCCTAATATTAGTAGAATCGCTATAAAGAAACCTTATAAAGAAGTAATAAAAGCCCCCCTAATTATTAGAGTAACTAATATAGAAATAATAAGTACTACTACATATAGAGCCAGGCAAAAAAAAAAAACTTTCGCGATTTCGCCCGCACCTAGGTAGTAGCACGGAACCGCCTCTAAAATCAATTCTAATATTTCCAATCGCTTTTTCTTGTCCGCTTACCCCCCTCGCCTATAGCGTATTACATCCAGGGAGTAGGCATAGTAGGCGCAAATAAAGTAATAGATATTAACAGAGGGAATAAGGCGGTATTACATATAGCCGCTATAACCCGACTACTATAATCGCAAATAGCATATAGTATTACTAGACCGAGACCGAGCCTACCTAAAGGCGGGTGCGACCTATAGCCGATATTATTAAAGACTTTATAAAAGAGCTATAGGACTATATCCCCTTAGTAGTACTAGGAAAAATGCGAGAGGCTATAAATTTTATAGTAGAATCTACCTAGCGGGAGACTAACCTAGTAAATATCTATACCCCTATTAGAACCCTAATGCAGATAATTAAAACTATAGTTAATAAGGCTATATAAAATCTCCTAAAGACTGCGCTAGCCCCTATTATATAGGCATCTATTACTATATAAGGATATACCGCTATTATACCACTTTAATATAGCTTAGCTCCCCTAATAGTACCCCCTTATATTCACTAAAAAGTCCTTATTAAAGGAAATACTATTAGTAGAATCCTCTAAAATTATACCCTAATTGAAATCGTTAATATAATTAATAGGGCTACCGCTAAAGGAGTAGTAGTTATAGCCTATAGGCTTTATAATAGTAATACAATTATTACCTTTAAAGAAGAAAAGATAAGCTATATTATAGATATAGCCTAGGTCTGCCCCGCCTTTAGCTAAAAGGTAGAACTTAATCAATACTTATTTAATATTATTATTAAGAGTTTCCTAACCTACTATACTATAAATACCGTAATAAAAGATATTTAGTCGAATCTTACTAAAGCTAATAGAGAGGGCTTTACTAAAGTCTCCCCTTACCGCTCTAAAGGGACTACAATATAAGCGCCCCTAATTATAGGGGTTAACTCTATTAACCTTATGAATAAGCTTTATAAGGCGGGTATTATATACTAGGCAGAGATATTTAAAGCCGAACCCTATAATAATGCTATATACCCCCGCTAGTGCTATAATTGCTTTAAATTCAGCTATATCGCCGTATATTATATAGCAATAGCTTATTATAGCCGGTGCGGCTCTAAATGCTACCTAAAAGGTAAAAAAGGTTGCCTAACTATAACGTAGAACTAATACGAATCCTGCCTTAACTATTATAAACCTTATCTAATATAGTCCCGCCTCTATAAAGTAGCGAATAAATAATAGGAAAACGCTAGAAATTCCTATAATAATAGACCGAGGCTCTTTGCCTTATATATTATATTAGCTGCTAATACTATCCCTATTGCAGACTAGGGCTGCCGCTATATAGCTAGCGGGTCCCCTTTATATAAGCCCTCCCCTTAGAAATAAAATCGCCCGGTTAGAAGTATTAATAAGACCCCTTACATTAAAGCCAGAAGTAATATTACTGCCTTTCTTTAAGCCGCTCCCGCCTTAGACTATAATATAACCGCGCCTACTTTAGGCACCTAACCTATAGCCACCCTAAATATACCGCTATTACTAACCCCTTTATAACTATCTGTATAATAATAGTCCTTTACTAAAATATATAGAAAGCGATCTAAAAACCTACTATATTTAATCGGGCCTTATTAAGCCCTAGCCTTAGAAGATATATACTAATATCGTATAATAAGAGAGCAGCAATATATATCTATAAGCGGTATAGGCTTAGTATATAATTTAGCGAAAAAAGACTTAATTAGTATATGATCTCTTTATTATATACTAATATTTATTCGATTTACTCTTTAGGCTATAAACCGAACTAAATAACCTCCCTTTTTATACTCGATAAGCTTTTATCTTACCCCTATAGTGCCTTTATTAGGGACTTTAATATATATTATCCTTTTTAAGATAATCTAAATTAGATTTTACCTAAGATTAATACCCTCTTTAAATTTATAACCTAATAGTGGCTTAGACTAACTATCCCTTATAGTAAGATAATAAGGCAGGCTCCTAAAAAGAGAAATAGTACTATCGACTATATATAGGTTATATAGGATATTATAGTAGAATATCTTAGAAATGCCGACTTTACTAGATCTAATTATATCCCCTAGCTTATATGCATTAAAACTAGTAATTACTATATAAAAGCCCCCCCTATAAAGAATAGTTAGAAGTCCTTTAACCGATACCTTACCTAAATTAAAGCTAAAAACCGATTTACTACCTTTTATACTAAAGCCCTGCTCTACTCCCCCGCTAAGATAGATATATATACTATATAGCTTACTAGCTAACTCTAGAGTATTATTAATATTGCGGCCCTAAAAAAGGCATCTAAAGCTCTTAATACAGAGCTTTAGTAGAACTCCTATATTAAGATGGCCTAAAATACCGTAAAAAAGGCCTACCGAAAATAGGTAGTATATTATACCCCGGAGAATCTTAGCGCTATATAAAAGGCGGGGGCGACTTAATCCTATATTATATAAAAGGAATAGTATTAATTATAAAGCCTTTCTCGATAAACTTTCGCGATTTCGCCCGCACCTAGGTAGTAGCATAGAACCGCCTTTAAAATCAATTCTAATATTTTTAATTACTTTTTCTCGTCCGCTTACCCCCCTCGCTTATAGCGTATCGCATCTAAAGAGTAGGTATAATAGGCGCAAACGAAGTAATAGATATCGATAGAGGGAATAGAAGCGGTATTATATATAGCCACTATAACCCGACTACTATAATCGCGAATAGCATATAGTATTATTAGACTAAGACTAAGCCTACTTAAGGGCGGATGCGACCTATAGCTAATATTATTAAAGACTTTATAAAAGAGCTATAAGACTATATCCCCCTAGTGGTACTAGGAAGAGTGCGAGAGGCTATAAACTTTATAGTAGAAACCGCCCGGTAGGAGACCGATCTAGGAAATATCTATACCCCTATCGGAACCTTAATATAGATAATTGAAACTATAGTTAATAAGGCTATATAGAATCTCCTAAAGACCGCGCTAGCCCCTATTATATAGGCATTTATTACTGTATAAGGATATACTACTACTATACTACCCTAATATAGCCTAGCTCCCCTAGTGGTACCCCCTTATATTTACTGTAAAGTCTTTATTAAAGGAAATACTATTAGCAGAATTTTTTAAAATTATACCCTAATCGAAATCGTTAATATAATTAATAGGGCTACTACTAAAAGAGCGGTAGTTACGGCCTATAGGCTCTATAATAGCGATATAATTATTACTTTTAAAAAAGAAAAGGTAAGCTATATTACGGATATAGCTTAGGTCTGCCCTGCTTTCGGCTAAAAGGCGGAACTTAATTAATACTTATTTAGTAATATTATTAAGAGTTTCCCGACCTATTATACTGCGAATACTATAATAGAAGATATTTAGTCGAACCTTATTAAAGCTAATAAAGAGGGCTTTACTAAGGTCTCCTTTTCCTGCCTTAGGGGGATTATAATATAAGCGCCCTTAATTATAGGGGTTAATTCTATCGACCTTATAAATAAACTCTATAAGGCTAGTATTATATACTAAGTAGAGATATTTAAAGCCGAACCCTATAATAATACTATATATCCCCGCTAATACTATAATTGCTTTAAATTCGGCTATATTACTATATATTATATAGTAGTAGCCCGCTATAGCTAGTACGGTTCTAAATACTACCTAAAGGGTAAATAAAGCTACCTAGCTATAATATAGAACTAATGCGAATCCTACCTTAACTATTATAGACCTTACCTAATATAGTCCTGCCTTTATAAAGTGGCGAATAAATAATAGGAAAACGCTAGAAATTCCTATAGTAATAGACTAAAGCTCTTCGCCTTATATACTATATTAGCCGCTAATACTATCTCTATTGCAGACTGGGGCTGCTACTATATAGCTAATAGGTCTCCCCTATATAAGCCCTCCCTTTAGAAATAAGGTCGCCTAGCCGGAAGCATTAATAAAACCCTCTATATTAAAGCTAAAAGTAGTATTACTGCCTTTCTTTAAGCCGCTCCTACCTTAGACTATAGTATAATTATACCTACTTTAGGCACCTAACCTATAGCTACCCTAAATATACTGCTACTACTAACCCCTTTACGATTATCCATATAATAATAGTCTTTTACTAAAATATATAAAAGAAAACCACCCTTATAAGATTAGTACTTTACTATTAGCGCGAGCCTAATATTATAGCGATCTAAGAACCTATTGCGCTTAATCGGGCCCTACTCAGCCCTAGCTTTAGAAAATATATACTAATACCGCATAATAGGAAAGCAGTAATATATATCTATAAGCGGTATAGGCCTGGTATATAGTTTAGTAAGAAAGGACCTAATTAGTATAAGATCTTTTTACTATATACTAATATTTATTTAATTTACTTTTTAGGCTATAAACCGAATTAGATAACCCTTTTTATTATACTTATTAAGCTTCTACCTTACCCCTATAGTACCTTTATTAGGGACTTTAATATATATTATCCTCTTTAGGATAGCTTAAACTAGACTTTACCTAAGATTAATACCCTTTTTAAATTTATAACCTAATAGCGGCTTAGATTAGCTACCCCTTATAATAAGGTAATAAGGCAGGCACCTCAGAAGAGAAATAGTACTATCGACTATATATAGGTTATATAGGATATTATAGTAGAATATCTTAGAAATACTAATCTTATTAGATCTGATTATATCCCTTAGCTTATATGCATTAAGACTAGCAATTATTATATAAAAGCCCCCCTTATAAAGAATAATTAGAAATTCCTTAACTAATATCTCGCCTAAATTAAAACTAAAAACTAATTTACTATTTTTTATACTAAAGCCTTACTCTACTCCCCTGCCGAAATAGATATATATATTATATAGCTTACCGGCTAACTCTAGAGTTTTACTAATATTATAGCCCTAAAGAAGGCATCTAAAGCTCTTAGCGTAAAGCCCTAATAGAACTCTTATACTAAAATAGCCTAAAATACCGCAAAAAAGGCCTACCGAAAATAGGTAGTATATTATACCTTAGAGAATCTTAGCGCTATACATAAAGCAGGGGCGATTTAATCTCATATAGTATAAAAGGAATAGTACTAATTATAGAGAAAAGCCCTTAATAAAGCTACCGCCTAAAATGCCGACCTATAGTCCTTAAAGAAATAGGCCTATTTATATAGCGGCCTTTTATCTAAATTAAGAGAGATCCCTCTATTAGAATAAGGCGGCCTAGGCCTAAAAGCTATAATATATAAGGAAAAAGTATAAGTCTTTACTAAGTGGTTCTTCCCTACCTCTTAAGCTACTTACGATAATATCCCTAACCTAATATTCCCCTAGCTTATTACCGTTATATTCCCCCCTACCGATTCCTTTTTTTATAAAAAAATATATATCGTATTATATAATATAGTAGGCTAGAAAGTATTAAGCCCTAATAGGCTCCTAATAGGATTCCTTAAAATATATAGCCCCCTATTTATTACCGCTTTTATATATCTCCTAAATAAGATATACTATATTAGGTACTACCTAGCTTTATACTGGGAGGCTAAAATAGTAGTATTATAGAAACTAAGGAAAAAGCTAAAAGAGTACTCTAAGGCAGGAGGCTAAAGGCTAATATTACTCTTTAATTTAGTAGGAAAAGTTTTAGAAGCTATAATTATATAGCGGCTTATTACCGCTCTTAAAGAAGGCAACCTTCTTTTAAACCTCTAAATAGGCAATAAGGTAAACTAATCAACTAATATAGCCCCAAGTATACTAATCGAAATTATATATATAATCTAGTATTATAATAGGATCGCCTTATTATTTTAACTAGATATTTTAGCTATATTTAATACTATTAATTATACCTACTTTATCTACCTATTGCTAAAAAAAAGGCTCTTGCCTTAGCTAGCGATATAGGTATATAGCTTTACCGACTCGCGCTTAGTGTAAATCTACTTTAAGGGGCAATTTAAAGATAAACTACTAATTACCGCTAGGGTCCTTTAAGGGTCCCCCCTCTCTTTTATCCTCTTCCTTATTTATATTATACTATTTTATAAGAGATTATAGGAGGTTATATTAACTATTATATTAGGCTTCGCCGATAATATTAATATTTTAGCCTATAGGAGAGATATAGGGGAGACTAAGGCGCTATTTAAGAAAGTATAAGCTATTTGCGATAATTAGTCTAAATAAATAGGATTAAATTTCAACTTTAGTAAAAGCGAGCTTATTTACTTTACTTATATATATAAGGCAGATAAGACCTTAGTATGGCTTAGGACCGCTGTAATATAGCCGAAATAGTATATTAGGTTCTTAGGGGTCAAAATCTACTATAAACTAAAATAGAGGGAATACTATATTAAGATTGTAAAGAAACTTAAGTAATAGCAACTTATGCTTATAGCAATAGTAGCCTCTACTTAAGGCTATTAATATTAAGAAGTATACTTTATCTATATATAGGTTATTTGAACCTTTATTGCTTTTAGCATAAGGGTATAATATACCTTTACCGCCTTTAGAGGGATAGTAAAAAATATCGTAAAATCCCTAGCTATAGAATAATTAGCCTGCCTCTATATAGTTACTAAAGCCTTTAAGGCTATACCGCTAATTACCCTTAAAACTGAGGCAGTTATACCCCTAATCGACCTCTATCTTAACTATATCTACTAATAATTCTTTAAAAGAATAGCTAAAATAGGTATAACTAATAGGATCAACCGTATATTAATAGTAATAGTAGTAATACTTTAATACCGATAAAGGAAAGGCTACTAAGGACCTTTAGCCTATATATTATTCTCTAATCTTAATCCTAGTTAGCTCCTAGCTAAAAAGCAATTAGTAAAAGACTAATATAACTAATAGTAGAATAATTAGATAATAGTAAAGGCGAGATGCCCCTAGTATAAGACCTTAGCAGCCGAAAGGGTATTAAACTTTTAATTTATAGCGAAAATAACCTAATTATACGAAAGCCTATAAAAGTATAAATCGGCAATACTTACCTAACTCTATATAGAAAAAATCGGCCTTAACTCCTTTTTCTGCCTCTAATAAGTACCCTTAGTATTATTACCTTTTTGCCGCTATAGGGAAGGCTTAAAAGACCTCTATTATATTATCCTTTTTTACCTAAAATACTATAGATAAAGGCATATATTCCTTAGATTTAGTTTTAGTTTTAACTTATTTTCTAATTAATATAATATATCTATTGCATTTGATAAATTATACCTTATATAGATAATCGCCTACTAAATACTTAATATCGACCGACTTAATTAATTCCAGCTCGCTTAATCCCTCTAATATAATATAGCCAAAAGAGCTATTAAACTCCCCTATATAGCCCCTATATAATATTTATAGTAATCCTATAGTACGATTAAAAAGCCCTAGGAATAAATAAATCTTTTAGGCCCTATAGGCTAAAACTAGTCGATAGTTATTATTTTAGTATTAAAGGTATTTTTTTTCCCTCCCCTTTTTTACTCCCTTTACTACCTTCCCCCCTTTTATCCTTATTATCTTTAGTCTACTCCCCTTCTAAAGCCTCCTCCCTCCTATCTTAAGCTAAAAAAACCTATAATAATATAGTGATATCCTTTTAGGTATAAGCCTATTATTTTAAGGCGAAGACCTTCCTTTCCTTAAGATCTAGTATCTCCTAAATTGCCTTAAAAGCACGAAGGCCCCCTGTTACCGCCGCTACTACTATTACTGCTTATTTATGCCCCCGAGAGGCAGATGCTTATTTAGCCTTTTACTAAAGGGCCTTATAGTCATCTACCTAAAGGTAAAGATAGTTAGTTAGTAATTTATACTATATATAAATCGAAAATGCACTTTTATCCCCCTAGTAATAGTCTCCTATATATTTAAGAGTTTTTATATTAAGACCCGGTTCTTAGGGGTCCTCTCTAAGGGCATATATATTTTATGCACTAAGGCATAAGGATAATAGGCCGCCCTAATCCTTGCCTATATTAGCCTCACTAGAGAGTAAGTATAACCCGGCCTATACCTTATTAACTGCAGTATTAATACTCGGGATCCTCTAAGCGTATTAAATATAACCTATATAGCTATATATATAGTTCTCTAGGCTACTATATAAGGGTTAGAAGTGGTTCTGCAGTACGTAAGACCTATATTTACCCCTTTATTTAGTATCGCCAACCGTTTAGGCATTTTTGCTTTTACTATTACTATTCTTATTCTTATTATTATTATTATAGCTGTTGCTATTACTATTGTTACTACTACTGCCGATCTACTAATAGGGTCAGTATTAGCCCTATACCGCAATAGAGGGGTTATTATATACCTTAGAATTAGCATTATAAAGGAAAAAAAGAAAAAGAAAAAAAGGTATAAAGCCGGGGGGCATTACTAACCTATATACTGATGTAGTGCCTAAGGCTAATCGCTCTTATTTTTAAATTTGGCTTACTTTTGCCTACGCACTATAGACTAATGCACCCGAGATACGCTTAGGCCCCTAAAGGCGTACGCCCGGCGAGAATACTGCTAATCCTACCCTCTTAGCCTTACCTTCCCTTTATTTCGCACCTGATAGTATTCTAATTTAGGCCCGATACTCCTGGAATTTATACTCGCACTCTTCCTAAGTAATACCGCTAGATATAGTCCTAAGCGATTGTGCACCCTATTCTTTTATACACTAGATACCTGCCGCCCCCGCTATAGGGCGATATAAAGTAGAAATCAAGATTGTAGGAAGGGTTTTCCTCCCGGCTGCCGGGTTTTTCCTTTCTGAATTATCTCTATAGAAGTACTAGATAGGTTATTTAGCTCTAAATAGCCTCTAGCGTAATTTAATAATAATAATAGTATTAATTATAGAGAGAAGCCCTTAATAAAGCTACCGCCTAAAATACCGACCTATAGTCTTTAGAGAAATAGGCCTATTTATATAGCGGCCTCCTACCTAAATTAAGAGAGATCCCTCTATTAAAATAAAGTTGCCTAGGCCTAAAAGCTCTAATATATAAGGAAAAAGTATAGGTCCTTACTAAGCGGTTCTTCCCTACCTTTTAAGCCACTTATAATAATATCTCTAACCTAATATTCCTTTAGCTTACTACTATTATATTCCCTTTTATCGATTCCTTTTCTTATAAAGAGGTATATATTGCACTACGTAATATAGTAGGCTAGAAAGTATTAAGCCTTAATGGGCTTTTAATAGGATTCCTTAAAGTATATAGCCCCCTATTTATTACTACTTTAATATATCTCCTAAACGAGATATACTGCATTAGGTACTACCTAGCTTAATACCGGGAGGCTAGAGTAATAATACTATAGAAACTAAAGAAAAAGCTAAAGGAGTACTCTAAAGTAGGAGGCTAAAGACTAATATTACTTTTTAACCTAATAGGAAAAATCCTAAAAGCTATAATCGTATAGTAGTTTATTATTACTTTTAAAGAGGGTAACCTCCTTTTAAACCTTTAAATAGGCAATAGGGCAAACCAATTAACTAATATAGCCTTAAGCATATTAATCGAAATTATATATACGACCTAATATTATAGCGGGATCGCTTTACTACTTTAACTAGATATCTTAGCTATATTTAATACTATTAATTATACCTACTTTATCTACCTATTGCTAGAAAAAGGGCTCCCGCTTTAGCTAATAGTATAGGTATATAACTTTACCGACTCGCACTTAATATAAATCTACTTTAAAGGGCAATTTATAGATAAACTGCTAATTACTATTAGGGTCCCTTAAGGGTCCCCCCTCTCCCCTATCCTTTTCCTTATTTATATTATACCGCTCTATAAGAGATTATAAGAGGTTACATCAATTATTATACTAAGCTTTACTAATAATACTGTTAAAATCCTATAGTAGCCTACTAGGCTGCTGGCCTAATGCCCTACTGGCCTACTAATCTCCTGGCCCTTATACCGCCTCTTGGACTTATAGTGGTCTTACCTTAGGCCTTTGCCTTTTACCTTAGGATTTTCAGTAGATTATTTACTGTATATCAAGTAAGGTAGGCCTTGTTGAAAAGGTGTGGCATTGCTAAATTAGCGTGGTTGCCTACTAGCGTGGTGGCGGCCTACTAGCGTGGTGTGGCATTGCTAAATTAGCGTGGTGGCCTACTAGCGTGGTGGCTAGTTACTAGCGTGGTGACTAATTACTAGTGCGGTGGTTAGGGTGGTTGGAAAGGTCGGATATAGCGGGGTTGCTGACGTATTATAGCAAGCATTACGGGGAGCCTTCTTACTGGCTACCCTGAGTGTCTGGGCCCACCCCTCCTTCATGTATATATAGGATAGCTTTTCCCCTTCTTTCTAGATAGTAGAAGGGTAGCACAATCGAGTCTGTTAATGCACTATATGCCTCTTAACTCCCACCTTCCCTGCGTTTCTGGTTATCTTATATTTGCCTTGCCTTTACACTTGCCCTGCTTTATAGCACTTGTATAGTCTTAGGACTTGGTAAAAAATCTAGTATTATACTAAGATTAGTTCACAGGTTGCAGACAGTCTTGTGCCATCTAGCTAGCTAGTAAGGCTCTGCTTTTATAGTAACCTTGAGAATTGCAAAAAATACTAATATTATAGCCTATAGGAGAGATATAGGAGAGACTAAGGCGCTACTTAAGAAAGTATAAGCTATCTATAATAATTAGTTTAAGTAAGTAAGACTAAATTTTAACCCTAATAAGAGCGAGCTTATCTACTTTACCTATATATATAAGGCAGACAAAACCCTAGTATAGCTTGGGACCGCTATAATATAGCCGAAATAATATACTAGATTCTTAGGGGTTGAAATCTACTATAAGCTAAAATAAAGGGAATACTATATTAAGATCGTAAAAAAATTTAAGCGATAGTGACTTACACTTATAATAATAGCGGCCTCTACCTAGGGCTGCTAATATCGGGAAATATGCCTTATCTATATATAGGTTATCTAAACCTCTATCGCCTTTAGCATAAAGGTATAGTATACCCCTACCGCCCCTAAAGGGGTAGTAAAAGGTATCATAAAATCTTTAGCTATAGAATAATTAGCCTACTTCTATATAATTACTAAGGCCTTTAAAGCTATACTACTAAATACCCTTAAAACTGAGGCAGTTATACCCCTAATCGACCTCTATCTTAATTATATCTACTAGCAATTCCTTAAAAAAATAGCTAAAATAGATATAACCGATAGGATTAATTGCACATTAGTAGTAGTAGTAGTAATACTCTAATACCGATAAAGGAAAGATAACTATAGACCCTTAGCCTATATCCTATTTCCCGATTTTAACTCTTATTAGCTTTTAGCTAAAAAAAAACTAGCAAAAGACTAGTATAACTAATAGTAAAGCAATCGGGCAATAGTAAAGGTAAAACGCCCTTAGTATAAGACTTTAGCGGCCGAAAGAGTATTAGACTTCTATTCTATAGCGAAAATAACTTAACTATATAAAGGTCTATAAAAGTATAAATTAGTAATATTTACCTAACTTTATACGAAAAAAATCGGCTTTAACTCCTTCCTTTACCTTTAATAAGTTTCTTTAATACTATTATCTCTCTACTATTATAAAGAAGGCCTAAAAGACCTTTACTATATTATCTTCTCCTACCTAAAATACTATAGATAAAAGTATATATTTTTTAGATTTAGTCCTAGCCTTAGCCTACTTTATAACCAATACGGTATATCTATCGCACTTAATAAATTATACCTTATATAGACGATCGCCTATTATTATTATTATTATATATTACTCTAGAGGCTATTTAGACCTAAACAACCTATCTAGTACTTCTATAGGATAAATCGGAAAGGAAAAACCCGGTAGCCGGGAGGAAAACCCTTCCTACGTTTATAGTTGCTATTATGTATCGCCCCGCAGCAGGGGCGATAGGTATCTAGTGCATAAGAGAATAGGGTGTGCAACCGCTTAGGACTATATCTAGCGGCATTACTTAGGAAGAGTGTAAATAAAAATTCCAGGAGTATTAGGCTTAGGTCGGGGTTCTTTTAGGTGTAAAGTGAGGGGGAGGTAAGGTTAGGGGGGTAGGGTCAGCGGTATTCTCGCTAGGCAAATACCTATAAGGGCCTAGATGTATCTTAAGCGCATTAGTCTATAGTATATAAGTAAAAGTAAGCTAAAGTTGAGGATAAAAGCAGGTAGCCTTAGGCATTACATTAGTATATAGGTTAGCGATTCCCTCGACTTAATGCCTTTTCTTCTTTTCTTCTTTTCCTCTATAGCGCTAATTTTAAAGTATATAATAACCCCTCTATCGCAATATAGGGCCGATACTGACCCCATTAGTAGAACGGCAGCAGTAGTAGTAATAATAATAATAGCGATAGCAATAGCTATAAAAATAATAATAACAAGAATAAAATGCCTAAGCGATTAGTAACGCTTAATAAGGAGGTGAGTATAGGTCTTATGCGTAGTGGAACTATAGCTGACCCTTATATAGTAGCCTAAAGAATTATATATTTAGTCTTATGGGCTATATTTAATATACTCGGAAGACCCTAAGTATTAGTACTATAACTAATAAGGTATAGGCTAGGTTATACCCGCTCTTAGGCGAGGCTAATATAAGTAGGGACCGGCGCGGCATACTATCTATATATCTTAGCGGGTAAAACTTATATACTACTAAAGCAGACCCCTAAAAACTAGGTCCTAGTATAGGAACTCCTTATGGTATAGAAGATAGTAGCTAAGGGGGTAAAAGTAAATTTCTAATTCGTATATAGTATAGGGCATTAGCTAATAATCCTTATTTCTAAGTGGATAATTATAAGGCCCTCTAATAGAGGGCTAAATAGGCGTCTGCTTCCTAGGGATATAATTAAGCGGCGGTAGTAATAGTAGCGGCAATAGGGGGCCTTAATATTCCTAAGGCAATTTAGGAGATATTAGACCTTAAAGAGCGAAAGATAGAGGCCTTAGAGCGGTAGGTTTAGGTATAAAAAGATATTACTATTTCCCTAAGGGTGCTTTTAGCCTAAAGGGAGGGGGGGAGGCTTTAGAGGAGAGGCAAAATAGGGATAATAGGGATAATAAGGATAATAGGGGCGATAAAAATAAAGGGGGGGAGGGCAATAAGGGGAGTAAAAGGGGGGAGGGGAAAAAAGATACCTTTAATATTAAGATAATAACTATCGATTAGTTTTAGCCTATAAGGCCTAAGAGATTTATTTATTCTTAGGGCTCCTTATTCCTACTATATTATTATTATTAAATTACGCTAGAGGCTATTTTAAAGCTAAATAACCTATCTAGTACTTCTATATAGATAATTCGGAAAGGGAAAAACCTAGTAGCCGGGAGGAAAACCCTTCCTACTTTCTTGATTTCTGCTTTTTATCGCCCCGCATTAGGGGCGGCGGATATCTAGTGCGTAAGAGAATAGGGTGCGCAACCGCTTAGGACTATATCTAGCGGTATTATATAGGAAGAATACGAGCGAGAAGTCCTAGAGTATCGGGTCCGGGTCGGTAATCTTATCGGGTGAAAAGTAAGAGGAGGGTAAAGCTAGGGGGGTAGGGCCGGTAGTGCGCTCGCAGCAATTATATTCTCGCCGGGCGCGCATCTATAGTAGCCTAGGCGCTTCTCGGTATATATCAATTTTTAGGTCAGAAGAAAAAGTAAGCCAATTCTAAAGGTTAAAGCAGGCAGCCTTAGGCATTGCGTCAGTATATAGGTTAGCAATGCCCCCCAACTTAGTGCCTTTTCTTCTTTTCTTCTTTTCCTTCATAGCGCCAATTTCAAAGTATATAATAACCCCTCTATCGCGGTATAGGGCCGGTACTAACCCTATTAGCAATACAGCAGCAGCAGCAACGATAACAGCAGTAATAATAACACCAGTAATAATAAAAATAATAATAGCAAAGATACTTAAGCGGTCGGCGATACTAGATAAAGGGGTAAGTATAGGTCTTACGCGCGGTAAGACCGCAGCTAACCCTTATAATATAGCCCGGAGAACTATATATATAGCCTTACGGGCTGCATCTAATACGCTTAGAGGATCCTAAGTATCGATGCTGCAGTTAATAAGGTATAGACCAGGTCGTACCTACTCTCTAGCGAAGCTAATATAGGCAGGGACTAATGCGGCCTACTATCCCTATGCCTTTACGGGTAAGATATATATACCCCTAGAGAGGACCCCTAGGAACTAAGTCCTGGTATAAAAGCTCCTAAATGCATAGGAGATTATTACTAAGGGAATAGAAATACGTTTTCGATTTGTGTATAATATAAGCCACCGGCTAACTATCTTTAGCTTTAGGTAGATAATTATAAGGCCCTTTAGTAGAAGGCTAAATAGGCGTCTGCCTTTCGGGGGCATAATTAGGCGGCAGTAGTGGCGGCAGCTGCAGCGGTAGGGGGCCTTAGCGCTCCTAGGGTAACCTAAGAGATACTAAACCTTAAAAAGAAGAAGGTCCTCGCTTTAAAACAATAGGCCTACGCTTAAAAGGATATCGTTATATCGTTATAGGTTTTCCTAGCTTAAAAGGAGGGAGGGGAGGGGGCTTTAGAGGGGGAGCAGACTAGAGATAAGGGGGGGGAGAGTAATAGGGAGGGCGAGGGGTGGGAGGGAGGGGAGAATACCCCTATTACTAATATAATAACTATTAACTAGTTTCGGCCTATAGGGCCTAAGAGATTTACTTATTCCTAGTGCACTTTATTCCTATTATGGGATTACTATGAATATTATATAGGGGCTATATAGGGGTATTTAGTAGCGCCTCTGGCTATACTATATTAAAGGGATTAAGCGAGTTAGAATTAATTAAATCGGTTAATACTAAGCATCTAGTAAGCGATTACTTATATAAAGCGTGGTTTATTAAGTATAATAGATATACCGTATCGGTCGCGAAGTAAGCTAAAGCTAGGACTAGGCCTAAAGAGTATATACTTTTATCTATAGTACTTCAGATAGGAGAGGATAATATAGTAGAGGTCTTCTAGGCCTTCCCTATAGCAATAGAGAGGTAATAGCATTAAGGGAACTTATTAGAAGTAGAAGAAGGAATTAAGGCCGATTTTTTCTATATAGAGTTAGGTAAATATCGCCGATTTATACTTCTATAGACTTTCGTATAATTAGATTATTTTCGCTATAGATTAGAAGTCTAATACTTTCTCGGCTGCTAAGGTCTTACGCTAGGGGTATTTCGCCTTTATTATTGCCTAATTACTCTACTATTGGTTATATTAATCTTTTACTAGTTGCTCTTTGGCTAAAAGCTAACTAAAGTCGGGATTAAGGAATAATATATAGGCTAAAGGTCTTTAGTAACCTTTCCTTCGATAGTATTAGAGTATTACCGCTATTACTACTAATATATAGTTAATCCTATCGGTTATACCTATCTTTTCCATTCTTTTAAAGAACCGCTAGTAGATATAGTTAAGATAGAGGTTAATTAGGGGCATAGCTGCCTCAATCTTAAGGGTATCTAGCGGTATAGCCTTAAAGGCCCTAATAACTATATAGAGGCAGGCTGACTATTCTATAGCTAAGGATTTTGCAATACCTTTTGCCACCCCTCTAAGGGCGGTAGGGGTATACTATACCCCTACGCTAAAGGCAATAGAGGTTTAAATAACCTATATATAGACCAGGCATACTTCCCGGTATTAGTAGCCCTAGGTTAAGGCTGCTATTACTATAAGTGTAAATCGCTACCGCTTAAGTTTCTTTATAATCTTAATATAGTATTCCCTCTATTTTAGCTTATAGTAGATTTCGACTCCTAAGAATCTAATATACTACTTTAGCTAAATTATTATAGTCTTAAGCTATACTATAGTCTCATCCGCCTTATATATATAGGTAAAGTAGATAAGCTTACTTTTGCTAGGGTTAAAGTTAAATCTAGCTTATTTAGACTAGCTATTGCAGATAAGTTATACTTTCTTAAGTAGCGCCCTCGTCTCCCCTATATCTCTCTTATAGGCTATAATATTTATATTATTGGTAAAGCCTAGTATAATAGTTAAGGCTACCTCTTATAGCCTTTTATAAAGCAGTATAATATAGACGAAGAAGAGGATAAAAGAGAAGGGGGACCCTTATAATATCTTAGCGGTAATTAGCAATTTCTCTATAAGCTATCCCTCGAAGTAGATCTATACCGTTTGCAAATCGGTAAAGCTATATACCTATACTATAAGCTATAGCGGGAGCCCTTTATTAAGGAGTAGGTAGATAAAGCAGGTATAATTAATTATATCGAATGCTACTAATATATTTAGTTAAAAGAGTAAGGCGATCCTATTATAATACTAGGTCGTACGAATAATCTCTATTAATATACTTAGTGCTATATTAGTTAACCGGTTTGCCTTATTACCTATTTAAAGATCCGGAAGGAGGTTACCCTCCTTAAAGGCGGCAATAAGCCGCCTCGCGATTATAGCTTCTATAACCTTCCCTATTAGGTTAAATAACGATATTAATCTCTATCCTTTTACTTTTAAATATTCCTTAGGCCTTTTCCTAAGCTTCTATAGTACTACTATTTTAGCCTCCTAAAACTAGGCCGGGTAGTACCTAATATAGTATATTTTATTAAGGAGGTGTATTAGGGTTTAAACGAATAGAGGGCTATATACTTTAAGGAATCCTATCGGGAGCCCGTCGGGGCCTAATACTTTCTAGCCTGCTATATTGCATAATACGGTATATACCTCTTTATAGGTAAAGGAGTTTATAGAGGGGAATATAATAGTAATAAGCTAGGGGAATATCGGGTTAGGGATATTATTATAAATAGCCTAAGAGGTAGGGAAGAACCATTAGGCGAGTACTTATGCTTTTTCTTTATATATTATTACTTTTAGGCCTAGACCGCTTTATTCTAATAGGGGGATCTCTCTTAATTCGGGCGGGAGGCTACTATATAAGCGGGCCTATTTCTCTAGAGACTATAGGTCGGCATTCTATACGGTTGCTTTATTAAGGGCCTCTCGCTATAATTAGCATTATTCCTCCTAGATAGTATAGGATTAAGTCGCTCCTGCTTTTTAGGCGGTGCTAAGGTTCTCTAGGGTATAATATACTGCCTATTTTCGGTAGGCTTTTTTTATTACTATTTAGGTCATTTTAGCGCGGGAGTTCTACTAGGGCTCTACACCGGAAGCTTTAAGTGCCCTCTTTAGTGCCATAATATCGGCGATATTCTAGAATTAGCTAGTAAGCTATTCGGCATATGTATCTATCTCAGCAGGGGAGCAGAGCAAGGCCCTAGCATAATAGGTAGTAAGTCGGTTTTTTGCTTTAGCTTAGGTAAGGTATTAATTAAAGGACTTCTAGCCGTTCTTTAAGGGGGGGGCTTTTATATAATAATTATCAGTCTCGATATATATAAGCTAGGGGATATAGTTAGACCCGGTAAGGTTAATATTTCTAAAATATTTAACTATAATATCTAGTATAACCTATATATAGTCAATAGTGCTACTTCTCTTTCCTAGGGCCCTTTTTATTACCTTGCCGTAAGGAGTGACTAGCCTAAGCCGCTACTATATTATAAGTTTAAAGAGAGTATCAATATTAGGCGAGGTCTAATCTAGGCTATCCTAGAGAGGGTGGTATATATTAAAGTCCCTAATAAAGGCACTATAGGGGCGGGGTAGGAGCTTAGCAAATACGGTAAAGGGGGTTATCTAGTTTGGTTTATAGCCTAGGGAGTAGATAGAGTAGATATTAGTATATAGTAAGAAAATCTTATACTAATCGGTTCCTTTATTACTAGACTATATACTAAGCCTATACCGCTTATAGATATATATCGCTATTCTCCCGCTATATACTGCTAATATATATCTTCTAAGGCTAAGGCTTAATAGGGTCTATCTAGGCGCGATAGGTTCTTAGATCGCTATAATATTAGGCTCGCACTAGTAATAGAATACTAGTCTTATAAGGGTGGTTTTCTTCTATATATTCTAATAGAGGACTATTATTATATAGATAATTACGAAAGGGTTAATAGCGGTAGTATATTAGAGGTGGCTATAGGTTAGGCGTCTAGGGTAGGCACGGTCGTACTATAGTCTTATATAAGGGCGGCTCAGAGGAAAGCGGTAATACTACTATTAGCCCTGATATAGGGGGTCCTATTAATGCTTCCGACCGGTCGGCCTTATTTCTAGGGGGAGGGCTCGCATAAAAGAGATCCGCTAGCTATACGGCGGCAGCCTTAATCCGCGATTAGGATAGTATTAGCATCTAATACTATATACGAGGCAAAGAGCCTCGGTCTATTGCTATAAGAATTTCTAGCTTTTTCCTATTATTCGTTCGCTATTTTACAGAAGTAGGACTATACTAGGTATAATCCGTAATAGTTAAGGCAGGATTCGCGTTGGTTCTATATAGTAGCTAAGCAGCTTTAATCGCTATCCGGGTAGCGTTCGGAGCCGCACTAGCCGCAGCAAGCTGCCGCTATATAGTATATAGCGATATAGCTGAATTTAAAGTAATTATAGCACTAGCGAAAGTATATAGTATTATTATAAGGTTCGGCTTCGAATATCTTTACTTAGTATATAATGCCGGCTTTATAAAGCTTATTTGTAAGGTCGATAGAGTCTACCCCTATAATTAGGGGCGCCTATATTGTGGTCCCCTTAGGGCGGCAAAGGGAGACCCTAGTAAAGCCCTCTCTATTAGCTTTAGTAAGATTCGATTAAATATCTTCTATTATAGCATTTGCAGTATAGTAGATTAGGAAGCTTTTAACGATAATACTAAATAAGCATTAGTTAGGTTCTGCCTCTTAGCCGAAGGTAGGGTATACCTAAGTTATATCTATAGTATATTTCGCTTTTTCTTCTTTAAAGGTAATAATTATATCGCCACTATAGAGCCTATAGGCCGCAACCGCTACTCCCTCGGCAGTAGCCCTATTAACTATATTAATAATTTCGATTAGGGTATAATTCTAAAGGATTTTGCTAATAGTATTTCCTTTAATAAGGACTTTACAGTAGATATAAGGGGGTACCGCAAAGGGAGCTGGGCTATATTAGGGTGGTACGGCGGCTATAAGCCTTTATACGGCAATAGACGCCTATATAGTAGGGGCTACAGTAGGTTTTAGGAGATTCTATATAGCCTTATTAACTACGGTCTCGATTATCTATATAAGGGTTCCGATAGGGGTGCAGATATTGCCTGGGTCGGCCTCTTGCCAGGCAGTTTCTGCTATAAAGTTTATAGCCTCTCGCACTCTTCCTAGCACCGCTAGGGGAATATAATCCTAAAGCTCTTTTATAAAATTCGTAATAATATCGGCTACTAATCGCTTCCGCCCTTAGGCAGGTTCAGTCTCAGACTGGTTGCGCTATATACTATTCGCGATTGTAGTATTAGGGTTGTGGCGGCTGTATGCTATACCGCCCTTATTCCCTCTATCGATATCTATCACTTTATCCGCACCCGCCGCGCCCACTCCCTAGACGCGATGCGCTATAGGTAAAGGGGGTAAATAGACGAGAAAAAGCGATTAGAAATATCAGAATTGATTTTAGAGGCGGTTCTATACCGCTACCTAGGTGCGGGCGAAATTGCGAGCCTTTTTTTTGAAAATTTTTCCTTATTCCTACTATAGGATTATTATAAATATTATATAAGGGCTATATGGGTATTCTTAGTGCTATTTTTGGCTATACTATACTAAAGGGATTATATAAATCGGAATTAGTTAAATCTATCGATATTAAGTATCTAGCAGGCGATTATTTATATAGTATACGGTTTATTAAGTGCAATAGATATACTATACTAGTCGTAAAGTAGGCTAAGGCTAAGGCTAAGCCTAAAGAATCGGCGTTAATATCTATAATACTTTAGGCAAAAAAGGATAATATAATAGAGGTCTTCTAGGCCTTCCTTATAGCAATAAAGGGGTAATAGCATTTAGGGGACTTATTAAAAGCAGAAGAAGGAATTAAGGCCGATTTTTTCTATATAGAAGTAGGTAAATACTATTAACTTATACTTCTGCAGGCTTTTATATAATTAGGTTATTTTAATTATTAATTAGAAGTCTAATGCCTTTTTGGCCGCTAGGGTCTCCTATTAAGGGTATTTTACCCTTACTATTGCCCTACTACTTTATTATCGGTTATACTAATCTTTTATTAGTCTTTCTGCCGCTAATAGCTAATAGGGGTTAGAGTCGGAGAATAAGGTATAGGCTAAAGGTCTTTAGTAGTTATATCTTTATTGGCATTAAAATATCGCTACTACCGCTATAAATATATAGTTAATCCTATCGGTTATACCTATTTTAGCTATTCTTTTGAGGAACCTCTATCGGATATAATTAAAATAAAGGTTAATTAATAGTATAGCCGCCTTAATCTCGAGGGTATCTAGCGGTATAGCCTTAAAGGCTCTAGTAACTATATAAAGGCATACTAATTACTCTATAGCTAGGGATTTTATAATACCTTTTGCTACCCCTCTAGGGGCGGTAGGGATATACTATACCCCTATGCTAAAAGCAATAGAGGTCCGAATAACTTATATATAGATTAAGCATACTTCCCGATATTAGTATCCCTATATAGAGGCCGCTATTGCTATAAGTATAAGTCGCTACCATTCAAGCTTTTTAGTTATTTTAATATAATATTCCCTTTATTTTAGCTTATAGTATATCTCGACTCCTAAGAATCTAGTATACTATTTCGGCTGTATTATAGCGGTCCTAAGTTATACTAGGGTTTCGTCTGCTTTATATATATAGGTAAAGTAGATAAGCTCGCTTTTACTAAAATTAAAATTAAGTCCTACTTACTTAGACTAGCTATCGCAAATAGCCTATACTTTCTCGAGTAGCACCTTAATCTCCCCTATATCTCTCCTATATACTATAATATTTATATTATCGGCAAAGCCTGGTATAATAATTAATATAACCTCCTATAACCTCTTATAGAGCAGTATAATATAGATAAAGAAAAGGATAAAAGAAAAGAGGGACCCTTAAAAGACTCTAATAGTAATCGGCAGTTTATCTATAAGTTGCCTTTTAAAGTAGATTCATACTAAATATAAAGCGGTAAAGCCGTATACCTATACTGCTAGCTATAGTAGGAGTCCTTTTTCTAATAGTAAGTAGATAAAGTAGGTATAATTAATAGTATTAAATGCGGCTAAAATATCTAGTTAGAGTAGTAAGGCGATCCTACTATAATATTAAGTCGTATATACGATTTCGATTAGTATATTTAGTACTATATTAGTTAACTGGTTTACTTTATTGCCTATTTAGAGGTCTAGAAGGAGGTTACCCTCTTTAAAAATAATAATAAGCTGCCGCACGATTATAGCTTCTATAATTTTTCCTACTAGGTTAAATAGCGATATTAGTCTTTATCCTCCTACTTTAGTATATTCTTCTAGCTTTTTCTTTAGTTTCTATAGTATTACTATTTTAGCTTTTTAGTATTAAGCTAGATAGTACTTAGTGCGGTATATCTCGTTTAGGAGGTATATAAGAGCTATAATAAATAGGGGGCTGTATACTTTAAGGAATCCTACTAGGAGCCTATTAAGGCCTAGTATTTTCTAGCCTACTATATTGCGTAGTGCGATATATACCTCTTTATAGGTAAAAGAGTCGGTAAAGGAGAATATAATAGTAGTAAGCTAAGAGAATATTAGATTAGGGATATTATTATAGGTAGCCTAGAAGGTAGGGAAGAATTATTTAGCGAGGACTTATGCTTTTTCTTTATATATTATAGCTTTTGGGCCTAAACTGCCTCGTTTTAATAGGGGGATCTCTCTTAATTTAGGCGGGAGGCTACTATATAGGCCGGCTTATTTCTTTAGGGACTATAGGTCAGCATTTTAGGCAGTAGCTTTATTAAGGGCTTCTCTCTATATTTAGTACTATTCCTCCTATACGATATAGGACTAGGTCGCTTCTACCTCTTAAGCAGCGCTAAAATTCTCTAGGGTATAGTATACTACCTATTTTCGGTAGGCCTTTTTTACGGATTTTTAGGCTATTTTAGTATAGGAGTTCTATTAGGGCTTTATGCTAGGAGCTTTAAATGCCTTCTTTAGGGCTATAATATTAGCTATACTCTAGAGTTAGCTAGTAAGCTATATAGTATATATATCTATCTCAGCGGGGGAGTAGAGTAAGGCTATTATATAAAGGATAGCAAATCGGTTTTTTACTTTAACTTAGGCGAGGTATTAATTAAAGGACTTTTAGCTATTTTTTACTAGGGGGGCTTTTACGTAATAATTGCCGGTCTTAATATATATAAGCTAGGGGATATAGTCGGACCTAATAAGGTTGGTATTTCTAAAATACTCTACTATAATATCCTTTATAACCTATATATAGTCGATAGTACTATTTCTCTTTTTAGGTGCTTGCCTTATTATCTCGCTATAAAGGGTAGCTAGTTTAAGCCGTTATTAGGTTGTAAATTTAAAGAAGGTATTAATCTTAAGCGAGGTCTAGTCTAGGCTATCCTAAAGAGGATAATATATATTAAAATCCTTAATAAAGATATTATAGGGGTGGGGTAAAAGCTTAGCGAGTGCGGTAAAAAGGGTTATCTAATTTAGTCTATAGCCCGGGGAGTAGATTAAGTAGATATTAATATATAATAAAAAGATCTTATACTAATTAGGTCCCTTCTCGCTAGACTATATGCTAGGCTTATACCGCTTATAGATATATATCGCTGCTCTTCTACTATATAATACTAATATATATCTTCTAAAGCTAAGGCTTAGTAGGGCCCGTTTAGGCGTAATAGGTTCTTAAATCGTAATAACGTCAGGCTTATGCTAATAATAAAGTGCTAATTATATAAGGGTAGTTTTCTTCTATATATTTTAATAAAGGACTATTATTATATAGATAGTCGTAAGGGGGTTAGTAGTAGTAGTATATTAGAAGTGGCTGTAGGTTAGGTGCCTAGGGTAAGCGCGGTTATACTATAGTCTAAGGCGGGAGCGGCTTAGAAGAAAGCAGTAATACTACTTCTAGCTCTAATATAGGAAGTCTTACTTATGCTCCCGATTGGGCAGCCTTATTTCTAAGGGGAGGGCTTATATAGGGGAGACCTATTAGCTATATAACGACGGCCCTAATCCGCAATAAAGATAGCATTAGCTGCTAATATAATATGCGAGGCAAAAAGCCTTAGTCTATTACTATAAGAGTTTTTAGCATTTTCCTATTATTTATTTGCCACCTTATAAAGGCGGGACTACACTAGGTAAGGTCTATAATAGTTAAGGCAGGATTTATATTAGTTCTATATACTAACTAGATAGCTTTATTCACCCTTTAGGTAGCATTTAGAGCTATACCGGCTATAGCAGGCTACTGCTATATAATATATAGCGATATAGCCGAATTTAAAGTAATTATAGTACTAACAGGGGTATATAGTATTATTATAGGGTTCAGCTTTAAATATCTCTGCTTAGTATATAATACTAGCCTTATAGAGCTTATTTGTAAAGTCGATAGAGTTAACCCCTATAATTAAAGGCGCTTATATTATAGTTTCCTTAAGGCAGCGAGAGGAAACCTTAGTAAAGCCCTCTCTATTAGCTTTAATAAGATTCGACTAGATATCTTTTATTATAATATTTATAGTATAATAGATCGGGAAGCTCTTAATAATAATACTAAATAAGTATTGGTTAAGTTCCGCCTCCTAGCTAAAGGCAGGGCGGACCTAAGTTATATCTATAATATAGCTTGCATTTTCTTCTTTAAAGGTAATAATTATATTACTACTATAAAGCCTATAGGCTATAACTGCCGCTCCCTTAGTAGTAGCCTTATTGATTATATTAATAATTTCGATTAAGGTATAATTTTAAAAAATTCCGCTAATAGTATTTCCTTTAATAAGGACTTCGCAGTAGATATAGGGGGGTACTGCTAGGGGAGTTAGGCTGCATTAGGGTAGTATAGCAGTAGCATATCCTTATATAGTAATAGATGCCTATATAGTAGGGGCTGGCGCGGTCTTTAGGAGATTCTATATAGTCTTATTAACTATAGTTTTAATCGTCTACATTAGGGTTCTAATAGGGGTATAGATATTTCCTAGGTCGGTCTCCTACTAGGCGGTTTCTACTATATAGTTTATAGCCTCTCGCACTCTTCCTAGCACTACTAGAGGGATATAGTTCTATAGCTCTTTTATAAAGTCTTTAATTATATTAGCTATAGATTGCATCCGCCCTTAGGTAGGCTTAGTCTCGGTCTATTAGCACTATATACTATTCGCGATTATAATAGTCGGGTTATAGCGGCTTTATGTAATGCCGCCCTTTTTCCCTCCGTCAATATTTATTACTTTATTCACGCCTGCCGTACCTACTCTCTAGATGTGATGTATTATAGGCGAGGGGAGTAAATAGACGAGAAAAAGCGATTAGGAATATTAGAATTGATTTTAGAGGCGGTTCCGTGCCGCTACCTAGGTGCGGGCGAAATCGCGAAAGTTTTTTTTTTATATTTAACGATCGCCTATTAGATATTTAGTATTAACCGACTTAATTAATTCTAACTCGCTTAATCCCTCTAGTATAATATAGCCAAAAAAGCCACTAAATACCCCTATATAGCCCCCGCATAATATTTATAGTAATCTCGCAATAAGAACGAAGAGCCCTAAAAATAAGTAAATCTCTTAAGCCCTATAGGCTAGAACTAATCGATAGTTATTATATTAGTATTAGGGGTATCTTCTTTCCCCTCCCCCTTTTTACTCCTCTTATTACCCTCCCCCCCTTTATCCTTATTATCTTTAATCTACTCCCCCTCTAAAGCCCCCTCCCCCCCCCTCTTAGGCTAAAAAAACCTATAATAATATAATAATATCCTCTTAGGTATAGGCCTATTATTCTAAAGTAAAGACCTTCCTTTCTTTAAGGTCTAATATCTCTTGGGTTGCCCTAAGAGCGCTAAAGCCCCCTACCGCTGCCGCCGCTATTATTACCGCCGCCTAACTATACCCCTAAAAGGCAGACGCCTATTTAGCCCTCTACTAAAAGGCCTTATAGTCGTCTACCTAAAGGTAAAGATAATTAGCCGGTAACCTATACTATATATAAATCGAAAACGCACCTTTATCCCCCCGGCAATAGTCTCTTATATATTTAAAAGTTCTTATATTAGGATCTAGTTCTTAGGGGTCTTTTCTAGGGGTATATATATCTTGCCCGCGAAGGCATAGGGATAGCAGGCTGTATTAGTCCCTACCTATATTAGCCTTGCTAAAGAGTAGGAATAACTTAGTCTATACCTTATTAGCTGCAGTATCTATATTTGGGATCATCTAAGCGTATTAGATATAGCCCGTATAGCTATATATATAGTTCGCCAGGCTACCATATAAGGGTTAGCTATAGTTCCGCCGCGTATAAGATCCGCACTTACCCCCTTATTTAGTATCGCTAACCGCTTTAGCATCTTTATTCTTACTATTATTATTCTTATTATTATTATTATTGCTACTGCTATTATTACTGCTGCTGCTGCCATTCTGCTAATAGGGTTAGTACCGGCCCCATACCGCAATAGAGGGGTTATTATATACTTTAAAATTAGTGCTATAGAAGAAAAGAAGAAAAGAAGGAAAGGTACTAAATTAGGGGGTATTACTAACCTATATACTAATATAGTGCCTAAGGCCGCCCGCTTCTACCTTTAGAGTTAGCTTATTTTCTCTTCCGACTAAAAAAAATTAATATATACTAAGAAGCGCCTAGGCCACTATAGACGCATGCCTAGCGAGAATACGCCTATTGCAAGCGTGCTACTAGCCCTACCCCCCTGGCTTTACCCTCCCCTTACTTTTTATCTAATAAGACCTCCGACCCAGACCCGATATTCTAAGACTTCTTATTCGCACTCTTCCTATGCAATACCGCTAAATATAGTCTTAAGCGGTTGCGCATCCTACTCTCTTATGCACCGGATACCCGCCGCCCCCGCTATAGGGCGATAAAAAGCAGCAATTAAGAATGCAGGAAGGGTTTTCCTCCTGGCTACCGGGTTTTTCCTTTCCGAATCATCTTTATAGAAGTACTAGATAGGTTATTTAGCTCTAAATAGCCTCTAGCGTAATTTTTTAATAATAATAATAATATAGAAATAGTAAACCGACTCTATAAGACTAAAGTTATTTATTAAGTAGAAATCTTTAAGGCTAAACTATATAACGAAACTATCTATTTAAGATAGTGCTATTAAAACTTTAAATTTAGATATATTGCGAATTACTATAAGGAGACCCCTTAATATAGATAGTATAGCATAAAGAGATACCCTAATAGAGATAAAGACTGCTTTAGTATTATTAGTAATAAAAGAAAATACTGCTTTAACTACTAAAGACCCTATTTAGCTTAATCTCGATTTTGCCTTATAGTAAACTAGTAATAAGATATCGTAAGATAGGCTTATAGCACTAGACTAATATAGTTTGTAAATACTAGTACTTTATTAATGCCTCCCTCTTTTATCCTAGAGGATAAAGACTATAAACGCTTTATTAGTAATTCCCTAAAAGAAGACTCTTTAAAAAAATAAATTAGTAGATTATATAAAAAAAGCTTTATCGCCCCTAAAAAAAATAATAGTAGTAGTAATATTGCCGCGTTTTTCTAACCCGACTTATTTAAGCCTACCGCTATTAATATACTAAGAGCCCTAACCCCTTAGCCTTAATACTAATAATAAAAGTACTATATTAGAATATTTAAAAAAAATTACTACTAGTGTACCTCGCCTTTAACTATAAATAAGAACTAGATATTATTGCCCTCTAGGAATTTATAGCCCTAAATAGACTCCCCCTAATAGATACTAAATAGCCGCCTATAGTAGATACGTAGTGATTTATATCTATATAAAAGATATACTCTTAGCTTTTAGGCAATAAACTTAGGCATAAACTAATGCTATATTATACTTTATAATACCGATATCTATTCTATTTACTCTTTAATTTTTTTCTTAAATTAATCTATCCCCCTTTAGGAATTCGCCTAAATCCCCCTTTATCTCTATAGTATTTTTATTAGCAATTTTAATATCTATTACCTTATATAGGACTACTCTTATAAAACCTCTTTAGGCTATAATATCCTTTTCGAATTTATATTAAAATAAAAGCTAACCCTTATAATACTATAGGGAGAGATAACTAGATAAGCCTTAGGTAAATATAATAGCACCATCAACTATACATAAAGTATAGGCGACCTTAATATAAAGTTTATAGGGGCGGCAGATATTAATAGATCTGATTATATCCTTTAGGTAATCTAGGTAGAAATAAGATTAAATAAGTCTTATAAACTACTACTAATATACTAATAGAAGAAACTTAATAAAATTCTCGCTTACGCTAAAGCCGAAATTAAAATAGCTATCTTATATGCCTCGTACCTACTTTAGTCCTTTATAAAGATTAATGCTTTCGCTAAATAGCTTATAACCTAACTATAAGCTATTGCTAATATTGTTATACTTAAAAGAGGAATTAAACCGCTAGGAAAGGTCCTATAATAGACCTAAAAAGTATAGTCGGCTACAATAGCAGCCTATAAGGCTATAAGAAATTAGAGAAAAGACTATATTAGCCTTAATTAGTTAATAGTATAAAGAGTAGAGACGAATTAAACTAAAGTTATCTAATAGGAAAGGCGCTAAATATAAAGAGAAGCTATTAATAAGGCTATAACGAAAAATATAGACCTATAGTCTCTAGAGAAATAGGCCTAGCTATATAGTAGATTCCCCTTAGAATTAAGAGAAATCTTTATACTTTTTAAAGGCAAAGGAATATAAATATAAGAAGCAAAAATATACTCTTCTAAAGTAGAAGTATTAATAAAAAGATTCTTCCCGATATTAATAGCTATCTTTAATAATATTTTAGACCTACGATTCCCCTGCCTTATTAATATAATATTCGCCTTTAATAATGAATTCTTAAAAGTAGATATTTATAATGCCCTCTAATATATAGCTAGCTAGAAAGCACTAGGCCCTAATAGTATACTAGTAAGATTCCTTAAAGCCTATAGAAAACTAATTATTAGAGCCCTAATAATACTCTTTAATGCTATATATAAACCTGGTTACTATTTAATATAATTCTAAGAAGCTAAAGTTATAGTATTAAGAAAACCTGGTAAAATACCTAAAAAATACTAAAAAGCTAGAGCTTAGCGCCTAATATCCCTTTTAAACCTCTTTAGAAAAATACTTAAAGCTATAGTAGCAAAAAGACTACTAATAATCGCAGAAGAATAAAAATTACTATTAGATATATAAATAGGCAATAGAGTAAATAGATTAATAAATACAGCGCTATATATCTTAGTAGAAGCAGTTAAGGCTACCTAGTAATATAAAGGAATAGTATTACTATTATAATTAGATATCTCTATAGCATTTGATACTATTAATTATACTAGACTTATAAACCTCCTCCTTTAAAATAGTACCCCCTAATAAATAGTAGCTTAGGTCTAAAGCTTTACTATATTACATTTAGCTAAAATCTTCTTTAAAGGCTAACCTATTTAATAATTCCTAATTATAATAAAAGTGCCCTAAAGTTTTTTAATCTTCCTAATCCTTTTTCTCTTCTATATTATACCCCTATACTATAGACTTAAAGTAGTAAATAACTTATTAACCTTAGGATTTACAGACGATACTAATATAATTATATATAGTAAAATAATATAGGATATAATTATAACCCTTTTAAAAAGGACTTTTCGCGATTTCGCCTGCACCTCGGTACCGGCGCGAATACACCCCTAAAATAGTCAAAAAGTTGATAAATTAATCCCTTACCTCGTCTTACCCCGTCTGCCGATAGTGTATCGGCACTAGGAGGAAGGCGCGGTCGAGGCGGCGGAAATTATGGACTTAGACAGAGGAAATAGGGGTAGACTCAAGTCGAGCTACTATAACCACCGTATTACTATCGCCAATAATAACCACAGACGAATTAATAGTAATATCGCATAAACTAATGTAGGAACCCGAGAAGAAACCGAATTGCTTAAATAGTATTACCAAAAGATTGCAGACTATATCCCGGCAGCTATGCTGGGAAATATATAGAACGCTATTATTAGCTTGGTCGATAGTATTAAATGTATTAACTAAACTAATCCCGCCCCGAACCCGAACTTAAACCTTATTACAACTAATAATTTGGAAAAAGTAGTAGAGAGTGTTATAAATAAAGCTTTTGCCTTAAAGACCCCCTTTAGAATAACTTAGGCTAGTATTGCTGCTAAAGGCATACTAACGATTGTACTACTTAGACCGACTACCTTATTTATACCGCCGAGAATCTACTATAAAATAATAATTAAAGGAGATAGTATTACTAAGAACCTACGATAGAGAACCCCTATCGAGATTATAAAAGCGGTAAATACTACTACTGGAGGTATTAATGCTATTGCTGCTTGCCGACTCTATAGTGGAGATATAATCATTACCTTCGCAGAAGCCGCATCCTGTTTTACTATAAAAACTATTTAGATCCCCTTTGTATTCGGTATAGGAGCTGTACTAAATATTTATACCTTTAGTATTATTATTAAAGGATTCCCTATTTAATTCTCTAAGAATGTCCCTATTAAAGATATTAAACTAAACCTAGCCTAAGCTAATAGCCCTAATATTAGTAGAGTCGCTATAAGGAAACCCTATAAAGAAGTAATAAGAGCCCCCTTAATTATTAGAGTAACTAACGTAAAAGCAGTAAACCGACTCTATAAGACTAGAGTTATTTACTAAGTAGAAATCTTTAAGGCTGAACTATATGACGAAACTATCTACCTAAGATAGTACTACTAATACTTTAAATTCGGATATATTACGAATTACTATATAGAGACCCTTTGATATAGATGGTATAGCGCGGAGAGATACCCTAATAGAGATAAAGACTACTTTAGTATTATTAGTAATAAAAGAGAGCACTACTTTAACTGCTAGGGACCCTATCCGGCCTAGTCTTAATTCTATCTTATAGCGAATAGGCAATAGGATATCGCAAGATAGGCTTATAGCACTAGACTAATATAGTTTGTAACTACTAGCACCTTATTAATGCCTTCCCCCCTTATCCTAAAGGATAGGGGCTGTAGACGCCTCGCTAGTAACTCCCTAAGGGAGGACTCTCTAAGAAAATAAATCAGCAGATTATATAAAAAAAGCTTTATTACCCCTAAGAGGATTAATAGTAGTAGTAATATCGCTATATTCTTCTAACTTAACTTATCCGAGCCTACTACTACTAATACACTAAAAGCCCCGACCCCTTAGCCCTAATACTAATAATAGAGGTACTATACTGGAATATATAAAAGAAATTACTACTAGCGCACCTCGCCTTTAACTATAAATCCGAACCGGATATTATCGCCCTCTAGGAATTCGCAGCCCTAGATAGACTCCCCTTATACTCTAGCCTTAGTAGATACTAAATAGCTACCTATAGCGGATATATAACGATCTATATCTATAAAAGATATACTCCTAGCTCCTAGGCAATAGACTTAGGCCTAGATTAATGCTGTATTATACTCTAAAATACCGATATCTACTCTATTTACTCTTTAATCTCTTCCCTGAATTAATCTATCCCCTTTTAGAAATTCGCCTAAATTACCCCTCGCCCCTATAGTATCTTTACTAGTGACTTTAATATCTACCACCCTATATAGGACTACTCTTATAGAACCTCCCTAGGCTATAATACCCTCTTTAAACTTATATTAAAATAAAAGCTAACCCTTATAATACTATAGGGAGAGATAACTAGATAAGCCCTAGGCAAACGTAATAGTACTATCGACTATATATAGAGTATAAGAGACCTTAATATAGAGTTTATAGGGGCGGTAGATATTATTAGATCTAATTATATCTTTTAGGTAATCTAAATAGAAATAGGACTAAATAAGTTTTGCAAACTACTGCCAATATACTAATAGAAGAAATTTAATAAAATCCTCGCTCGAGCTAAAGCTAAAGTTAGGATAGCTATCCTATATGCCTTATATTTACTTTAGTCCCCTATAGAGATCGATGCTTTCGCCTAATAGCTTATAACCTAATTATAGGCTATTACTAATATTGCTGCGCTTAAGAGAGGAATTAAACCGCTAAGAAGGGCCCTATAGTAGACCTAAGAGGTATAGTCGGCTATAATAGCGGCCTATAAGGCTATAAGGAATTAGAGAAAAGACTATACTAGCCTTAATTAGTTAATAGCATAAAGAGCAGAGATAAACTAAACTAAAGTTATCTAATAGGAAAGGCGCTAGATATAGAGAGAAGCTATTAATAAGGCTATAACGAAAAATATAGACCTATAATCCCTAGAGAAATAGGCCTAAATATATAGTGGACTCCCCCTAAAATTAAGAGAAATCTTTATACTTTTTTAAGGCAAAAGAGCCTAAATATAAAAAGTAAAAATATATTCCTCTAAAGCAGAAGTACTAATAGAAAGATTCTTCCCGATATTAATAGCCACCCTTAATAATATTCTAGACCTGCGATTCCCCTGCTTTATTAATATAATATTCGCCCCTAAAGACGAATTCTCTAAAGTAGATATCTATAATACCCTTCGATATATAGCTAGCTGGAAAGCATTAGGCCCTAATAATATACTAGCGGGATTCCTTAAAGCCTATAGAGAACTGGTTCTTAGAGCCTTAATAATACTCCTTAACGCTATATATAGAATTAGTTACTACCTAATATAGTTCTAGGAAGCTAAAGTTGTAGTATTAAGAAAACCTAGTAAAATACCTAAAGAATACTAAAGAGTAGGAGCCTAGCGCCTAATATCCCTCCTAAACCTCTTTAGTAAAGTCCTCGAAGCTATAGTAGCAAAAAGACTAATAATAATCGCAAAAGAATGGAAATTACTATTAGATATATAAATAGGCAATAGAGCAAATAGATTAATAGATATAGCGCTATATACCCTAATAGAAGCAGTTAAGGCCACCTAGTAGCATAAAGGAATAGCATTGCTACTATAACTAGATATCTCTATAGCATTTAATACCATTAACTATACTAGACTTAAATACCTCTTCCTCTAAAATAGCGCCCCCCGATAGATAGTAGCCTAGGTCTAAGGCTTTACTATATCGCATTTAGCTAAAATCTTTTTTGAAGGCTAATTTACCTAAAGATTCCTAATTACGGCAGGAGTGCCCTAAGGCTCCCTAATCTCTCTAGTCCTTTTCCTTTTCTATATCGCACCCCTATACTATAGACTTAAAGCAATAAATAACTTACTAACCCTAGGATTCGCAGACGATACTAATATAATTGCATACGGCAAAATAATATAGGATATAGTCGCAACCCTCTTAAAAGTATAGAAGATCTGCGAAAAATAGTCGGCAGAGGCCAGACTAAAATTCAACCTAGTAAAAAGCGAGCTAATATACTTTACTAAATAGTACCGACCGGATATTATAATAATACGATTCGGTAATACGACTATCTAGCTTATATAATACGCCTGATTCCTTAGAGTAAAGATTAATTATAAATTTAGCTGGACTAACTATAGGGCCTAAATAGTAAAGAAGCTAGAAAGGTAGAAGCTTGCCCTTATCGCTTTAGCGGCCTCTATATAGGGATATTAGTTCCGCAAAGCCCGACTACTATATATATAGGTTATTAGAACTATAATCGCCTTTAGCACCGGAATCTAGTATACTCCTACTAAGCCAGGAGAAGTAGTAAAAGGCATTATATATAGTCTAGCCGCTAAACAATCGAAGTGCCTCTATATAGTTATAGGAGCCTACTAAGTAATACCTAATGCAATTATAGAAACCGAAGCAGTAGTCCCCCTATTTAACTTTTACTTTAACCTAGCCTAATAACGATTCTTTATTAAAACTTAAGAAAGTAGTATAACCGATCTTATCTTTAATATATATACTATTATCTAGACTCGGCTATAATAAAGACCTACCTATAAATAAGGGCGACCGACCGAGAATAGAATACTAAATTATATAGCCCTTAAAGATTCGATTTTACTTTAGGATAATAAACTATCCCCTACTTACTCTCTAGCTCTTAAATAGATAAAAAGATAGTAATTGAAGTAATAACTCACCCGAATATAATACCCGCTAAGGAACTGCCCTATTATTGAATATGCCTTTAATTTCACCTCTATAAAGAAGATACTAGATCTCTATAAAAACCTTTGTAAATATAAGTCCTCCCTCTTTACCTAACTTAGAATAGAAAAAATAGGCCTTAATAAGTTCCTATATAAGATAAAGGTCTTATCTATCTACTATCTGTATTGCCGATATAATCCCGATATAGAAAATATCGAATATATAATCCTAGAGTATAGTAACTATCTTAAAAACCCTCCCCTTTATATCTAAGACCGCTTTATACTAAATAAGCGTAGTATTACCTAAGCATTCGAAAATAAAGACTTAGCTAAATAGGTTATTAAATAGGTTTTTAATACTTACCGGCTCGAATAATTTACTCTAGCTATTATACTTACCGCCTATATAGACTTCAGCTCTAATAGTAACCCAATACAATTACACCCCAACCCTAGACTATATATATATATATAGATAATTATAGATAAAGATACGATTAACTATATAGATAGGGGAAGAATATCCTTTTTATATAAGCTACCTATATAGTCGATAGATTTAGACCCTTAATCTTCTTAGTACCTTTAACCCCTTAGACCCTTACTTACTCTATATTACCCTCTTTATTACTATAGCTATTATTAAGGGCTACTTTTGCTTTCCTTTTTCTTTTTCCCTTCCCCCTTAGGGAAAAGAAGACTATAGATCTCAAATACATCTTTTGTTTAACCCTAGCGGCTAGATCTAGTATTCCTTTTGCAGGCGATTTTATTATCTTTAACCCCTCCTTTTTCCTTTTAAAAGGGGAGGGGGTAGGGATATTAGCATAAAGACAAAGAGAGGATAATAATAGAACTACTAACTTAGCTTGCTTAGGCTATACCGACTAAATAGTAGGCAGGGGAGGCTTTAACGGCAGTATAGCTGGCGCTCTAGAGGCAGATACTACTAGCTAAGACTCCACTTAGGACTTTATAAACTTTAAAAATGCAACCGCTTGCTATAACTTACTGGAAGATAGCATCGTAGGAGTCTTAGACTATATTAGCGAGACCCCCTTACTATAAGGTGGTTCCTCTATAGTAGCAGGCCTGGGAGTAGGCTTATTATCGATATCTAATGCAATAACGGAATTGGCAGGGCTTCTATTGCCGGCAATAATAGTAGGAGGCTGAGTTCCCTCGACTAACGAAAGAGGCTAGGGCTTGCTGCTATAGGCGCGCTTTAAAGCTAAAACCCCTCTCTTAATAAGCCTAAGGAAGTCGGCCGGTAGCGAGATTAAGACTATAGGCACTATTATCTATATTATAATAGTAGAGTCGTTTTAACCCTTTTGAGGCACTAAGGTAATTGGCGCAATAGACTGATATGCAGCCTATTAGGCTTTATAGTAATCATCTTTATCTACCTACTAAGGTCAACCATAAAGTTAAGGGATACCGGCAAACTAATATACTTACTTCCTACTTGTAAGCGTAGGCCTTTTGCAATATAAGTATACTTTTTACCGGTTCACGGTTCATAGTATTACGCACTAGGATATAATAAGGCTTCCGCTTTAAAGTATAAGCAAAATAGGCACCCCTAAGCCCTACCTACTATTAGAAAAAGATAGATAATAATTAAAGAGAACCTCTTACCTTATTAGTCATAATAACGAGCGGCTATATCGGCACCACGGCATATACGGGGACGATATAGCTATTTTCGAGCTAGGCTAAAACCTAACTCTAGAACGGTAGATATATCGAAGAACAAAGGATGTATAAAAACTACTATAGCATAATCGAAGCGGAGAAGTAAAAGAAAATTCTTAGCAATTTTCAATAAGGAATAAAAAGAGAAGAGGAAAGGAATTAAAAAGGTAGGGTAGGTAAGGGAGATTTTATACCGCTGTATGCCCGCACTGGATTACTCGACCGTCCGCTAGCTGCCCCAACCTATATTAGATAAAGCTAATAATAATAAAACGCGCGACTTACCGCGATACCGCTGCCTACCCGATACTAATATTACCGCCGCCTCCTATACCTAATAATATTGACTATATCGGTTCCGATTCACACCCACCCTAGAGCCTAACTAATGCCTAATAACTAATGACTAATGACTACTAAGGCAAATCACTGCGTCTATCGAGGCGTGCCTACTATCCACACTTTCCCAGCCCTGCCGCTAGACCTAGTCTCGCGCGATAGGATACCTCCTCATAATGTATAGTAAACCCCCTTTGATTCCAAAGGGATACCATCGACTACGGATAGTATATAGGTTTTCCTCCCGGCACTCGGGTTTCCTATATAGATTAGGTATAGAGGTACTAGCACTAGGCTAGATGGGGGCTTATCCCCCCCCTAGATAGCTTAGCTAGTGTAATATATATATATATATATATATATAACCCTTTTAAAAGTATAGAAGATCTATAAAAAATAGTTAGTAAAAGCTAGACTAAAATTTAATTTAGTAAAAAGCGAGCTAATATACTTTATCAAATAGTATTAACTAGATACTATAATAATACGATTTGGTAATACGACTATTTAGCCTATATAATATACTCGATTTTTTAGAGTAAAAATTAATTATAAATTTAGCTAATCTAACTATAAGGCCTAAATAGTAAAAGAATTAGAAAGGTAGAAGCTTGCTTTTATTACTCTAGCAGCTTTTATATAAGATTACTAGTTCTATAAAGCCCGACTATTATATATATAGGTTATTAAAATTATAATTGCCTTTAGAGCTAGAATCTAGTATACTCCTATTAAGCCGGGAGATATAGTAAGAGGCATTATATATAGTCTAGCTGCTAAATAGTCGAAATGCCTTTATATAGTTATAAGAGCCTACCGAATAATACTTAATGTAATTATAGAAACTAAAGTAGTAGTCTCTCTATTCGACCTTTATTTTAATTAAGCCTAATAATGATTCTTTATTAGAACCTAAAAAAGTAATATAGCCGATCTTATCTCTAATATATATACTATTATCTAGACTTAGCTATATTAAAGACCTACCTATAGATAAAAGCGACCGACTAAAAATAGAATACTAAATTATATAGCCCTTAAAGACTCGATTTTACTTTAAAACAATAAACTATTTCCTATATATAATAGTATATTAATATTAACACAGAAGTTTTCGCGATTTCGCCCGCACCTTAGTACCGGCGCGAATACACCCCTAAAACAGTCAAAAAGTTGCTAGATCAATTCCTTACCTCGTTTTATCCCATCTGCCGATAGCGTATTAGCACTAAGAGGAAGGCGCGGTCGAGGCGGTAGAAATTATAAATTTAGACAGAGGAAATAGAGGTAGACTCGAGTCGAGCTACTATAACCACTATATTACTATCGCTAATGATAACCATAGACGAATTAGCGGCAATGCCGCACAAACTAATATAGGAACCCGAGAAGAAACTAAATTGCTTAAATAGTATTACTAAAAGATCGCAGACTATATCCTGGCAGCTACGCTAGGAAATATATAGAATGCTATTACCAGCCTAGTCGATAGCATTAAATGCATCAACCGAACTAATCCCGCCCTAAACTCAAACTTAAACCTTATTATAACTGATAATCTAGAAAAAGTAGTAGAAAGCGCTATAAATAAAGCTTTTGCCTTAAAGACCCCCTTTAGAACGATTTAGGCTAATATCGCTACTAAAAGTATACTAATAATTGCACTACCTAGACCGACTACCCTACCTATACCGCTGAGAATTTATCGCAAAATAATAAGTAAAGGAGATAATATTATCGAGAACCTACAATAGAGAACCCCTATCGAGATTATAAAAGCGGTAAATACTACCACCAGAGGTATTAATGCTATTGCAGCCCGCCGACTCTATAGTAGAGATACAGTTATTACTTTTACAGAAGCTATATCCCGTTTTATTATAGAAACCATATAGATCCCCTTTATATTCGGCATAAAAGTTGCACCAAATATCTGCACCTTTAGTATTATTATTAAAGGATTCTGTAAAGGACTAGCCCTAGGGCTACTGCGAATAGGCATTTGTTAAAATCCTATGGTAGTCTACTAGGCTGCTGGCCCTTTCACCGTCTCTTGGACTTACGACTGTCCCACCAGACATACGGTGGTCTTACCAACCTTAGGCCCTTACCGTTTACCTTCCGGATTTTCAGTGGATTAGTACTGTATACCAAATAAGGTAGGCCTTTATCGGGCCTTATTTTTGGTAAGGCTTGATATGACGTATCGGGCCTTATTTTTTAAAAAATATATGGTAAGGCGGCATATGACGTCCCGGGCCTGATTTAAAAGATATCTGGTAAGGCCGGATATTACGTGGGCACACCGGGCCTTATTTAAAAATATTTAATACGGCCGGATATTACGTGGGCACACCGGGCCTTATTTAAAAATATTTAATACGGCCGGATATTACATGGGCACACCGGGCCTTATTTAAAAAATATTTAATACGGCCGGATATTACGTGGGCACACCGGGCTTTATTTTAAAATATTTAATACGGCTGGATATTACGTGGCACACCGGGCATTATTTAAAATATTTAATACGGCTGGATATTACGTGGCACACCGGGCATTATTTAAAATATTTGGTAAGGCTTGATATGACGTATCAGACCTTATTTTTTAAATATATGGTAAGGCTGGATATATCGTGGTATAATGGATATTACAAGGAGCTCTCTTACTGGCTACTTTTGATGCCTGGGCCTACCCTCTCTCTTAGATATATTTAGGATAGCTTTTTCCCCTTCTTTCTAGATAGTAGAAGGGTAGCACAATCGAACTTGTTAATGCACTATATGCCTCTTGACTCTTTTCACCTTTCCTGCGTTTCTGGTTATTTATATTTGTCTTGCCCTTATACCGGCTTCACTTTATATTTACCCTCAGAATTGTAACAGCATTGAATAAATATATTAAATAGACTAAGGAGGAAAGAGAGAGGACCCGAATAAGGGCCTCTTGAATGCCTATTTATCCCTACGTAGTATAGGTCGGGGTCTTAGCGTAGTCCTATAACCCTAGGCCGTTAACTTATCTAACCCTACCTAGGCTAGGTACGGGCGCAGCCTAAGTCCTAGCCATATTATAGCGCGGGCATAGCCCGAGCCTGTAATATACCCCCCTCCTCTGCATCGCAATCGGATTAATTATATCCTATAATCCCCCCTTCTTCTGTGTCGACCAATAAAATCGCCGGGATTTTCATCGCGATACCCTTAAGTTATAGGAGCGGTATGCATCTGTCAGAATGAAATTATTTATTGTTATTTTATTTTATTATTTTTGGATATCTATCGCCGATAATTCCTACGCATCGCCGCATCATCAGATTGAAAAAGGTATTAAGTATTCAGTACTTATATTTATATGGCGGCTGCTAGTAAAGTTGAGTACTTAGTACTTATACACATTCCCTTACGCGCAAATGTATGATGCATCACAAATTGATCACACCACTTTATCGTCGCAAATCTCGATGCACTACAAATGCACATTTCGCCACATATCTATGATATCACAGTATGGTCACGATATTTACGTTAGATTGATTTCACTAGGGATGTTCTATATTGGAATATTATGTATTTAAATCCCTAGATATTCCTACTCAAATAGTGGGAAGGAAGTATGAATGTAGGCACGTAAGCAAGTATGCAGAATTAATGCATATCAGATTGTCTCTACGCCTTAGTCTCGTATCTTATCTGTGCCTTTACCTTACTGCGATTTTACCATTCCACTGCCTTTATCCTTTGCATACTATATTATCTTAGCAGGCGAAAACCGTTTGATAGCATCTATATAGGTATTAAGCTTAGCTCGTGTAATTAGAGGATTCGTAGAGTGGTTAACCTGGATATAATATGGTGGAAATACGTAGAAGTTTGGCATCGTATCGCCAGCTAAAGACTGCCTGCGGCAGTTAGAAGTATCGTAAAAAATTTTCCGCTAGCTATTAGTAAGAGATCCCCTTAGGTAAGGGTATTTTTCCCCTTATACCTATTCTTCCTACCTCTTCTTCTTCCCTCTTCCTTCCTATAGCTACTATAATTATCATTAGTATTATAACTATAAGTATTATCCTCTGCCTAGGGTTTAAATATTAGAGCTAATCGTTGATAAAATTATACTCTATTCCTATTATTTATATGCCTATATATCGATTCTAACCCAATCTAACTCTATAGATTCTCTTAATTAACTATATTAGGACCTAATTATATCCGATTCAAACCCTAGTGGCAGTCTTACTATAAGTAGTATTAATACCCCTACGGATCCTAATATTAAAAAGATCCTACGACCTACGAGTAGACTATCTTTAGCGCGTTCTAACCTATTAGAAACTAGGCTAAAACCGTAACGCATTATAGGCGATTATCTACTTAAGGGTAATTTGTCTGATAAAGAGTATAAATACACCCACAATAAAGAGTTCTTATATAAGCGGTACAATAAGAAAATATAATTAATTAGAATTTTCCCTATTTGCAAGCAAAAGGGCAAAAGTAAGGTATATACCTACTACTAGAGTGCATATAGCTTGTATATATAGCTAGACTTTAAGCTAGCTGGGAATCTAAGGCTTTAATAGATCTACTAAGTATAGGTAAAAGCCTATAAGGATAGGATAGCCGTTATTAAGTATATACAATCCGTAATAGTAATAACTGAAGCCTAGGCTATTATCCTTTCGCCCTCCTTTTAGGCCCTTAACGACTAATAGTATTATACTATAGCCGTCAACTAAATAACCTTTTATATCCTATATTTTGCCTTTAGGTCCTGTAGTATCGCTAGAGAGGTATCGGCTAATATCTCCTAGGCTATAACTTCCTTCTACCGATAGGCTAGGTTAATTATCGATTTAGCTCCTATATTAAATATAATACGGGATACCTAGAGGGAAGCCTAAGAGTATTATTTCTATATAGAGCGGTTCCTAGCGGCCCTTATATATCCTTATTTAAGACCCCTGCCGGCTCGCCCTATATTATTATACTACCTTAAGGCGCCGTCTATATATAGGTAAGAAGTATAGGCTTATCTAGAAGCTCATACGTAATATCTATAGCTGTTTTTATATTAGCTACTGCCGCTAATACCGCTATTACAGCTGCCGCTATAATAGTCCTAGCTGCTATCGCAGTAGTCCTAGCTGCTACCACCTTATCCCCCATTATATACCCTGCAGCATTCGGTTCAGGCCCTATTATAGCCCCCTCTTTATTCGTCTTATAGTATATCTCCTAGGATACCATCCTATTATAGGCGGATAGGCAACTATTTGCGCTTAAATTATTCGCTATATATGCGTCTAAACCCCTAGGGGTATTATTCTAAGGGCTATTTATAGTAGCCGTAGCTACTGCCGGAGTATACTGACCTATATAATGCTAGGAAGGGCCTATATAGGGGCGAATAATATAGCTATAGAGCCGGAAAAGGAGATAGGTAGTATTAACCTAAGGGAGGGGCATATTAGCGCCGATATTATTATTATTTTTTTTGATTTAAAAGGTATTTAGAATTTTTTATTTTTATTTTTTTTTAGATAAGTATTCGGCATTATTTACTAATCTAATAAACCCTATTTTAGGACCTAATTAGGCCTATTATAAGTCCTAATATCCCCTTATTTGGCCTTAAATATTTCTTATGCAGTAGTATCCTCGAAGTTTTCTAGGGGTTCCTATATCGGTAAATTATACTTTTTTTATTTTATAAGTATATTATATTTCTATCCTTAGCTTTATGCGTTTTTTACTGCGAGTATCTTTTTAACTTTATATTATTTACATAGGTTCGTAGAGTCTTAAGGAAGGATAAATAGAGGTCTAGGTTGTATATTAGTTATTATCTAATTAGGTAATAGATTAAAAGCAGCTTATTTAATTAGGTTAATATAGAAAACCAGATAAATACTTTATAGGATATCGAGCTAAATATTAAAGGATAATAGGATAGTAATAATAGTATATTTAGTAAAAGCCTAATCGAGCTTCTTATATAGGCGGTTCGTTTTAATATTCTAAAGGTTTAATTATACCTAATTATTAACCTAGAAGCGCTCGGCCGGGCATTATAAACGGTTAGTAGTATCTTATTATTATGATTATATAAAGGCGATAGCGGCTTAGGCTAATTCCTATTCCTCTTTAAGGTTACTAAAAAAAGAGCTATATACCTTTTTGGGTAGTTAAGCTTAGGGTTGCCTTTAAAAGTAAAGTAATAATCGGAATATTAAACCTATTAAGTAGCCGGTTTAGGCTAAACCTAGTAATAGATGATATCTAGTTATTTAATACGAGTTAATATACTATAAAATAGTATAGCTAATCGTACTAATTAAAAGAAACTATAATACGGAGGACCGCCTATACCTCTTAGTTTATTCGCTTTATACTGCTATTAGTTTGGGGGTAGTTTACTATTAATAGAAGTTACTTAGTCCCGACTAATTTATATAGTATAGACTAAAATTAGCCTACTTAATCCGAACCTTAATTGCTAATAATTTCCTTAGGGAAGCTATAGAAGCGCTACTAGTACTATTAGAAGTATTTTACGTAATCTTCTGCTTTTATTAAGTATATAGCCTTAAGCTAGATATACTTTAATAAGCGGTCTATAATTACTATAAGAAATCGTAAATTGGAGGCGTTATAGGTAAGAAGGTTAGTTATAAAATCGATCGATATCTATAACTAAAAGTAATCTGCAATCGGTAGCGGTTATAGTAGGCCTTAGCGTAATTAGTAGCTCTTATACACCTTATAGTATTAGCAATTCCGAATATATCTTATTACCTTAGACGATATATTATTAAAGTAATAATCCTATCGCAATAGTTAGAAGGTAGTATTTTTCCCTAGGTAGCCTACTATAGGCGAGTTAGAGCAGCATTAAATTACTATAATAGTTAAGGGTTTAATTGATAGAAGCTATACCTATACCCAGTAAAAGAGTACGCTATATGCGTTTAGGGTATAATTAGCAATTTGTTCTTATATTGCCGCTTCTATTAGAAATTGTTATTCTCTATTCATAATTGCTATTTATTAGGCCTAATATATACTATCTTTAGATATCGCTTAGTCCTAAATAGCTTAAAGGTAGGAATTAGTAAAGATATATAGGCTATAAAGTAGGATAATCTTTAGGGCTAAGATTGGTCTTATTTTACCTTCTATTTTATTTATATTAAGTGCTAAAATAGATGGCGGTTTTAAGATCTAGCTAATTTATAGCTTTGCCCTATTTACCTTTTATTCCTATTGAGAAAGTATATTAGGGCATTAGGCTTATAACCCTAGCTTATACTAAAGATAGAAGTTAAAGAGTGCTAGAGTTTTAGCCTATTAGCCTTATCACTTAGATATTTCTTATAATTAAGCGAAGTACTTTAGGTTCTTATAGTTAATAAAGATAATAAAAAAGAAGGCTATTAAATAGAGTTCTACAAATTATACCTTAAGGTAAAAGATAATAGTAAAAAGTTCTTTATCGTATATAGTATAGTTTTATTTTATATCTAATAAGCGAGCGGAATAGTATATAATAGGGTAAAGTATATTATCCTCCCCGACCTATAATAGATAGCTATTAAAGGCTATACTAAAATTATTTGCCTTAAAGACCGTTTCCTTTTTAGGGTTTTATTAGGCGAGAACTAAAGACGATATAAAATACTACTTAAGCGTTTAAAATACTATCTCTTCTTTATCTAACTATTAGAATAAGACCCCTTTCTTTATTAACCTAATTAAAGGGTCGATAAGGCGGGAGAAATCTAGGATAAAATCGTAGTAGATGTTAGTAAAACTAAGGAAACTATAAATACCTTTTAATTTTATAAGTGCTTCCTAATTTTAAATAGCCTTAACCTTTTTAGGATCTAGATAAATTTCCTTTCTAGCTATTACGATATATCCCAAGTACTAGACCTCTTTTATTGCGAAGTTATATTTATTAAGATTTAAATTTAAGCTGGCTTTTTGTAATTATTAAAGGATTTCCTTAATACGCCTTATATAGTCCGCTTTCAATCCCCTAGTATAGATTAAAATATTGTTAAGGTAGGCGGTTATAAAGTCTCCTAGTGTATTTCCTAAGGCCCTATTAATATATCTTTAAAAGGTTATAAGGGCTCTAATTAGGCTAAATAGTATAATAAGCTATTTAAATAGTCCGAATCGTATATAAAATGCGGTTAAATATTTATCGCCTTTTATAATATATATCTTATAAAATACTATATGTATATTAACTTTAGTAAACTATTTCGCCTAGAATAGGGATTATAAGGTCTTTTTAATTAAAAGGAGGGGGTATCAGTCTTAGATTATAACCTTATTAAGGGCCTAGTAGTTAATATAAAAACGCTACTTACTATTCCTTTTTCTAGCTAATAGGATTAATACTACTATTAATAAGGAGCTCGTAAAGATCTATCCTTTATCTATTAGGTTAATTACTTATCTCCGAACCTTAAGTAATTAGTCTCGTAGTATATTATATAATAGGCCCTAAGGTAAATCTAGCTGGCTCTTATCTATAGTTTTTTTTAAGCCGGATATAGTAGTCTAATATAACTGCCTACCTCGATAACGTGAAGGAAGCTCGCGATTTCGCCTGCACCTAGGTAGCGGCACGGAACCGCCTCTAAAATCAATTCTAATATTTCTAATCGCTTTTTCTCGTCCGTTTACCCCCCTTACCTATAGCGCATCGCATCTAGAGAGTAGGCGCAATAGGCGTAAATAAAGTGATGGATATCGACGGAGGGAATAGGGGCGGCATAGCATATAGCCGCCATAACCCTAATACTATAATCGCAAATAGCATATAGCGCAACTAGTCTAAGACCGAACCTGCCTAAGGGCGGAAGCGATTAATAGCCGATATTATTATGGATTTTATAAAAGAGCTTTAGGACTATATTCCCCTAGTAGTATTAAGAAGAGTGCGAGAGGCTATAAACTTTATAATAGAGATTGCCTAGCAAGAGGCCGACCTAGGCAATATCTGCACCCTTATTAGAACCCTTATATAGACGATCGAGATTATAGTTAATAAGGCTATATAAAATCTCCTAAAACCTACTATAGCCCCTGCTATATAGGCGTCTATCGCTGCATAAGGGCTTATAGCCGCTATACTACCCTAATGCAGCCTAGCTCCCCTTATAGTACCCCTCTATATCTACTATAAAGTCCTTATTAAAGGAAATACTATTAGCGAAATCCTTTAGAACTATACCTTAATCGAAATCGTTAATATAGTTAATAGGGCTACTACTGAGGGAGTAGTAATTATAGCCTATAGGCTCTATAATAGCGATATAATTATTACCTTTAAAAAAGAAAAAGCGAAGTATACTATAGATACGACTTAGGTATGCCCTGCTTTCGGCCAAAAGGCGGAACCTAACTAATACTTATTTAGTATTATTATTAAAAGCTTCCCGACCTACTATACTATAAATGCCGCGATAGAAGATATCTAGTCGAATCTTACTAAAGCTAATAGAGAGGGCTTTATTAGGGTCTCCCATCGCTGCCCTAAAGGGATTATAATATAAGCGCCCCTAATTATAGGGGTAGACTCTATCGACCTTATAAATAAGCTTTATAAAGCCGGTATTATATACTAAATAGAGATATTTAAAGCCGAACCTTATAACGATACTATATATCCTCGCTAGTACTATAATTACTTTAAATTCGGCTATATCGCTATATACTGTATAGCGGCAGCTTACTGCGGCCGGTATAGCTCCGAATGCTACCTAAATAGTGATTAAAGCTGCCTAGCTACTATATAGAACTAATATAAATCCTACCTTAACTATTATAGATTATACTTAGCGTAGTCCTGCTTTTATAAAGTAGCGAACGAATAATAGGAAAAAGCAAGAAATTCCTATAGCGATAGATTGAGGCTCTTCGCCTTATATATAGTATTAGATGCTAATACTATCCTAATCGCGGACTAGGGCTGCTACTATATAATTAGCGGATCTCCCCTATACGAGCCCTCCCTTTGGAAATAAGGCCGACCGGTCGGAAGCATTAATAGGACCCCCTACATTAGGGCCGATAGTAATATTACTGCCTTCCTCTAAGCCGCCCCTATATAAAACTATAGTATAACCGCGCCTGCTCTAGATGCCTAACCTATAGCTACCTCTAATATACCGCCGCTACTAACCCCTTTGCGATTATCTATATAATAATAGTCTTCTATTAGAATATATAGAAGAAAACCACCCTTATAAGACTAGTACTCTATTATTAATGCGAGCCTAATATTATAGCGATCTAAAAACCCGCTATGCCTAAATAGACCTTACTAAGCCCTAGTTTTAGAAGATATATATTAGTAGCATATAGTGGGAGAATAGCAATATATATCTATAAGTGGCATAGGCCTGGTATATATTATTATTATTTATTATTAAATTACGCTAGAGGCTATTTTAAAGCTAAATAACCTATCTAGTACTTCTATATAGATAATTCGGAAAGGGAAAAACCCGGTAGCCGGGAGGAAAACCCTTCCTGCTTTCTTGATTTCTGCTTTTTGTCGCCCCGCATCGGGGGCGGCGGGTATCCGGTGCGTGAGAGATAGGCCTGGTATATAGTCTAGCGATAAAGGAACCGATTAGTATAAAATTTCCCTACTATATACTAATATCTACTCTATCTACTCCTTAAGCTATAAATTAAATTAGATAACCCCTTTTATCGCGCTCGCTAAGCTTTTACCCTGCCCCTATAGTGCCTTTATTAGGGACTTTAATATATACTACCCTCTTTAGGATAGCTTAGACTAGACCTCGCCTAATATCGATACTCTCTTTAAACTTACGATATAATAGTAGCTTAAGCTAGTTACTCCTCGCGGTAAGGTAATAAAGAGGGCCTTAGGAAAGAAAAGCAATACTATTAACCATATATAAGTTATACTAGATATTATAGTTGAATATTTTAGAAATACTAACCTTATTAGGTTTAACTATATCCCCTAGCTTATATATATTAAGACCGATAACTATTATATAAAAGCCCCCCCTTTAAAGAACGGCTAAAAATCCTTTAACTAATACCTCGCCTAAGCTAAAGCAAAAAACTAACTTATTATCTACTATACTAGGGCCCTATTCTGCTCCCTTACTAAGATAGATATATATACCGAATAGCTTATTGGCTAACTCTAGAGTATTACTAATATTGCGGCACTAAAGAGGGCACCTAAAGCTCCCGGTATAGAGCCTTAGTAGAACTCTTGCGCTAAGATGGCCTAAATAGTAGTAAAAAAGGCCTACCGAAAATAGGCAGTATACTATACCCTAGAGAACCTTAATACCGCCTAAAAAGCAGGAGCGATTTAATCTTATATTATCTAAGAGGAATAGCGCCAATTATAACAAAAGGCCCTTAATAAAGCAACCGTATAGAATGCTAACCTATAGTCTCTAGAGAAATAGGCTCGCTTATATAATAGCCTCCCGCTTAAATTAAAAGAGATCCCCCCACTAGAATAAAGCAGTCTAGGCCTAAAAGCAATAATATACGAAGAAAAGGCATAAATACTCGCCTAATAGTTCTTCCCTACCTCTTAGGCTACTTATAATAATATCCCCGATTTAATATTCCCTTAGCTTACTACTACTATATTCCCCTTTATAGACTCCTTTACCTACGAAAAAATACGCATTATATTACGTAATATAGCAGGCTAGAAAGCATTAGGCCTTAATAGGCTCTTGGCAGGATTCCTTAAAGTATATAGCCTTCTATTCGTTTAAACCCTAATATACCTCCTTAACGAAATATACCGCATTAGGTACTACCCGGCCTAATTCTAGGAGGCTAAAGTAGTAATACTATAGAAGCCTAAGAAAAAGCCTAAGGAATACTTAAAGGCAGGAAGATAAAGACTAATATTATTACTTAACCTAATAGGGAAGATTATAGAAGCTATAGTTATAAGGCGGCTTACTATTACCCTTAAGGAGGGTAACCTCCTTTTAGATCTTTAAATAGGTAATAAGGCAAATTAGTTAACCGATATAGCATTAAGCATACTAATAGAGATTATTCGTATAACCTAGTATTATAGTAAGATCGCCTTACTCTTTTAATTAGATATATTAGCAGCATTTAATATAATTAACTATACCTGCTTTATTTACCTACTCTTTAATAAAAGGCTCCTGCTATAGCTTATAGTATAGGTATATAGCTTTACCGATTTATAAATAATATAGATCTATTTTAAAGGATAGCTTATAGAGAAATTGCTAATTACTACTAGGGTATTATAAGGGTCCCCTTTCTCCTTTATCCTTTTCCTTATTTATATTATACCACTCTATAAAAGGCTGTAAAAGGTAGCCTTAATTATTATATTAGGCTTCGCTAATAATATAAATATTATAGCCTATAGGAGAGATATAAGGGAGATAAAGGTGCTATTCGAGAAAGTATAGCTTATCTATAATAGCTAATCTAAATAAGCTAGACTTAACTTTAATCCTAGCAAAAGTAAGCTTATCTATTTCACCTATATATATAAAGCGGATAAGACTATAATATAGCTTAGGACCGTAATAATCTAGCTAAAGTAGTATATTAGATTCTTAAGAGTCGAAATCTACTATAAGCTAAAATAGAGGGAATACTATATTAAAATCGTAAAGAAATTTAAATAGTAGCGATTCGCGCTTATAGTAATAGCGGCTTTAACCTAGGGCTACTAATACCGGGAAATACGCCTAATTTATATGCAGGTTATTTAAACCTCTATTGCCTTTAGCGTAGGGGTATAATATACCCCTACCGCCCTTAAAGGGGTAGCAAAAGGCATTATAAAATCCCTAGCTATAGAATAATTAGCCTACCTTTATATAATTACTAGGGCCTTTAAGGCTATACTACTAAATACCCTCGAGATTAAAGCGGCTATACCCCTAATTAACTTCTATTTTAATTATATCTACTAGCGGTTCCTTAAAAGAATAGAAAAGATAAGTATAACCGATAGGATTAATTATATATTAATAGTAGTAGCGGTAATACTTTAATGCTATTAAAGGAAAGGTTACTAAAGACCCTTAGCCTATATATTATTCCCCAATTCTAACCCTAGCTAGCTTTCGGCTAAAAAGCGATTAATAAAAGATTAATATAACTAATAATAGAGCAATTAGGCAGTAATAAAGGCGAGATGCCCCTAATATAAGACCCTAGCGGCTAAAAGGGCATTAGACTTCTAATCTATAGCGAAAATAATCTAATTATATAAAGGTTTATAGAAGTATAAATCGGCGATATTTACCTAACTTTATATAGAAAAAATCGGCCTTAACTCCTTCTTTTGCCTCTAATAAGTTCCCTTAGTATTATTACCTCTCTATTACTATAGGGAAGGCCTAAAAGACCTTTATTATATTATCTTTTCCTATCTAAAGTACTATAGATAAAGGCGTATACTCCTTAGGCCTAGTCCTAGCCCTAGCTTGCTTCGCGACTAATATAGTATATTTATTATACTTAATAAATTATACTTTATATAAGTAATTACTTATTAGATACTTAGTATCGATTGATTTAATTAATTCTAGCTCGCCTAATCCCTTTAATATAGTATAGCTAGAGGCGCTACTAAATACCCCTGCGTAGCCCCTATATAATATTCACGGTAATCCTATAATGGGAATGAGGTGCACTAGGAATAAGTAAATCTCTTAGGCCTTACGGGCCGAAACTAGTTAATAGTTATTATATTAGTAATAAGGGCATTCTCCCCCCCCTCCCCCCTTTTGCCCTCTTTATTATTTTCCCCCCCTTTATCCTTAGTCTATTCCCCCTCTAAAGCCCCCTCTCCCCCCTCCTCTTAGGCTAGGAAAACCTATAACGATATAGCGATATCCTTTTAGGTGTAGGCCTATCGTTCTAAGGCGAGGACCTTCTTCTCTTTAAGAGTTAGTATCTCTTAGGTTGCCTTAGGAGTGCTAAAGCCCCCTACCGCTGCTACTACTATTACTACTACTGCCTGATTATACCCCTAAGAGGTAGATGCCTATTTAGCCCTCTGCTAGAGGGCCTTATAGTTATTTACCTAAAGCTAAAGATAGTCAGCCGGTAGCTTACGCTATATATAAATTAAAAATATATCTCTATCCCCTTAGTAATAGTCTCTTATGCATCTAGGAGCTCTTATATTAGGACTTAATTCCTAGGGGTCCTCTCTAGGGATATATATATTTTACCTATAAGGGCATAGGGATAGTAAGCCATACTAGTCCTTACCTATATTAGCTTCGCTAAAGAGCAGGTATAACCCGGTTTATACCTTATTAATTATAGTATTAATACTTAGGATCCTCTAAGCGCATTAGATATAGCCCGTAAGGCTATACATATAGTTCTCCGGGCTATATTATAAGGGTCAGCTATAGTCCCGCCGCACATAAGACTTATACTTACCCCTTTATCTAGTATCGCTAACTGCTTAAGTAGCTTCGCTATTATTATTTTTATTATTATTAGTATTATTATTACTGCTATTATCATTACTACTACTGCCGTATTGCTAATAGGGTTAGCACTAGCCCTATACTGCAATAGAGGGGTCATTATATACCTTAAAATTAGCGCTATAAAGGAAAAGAAGAAAAGAAGAAAAAGCACTAAGTTAGGGGGTATTACTAACCTATATACTGATATAATGCCTAAGGCTGCCCGCTTTAACCTTTAGAATTAGCTTACTTCCTCTTCCGACCTAAAAATTAATGCATACTAAGAAGCGCCCGGGCTACTATAGATGCGCGCCCGGCGAGAATATGCCTACCGCGAGCGCGCTGCTGCCTTTACCCCCCCGGCTTTACCCTCCTCTTACTTCTTACCCGATAAGATTACCGACTTGGACCTAATACTCCGGGACTTCTCGCTCGCACTCTTCCTATATAATACCGCTAGATATAGTCCTAAGCGGTTACGCACCCTATTCTCTTACGTACTAGATACCCGCCGCCCCTAATATAGGGCGATAAAAAGCAGAAATCAAGAAAGTAGGAAGGGTTTTCCTCCCGGCTATTAGGTTTTTCCCTTTCCGAATTATCTATATAGAAGTACTAGATAGGTTATTTAGCTTTAAAATAGCCTCTAGCGTAATTTAATAATAATAATAATAGTAGTCTAATATACCTTAGTATAGAGGGAGACTAAAAGCCTTCTCCTTATTAAAGAGGTTAGTAAATTCCTATAATTCTATTAGGAGTATTTACGGCTCTTATAATTATAAGGCAGAGTCTTAATAAGGTAGTAGTATAATATAGAGGATGTATATTATCTCCTATAAGCTTATTATAATAAAGGAAGTCAATTAGTCCTTACCTACTTTAGTATATTATAGAAGACTAAGCTAAGGATATTTACTATAGCTAGGCCCTATTATCTTTTTATTAATTTTTGAACAATAAGGCTATCTACTAATCTGATTTTTAATTAGCGCCGCTTTACCTATAATATAATATTATAGTGCTCTATCTAAGGTATCCTAAAGATAATATCGCGGGTAAGGCTTAAGATAATATAAAGTATAACTATAGACGGCTATCTATCGATATCGATTGCTATATAGATAATATAAGTAATAGAGGAATATATTACTTTACGTTCTTTTAAACGGCTTTAAATATCTATTGCTATTCCGATTTCCTTATATTATAGCAAGCGGATAGGTTAGAGGCCTAACTATTATACTATCTTTTTGCTTATAGCGCTATAGTAGTTATATCCCGAGTCGATTAAGGTATTGATAAAGGTATAAGATTTATATAAGATTAGTACTAAAAAGGGGTATCTATCTATTTATTTTATAATCTCCTTTAATTCCTTCTATAATTAGGCTAGGGTCTATATATATATCTTAAGTCCTCTAATAAGATTAGGTTTAAAGGCTATACTTTTTCCTAGTCTTTATTACTATACTTAACCTCTACGATTTATAAATTAAGTAAGGCTACTTTAGTTATATTAAGTCGGATTGCTAGCAGTAGGTAATATATAAATATCTAATATTTAGGAGAGCTATATTAAAGATAAAGACTTTTCTTTCTATAATCCTTATATTGTTCTTTAGAGACCTATATTGCTTTAGATATATACTAATTACCCTTTAAGTCTAACTTATTAACGCCTGATATTTATATATCGCCCTTAGAATCTTAGGCGTAAATTAATTAGGAATAGGCCGAGCCCGGTTAGTAGTTAATAATCAGGCTAATCTTAATATTAATAGCAATTTATTAGTAGCGGTCTATCGCCGAATAATAATCGTAATAGGAGACCTTAAGGCTAATAATCTTATTAGCTATACGAGTATTAAGCGCCGATCGAAGGTATTCTAATTTAACTTCTTTAGGCTAATCGAAACCGCTAATAAGTATAAGTTTTTCCTTAAAACGCATAAAGAAGGCAGCAAAAGGTTCCTTTAGGCCTTAGTATAAAGAGTGCTTAAGCTTAGTAATAGTGCGATCCTACCGGTATAAGTCCTTCAAGAGGCATTAGAAGTATTCAAAGAATTTTATTATATTATAATTATAAGCTATATTATTCTTAAAGAAGGCTATGACCTATAATTAGACTATAGACGATAGGTTCTAAAAGATAAATATTTATTAGGTCTTTTTATCTCCAATAAAATCCTTATCAACCTTAAGCTTATATTATATAAAGGTCCGCTAGGCTGTAAATATAGCCTTTTTGCTATTAAAGGGGTCCCTTATTAGGATTAGCTTATGTTTTAGCAAGGTATTTTAAGTAGTAGGGAGGCGGTCGTTCTATTATACGATTAAGGCCGGTTAGGTAGCATTTTAGGAGCTATGTGACTAATTCGCAAAAAAAGTCTACAGTAAGGCGATAATAGCAGTAAGATACTATGCATTAGTCTATATTTGCGCCTCTATCTATTATAACCCTATTGCAAGTTGCTCCACTTAGGTATATATATTATATCGGGGGCGTTATAGTCTTAGGTTGTTTAGACCCGTTTCTCTAGGTGTACTCATCTCGATATCTTATATAGCCTGCATTATTGGCTCCATAATATAAGGTTATAATAGCAAGGCTGAGAGAGTTTATTTCAATATAAAGGACTAGCCCTAGGGCTACTGCGAATAGGCATTAAATAAATATATTAAATAGACTAAAGAGGAAAGAGAGAGGACCTAAATAGGGGCCTCTTAAATGCCTATTTATCCCTATATAGTATGGGTTGGGGTCCTGGTGTAGTCTTGTGACCCTATGCCGTTGACTTATCTGACCCTGCCTAGGCTAGGCACGGGCGCAGCCCGAGTCCTAGCCATATTATAGCGCGGGCGTAGCTCGAGCCCGTGATAGATTTCCTACTTAATTTTCTAAGAATATCCCTATTAAAGATATTAAATTAAACCTAGCTTAAGATAACGGCCCCGGCATTAGTAGAATCGCTATAAAGAAACCCTATAAAGAAGTAATAAAAGCCCCCCTAATTATTAAAGTCACTAATATAGAAGCAGTAAACCGACTCTATAAGACTAGAGTTATCTATTAAATAGAAATCTTTAAGGCTAAACCATATAATAAAACTATCTACCTAAGATAGTACTACTAATACTTTAAATTCGGATATATCGTAAACTACTGCATAAATACCCCTTAATGCGGATAATATAGTATAGAGAGACACCCTAATAGAGATAAAGACTGCCTTAGTATTATTAGTAATAAAAGAGAGTACTATCTTAACTACTAGGGACCCTATCCGGCTTAGTCTCGATTCTACCCTATAGCGAATAGGCAATAGGATATCGTAAGATAGGCATTAAAAACTTTCGCGATTTCGCCCGCACCTAGGTAGCGGTACGGAACCGCCTCTAAAATTAATTCTAATATTCCTAATCGCTTCCTCTTGTCTATTTACCCCTCCTTACCTATAGCGCACTACATCCAGGGAGTAGGCGCGGCGGGCGCGAATAAAGTAATAGATATCGACGGAGGGAATAGGGGCGGCATTATATACAGCCGCTATAACCTAACTATTACAATTGTAAATAGTATACTACACAATTAGACCGAGACCGAGCCTACCTAGGTATAAAAGCAACCTACTACTATTATAATTAAAGAATCGATGAAAAAGCTTTAGGATTATATCCCCCTAATAGTACTAAGATAAATACGAGAAATTATAGAAATTATAGCTAATACAGCCTATAGTAAGGCCACCCTAGACCCTATTGGCACCCTTACTAATATAATTTTAAAGACTATCGAAAAAGCCATTAAATTGGCCTTTTAGGATATCCTAAAATAGGCACCGGCTACTATTTAGGCAAATATCGCGGCATAAGGATACGCTGCCGCTACTATACCACCCTAATATACTATCGCTCCCCTCCTAGTCCTGCTATATATCTATAGGGATATTTTAATTTAAGGCAATATTATTAGTAAGGTCTTATATAACCGAATACTAATTGAAATTATAGATACTATTAATAGAGCAACTATGTTAAAATCCTATAGTAGCCTACTAGGCTGCTGGCCTAATGCCCTACTGGCTTACTGACCTTCTAGTCCTTATACCGTCTCTTAGACTTACGGTGGTCTTACCAACCCAGGCCCTTGCCTTTTACCTTAAGGATTTTCAGTGGATTATTTACTGTATATCAAGTAAGGTAGGCCTTATTAAAAAAGGTGTGGCATTGCTAAATTAGCGTGGTGGGCCTACTAGTGTGGTAGCGGCCTACTAGTGTGGTGGCTAGTCTACTAGTGTGGTGGGTAGTCACTAGCGTGGTGGTTAGTCACTAGTGTGGTGGCTAATTACTAGTGCGGTGGTTAGGGTGGTTGGAAAGGCTGGATATAGTGGGGCTGCTGACGTATTATATACGTGGCATAGCGAGCATTACGGGGAGCTTTCTTACTGGCTACCCTGGATGCCTGGGCCCACCCCTTCTTCGTGTATATATAGGATAGCTTTCCCCCTTCTTTCTAGATAGTAGAAGGGTAGCACAATCGAGTCTGTTAATGCACTATATGCCTCTTAACTTCTTACCTTCCCTGCGTTTTCTGGTTATCTTATATTTGCCTTGCCTTTACACTTGCCCTGCTTTATAGCACTTGTATAGTCTTAGGACTTGGTGAAAAATCTAGTATTTATACTAAGATTAGTTCACAGGTCGCAGACAGTCTTGTGCTATCTAGCTAGCTAGTAAGGCTCTGCTTTTATAGTGACCTTGAAAATTGCAATAAACTATTAGGAATGCTGCGGTTGCGGCATATAAACTATATAGCGGCGATACTATCGTTATCTTTATAAAAAAAGTAGTAAAAAGTCTTATCGCCGATATAATCTAGGTTTAACCTGCCTTTAGGCAAGAGGCGGAACTAAACTAATGCTTATTTAGCCTTATTATTAAGAGTTTCCCTACTAATAATATAGCTAATATTGTAATTAAAGAAATCTACTAAAACCTTACTAAATGTCACGGGCTCGGGCTACGCCCGCGCCACAATGTGGCTAGGACACGGGCTGCGCCCGCGTCTAGCCTAAAAAGGGCGACAGATAGAGTCATAGGACTATACTAGGACTCCGATATATATCACGATTGGGATATAAATAGACTAGATAGAAGGTTCCTATTTAGATCCTTCTCCTTCCTCTTTAGTCTATTTAATATATATTATCGATGCCTATTTGCAGCCGCCCTAGGGTTAGTCCTTTATATTTAAATAGACTCTCTCAGCCTTACTATTATAACTCTATATTATAGAATTAATAATATAAGCGTTACACGATATCGAAATGAGTATGCCTAATAAGATAGGGGCAGATAGCATAAGGCAGTAACGCCCCCGACGTAATACACACACCCAAATATAGCAACTTTCTAAAGGAATGCAATAGATTTAATCGCAGATAAACTCTTTATAGGCCTATCTCGCAGAGCAGGTAAGTAAACCCCAACCAGAATACCAACCGGTCCTAGTAATACAATAAGGCGGACTTATCCCCCTTACTACTCTCGATGCGGCTTATATTTAACCTAAGTATAAGCCGATCCCAATAAAAGACCCTTTTAACGGCAAAAAAATAATATTTATAGCCTAGCGAACCTTTATACAATATAAGCTAGAGGTCGATAAGGATTTTATTAGGGACGAAAAGATATAGTAGATATTTATCTTTTAGAACCTATCTTTTACGGTCTAATTATAAATTATAGCCTTTTTCGAGAATAGTAAGGCCTGCGATTATAATATAATAAAGTTCTTTAAATACCTTTAATATCTCTTTAAAGATTTATATTAATAAAACTATATAATTACTGAACTTAAGTACTCTTTACGCTAAGGCCCTAAAGAACCTTTTACTGCCTTTTTCGTCTAATTTAAAGAAAAGCTAGTGCTTATAAAAGGAATTAGCTAGCCTAAGGAAGTAAAACTTAAATACCTCTACTCTATATTAAATGCTAAAATAGCTAATAAAATTATCGGACTTAGGGTCTCCCGTAATAACTACTACTTAGTAGTTAACCGCTACCGTTAGATTGCTATTAACCTTAAGATTAGCCTAACGTTTAAGCGCTACCTTAGCCCTCTTTATAACCGATAAAATAATAACCGGGACGTAAAGGGTAATATATAAATAATAAATATTAACTAGCTTGCTTTAAAGAGTAAGCAATATATAGCTAAATAAGTTTTATAAGAGGTTCTAAATGAGTGATAAGAGAAGGATCTATACCTTTATTATAGTGCTTCTACCCACTATATATAGAAATATTATTTGCAAAAGGCCTATAGACCGGGAATAATTAAGGTGGCTATAGTAGACTCTTAGGCCGCTAAAGACGATAATAGTAATAACTTTTAGGGAAAAGACTAGCCTTTAAGCCTAATCTCGCGAGAGGGCTTAAAGTATATACTTAGAACCCCAATCGATTACGAAAAAGACCCTATATAAAAGAGATAAAAGAGATTATAAAATATATAGATAAGCACCCCTTTTTAATACTAATAATATATAAATCTTATACTTTTATTAATACTTTAATCGACTCGGGTTATAATTACTATAGCACTATAAGCGAAAAAACGGTATAATAGTTAGGTCTCTAATTTATCTGCCTATTATAATATAGGATAATTAGAACGGCAGTAGAGATTTAGAGCTATTTAGGGGAATATAAGGAAGCGACTTCCTCTATTATATATATCGTTCGTATAGATATCGATATTAATAGCTAGCCTTTTATAGTTATACTTTATGTAATCCTAGGCCTTACCTATAATATTATTTTAGGTCTTCCTTAGATAGAATACTGCAATATAATATTATAAGCAAAACGATATCAGATAAAGATTAAAGCGGTAAGCAATCTTATTATTTAGGAATTAATAATATAGCAGTCTAGCCCTACTATAGTTAATATTCTTAGTTTAGTTTTCTATAATATACTTTAGCGGGTAAAGCGTTCTAAAGACTAATCGACCCCTTTTATTGCTATAAGCCTATAAAAGATAATGTATATCCTTTATATTATGCTTTTACTATATTAAGACCCTATACTATCTCTATAAAAGCTATAGGTACTACCCTTAGAGTTATAGGAATTTAGCGACCTATTTAATAAGGAAAAGGCCTCTAGCCTTCCTCTATACTAGGGTATATTAGACTATTATATTCGGCTTAAGAAGGCCCTAAATAGAAATATACTAGACCTACCTTAGGGCCTATTATATAATATACTATAGGATTAGCTATTTAAGGTTCAAAAATAAATAACCGACCTTATAGATAAGGGATAGATTTAGGCGAGCTCCTTATTAGTAGTAGCTTTAGTCCTTTTAGCTAAAAAGGGGAATAAAGGGTGGTATTTTTATATAAATTATCGAGCCCTAAATAAGGTTATAGCCTAAGATCGATACCCTTTCCTACTAATTAAAGAGACCCTATAATCTTTATCCTAAATAAAGTAGTTTACTAAAGTCGATATATACACAATATTCTATAAAATCTATATTATAGAAGGCGATAAATATCTTATTGTATTTTATATGCGATTTAGTCTCTTTGAGTGGCTTATAATGCCTTTTAGCCTTACTAAAGCCCCTATAATATTCTAACGATATATTAATAAGGCCTTAGGGAATATACTTAGGGATTTTACGACTATATACCTTAATAATATCCTTATTTATACCTTAGAATTAAGGGAGGACTATATAGGATGCATTAAGGATATACTCTAACGATTTTAAAATGCCGGTCTTAACCTAGACTTAGAGAAGTATAATTTTGCTATAATAGAAGTCTAATATCTAGGTTATATTATAATAGTAGGAAAAGAGATCTACCTAAACCCCGAAAAGATTAGGGCTATCTAAAATTAGAAAGCCCTTATAAAACTAAAAAGGGTCTAAAGCTTCCTTAGCTTTATAAATTTTTACTATAATTTTATCCCTAATTTCTCCCGATTCGCCGAACCCTTAATTAAGTTAATAAAAAAAGGGGTTCCTTTTTAATAATTAGATAAAGAAGAGGAGGCATTCTAAGCGCTTAAGTATTACTTTATTTTATATTTAGTTCTCGCTTAATAGGACCCTAATAAGGAGATAATTCTTAAAGCGGATAATTTTAGTACTACTTTTAATAGCTGTCTCTCTTAAATTAGGGAGAATAAAATCTTCCACCCTATTATATACTATTCTATACGCCTAATAGATACTAAATAGAACTATATAATTTATAATAAGGAGCTTTTTACTATTATTTTTTATCTTAAGGTGTAAAGGACTGGCCCTAGGGCTACTGCGAATAGGCGTCGAATAAATATATTAAATAGACTAAGGAGGAAAGAGAGAGGGCCCGAATAGGGGCCTCTAAGTAGCCTATTTATATCCATACGTAGCACGGGCCGAGTCCTTAGCGAGCCCTTGTAACCTCGTGCCGATACTCCTAAGGCTAATCGCAGGCGCAGCCCGAGTCCTAGCCATATTATAGCACAGGCGTAGCCCGAGCCCGTAACATACCCCCCTTCTCCGCCTCAGGGTCGGAAAAATCGCCTTCCGTTATTAATCAATCCTCCGCTAGGGACCAATCATATCGCCGATTACTACATCGCGATATCCTTAAATCCATATATAGGCTAATTGCCAGGTATAGGAAGGATTCGTCTATAACCGTAGCGGATATAGCCGTATAATTGACAGGAGTCGTATAGTCATTAATTGGGAATAGTATGGTAGAAGCGCGTGGAAGTTTATCGTCGTGCCGCTAGCTAGAGGTTAACCGATATAGCTAGGAATATTATGAAAAAATTTTTTGCTAGCTACCGGCTGGAAATCTCCCTATAGTTTTTATTTTTCTTCATTAGGGCTCTTTTCCTTCTTCCCTTCTTCTTATTAAGGCTATTAATAAGTATTGAAGGTCCCTATTATCGTAAGTTTTATCCCGTATTAAGCCTATATTATATGCTAATCGGTTAAAGTATTATTTCCATCCTACTCGCATTAGTATTCCTTACTAAATTCTATCTTTATTGCAACTAGCTGCTAACTCTTTTTGTAGCGAGACCCAATCTAGCCTATCGTGAAGCCTATTAGTAAGTCTTAAGTCTTTACCTCTATCGCGAGTGTCTTATGCTGACCCTATTTAGAGCCTAAATATATCCTCATCTGCTATTAGAAGTGCCCCTACTAGGGAGGGATCGAGCCCTACTTATCCCTAGAAGCCATACCGCGCCGCCGGCGATTATCTCCTAGAGGGGGACTCCTTAGATAAGGAGTATCAGTATATAAAGGACAAAGAGTTTCTATATAATAGATACACCAAGCGTATATAGTCAACCGGAGAATTGCCCGTATATAAGCATTACAGGAGAGCCAAAGGGTGCAAAAGCTATACTAATTTTTACGTATCTTACGTATAGCTTAATCAGCATCTCGCGGGGAACCCTACACTATAATATATCTTACGCAGCTAGATTGAAGTAGTAAAGGAGGGGAGGGCTATCGTAGAGCCCGCTTATCCTAAGATAGATATATAGAAAACGTATGCCGCTATCCTTACCCTTAAGTTTCGGGCTTTAAATAATTAATAGCATTATACCTTTACTGCCGAGTAGGTAGCCCCTAGCGCCCCGCGTTTAGCGTTCGGGCTAAAGGATGCTACCGGTATAGTTTCTACCGTATCTACGGCATTAATACCCTCGCGGCGCTAGGCTAGGTCTATTATAGATCTCGCTCCCATTCTAAATATTATAAGGGAGACGTAAGTAGAAGCCCGGGAATATTATGCCAGGATAGAGCAGTACTAGGTTAAAGCTTAACGTCCCTAATTACCCCTGCCCTTATCTCGGCCCGCCCTCCCTATATATTATATAGGGGGGGAACTATCATACGACTAAGGCGGCTAGTATTACGCAGAGGCTCTACTACCGCTAGCATAAGGTTATCTAGTACAACCCCTATAGTAGTAGGTAGACCCCGCTTTATAGCCCCCTGCGCCCTTGCCGTCTTTATCGCGGCCGCCTTTATAGATATTATATCATCCGGCCCTATCTTATTAAAGGGTCTCGTCGTCTCCTAATGCGCCCCCGCCGTATTCGCCTTATAGTATCCTATAGATTCCATTATATTATAGATATATAGGGAACTATCCCCGTCTAATATATAGCCTATATACGCATCTTATCTTATAAGGACCCCTACTGCTACTAGCCTATATATTACTGCAGGAGCAAGAGGAGGCTTAGGGAGATAAAGAGTAGCCCTAAGAAGGGGTATATTAAGGTTAAGCCTATATCGGCCCCGGTTTAGTTTATTATATTATATTTTTTTTTTTTTTGCGTATTTTTATTATTTTATATTTTATTTATAGTGGTAGGCATTTAGCGTTATTTACTAGTCTAATAGACCTCGTTTTAGGACCCAGCTAGGCCTATTATAAGTCCTAATATCCCCCTATTTAGCCTTAAATATTTTTTATGCGGTAGTATCCTCGAAGTTTTCTAGGGGTTCTTATATCGGTAAATTATACCCTTTCTACTTTACGAATATATTGCATTTCTATCTTTAGCTTTATGCATTCTTTACTATAAGTATCTCTTTAACTTTATACTCCTTATATAGGTTCGTAAAGTCTTAGAGAAGGATAAGTAGGGGCCTAGGTTATATATCGGTTATTACTTAACTAGGTAATAGATTAAAAGCAACTCGTTTAATTAAGTTAATATAGAAAACCGGATAAATACCTTATAGGATATCGAGCTGGATATTAAGTGGTAATAAGACGGCAATAACGGTATATTTAGTAGAGACCTAATTAAGCTTCTTATATAGGCGGTTTATTTTAATATTCTAAAGGTTTAACTATACCTAATTACTAACTTAAAAACACTCGGCCAGGTATTATAAATAGTTAATAGTATCTTACTATCGTTATTATGCAAAGGCGATAGTAGCCTAGGCTAATTCTTATCCCTCTTTAAGGTTATTAAGAAAGAGAGCTATACGCCCCTTTAGGGTAATTAAGCTTAGGGTTACCTCTAGAGGCAAAGTAATAATTAGAATATCAAACCCATTAAGCAACCGATTTAGGCTAAACCTAATAATAGATAATATCTAGTTATTTAATGCGAGTTGATATACCACAAGATAATATAGCCAATCGTACTAATTAAAAGAAACTATAATATAGAGGACCGCCTATACTTCTTGGTTTATTCGCTCTATGCCGCTATCGGTTTAGGGGTGGTATACTATTAATAGAAGTTACTTAGTCCTAACTGATTTATATAGTATAGACTAAAATTGGCCTATTTAATCCGAACCTCGATCGCTAATAATCTCCCTAGGGAAGCTATAAAAGTACTACTAATACTATTAGAAGCATTCTATATAGTCTTCTGCTTTCATTAAGTATATAGCCTTAAGCTGGATATACTTCGATAAGCGGTCTATAATCACTATAAGGAATCGCGGGTCAGAGGCATTACAGGCAAAAAGGTCGGTTATAAAGTCGACCGATATCTATAATTAGAAGCGGTCTACAATTAGTAGTAGTTACAATAGGCCCTGGCGTAATTAGCGGCTCTTATATACCCTACAGTATCGGCAATTCTGAATATATCTCGCTACCTTAGATGATATATTATCGAAGTAATAATCCTATCGCAATAGTTAAAAGGTAGTGTTTTTCCCTAGGTGGCCCGTAATAGGCGAGTTATAGCAGTATTAGATTATTATGGTAGTTAAGGGCTTAAACGATAGGAGCTATACCTATGCCTAGTAAAGGAGTATACTATATGTATTTAGGGTATAATTGGCAATTTATTCTTATATTGCCGCTTCTACTAGAAATCGTTATTTCCTATTTATAACTACTATCTATCGGGCCTAATATATACTATCTTTAGATATTACTTAATCCTAAATAGCTTAGAGGTAGGAGTTAGTGAAGATATATAGGCCGTAAGGTAGGGTGGTCTATAGGGCCGAGGTTAGTATTATTTTGCCTTCTATCTTATCTATATTAAGTGCTAAAATAGATAGTAGTTTTAGGATCTAGCCGATTTATAGCTCTGCCCTATCTGCCTTTTATTCCTATCGAGAAAGTATATTAGGGCATTAGGCTTATAACCTTAGCTTATACTGAAGATAGAAGTTAAAGAGCGCTAAAGTCTCAGCCTATTAGGCTTATCGCTTAGATATTTCTTATAATCAGGCGAAGTACTTTAGGTTCTTATAGTCGGTAAGGATAGTAAAAGGGGAGACTATTAAGCGAAGTTCTACTAATTACGCCTTAAAGTAAGAAATAATAGCAAAGAGTTCCTTATCGTATATAGTATAGTTCTATTCTGCATCCAATAAGCAAGCGGAATAATATACGATAGGGTAGAGTATACTATCCTCCCCGATTTACAATAGATAGCCGCTAAGGGCTATATTAGAATTATCTACCTTAAGGACCGTCTTCTTATTAGGGTCCTATTAGGCAAGAACTAAAGACGATACAAAATACTACTTAAGCGCTTAGAATGCCGCCTTTTCTTTATTTAGCTATTAGAATAGGACCCCTTTCTTTATTAACCTAACTAAAGGGTCGATAAGGCAGGAGAAGTCTAAAATAAAGTCGCGGTAGAAGTTAGTAAAACTAAAGAAATTACAAACGCCTTTTAATTTTATAGGTACTTCCTAGTTCTAAATAGCTTTAATCTTTTTAGGGTCTAAATAGATTTCCTTTCCAGCTATTACGATATATCTTAGGTACTAGACCTCCTTTACTATAAAGTCGCACTTATTAAGATCTAAATTTAAGCCGGCCTTTTATAATCATCAAAGGACTTCCTTAATACGCCCTATATAGTCCGCCTTTATTCCCCCGGTATAGATTAAGATATCGTTAAGATAGGCAGTTATAAAGTCTCTTAGTGTATTCCCTAAGGCCCTATTAATATATCTTTAGAAGGTCGTAGGGGCCTTAGTCAGGCCAAATAGTATAATAAGCTATTTAAATAATCCGAATTATATGCAAAATGCGGTTAAATATTTATCGCCCTTTACAATATATATCTTATAGAATGCTACGTATATATCAACCTTAGTAAACTATTTCGCCTAAGATAAGGATCGTAAGGTCTCTTTAATTAAGGGGAAGGGGTATTAGTCTTAGACCGTAACCTTATTAAGGGCCCGGTAGTCGATATAAAAACGCCACCCGCTATTCCCTTTTCTAGCTAGTAGGACTAATGCCGCTGCCGATAAGGAGCTCGCGTAGATTTATCTTTTATCTATTAGGTTAATTACTTATCTTCAAACCTTAAGTAACTAATCTCGTGGCATATTATATAATAGGCCCTAAGGTAAGTCTAGCTAGCTCCCATCCACAGTCTTTTTAAGCCAGATATAATAGTTTAATATACCCTAGTGCAAAGGGAGACTAAAAGCCTTCTCTTTATTAAAAAGGTCGGCGAATTCCTATAATTCTATTAGGAATACCTATAGCTCCTACGATCGTAGGGCAGAATCTTAATAAGGTAATAGTATAACGCAGAGGATATATATTATCTCCTATAAGCTTATCGCAATAAAGGAAGTCGATCGGTCCCTAGAGCGTTTCGCTTACTTTAATATACCATAGAAGACCGAGCTAAGGATATTTACTATAGTTAGACCCTATCGCCTTTTCGTCGATTCCTTAATAATAAAGCTACCTACCGATCCAATCTTCAATTAGTATTACTTTGCCTACAGTATAATATTATAATGCTCTATCTAAGGCATCCTAAGGATAATATCATAGGTAAAGCCTAGGATAATATAAAGTATAACCGTAGATAGCTATTTATCGATATCAATTGCTATATAGATAATATAAGTAATAAAGGAATATATTACCTTATATTCTCCTAAATGGCTCCGAATATCTACTGCCGTTCCGATTTCCTTATATTATAGTAGGCGGATAGGTTAGAGGCCTAACCGTTATACTATCCTTTCGCTTATAGCGCTATAGCAGTCATATCCCGAGTCGATTAAGGTATTAATAAAAGTATAGGATTTATATAAGATCGGTATTAAAAAGGGGTATCTATCTATTCATTCTACGATCTCCTCTAATTCTTTCTATAATTAGGCTAGGGTCTATATGCGCATTTTAAGCCCTCTAATAAGACTAGGTTTAAAGGCTATTTTTTTTCCTAATCTTTATTACTACTTTCGACCTCTACGACTTATAAGTCAAATAAGGCCACTTTAGCTGCATTAGGTCGGATTACTAGCAATAGGTGGCATATAAACGTCTGATAATTGGGAGAGCTATATTAAAGATAAAGACCTTTTTTTTTACGATCTTTATGCTATTCTTTAGAGACCTATATCGCCTTAGGCGCGCATTAATTACCCTTCGAGTCCAGCTTATTAATACCTAATATTTATATATCGCCCTCGGAATCCCAGGCATATATCGGTCGGGAATAGGTCGAACCCATATAGTGATTAATAATTAAGCTAGTCTTAATATTAATAGCAATTTATCGGTAATAGTCTACCGCTAAATAATAGTTATAATAGGAGACCCTAAGGCTAATAATCTTATCAGCTATACAAGTATTAAGCGCCAATTAAAGGTATTTAAGCTTAACTTCCTTAGGCCAACCGAGACCGCTAATAAGTATAAGTTTTTCCTTAAATCGTATAAAGAAAGCGGCAAAAGGTTCCTTAGGGCCTTAGCATAAAGAATGCTTAAGCTTAGTAATAGCGCGATCCTATTAGTGCGGGTCCTTAAAGAGATATTAGAGGTATTTAAAGAACTTTATTATATTATAATTATAAGCTGCATTATTCTCGAAAAAGGCCGTGACTTATAATTAGACTATAGACAAAAGGTTCTAAAAGATAAATATCTATTAGGTCTTCTCGTCCTTAATAAATTCCTTATCGACCTCAAGCTTATATTGCATAAAGGTCTGCTAGGCTATAAATATAGCCTTTTTGCCATTAAAGGGGTCCCCTATCGGGATCGGCTTGCGTTTTAGCTAGGTATCCTAAGCCGTAGGGAGGGGGGCGTTTTATTATACGACCGGGGCCAATTGGGTGGCATTTTAGGAGCTATTTGACTGGTTCGCAAGGAGGGTCTACAGCAAGGCGGTAATAGTAGCAAGGTATTGCGCATTAGTCTACATCTACGCCTCTATCTATTGTAACCCCGATGCGAGCTGCTCCACTCGGGTATATATATTACGTCGGGAGCATCGTGGTCTCGGGTTGTCTATACCCGTTTCTCCAGGTATACTTATCTCGATATTTTATATAGCCTGCATTATCGGCTCCATAATGTAAGGTTATAACAGCAAGGCTGAGAGAGTCTATTTAAATGTAAAGGACTGGCCCTAGGGCTACTGCGAATAGGCGTCGAATGAATATATTAAATAGACTAAGGAGGAAAAAGAGAGGGCCCGAATAGGGGCCTCTAAGTAGCCTATTTATGTCTATACGTAGTATGGGCCGAGTCCTTAGCGAGCCCTCGTAACCCCGTGCCGATACTCCTGAGGCTAGTCGCGGGCGCAGCCCGAGTCCTAGCCACATTATGGCGCGGGCGTAGCCCGAGCCCGTGACATAAGGTATAGTTAGCTAAACTCTAATCGATAGCCTCTTTATTTACTATTTTTATAAACTATAAGAATCTAGAGTACTTTACTTAACCCTATAAGATATTAGAATAGTAGGCTAAATAGGCCGAAATATTAATACTCTTTAATTTCTATCTTTAGTATAAACTAAAGTTATAGGCTTAATACCCTAATACTCTATCTCGATAAAAATAGGAAGTTAATAGTATAATACTAAAGATTAGCTAGATCTTAAAACTACTATTAATTTTAGTACTCTACTTAAACTCGACTACCGAATTAATTCCTATAGCTATACCTTTAGGATTTAGCTTATTTAATAACTTGCGTATTTTCGCCGATTTTTACCTCTAGGCACTCTAGGATTAGGCTATAGCTGCGGATAAAATATATAGGGTATACTAGGTAATAGTAGTAAAAGGCGAAAGACGTTTTCCAACTAAGGCTTTAATAAAGGAATAGATTATAGATTACACCCTAAATGCCTATAGCGCGCTTCTCTACTAGGGGCAGATATAGCTCCCTTCTTTTAAACCCCTAACTACTATAGTTATATAGCAATACTATAAATTACCTACTTTAGGCTATCTAGGGAAAAATACTATATTCTAATTATTATATTAAGACTACTACTTTAATAATATATCTTTAGCGGTAGCAAGATATATCTAAAATTGCTAATACCGTAGGGTATATAAGAGCCGATAATTGCGCTAAGGCCTATTATAGCTATTACCTATCCTAGACCAATTTTAATCGCAGATTTCTATCGACTTTATAATAGATCTTCCTATATGCAATATATCTAATTTATAATTCCTTATAGTTATTACTAATCGCCTATCGAAGTATATCCAGCTTAAGGCAATATACTTTATAAAAGTAGAAGACTATATAGAATAGTTCTAATAGTACTAATGGCATTTCTATAGGTTTTTTAAAGAAATTATTAGTAATTAAAGATCCGACTAAATAGGATAATTTTAGACTATACTTTATAATTTAGTTAGGACCGAATAACTCCTCTCGACTTTATATCACCCCTAGACCGATAGCAGTATAAAATAAATAAACTAAAAGGTTTAGGCTATTTTATATATTATAGTCTCCTTTAACTAATATAATTAGCCAAAATACCTTCCGGTATACCAATTAGTATTAAATAACTACATATTATTAGTAACCGGTTTTAGTCTTAATCGGCTCCTTAATAGATTTAATATTTTAATAGTTATATCGCCTCTAGATTTAATACTAAGTTTAATGACCCTAAAAGGGCAGGCCGCCTTATTTTTAGCTATACTCTATAAGGGATAAAAAGTAGCTTAAACCGCTATTGCTTTTATATAATAGCAGCAATAGGATGCAACTAACCATTCGCACTATTTAGTAGAATATTTTTAAATCGGGGATTAAATATAGCTTACCTTACGTAATATTAAAATAAACCGGCCTTATAAGAAGCTCGACTAGGTCTTAATAAAATATATAGTTATAGCTATACTATCTCTACTTAATATTCGACTTAATATCCTATAAGGTATTTACCTAGTTTTCTATATTAATTTAATTAAATAAGCGGCTTCTAACCTACTATTAAGCTAAAAGGTAACTAATATATAACCTAATCCCTTATATATACTACCTTAGGACTCTAATCGGCTATATAAGGAATATAAAGTAGAAGAGATTTTAACTATAAAGAATACTTAAGGTTAGGGGTAGAACTATAATATACTTATAAAATAGAAAGGATATAACTTACCTATATAGGAACCCCTAGAGAACTTCTTAAAGATAGTAGTATAAAAGGCATTTAAGGCTAAATAGAGGGATATTTAGATATATAATAGACTTATATAGCCTTAGGATTAGATTTTAGACCTATAACCTTAATATCGTCTAATAATATAAAAAAAAAAAAAAAAACTAATCCTTTTCTTTTCTAGTAAAGTAATCTAATAAGTTTTAGTATTTATCTTTTATTTCTTAGTAACTCCGGCCCTATCCCTATATTTATTAATTCCTGCTTCCCCTGCTACCCTTACCTTTATCGGCATTCCCCTGCCCCCCCGTAGGATTTAGTAGGGGGGCATATAGGGGAAGGGGGGGGACTATAAGATAATAGGGTAGGAAAGGCAGTAGTAGTATTAATAGTATAATTAGCGGATACTAACTAGGAAGAGTATAGCTTAGGTACCTATAATAGGGTATAATAGGTCCGGAGGGATATACTTATAATGCCAGGCCGGCAGTAATAGGACCGGCCTTAGCTTATAGCGCGATTATCGGTATAAGGGCCTAAAGTAAGGCTATTCTAGTATAGGATAGGGATACTAATTAAGGGGAAGTAGGCGGAGTATAGGGCGCGGGTATAATAGGGGCGACCTAATATACGAAACTGGTTATCGCCTCTACTATAATCTGTGTATTTTATTGTTACTCCGCGAGTAGTTATATAATAGGCGCTATAGAGTTGCCGCCAGCCTATTAGGACTTAATAGCTAAAGCAGAAGGAATAATAGTTATTATAAGAGTAGTAGGAATCGACCTACCGATATTAGCAGCTAAAGCGTATATAAAAAGGGCTATTATAATATACTCTTACGCTATAGCCTATAGTTTATCCTATTAACGATATAGTATATTAAACTTAAGGCGAAGATAGGCTTTTCGGCCTAGGATATCTTTTACCTTTAGATAGGCAGCTTCCTTAATACTTTATTTCTTTTACGCTATATAAATAATACGCTTTATCACCTGCCGCAATTAGGGATTTATCGATATTATATACTCGCACTAAATATATATCTTATATTTCTAATAGCATCGAATATAAGCCTAAGAGCGACCGGCCTATATACAAACAATATATTCTCCGGTATCTATAGTATACTGCATATAGGCAATATAAGTATATTCGACCTCCTCGATATTATTAGTATTTAATCCCTTAGAATCCCTTTAGATGAGGAACTCTCCTATAGTGTATTTCTTTTATAACTATTAATATAACGATCTAATAATAGGCGAGGGCGGTATTTTCCTAATGCATAAAGGTATCTAGGGCATAATAACTAATAAGGAGAGAGCTAAAAGTACTCCTAATAGGATCTTTAGGGTAATAGCTATCGAAGAAGAAGCCTTTATTAGTATTACTCCTAACGACGATAATATATAGGGAGGCGATAATAGGACTCCTATATAAAAAGGGGCGGGAGGACCTTAAGAACGCGAGGGGGATAATAAGGCCCCCGCATTAGGCGATAAGGACTCTACCGAACTCTTATTATTATCGGAAATAATAATAAGCTTAGAGCTAGGGGGGGAAATACGCGACCGTCCTAAAAAGGGTATAAACTATAGCGGCCGCGATGGCGTTTCTAGCTAAAAACCTCCTCTGCGCCTAGCACTTCTAGGGTCTCCGGCAGACGCTTAAAATAGACCCGATAGGGTTATAAGAGGGTTCCGGCTAATAAGTATACTCCTATCTATTAGTCCTCTAGATAATATAGCGATAAATCTAACGTAATAGCAAACGGGGGGAGACCTAGATACCTATTAGTATTAGACGATTCACTATGCGGACCTAACACAAATAAGCTAGGAACTTTCAATAGCGTAACTCTATTAGTAGGGATAATCCTCACAATAGTAGTAAGGCCATAGACTTACTATTAGGAATAATAGCCTTAATAATAGTAGGTATAGGGATAAAGAAAAAGAGAAAGAAATGCAAAAAAGAAGTAGATAAAGGAAGAAGCTTTAATGCAGACGGATTCCTAACCGACGGCTAATAATAAAATTTTTCTACTCCGCGATAGCTACAATATAATTCCTTTTAGCTAATAGCACTATAACCGGCTTTGATAAGATTCTATTATATCTACCTAGAGTATACCGATTCTGGCCCCCGCTATATTTACATCGGTTATATATTGGTATATCTATGCGTCTGATTAATATCCTATATATCTAATTAAGGTTATTTTAGAGGGCTACGAGAGGTTTTAATTGGGGGGCAATATATAAAGGGGATGACTTTAGATAATATTCTTCCGACTCTAAGGTAGAAGAGGGGGGTATATTACGGGCACGGGCTACGCCCGCGCCACAATATGGCTAGGACTCGGGCTGCGCCTGCGTCTAGCCTAAGAAGGGCGACAGACGGAGTTATAGGACTATACTAGGACTCTAATACGTATCACAATTAGGATATAAATAGACTAGATAGAAGGTTCCTATTTGGATCCTTCTCCTTCCTCTTTAGTCTATTTAATATATATCATCGACGCCTATTTGCAGCCGCCCTAGGGTCAGTCCTTCACACTAAAGCAAATAGCAAAGGCTTTATTAAAGCCTCCCCCTACCGCTTACATAAGACCTCTATATAGGCGCCCCTAATTATAGGCGTAAACTCTATCGATCTCGCTAATAAGTTCTATAAGTCTAGTATTATTTACTAGGCAGAGATATTCAAAGCTAAACCCTATAATAATGCCTTATACCTAAAATAATACTATAATTACTTTAAGTTCGGATATATTGCTGCCTATTATATAGTGGCCTTATGGTGCGGCCGATATAGCGCGGAAAGGCACCTAGAAGGGGAGTAGGCCTACTTAATAGTCTCCTATAGATAAAGGGAATTATATTTTAATTATAAAGGACCGCACCTAGTATAGTCCTACCTTTATAAAACCTTAAATAAATAGTAGGAGTCTATTAGGAATTCCTATGCGAGCCGACCTAGGCTCTTTATAGCGTCCCTTATAATATTTATAAATACTACCCCTATTGTAGAGTAGAACCGATGCTAAGTAATTAATGCCTCGCCCCTAAGGGAACCTATTAAGCGTATTATATTAAAAGAATTCTCCTTATATAAGTATAGCCGCCGCCTTAGATTAAGCCGAAGGGGCTTTGCCTTTAGAAGAGTATTTAATACTAGACTAAATTATACTTTTACTGTATTTTTATAACCAGCTCTAATAATAGGATAGATTAGGCCCCTATCGGCCTTAAAGCTTACACCTACCCTAGCCCCGATATCTAACTTTACTACAATTACTAATATACTGCCGCTACTGACTCTTATGCGTCTATCCGTATAATATTAATCCTCTACTAGAATATATAAAAGAAAACCTCCCTTATATAAATAGTGTTTTACTACTAAAGTAAACCTAATATTATAGCGATTTAAGAACCTGCTATGCCTAGCTAAGCCCTACCGAGCCTAAGCCTTAATAAGTATATACTAATAGCATACTATAGACGAGCGGCAATATATATTTATAAGCGGTATAGTCTTAGTATATAGACTACTAAAAAGGGACCTAATAAGTATAAGGTCTGCCTCTTTAAAACTAATATTTATTTTATCTACTCCCTAGGCTATAAATATAATTAGACTACCCCTTTTATAGACCTTATATAGCTCCTACTCTAGTCCTAAAGTATATTCATTAGGGACTTTAATATATACTATCCCCTATAGGATAGCCTAGATAGAATCTTACCTAATATTAATACCCTTTTCAACTTTATAATACAATAGAGATTTAGCCTTACGACCCCTTACAGTAAAATCATATAGTAAGCGCTAAGTAAAAGAAATAGTATTATCGATTATGCCTAGGTTATATAAGACCTTACTATTAAGTATCTTGGTAATATAGACTTTGCTAAGTCTAATTATATCTTATAGCTTATCTATATCGATATTAGCAACCTATATACCGCTTAAGCCCCCCTGAAAAATAGCTAAAAGTCTTTCGACCGATACTTTATTTAGGTAGAAGCTAAAAACCGCTTTATGCCTGCTGCTACTATAGCCCCGTTTAGCTTTCCTAAAGAAATAGATATATATACCAAATAGCTTATTTGCTAACTTAAAGAGATTACGGATATTATAGCCCTAAAGAAAACCCCTAGAGCCCCTACTATAGAACTATAATAGAATAACTGCACTAAAATAGCCGCTATTGCTATAAAAAAAGCATACCGGAAGTAGGCATTATATTATACCCCCGAAAACTATAGGGCCGCTTAGGATGCAAAAGCTATTTAAACCTAGGTTGTATAAGAAGAGAGATAACGCTCCTAAAAAAAGGTATTAAAGAAAGCTATAGTATAGAATATAGACCTTTAGTCTTTAGAACGATAGGCTAGATTATATAGTAGCCTCCCCCTTAAGTCTAGGGAGATCCTACTACTTAAGCGCGCTAGCCTTAGTTACCCTTTAGTAACTATATATAACAAAAAAGTATAGGTCTTTACTTAATATTTCTTTCCCTAGTCTTATATAATATTTAAAGATATATTAGACCTGACCTTCCCCTAGCTTGCTAATATAGAGTTCCTACTATATAAAAGATTTATATATAAAGAGGTTTATACCGCCCTTTACTATATAGTTAGCTAAAAGGCCTTAAGACCGGATAGGCTACTTATAGGATTCCTTAAAGTATATAGCCCCCCCCTAATTGCAGCTCTTACCTACCTTTTTAATAAATTATACCGCACTAGGTATTACCCGGCCTAATTCTAGGAGGCCTATATAGTTATACTAAGAAAGCTAGGAAAAAAACTAAAAGAATACTCTAAAGTAGGAAGCTAGAGATTAATATCCTTATGTAATCTAATTAGTAAAGTCTTAAAAGCTATAGTAGTACGCTAGCTTATTATTGCTTTTAAGGAAGGTAATTTACTTTTAGATCTTTAAATAGGAAATAAAGCTAATCGTTTTATAGATATAGTCTTTAGCACTTTTATAGAAATAATTTATATAGTATAGTACTATAGTAGGATTGCTTTACTCTTCTAGCTCGATATATCTATAGCCTTTAATATAGTAAACTATATTCAATTTATCTACCTATTATTAGAAAAGAGACTACTACTATAGATCGCGGTATAGGTCTGCGGCTTTACTGCCTTTTATATAGTGCGAATCTACTTTAAAGGTAAATTAATTAATAACCTATCTATTAATATTAAGGTTTTATAAGGGTCCCCTTTCTCTTTTATCCTTTTTCTAGATTATATTATACTACTTTATAAAAGGCTTAAGGAAGTAGCTTTTATTATTACCTTTAGATTCGCAGACGATACTAATATTATAGTATATAAGAGGAATATAAGGGAGACCTAAGCCTTACTCGAAAAGGCATAAAAGATCTATAATAAGTAGTCTAAGTAAGCCGGGCTTAATTTTAACCTAAGGAAAAATAAGCTTATCTATTTTATATACGCCTATAAGGCAGATAAAACGCCAATCTAACTTAGGATTATAATAATTTAGCTAAAATAGTATACTTACTTCCTAAGGATCGAAATCTACTATAAATTTTAATAGTATAAATACTATATAAAGATAGCTAAAAAGCTTAAATAATAGTAACTTGCCCTTATAGCAATAGTAGCCTCTATATAGGGATATTAATATCGGGAGGCCCGATTAATCTATATATAGGTTATTCGCACTACTATTGCCTTTAGTGTAAGAGTCTAATATACCTTTATTGCCTTTAATAAGGTAGCAAAAGGTATTATAAAATCGCTAACTATAGAATAATTATCCTGCCTTCGAACCGTTATTAGGGCCTTTAAGGCTATACTAATAGATATCCTTAAGATTAAGGTAGCTATACTACCTATCGATTTATACCTAAACTATATCTACTAGCGATTTTTAGAAAGGATAGTAAAGACTAAAATAGCCGAGCGAATTAACCGCGCTTTTACTATAGTAGCGGCGATATTTTAATACTATTAGCGGAGTAATTATAAAGGACTTTAGATATATATCTTATTTTTAGACTTCGACTTATAGTAGCTAATAGCTAAGGAATGCCTAGCAAAAGAGTGGCTTACTAAATAATCTAAATATTAAGCCGCTATAAAAGCAAGATAGCGGTAATACGGGCCTATAGCGGTAGAGAGGGCCCTAGACTTTTAATCTATAGCTATAATAATTAAACTTTATAATAGCCTCTTTAAATATAAATCGGCTATACTTACTTAGCTTTATATAGAAAAGATCGGGCTAAATTCCTTTTTTTACTAGCGCTAAATCTTTATTATGCTTTTGCCTTTCTGCCGATATAAAGAGGCCCTTAAAGACTATTACTATTTAATCCTTTCTTACCTATATTATAGACGATAGCGCTAATAGCTATATAGGACCAGCCTAAGCCTTTTTTAAGATTGCCTAGGGATCTCTATCGCTTAAAATAAGCTAAGCTTTACCTGCCGATTTAAATATTAAATCTTTAGCCTCGATTATCTCGATTAGTTTTAATTTACCTAATTACTCTAGCAACCTATCCCTATAGAGGCTTTAAGATAATTCCGATTACCTAATACCGCCCCTAATATCTAATAATAATAACCTAATATAAGAGAAAGGAGATATAGTAGGCAGATAAAAGTATTTAATTTTTAGCTACTCTAAAGTTATAATATTAATATTAGAGCCCTTTTCCCCCCCCCTTCCCCTCTTTTATTAGCCCCTATAATAGCCCCCCTTCTTTTTCCCCCTTTTTCCCCTCCCCCTTTACCGCCCTTTTCTGCCCCTAAGAGATAAATAGCTTTAATACGGCCTAAATACCCTTTAATACCTCTACCTTATACTCCTTAAGGTCTAATGCCTCTTAAGTCACCCTAGGAGTAATACTCCCCCCTATTACTATTGCTATTATTGCCGCCTTCCCCCTACTATAGGCAGTCGATGCCTATTATACCTTTAATTAGAGGGCATAATAGTTATTAACCTATTTATATTAGTACCTATCCTATATAGCCCCTATACCTTATATATACCTCCCCCCCTGCGGCTAATACCTCCTAAGTACTTAAGAGGGCATAAAGAGACTTCTGGTTTTTAAGAGTCTACTTAAAAAGATAATAGGTCTTCCCTACTATAATATACTCGAAATATACTACCTTAGGCCCTATACGGTACTATACTATATTACTATTATTTAAATATTGGTTGGATTAGGGGTTAATTGGTCGGGTTTTACCTTACTAAAAGTAATATTAATAGTTAGGATTTTCGGCTTATATAAAATAAGGGTTGTAAGGCTATCCCTATAGCTCGCCAGGCTAATAAAGATAGGTTAGTAATACTAATATAGTAGGAATAGGGAATACCCACCCCTTTATCTAAAAACACTAACTTCTTTGGTATACTACTATTATTATTATTATTACTACTACTATAGCTACTACTACTATTGCTACTAATGCTACTACTACTAATGCTAATACTACTGCTACTGCCGTTGCTTTTGCTATTGCTATTATTGCCGCTATTGCTAATGCTGCTACTATTGCTATTATTATCGCCCTACCGTATAGGTTAGCATCATCCCTATAGCACTAGAGAATGGGGCTTAAGGGGATTATATACAGAAAAAATAATAGCCTTATAGAAAGGAAGAAAAAGGGATTAAAAAGTCGGGGGGTATTTATACTTTTATATCCTCGCCTGACTAAAGGCCTTTACGCCTTCTCTTTATATTAAGCTTACCCTAATCCCCGACTTAATACCGCTTGCCTTCCATTAAGTACCCCCCCTATAGCTAATTTGCCGCTAATATAGCCCCAATAATAGAAAATTCCTTTACTCTTAATCTAATACCCCTGCGCGATATATACGCTATATAGCCGGCGCGTATATTATGCAGCTGGCGCTGCCCCGCCTATATAACCTCTATTTTACTTTCGATTTATAATATACCGACTTAGGACTACCTCTCCCCTATAGATACTAAACCTACCTTTTTCTAAACCTACTTTTTCTAGATCGCTCTTATACTCTTCCTAGTATTATCGCTAGGTATAATCCTAAGCGATAGTATACCTACTTTTCTTATATGCCGGAAACCCGTCGGCCCCCCTAGAGGCCTGACTTTTTAGTCGTTATAATTATATTAGTAAGAAGGGTTTTCCCCCCGGTCCTTAGGTTTTTCCCTTCTGGATTATCTGCCGGAGTATTAGATAGGCATTTCTAGCTTAGAATAGCCCCCTAGAGTAATTTAATAATAATAATAATCGTAAGATAGGCTTATAGCACTAGACTAATATAATTTATAAATACTAGCACTTTATTAATGCCTTCCCCTTTTATCTTAAAGGATAGGGGCTATAGACGCTTCACTAGTAACTCCCTAAGAAAAGACTCCCTAAAAAAAATAAAATAGTAGACTATATAAAGAAAGCTTTATTGCCCCTAAGAGGACTAATAGTAATAATAATCTTGCCGTATTCTTCTAACCTAATTTATCTAAGCCTACTGATATTAATATACTAAAAGCCCTAACCCCTTAGCCTTAATACTAATAATAGAGGTACTATACTAGAATATATAAAAGAAATTACTATTAGCGTACCTCGCCTTTAACTATAAATCTAAACCGGATATTATCGCCCTTTAGGAATTCGCAGCTTTAGATAGACTCCCTTTATACTTTAGCCTCGGCAGATACTAAGTAGCCGCCTATAGTAGATATATAGCAATCTATATCTATAAAAGATATACTTCTAGCTCTTAAGTAATAGACTTAGATATAGATTAATACTGTATTATACTTTAAAATACTAATATCTATTCTATTTATTCTCTAATCCCTTCCCTAAATTAGTCCATCCCCCTTTAAGAATTCGCCTAAACCCCCCCTCATCCCTATAGTATTTTTACTAGTAACTTTAATATCTATCACTCTATATAGGACCGCTCTTATAAAACCTCCTTAGGCTATAATACCCTCCTCGAACTTATATTAAAATAAAAGCTAACCCTTATAATACTATAGGGAGAGATAACTAAATAAGCCCTAGACAAATATAATAATACTATCGACTATATATAGAGTATAGGCGATCTTAATATAGAGTTTATAGGGGCGGTAAATATTACTAGATCTAATTATATCCTTTAGGTAATCTAAGTAAAATAGGACTAAATAAGTTTTATAAACTACTACTAATATATTAATAGAAGAAACTTAATAAAATCCTTACTTAAGCTAAAGCTAAAGTTAAAATAGCTATTCTATACGCTTTACACCTACCCTAGTTTTCTATAGAAATCGACGCTTTTGCCTAATAGCTTATAACCTAACTATAGGCTATCGCTAATATTACTGTGCCTAAGAGAGGAATTAAACCGCTAAAAAGGGCCTTATAGTAGACCTAAGAAGTATAGTCGGCTATAAAAGAGGCCCATAAGGCTATAAGAAATTAGAGAAAAGACTATATGAGCCTTAATTAGTTAATAGTATAAAGAGCAGAGATAAACTAAATTAAGGTTATCTAATAGGAAAGGCGCTAAATATAGAGAGAAGCTATTAATAAAGCGATAACGAAAAATATAGACTTATAGTCCCTAGAGAAATGGGCCCGGTTATATAGTAGACTCCCTTTAGAATTAAGAGAAATCCTTATACTTCTCTAAGGCAAAAAAGCCTAAATATAAGAAGTAAAAATATATTCCTCTAAAGTAAAAGTACTAATAAAAAGATTCTTTATAACATTAATAGCCACTTTTGATAATATCTTAGACCTATAATTCCCCTGCCTTACTAATACGATATTCGCCCCTAAAGACGAATTCTCTAAAGTAGATATTTATAATACTCTCCGATATATAGCTAGCTAGAAAATACTAAGCCCTAATAGTATACCAATAAGATTCCTTAAAGCCTATAGAGAACCGGTTATTAGAGCCTTAATAATACTCCTTAATGCTATATATAGAACCAGTTACTACCTAATATAGTTCTAAGAAGCTAAAGTCGTAATATTAAGAAAACCTGGTAAAATACCTAAAGAATACTAAAAAGCTAGAGCCTAACGCCTAATATCCCTCTTAAACCTCCTTAGAAAAGTCCTTAAAGCTATAGTAGTAAAGAGACTAATAGTAATTACAGAAGAACGAAAATTACTATTAGATATATAAATAGGCAATAAAGTAAATAGATTAATAGATATAGCACTATATACCCTAGCAGAAGTAATTAAAGCCACTTAGTAATATAAAGGAATAGTATCGCTACTATAATTAGATATCTCTATAGCATTTGATACCGTTAATTATATTAAATTTATATACCTTTTCCTCTAAAGCGGCACCCCCCGATAGATAGCAGCCTAAGTCTAAGGCTTTATTATATTATATTTAGCTAAAATCTTCTTTAAAGGCTAACCTATCTAATGCTTCCTAATTATAGTAGGAGTACGCTAGGGCTCCCTAATCTTTTTAGTCTTTTTCCTCTTCTATATTGTACCCCTATACTATAGACTTAAAGTAGTAAATAATTTGCTAACCCTAGGATTTGCAGACGATATTAATATAATCGCATATAGTAAAATAATGTAGGATATAATTATAACCCTCTCGAAAGTATAAAAGATCTACAAAAAGTAGTCAGTAGAAGCCAGACTAAAATTCAACCTAGCAAAAAGTAAGCTAATATATTTTACTAAATAATACCGACCGGATACCTTAATAATACAACTTAGTAATACAATTATCCAGCCTATATAATATGCCCGATTCTTTAAAGTAGAAATTAACTATAAATTTAGCTGGTCTAACTATAGGGCATGAATAGTAAAGAAACTAGAAAGGCAGAAGCTCGCCCTTATCGCTCTAGCGACCTCTATATAGGGTTACTAATTCCGCAAAGCGCGACTACTATATATATAAGTCACTAGAACTATAATCGCCTTTAGAGCTAGAATCTAATATACTCCTACCAAACTAGGAGAGGTAGCAAAAGGCATTATATATAGCCTAACCGCTAAATAGTTAAAGTGCCTCTATATAGTTATAAGAGCCTACTAAGCAATACCTAATATAATCGTAGAAACTAAAGTAGTAATCCCCCCACTTGATCTCTACCTTAATTAGGCTTAATAATAATTTCTCATTAGAACTTAAGAAAGTAGTATAGCCGACCTTATCTCTAATATATATACTATTATCTAGGCTCAATTATAATAAAGACCTACTTATAGATAAAGGCGACCGACCGAAAATAGAATACTAAACTATATAGCCCTTAAAGACTCGATTTTACTTTAAGATAATAAACTATCCCCTACTTATACTTTAGCCTTTAAATAGATAAAGAAATAATAATCTAAATAGCAACTTACTTAAGTATAATACCTACTAAAAAACCGCCTTACTATTAAATACACTCCCGATTTTACTTTTATAAAAAAGATACTAAACCTTTATAAAAACCTCTATAAATATAAATCCTCCCTCTTTACCTAATTTAGAATAAAAAAAATAAGCCTTAATAAGTTCCTATATAAAATAAAGGTCCTATCTATCTATTATTTATATTATTAATACGGACTTAATATAGAAAGTATTAAATATATAATCCTAAAGTATAGTAACTATCTTAAAAACCCTCCCCTTTATATCTAAAACCGCCTTATATTAGATAAGCGTAGTATTACCTAAGCATTTAAAAATAAAGACTTGGCTAAATAAGTTATTAAATAGGTCCTTAATACCTATAGGCTTAAATAGTTCACCTTAGCTATCGCCTTTACCGCCTATATAGACTTTAGCTCTAATAGCAACCTAATATAATTACACCCCAACCCTAGAATGCATATATATATATAAATAATTATAGATAAAGATATAATTAACCTCTTAGATAGGGAATATATATCCTTTCTATATAAGCTACCTATATAGTTAACGGCCCTAAACCTATAGTATTCTTAGTACCTTTAACTCTCTAGCTTCCTATTTACTCTATATTACCCTTTTTATTACTATAATTATTATTAGGGGCTATCTTTATTTTCCCTTTTCTTTTCCCTTTCCCCTTTAGGGAAAGGGATACTATAGATCTTAAATATATCTTCTAATTAACCCTAGTAGGTAGACCTAGTATTCTTTTTATAGGCGATTCTGCCGCTTTTAACCTTTTTTTTTTCCTTTTAAAGGGGGAAGGGGTAAGGGTATTAGCCTAAAGACAAAAGAAAGATAATAATAGAATTACTAATTTAGCTTATTTAGGCAGCGCCGATTAAGTAGTAGATAAGGGAGGCTTTAATAATAGTATAGATAGCACTTTAGAAGTAAAAACTATTAACTGCAATTCTACTTAGGACTTTATAAACTTTAAAAATGCAACTACTTACTATAATTCATTAGAAGACGGCATTATAGGAGTCTTAGACTAGGTTAGCGAGATCCCCTTACTATAAAGCGGTTCCCCTATAGTAGTTAGACTAAAAATAGGCTCGTTATTGATATCTAATAGAATAATAATAGAATTAATAGGGCTCCTATCGCTAGTAATAGTAGTAAGAGGCTAAAGCTCTTTAACCGATAAAAGAGGCTAGGGCTTACCGCTATAAGCGCGCTCTAAAGCTAAAACCCCCCTTTTAATAAGTCTAAAGAAATCGGCTGGAAGTAAGATTAAGATTATAGGCATTATTATTCGTATTATAATAGTAGAATCGTTTTAGCCCTTTTGGGGAACTAAGGTAATTAGCGTAATAGACCGGTATATAGCCTATTAGGCCTTATAGTACTCGTCTTTATCTACCTACTAAAGTTAATTATAAAGTTAAAAGATACTAGCAAACTAATATACTTACTTCCTACTCGTAAGTATAAACCTTTTATAATGTAAGCATACTCTCTACCGGTTTACGGTTCGTAGTATTACACATTAGGATATAATAAGGCTTCCGCTTCGAAGTATAAGCGAAATAGGCACCTCTAAGTCTTACCCACTATTAGCAAAAAGGCAGATAATAATTAAAGAAAACCTTTTATCCTATTGATTATAATAATAAGCGGCTATATTAGCACCGCAGTATACATAGGGACGATATAGCTATTTTTGAGCTAGGCTAGGACCTAACTCTAGAACGGTAGGCATCTCGAAGAATAAAAGGTGCATAAGAACTATAGTAGTGCAATAGAGGCGGAGCTGCATATAGAGGAATAAAGGAAAATTCTTAGTAATTTTTAATAAGGAATAAAAAGGGAAGAGGAGAGGAAACAAAAAGGTAGGGCAGATAAGTGAGACTTTATACTGCTATATACCCGTACTAGATCACTCGACCGTCCGCTAGCTGCCCTAACCTATACTAGACGAAATTAATAATAATAAAACGCGCGACTTACCGCGTTACTACCGCCTACCCGATATTAATATTACTATTACCACCCCTACCTAATAATACTACCCGCGCTGGATCCGATTCATACCCACCCTAGAGCCAGACTAAAGACCAAGGACTAATAACTAATAACCAATGACTACTAACGCAAGCCACCGCGCCTATCGAGGCGCTCCTACTATCCACACTTTCCTAGCCCTGCTGCCAGACCTAGTCTTACGCGATAGGACATCTTATCGTAATATATAGTAAATCCCTTTCAAATTTAAAGGAATACTACCGAGTAAGGATAGTATATAGGTTTTCCTCCCGGCACTCGGGTTTCCTATATAGATGAGGCATAGAGATACTAGCATTAGGCTAGATGGGGACTCATCCCCCCCTAGATAGCTTAGCTAGTATAATATATATATATATATATATTTCCTATATATACTCTAGCTCTTAAATGGATAAAAAGATAATAATCTAAATAGCGATTTATCTAAATATAATACCTATTAAGAAACCGCTTTACTACTAAATATACCCCTGATTTTACTTCTATAAAGAAGATACTAAACCTTTATAAAAACCTTTATAAATATTAATCCTCTTTTTTTACCTAATTTAAAATAAAAAAAATAGGCCTTAATAAGTTCCTATATAAAATAAAGGTCTTATCTATTTATTACCCGTACTATTAATGCAGACCTAATATAAAAAATATTAAATATATAATCCTAGAGTATAATAATTATTTTAGAAACTTTCCCTTTTATATCTAAGACCGCTTTATACTAAATAAGTATAATATTATCTAAGTATTTAAAAATAAAAACTCGGCTAAATAGGTTATTAAATAGGTCTTTAATACCTACCGGCTTGAATAATTCACCCTAGTTATTATACTTACTGCCTATATAGACTTTAGCTCTAGTAATAATTTAATATAATTGCACCTTAACCTTAAAATACATATATATATATAGATAATTATAAATAAAAATACGATTAACCTTTTAGATAGGGAAAATATATCCTTTCTATATAAGCTACCTATATTATTAACGGCTTTAGACCTTTAGTATTTTTAGTATCTTTAACTCTCTAGTTCTTTACTTACTTTATACTACCCTTATTATTATTATAATTATTATTAGGAGCTACTTTTGCTTTCTTTTTTCCTTTTTTTTTACCCCTAAAGAAAAGGATATTATAATTAAACGAGTCTTTTATTTAACCTTAGTATATAGACCTAGTATCTCTTTTATAGATAGCTCTATTGCTTTTAGCTTTTCTTTTTTTTGCTTAAAAGGGAAAAAGGTAGGGATATTAGCCTAAAGGTAAAGGGAAAATAGCAATAGAACTATTAGCTTAGCTTACTTAAGCGGCAATAGTATAATAGGCGGAAAGAGCTTTAATAATAGCAGTATAGATAGCGCCATAGAGGCAGAAGCTATTAGCTATAATTCCGCTTAGGATTCTATAAACTTTAAAAATGCAACTATTTACTATAATTTACTAAAAGAAGGCAATATAGGATTCTCTAATTAGATTAGCAAGACCCTTTCGCTATAAGGCGGTTCCCTCTTAATAGCCGGCCTAAAAGTAAGCTTATTATCGATAATAATAATAGAACTAATAAAGCTTCTATTGCTAGTAGTAATATTACTAGTAGTAGTAGGAGGCTAAGGTTTTTTAAATATAGAGAGAGGTAAGGGCCCCTTATTATAGGCTTATTCTAAAGCTAAAACTCTTTTTTTAATAAATCTAAAGAAATCAGCCGGAAGTATAATTAGGACTATAGGTACTAATATTTATATTATAAAGGCGGAATTATTTAGCTTTTTTAGGGAACTAAATTAGCTAACGCAATAGACCGATATACGGCTTATTAGACCTTATAGTACTTATCTTTATGTACCTACTAAAGTTAGCTGTAAAGTTAAGAGATACTAATAAGCTGCTATATTTATTTCCTAATTGCAAGTAAAGGCCTTTTATAATACTAATATACTTTCTACTGGTTTATAGTTTGTGGCATTATATTCGAGAATATAATAAGGCTTCTACTTTAAAGTATAAGCGAAATAGGCACCCCTAAGCCCTACCTACTATTAGCAAAAGACAGATAATAATTAAAGAGAACCTCTTATCCTATTAGTTATAATAATAAGCGGCTATATTGGCACCGCGGTATATATAGGGACGATACGGCTATTTTTAGGCTAAACTAGGACCTAACTCTAGAATATTTAATATCTTAAAGAATAAAGGGTATATAAAAGCTATAGTAGCGTAATTGAGGCAGAGTTATATATAAGGGAGTAAAGGAAAATTTTTAATAACTTTTAATAAAGAGTAAAAAGGGAGGAGGAAAAAAAATAAAAAGGTAAGGCAGGTAAAGGAGACTTTATACCGCTATATGCCTATATTAGATCACTCGACCGTCCGCTAATTGCCTTAACTTATATTAGATGAAGTTAATAATAATAAAACATATAACTCACTATATTACCGCTGCCCACCTGATATTAATATTACTATTTACTATTACTATATCTACCTAATAATACTACCTACGCCGAATCTAATGTATACCCACCCTAGAGCTAACCTCATATCTATTAATATGTATTACCGCGCCTATCGAGGCATTCCTACTACCTATACTTTCCTAGCCCTGCCACTAGACCTAGTCTTGCGCGATAGGATACCTCCTCGCAATATATAATAAATCCCCTTTGAATTCGAAGGGATACTACCGATTAAGGATAGTAGGATAGTATATAGGTTTTCCTCCCGGCACTCGGGTTTCCTATATAGATTAAGTATAGAGGTACTAGTATTAGGCTAAATAGGGACCCATCCCCCCCTAGATAGCTTAGCTAGAGTAATATATATATATAACTTCGAACTCTTTATATAGCGTATTAAAGTCTTTAGGTTAATATACGAAATAAATTAATTTTCTTTTTTTACTTTTATGTAAAAACTCCTTGCCTTTTACTTTTTTTTAAATGTTAAACTAAAGCACTAAAAATAATATAAATTAAAAAAGCCTTATTATAGATATAAAATAACGCTAATAATAAGGATATTAATAGTATAAGTTCTTATTCCTACCTAATTTATAAATTATTATAATGAAAAGCGTACGGCGGCTTACTAGTGCGCCTTAATTGGATCAGAGCCTAATGAGAAAGCCGTTCGCCTTTGAAGTTGTACATGTCTTTTAAATAGTAGCACACCTTTTTAACTTTCAAGGTCACTGCATTATATTGCTTTTGTCTTTTTCTTGCTTCTCGAATCATTCTCTCACTCTCGACTCCCTCGTTCGGCAGTGGGTACGGCATCTATCCTGCTCTCTTCGCCTACTTAATGTCAGTCTGCCCGAGTTCCTATCGAGTCGGCAATATTTTGTGCAAATGATGCCTTCATCAGCCAGAAGAGCCCGGCGCGGTCGGCGCGACGCGCGTAGAGATAAAGACGACCTCCACCTCGTCGACTTGGAGGAGCCTTCCCCCAGCCGCCCTGCCAAGCGTCGCAGAAGGACACGGTCATCAGATCCGGCCGATTGCAGTCATTTCTCTTCGTTAACATCAACCTCCCGGACACACGATCATGATGACCTTCGTGGAAGCAATGATGATCAAGTTGTCTCCCAGGTTACTCAGCAACTGAAGAGCCGAGTAGTTCAAGCTAGCAAGGATCACGCCAATGCGATTCACGAGGCTAACCGTGATGGTGTCAAGGCATATGCCAAAGTTGCAGCCCAAGACTGGACATTCTACATAACAAAACTTGCTGTGAATATCGGACGTGGCTCCGAAGTATCTCATGGAGACGATCAGGCCGATTTTGGGGCTCATGTTCACATCGACCTAGGTCCAAGCAAGATGGTTTCACGAGATCACGCATCCATATGCTTTGACTCTAAGGACGAGGAGTGGATCCTTGAAATCAAAGGTCGCAACGGCGCCAAAATAGACGGACGACCTCTTAAGTCCAGGGCTTCGCATCGGTTAGTCTCTGGTGAAGTGATTGAGATTGGCAACGTTGAAATGATGTTCGTGCTGCCTTCCGAGATTTCCCCATTGCACGTAAACGCGGCCTTTCTCCAGCGCTGCGGTTTGACTCCGGAGGCAGTGCAGGCTCCTATATCACGCCGACAGCCACCCATTACCCCAGCGTCTGCTGAATACAAGGGGCCAGGAACTCCGCCACCAGTCCAGAGCAGAGGAGCATCAAGCGCTAAGTCTCCCGCTGTTGCGACGCCAGCAGTGATGATTGGGGCACATGGTGTTGACTTGAGCCAGGATGATAACCAGCACATCAAACCGCAGTACAGCTACGCCCAGATGATTACTCAGGCTATCTTGAATGCGCCAGACGAAAGGCTGAACCTGAATGGCATCTACACCTTCATAACGGACAGCTATTCATATTACAGGCATCAGCAAGCTGCTGGTTGGCAGGTGAGTAGAATCAGGAGATACAGACATCATGCAAATGGCAAGTTGGCTGCCACAGATCAGCGCGCGCTAATCCGTTACTTCCTAATCCATGGTAGAACTCCATCCGGCATAACCTTTCCCTTAACAAGTCATTTGACAAGGTCGCTAGATCAACGGACGAACCTGGAAAGGGGATGAAGTGGCAAATTGTCCCTGAGGCGATGGAGGAGATGGTGAAGAACGCATTCAAAATCGGCCGCGGAGGACATCGAGGCTCATCCGCGCCATCATCGCCCAACCAACTAAACTACATTACGCAAGGAGCCAGAGACATGGCAACACGACAGCAGATATCGGCGAGGAGACGCTTGGTGTCTCCTGTTGTATCACCACCGAATCCCTTATCCGTCACGGCCACCCATTCAACACCGCAACAGCGTTCAGAGCCGCCAGGAGGCCGCAACGCCACTTCAACTGTTGACGGCAGTCCTCTCCCTCGCCACCGAAAGTCTAATCGCAGTATTCCTGATTCCTCGTTTTCCAGTCTAAACCCTCAATCCCCCACACTCACGTTATCGTATTTACAGGATGAAAGTGCGTCGTTGGTAACGCCAGCTCCACCCAGAATTCACCCAAAGCTTGCGCCACCCAGCACAGCCCAACGACCAAGCCAGCACATGCCCACAAGCTCACCAGCGCCTTTCTGGAAATATGCCGACATCAGTAGCACCCCGTTGCGACCCTCCGCAATGTACGAACTCAGCCCTTCCAAGCTTGCTGGTGGCATCCCGCCCCAGAGCAGTAGTCCTCCGCGGGCGAGCAAATCGCCACCAAGTAGTCCTTCGAAACCAAAGAAACCAGTAATTGCGAACAAGTTTGAACAAGGCGTGGCTCCTAGAGAGGCCGATGAAAACCAGGGATTCGATTTAACGAGGTAAGAGCTCTCCTTTTCCCGCCTTTGCCACTTTTCTCCATATAGCGTATGCTCCTTTTCATCTATCCGAGCTAACGAGTTGCTGCTCCAGAGGGTTTCAGAGTATCGGCTCCTATCATGCCCCTGTTGGCAGGGGATTGTCTGTTGCAAACGCCATGCAGCGACAATCGTAATCCGAGAAAAGCAAGAGAAATGGCTTATTTCACCGTGGAACCCCTCATCACCACGACACATCGTTCCGGAGACGCTGTTGTTTTTTCGACCTATATCAAACAAAGAACAAGATTCCAACACTCCTAATAGGAACGACCGGCTCCCTTCGTCTTGCCTACTCAGTACCTAAGTAGTCTAAAGAATACTTTCACTAGGGCACTTTTCTTTTCCCGTCCCAATTGTTAGTCACGTCAAAATGATGCTCGTATGCCCAACATATGTGGCTTCCGTTCATTACCGCCCTAGTCGGTATTGTACAAGATTACATAAAACGATTGGAAAGGGAAAAGACAGGTTTTTGATGAAATGAGCCAAGATGTCCTTATTGAGATCCAAGCAGGAAGATGGTTTCTGCTACCTGACTTTATGATAACACTGGTAGTCACGCCATCCACCAAATCCAATTCAAAACAGTGTATTTTATCTACACTTGTTTGCATGGCTTTTCAGCCCGATCTATGTTATATACTGTTCCGCTAGACTTGTGCTGCTTAGTGATGTTATATTTGAAATTAAATCCGGAAGCGACTTGCATGTATTTCGATTCTCAGCGGAGTCCCCATCCTATGCCTATCTTTGCCGACTGATCCAGCGATCTTTGGGAAAATGGCTTATGCAACTGTTGCTTGACCTCTGCGTTTTGGATTTCCTCGCCCAGGTCGTTTCTTCACAGTGTTTGACTTATGGTCGCCACCTTCAATGAACTTAAGCAACTCATCGATGCTTCGCGAGTCAACATGTGATGGGGGCGCAATTCGCTCAGGATGCGGCACAGTCTGCTGTTGTGCAGGAGTGGCAGTTGCAGGAAAACGAATGCCTGACCGAATACGACGTGTTTGCATATCTTTTGCGTGCTTTGCAATGGAAACAGCGTTCTGAGTTAACTGCTCCAGCCAACCCTCAGCTTCCTTGGTGTTCTTGTCATCCGGTCCAAGTTCGTTGAGGAAGATGTTGTATGATTCACGCATTTTATTGACGGCCCCCTTTGAGTCATGGTCCAGTGCGAGGGCTTGTGCAAGCTGGAACAACAAGGTTGCAGAATTGATGGATTGTTTACCGAAAGCTGACTCGCATACGTTGAGCGATTCCTCGAACCAAAGTCTTGACTCGTGGTATTGCTTGAGATGTTGCAGCATGACAGCCGCGTTGTTGAGGGTAGTAATGGAGTCAGGATGTCCTGGCCCGTAAATGATCTTCCAGAGCATCAATGCATGTTTGGAGTATACCAGTGCCGCTCTACTCTGCCCAGTTTGGTGTAAGAACAGACTTAAGTTGAGATAGTTCAGAAGGGTTTCGGCGGAATCAACACCAACAGTTCTTTCAGCAACTACAATGGCCTTCCTGGCCAACTCAACAGCCGCGTCTTTGTCATCAAGTTGATAATACAACATCGATAAGCTGTTGTACACCCTCGCGACTTCAGGATGTAAAATGCCATAAATTTGTTCATGAAGAGAAAGCGACTCAAGAAGGAGCTCCTGCCCAAGCTTTATCTGCTTTTGAATAATTGACAGGCGACCGGCCTCAAGAGCCTCCTCTGCCAAGGCACTGCGTGGTGCAGAGTGTTTTACAACCGGCACAACGTCGACCACGTCATCAGCTGTGAATGTAAGATTCTCTTCAAAGGACGTGGAGGAAATAGGAGAGCTTTCGCGGGCCTTCTTCTTCTTCTTCTTGTCTTTTGACTCTCCATCCTGCTGAACACCAGCGATTTTCGGCAGAGACTGACTGATTCTTTCATTATGCATACTCTTGTTCGGCTCAAAATGGTAGTCCTTGGCTTGGACCTGTATGCCGAGTTTCAAGCTAATTTCTCGGAGGAGCTGCACTTTGCCAACAATCTGGAACCAGTTCGGCGCCAAATTATATCTGAAGCGCATCAAGACTTGCTCCTCAACAACCATGCGGAGACTGCCAGGAGTGGCTGACTCAAAAGAAAGGTCACTGTCGGAGTACATCAAGCGCAGTGATGGGTCAATGTCAACTACAGGTGTAGAATTCAAGTCATAACCAAGCAGGCAGTTCAGGAGGTGGGAAAGGCAAGCGGAGGTTAATGGAACCGGCAGGGTTCGCAGGTAGGATGATGCGACATGCTTGAAAGCGCGTGCTATCATGTCCAAGATGCAGATGTCTTTGAGGCAGCGGAGTCTACTTTCTGTAGAACTAGAAGCTACGACGCCCAAGTAGCGCATGTTGATACCTCTTTTGTGCAGCAAGCGACTCAACGACTGACCATCCATAGGGAAACTGATCTCAGAACTAGAGAGTTCACGGAGAAGCTGGGGAATGACCTGTTGTCGCAGGTACTTCCCTGCGTTTCGAACCTCTTCCTCATCCTCCTGCAGCTCCTTCTTCTCCTCGGCATTCTGGGGTGTTTGGCCGCTGAACGCATCAGGATTCAGAGAGAAGCTGAAACCAGAGAGATCAAGTGAGGTGTCCAGGGTTTCGTTTGAGGCCCTCTTTGTTTCATCATCATGTGCAGGCTGGTCTGACTTTGATTGTGCGCGGCTGCGGCAGGACAACTCCTTATCGACCCATTGCTTCAACTTGTACCGAGCGAACGAATCGACTAACTCGGGCCGCAGTACCGTCATTCTATGCGGGTAACCTTCATTTCCGTTTGCAGACTTTGTTAGCTCGAGCCAATAGATGTCGTATGGAGTAATCCGGTAGAGATCTAGAACATATTTTCGTCCATCAGTTCCCATCAATCCCTTTGTTTCAATACTGGCTTCCAAGTTGAATCTCTTTCCGTCTTTATCCCAAACGGGATGCTTCTTCACCTTGAGCGCCTTCGATAGCTGGGCAAACGTTGAGACGAAGCGCTCATCTGCTGTTACGATGTCCTTGCCATCGACCGCACCATAGTCAATTTGATTCTGTCCTGGTTCACGCTGCTTGAAGATGCCAGGAACTATGCTCTGACCGACAATTCGCTTTCCAAGATAGTCGACGACGACGGTGGCGGGTGCGAACAAACCGTCAATGTCGAGTTGATTGACAAGCCTTACACCAGCAACATCTTTGCCAGTCGCTACCCTGGCAGCTTCGTCACCGCCTTCAGAAGTAAATGTCCCCACGCCATCCGCACCAAAAGAAAAGAAAATGTTGTTATACACGAATATTTGGGCGTCTCTACACTCAGTAGGATTTAACGGTGCTATCTCTCCCCGGGCGACCATCACGGCGCCCTTGGTTGCTGCATCATTGTAATCAGCGAAGAGCTTGGAGATCAATCTTTCGCGGAACACTCTATCCTGCACAGTGTCTTTGGGAAGCTCCTTTGCTGACTGAAGTTCCTCATTCCAATCCCGCAAGGTGTCGGTATTCTCAATACCAGCGAATAGATAGGTCTCCTGAGGACGAGTAGGATCAGGAACGTGAGCACACAAACTTGAAGACGGAGATGGCACTGTCCATGGGGCTGATGGAATTGCGTTGGTTATTTGAAAAGTCGAAAGAGGATCTCTCGAATTGTTGTACTCTTGTAGCTGGTGGAAGGATTCCTCAAAGGAAGGCGAGATGAGCGACATAAGCTCGAGCAGGGAATGAGCTGAGAGCCCTTTTGCGGCAGGTCGAGGGAATGGGTCAAACTTGGTGTTCGAAGACCTGTTCACAAAGAAGCCAGACACGTGGGAGGTGATTTGAAACTGCTCCCCTTCATTCGTAATTACGAGGACGTAGAGAAGGTGGCCACGCTGTCTCAAGTGGCAGGGCGGTGGATTCCATGATGACAGACCGACTGATTTGACGGTCTTGGGGGGGGGCGGCAATGCGTCTGGAAGGAGATTCCAAAGCGAAGGCTCCGATTGAAAGTCGTAGTCCTTCAATGGGGATGCTGACTCCAGAGGGGCGTCTTGGCAAGTGTGAGCTTGCCGAGAGACACTTTCAAACAGCGACAGGCCGGGAAGTACACCTTGACATGTTTCCGCACGATCTCCGGCAGCCCCAATAAGCTCGCGAATTCTCACAAGGTGAATACGAGCTTCCTTTTCTGTGTATGGGTCTTCTACTAGCAGGAACTCTGGTTCGGGGTCTAGGTCGGGAATATCGGCGATTGAGATGAAATCATTAATTTTTTGCCTCCGATACTCGAGGTGAAAGCAGGTAAACCGAAATGCCGCGGGGAGGTCGATAATTGACTGGCGAACTTCATGGATTTGCTCCTGAGAAGACACCTAGTTCGGAAGTGTTACTCAATGTACTGGTGTGCTAAATTATAACGACTCACCATTATTTGCAGCTTTTTGGCTTCAGGGTCAGGTAAAGTTATAACCAAGCTAATCAGAGCTAATCAAGTCATTAGTCACAGGTGAGATTTCAAGTGGTAGCTAAGCTGGGAGGTCGCCTTACAGTCGGTACCATTCTCGCCGTCTCCCGATGCTTCTTCGGGGTAAGGGTGCGTGGTGTTACCACCCTGATTGCAAAATTCTAAATGAGTATGGGATAATCAGTATGCTACGATCCATCCGTGACTGTGACAAGATTGGATACCTGAGCAATCGCTTGTAGCATCGGGGGCCATCTTGTACGTCTGATTTCGGGGACGAAAGAAAATGGCGACGAAAACACACGATAGGAGGAGTTGGTACAATGAACAAAAGGCTCCCAGTAGATCAGGTCAAGCAGCATTAACTGGTAATGAACAATCAGCTGGAAGCGCGTTGAAGATTGTAAAGGGGTCTTCTTTAGGGGAAAAATAAAAAAACTAGGAAAAAGAAAACTGGGTAAATGCAGTTTAACGGCTGCGTCTGCCGACGACCCCACTACTATAAAAATATTAGCTATGTTTTTATGCAATATATTGCAGCTTTAACCCGTTACTAAATATTAGAAGAAATTATAATATACTAATATTTTATTATAATAAGACCAGTTAAAGCCCCCTATATACTTCCTAGTGTTACTACCAGGATGTAATTAGCAATTTTTTAGTTGTTGGTGTCACATCAAGGGGTACCCAGTTGTACGTAGAGTCGCGCGCGTGGTATGATGTACCGGGTGGTTATAAAGCAACGGATTCTATTGCTTTACTTATGACTATCTAAAAAAGTAGGAAAAGGAAGCAAAAGAGGAATTACACGATATGGCCTTTTTGTGCGTGTGCCGTGGTCATATGCACCGGCGTGGTCGGTTCGGGCTGCCCGCGTGCCCTACCGGGCATTGGCCACATCTTGCGCAGCGGTTGCGCGGCATATCCGTCGCAATATGCCCAATTGGGCACCTTGCGACAGCGATTCCGATACTGGCAGCTTCTCTTTTTATAAAAGCAAACATCGGAATTGCTAGGATATAAAGCGCATATATAGAAAAGAAAGTGCGGCGCAGTCTCGGAAGGTTATGCTGCCAATAACGCTATCGCGCCGCGCGGCTGGCTTATATAGTCTTATACCGTATAAAAGCCGGTATATTAAATATCGTAACTAAATAAAGAGGGAAAAAGGTATAGTATACACAATATTGAACATAAGGAAATCTACCCACTTGCCACACATAATATTATTAATACTTCCTAAAATCGGTCAGATATTAACTAGCCTCTTTACCCACCATTTAATACGTATAACAGCCTTATTTCAGTCGACGAAGGTCTTAAAGGCTTTATTGGGCATTTCCTTAGTTATAATATTGGCAAGGTTATCATTCCCGTTAATTTAACGGATCTTATAAATCTCTCGATGCTCATATGACTATCACAAGGCCATAATATTTATTATTAGTCTCTTTTCCTTTATGGTGCCTAGCTTAATAAGACATTCGTATAGTAAAAAAGAATCTATGCACACAACCGTAGGAATTCTTGATAATCCTAGCTTTGTGGTAATTATATTTGTATGCGATGTTGACTCCTTGTACCATACTATATAGCTCAGAGGCAAGTGCACTGCGTGTTACACGCTTGCTTTTAGTAGAGCTATATATTATAATATTGCCAGTTAGCGTAAAAGCGTTTTCCATAGGGTTATCTTTTTCGTTGCCAATAATAACCATATATCCTATCTGGGAGCTTAAATCTTTATTATTGGCAAAGGATCCATCCACAAATATAAAGATTTTAGCTGTAATAAGGTCGAAATTAATATATTGTAAGCCACGGTCCTGATTTTCTAGCTGTCATTTAAGGCGTTTATTTAGTCTGGCAATATCATCAGAATCAGGCTGTTGCTATTATGTTGCAACGGATAGGTTATAAGATGCTACAAGTTAGCAAACAGTTGCAATATAGGCGCTACGAGCACGTTATTTAATATAAGTTTGTTGTGCTATAAGCGTATTTTTGTCGATAAAGGCAATATTTTTACTCTGGTCTTTCTGGGATAGTGTCATGATTCTATTATCGGCATCAATACTTAGCTTGCAACCGTTAAATAGTAGGGGCATTGTAAGTGATAATTTCATCTTAGGCTTTACGTTAAATTCTGCCTTAATGAGCTCTATATCTTCGCGGTCGAAAAAATATATATTACTAAGGCCAAGGATATCATCTATTTGCATTCCTACTATACTAAAAGGTATGGTATTATCTATAGTATTATCTATGGTATTATTATCTTCATTATTGTCAGATATTAATAAATACGGATTGTATATTAACATAATTATGCTTAATTTATCGCGATGGTGCCGGAAATAAATTGTCCATTAATGTATGCTTGCCTCAGCTATACTATATAGTGGCTTTACCACTTCCATAATAGTATTATTAAAATACTGGTGAGCTATTTGCTTAGGTAATTTCGCAATAATTAACCGGTTAAGAGTGGTAGATGCTTAAATGATATCCCTTATCCATAAGAATAAGCTATAAGAGCATTATAATGATAGAGCTATAGATATTAATAAACGTTAACTAGCCCGTTAAATTATAGGGGACTGGGTTAATATTAGTTGTTTTTCGTCATCATTATAGCCCTATATTATAAGCCGTGATTTTTCGTATAGCGTTGCAGTGCCTTTACTTTTAATTTCTCTTACTATCCTAGAATTAAATAAGCGTTAGTTACTATACTTACTATTATTATTATTATTAAATTACGCTAGAGGCTATTTAGAGCTAAATAACCTATCTAGTACTTCTATTAGGATGATTCAGAAAAGAAGAACCTAATAGCTAGGAGGAAAACCCTTGTGGCATTCTTAATTTCTATTTTATATCGCCCTATAGCAGGGGCGGCGGGTATTTAGTGCGTAAAAGAGTAGGGTATATAACTGCTTAAGACTATATCTAGCGGTATTATATAAGAAGAGTATAAGCGAGAAGTCTTAGAGTATCGGGTCTAAGTCGGTAGTCTTATCGGGCAAAAAGTAAAGGGAGGGTAAAGTCAGAGGGGTAGGGCCAGTAATACACTTGCGATAGGCATATTCTCGCTAGGCGCATATCTATAGTAGCCTAAGCGCTTCTTAGTATATATTAGTCTTTAGGTCGGAAGAGGAAGTAAGCTAATTCTAAGGGTTAAAGTAAGCGGCCTTAGGCACTATATTAGTATATAGGTTAGTAATACCCCCCGACTTAATGCCTTTTCTTCTTTTCTTCTTTTCCTCTATAGCGCTAATTTTAAGGTATGTAATGACCCCTCTATCGCAGTATAGGGCCGATACTAACCCCTATAACAGAACAGTAGCAGCAGCAATAGAAGCAATAGCAGCAATAGTAATAGCAATAATAATAGTAACAATAATAATAATAGCGATAAAATGCCTAAACGCTTAGCTATATTAGATAAGGGGGTAAGTACGAATCTTACGCGCGATAGGGCCGCAGCTAACCCTTATATAATAGCTAGAAGAGCTGTATATATAGCCTTATAGGCTATACCTTATGCGATCGGAGGATCCTAATTATTAGTACTTGAGCCAATAAGGTATAGGCCGGGTTATACCTACTCTCAGGCGATACTAATATATATAGGGACTAATATAGCGTATTACCCTTATGCCTTTATAGGTAAGACTTATGTGCCGCTTAAGCGGACCCTAGAGAACCGGATCTTAATATAAGAGCTCCTTAACGTATAAAAGATACTAGCTAGGGGGGTAAAAGTATATTTCTAATTTATATATAGTATAGGTCGCCGGCTAATTATCTTTTAAGTAGATAACTATAAGGCCTTTTGGTAGAAGGCTAAATAAGTATCTGCCTCTTAGGGGTATAGTCGGGTAATAGTAGTAGTAGTAATAGCAGTAGGGGGCTTTAGCTTTCCTAAGGCAATCTAAAAGATATTAGACCTAAAGGAGCGGAAAATGCTAACTTTAGAGCACTAAGCTTATATATAAGAGGATATCGCTATATCGCTATAAGTGCTTTTAGCCTAAAGGGAGGGGAAAGAGGCTTTAGAGGGGGGGCAAGATAAAAATAAAGGGGGAAAAGGCAGTAAAAAAAGCAAAAAAGGGGAAAAAGAGGAGAAAACCTTTATTACTAATATAATAACTATTAACTAATTTTAGCCTATAAGGCCTAAGAGATTTACTTATTCCTAATGCTTCTTATTCCTACTATAGGATTACTATAAGTATTATATAGGGGCTACGTAGGGGTATTTAATAGCGCCTTTAGCTATACTATACTAAAGGGATTAAATAAGCTAAAATTAATTAAGTTAGTTGTAAAGGACTGGCCCTAAGGCTACTGCGAATAGGCGTCGAATGAATATATTAAATAGACTAAGGAGGAAAGAGAGAGGACCTAAATAGGGGCTTCTCGAATGCCTATTTATCCCTATATAGTACGGGTCGGGGTCTTAGCGTGGTCTTATGACCCCGTGCTATTAACCCATCTGACCCTGCCTAAGCTAGGCACAGGCACAGCCCGAGTCCTAGCTATATTGTAGCATGGGTATAGCCCGAGCCTGTAATATACCCCCCTCCTCTATATCGCAATCAGATTAATTATATCCTATAATCCCTCCTTCCTCTGCGGAGACTAATAAGGTCGCCGGGATTTTTATCGCAATACCCTCAAGTTGTAGGAGCGGTATATATCTATATAGGTATCGGGCTCGGCTTATGCAATTGGAGGATTCATAGAATGGTCAACCTAGGTATAATATAGTGGAAATATGTAGAAGTCTGGCATCGCATTACTAGCTAAAAACCGCCTATAGCAATTAGAAGTATTATAAAAAATTTTCTGCTAGCTATTAGTAAGAGATCCCCTTAGACAAGGGTATTTTTCCCTTTACGCCTATTCTTCCTACCTCTTTTTCTTCCCTCTTCCTTCCTATAGCCACTATAATTATTATCGGCATTATAATTTATAAGTATTATCTTTTGCCTAGGGTTTAAACGTTAGAGCTAATCGTCGATAAGACTATACTCTATTCCCGTTTTCGTAAGCCTATATATTAATTCTAACCCGATCTAACTTTATAAATTCTCTCGATTAACTATATTAAGACCTGATTATATCCGATTCGAATCTTAGTAGCGGTCCTACTATAGGTAGTATTAATACCCCTATGGATCCTAATATTATAGAGATCCTACGACCTACGAGCAGACTATCTTCTATATATCCTAACTTATTAGAGACTAGGCTAAAACCATAATATACTGCGGGCGATTACCTACTTAAGGGTAATTTATCCAATAAGGAGTATAAATACGCCTATAATAAAGAGTTCTTCTGCGAGTAGTATAATAAGAAAATATAATCGACTAAAGTTTTCCCTATTTGCAAGCAAAGGGGTAAAAGTAAGGTATACACCTACTGCTAGAGTATATATAGCTTATATATATAGTTAGACTTTAAGCTAGCTGGGAATTTAAGGCTCTAATAGATCTACTAAGTATAAGTGAAAGCCTATAAGGATAGGATAGCTATTATTAAGTATATATAACCTACGATAGTAACGACTAAAGCCTAGGCTGCTATCCTTTCGCCTTCTTTTTAAGCTTTTAATAACTAATAGTATTATATTATAGCTACCGACTAAATAACCCCCTATATTTTACGTTTTACCTTCAAGTCTTATAGTGCTGCTAGGGAGGTATCGGCTGGTATCTTTTAGGCTATAACTCCCTCCTACCGATAGGCCGGGTCGATTATCAATCTAGCTCCTATATTAAGCATAATATAGGATACCTAAAGAGAAGCCTAGGAGTATTATTCCTATATAAAGCGGTTTTTAGCGGCCCTTATATATCCTTATCTAAAACCCCTGCCAGCTCGCCCTATATTATTATACTACTTTAAGGCGCTGCCTATATATAGGCAGGAAGTATAGGCTTATTTAGAAGCTTATATGCAGTATCTATAGCTATTTTTATATTAGCTGCCGCCGCTAATACCGCTATTATAGCCGCTATTGTAGTAGTCTTAGCTGCTACTGCAGTAGTTTTAGCTGCTATCGTAGTAGTCTTAGCCGCTACCGCCCTATCCCCCGCTATATACCCTATAGTATTCGGTTCGGGCCTTATTATAGCCCCCTCTTTATTTGCCCTATAGTATATCTCCCGGGATACTATCCTATTATAGGCGGATAGGCAATTATTTACGCTTAAACTATTCGCTATATGCGCGTCTAAACCCCTAGGGGTATTATCCTAGGGGCTATTTATAGCAGCTATAGCTGCCGCTAGAGTATACCGACCTATATAATACTAAGGAGGGCCTATATAGGGGCGAATAATATAGCTATAGAGCCGGAGAGGGGGATAGATAGTACTAACCTAAGGGAGGGGCATATTAGCGCCAATATTATAATTATTTTTTTTTTTTTGATTTAAAGGGTATTTAGAATTTTTTTTTTTTGTAAGTAGGCATTTAGGCGTTATTTATAAGTCGGATAGACCTTATTTCGATAGCTAGGCAGGCTTATTATATATACGAATATCACCCTATTTAATTTTAAATGTCTTTTGTGCTGCTAAATCTTTAAAGTTTTTTAGGGGTTCTTATATAGGTATATTATACCCTGTTAAAATCCTATAGTAGCCTACTAGGCTGCTGGCCTAATGCCCTACTGGTCTACTAACCTTCTGGCCTTTATACCGCCTCTTGGACTTATGGTAGTCTTACCTTAGGCCTTTGCCTTTTACCTTAAGGATTTTCAGTGGATTATTTACTGTATATCAAGTAAGGTAGGCCTTGTTAAAAAGGTGTGGCATTGCTAAATTAGCGTGGTAGCCCATTAGCGTGGTGGCGGCCTACTACTGTGGTGGCTAGTCTACTAGTGTGGTGGTTAGTCACTAGCGTGGTGGCTAGTCTACTAGTGTGGTGGCTAGTATACTAGCGTGGTGGTTAGTCTACTAGCGTAATGGCTAGTTACTAGTGCGGTGGTTAGGGTGGTTGGAAAGGCCGGATATAGTGGGTTTGCTGACGTATTATATACGTAGCATAGCGAGCATTACGGGGAGCTTTCTTACTAGCTACCTTGGATGCCTAGGCCTACCCCTCCTTCGTGTATATATAGGATAGCTTTCCCCCTTCTTTCTAAATAGTAGAAGGGCAGCACAATCGAGTCTGTTAATGCACTATATGCCTCTTAACTTCCACCTTCCCTGCGTTTCTAGTTATCTTATATTTGCCTTGCCTTTATACTTGCCCTGCTTTATAGCATTTGTATAGTCTTAGGACTTGGTGAAAAATCTAGTATTTATACTAAGATTAGTTCACAAGTCGCAGACAGTCTTATGCCATCTAGCTAGCTAATAAGACTCTGCTTTTATAGTGACCTTAAGAATTGCAATAGGTTATAAGCCTGGGTTTTACTTCTTTGTTTTAACCCTACTTTTTTATATTCACCCTTTAGTCTCTTTTGCTTATTAGTACTACTAATATAGCTATCCTTTGGTATCTTCGGCTTACCCTTATTAACTTCGGCTTACCTATTATTACCTTTGGCTTACCCTTATTACCTACGGTATTACCCTGCGGCAATTAATGGCGTACCTAATGGCAACTTATGGCGTAACCTTACGGCACTTTTAGCGTAACCTTACGTTACTTTCGGCGTAACCTACGGCACCTACGGATTTTATAGTGTGATATTTACTACACTATACCACTGTATAACACTTTTGCCTCTAGTGCACGACACCTACTGCACTATACGGCACCTATTATACTCTCCTACTTATAGCACTTTTGGTATGGTATTTACGGCACCTTTTATATTACGGCACCTATAGCACCCACGGCACCTACAGCACTTACGGCACCTTTATATTACGGCACTATATAAGCATCTTAAATACCAACGCTATAATACGGACTTGCATAACGCCTACGGTATCTATGCTTTTATACTGAGACCGGCCGCTATAATCTGCGGCTATTTTTATAGTAGGCTACTAGCCACTATATATACTGGCAATCCGACTAGTTATTCGACTATTTTACTAGCTATTTTACTAGTTACTCGACTATTTTGCTAGCTATTTAGCTAGTTATTTTTCTACTAATTATTCCTCTATTATTATAACTATTGGTACTATTTTTTAATGGATTTTTAAACCCTTTTTGCCCACTATAGCAGAGTCAGAATCCTATAAGGTCCCTAAATCCGATACTGAAGTTGATACTAATGCACAGCTATAGCTAGATATAGACGATATAAAATCCCAGATGAATATACTAACTGACCTTATATAGGGCCTAATTAGTAGGCAAAATAATAACACCTAGGCTACCTAGGCTACTAATAAGAAGCCTACTAAAGCCACTAAAGCTAGACCTTCCATTAAGACTACCACTAAAGATAATAATAGTGAAGCTAACATTATGGAAATCGACTAACTTTCTACCCTTATAAAATATAAGGGTAAAGAGCCTATTTATACAACGCCACTAATAACTATCAATAACTAAATTAGTAATAGGGCTATTAAGGAATTAGCTAAAACTGCTAACCGCTTTAAAGAGTCCCAAAAGCTAAAAAGCTCCTATAATTTCGACTAATAGAAGCAGGCCCTTATAATACAACTTAGGGCCTTTAAAATAGCTAATTTTGTCAACGACCCCTTTATAGCAAGGCACTTTAATAAGTCTGAGCAAGCACTTTTACTACTAATGCTAAAGAATAGCTATAGTGAAGAAGCTATAGAGGCTATAGATTAGTATAATAACCTAGAGGAAGCTTACCTTTTATTAGTGGCCCAGTATTGCCACTCACCAGAAGTACAGCGGGCATACTTATACCCTACCTTTCACACCCTTATATTTACCGGTTATAAAGGCACTTTAGAGGCTTTTAATAGCGAATTTAATAGCTATATTTCTCGCCTTAGAATTCTAGGTTCTAAGATCGACTCTTTCGACTAAGTTAATTAGTATCTTTGGGCTGTAGAGGGGGTATTTACCCACTAGATAGAACGCTAACGCTCTATGATTAGGGCATATAGCGCCCAGGGTATTATTAATAGCAGCAAATTTAACCTCTAGTATTTTATAGTTGACCTACTAGAAGAATAGCGTTTTAAAGGGTCTAATAAGGTGGCTGCTAATAATAACCCTAAATAGCTTAAGGCTTCTAAGGACTCTAAAAATAAAGGGTCTACTAATGCCGCTTCTACTACTAATAATAGTAAGAATAATTCTACTAATAATAGGAAAAAGAAGCAGCGACAGAAGAAGAAACAAGACTCTAATAATAGCAGCAAACAGCAAGATGTTAAGGCCTTTATTATAGGCAACTATAATACCTAGGATACTAATATATCCTATTCTTCTTCTTCCACTATATCCACTAATATAAGCTATAATGCTAAATTAGGCGGTAGGACCCCGAAAGATGCCCTCCTTTACGATATAGGTTCCACTTGTTATATTGTTAATGATAAGAAGCATTTCACTATTTTTCACTATTTTGAGAAGAATGATAAGCCTGTAATTACTACTAGTGGCGGCCCTATTTCCCCTACTGGTTGGGGCATAGTACGATTTACTATGCTATAGGGCATTAATCCTACGAAATGGGGTATTATAGAGCTTAAAAATGCCCTATATATTCCTACCTTGGATATTAATATTATTAGCGGTGTAAAGCACTATGCCGCTAAAGGGGTATTAATTAAAAATCAGCTTTAGTCAGTAAGCTGTAAATGCATCGGCATTTTTAACTTTAAAAAACACGGCTTTTTCCTTCCATAGAAAGGAATAGATACACTACTGCTATATCAACCATATAGCCATTATACTACTAATAGTATAATAGTAGAGGTCCCTAGCCCTATTAACCCTGCTGATTATAGTAATCCTGAGGATACTACTATTACCCCCGTTCCTACTACTGCGACTAGTAAGGAACCTATAGAGGCTACTAGCCCTATTACTAACTCTCCCGCTATTATGACTAGTGAAGAGCCTGCTATTACGACTAGCGAAAATCCCGCTATTACAACTAGCGAAAAAATCCCGTAGTAGCTATTAGCCCTACTCCTGCCCCTATAGCTACTGATATAGAATACCAGAAGCTATTACAGTTAGCCGGCATTTGGCATGTACGGCTAGGGCATATAGGTATTCAGCTACTTAAAAAGACTTGTGCTAATACCCCTGGTCTTCCTAACCTTAATAAGGTTAAAAATGCCGATTTTCGCTGCCTAGCCTGTATACAGGCTAAGAAGGTTAGAAGACCTTCTAAAGATGCGATACCTAATCTAGCTAAATGCCTAGATATTATAGAAGGTAATACTTTTGCTATATCACCTATGCTATATAATAAACGACCTGTTGCCCTTATATTAGTAGATAGAAAATCCCGATTCCGCTGGCTTTACTTACTGCCTAATAGGGAAGGCACTATTATATTTAAAGCATTACAGAGCTTTATATAGAGCCTACAGGTCAGATATAGCAAAACGCCTATTGAATTCCACTATAATAGTGGAAATGAAATTAACAAAATGCTTAGTGATTGGCTTATTGAATAGGGCATAGCTTTTAATATATCTTGCCCCTATATTCACGAATAAAACGGCCTAGCTGAGCGCTCCATTAGGATTATAGCTGATAGACTACGTGCTACTATAGCCTGGTTAAGGCTACCATCTAACCTCTGGTCTGCTGTAATTACTGGCGTTGTTATGCTAGTAAATATAATAGCTGTTACTAACAGACCTTTTAGCCCCTATTAGGAGCTATTAAAGGATTATAACCAGATAACACCGGAGCACTACCCTGACCTTATAAACCTTAGGGCTATTAGAGCAGCTATTGAAGTGCTTATACTATACGAAAAGCATGTAAAAAGTAGAAAATTAGCGCCCCATACCGAGCCTAATAGGCTTTTTACCACTCTAGGTAATAATACTTACTTAGTCTACCTTCTAAAGAAGAAGGTTATTACTAAAACAACTTTTATTACCTTTATTTATTAAAATAAAGGTATAGGCCCTATTTCTAATGGCCTAGAAGGAGACTTTTATAGAGGGCAAAATACAGGTTTAGAGGGGGTATTTAGCAGAGAACCTGCTATTTTATTAGATGACCTAGAAAGCATACCGGACCCTACTAACCTTACTAATATTACTAATACTAATGTTATACCGGATAACCTAGAAAACATGCCGGACCCTACTAATTTTACTAGCATTATTAATGCTACCCCGGGTGATATTACTAACACTAATGCCACCATAGATTATCTTCCTAAGTTAGAAGGTACTATGCTATAGTCCCCGGCTACTGCAAAGGATGACCTTATAGATATCCTTACTAGCCTTACTCCTGCCGACCTTACTGGCCCTACTGGCCCTGCTGGCCTTGCTGGCTCTACTATACCTGCCAGCCCTACTAACCCTACCAGCCCTACCGACTTATTCCCTAATTATAATTTATATCACTTAATATAGGATTCCTACTATACAGCTAAGCGTAAGCTAGCTAAAAAGGCCCCTAATAGTACGCCTAATAGCTGGAAGGATATGCTACAAAGCCCTAAAAAAGACCTTTAGATAAAGGCATTATTTAAGGAATTTGAGCAGTTATTAGATACTAAAGTCTTCCAATTTATTCCTAAGTCTAGCGTTCCTATTGATAGGAAAATTATATGCAATAGGCCTGTTTTTTGGGTTAAAAAGGATGCTAATAATCAGCCTATAAAATATAAGGCTAGATTGGTTATTAAGGGTTTTATGCAAATCGAAGGAAAGCACTTTTAGTATACCTATGCTTCTACTTCTATCCTATCTACCTAGAGGGTTATATTAGCTTTATATGCTAGTAATAACTGGGAAATAGAGCAGATCGACTTTATAGGCGCCTTCCTAAATAGCGAACTTTCTAAGACCATTTAAATGGATATTCCTGATGGATTTCTTAAATTTACAGAGAGCTTACTACTAACTAATAGCGATAGCAAGCTTTAATCTGATATTCAATAGCAACGGCTACTAACTTTACTTAAAGAAGCCGGCTTTAATCTCTCTATTAAGCAAGCTATTTTACTAAAGAAGGCCTTATACGGGCTAAAATAAGCACCCCGCGAATAGCAATATTAGCTAAAAGACCTAATTTCTAGTAAAGGCTTCTTACCTTTAGCATCTAATGCTACTATCTTTTATAATAAGCAAACCAGCACCTTTATCGTCACTTATATTAACGATTGCCTATTAGTTGGTCTAAATATAACTTATATTAACTAGCTAAAAAGGAAATTTCATAAGGTCTATGCTATAGAAAACCGCAGTCCGGCTTCCTTTTTCTTAGGCATATAAATTATACGAAATAGGAAGGAAGGTTTATTATAGCTACACCAAGCCTAATTTATAGTAGAGGTTTTAGCTAAATTCGGCTTATAGGATACTAAACCTCAGTTAATTCCACTTCAACTAAGGATTCTAAATAAATCTAGTAGAAAAGACCTTAGCCCTACTAATTAGAGCCTTTATTAGAGCCTTACTAGCACTATAATATAGCTTATAATAATGACTAGGCCCGACCTAGTATTTCCTACGCAATACCTCTCTTGGTTTATATCTAAGGCAACTAATATACATCTAAATGCTGCGAAAGGCAGCTTTAGCTACCTTAAAGGCACTAGGAACCTAGCTATTTGCTTTAGTACTACTAAAAGCAACCAACAGCCTATTATAACCGCTTATTCTGATAGCGATTTTGCTAGCTATAAAGAAACCTCTAAATCTACTAGAGGCTTTCTTACTACTATTAATAGTAGTCCTATTAGCTGGCGTTCTAAGCGAGCCTCTTTAGTAGTACTATCTACTTTAGAAGCTGAATCCGATGTATTACTTAAGACTATCCGTAAGGTCTAGTAGCTTTCTAACCTTTATAAGGAGCTGGAAATCGATATTCTACTCCTTATACTATTATACTGCGATAATTAAGGCTCTATTTCGAATTCTAATAATCCTAATCAGTACGCTCGCACTAAGCATACGCTATTAAAATTCTAGTATATTAGGGAGCAAGCCTAGCTAGGCTTGGTTAAAATTACCTACTTACCTACTAATAGTATGCCTGCTAATGGTCTTACTAAGCCACTGCCGGGCCCTAAATTTACTAGGTTCCGCGAGTTACTAGGTCTTAGGGCCTGCTAACTTATACTAACTTTTACTAAGGTTTTTTTTATGTTTTTCCTTAGCACTTTTATTGCATTTTCTTTTCCTATTCTTTATACGACGATTAGCTTGCTATTACAGTAGCTAATTAGAGGGGGTGTTAAAATCCTATAGTAGCCTACTAGGCTGCTGGCCTAATGCCCTACTAGTCTACTAACCTTCTAGCCTTTATACCGCCTCTTGGACTTATGGTAGTCTTACCTTAGGCCTTTGCCTTTTACCTTAAGGATTTTCAGTGGATTATTTACTATATATCAAGTAAGGTAGGCCTTGTTAAAAAGGTGTGGCATTACTAAATTAGCGTGGTAGCCTATTAGCGTGGTGGCGGCCTACTAGTGTGGTGGCTAGTCTACTAGTATAGTGGTTAGTCACTAGCGTGGTGGCTAGTCCACTAGTGTGGTGGCTAGTATACTAGCGTGGTGGTTAGTCTACTAGCGTAATAGCTAGTTACTAGTGCGGTGGTTAGGGTGGTTGGAAAGGCCGGATATAGTGGGTTTGCTGACGTATCATATACGTGGCATAGCGAGCATTACGGGGAGCTTTCTTACTGGCTACCTTGGATGCCTGGGCCCACCCCTCCTTCGTGTATATATAGGATAGCTTTCCCCCTTCTTTCTAGATAATAGAAGGGCAGCACAATCGAGTCTGTTAATGCACTATATGCCTCTTAACTTCCACCTTCCCTGCGTTTCTGGTTATCTTATATTTGCCTTGCCTTTACACTTGCCCTGCTTTATAGCACTTGTATAGTCTTAGGACTTGGTGAAAAATCTAGTATTTATACTAAGATTAGTTCACAGGTCGCAGACAGTCTTATGCCATCTAGCTAGCTAGTAAGGCTCTGCTTTTATAGTGACCTTGAGAATTGCAATATACCCTGTCTATTTAATTAGTATATTGTAATTCCTGCCTTAACCCTAAGCGTTTTTCGCTACTAGTATCGCCTTAACTTTATATTCCTTATATAGTTGATTAGAGTCTTATAAGAGGATAAATAAGGGCTTTAGCTTAGTATTAGTTATAGTTTGCATTAGGAGTAGATTAGAAATAGCCTATTCGATAAGGTCGATATAAAAAACTAAATAAATACTTTTAGGGATATTAAGCCGGATAGTAAGTAGGGATAGGATAGCAATAACGGTATATTTAGTAGAAATCTAGTCAAGCTTTTTATAAGGGCGGTTTATTTTAATATTCTTTAGGCTAAACTATATATAATCTCCGACCTAGAAACGCTTTACTAAGTAATATAAATAGTTTATTGCGTCTTATTATCAATATTATGCAAATGCGATAATAGTTTAGGCTAACTCCCCTCTCTTTTGGAGATTAGCTAGGAAGAGTACTACCCGCCCTTTTAGTATTTTTAAGCTTAATATTATTTCTAAGGCCGGTATAATAGTTAGTATATCGAACCTATTAAAGAGCTAGTTCAGGCTAAACCCTATTACTAATAATATCCGGTTATTTAGGGCGAGTTAGTATACCGTAAGGTATTTAGGCTAGTCGTACTAGTTAAAAGATATTATAATATAGAGGACGGCCTAGACCTTTTAGTTTATTTATTCTGTACTGCTATTAGTTTAGGGGTAGTATATAATCAAAAAGAGTTATTTAGTCTTAATTGCCTTATAAAGTATAGTTTAGAATTATCTTATTTAATCCGATCCTCTATCGCTAATAATCTTATTAGGGAATCTATAAAAGTGCTATTAGTATTATTAGAATTATTCTATATACTCTTTGGCTATTATAGAGTATATCGCCTCTAGCTAAATATACTTCGATAAGCAGTCGGTAATTACTATAAGGAAATATAGGTTAGAGGAGTTATAGGCAGGGAAGTCTATTATAAAGTCTACTAATATTTGCGATTAAAAATAGTCTAAAATTAGTAAAAGCTATAGCAGACCCTATTTTAGCTAGCGGCTTTTATATGCCCTATAGTAGTAATAGTTCCAAATGAACTTTACTACCTTAGATAATATATTATCAAAATAATAATCCTATTATAGCAATTGGAAGATAGTATTTTTCCCTAGGTGGCCCGCTATAGGCGAGTTATAATACTATTAAATTATTATTATAATTAAAGGCTCGAACGATAGGAGCTATACCTACCCCTAGTAAAATAGTATACTATATGCATTTAAGGTATAATTAGCAATTTATTCTTATATTGCTACCTCTATAGGGAATTATTGCTCTCTATTTGCTACTACTATCTATTATGCCTAATATATATTATCTTTAGATACCGTTTAGTCCTAAAGAGCCTAAAGGTAAATATCGGCGAAGATATATAGGCTATAAGGTAGGGTAACCTTTAGATCTAAAGTTAGGATCCTAATGCCTTCTATCCTATCTATATTAAGTATTAAAATAGATAATAGTTTTAGGATTTAGCCGATTTATAGCTTTATCCTATCTACTTTTTATTTCTATTAAGAAAGTATATTAAGGTATTAGGCTTATAACCCTAGCCTATACCGAAAATAGAAGTTAAAGAGTATTAAAGTTTTAGCCTATTAGGCTTATCGCTTAGATATTTCTTATAGTTAGGTAAAGTACTTTAGGTTCTTATAGTTGGTAAGGATAGTAAAGGGGGAGGCTATTAAGTAGAGTTCTACTAACTATACCTTAAGGCAAAAAATAATAGTAAAGAGTTCCTTATTATATATAGTATAGTTCTATTCTATATCTAATAAGCGGGCGGAATAATATATAATAGGGTAGAATATACTATCCGACCTAATTTACGATAGATAGCTACTAAGGGCCGTATTAAAACTATTTGCCTTAAGGACTATCTCTTTATTAGGGTTTTATTAAGCGAAAACTAGGGACGAGATAAAATACTACTTAAATGCTTAAAATACCGCCTCTTCTTTATCTAATTATTAGAATAGGACCTCTTTTTTTATTAATCTAATTAAAGGGTCGATAAAGCGGGAGAAATCTAAGATAAAATCGCAATAAAAGTTAGTAAAACCGAGGAAACTATAAATGCCTTTTAATTTTATAAATACTTCTTAGTTCTAAATAGCTTTAATCAAGGCACGATTAAAATCAAGGCACGATTAAAAAAAAAAAAAAAAAACTTTTCGCGATTTCGCCCGCACCTCGGTACCGGCGCGAATACACCCCTAAAACAGTCAAAAAGTTGATAAATTAATCCCTCACCTTATTTTACCCCGTCCGCCGATAGTGCATCAGCACTAGGAGGAAGGCGCGGTCGAGGCGGCGGAAATTATAGACTTAAACGGAGGAAATAGGGGTGGACTCGAGTCAAGCTACTATAACCACCGTATCACCATCACTAACGATAATTACAGACAAATCAGCAGTAATATCGCATAAACTAAAGTAGGAACCCGAGAAGAAACCGAATTGCTTAAATAGTATTACCAAAAGATCGCAGACTATATCCCGGCAGCTATACTAGGAAATGTATAGAATGCTATTACTAGCCTAGTCGATAGTATTAAACGCATTAACCGAACTAATCCTACCCTAAACCTAAACTCGAACCTTATTATAATTAATAATCTAGAAAAAGTAGTAGAGAGCATTATAAATAAAGCTTTTGCCTTAAAGACCCCCTCTAGAACGACCTAGGCTAGTATCGCTACTAAAGGCATACTAATAACTATACTACTTAGACCGACTATCTTACTTATACCGCCGAGAATCCACCGTAAAATAATAATTAAAGGAGATAGTATTACTAAGAACCTATGATAGAGAACCCCCATTAAGATTATAAAAGCAGTAAATACTACTACTAGAGGTATTAATGCTATTGCTACCCGCCGATTTTATAGCGGAGATATAATCGTTACCTTCGCAGAAGCTGCATCCTATTTTACTATAGAAACCACCTAGATCCCCCTCGTATTTAGTATAAAAGTTATACCGAATATCCGCACCTTTAGTATTATTATTAAAGGATTCCCCACCTAATTCTCTAAGAATATCCCTATTAAAGATATTAAATTGAACCTAACCTAAGCTAATAGCCTTAGTATTAGTAGAGTCGCTATAAAGAAACCCCATAAAGAAATAACGAGAGCCCCCCTAATTATTAGAGTAACTAATATAGAAGTAGTAAACCGACTCTATAAGACTAGAGTTATTTACCAAGTAGAAATCTTTAAGGCTAAACTATACGACGAAACTATCTACCTAAAATAGTACTACTAATACTTTAAATTCGGATATATTATAAATTATTATATAGAGACCCCTCGATGCAGATAGTGCAGCGCGGAGAGACACCCTAATAGAGATAAAGATTGCCCTAGTATTATTAGCAATAAAAGAGAGTACTGCCTTAACTACTAGGGACCCTATCTAGCCTAGTCTCGACTCTACCCTATAGCGAATAGGCAATAGGATATCGCAAGATAGGCTTATAGCACTAGACTAATATAGTTCGTAACTACTAGTACCTTATCGATACCTCCCCCCCTTATCCTAAAGGATAAAGGCCGTAAATGCCTTGCTAATAACTCCCTAAAGGAGGACTCCTTAAGAAAATAAATCGGTAGACTATGCAAAAAAAGCTTTATTACCCCTAAGAGGACTAATAGTAGTAGCAATATCGCTGCATTCTTCTAACCTAATTTATCCGAGCCTACTGCTATTAATATACTAAAAGCCCTAACCCCCTAGCCCTAATACTAATAATAGAGGTACTATACTAGAATATATAAAAGAAATTACTACTAGCGCACCTTGCCTTTAATTACGAATCCGAACTAGATATTATTACCCTTTAGGAATTTGCAGCCCTAAATAGACTCCCCCTATACTCCAGCCTCAGTAGATACTAAGTAGCCGCCTACGGCAGATATATAGCGATCTATATCTATAAAAGATATACTCCTAGCTCTTAGGCAATAGACTTAGGTCTAGACTAGTGCTATATTATACTCTAAAATACTAATATCTATTTTATTTACTCCCTAATCCTTTCCCTAAATTAGTCTACCCCCCTCTAGGAATTCGCCTAAACCACCCCTCGCCCCTATAGTATCTTTACTAGTGACTTTAATATCTACTACCCTATATAGGACCGCTCTTATAGAACCTCCCTAGGCTATAATACCCTCCTCGAACTCGCATTAAAATAGAAGCTAACCCTTATAATACTATAGGGAGAGATAACTAGATAAGCCCTAGGCAAACGTAATAGTACTATCGACCATACATAAAGCATAGGAGACCTTAATATAGAGTTTATAGGGGCGGCAGATATCACTAGATCTAATTATATCCTTTAGATAATTTAGGTAGAAATAGGACTAAACGAATTTCGCAAATTACTACTAATATACTAATAAAAGAAACTTAATAAAATCCTCGCTTAAGCTAAAGCTAAAGTCAGGATAGCTATCCTATACGCCTCGTACCCACCCTAGTCCCCTATAGAGATCGATACTTTCGCCTAATAGCTTACGACCTAACTGCAGGCTATCGCTAATATTGCTATACCTAAAAGAGGAATTAAACCGCTAAAAAGGGCCCTATAGTAGACCTAGGAAGTATAATCGGCTATAATAGCGGCCCGTAAGGCTATAAGGAATTAGAAAAAAGACTATACTAGCCTTAACTAGTTAATAGCATAAAGAGTAGAGATAAACCAAACTAAGGTTATCTAATAGGAAAAACGCTAGATATAGAGAGAAGCCATTAATAAGGCTATAACGAAAAATATAGACTTATAGTCCCTAGAGAAATAGGCCTAGATATAGAGCGGACTCCCCTTAGAATTAAGAGAAATCCTTATACTTTTCTAAGGCGAAAAAGCCTAAATATAGGAAGCAAAAATATATTCCTTTAAAGCAGAAGTATTAGCAAAAAGATTCTTCTTAATATTAATAGCTACCCTTAATGATATCCTAAACCCGCGATTCCCCTGCCTTATTAATACAATATTCGCCCCTAAAGACGAATTCTCTAATATAGATATTTATAATGCCCTCCAATATATAGTTAGCTAGAAAGCACTAAGCCCTAATAGTATACTAGTAGGATTCCTTAAAGCCTATAGAGAACCGGTTCTTAAAGCCCTAATAATACTCCTCAACGCTATATATAGAATTAGTTATTACCTAATATAGTTCTAGGAAGTTAAAGTCGTAATATTAAGAAAACCTAGTAAAACACCTAAAGAATACTAAAGAGCAGGAGCTTAGCGCCTAATATCCCTCTTAAACCTCCTTAGTAAAGTCCTTAAAGCTATAGTAGCAAAAAGACTAATAATAATCGCAGAAGAATAGAAATTACTACTAGATATATAAATAGGCAATAGAGCAAACAGATTAATAGATATAGTGCTATATACCCTAGTAGAAGCAGTTAAGGCCACCTAGCAGCATAAAGGAATAATATCGCTACTATAATTAGATATCTCTATGGCATTTGATACTATTAACTATACCAGATTTATATACCTCCTCCTCTAAAATAGCGCCCCCTAATAGATAGCAGCCTAGGTCTAAGGCTTTACTATATTATATTTAGCTAAAATCTTCTTCGAAGGCTAACCTACCTAAAGATTCCTAATTACAGTAAGAGTGCCCTAAGGCTTCCTAATCTCCCTAATCCTTTTCCTTTTCTATATCGCACCCCTATACTGCAGACTTAAAATAGTAGATAACTCGCTAACCCTAGGATTCGCAGACGATACTAATATAATCGCATACAGTAAAACAATATAAGATATAGTCGCAACCCTCTCGAAAGTATACAAGATCTATAAAAAATAGTCGGCAGAGGCTAGACTAAAATTCAACCTAGTAAAGAGCGAGCTAATATACTTTACTAAATAGTACCGACCAAATACTATAATAATATAATTCGGCAACACGACTATCCAGCCTATATAATACGCCCAATTCCTTAGAGTAGAGATTAACCGCAAACTCAGCTAGACCGACTATAGGGCCTAAATAGTAAAGAAGCTAGAAAGGCAGAAGCTTGCCCTTATCGCTCTAGCAGCCTCTATATAGGGATATTAGTTCTGCGAAGCCTGACTACTATACATATAGGTTATTAGAATTATAATCGCCTTTAGCGCCGGAATCTAGTATATTCCTACTAAGCTAGGAGAAATAGTAAAAGGCATTATATACAGTCTAGCCGCTAAATAGTCGAAGTGCCTCTATATAGTCATAGGAGCCTACCGAATAATACCTAATATAATTATAGAAACTAAAGTAGTAGTCCCCCTACTCGACCTCTACCTTAACCTAGCCTAATAATAATTCCTCACTAGAACCTAAGAAAGTAGTATAGCTAATCTTATCTCTAATGTATATACTATTATCTAGACTTAGCTATAATAAAAACCTACCTATAGATGAGGGCGACCGATTGAGAATAAAATACTAAATTATATAGCCCTTAAAGATTCGATTCTACTCAAAGATAATAAACTATCCCCCGCTTACTCCCTAGCTTTTAAATAGATAAAAAGATAGCAATCGAAGTAATAACTCGCCTAAATATAATACCCGCTAAAGAACCGCCCTACTGCTAAATATGCCCCTAACTTTACCTCTGCAAAGAAGATGCTAGATCTCTATAAAAACCTCTATAAATATAAGTCCTCCCTTTTCACCTAATTTAGAACAGAAAAAATAGGCCTCAATAAGTTCCTATATAAGATAAAGGTCCTATCTATCTACCACCCGTATTGCTAATGCAGTCCTAATATAGAAAATATTGAATATATAATCCTAGAGTATAATAACTATTTTAGAAACCCTCCCCTCTGCATTTAAGACCGCCCTATACTAGATAAGTGTAGTATTACCTAAATACTTGAAAATAAAGACTTAGCTAAATAGGTTATTAAATAGGTCCTTAATACCTACCGGCTTGAATAATTCACCCTAACTATCGCACTTACCGCTTATGCAAACTTTAGCTCCAATAGTAACCCGATACGATTACACCCTAACCCTAGACTATATATATATATATAGATAATTATAGATAAAGATATAACTAACTATATAGATAGGGAAAGAATGTCCTTTTTATATAAACTACCTATATAGTCGATAGATTTGGACCCTTAATCTTCCTAATATCTTTAACCCCTTAGACCCTTACTCACTCTATACCACCCTCTCTATCACTATAGCTATTATTAGGGGCTACTTTTGCTTTCCCTTTTCCTTTCCTTTTCCCCCTTAGGGAAAAAAAGACTATAAATCTTAAATATATCTTTCGTTTAACCCTAGCGGCTAGACCTAGTATTCCCTTTATAAGCGATTCTATTATCTTTAACCCTTCCCTTTTCCTCTTAAAAGGAGAAGGGGTAGGGGTATTAGTATAGGGATAAAGAGAAAATAGCGATAGAACTACTAATTTAGCTTGCTTAGGCTATACCGACTAAATAATAGATAGGGGAGGCTTTAATAGCGGTATAGCTAGCGCTCCGGAGGCAGATGCTATTAGCTAAGACTCCGCTTAGGACTTTATAAACTTTAAAAACGCAACCGCTTACTGCAATTTACTAGAAGATAGCATTATAAGAGTCTTAGATTATATTAGCGAGACCCCCTCGCTATAAGGTGGTTCCTCTATAGCAGTAGGCCCGGGAGTAGGCTTATTATCGATATCTAATATAATAATGGAATTAGCAGGGCTTTTATCGCCGGCAATAGTAGTAGGAGGCTAAGTTCCTTTAACTAACGAGAGAGGCTAGGGCTCGCCGCTATAAGTATACTCTAAAGCCAAAACCCCTCTCTTAATAAGCCTAAAGAAGTTAGCTAATAGCGAGATTAGGACTATAGGCACTATTATTCGTATTATAATAGTAGAGTCGTTTTAACCCTTTCGAGGCACTAAAGTAACTAGCGCAATAGACTAATATACAGCCTATTAGGCCTTATAGTAATCATCTTTATCTACTTACTAAAGTCAACCATAAAGTTAAGGGATACCGGCAAACTGATATACTTACTTCCTACTCGCAAGCATAGGCCTTCTGTAATATAAGCATACTCTCTACCGGTTTGCGGTTTATAGTATTACGCACTAGGATATAATAAGGCTTCTGCTTTAAAGTATAAGCGAAATAAACACCCCCGAGCCCTACCTACTATTAGAAAAAGACAGATAATAATCAAAGAGAACCTCTCACCTTATTAATTATAATAATAAGCGGCCATATCTATACCGCAGTATACGCAGGGACGATACAGCTATTTTCGAGCTAGGCTAAGACCTAACTCCAGAACGGTAGGCATATCGAAGAATAAAAGATACATAAAAACTACTATAATGCAATTAAGGCGGAGAAGTAAAGGAAAATTCTTAGCAATTTTTAATAAGGAATAAAAAGGGAAGAGGAAAGGAATTAAAAAGGTAGGGCAGGTAAGGGAGACTTTATACTACTATATGCCTATACTAGATCACTCGACCATCTACTAGCTGCCCTAACCTACATCAGATGAAGCTAACAATAATAAAACGCGCGACTCACCGCGATACCACCGCCCACCTAATACTAACGTTACTGCCGCCTCCCATACCTAATAACATTAACTACATCGGTTCTAATTTATACCTACCCTAGAGCCTAACCAATACCTAATAACTAATAACTAATGACTACTAAGGCAAATCACTACGCCTATCGAGGCGCGCCTACCATCTACACTTTCCCAGCCCTACCGCCAGACCTAGTCTCATGCGACAGGACACCTCTTCGTAATGTATAGTAAACCCCCTTCGATTCCGAAGGGATACCATCAACCACAGACAGTATATAGGTTTTCCTCCCGGCACTCGGGTTTCCTATATAGATTAGGCATAGAGGTACTAGCACTAGGCTAAATGGGGGCTTATCCCCCCCCCTAGATAGCTTAGCTAGTGTAATATATATATATATATATAGCTTTAATCTTTTTAGGGTCTAAATAGATTTCCTTTTTAGCTATTACGATATATCCTAAGTACTAGACCTTTTTTACTATAAAATCGTATTTATTAAGATCTAAATTTAGGCTAGCCTTTTGCAATCGTTAAAGGACTTCTTTAATATACCCTATATAATCTGCTTTTAATCCCCTAATATAAATTAAGATATTATTAAAATAGGCAGTTATAAAGTCTCTTAGTATATTCCCTAAGGCCTTAATAATATATCTTTAAAAGGTCGTAGGGGCCCTAGTTAGGCTAAATAGTATAATAAGCTATTTAAATAGTCCGAATTATATGCAGAATATAGTTAAGTATTTATCGCCTTCTGCAATATATATCTTATAGAACGTTATACATATATTAACTTTAGTAAACTATTTCGCCTAAGATAGGGATCGTAAGGTCTCTTTAATTAAGGGAAGGGGGTATTAATCTTAGACTATAACTTTATTAAGGGCCTAATAATTGATGCAAAAGTACTACTTACTATTCCCTTTTCTAGCTAATAAAATTAGTACTGCTATTAATAAGAAACTTGCTTAGATTTATCCTTTATCTATTAGGTTAATTACTTATCTCTAAACCTTAAGTAATTAGTCTTATAGTATATTATATAATAGGCCCTAAGGTAAGTCTAGCTAATTCCTATTTATAGTCTTCTTAAGTTAGATATAATAGTCTAATATACTCTAGTATAGGAGGAGACTAAAAGCCTTCTCTTTATTAAAAAGGTCGGCAAATTCCTATAATTCTATTAGGAGTATCTATAGCTCCTATAATTAAAAGGCAAAGTCTTAATAAGGTAGTAGTATAATATAGAGGATATATATTATCTCCTATAAGCTTATTGCAATAAAGGAAATCGATCGGTCCTTAGAGCGTTTCGCTTATTTTAATATATTATAGAAGACTAAGCTAAGGATATTTATTATAGTTAGACCCTATTGCCTTTTTATTGATTCCTTAATAATAAGGCTACCTATCGATCCGATCTTTAATTAGTGCTACTTTACCTATAGTATAATATTATAGTACTCTATCTAAAGTATCCTAAAGATAATATTATAGGTAAAGCCCGAGATAATATAAAGTATAATTATAGATAGCTATCTATCGATATCGATTGCTATATAAACGATATAGGTAATAGAAGAATATATTACCTTATATTCTCCTAAATAGCTCTAAATATCTACTGCCATTCCGATTTCCTTATATTATAGCAGGCGGATAAATTAGAGGCCTAACTATTATACTATCTTTTCGCTTATAGTGTTATAATAGTTATATCCTAAGTCGATTAAGGTATTAATAAGGGTATAGGATTTATATAAAATTAGTATTAAAAAGGGGTATTTATCTATTTATTCTATAATTTCTTTTAATTCTTTCTATAATCGAGCTAGGGTCTATATATATATCTTAAGCCCTCTAATAAAATTAAGTTTAAAGGCTATACTTTTTTTTAGTCTTTATTATTACTCTCGACTTTTACGATTTATAAGTTAAGTAAGGCTACTTTAGTTATATTAGGTCGGATTGCCGGCAATAGGTAATATATAAATATCTAATGCTTAGGAGAGCTATACTAAAGATAGAGACCTTTTTTTCTATAATCTTTATATTATTTTTTAGAGACTTATATTGCCTTAGATGTATATTAATTACCCTTTAAGTCTAACTTATTAATGCCTAATATTTATATATCGCTTTTAGAATCCTAGGTGTAGGTTAATTAGGAACGGGCTAAGCCCGATTAGTAATTAATAGTTAGGTTAATCTCGATATCAATAGTAATTTATTAATAGTAGTCTACCGCCGAATAGTAATTATAATAGGAGACCCTAAAGCTAATAATCTTATTAGCTATATAAGCATTAAGCGCTGATCGGAGGTATTCTAGCTTAACTTCCTTAGGCTAACTAAAACTACTAGTAAGCATTAGTTTTTCCTTAAAATATATAAAGAAAGCGGCAAAAGGTTCCTTTAGGCCTTAGCATAAGGAGTACTTAAGCTTAGTAATAATGCGATCCTATCGGTATAGGTCCTTAAAGAGGCATTAGAGGTATTTAAAGAACTTTATTATATTATAATTATAAGCTATACTATTCTTAAAGAAGGCCGCGACCTATAATTAGACTATAGATAATAAGTTCTAAAAGATAAATATCTATTAGGTCTTCTCGTCTCTAATAAAATCCCTATCGATCTCAAGCTTATATTATATAAAGGTCTGCTAGGCTATAAATATAGCCTTTTTACTATTAAAGGGGTCCCCTATTGGGATCGGCTTACGCTTTAGCTAGGTATTTTAAGCAGTAGGGAGGGGGTTATTCTGCTATACGATTAGGGCTAATTAGATAGCGTTTTAAGAGCTATTTAACTAGTTTGCGAGAAGGGTCTATAGCGAGGCGGCAACGGCAGCAAGATACTGCGCGTTAGTCTGCATTTGCGCCTCTATTTGTTATAATCCTATTGTAAGTTGCTCTATTTAGGTATATATATTACGTTGGGGGCATTATAGTCTTAGGTTATCTGGACCCATTTCTCTAGGTGTACTTATCTTAATATCTTATATAGCCTGCATTATTGGCTTTATAATGTGAGGTTATAATAGTAAGGCTGAGAGAGTCTATTTAAATATAAAGGACTAGCCCTAGGGCTACTGCGAATAGACGTCGAATGAATATATTAAATAGACTAAGGAGAAAAGAGAGAGAACCCGAATAGGGGCCTCTTAAATGCCTATTTATCCCTATGTGGTACAGGTCGGGGTCCTGGTGTGGTTCTGTGACCCCGTGCCGTTAACCCATCTGACCCTGCCTAGGCTAAGCACGGGCGCAGCCCGAGTCCTAGCCATATTGTGGCGCGGACGTAGCCCGAGCCCGTGATATTAGTTAATATTAAGTATCTAATAGGCGATCGTCTATATAAAGTATAGTTTATCGAGTGCGATAGATATACTATATCAATTATAAAGTAGGCTAAGGCTAGGATTAGACCTAAAGAGTATACGCCTTTATCTATAGTACTTTAGGCAGGAGAGGATAATATAATAAAGGTTTTCTAGGCCTTCCCTATAGCGGCAAAAGGTAATATCACTAAGGGAATTTATTAGAGGTAGAGGAAGGAGTTAAAGCCGATCTTTTTTATATAAAATTAGGTAAGTATTACTGATTTATACTTTTATAGGCCTTCGTATAATTAAGTTATTTTCACTATAGATTAGAAATCTAGTGCCCTTTCGGCTACTAGGGTCTTATACTAAGGGTATCTCGCCCTTACTACTGCCTAATTGCTTTACTATTAATTATATTAGTCTTTTACTAATCGCTTTTTAGCTAGAAGCTAGCTAAAGTTAAGATTAAGGAACGGTATATAGGCTAGGGGTTTTTAATAGCCCTTCCTTTATCGGCATTAAAGTATTACCACTACCGCTATTAATATACAGTTAATACTATTAGTTATGTCTATCTTATTTATTCTTTTAAGGAACCGCTAATAGATATAGTTAAAATAGAGGTTAATTAGGGGTATAGCTGCCTTAGTCTCGAGGGTATTTAGCGGTATAGCCTTAAAGGCCCTAGTAATTATATAGAGACAGGCTGATTATTCTATAGCTAAGGATTTTATAATACTTTTCGCTACCCCTTTAAAGGCGGTAGGGGTATATTATACCCTTATGCTAAAGGCAATAGAGGTCTAAATAACCTATATATAGACCAAGCGTGTTTTCCGATATTAGCAGCCTTAGGTTAAGGCCGCTATTACTATAAGCGTAAATTATTACCGCTTAAGTTTTTTTACAATCTTAATATAGTATTCCCTCTATTTTAGTTTATAGTAGATTTCGACTCTTAAGAATTTAGTATACTATTTCGGCTAGATTATTATAGTCTTAAGCTATACTTTAGTCTTATCTGCCTTATATATATATAGTGGGGTTCCAATAATGCACGAATAAAATCGCGTAGCGCGTAATCTTCACGCTTCAACCAATTTTACCCTTTATATTACAACGCCCATAATATACCACAATAATGCCCGGAAATCGTATATTTAGTACGGAAATATCCGGAATTCGTCAAAGGAATCATAAATTCTCGCCAGTATAAAAAGCTGCTATTATGGCCGAATTATCGCAAGGTAAAACCCACCGCGCAGTAGCTGCCGCATTTAACACATTGCCATCAACCACATATAGGATATTTAAATGCTAGAAAGAAGATGCAACATTAGAAAATAAGCCTCATTCTGGCCGGCCACTAAAGCTTACAGAGGCCGAAAAACGCTATATTGTTCTTCTTATTAAAAGGAACCGCAGTATTATATATAGTGCCCTAATTGGCGCTATAGGTGGCCGAATAAATTGTTCGACTATCCGATAATGCCTTCAAGGCACTTAGCAATGCAAATAGAAAGCTATAAAAAGAATACTACTATTAAAAAAAATAGCAGCAAATAGGCTTCATTTTGCACGTTATTAGTTACTAAGAGTTGAAGAATTAATGGAGGTAAATATGATTAAAAATAGCCCCTTCTAATAGCTATTTACTAGTATAGTACCTTACTTAGGTTATCTTTTCTAATGAGACTTCTATAGCCAACCAAGTACTAAATATACCAATATAAGTATTCCAGAAGCCTTACGAACGATTTAATAAGGGTCTTATTAACCTTACTTGCTATATTAAGTCACCATTATCTATTATGGCTTAGAGGGCTATTTATCGCACTAGCCGAAGCCCTATTATTATTATAGAACGCGATAAACAGTCTGTAAGAAATGGATTTATAGCGCGAAGCTATTAGAAGGCTTTATCTAAAGGTCTTTTACCTATTTTTGACGGCATAAGGCTTTTCCAGCAAGATAACGCGAAAATTCACATTTACGCTAATACAGCTCATTGGCTTTCTAAGCATACAATTATCCGGATTGAATGGCCTATATATTCGCTTGATTTAAACCCTATTAAGTATATATAAAAAGCTTTAAAATAGGAATTAGTAACTGCTAACCCTTATTTATCTAATCTTAAAAAGAATAAGGCGTATAAGACTGAATTGACCGAATGTATTAAAAAAGCGTGGGTAGTAATACTATAGGCCTTGATTACGAGACTAATTAAGTCAATGCCACGGCGCTTATACGCTGTAATTCGCGCACGTGGTTGGTATACCAAATATTGATCGCGAAAAGCAGGGCTATTTGCCATATCTTGTTTTATTAGAATTAATGCATTACTACCTAAATTGTGGCTATTTGAATTCTTCCGCGATAATATAGTGATGGTATTAATGTGGGGTTATTCGTGCATTAATGAACACCTACTGTATATATAGACGATTATAAATAAAGATACGACTAACTTTTTAGATAAGGAAAATATATTCTTTCTATATAGTCTACCTATATAGTTAATAGCCTTAGACCCCTAGTATTTTTAGTACCTCTAACTCTCTAGTCCTCTATTTACTTTATATTACCTACTATTACTATAACTATTATTAAGGGCTATTTTTGCTTTCCCCTTACCTTTCCCTTTCTCCCCTAAGGAAAAAGATATTATAGACTTTAAATAAGTCTTTCGTTTAACCCTAATAGATAAACCTAATATCCCCTTTATAAGTAGCTTTACTGCCTTTAACCCCTCCCTCTTCCTTTTAAAGGGGGAAGGGGTAGGGGTATTAGCTTAAAAACGAGGGGATAATAGCAATAGAACTACTAATTTAGCTTACTTAAGCGGCGCCGATTATATAGTAGGCAGGAGGGGCTTTAATAGTGGCATAAATAGCACTCTAGAGGCAAAAGCTATTAACTGCGACTCTGCTTAGGATTTTATAAACTTTAAAAACGCAACCGTTTACTATAACTTACTAAAAGAGGGTATTATAAGAGTCTCTAATTAAGTCGGCGAGACCCCTTTACTATAAGGCGGTTCCTCCCTAGTAGCTAGCCTAAGAGTAGGCTCATTATTAATATCTAAAAAAATAATAATAGAACTAATAGATATTGCAATTCTCAAGGTCACTATAAAAGCAGAGCCTTACTAGCTAGCTAGATGGCACAAGACTGTCTGCGACCTATGAACTAATCTTAGTATAATACTAGATTTTTCACCAAGTCCTAAGACTATACAAGTGCTATAAAGCAAGGCAAGTGTAAAGGCAAGGCAAATATAAGATAACTAGAAAACGCAGGGAAGGTAAGAAGTTAAGAGGCATATAGTGCATTAACAGACTCGATTGTGCTACCCTTCTACTATCTAGAAAGAAGGGGAAAAGCTATCTTATATATACACGAAGGAGGGGTGGGGCCAGGCATCTAAGGTAGCCAGTAAGAAAGCTCCCCGTAATGCTCGCTTTGCCACGTATATAATACGTCAGCAGCCCCACTATATCCAGCCTTTCCAACCACCCTAACCACCGCACTAGTAACTAGTCACCACACTAGTAACTAGCCACCACGCTAGTGACTACCCACCACACTAGTGGACTAGCCACCACACTAGTAGGCCGCCACCACACTAGTAGGCCCACCACGCTAATTTAGCAATGCCACACCTTTTTAGCAAGGCCTACCTTACTTGATATACAGTAAATAATCCACTGAAAATCCTTAAGGTAAAAGGCAAAGGCCTAAGGTAATACTACCATAAGTCCAAGAGGCGGTATAAGGACTAGAAGGTCAGTAAGCCAGTAGGGCATTAGGCTAGCAGCCTAGTAGGCTACTATAGGATTTTAACACCCCCTCTGATTAGCTACTGTAGTAGCAAGCTAATCGTATAAAGGATAGGGAAAGAAAATGCAGTAAAAAATGCTAAGGAAAAACATAAGAAAAACCTTAGTAAAAGTAAGTTAGTATAAGTTAGTAGGCCCTAAGACCTAGTAACTCGCGGAACCTAGTAAATTTAGGGCCCGGCAGTGGCTTCGTAAGACCGTCAGCAGGCATACTATTAGTAGGTAAATAGGTAATTTTAACTAAGCCCAGCTGGGCTTGCTCCCTAATATACCGGAATTTTAATAGCGTATGCTTAGTGCGAGCGTGCTGATTAGGGTCGTTAGAATTCGAAATGGAGCCCTGGTTATCGCAATATAGCGGTATAGGGCGTAAAATATCAATTTCCAGCTCTTTATAAAGGTTAGAAAGCCACTGTACCTTACGGATAGTCTTAAGTAATGCATCAGATTCAGCTTCTAAAGTAGATAGCACTACTAAAGAGGCTCGCTTAGAACGCCAGCTAATAGGACCACTATTAATAGTAGTCAAGAAGCCTCTAGTGGATTTAGAGGTTTCTTTACAGCCAGCAAAGTCGCTATCAGAATAAGCGGTTATAATAGGCTGTTAATTGCTTTTAGTAGTACTAAAGCAAATAGCTAGGTTCTCAGTGCCTTTAAGGTAGCTAAAGCTGCCTTTCGCAGCATTTAGATGTACATTAGTTGCCTTAGACATAAACCGGGAGAGGTATTGGGTAGGAAATGCTAGGTCGGGCCTAGTCATCATCATAAGCCACATTATAATGCCAGTAAGGCTCTGATAAAGGCTCTGATCAATAGGGCTAAGGTCTTTTCCACTAGATTCATTTAGAATCCCTGGTTGAAGTGGAATTAGCTGAGGTTTAGTATCCTGTAGACCGAATTTAGCTAGGACCTCTGCTATAAATTGGGCTTGGTATAGCCATAATAGACCTTCCTTCCTATTTCGTATAATCTGTACGCCTAGGAAGAAGGAAGCCGGACCGCGGTCTTCTATAGCATAGACCTTATAGAATTTCCTTTTTAGCTGGTTAATATAAGTTATATTTGGACCAACTAATAGGCAATCGTCAACATAGGTGACGATAAAGGTGCTGGTTTGCTTATTATAAAAGACGGCAGCATCAAAAGCTAAAGGTAAAAAATCTTCACTAGAAATCAGGTCTTTTAGCCGGTGTTGCCATTTGCGGGGTGCTTATTTTAGCCCGTATAAGGCCTTCTTTAGTAAGATAGCTTGCTTAATAGAAGGGTTAAATACAGCTTCTTTAAGCAAAGTTAGTAGCCGTTGGCGCTGTATATTAGACTAAAGCTTGCTATTAGTTAGTAAACTTTCTGTAAATTCAAGGAATCCATTAGGAATATCCATATAAATAGTCTTAGAAAGTTCGCTATTTAAAAAGGCGCCTATAAAGTCTTCTGACTTAGGAAGGTAATCCACGGTGGCATTAGTATTAGTAATATCATCCGGGGTAGCATTAGTAATACTAGTAAAATTAGTAGGGTCCGGCATACTTTCTAGGTCATCCGGTATAGCATTAGTGCTAGTAATGCTAGTAAGGTTAGCAGAGTTAGTAGGGTCAGGAATGCTTTCTAGGTCATCCAGTAAAATAGCAGGTTCTTTACTGCTAAATACCCCCTCTGAACCTGTATTTTGCCCTTTGTGAAAGTCTCCTTCTAGGCCACTAGAAATAGGGCCTATACCTTCATTTTGATGGATAAAGGTAATAAAGGTTGTTTTAGTAACAACCTTCTTATTTAGAAGGTAGACTAGGTAAGTATTATTACCTAGAGTGGCAAGGAGCCTACCAGGCTCGGTACGGGGCGCTAATTTGCGGCTTTTTACACGCTTTTCGTGTGGTATAAGCACTTCAATAGCTGCTCCAATAGCCCTAAGGTTAATAAGGTCAGGGTAGTGCTCCGGTGTTATCTGGTCGTAATCCTTTAGTAGCTCCTAATAGGGGCTAGAAGGTCTGTTAGTAACAGCTGTTATATTTACTAGCATAACAACGCCAGTAATTACAGCAGACCAGAGGTTAGATGGTAGCCTTGAATAGGCCATAGTAGCATGTAGCCTATCAGCTATAACCCTAATGGACCGCTTAGCTAGGCCGTTTTGTTCGTGAATATAGGGGCAAGATGTATTAAAAGTTATACCCTGTTCGACAAGCCAATCACTAAGCATTTTGTTGATTTCATTTCCACCATCATAGTGGAATTCAACAGGCGTTTTACCATATCTGACCTGTAGGCTCTGTATAAAGCTCTGTAATGCTTTAAAAACAACAGTGCCTTCCCTATTAGGCAGTAAGTAAAGCCAACGGAATCGGGATTTTCTATCCACTAATATAAGGGCAACAGGTCGTTTATTATATGGCATAGGTGATATAGCAAAAGTATCACCTTCTATAATATCCAGGCATTTAGCTGGATTAGGTATCGCATCCTTAGAAGGTTTTCTAACCTTCTTAGCTTGAATACAAGCTAGGCAGCGAAAATCAGCATCTTTAACCTTATTAAGGTTAGGAAGACCAGGGGTATTAGCACAGGTCTTTTTAAGTAGCTGAATACCTATATGCCCTAGCCGTACATGCCAAATGCCGGCTAACTGTAATAGCTTCTGATATTCTGTATCAGCAGCTATAGGGGCAGGAGTAGGGCTAGTAGCCACTACGGGATTTTCGCTAGTCGTAATAGCGGGCTCTTCGCTAGTCGTAATAGCGGGAGAGTTGGTAGTAGGGCTAGTAGCCTCTACAGGTTCCTTACCAGTTACAATAGCAGAAGGTTGGATAGTAGGGCTAGTAGCCTCTATAGGGTCCTTGCTAGTCGTAATAGCAGAAGGTTAGATAGTAGGGCTAGTAGCCTCTACAGGGTCCTTACTGTTCATATTAGTAGGACCGGAGATAGTAGGGCTAGTAGCCTCTACTAGTTCCTTACTAATTGTAATAGTAGGAACGTTACTATTTTGCCTACTAACTAAGCCTTGTATAAGGGTAGTTAGGGTATTCATCTGGGACTTTATATAGTCTATATCTAGCTGTAGTCGTGCAGTAAGATCAGCTTTAGAGTTGGAATCCAAAGTGGCCTTATAAGTGGAAGGCCTAGACTGTGCCATTATAGTGGTTAAAAGTCGTTAAAAATGGTGCCAATAGCTATAGGAACAGATGAATAACCAGCTAAATAGCTGGCAAAATAGTCGAGTAACTAGCTGGACAGCTAGTAAATATAGTGGCTAGTAGCCTACTATAAAAGGTAACCGCAGAATATAGCGGTAGGTCTCAGTATAAAAGCACAGATGCCGTAGGCGTTGTGCAAGTCCAGAATATAGCGTTAGTATATAAGGTGCTTATGTGGTGCCGTAATATAAAGGTGCCGTAAGTGCCGTAGGTGCCGTAGGTGCCGTAGGTGCCGTAGGTGCTATAGGTGCCGTAATATAAAAGGTGCCGTAAGTGCCGTACCAAAAGTGCTATAAGTGGAAGAGTATAACAGGTGCCGTATAGTGCAGTAGGTGTCGTGCACTAGGTGTAAAGATGTTATACAGTGGTATAGTGTGATAGATATCATATTATAAAATCCGTAGGTGCCGTAGGTTACTCCGAAAATAACGTAAGGTTACGCTAAAAATGCCGTGAGGTTACGCCGTAAGTTGCCGTAGGGGTACGCCGTTGATTGCCGCAGGGTAATGCCGTAGGTAACAAAGGGTAAGCCAAAGGTGATAAGGGTAAGCCAAGGATACTAAAGGATAGCTATATTAGTAGTACTAATAAGCAAGAGAGACCAAGGGGTGAACACAAAAGAGGTAGGGTAAAAACAAAGAAGTAAAACCCGGGCTCATAACCTATTGCAATTCTTAAGGTCACTATAAAAGCAGAGCCTTACTAGCTAGCTAGATGGCACAAGACTGTCTGCGACCTGTGAACTAATCTTAGTATAATACTAGATTTTTCACCAAGTCCTAAGACTATACAAGTGCTATAAAGCAAGGCAAGTGTAAAGGCAAGGCAAATATAAGATAACCAGAAAACGCAGGGAAGGTAAGAAGTTAAGAGGCATATAGTGCATTAATAGACTCGATTGTGCTACCCTTCTACTATCTAGAAAGAAGGGGAAAAGCTATCCTATATATACACGAAGGAGGGGTGGGGCCAGGCATCCAAGGTAGCCAGTAAGAAAGCTCCCCGTAATGCTCGCTTTGCCACGTATATAATACGTCAGCAGCCCCACTATATCCAGCCTTTCCAACCACCCTAACCACCGCACTAGTAACTAGTCACCACACTAGTAACTAGCCACCACGCTAGTGACTACCCACCACACTAGTGGACTAGCCACCATACTAGTAGGCCGCCACCACACTAGTAGGCCCACCACGCTAATTTAGCAATGCCACACCTTTTTAGCAAGGCCTACCTTACTTGATATACAGTAAATAATCCACTGAAAATCCTTAAGGTAAAAGGCAAAGGCCTAAGGTAATACTACCATAAGTCCAAGAGGCGGTATAAGGACTAGAAGGTCAGTAAGCCAGTAGGGCATTAGGCCAGCAGCCTAGTAGGCTACTATAGGATTTTAACAATAGAGCTTTTATCGCTTATAGTAATATTACTAATAATAGTAAGAGGCTAAGGCTCCTTAAATAAAAAGAGGGGCTAGGGCCCCCCGCTATAAGCGCGCTCTAAGGCTAAAACCCCTTTCTTAATAAAACTAAAGAAATCGGCTAAAAGTATAATTAAGACTATAAGCACCGATATTCGCATTATAAAGGCAAAATCGTCTTAGCCCTTTCGGGAAACTAAGGTAGCTAGCGCAATAGACTAATACGCAGTCTATTAGACCTTATAGTACTTATCTTTATCTACCTACTAAGGTTAGCTATAAAATTAAAAGATATTAGTAAGCTACTATACTTACTTCCTGCCCGCAAGAGAAGGCCTTTTGCAATATAAGTATACTCTCTACTAATTCGCAATTTATAGTATTATACGCTAGCTTTACCTTAATTAACTTAGAACTGTATCGATTATAATGCGATTCGGCAGTTATAATATAATAAGGCTTCTACTTTAAAGTATAAGCGAAGTAAGCACCCCTAAGTCCTACCTACTATTAGCAAAAGACAGATAATAATTAAAGAGAACCTCTTACCTTATTAGTCATAGCAATAAGCGGCTATATTGGCACCGCGGCGTATATAGGGACGATAGAGCCATTTTCAGGCTAGACTAAGACCTAATTCTAGAACGGTCGGCATCTTAAATAATAAAGGGCATATAAAAGCTATAGTAGCGCAATCGAGGCGGAACTGCATATAAGGGAGTAAAGGAAAATTATTAGAAATTTTTAATATGGAATAAAAAAGGAAGAGGAAAAGAAAGGTAGGGCAAGTAAGGGAGACTTTATACCGCTATATACCCGCATTAGATCACTTGACCGTCCGCTAGCTGCCCTAACCCATATCAGATAAAATCAATAATAATATAATGCGCAACTTACCGTAATACCGCTGCCTACCCGATACTGATGTTACCGCTACCGCCCCTACCCAATAATACTACTTACGCTAGATCCGAATCACACCCATCCCAGAGCCTAACTAATGACTAATAACTAATAACTACTAATGCAAACTACCGCGCCTATTAAAGCGCTCTTACTATCTATACTTTCCTAGCCCTGCCGCTAGACCTAGTTTTATGCGATAGGATACCTCTTTGTAATATATAGTAAATCCCCTTCGAATTCGAAGAGATATTACCGATTAAGGACGGTATATAGGTTTTCCTCCCGGCACTCGGGTTTCCTATATAGATTAGATATAAAAATACTAGCATTAGGCTAGACGGGGACCTATCCCCCCCTAGATAGCTTAGCTAGAGTAATACATATATATATAGTATCTTTAAAGTAATATATTTTAAATATTAAGGCGGTATAGCCTATAAGACGAAGATCTGTATTATAATAAGTTTATTTAAAACTACTTACAGTCTACTATAAAAATAACTATAAAATTCCATAATTTATAACGTACCCTTTAATAGGTATCAGATCCCTTTAAAGATGCTAAAGTGCAGTTTTTATACCAAACTAGGGTTTAAGCTAATAGAAAGCCGTACATTAAAGGATACAATAGCAGACGATAAAATAATATAATAGTAGAAGTACCTACAATATTTAAAATTATAAAGCGCTATATCTCACTACCGGTAAGATATAACGTGCTATAAGGCGATTTCTACTATCTTAGCTATTATTATTATTATTAAATTACTCTAGGGGGCTATTCTAAGCTAGAATTGCCTATCTAGTACTCCGGCAAATAATCCGGAAGGGAAAAACCCAAGGTCCGGGGGGAAAACCCTTCCTACTAGTATAATTATAACGACTAGGGAGTCGGGCCCCCGGGGGGGCCGACGGGTTTCCGGCATATAGGGAAGGTAGGTACGCTATCACTTAAAATCGTACCTAGCAGTAGTACTAAAAAGAATGCGAAAGCGATCCAGAAAAAGTAGGTCCGGAAAAAGGTAGGTCTAGTATCTATAGGGGAGGGGTAGTCCCGGGTTAGTACGCTATAAATCGAAAGTAAAATAGAGGTTATACGAGCGGGGCAGCGCCGGCTATGCCGCATGCGCGCCGGCTATATAGCGTGCGTATCATATAGGGGCATTAAAGTAAAAGTAAGGGAATTTTCTATTATTAGGGCTATATCGGCGGCAAATCGGCTATAGGGGGGGTGCTTAATAGAAGGCAAGCAGTATCGGGTCGGGGGTTAGAGTAAGCTAAGTATAAAAAGAGGGCATAGGGGCCTCTAATCGGGCGAAAATATAAAGGTGTAGGTGCCCCCCGACTTTTTAATCCCTTTTTCTTCCTTTCTATATAGCCGTTATTTTTCTATATATAATCCCCTTAAGCCCTATTCTCTAGCACTATAGGGATAATGCTAACCCGTACGGTAGGGCGGTAATAATAGCAGTAGCATTAGCATCGGCAATAGCAGCAGCAACAGCATTAGTAGTAGCAATAGCAGCAGCAGCAATAGCTATAGCAATAGCAATAATAATAATAGCAGTAGTATACCAAAAAAGTCGGTATCTTTAGACAAGGGGGTAGGTACTACCCGCTCCCGCTATACTAGCGTTACTAACCTATTATTACTAGCCCGGCAAGCTATAAGGCTAGCCCTATAACCCTTACCTAATATAAGCCGAAGACCCCGAATATTATTACTACTCTTAATAAGGTAGGACCCGACCGACTAAACCTTAATCTAATTAGCATTCGACCGATAGTAATACGGTATAATGCCATATAGGGCCCGGGGTAGTATATTTCGCGTATACTATGGCAGGGAAGACCTGCCGACCCTTTAAATAGACTCCTAAAAACCGGAAGTCTATTTACGCCCTCCTAGGTGCCTAAAAGGTATTAGCCATAAGGGGGGAGGTACGTATAAAATGCAGGGACTATATAGGATAGATGCTAATATAGATAGGTCGATAACTACCACACCCTCTAGTTAAGGGCGCAGTAGGCGTCGACTGCCTATAGCAGGGGGAAGGTAATAGTAGCGGTAGTAGTAATAGGGGGGAGTATTGCTCCTAAGATAACCTAAAAGGCATTAGACCTTAAGGAGCGTAAAATAGAAGTATTAAAAGGTATTTAGGCCGTATTAGAGCTACTTGTCTCTTAGGGGTAAAAGAGGGCAATAAAAAGGGAGGGGGAGAGGGGGGAAAGGGAGGGGGGGCTACTATAGGGGCCGGCGGGGGAGGGGGAGGGGGGGGGGAGGGGGGCTCTAATATTAATATTATAGCTTTAGAGTAGCTAAAAATTAATCGCATTTATCTGCCTACTATATCTCCTCTCTCTTGCATCGGGATATTATTATTAGATATTAGGGGCGGTATCGGGCGGTTAGGGTTGGCCTAATGCCTCTATAGAGGCAAATCGCTAGAGCAACTAAGCAAGCTAGAACTAGTTAAAATAGTCGAGGCTAAAAATCTAATATATAAATCGGCAGGCGAGGCTTAGCTTATTAAAGGCAATAGAGATCCCTTAGCAGTCTTAAAAGAGGCTTAGGCCGGTCCCGTATAGCTATTAGCGCTATCATCTGTATTTTAGGCAAAAGAGGATTAGGTAATAATAGTCTTTAGGGGCCTCCCTATATCGGTAGAGAGGCGAGGGCATAATAGGGACTTAGCGCTAATAGAGAAAAGAGTTTAATCCGATCTTTTTTATATAAAGCTAGGTAAATACGGCCGATTTATATTTAAAGAGGCTATTATAAAGCTAAATTATTATAGCTATAGATTAAAAGTCTAAGGCCCTCTCTACCGCTATAGGCCCGTACTGCTGCTATCTCGCTCTTATAGCGGCTTAATATTTAGATTACCTAATAAGCTACTCTTTTACTAAGTATTCCTTAGCTATTAGCTACTATAGGTCGAATTCTAGGAACGGGATATATATCTAGGGTTCTTTATAATCGCTCCGCCGATAGCGTTAGAGTATTACTGCTACTATAGTAGAGGCGCGGTTAATTCGCTTAGCTATCCCGGTCTTTACTATCTTTTCTAAGAATCGCTAGCAGATATAATTTAAGTATAAGTCGATAGGTAGTATAGCTGCCTTAATCTCGAGGATATCTATCGGTATAGCCTTAAAGGCCCTAATAACAGTTTAAAAGTAAGATAATTATTCTATAGTTAATAATTTTACAATACTTTTCGCCACCCTATTAGGGGCGGTAGGGGTATACTAAACTCCCGCGCCGAAGGCGATAGTAGTGCGAATAACCTATATATAGACTAATTAGGCCTCCCTATATTAATATCCCTATATAGAGGCCGCTATTGCTATAAGGGCGAGTCGCTACTGCTCGAGCTTTTTAGCTATTTTTGCGCGGTATTTATGCTACTAAAGTTTTTAGTAGATTTTAACCCCTAGGAAATAGGCGTACTATTTTAGCTGAATTATTATAGTCTTAAATCGGACCGGCATCTTATCTGCCTTATAGGCATATATAAAATAGATAAGCTTACTCTTCTTTAGGTTAAAATTAAGCCTGGCTTATTTAGACCACTCTTTATAAATTATTTATGCCTTTTTAAATAGGGTCTAGGTCTCCCTTATACTCCTCCTATATACTATAATATTAGTATTATCTGCGAACCTTAGGGTAATAGTAAAGGCTATTTCTTTAAGCCTCTCGTAGAGTAGTATAATATAGACTAGGAAGAAAATAAGGGAGAGGGGGGACCTTTATAGGACCCTAATAGTAATAAGTAGGTTATTAGTTAATTTGCCTTTAAAGTGAATTTATATTATATAAGAGTCGGTAAAGCTGTAAATTTATACTATAATCTATAGTAGTAATCCCTTTTCTAAGAGTAGATAGGTAAATCGAATATAGTTTACTATATTAAAGGCTGTAGATATATTAAGCTAGAGAAGTAAGGCGATCCTGCTATAGTGCTACACTATACGAATTATTTCTATAAGAGTATTAAGGGCTATATTTATAAAATAATTAGCTCTATTTCCTATTTAAAGGTCTGGGAATAGGTTGCCCTCCTTAAGGATAGCAGTAAGCTAGCACGCTACTATAGCTTCTAGGACTTTACCGGTTAAATTAAATAAGGATATCGGTTTTTAGCCTCTTGCTTTAGAGTATTCTTTTGGTTTTTTTCCTAGCTTTCTTAGTACGATTATACGGGCCTCTTAGAATTAAGCCAGGTAATGCCTAATATAGTAAGACTTATTAAAAAGGTAGGTAAGAGCTGTAATTAAGGGGGGGCTATATGCCTTAAGGAATCCTATAGGTAGCCCGTTTAGTCTAGGGGCCTTTTAGCTGGCTATATAATAAAGGGTGGTGCGGACCTTTTTATATATAAATCTCTTATATAGCGGGAACTCTATATTAGTAAGTTAGGGGAAGGTTAGGTCTAGTATATCTTTAAATATTGTATAGGACTAGGGGAAGAAATATTAAGTGAGGACCTATACTTTTTCGCTATATATAGTTACTAAAGGGTGGCTAGGGCTAGTATATTAGAGTAGTAGGATCTCCTTAGACTTAGGAGGGAGGCTACTATATAGTCTAGCCTATCGTTCTAAGGACTAAAAGTCTATATTCTATACTATAGCTTTCTTTAATGCCTCTCTCTAAGAGCATTATCGCTCTTTTTATACGACCTAGGTTTAAATAGCTTTTATATCTTAGGCGGCCCTATAGTTTTTAGGGGTATAATATACTGCCTACTTCTAGTATACTTTCTTCGTAGCGATAGCGGCTATTTTTATATGGTTATTCTACTACGGTTCTATAGCGGGGGCTTTAGGGGTTTTCTTTAGGGCTATAATATCTATAATTTCTTAGAGTTAGTAAGTAAGCTATTTAGTATATATATCTATTTCTTCGGGAGAGCTAAGCAGGGCCGTAGTAGCGGCAGGCATAAGGCGGTTTTTAGCTTCTACCTAAGTAAAATATCGGTCGAGGGATTTTTAGCTATTTTTTAGGTAGGCTTTAGCGGCTTATAGGTTGCTAGTATTAATATAAATAAGCTATAGGATATAGTCAGACTTAGCGAGGTTTATATTGCCGAGGTACTTAATAGTAAGGTCTTATATAACCTAGGTATGGTCTATAGTACTATTTCTTTTATTTAGCGCTGGCTATATAATTTCGCCGCGGGGGGTCGCTAGGCTGAGTCTCTACCGCATCATAAGGTCGAAAAGGGTATTAATATTAAGTAAGGTTCTATCTAGGCTATCCTATAAGGGATAGTATATATTAAAATCCCTAATAAATATACTTTAGGGTTAGGGTAGGAGCCTTATAAGGTCTATAAGGGGGGTAGTCTAATTATATTTATAGCCCGGGGAATAGATAAAGTAAATATCGGTTTTAAAGAGGCAGACCTTATACTAGTTAGGTCCTTTCTTAGTAGTCTATATATTAGGACCGTACCGCTTATAGATATATATCGCCGCTCGTCTGCTATAAGCTACTAATATATATTTACTAAGGCTTAGGCTTAATAGGGCATAGCTAGGCGCGGCGGGTTTTTAGATCGCTATAACATTAGGTTCGCTTTAGTAGTAAAGCGCTATTCGTATAAAGGAGGTTTTCTTCTATATATTCCAATAGAAGACTAATATTATACAGATAGGTATATAGGGGTTAATAATAGTAGTATATCGGTAGTTACAATAGAGGCAGAGGTCGGGGCTAAAGTAGGTACAGACTCTAGGGCTAATAGGGTCTTAATCTATCTTAGTATTAAGACCGGTTATAAAAATGCAGTAAGGGTATAATTTAATCTAGCATTAAATATTCCTCTAGAGATAGAGCCCCTTTAGCTAGGGCGGCAGCTGTATTTATATAGGGAGGATCCTCTTAAGATAATACGCTCGATTAGTTCCTTTAGGGGCAAAGCGCTAGCTACTTTATATCGGTTCTATTCCGTAATAAGAGTAGCATTTGCAGATATTATAAGAGGCGCTATAAAGAGCCTAGGTCGGCTAGTATAAGAATTCCTAGCTAACTCCTACTATTCATTCGAGGTTCTATAGAGGCAGGACCATACTAGGTATGGGCCTTTATAGTTAAGGTATAACTCCCTTTATCTATAGGAGACTATTAGGCAGGCCTACTCCCCTTCTAGGTGCCTTTCCACGCCATATCGGCCGTACCGCAGGGCCACTATATAATAGGCCGCAATATATCCAAACTTAAAGCAGTTATAGTACTATTTGGGGTATAAGGCGTTATTATAAGGTTCAGCTTTAAATATCTTTACCTAGTAGATAATACCAGACTTATAGAGCTTATTAGCGAGGTCAATAGAGTTTACGCCTATAATTAGGGGCGTATGTATGGCGGTCCTATATAGGCGGCGGGGGGAGGCTCTAATAAAGCCTTTTCCGTTCGCTTTAGTAAGGTTTTAGTAGATTTCTTTAGTTGCGATATTTGCTATATAGCTGGTAGGGAAATTCTTAATAATAAGACTAAATAAGCATTAGTTTAATTCTACTTCCTGCCTGAAGGCGGGTTAGACCTAGGTTATATCGGTAATGAGACTTTTTACTGCTTCTTCTATAAAGGTAACGATAGTATTGCTGCTGCGTAGCCTATATACCGCGACTACGGTATTCCTAGTAGTAGCTCTATTAATAGTATTTATAATTTCGACCGGTATTCAGTTGCATAGGACCTTGCTAATACTATTGCCTTTGATTAAAATTTCCCTATAGATATATAGCGGGACTAGAAGGGGAGCGACAGTATATTAGGGTGGTATAGTAGTAGCGGCGTAATCTTATGCTGCGATATTTGCCTAGGTGGTAGCCGGCGCCTATTTTAAGATATCCTAGAGGGCTGATTTAATAGCTTTTTCGATAGTCTTCGAAATTATATCGGTAAGGGTACTAATAGGGTCTAAGGTAGCCTTATTATGGGCCGCATCGGCCATAGTTTTTATAATTTCTCGCACTCGTCTTAATACTACTAAGGGGATATAATCCTAGAGCTCTTTCATCGATTCTTTAATTATAATAGTAGTAGGTTGCTTCTGCTCCTAGGTAGGCTCGGTTTCGGTCTAGTTATACTATATACTATTCGCAATCGTAGTGGTAGGGTTATAGCGGCTGTATATAATGCCGCCCTTATTCCCTCCGTTAATATCTATTACTTCGTTCGCGCCTACCGCGCCTACTCTTTGGACGCGATGTATTATAGGCGAGGGGGGTAAACGGACGAGAGGAAGCGATTAGGATTATTAGAATTGATTTTAGAGGCGGTTCCGTGCCGCTACCTAGGTGCGGGCGAAATCGCGAAGAGTTTTTTTACTATCTTAGCTATAGAAAATAGGTATTATGTCCTAATTAATAGGCTGTATTTAGTAGTTATTATACCTCTTGATGTTAGTTATTAGCTATAAGGATATTAATACCTAATATTTTGCGGTCTAGTAAGAAGGAGGTACCTGCTAGGTATTTAGCAAAAAGTGGGTCTAATACAAGAGCTGCACCTTAGCACCTTTAAAGGAATATTAATAGTGGAAACTATTCCCCCACTTATTTCATAAGTCGTTTATTTCGCAAGGCGTACTCGAGTGCGCCAGGCGCACGTAATTGGATGAGAACCCTTATAATGAGTCCTGCACGGACACTAATATCTGCGATAAGATATCAGTGCATCTATCTGCTACGGCTTTCGAACGCCCTTACCAACTAGAGCCCCTGGACTTGTATGCAACAACAGAATCAATCATCCGCTGCGCGGATGCGAAGAAGTTACTTCACCAAACACCCACAGTAGTTTTGTTGTCACTCAGAGACGCTTTCGTACTCAAGTGCCGGCACGCAAGTTGGCATTTGATGAAATCTGCGACTTGGAAACCTTTAGTTGCCACAAGACAGTTGGTTCTAATTTTAACCCCAATACATGCCTTGATAATTCTGTCCCAGTTCTGCCTCTCTTCTCGACATCTTGGGCGACATTACCCGACCAGAGCGGCCAAGCATAGCGGGTATCATGCGAATTTCTCCGTCACCATGCCTTTCCTTCGCCGGCGAGGCAACATGGGCAGTGAGACGGACATACGACGCCATACACTATTAAGTATTTCGCAACCACCGAGCAATGAGCGTGATCTTGTGCCCTCTCTCCCGCCGATACCCCAGCTCACCGGATCTGAAGACTCAATATACCTTTCTCGCCAGGCAACGCTCGAATCTGATCAGTTCGGTCTCATACCAGAACTCACTGTCACAGATGCCCAACAACGGAATGCATCTCGACGTTTCTCTATGCTACGACACCGCAACGCATCCGACTCCCAATTGTCACTGCGATTGAAGCAGCAGGCTGAAACACTCCCACCCATTCCTCGACGTATGTCATTGATAACATCGCCCTTTCTCTGTTGAATCAAGACCAGCATTAATGATTTATCCACAGCTCCTGCCATTATCACAACACTTTCTGCGAGTGATGTTACCGATCCTGAAGTGAGCTCGCTTCCTCGCAAAACCCGCCATCCCATAGACGCTTTTGGGGCTGAGCGTCAACACGATAGTGCTTCTGGACTCCTTGGAGAATCACATGACGTGAATGGCGAGCGTAGCAGCACTCCAACTCTGACCCTGGACACATTTGCCCAACGTCGGCCATCACTTCAGGCCGCTTCAGTCATAAATACTCTGTCTCTGCACCCATACAGCAACCGGCAGTCGGAGTCACCCCGATCTGATGCAAGTTCCGCCGATCATATCTATGGGTTGAGCCCGGTCATGCCACCGAAGCGAGCTCATAATACCACGCCGTTCTTCAAGTTGCGAAGGAACAAGAAACCTTCGCAGCCTTTTTTTGCTCTCTCCCACCTACCGCAGAAAAGTGCAGGATTCGCCAAAAACTCATCTTTGGCGTCCCTGGCTTTAACAACTGATTCACGACCAACGTCATCCCGAAGTGCGACCATCAGAAAAGGAAACGAAGGCAAGGAACATAGTCAAGCGCGTCACGATTTTGTGACCGGATCAAGTGTTATGAAGGGAACAGAGAGCCGATCCGGCCATTCATCGCCCACAAGAGCCAGCTTCCTGCGGGGTCGATCATCTACAATGAGCTCTGTAGGCAGGGATTCAACAGACGATCACTTATCACCCCCAACTACGCGAACATCAACATCTACTGGACGCAAAAGCTTAGGCGATTTATTCGGATTGGGTCGCATCCGACAAAATTCAGAGCTAAGCCGACAAGGAACCTTGACACCAGCCACCCCTGGCTCGATTGGGTCAAAGAGCAATTCCCTGCAGCTTCCAAGAGACTCGTCCCTTCTGCCGGAACGGAAGGATGACGAATCTCCTGCCAACTACCTCGCAAGATTAGAGGGTGTGGTGAGTCGTGGGGCCGTGGCGTCTGCTCTGGCAAGAGGCACCGACGCCTTCTCTGCTGCCGTACTTAGAAGCTACATGCGTAGCTTTAGTTTCTTTGGGGATCCCATGGACATGGCGATCAGGAAATTGCTCATGGAGGCTGAACTTCCCAAAGAGACGCAGCAAATCGATCGATGCTTACAGGCCTTCGCCAACAGGTACCACGAATGCAACCCAGGCATATATTCGTCACCAGACCAAGCATATTTCATCGCGTTCTCGCTACTCATTCTTCATACAGATGTTTTCAACAAGAATAACAAACGTAAGATGCAGAAGTCCGATTACTTGAAAAACACTCGAGGCGAGGGTATATTTGACGATATACTTGAATGTTTTTACGATAACATATCCTACACGCCGTTCATTCATGTAGAAGATGATTTGAATCTGGCAAGCGAACGAAATCAGACGAAAAAGTCTGGGAGAAAACCAATAATATCTGGGAATGTTGCTGACCCTGCTAAAAGAGCCACGAGGGAGCCTATAGATCCATACACCCTTATCTTGGACGGCAATTTGGATGCTTTGCGACCGAACTTGAAAGATGCCATGCATTTAGAAGACCATTACAACTACCTAGGAACTGCTCCATGCTTCAATTTGAAGGATTTACAAAACACCTTTTTCAGGACGGGTGTCTTACAGATCGTTTCAGCGAGATCGCGACCAGATGCATTCATGTCGGAGCAGACTGCCTCAAACCCCGACGATGCCCACCCGGGCATTGTGGACATCAAAGTCACCAAAGTTGGCTTGCTTTGGCGGAAAGATGCCAAGAAGAGGAAGACTCGCTCTCCTTGGCAGGAATGGGGCGCAATACTGACCGGCGCTCAGTTGTACTTTTTCCGCAATATAAGTTGGGTTAAAAATCTGATGCATCAACACGAGAATCATCTCAGGAGTGGGCATGATGGGATACCAGTTATCTTCAAACCACCTTTGGAAGAATTCAAACCCGATTCTTTGATGTCTACTCATGCTGCTGTTGCTCTCGTGGACAGTACATACAGGAAGCACAAGAATGCTTTTGTATACGTGCGACAAGAAGGACTGGATGAGGTTCTTTTGGCAGATAACGAAGAAGAGCGTAATGACTGGCTGGCAAAACTGAACTATGCTGCCGCCTTCAGAACTTCAGGCGTTCGCATGCGCGGTGTAGTCGGGGCCAACTACGATGGCCAGGGTCGTCGTGGCATACGACGACTGGAAAGCGCAGATACAAGTCACCTCATTCAAACCCCTACAGGTCCCGTATCAATTGCCCGAGGGTATATTGACCATAAGATGGCGGAAGATATCCAAGCCGCAAGGCGGGATTGCATGCAACAAAAGATTCGCGAAGCTGACAAGAAGGTTGAAGAAAGTCAAAAGCAGCTAGAGGAACAGCTGAGGAATGCAAGACATCTTCTGATACTCGCACCGATTCAGCCAAGAACAAGAGAACACATATTGCTGGCTGCAGCTCGGTTGTCCGCGCAGTTAAAGTGGACTCGCATGGACATTTGGCGAGAAAAATGTCACCGAGACATTCTCATCCAAGACCTAGCAGATGACGATATTTGTTCAACCATCAAGCAGCCAGATCTTGATAGCGAAGAATCGACGCAAACACCAAGACGTTTGGTCAGTCAGACAGATTGCAAGCCCGATAGTGCACCTGTGCCCAATCTCAATCCGCAGACACCTACAGAGGATTCACTGTCGCGTGCTTCCAGCTTCGTTGGTCTTGCTCCAGACCTGGCTCCCTCGGTCCTGACTGCTTCCCAGCTGCCGCAGTCTTCAACAATGGAGACGGCGCGTGTGATGTCGAATGCTACCAATACCCGAAATGGCTCTGTATCAAGCAACACTCCGTCATTTGTGTCGCATATACTGGCTTCTACTTCACAATGCAACACGTCTCGAGAAGGTGATAAGACTTTTTCTGGAGGAAGATCAGACAACCAGGATGATGTGGATGCGGATGAACGCGATTTCCTCAAACAGGCCGGATTATGGGAAGGGAGATCAAGGCGGAGCTCAGTCGATAAATCAAAGGTGTCTTCGTCAGCTGAGATGCTTGAATATGGACCTCCAGCAGAGCGTGACAAGCTAGAGAGAAACAAGATTAGGCGAAGTTTGCAGCGAACTCTTAGGGAGAGCGCTGGACACCTTTCACACCATCGCAGCAAGAGAGGGAGAGATGCCAGTGCATCAACCTCGAATTCTTTGGATGGTGCGACTGGTGAAACATTCTTATCCCGGGGTACTGGAAGTTTTGTGGTTCACGGCAAAAAGGCGTCTGTCATTAACCTGGGTACGGAGCTGCAAACCTTGTCACAAGAAGAGAAGATCCTGTGTCGCAAGCAGCAGCAAACACTTCAGGTAGAACAGCCGATTGTCTCGCGTTTGCTCGTTGATGAGCTTGACGAGGCCTTTCATGCTGCGCCTGAAACACCGTTCGAATCCAACAATTCGAATAGCAGGAGAAGTTCAGGGGCAATTGCAGGCACTGCCACCGTGGACAGCTTTAAAAAACCCGACAAAAATAAGCTGAGATTCCAAGGAGCGAAAAGTGCGTCTCGTGGGGGGCCGATAGTTGCTTCAGGCCCTGATAGTGAGGACGCTTCTTGCTCATCCGACGGACAGCGGCCCTCCCAACCCCGGACCGACAGGGAAGATAAGTTTGGTATTGGAAAGGCTTCTACTGACGACGAGATGCCGTACGAAACAGAAGGAAGAAGGGAAGATGAACCGGGCGAAAACGACAATTTAGCTGAGGAGGAAGGAAAGTCTGAACAAGAGCATGATGTGATCCCAAGCCACCCGACGCAGGCGGTCACGGCGTAAGAAAGGGTTTTCAATTAACAGAAAGCTGATCAGCAATTCGGACTGCTACTTGTATGTGGAAGTTTTCATGTGAAGAAAGAACATCGAAAGCCAGAGAGAAAATAAGAGAGTGGAAGTTTTCATGTGAAGAAAGAACATCGAAAGCCAGAGAGAAAATAAGAGAGTGGAAGACTCCCTGGTGATAATCATGGACGGCCCGTTGAATCGATGCATAAGCGTTATGGCCGATGGTCTGGTTTCGAGAAGATTTCTCTCGCCCATAACATGCCTGGTTGGTACGCAACGGATATAAAAAGGGTGGTAGGGTAAGTTGTGACGGGAAAAGCTATGAGCGGCAAGGACCTTTTGCCTGGTGGACGTTTGCGAACGCTAGCGGATTTGAGAAGTGTGCTATTCAATGGCAGGTTGTCCTTCGCAACCGCACTTTTGGTCAGTTGCACCGCATATGAAACGAGCTTTCGTTCCAGTGCAACTCCTGGCTAGGAATCGTACTTTCCCGAGTATGCATGCACCAGCCAGCCATACATAAACAAAACGCATTGAAACATGATGTGTTGAATTAGGTTTATGCCATAGAATAGGCAGCCTGCTCCTGAATTGGGAATTAGGATTCGAAGAAGAGACAAGACCAAATATTACGTATATATGAATCTAAAACTACGAGGTAGATAGTCTTCAGCCTCTGCCAGAGTTCTGACTGGTGAACGGAGGGAGCTTACGTCTTGCACCCGAGATCAGTTCATTTATATCCTTACTTCCCCCCACACCTCTGCATAGACGGCAGATCCTTCTTAAACAGAATTTCATTTATTTCTTAGACTTCTTCTTCTTCTTGGTTGAACTTGACGCAGTTGCTCTCTCCACTTTGACGTCTCCGCCTCCGACAAGACCTATGGTTTCTTCCTCTTTGATAACGCCACCTTGTGTGGACTCGGCAGCCTTCCTACGTCCCTTTTTCCCCTTTAGCCTGTAGGTTGATCTGTCACGTAGGGGAAGCCATCTTTCCGGATCAGGCGTTTTGTCTTCCACAACGTTCTTTGGCAACCTTCTTCTCTTCCGCTTCTTAGCAGCATTATCACCAGTCACATCGTCCTGGGGTACCCTCTTTTTAGAGGAAGAAGAGCCAGTGGGGGCTGCAACGCCTATATCAACGAGATTCTCGACATCGATACCGTTGACAAGGCTTTCGATAGACGGAAACTGTTTAATGTGTTTTGCGACTGCTGAAGCATCAGAAGCTGCCAAAGAAGCGACTAAACCGGCTGCGGGGATGGCCGAAGTTGGATTGTCATCATAAAGTCTGGCGAAAGCAGCCCCGGCGCACTCCAGCTCATCTTCACTGAAAGATGACACCAACTCCGTCCCGGCCTCTTTCAAAAGCGACGCAGCGGGGCCAGCGGGATGATTGCACCAGAATTTTGCAGCATTAGCGAGCTCCGTCTTAGCTGAAGTATGTTTTCCCTTTCTATTTTTTAGGAATACAGCTAGCGCAACCAGGCCAGGACTGAATCTGACGAAGTGCAAATTCTCCTTGTTGGGTCTTTCGAGAAGAGAGAAGAAAGACTCGAGTGTATGGAGAGCAGCGGTAGGGTTTTTGTGCTCCAGGTGGTATTGTATGATGGTAAGAACAAGAGCTGTGTCATAAGGCTGTTTCTTGAGAAGGGCAGCCATGAATTCTAAGAGGCTTTTATTTTGCATGCCTTGCGTTTCTGCCGCCGTGCCTATGAGAGATATGCTGTTGATTTCAGAATCAGATGAGGGCAACTGAGCTTGCTTGATAGCTCTCTGAGTCCTACTTCTGACACCATTAATTTTGTGCGCCTCGACGTCAGCAATGGAAGAATTCCTCTCAAGAATTCTCAACTGAAAGTCGAAAAGTTTTGCCTTGTCTTGTAAGGTCATCCTCCATGACGTGATCTGACGCTCCAACAGAAAGGGATTTCTCGGTTCAGCTTCGAGCGCCAGGCGATTATTCTGAACAATGAGTTTGAAATCATCATCTGTCTCACTGCTCTTGCGACATGAATGGATTAGTAGGTATAGATGGCATTTTAAAAGACAGAGATAAAGAGGGGAAAGAAAAAGAGCAGGGGAATGGCTCTGAAGCTTACGCATCCAAGTCGAATGAAGACAAAGTCTCTGTAGCACGATCCATCCGTCCCAGCTTGGCCAAAACGAAAGCCTGTTGGGCTAGAATGGGCTTGCGCTCATCTTCTTTTTCTGTCCTAGTCAACTCATCAGAAGCATCACATAAAGCCAGTGCTCGATGCAAAAGCCGTGAAGCAGTGCCCAGAGATGCTCTGGCAATACTGGCGCACGCAGCGTTGTAGCAAAGCTCAAAGGTATCTGGCATCTTTTCCGGCTCAAAGTTACTGGATCCAGATAGAGTTTTCCATTCGGCTTGGGCTTGAGAGGCTTTGATATTGATCCTCACATCATGATTCTCAGCAGCGTCGCCAGCCATGAGTTGGTGGTAAATCGACTGAGCTTTATCGAATTTCTCTGCACGATAGGCAACCTGAGCAGCAACGTGAGTCAGACCTCGGTTAAGAAGTCCACTGGACCCAAGGACGCTGGCAGCCTCTTCTAATTTTCCCAGCTTGTAAAGGGCATATGTCCTCTCCAAGACGCAAGATGTTCCTAGCTTCAGGTCCCCGTCAGATATAGCTCGCAAAGCCTCGGCGAATCGATCCAATTTCAGCAAGGCAGTAACTCTTGTGTGATGTGCCGTTTCGTTGTTCGGGTTGGCCCTGATGGCGATGTTGGCTGCGCTGAGGATTTCTTCATGATCATCTATGGAGGCTGCCCGTAGCAAAGCAGCCAGGCGAGTAGCAGGATCTTGAGGCATGGCAATTAGACCAGGTATGGCATACTTGAAGAGAAAACAGCCCCGAGACAGCCAAGTTGCAAGAACTTCCGATGGGGATATGATTTTGCTGCTGCAACGCTCCGAACAGAGAGACCTGACGGATGTGCAAGCCCAGAGGATGGAATGAAAGCCCTAGTGCATGTGGTCAAGTAGGCTGAAGACGCTGTGCCGCAATCAGATCAATTTTCAAAAACAAGGTGCGCACAAAAAGGCGGGGCAAAGACAGTGGGTGGGCCCCGACCGCGGATTGGAGGAGGTTTTTATTTATTTTAGTCTGGTGTTTGTGAGTTGCGAGCAGGTTGGTACGGAGTAAACTACCAGCTCCTAACCCAAGGTAAGAGGTAGGTACATAGGTACCTAGATGTTGAAGCTACAATAGTAGAACTTACCTTGGGTATTTTGAAAAAAATATATAGTATTTTCCGTGCAATGTTCTATTTATTGAAGCGAAATCGTGTGAATACGGCAGGCAGACGACTTACCCGAACTCGCCTCGCCGCCTTGTCATAAGCCCTGCAATTCCCTTGAGATCCATACGTTTTTTAAGGCACAATGATAAGTTTATTGCAGAGATCTCCCGGGTCATATCTCCAAGCAAACACATGGCCCGAAGAAGAACTATAGTGAGGATCTCGTGACATCGTGCCGCGACATCGTGCCCGAGCCAGCGAGCAGTGCCATGTGATTCGACAATGTCCCTGCCAACTCACGCCCTCTGTCCCAGAGCCAAGTTCAATGTCTTTGCTACCGGGTCCTAGCAAAGAGTGCACATCAACACAGAAGGGGCAATAAGATTGCAGATGATGTTATATTGGGTTCGAAAAGTTGCGCCATTCAAAGATTCAGGAGCGGGACAAGTATGCTCCATTTAGCAAGGTCAAAGACTCCGCTCAAGCTTCCAGAACTGCGTAACATGCATCAATTCCTCATCGCATGATCCTCACACAACCTCTCGCTTGCCATCCTTTGCCTCCTTCTATAGGACATATTAGTCGCGTCACTGTTGGAATAGATCCCGAGTACAAGGTTCCATACCAAGGCCTTTGCAGTGCCGTGCAGAGCATGTCGGTGATTGCGTCGAAATTTAGGATCGGTGCCATTCAGCGAAGGATATCTCGAGGTTTTGGGTTTCTTGATGCTGGTTATATTCGTGAGCGTCGATTCCGTAAAGGTCGAGAAAAGAAATGGGATAAACAAACCCATTGCGGTGGGCCTTGCGCCACTGGTTGTGCTGCGAGGAGTTCTTTGACTCTGTTTACTCGGTTTAGAAGAGATGTCACAGTATACAAGTCAGCAATATCTACTTACTAGCCATGGCTACTTTTCAATGTTGTCGTGTTTAAGACCAGAGATACTCGGGATGATTCTGGACGGGCAGGGAAGATTTGTGTGCTATCAAGCCCTAGTGGACTCTAACAAGGGCTCCATCCATGTGCTGACATAATCATGCCAGCCGCGCACTTTCCGCCGACAGGTACCTCCTAGCCTAGTGTACGTACAAGGTACCTGCTGAGGTACCGAGTAATGAATTTGGAGGTTACTTTAGGTGCCTAGGTACCTTGAGGGAGATACTAGGTACCTAGATACCTAAGGTGAGGCGGTAAGCGGTGGCCAGGCTTAGTAAGGAGTACCTTCCGTCGTCTCGCCTTGAGACCCAAGATAGAACGCCCACTGTCGACAGCAGTCGTCCCGGACTTATCCTGCCGCTATAACGCAGTACTGATGACGCCCATCTTGACTGGCCAGCCGCGGGACCGACTGCTGCTGCGATATATCCTCGCTCTAAGGTAATAATGAAATAATTGATATTAACGATTAGAAAAGCTAAAATAAGAGCAACTAAATAATAACTACTCCTCTACAATTCTATGCTCACCTACATGCCCAGCCACAGCCTTTATATTTCCCTAGAATCTATCCCTTTTTACCTCTGGTCTATCCGCTCGACGATCCTTTCTATAAAACTATCTAGGTAGGAAAGTGCGACAGGGTATATAGCATCATGACCAGAATTAGCTAGCTTAAGTAGAGCATTTGAGGCCGTCTCGTCTAATCCTCGACTTATATAGTCATTCAACCTCGTAACATACGCCGTAACCATATAGGGCAGCGGGTTAAGTTCGAGATATCTAGGCGGACGCGGTCGCGAAAGCTCTTTCACATTCTTTCGTAAAGGTCTCTAGATGCCTTATCGCTGAATGAGTTTTTAGATAAGGCTAAGAGGTTCAAGGGTTCGTTTCGCTTAGCCAAGGTAGAGGTAGGCGCAGCTAGAGCGAGGCTTGCGTAGGCCGTGGTCAAGATAAGGACGGCTTTCATTATGGGCGACGAAGCTTTGCCGAACTGAATTAGGGAGTTGCAAGGGAATGGGCCCGGGGCCAAGGGTCGTAGAGATGCGACTGCTTTGCCAACGGGGGTTTGCCATGATATATATAGATATGCCTATGCTTGCCGCAGGTCTTTTTGTGGCCTTTGGAGTCGGCTTCTAGTTAAAAGGCTTGTCGCACTAGGCCCTAGTGGAAACATGTTATTCCCGGGTTTGTAAGCTATTAGGAACTGCCTCTGTCTGTCTGTCTGTCTGTCTGCCTGTCTGTCTGCCTGTCTGCCTGCCTGCCTGTCTGCCTGCCTGCCTGCCTGCCTGCCTGCCTTGTTCTGTATTTTCACCACCTGCAATCTCGGGTCTGCTGGAATCACTCCAGCTGATATCTACTGCGGCGCATCCTTATGCGCCGTCATGATGGCCACCGTTTGCGTCTTTTGCAGCATTGGGGCGACCCGAAGGCACGGTTCCGAGGCTTGCGCTAATGACCAGCCAAGCCACGACGAGTACAACAAACACGCCATCGTCGTCGCCGAATTACGTGTGTGCTAGCCACTGCGGGCCATGTAGTAATACTCGGTCCCGCAGAGGCCGCCTGTTGATGCCCGAAGGTGCTGCGTGGGTCCCGACCATAACGCGCGGTGGGAGGGGAATGAAAAGACGGTAGTCCGTCGCTGTCTGGATGAGATATACCCAGGACCCGGCTGCAGGCTGAAGTTGGCTCGCATGTCGAATCGGCCTCGTGCCAGTAGTGTCGATTGAAGGTTCCCGCAGCAAAGTCCATGGCTGGCATTGCACATGGCACCCGGGCGAAAAATTACCTGGTACCTTGGGAGGTCGTCAAGGGTCTGAATCAAGTCAAGGGCCGTGATAAGTTCGCCTAGAACCATCCCGAATGAGAGAATTTAAAGCCTACTTTCCGTGCCTACATGACATATATTTACTGGTAGAGTAATCATAGAATCTTGTCCAGACGTTTCTGGCCGGCAAAAGATTTAGCAACAATATTATTTTATCAAGGAAATATTAGCGTGCTATTCTCTATATAAACGCCAGGGGGGATTGGATAGAGCCTTTCACGCCGTTGTCAGCGGCTTCGAACTGTTATACAGAGGAATCCGTTTCAGCGACAGGGACGAATTTTGAGTTGCTTTGCGCAATCGCTTTGACAAAAGCGATTGAACATAGCGGATGAAGAAAACGAACAACAGCTCCACGCTAGATTTACAATTAGCTATAATGGCAGCTGCTGAAGTGATTAAAGTTCACTACGTACCGTTCTTTGGTCATCATGAGGATTCCTTGTACAAGAAACCCTTTGAAAATTTGAGGTCCGATCCCCTTGAAGAGACCCATCAAGCCTTCATGGTCGACAATAAACTCCATAACCTCTATGAAACTCTTGAATGGCTTCCCTTGCCTCGCAGGGGGGGGCTTGGACTGTAGTCCAACTTTGGCAACAATAAGCGGTTGGGTTACAATCGTGGCAAGCGCTTTTGACAATGCCCCAAGTACTTGACTCAACACGTTAGCTGTCTACCTGGTACGGCGCATGAAATTTGCCTCGTCATGAGACTTACAGAAGGCTTCTTGAGGCCGCAAGTTTGCTTTTCCCTCAAAAAACGTCCGTCTCAGGTGTTCATAGGCTCCGTACGTTACTGCAGGGTTCACCACGAGAACCAGGGAGGCTTTGAGGCCACGCCACAAGCCTGAGACGCCGTCAGGACCCTCCGCAACTTCACAAGCGGTCGCCCAAAGACTCTTGCGCTCGTCGCCGCGGGCTGTCTGTTGCCGAGTTGTCACAACTGCTACGGGGATGGTGAAAAGCTGTGCAAGAGCGCCGGCAGCAGCTCCTAGAGCAAGCTCGATTGCCATGGAAGGAGAAGCGTTGGGATTCTTGCTCGACTTTGCATACAAAGCCCTCACAACCGTATACCAGTAAAAGTACGCAAAATTAGTGGATGCGACGCCAATTAATGATCCGTTGATACCGGCGTAAAGTCCTTGGATACCTTCCTCTGCCAGGATTTTGGAAATTGCGTCCCATGTTGACTTATAGTGCAGATTGTCTGCGGCTGATGTTGAGCACGCTCTGTCTGGACGGACCTGTACCTGGAGTTTCGTCTTGACACTGCGTCGCCGCAGGTGATGCAGTTAGTAGGAATCAATCTCCAAGCAATACCGACCTCGGGGAAGACGATCTGGCTCGTACATATCAAGCGGATAGACCAAGGCGTTCGCAAGAACAGCTCCTGTGGCACCAGAAGCGGCACGGGCCCATGGAGATATATCAGTTTTAGATTGCCCTCCCATGATGCCGACTCGCCCCGTCAACGTCTCGTAGCTCGATGCCCACGGTGTCTATCGTTGACTTTCAAACGTTGTTCGGTCTGCATTGCAAACACTGAGTCATTGACGTCCTTTACAGCAAAAATCGGCGTCGTAAATGCACTGTACCTCGGAATTGGCGTGTAAATATGCTCAAAAGCTAGAAATGGGTTCATGAGATAGGATGGCATGGAGGTGGCTAGGTCGGGTCTCGAGCCATCATCTGGCATTGCCGTGGGTGATATAATGTCCAGATCGGGCGGGCCGAGGGGCAGACGTTAGCTTGTACCTCGGTCTTGCGGCTTATTATTATGCCTGTGCTTGGCCTGTGCTCAGTACCAATGCCGTCGTCACCATACGGCACGAGTACCTCGTACGTAGGATCTCCGTGCCCGGTTAGGCGTGAAAAACAATACGCTGACCAGGGCTGCTCCTACTACGGAGTACCGACACCGGGATTAGGCCTGAAATTACGGATACATGCACTTGTATATACCTCGCATCTCGTCTTACACTCGCCATGCGTTCAAGCACAATACGATTCCCAGAAGTCACTTGAAAAAGAAGTTCATGTAGCGAGACACATTGTCTTCTCTACCCTATGTAATGCAACTTAATTCATACGTCTCTCGGTACAGAAATTAATGTCGGGAGGTATAACGTCCGCAATGCCCGATAAATTTTTATCAAAAATCACTGTCACATAGAACTATGTGGAGTGGTGGACTTTCTATGAGCGATAATTCTATGACGTCACTTTTTAAAAATGCAAGAATAGGGAGGTACATCTTTTATACATGCCATTACTCTAGATGGCTACCTATGGCCTTCCTGATAAGTCCAACTACGCCAATATCTAGTACCTCAGCTACCTCTTAGGAGGTGTTTACATTGGTACCTCTACCTCCTAAGTGCCGGGAGAAAACCAACCTGCTACCTAACAGATCGCGGAAGAACATCTGCTATATGAGCTCGCAGGAGTCACTTTATGTAGAAAAAACTATGAAGCATCATCTTCTATTTCGGGAGCTTAGTACCGGCGGACAGCCACACAACAGCATGCTCGATAATGCAACCCCTCAGATCAACATTTTGCGGAATAACAAGCTTGGGACCTCGTCGACAATGATAGTACGCAAATGTTACTGGAACCCTGGAACTTGTCAAAGTAATACTTAAATATCAGTAGCTCATAAAAGCCCTCGGAAAGCGAACAGTATTCTTCATGGCTTGAGTAAACTAAAATTCGTACCCGGAGTATTTCACGGAGTAAGGCCTCAACGGTATTCAAATTGAAAGCCGAATCAGATACACTAACGCGCAGTAGCCGGGGGCAGTAATTCTCGGTACGAGTCGTCGAATCTTGAAAAATCGTGGGTTCAGGGAGCATTATAACAGCTGTTGCCTTTCAATGGCGATCCCAACCCTGCCCAAATACCCCGAATACGTCTGGCGGGTCGAATACCTCTGTGCAGCCTGGTAATTTGTTTGGCGTGAATGGCACATAGCTGGGCATCTTCAAACAAATGAATCATGAATGCCTCAGCTGCTTCCTGCAAGGCTTGGATCGCTTGGGTTTGCCATGTAAATTCTTTATCTCGGGGACGGCAGCAGTTCGTAACTATTTCTCGAACCTGTGTCGGGGACGCATCAGCATGTCCCACTACGTTTTAGGAGGTCCAGGAATCTTACCAAGCGGATGAAGGGGAGCTTCAGCAACAACAATTTGGCGTCATCTTCACGGCGGTATCTTGTGTCAGACAACGTCGTTGCTCTGGGCTGATTGCGCCGCTGTCTGTGTATGGGGACTGGATCGCCCGCTAAGAATTCGATAACTTCGTCAGAACCGTAACAGTAGTTGTATGAGCTCTTACATTTCCGGGAAACAAGCCTTGTATATCACCCGGACGGGGATGCCACTTCTGCAGCGATTTGAGCCGACTACGTATCACCGCCATAGGGATCTTGAATGGATTAATCTCCTTGCCACAGCTGCTTCGAGTCCGCAAGGTCTCTCGCACTTAATCGAGCTTGCAAATTTTCCGAGTATATCTTCATTCCTGGCCAGTGACAAAGTGTTAAAAGGTGCGGGCATCACCAGGTTGTTTTTTTGCGCTATTATTGCTGCTATCCCTTTGGCTGTGTTAAGGTGCAGCTTTTGTATCGGACACATCTTTTATATGGTCCGTTACACAAGCAAGGGGGACCATCGGCAAACCATACTAAGATCGCTACCGTATTAGATAGCAGCATATATACTCTATATAATTAGTCATAATTAAAGAAGAATAATACCTGTAACCGGATAAACTTTTCGCGATTTCGCCCGCACCTAGGTAGCGGCATAGAACCGCCTCTAAAATCAATTCTAATATCTCTAATCGTTTTTTTACATCTGCTTACTCCCCTTACTTATAGCTTATCGCATTTAGGGAAAAGGCGCGGTAGGCGCAGATAAAATAATAGATATTAATAAAGGGAATAAAAGCGGCATAGCATATAGCTATTATAACTTTAATAATATAATTGCAATTAGCATATAGTATAACTTAATCAATACTAAACCTACTCAAGAGCAGAAGCGACTAATAGCTAATATTATTATGGATTTTATAAAAGAGCTATAGAATTATATTCTCCTAGCAGTATTAAAAAGAGTGCGAAAAGATATTGATTTTATAGCTAAAACAGCCTAATAAGAGACCAATTCAGATTATATTTATACCTCTTTTGGAACCTTACATAGATAATTGAAAATGCAATTAATAAGATTATATAAAACCGCTTAAAGATCAATATAGCTTTTATTATATAAGCATCTATTCCTGTATAAGAGTATACTGCCACTATATTATCCTAATATAGTCTAGCCCCTCTTATAATATCTCTATATATCTACTATATTACTTTTATTAAAAGCAATACTATTAGTAAAAGTTGTAAAGAACTGGCCCTATGGCTCCTACGGATAGGCATTGAATAAATATATTAAATAGACTAAGGAGGAAAGAGAGAAGACCCGAATAGGGGCCTCTCAATAGCCTATTTATCCCTATGTGGTATAAGTCGGGGTCTTAGCGTAGTCCTATAACTCTATGCCGTTAACCTATCTAACCCTGCCTAAGCTAGGTATAGGCGCAGCCTAAGTCCTAGCCACATTATAGCACGGGCGTAGCCCGAGCCCATAATATACCCCCCTTCTTTATATCGCAATCGGATTAATTATCCTATAACCCCCCCTTCCTCCATATAAACTAATAAGGTCGCCGGGATTTTTATCGCGATACCCTTAAGTTATAGGAGCGGTATGCATTTATATAGGTATCCGGCTCGGCTTATACAATTAAAGGAGTCGTAGAGTAGTTAACCTAGGTATAATATAGTGGAAATACATAGAAGTCTAGTATTGTATTGCTAGCTAGAGACCGCCTATAACAGCTAGAAGTATTGTAAAAAATTTTCCGCTAGCTATTAGTTAGGGATCCCCCTAGGCGAGTATGTTTTTCCTATCGCGCTTATTCTTTTTGCCTTTTTTTTCCCTTTTTTTTCTATAGCTATTATAATTATTATTAGTATCGTAACTATAAGTATTATCCTCTGCCTAGGGTTAGAATATTAAAGCTAATCGGCAATAAGACTATACCCTATTCCTATTTTTTATAAGCCTATATATCGATTCTAACTCAATCTAACTTTATAGATTCTCTCAATTAACTATATTGGGACCTAATTATATCCGATTCAAACCCTAGTAATAGTCCTACTGTAGGCGGTATTAATACTCCTACGGATTCTAATGTTATAGAGATCTTACGACTTATAAGTAAACTATCTTTAGCGTATTTTAACCTAATAGAGACTAAGCCGAAACCGTAATACGCTATAGGCGATTATCTACTTAAGGGTAATTTATCTAATAAGGAGTATAAATATACCTACAATAAAGAGTTCCTATATAAGTAGTGCAATAAGAAAATGCAGTCGATTAGGGTTTTCCCTATTTATAAGTGAAGGGGCAAAAGTAAGGCATATATCTACTACTAGAGTGCGTATAGCTTGTATATATACCTAGACTTTAAGCTAGCTAGGAATCTAAGGCTCTAATAGATCTACTATGTATAGGTGAAAGCCTATAAGGATAAGACTACTATTATTAAGTATATATAACCCGCGATAGCAACGATTAAGGCTTAGGCTGCTATCCTTTTGCCCTCCTTTTAGGCCTTTAACGACTAATAGTATTATATAATAGCTGCCGATTAAATAACCCTTTGTATCTTATATCTTACCTTTAGGTCCTATAATGCTGCCGGGGAGGTATTAGCTATAGTGGGGTTCTAATAATGCGCGAATAAAAACGCGTAGCGCGAAGTCTTCACGCCTCAATCAATTTTACCCTTTATATTACAACGCCTATAATATGCCCATAATAATGCCTCTAAATTGTGCCTTTGGTACAGAAATATCCGGAAATCGTCAAAGGAATCATAAATTCTCGCCAGTATAGAAAGCTGCTATTATGGCCAAATTATCGCAAGGTAAAACCCACCGCGCGGTAGCTACTGCATTTAATATATCGCCGTCAACCACACATAGGATATTTACACGCTAGAAAGAAGATGCAACCTTAGAAAATAAGCCTTATTCCGGCCGGCCACCGAAGCTTATAGAAGCCGAAAAACGCTATATTGTTTTTCTTATTAAAAGGAACCGTAGTATTATATATAGTGCCCTAATTGGCGCTATAGGTGGCCGAATAAGCCGCTCGACTATCCGATGGTGCCTTCGAGGCTTCTGGCAATGCAAATAGAAGGCTATAAAAAGAATACTACTATCAAAAAAAATAGCCGCAAATAGGCTTTCTTTTACACATTATTAGCTGCCAAAAGTCGAAGAATTAATAGAGGCAAATATAATTAAAAATAGCCCCTTATAATAGCTATTTACTAATATAGTACCCTACTTAGGTTATCTTTTCTGACGAGACATCTATAGCCAACCTGTTGAAATCAGCGCCTTTTTAGCTGTATTTTGGTACTGGTCTCGCCACCGTACGACGTCTCTACGTTGAGATATCGCGGTGGCTATACCAGGCGCTATAGTGGGGCACAGCGCCCCACAACGCCGGTTACAGTGGGCCACAGCGCCGGTCACGGCACCGGCACAGCGCCCCACAGCCGGCCACAGCGGCCGGTCACAGCGGGCCACAGGGCCCACAACAGGCGGCGCATTTCTATGGGATTACCAAATGGGCAAATCAGCACTTTCGGCCTTCTACATATAGTCACCCGCTGTATCGAGCCTTTACGGCACACCGATATAGGGATTCCGGCCCGTACGGCAGACCGATATAAGGCTTCCGGCCCGTACGGCAGGCTGTTATAGGGCATCCGGCACACCGCTACAAGCCACTGGGCTTGGTTGGGTAGGCACTGGGTAGGATATTGGGCACAGACTGGGCACGGTTGGGCAGACCGACTTTTCGTCGTTTTTCGCTATTTTTGCGGTTTTTCATTATTTTCAACCACTTTTTTAAGATGGTAGAAATATGCCTAAAATTCCCTCTTTCTAGCTAGAATAGTTACCAACAATTAGAATCAGATTTCCCTGACATCTTTGCTCTGGTCAACCTTGTGTGTGCGTTTTTAATCTTTAACCAGCTTGTTTTATTCTGCAACGCCTTATCCGCCACTGTCGGTATCCAGTACATTTCCAATAGTGTTCTGAATCACCATTTTGCAATAGTAGTTTAGTAAGTCTATCCGCAGGCATATCTATCGTGGGTAAATAAGATATTTTTGCCAGGCTAGCTTGGGCCTTCTCACGTATATACCGGAATTTAAGCAAGGTATGCTTAATGCGGGCATGCTGATTTGGGTCATTTGCATTAGAAATAGACCCTTAGTTATTGCAATATAGTGGTATTAGGCGTTAAATATTAACCCAGATTTTTTTAAATAAATTAGATATTCACTCCACTTTGCGAATCGCTTTAAGCATTGCATTAGACTCGGCTTTAAGCATTAATAAAACCATAGTCAAAGACCGTTTTAACCTCCAGCTAATCGGTCCACTATTTAAGGTAATAAAATAACTACTAGTAGACTTAGAAGTAAGCCGGTACCTAGCAAAATCGCTATCAGAAAATGCAGCTAATACTACGGTAGCTTTAGCGGCTCGGTAACGGTAACAAATGGCTATATTTACCGTACTAGCTAAATAGTGAAAAGCGCCTTTAGCAGCATTAAGCTGTATAGTAGAAGCCTATTGCATATATCGTGATAGGTATTACATTAGAAAGGCAAGGTCAGGTCTTAACATCATTATCAACCATATCGATATCCCTACCAGCTGCTGGAATAAGTGTTAATTACTAGCATCCAGCGGCATATCGTTAGCCTTAGTAAGTATATCGGGCTATAATAGGATTAGATGCGGTTGTATATCCTTAGGGTTAAATTTCTTAAAGACTTCCGCAATAAATTGCGATTAGTGCAGCTATAATAGGCTCTTTTCTCTATCCCTAATAATCTATATACCTAAAAAGAAGGAGGTAGGTCCTCGGTCTTCTATAGTATAAACCTTATGGAACTTAGTCTTAAGCTAGTCAATATAGCTAAGATCCAGACCAATAATCAAGCAGTTATCTATATAGGTCATAATAAAGGTATGCATTCCTTTATTATAGAAGACGGCGGCATTAGAAAGTAATAGCTTAAAACCCTCTTGCACTAGAAGGTCTTTTAACTATAACTACTACTCGTAAGGGCCTTATTTTAACCTATATAAGGCTTTCTTTAATAAAATGACTTATAATATAGAGGGGTCATATCTAATCTTAGTAAGTAAGGCTAGAAGTCGCTAATACTACTAGTTAGACTATAAGGCTGGATTAAATAAGAGTAGGCTTTCTGCAAATTCTAGAAAACTAGCTAGAATCTCTATATAAATCGTCTCTAGTAATTCACTATTTAGAAAGGCATTAATAAAGTCGATTTGCTCTATTCCCTAGTTATTTATAGCAGTAAGAGTAAAGATAATCCTCTATATTAGTGGGATCAAGGTAGAGGTATAAATCTCCGTAAAGTTTTGCCTAAATACCTGCATAAAGCCTTTAACAACTAATCGTGCTTTATATTTAACCGGGTTATTATTTGCATCTATCTTTATACAAAAAATAGGCCGGTTGCGTAATATCTTCCTATTAGTAGGAATACTAGCCTTTGGTATAAATTAGAAGATATTTAAGTCAATTAATTGCTCAAATTCCGAAAATAAGGCTTTAACCCAACTATTTTTTTGTGGGTTATATAAGACTTTCTTCTAGCTATTAGGCACACCTTCTAAGGCCCGTTTTGCAGCCTTAATCTTTGCTATATAGTAAATATCGTATATTTACTAGTAAAAAGCATAGGAAGGGGGGAAATCCTATATAGAAGCCTCTAGGGGGCTGCCTAAGTATCCGAAAATCTAGTCGTTTTTCGGCTAAATGGGTAGGAACCCGAAAATACTATTGTTTTCTAGCTGGGTAGGTAGGAAAATACCCTATTAGTTAGCTTGTGGGCCAGAAAGTGACCTATAGTATCTGTAATTTAGGATACTTTATACGTCTCATATCCGTAGCTACATTCTTCCTCGGGTACTAATTTTACCCCTAGTAGCCTTAATTTAGTATGGCTAAATAGGCAGCTTTTCTAATACTCAAAACATTTTCTCCTATAGTCTTTCATTTGATGCGATATCTAGACTCTTGAATTTCAGATATTTTAGTATAGGCAGCGTTTTACTATAGCGAAATGCTATATTTACTAGGAAGCCGGGCGAAAAGACAGAATCTATTATATCGGAAAGTCGCAGAAAATCAATATATGTGGGGCTTTGAGATTCGGACCATTAAAAATTTGTTATATAGGGCGAGTCAGAATTTTCATATGTGTAGGGTATGCCTACTTTTATGCTAGATTCGGAAAATCTCTAAGATTGAGATTCCTAGTAATAAGAGCTTTCTATATTTCTTAGTATTTACAGCCTTTTTATATAGGAAAAAACTGTATTTTCTTTAGCTGGTAAAAAAGGACCGTCTTGCCTAAGCTAAAAAGCTAAGTTAGGCTAAAGCGATTTAGAATCGAAAGACGGCGAATTGCTAGGAAATATTGCAGAGTGCTATGGCAGGCCAATTGGTAGGCCTACTGGTTGTAGCAGGCCTATTGGTGGTGGTGGGCCTACTAGTTGTAGTAGGCCTATAGCCTATTATAGATCCGTATGCTGTATTAGGCCTATTGGTTGTAGTGGGCCCGTAGGCTGTGTTGGATCCGTAGCTTATAGTAGGCCTATACGCTCGGCTACGCCTGAAATAGGTATATTTAGGCGAGGCGACTTCTAAATAGGCTCTTCTAAAGCAATTTAGTCGTTATTTACATTAGTATTTACCCCCTCTAAATTAAAAGACGGTTGGAAATCAAAAGTGCCCTCTAGGCTACTTAAAATAGGGCCTATACCTTTATTTTGGTAGGTAAAGGTAATAAAAGAGGTCTTAGTGACGACCCGGCGATATGGGATATAGATAAGGTAGGTGCTGTTACCTAGCGTAGCTAGTAACCTACCTGACTCGGTCCGGGGGGCCAGCTTATAGCTAATAACCCGTTTTTCTAGAGGGATTAGCACATCTATAGCCGCACCAATAGCCCTAAAGCTAGTAAAGTCAGGTAGGTAGTAGTATATAATTTTCGGAAAGTCTTTCTTTAATTCCTCAAAAGGTAATAAAGAACGGTTTAAGACTACTATTAGATTTACTAAGGTAGTAATACTAAAAATTAATGCAGACCAAAGGTAAGAAGGTAACCGAGATTGAAGTATAGTAGCTTTAAGTCGGTCAATAATAACCTATATAGAGCGTTCTGCTAACCCATTTTATTTATGAATATAAAGGGAAGAGGTTAAAAAATCTATGCCCTTAAGAGCTAGCCAGGCTGTAATAATGTTGTTCATTTCCTTGCCACCATCATAGTGGAATTTAACAGCTGATTTGCTATAGCGATTCCTAAGACCTTAGAAGAACCCCTATAATACTGGGAATGCTATAGATTCTTCCTTATTGGGTAGTAAATGCACCTAATAGAAGCAAGATTTCCGGTCTACTAAAATAAGGCAAATAGGGCGTTTATTATATAGTAGAGGGTTAATTTGGAAGATATCGCCCTTTATGATATCTAAATAATATATAGGGTCTGGTAAAGCCCCTAATATGAAACGCCGTACTGACTTCGCCTTTTTATAGGCAATATAGTTGAAATCAGAATCCTTTACCTTACTGAAATTAGGTAACCCTATGGTTAATACATAGGTTTTCTTTAAAAGTTAGATTCCGATGTGCCTAAGCCGGATGTGTTAAAGTCCGGCTAGTAATAGCAGCTTTTGATATTCTGTATCAGCGGCTGGTATTATGACTGGGGCTAGATTGAGGGTGATCGGGGCCCTCTATGGTGGTTGGGCTGTATTAGGAATAGCAGCCTCTATTGGTACCACCGAAAAACCAGGACTAGTTGGTGGGTTAGCTTGCGAATTAGCTAGTAGATATAGAAGGTCCGAGTTAGCTAATAGGGTAGGTAAATCCTCTAATAGGGGATATTCCTTATATTCTTCTGGGTTAGCTAAAGCGGGTATTTCGACTGAGATACTATATAAAGCCGGATGATTTTAGCTAGTATGGTGTAAAAACGGCGAATCTACCCCTTTCTATTATAAAAAGAAGCCATATTTTTTAAAATTAAGAAGCCCAATGCACTTATTATTGCTGTTAACTAGGCTTTGGCCCTAAATACTGCCACGATTTAGATAGTATTTAACGCCGCTAAAGATATTAATATTAAAAGCTGGTATGAAGAGGGCGTTGGTTAGATCTAAGGTGCCCCACTGAGGTGGGTTAGTGCCCTATAGCACGGTAAAACGCGCTATGCCCCACCCACTAGGCTTGATTGGGCCACTACCTGTGCTAATGATTGGTCTGTTTCCGGTATAGTATTAGAAGTATGTAAAGTGCTTTTTATCGTTAATGATATGCACCGTAGAACCAGTATCATAGAGCAAAGAATCTGTTGGCGTTTTCCCACCGGATTATGCACTATAGCTGGTAGCTAGAAATTGCATACATTCGCGGTCCTAGAAGGAAGAATAGGCTATCTCACTGGGTGTAAGACTTAGAGTGTTATAATTTCCTAATATAAAGGAATCAATAGTCTTTTCCTTTTCATTGGTCTTTTATGGGGTATCTGCTTTATTAGCTGAATCTTTCTTTTCTTTTTTCTTTTTATTTTTATTTTCCGGCTTGCCTTATGTGGCTGAAGAAGACCCTTATTGGGTAGAAGACCTCTGTTTGTTTTTGTTGGCGTTAGTAGTGGTGTTTTTACTACCCTTGCTAGCGTTATTACTAGCTGGCTTGCTACTATTGTTATTAGTAGCGGCACCCTTAACCTTTGCGAGGTGGGTGATAGCCCTTACTACTAATGATTCTTTAATGCGTTATTCTTCCAGTAAATCAACTATATAAAATTGCAGGTTAATATTTGATGTATTTCCCTAAGTATAAGCGATTTTCATCATTGTGCGGTGCCGTTCTGCCCACTAAAAAAAGACCCCTTCTACAGCATGTAAATACTGGCTGATTTGGTCGAAAGGTTGTATGTGGGAGCCTAAAATTTGCAGCCTAGATAGGTAGCTATTAAAGGAGGCGTTGAAAGATTCTAAGGTACCCTTATAGCAGATTTCTAGAAGGTTAGCTGCCAAATGCGTTAAAATCCTAAGTTAGCGTAAAAAAGTCTTAAGCTGGAAGCCTTGAGACACCGGGCTCATAACCTGTTGCAAAATGGTGATTCAGAACACTGTTTGAAATGTACTGGATACCGATAGTGGCGTATAAGGCGTTGCAGAATAAAACAAAGAGCTAGTTAAAGATTTAAAGCGCACGAGATGTGGACCAGAGTAAAGATGTCAGGGAAATCTGATTCTAATTATTAGTAACTATTCTAGCTAGAAAGAGGGAATTTTGGGTATATTTCTACTATCTTGAAAAAGTAGTTGAAAATAATGAAAAACCGTAAAAATAACGAAAAACCCGACGAAAAGTCGGTCTGCCTAACTGTGCCCAATCTGTGCCCAATATCCTACCTAGTGCCTACCCAACCAAGCCTAGTGGCTTGTAGCGGTGTGCCGGATGCCCTATAACAGCCTGCCGTACAGGCCGGAAGCCCTATACCGGTGTGCCGTAAAAGCTCAATATAGCGGGTGACTGTATGTAGAAGGCCGAAAGTGCTGGTATTAGCAAGATTTACCCATTTGGTAATCCCATAGAAATGCGCCGCCTGTTGTGGGCCCTGTGGCCCACTATGACCGGCCGCTGTGGCCGGCTGTGGGGCGCTGTGCCGGTGCCGTGACCGGCGCTGTGGCCCACTGTAACCGGCGTTGTGGGGCGCTATGGCCCACCATAGCGCCTGGTATAGCCACCGCGATATCTCAACGTAGAGACGTCGTACAGTAGCTAGACTAGTACCAAAATACAGCTAAAAAGGCGCTGATTTCAATACCCCCTCTGATTAGCAATATGGCTAATCCTAGCGTTAGAATAATAGAAAGAAGTCCCGTAAAAATCAAGAAAAAAAATGTTGAGCTATAGGGATTGCAACCCTAATAGCTGCCGAAATATAGGGAATTTCGGGCTTGGAAGTGGTTTAGTCAGTCCATCCGCAGGCATATTTGTTGTGGGTAAATATAATATTTTTACTAGGCTACTGTAGGCCTTTTTATGTATATACCGGAATTTAAGCAAGGTGTGCTTAGTGCGGGCATACTGATTTAGGTCATTTGCGTTAGAAATAGACCTTTAGTTATCGCAGTATAGTGGTATCGGGCGTTAAATCTCGACCTGGATTTCTTTAAATAAATTAGATATCCACTCTACTTTGCAAATCGCCTTAAGTATTATATCAGACTCGGCTTTAAGCGTTAATAAAACTATAGTTAAAGACCGTTTTGACCTCTAGCTAATCGGTCTGCTATTTAAGGTAGTAAGATAACTACTAGTGGACTTAGAAGTAAGTCGGCACCTAGCAAAGTCGCTATCAGAAAATGCAGCTAATACTATAGTAGCTTTAGCGGCTCGGTAACAAATGGCTGTATTTACCGTATCAGCTAAGTAGCGAAAAGTGCCCTTAGCAGCATTAAGCTATATAGTAGAAGCTTGTTGCATATATCGTGATAGGTATTGCGTTGAAAAGGCAAGGTTAGGTCTTAATATCATTATTAACCATATCGATATCCCTACTAGCTGCTGGAATAAGTATTAATTACTAGCATCCAGCGGTATATTATCAGCCTTAGACTTAGCAAGTATACCAAGCTATAGTGGGATTAGATATAGTCGTGCGTCCTTAAGGTTAAATTTCTTAAGGACTTCCGTAATAAATTGCGATTGGTATAGTTATAATAGGCCCTTTTCTCTATCCCTAATAATCTATATTCTAAGAAAGAAAGAGGTAGGTCTTCGGTCTTCTATAGCATAAACCTTATGGAATTTAGCCTTAAGCTAGTCAATATAGCTAAGGTCCGGACCGACAATCAAACAGTCATCCACATAGGTTATAATAAAGATATGCGTTCCTTTATTATAAAAAACAGCAGTATCAGAAAGTAACGGCTTAAAACCCTTTTACACTAGAAAGTCTTTTAATTATAAATGCTACTCGCGAGGGCCTTATTTTAACCCATATAAGGCTTTCTTTAATAGAATGACCTATAATGCAGAGGGGATATATCTAACCTTAGTAAGTAAGGCTAGAAGTCGTTGACACTACTGGTTAGACTATAAGGCTAGATTAGGTAAGAGTAGGCTTTCTGCAAATTCTAGAAAACCAGCTGGAATCTCTATATAAATCGTCTCTAGTAGTTTACTATTTAGAAAGGCACTAATAAAGTCGATCTACTCTATTTCCTAGTTATTTATATTAGCAAAAGTAAGGATAATCCTCTATATTAGTAGGATCGAAGTCGAGGCATAGGTCTCCGTAAAGTCTTGCCTAGATACCTGCATAAAGCCTTTAATAACTAATCGTGCCTTATATTTAACCGGGTTATTATTCGCATCTTTCTTAATACAAAAAACAGGCCGGTTATATAATATTTTCCTATTAGTAGGAATACTAGACTTAGGAATAAATTGGAAGATATTTAAATCGATTAATTACTCGAATTCCGAAAATAAGGCCTTAACCTAGCTATCCTTATATAGGTTGTATAAGACTTCCTTCCAGCTATTAGGCATACCTTTTAGGGCCCGTTTTATAGCCTTTACCTTACAGCAGATATTATGCATTTATTGGTAAAAGGCATAGGAAGGGGGGAAATCCTATATAGAAGCCTCTAGGGGGCTGCCTAGGTATCTGAAAATCTGGTCGTTTTTCGGCTAGGTGGGTAGGAACCCGAAAATACTGTTGTTTTCCGGCTGGGTGGGTAGGAAAATACCCTATTAGTCAGCTTATGGGCCAGAAAGTGACCTATAGTATCCGTAATTTAGGATACCTTATATATCTCATATCCGTGGCTGCATTCTTCCTCAGGTACTAATTTTACCTTTAGTAGCCCTAATTTAGTATAGCTGAATAGACAGCTTTTCTGATATTCGAAATATTTTCTCCTATAGTCTCTTATTTAATGCGATATCTAGACTCTCGAATTTCAGATATTCTAGTGTAGGCAGCATTTTACTATAGCGAAATACTGCGTTTACTAGGAAGCCGGGCGAAAAGGCAGAATCTATTGTATCGGAAAATCGCAGAAAATCAATATATATAGGGCTTTAAGATTCGGACTATTAAAAATTTGCTATATAGGGCGAGTCAGAATTTTCATATATGCGGGGTATGCCCACTTTTGTGACGGATTCGGAAAATCTCTATGGTTAAGATTCCTAGTGACGAGCGCTTTCTGTATTTCCTAGCATTTGCAGCCTTTTTGTATGGGAAAAAGGCGCATTTTCCTTAGCCGGTGAAAAAGGACCGTCTTGCCTAAGCTAAAAAGCTGAGTTAGGCTGAAGCGATTTAGAATCGAAAGACGGCGAATTACTAGGAAATATTGCAGAGTGCTATAGTAGGCCAATTTGTAGTAGGCCCACTAGTTGTAGCAGGCCTATTGGTTGTGGTAGGCCCACTGGTTATAGTGGATCCGTGTGCTGTATTAGGCCTATTAGTTATAGTAGGCCTGTGGGCTGTATTAGATCCGTAGCCTATAGTAGGCCTATGCCTTCGACTAGGCCTATATCGTCGGTCTTAGACGAAATAGGCATATTTAGGCAAGGTAACTTCTAAATAGGCTCTTCTAAAGTAATTTAGTTATTATTTACCCCCTCTAAATTAGAAGGCGGTTAGAAATCAAAAGTGCCCTCTAGGCCACTTAAAATAGGGCCTATTCCTTCATTTTAGTAGGTAAAGATAATAAAAGAGGTTTTAGTGACGACCTGGCGATATAGGATATAGACGAGGTAGGTGCTATTACCTAGCGTAGCTAGTAACCTACCTGACTCGGTCTAGAGGGCCAGCTTATAGCTGATGACCCGTTTTTCTAGAGGGATTAGCACCTCTATAGCCACACTAATAGCCCTAAAGCTAGTAAGGTCGGGTAGGTAGTAGTACGTAATTTCCGGAAAATCCTTCTTTAATTCCTCAAAAAATAACAAAGAATAGTTTAAGACTACTATTAGATTTACTAAGGTAGTAATACTAAGGATTACTGCAGACCAAAGGTAAGAAGGTAGCCGAGACTAAAGTATAATAGCTCTAAGTCGGTTAATAATAACCCGTATAAAGCATTCTACTAACCCATTTTGCTTATAAATATAAGGGGAAGAGGTTAGAAAATCTATGCCCTTGAGAGCTAGCTAGGCTGTAATAACATCATTGATTTCCTTACTACTATTATAGTGGAATTTAATAGCTGATTTGCCGTAGCGATTCCTAAGACCTTAGAAGAACCCCTATAATACTAGAAATACCGTGGGTCCTTCCTTATTAGATAGTAAATACGCCCAATAGAAGCAAGATTTCCAGTCTACTAAGATAAGGCAAATAAGGCATTTATTATATAGTAGAAGGTTAATTTAGAAGATATCGCCCTCTATAATATCCAAACAATGCATAAGGTCTGGTATAGGCCCGGATGTAAAACGCCGTACTAACTTCGCCCTTTTATAGGCGATACAATTAAAATCAGAATCCTTCACCTTACTGAGATCAGGTAACCCTATGGTTAATACATAGATTTTCTTTCAAAGTTGGATTCCGATGTGCCTAAGCCGGATATACTAAAGTCCGGCTAGTAATAGCAGCTTTTAATATACTATATCAGCTGCTAGGGCTGGGTCGAGGGTGACCGGGGCCCTCTATAGTGGTTAGGCTATATTAGGAATAGTAGCCTCTATTGGTACCACCGAAAAACCAGGACTAACTAGTGGGTCAGCTAATAAGATTTCTTGCGAATTAGCTAGTAGAAGGTCCGAGTCAGCTAGTAGGGTAGGTAAATCCTTTGGCAGGGGATATTCCTTATATTCTTTTGGGTTAGCTAGGGCGGGGATTTTTACCGAGATACTATATAAAGCCGGATGATTTTAGCTAGTATAGTATAAAAACAGCGAATCTACCCTTTTCTATTATAAAAAAAAGCCATACTTCTTAAAATTAAGAAGCCTAATGCACTTATTATTGCTATTAACTAGGCTTTAGCCCTGAATACTGCTACAATTCAGATAGTATTTAATGCCGCTAAAGATATTAATATCAAAAGCTGGTATAAAGAGGGCGTTAGTTAGCTCTAAGGTGCCCTACCGAGGTGGGTTAGTGCCCTATAGCACGGTAAAACGCGCTATGCCCCACCTACTGGGCTTAATTAGGCCACCACCTGTGCTGATGACTGGTCTATTTCCGGTATAGTATTAGAAGTAGGTAAAATGCTTTTTATTGTTGATAATATGCACCGTAGAACCAGTATCGTAAAGTAAAGAATCTATTGGCGTTTTCCCACCGGATTGTGCACTATAGCTGGTAGCTAGAAATTGCATATATTCGCGGTCCTAGAAGGAAGAATAGGCTGTCTTACTGGGTATAAGACTTAGAGTGTTATAATTCCCTAATATAAAGGAATCTACAGTCTTTGCCTTTTCGTCGGTCTTTAGGGTATCTGCTGTATTAACTAAATCTTTCTTTTCTTTCTTCTTCTTATTTTTATTTTTATTTTTATTTTCCGGCGTGCCTTATATAGCGGAAGAAGACCTTTATTAGGTAGAAGAAGACCCCTATTTATTCTTATTGGCGTTAGTAGTGGTGTTTTTACTACCCTTGCTAGCGTTATTACTAGCTGGCTTGCTACTATTGTTATTAGTAGCGGCACCCTTAACCTTTGCGAGGTAGGTAGTAGCCCTTACTACTAATGACCCTTTAATGCGTTATTCTTCCAGTAAATCAACCAAATAAAATTGCAGGTTAATATTCGATATATTTCCCTAAGTATAGGCGATTCTCATCATTATGCGGTGCCGTTCTGCCCACTAAAAAAAGACCCCTTCTACAGTATGTAAATACTAGCTGATTTAGTCGAAAGGTTGTATATGGGAGCCTAAAATTTGCAGCCTAGATAGATAGCTATTAAAGGAGGCGTTAAAAGATTCCAAGGTACCTTTATAGCCTATAAAATTTAGTTGATAGAAGGCAGGGTATAGATAGGTCTGCTATACGTCTAATGAGTGAGAATACTATTTGGTGAGTAACGTAAAGGCTAACTTTAGGTCAGTGCGCCATTTAATAGCGGCAGCTGGTCCTTCTATGCAACTATTCTTAATAAGTAGTAGTAAAAATGCTTACTTTAAATTGTTAAAATTGCTAGCAATAGAAGGTTCTTCGATAAATTTAGCGATATTAAGTGTCTTAAGTTAAATTATAAGGGCCTATTTCTATTAGTCGAAGTTAGATACCCCCCTTAGCTTTTAGGATTCCTGGAATCTATTAGCTGTTTTAGCTAATTCCTTAATAGCTATAGCGCTAACTTGGCTACTAATGCTAGATAGGACTGGCAGGGGTTATTAGGCTTTAGGTAGTAGCGTATTTCCTTTACCCATAGGGGTTTAGAAGGTATCTATATCCATTATATCTTATGATAGTAGGCTAGCAATAGGCTTGGCTAGTCTGTCTACTAAAGTGCCCATTTTATTAGCCAAAAAATCGATTTTAAAATTCATTCGATTAAATTTATAGTTAAATTCTTTTCTTATTTCCTATTATTCATCCCTAAGCTGGGCAATTTTTTAGTTATTATCAGATTCTTCTACCTCTACTATATAGCTTAGGTTATCGGTAGGAACATTCTAACTAGCCATTATAGGAAGAGAAAAGGTGCCGGAAAATCTTAAAAATGCGAAGAAAATCAAGACCAAAAATCTAGATAAAACTAGAAGAAAGCTGCATTAAGGAATAACCTTAGAAAATCCTATTGCAAGGATGTATTGCAGCTTGGTGTGGTAGCTAGGTTCCTAAATCTGGGATGATCAGTCCCTTACTGCAGATTAGTAATATCGTTAGTTAGATTTCTGGAAGGTTAGCTGCCAAATGCATTAAAATCCTAAATTAGCGTAAAAAAGTCTTAAGCTAGAAGCCTTAAGACACTAGGCTCATAACCTGTTGCAAAATGGTGACTTAGAACACTATTGGAAAGTATACTAAGTACCGACAGTGGCGTATAAGGCGTTGTAGAATAAAACAAAGAGCTGGTTAAAGATTTAAAGCGCACAAAAGGTTGACCAGAGCAAAGATATCAGGGAAATCTGATTCTAATTATTGGTGACTATTCTAGCTAGAAAAAGGGAATTTTAGGCATATTTCTACCATCTTGAAAAAGTAATTGAAAATAATAAAAAACCGTAAAAATAGCGAAAAACCTAACGAAAAGTCGGTCTGCCTAACCGTGCCCAGTCTATGCCAAATATCCTACCCAGTGCCTACCCAACCAAGCCCAATGGCTTATAGCGGTATGCCGGATGCCCTATAACAGCCTGCCGTACGGGCCGGAAGCCCTATACTAGTGTGCCGTAAAAGCTCGATATAGCGGGTGACTGTATATAGAAGGCCGAAAGTGCTAGTATTAGCAAGATTTACCCATTTGGTAATCCCGTAGAAATGCGCCGCCTGTTGTGGGCCCTGTGGCCCACTGTGACCGGCCGCTGTGGCCGGATGTGGGTCGCTGTGCCGGTGCCGTGACCGGCGCTGTGGCCCACTGTAATCGGCGTTGTGGGGCGCTGTGGCCCACCATAGCGCCTGGTATAGCCACCGCGATATCTCAACGTAGAGACGTCGTACGGTAGCGAGACCAGTACCAAAATACAGCTAAAAAGGCGCTGATTTCAACAAATGGACTATATAAAAAAAGCTTTATTGCCCCTAAGAGGAATAATAATAGTAGTAATATCGCTATATTTTTCTAAACTAACTTATTTAAGCCTACTACTATTAATATAATAAAAGCCCCGATCCCCTAGCCTTAATACTAATAATAGAGGTACTATACTAGAATATATAAAAAAAAATCACTACTAACGTACCTCACCTTTAACTATAAATTAAAACCAGATATTATCGCCCTTTAGGAATTCGCAGCCCTAAATAAACTCCCCCTATACCCCAGCCTCAGCAAATACTAAATAGCCGCCTACGGTAGATATATAGCAATCTATATCTATAAAAGATACGCTTTTAGCTCCTAAGCAATAAACTTAGGCATAGCGGGCGCGAACAAAGTAATAGATATCGACGGAGGGAATAGGGGCGGCATTACATACTGTTAAAATCCTATAGTAGCCTACTAGGCTGCTGGCCTAATGCCCTACTGGCTTACTGACCTTCTAGTCCTTATACCGCCTCTTGGACTTATGGTAGTATTACCTTAGGCCTTTGCCTTTTACCTTAAGGATTTTCAGTGGATTATTTACTGTATATCAAGTAAGGTAGGTCTTGCTAAAAAGGTGTGGCATTGCTAAATTAGCGTGGTGGGCCTACTAGTGTGGTGGCGGCCTACTAGTGTGGTGGCTAGTCCACTAGTGTGGTGGGTAGTCACTAGCGTGGTGGCTAGTTACTAGTGTGGTGACTAGTTACTAGTGCGGTGGTTAGGGTGGTTGGAAAGGCTGGATATAGTGGGGCTGCTGACGTATTATATACGTGGCAAAGCGAGCATTATGGGGAGCTTTCTTACTGGCTACCTTAGATGCCTGGGCCCACCCCTCCTTCGTGTATATATAGGATAGCTTTTCCCCTTCTTTCTAGATAGTAGAAGGGTAGCACAATCGAACCTGTTAATGCACTACATGCCTCTTAACTTCCACCTTCCCTGCGTTTTTAGTTATCTTATATTTGCCTTGCCTTTACACTTGCCCTGCTTTATAGCACTTATATAGTCTTAGGACTTAGTGAAAAATCTAGTATTTATACTAAGATTAGTTCACAGGTCGCAGACAGTCTTGTGCCATCTAGCTAGCTAGTAAGGCTCTGCTTTTATAGTGACCTTGAGAATTGCAATAGGTTATGAGCCTGGGTTTTACTTTTTTGTTTTTACCCTACCTCTTTTGTGTTTACCCCTTGGTCTCTCTTGCTTATTAGTACTACTAATATAGCTATCCTTTGGTATCTTTGGCTTACCCTTATCACCTTTGGCTTACCCTTTATTACCTACGGTATTACCCTGCGGCAATTAATGGCGTACCCCTACGGCAACTTACGGCGTAACCTCACGGCATTTTTAGCGTAACCTTACGTTATTTTCGGAGTAACCTACGGCACCTACGGATTTTATAGTGTGATATCTATCACACTATACCACTGTATAACATCTTTACACCTAGTGCACGATACCTACTGCACTATACGGCACCTGTTATACTCTTCCACTTATAGCACTTTTGGTACGGTACTTACGGCACCTTTTATATTACGGCACCTATAGCACCTACGGCACCTACGGCACCTACGGCACCTACGGCACTTACGGCACCTTTATATTACGGCACCACATAAGCACCTTATATACTAACGCTATATTCTGGACTTGCACAACGCCTACGGCATCTGTGCTTTTATACTGAGACCTACCGCTATATTTTGCGGTTACCTTTTATAGTAGGCTACTAGCCACTATATTTACTAGCTGTCCAGCTAGTTACTCGACTATTTTGCCAGCTATTTAGCTGGTTATTCATCTGTTCCTACAGCTATTGGCACCATTTTTAACGACTTTTAACCACTATAATGGCACAGTCTAGGCCTTCCACTTATAAGGCCACTTTGGATTCCAACTCTAAAGCTGATCTTACTGCACGACTACAGCTAGATATGGACTATATAAAGTCCCAGATGAATACCCTAACTACCCTTATACAAGGCTTAGTTAGTAGGCAAAATAGTAACGTTCCTACTATTACAATTAGCAAGGAACTAGTAGAGGCTACTAGCCCTACTATCTCCGGTCCTACTAATATGAACAGTAAGGACCCTGTAGAGGCTACTAGCCCTACTATCCAACCTTCTGCTATTACGACTAGCAAGGACCCTATAGAGGCTACTAGCCCTACTATCCAACCTTCTGCTATTGCAACTGGTAAGGAACCTGTAGAGGCTACTAGCCCTACTACCAACTCTCCCGCTATTACGACTAGCGAAGAGCCCGCTATTACGACTAGCGAAAATCCCGTAGTGGCTACTAGCCCTACTCCTGCCCTTATAGCTGCTGATACAGAATATCAGAAGCTATTATAGTTAGCCGGCATTTGGCATGTACGGCTAGGGTATATAGGTATTCAGCTACTTAAAAAGACCTGTGCTAATACCCCTGGTCTTCCTAACCTTAATAAGGTTAAAGATGCTGATTTTCGCTGCCTAGCTTGTATTCAAGCTAAGAAGGTTAGAAAACCTTCTAAGGATGCGATACCTAATCTAGCTAAATGCCTGGATATTATAGAAGGTGATACTTTTGCTATATCACCTATGCCATACAACAAACGACCTGTTGCCCTTATATTAGTGGATAGAAAATCCCGATTCCGTTGGCTTTACTTACTGCCTAATAGGGAAGGCACTGTTGTTTTTAAAGCATTACAGAGCTTTATATAGAGCCTACAGGTCAGATATGGTAAAACGCCTGTTGAATTCCACTATGATGGTGGAAATGAAATCAACAAAATGCTTAGTGATTGGCTTGTCGAATAGGGTATAACTTTTAATACATCTTGCCCCTATATTTACGAACAAAACGGCCTAGCTGAGCGGTCCATTAGGGTTATAGCTGATAGGCTACGTGCTACTATGGCCTGTTCAAGGCTACTATCTAACCTCTAGTCTGCTGTAATTACTGGCGTTGTTATGCTAGTAAATATAACAGCTGTTACTAACAGACCTTCTAGCCCCTATTAGGAGCTACTAAAGGATTACGACCAGATAATACTGGAGCACTACCCTGACCTTATTAACCTTAGGGCTATTGGAGCAGCTATTGAAGTGCTTATACCACACGAAAAGCGTGTAAAAAGCCGCAAATTAGCGCCCCGTACCGAGCCTGGTAGGCTCCTTGCCACTCTAGGTAATAATACTTACCTAGTCTACCTTCTAAATAAGAAGGTTGTTACTAAAACAACCTTTATTACCTTTATCCATCAAAATGAAGGTATAGGCCCTATTTCTAGTGGCCTAGAAGGAGACTTTCATAAAGGGCAAAATACAGGTTCAGAGGGGGTATTTAGCAGTAAAGAACCTGCTATTTTACTGGATGACCTAGAAAGCATTCCTGACCCTACTAACTCTGCTAATCTTACTAGTATTACTAGCACTAATGCTATACCGGATGACCTAGAAAGCATGCCGGACCCTACTAATTTTACTAGCATTACTAATGCTACCCCGGATGATATTACTAATACTAATGCCACTGTGGATTACCTTCCTAAGTCAGAAGACTTTATAGGCGCCTTTTTAAATAGCGAACTTTCTGAGACTATTTATATGGATATTCCTGATGGATTCTTTGAATTTACGGAAAGTTTACTAACTGATAGCAAGCTTTGGTCTAATATATAGCGCTAACGGCTACTAACTTTACTTAAAGAAGCTGTATTTAACCCTTCTATTAAGCAAGCTATCTTGCTAAAGAAGGCCTTATACGGGCTAAAATAAGCACCCCGCAAATGGCAACACCGGCTAAAAGACCTGATTTCTAGTGAAGATTTTTTACCTTTAGCTTCTAATGCTGCCGTCTTTTATAATAAGCAAACCAGCACCTTTATCGTCACCTATGTTGACGATTGCCTATTAGTTGGTCCAAATATAACTTATATTAACCAGCTAAAAAGGAAATTCCATAAGGTCTATGCTATAGAAGACCGCGGTCCGGCTTCTTTCTTCCTAGGCGTACAGATTATACGAAATAGGAAGGAAGGTCTATTATGGCTACACCAAGCCCAATTTATAGCAGAGGTCCTAGCTAAATTCGGTCTATAGGATACTAAACCTCAGCTAATTCCACTTCAACCAGGGATTCTAAATGAATCTAGTGGAAAAGACCTTAGCCCTACTGATCAGAGCCTTTATCAGAGCCTTACTAGCACTATAATGTGGCTTATGATGATGACTAGGCCTGACCTAGCATTTCCTACCCAATACCTCTCCCGGTTTATATCCAAGGCAACTAATGTACATCTAAATGCTGCGAAAGGCAGCTTTAGCTACCTTAAAGGCACTGAGAACCTAGCTATTTGCTTTAGTACTACTAAAAGCAATCAACAGCCTATTATAACCGCTTATTCTGATAGCGACTTTGCTGGCTGTAAAGAAACCTCTAAATCCACTGGAGGCTTCTTGACTACTATTAATAGTGGTCCTATTAGCTGGCGTTCTAAGCGAGCCTTTTTAGTAGTGCTATCTACTTTAGAAGCTGAATCTAATGCATTACTTGAGACTATCCGTGAGGTATAGTGGCTTTCTAACCTTTATAAAGAGCTGGAAATTGATATTTTACGCCCTATACTGCTATATTGCGATAACCAGGGCTCCATTTCGAATTCTAACGACCCTAATCAGCACGCTCGCACTAAGCATACGCTATTAAAATTCCGGTATATTAGGGAGCAAGCCCAGCTAGGCTTGGTTAAAATTACCTATTTACCTACTAATAGTATGCCTGCTGACGGTCTTACGAAGCCACTGCCGGGCCCTAAATTTACTAGGTTCCGCGAGTTACTAGGTCTTAGGGCCTGCTAACTTATACTAACTTACTTTTACTAAGGTTTTTCTTATGTTTTTCCTTAGCATTTTTTACTGCATTTTCTTTCCCTATCCTTTATACGATTAGCTTGCTACTACAGTAGCTAATCAGAGGGGGTGTTAAAATCCTATAGTAGCCTACTAGGCTGCTAGCCTAATGCCCTACTGGCTTACTGACCTTCTAGTCCTTATACCGCCTCTTGGACTTATGGTAGTATTACCTTAGGCCTTTGCCTTTTACCTTAAGGATTTTCAGTGGATTATTTACTGTATATCAAGTAAGGTAGGCCTTGCTAAAAAGGTGTGGCATTGCTAAATTAGCGTGGTGGGCCTACTAGTGTGGTGGCGGCCTACTAGTGTGGTGGCTAGTCCACTAGTGTGGTGGGTAGTCACTAGCGTGGTGGCTAGTTACTAGTGTGGTGACTAGTTACTAGTGCGGTGGTTAGGGTGGTTGGAAAGGCTGGATATAGTGGGGCTGCTGACGTATTATATACGTGGCAAAGCGAGCATTACGGGGAGCTTTCTTACTGGCTACCTTGGATGCCTGGGCCCACCCCTCCTTCGTGTATATATAGGATAGCTTTTCCCCTTCTTTCTAGATAGTAGAAGGGTAGCACAATCGAACCTGTTAATGCACTACATGCCTCTTAACTTCCACCTTCCCTGCGTTTTTGGTTATCTTATATTTGCCTTGCCTTTACACTTGCCCTGCTTTATAGCACTTGTATAGTCTTAGGACTTAGTGAAAAATCTAGTATTTATACTAAGATTAGTTCACAGGTCGCAGACAGTCTTGTGCCATCTAGCTAGCTAGTAAGGCTCTGCTTTTATAGTGACCTTGAGAATTGCAATACATACAGCCGCCATAACCCGACCACTACGATTGCGAACAGCACGCAGTGCCACCAGACCGAGACCAAGCCTGCCTAGGGGCGGATACGACTTATAGCCGATGTTATTAAAGACTTTATAAAAGAGCTATAAGACTATATCCCCCTAGCGGTACTAGGAAGAGTGCGAGAGGCCATAAATTTTATAGCAGAAACCGCTCGGCAGGAGACCGACCTAGGAAATATCTACACCCCTATTAGAACCCTAACGCAGACGATTGAAACCGCAGTTAATAAGGCTATATAGAATCTCCTAAAGACCGCGCTAGCCCCTACTATATAGGCGTCTATCGCTATACAAGGATACGCCGCCGCCGTACTACCCTAACGCAGCCTAGCTCCCCTAGCGGTACCCCCCTGTATTTACCGCGAAGTCCTTATTAAAGGAAATACTATTAGCGGAATCCTCTAAAATTATACCCTAATCGAAATCTTTAATGCAGTCAATAGGGCTACCGCTAAGGGAGCGGCAATCGCTGCCCGCAGGCTCCGCAGTGGCGATACGATCGTTACCTTTAAAAAAGAAAAGGCAAGCTATATTACGGATACGGCCTAGGTCTGCCCCGCCTTCGGCTAAAAGGCAGAACTTAACCGACGCTTATTTAGTATTATTGTTAAGAGTTTCCTGACCTACTATACTGCGAATACCGCAATAGAAGACATCCGGTCGAACATTATTAAAGATAATAGAGAGGGCTTTACTAGGGTCTCCCCTTACTGCCCTAGAGGGACTATAACGCGAGCGCCCCTAATTATAAGGGTTAACTCTATCAACCTTACGAATAAGCTTTATAAGGCTGGTATTATATACTAGGCAGAGATATTCGAAGCCGAACCCTATCACCAGGCCCCGATAGGCTCCCAGCAGGATTCCTTAAAGCATACGGCCTACTACTCGTTACCGCTCTTATATATCTCCTAAATAAGATATGCCGCATTAGGTACTACCCAGCTCAATATCGGGAGGCTAGAGTAATAGTACTATGGAAACTAAGGAAAAAGCTAGAAGAGTACTTTAAGGTAAGAGGCTAGAGACTAATATTGCTTTTTAACCTAATAGGAAAAATTATAGAAGCCGCGGTCGTATAGTGGCTTACCGCCGCTCTTAAAGAAGGCAACCTCCTTCTAGACCTCTAAATAGGTAATAAGGCAAACCGGTTAACCGATATAGCACTAAATACATTAGTCGAAATTATATATACGACCTGGCATTATAGTAGGATCGCCTCGCTACTTTAATTAGATATCTCAGCCGCATTTAATACCGTTAATTATACCCGCCTTATCTACCTACTGCTAAAAAAAGGGCTCCCGCTATAGCTAGCGGCATAGGTATATAGCTTTACCGATTCGCGCTTAGCGCAAATCTACTTTAAGGGGCAATTTATAAATAAACTGCTAATTACCGCTAGGATCCCTTAAGGGTCCCCCCTCTCTTTTATCCTCTTCCTTATCTATATTATGCTACTCTATAAAAGACTATAGGAGGTTATATTAATTATTATGCTAGGCTTTGCCGATGATACTAATATTATAGCCTATAGGAGAGATATAGGAGAGGCTAAAGTGCTACTTAGGAAAGTATAGGCTATCTGCAATAACTAGTCTAAGCAAGTAGGATTAAATTTTAACCCTAGGAAAAGCAAGCTTATCTACTTTACCTATGCATATAAGGCAGATGAGACCCTAATATGGCTCAGGACCACTATAATATAGCCCAAATAATATATTAGATTCTTAGGGGTCGAAATCCACTATAAGCTGAAATAGAGGGAATACTATATTAAAATCGTAAAAAAACTTAAATAATAGCGATTCGCGCTTATAGCGATAGCGGCCTTTACCTAGGGCTACCAATATCGGGAAGTATGCCTTATCTATATATAGGTTATCCGAACTTTTATTGCTTTCGGCGTAGGGGTATAGTATACCCCTATTATCCTCGGAGGGATAGCGAAAGGTATTATAAAATCCCTAGCTATAGAATAATCAGCCTGCTTCTATATAATTATTAGGGCCTTTAAGGCTATACTATTAAATACCTTTAAGATCGAAGCGGTTATACCCCTAATCGACCTTTATTTTAACTATATCTATTAGCGGTTCCTTAAAAGAATAGCTAAAATAGGTATAACCGATAGGATTAACTATATATTAATAGTAGTAATAGTATTACTCTAATGCCGATAAAAAAAGGGTAATTATAGACCCTTAGCTTATACTTTATTTCCCGATTTTAACTCCTATTAGCTTCCGGCCGAAGAAAGACTAATAAAAGACTAATATAACTAATAGCAAAATAATTAAGTAGTAGTAAAAGCGAGATGCCCTTAATATAGGACCCTAGCAGCCGAAAGGGCATTAGACTTCTATTTTATAGTGAAAATGACTTAACTATATAAAGGCCTATAAAAGTATAAATCGGTAATATTTACCTAACTTTATATAGAAAAAATCGGCTTTAATTCTTTCCTCTACCTCTAATAAATTCCTTTAGTGCTATTACCTTTCTACTGCTATAGGAAAGGCCTAGAAGACCTCTACTATATTATCCTCTTTTGCCTAAAGTACTATAGATAAAGGTATATACTCCTTAGGTTTAGTCTTAGCTTTAGTCTATTTTACGACCGATTTAGTATATCTATTATACTTAATAAATTATACCTCGTATAGATGATCGCTTGCTAGATACTTAGTATTAACTAATTCGACTAATTTTAGCTCGCCTAATCCCTCTAATATAGTATAGCTAAAGGCGCTACTAAATACCCTTATATAGCCCCTATATAATATTTATAGTAATCCTATAGTAGGAATAAAGAGCACTAGGAATAAGCAAATCTCTTAGGCCTTACGGGCCGAAATTAGTTAATAGTTATTATATTAGTAATAGGGGTACTCTCCCCCCCCTCCCCTTCCTCGCTCTTTCTACTGCTTTTCCCCCCTTTATTTTTAGTTTTACTCCTTTCTAAAGCCCCCTCCCCCCTTTTTTAGGCTAAGAAAACCTATAATAATATAGTAATATCCTCTTAAGTATAGGCCTATTATTTTAAGGTAAAGACCTTCTTTTTTTTAAGGTTTAATATCTCTTAGGTTACCCTAGGAGCGCTAAAGCCCCCTACCGCCGCTACCGCCGCTACTACTACCGCCTAATTATACCCTTAAGAGGCAGACACCTATTTAGCCTTTTATTAAAGGGTTTTATAGTTATCTACCTAAAGGTAAAGATAGTTAGCCGGTAATCTATACTATATATAAATCGAAAGTATATTTTTACCCCCCTAGCTACTATCTTTTATGTATTAAGGAGTTCTTATATTAAGACCTAATTCTTAGGGGTCCTTTCTAAGGGCATATATATCTTGCCCGCTAAAGCGTAAAAATAATATATTATACCGGTCCCTACCTATATTAGCCTTGCTAGAGAGCGGATATAACCCGGCTTATACCTTATTGATTGTAGTACTTATACTTAGGATCCTCTAAGCGCATTAAATATAGCCTATAAGGCTATATGCGCAATTCTTTAGGCTATTATATGAGGGTTAGCTATAGTTCCGCTATATATAAGACCCGCACTTACCCTTTTATCTAGTATCGCCGACTGTTTAGGTATTTTTATTCTTACTATTATTATTCTTATTATTATCGTTATTGCTACTGCTGTTGTTGCTGCTGCTACTGCCGTTCTACTAATAGGGTTAGCATTAGCCCTATACCGCGATAAAGGGGTTATTATATACTTTAAAATTAGCGCTATAAAGGAAAAGAAGAAAAGAAGAAAAGGCATTAAGTCGGGGGGTATTACTGACCTATATACTAATGTAATACCTAAGGCCGCCCGCTTTAACCCTTAGAATTAGCTTACTTCCTCTTCCGACTTAAAACCCAATATATACCGAGAAGCGCCTAGGCTACTGTAGATATACGCCTAGCGAGAACGCGCCTATCGTGAGTATGCCGCTAGCTTTACCCCTCTAGCTTCACCCTCCCCTTACTTCTCGCCCGATAAGATTACCGATCTAGACCCAATAATCTAAAACTTCTTACTCGCACTCTTCTTATGCAATACCGCTAGATATAGTTCTAAGCGATTACGCACCTTACTCTCTTATATACCGGATACCTACCGCCCCCGCTGCGGGGCGATATAAAATAGAAATTAAGAATATAGGAAGGGTTTTCCCCCTAGCTACCGGGTTTTTCCTTTCCGAATCATCTTTATAGAAGTACTAGATAGGTTATTTAGCTTTAAAATAGCCTTTAGCGTAATTTAATAATAATAATAATAAACTTAGGCATAAACTAATACCGCATTATATTTTATAATACTAATATTTATTCTATTTACTCTTTAATCCCTTCCCTAAATTAATCTACCCCCCTTTAGGAATTTGCCTAAACTTTTTCTTATCCTTATAGTATCTTTACTAGTGACTTTAATATCTATTACCCTATATAGGACCGCTCTTTTAGAACCTCCCTAAGCTATAATACTCTCTTTAAACTTCTATTAAAATAGAAGCTAACCTTTGTAATACTATAAAGAGAAATAATTTGAAGTCCTAAGCAAATGTAATAATACTATTAACTATATATAGAGTATAGGCAACTTTAATATAGAATTCATAGGGGCAATAGATATTACTAAATCTAATTATATTTTTTAGGTAATCTAGATAGAAATAGGACTAAATAAGTTTCGCAAATTACTACTAATATACTAATAGAAGAAATTTAATAAAATCCTCGCCTATATTAAAGCTAAAGTTAGGATAGCTATCTTATACGCCTTATACCCACCCTAATCCCCTTTAGAGATTAATACTTTTATCTAATAGCTTACGACCTAATTATAGGCTATTACTAATATTATTATGCCTAAAAGAGGAATTAAACCGCTAGAAAGGGCCCTTTAATAGACTTAAGAAGTATAATCGGCTATAATAGCAGCCCGCAAAGCTATAAGAAATTAAAGACAAGACTATATTAGCCTTAATTAGTTAATAGCATAAAGAGCAGAAATAAACTAAATTAAGGTTATGTAATAGAAAAGGTACTAAATATAGGGAGAAGCTATTAATAAGGCCAAAGTAAAAAATATAGACCTATAGTCTCTAGAAAACTAGGCCTAGCTATATAGCAGACTTCCTTTAAAATTAAAAGAAATCTCTATACTTCTTAAAGGCAAAAAAATATAAATATAAAAAGCAAAACTATATTCCTTTAAAATAAAAGTATTAGTAAAAAGATTCTTCTTAATATTAATAGCCACTCTCGATAATATTTTAAACCTATAATTCCCCTATCTTTAATATAATATTCGCCTCTAAAAATAAATTCTTAAAAGTAGATATCTATAATACCCTCTGATATATAGCTAGCTAAAAAATATTAAACCCTAATAGTATACTAGTAAGATTCCTTAAAGCCTATATAGAGAGAACCGATTATTAGAGCCCTAATAATACTCCTTAATACTATATATAGAACTAATTACTACTTAATATAATTATAGGAAGCTAAAGTTGTAATATTAAGAAAACCTAATAAAATACATAAAGAATACTAAAAAGCTAGAGCCTAATATCTAATATCCCTCTTAAACCTCTTTAGAAAAGTCCTTAAAGCTATAATAGCAAAAAGACTAATAATAATCACAGAAAAACAGAAATTACTACTAAATATATCAATAGGCAATAAAGCAAATAGATTGAAAAATATAGCGCTATATACCCTAGTAGAAGCAGTTAAGGCCACCTAACAATATAAAGGAATAGCATTACTACTATAATTAGATATCTCTATAGCATTTAATACTATTAACTATACTAGACTTATATACCTCCTCCTTTAAAATAGCACCCCCTAATAGATAGTAGCCTAAGTCTAAAGCTTTATTATATTATATTTAGCTAAAATCTTCTTTAAAGGCTAATCTACCTAATGATTCTTAATTATAGTAAAAGTGCACTAAGGCTTTTTAAATCTCCCTAGTCCTTTTCCTTTTCTATATTACACCTTTATACTATAGACTTAAAGCAGTAGATAACTTACTAATATTAGGATTCGCAGACGATACTAATATAATTGCATATAGTAAAATAATATAAGATATAGTTATAACCCTTTCGAAAGTATAAAAGATTTACGAAAAGTAATCGGTAGAGGCTGGATTAAAATTTAATTTAGTAAAAAGCGAGCTTATATACTTTACTAAATAGTACTAACTAAATACCTTAATAATATAATTCGGCAATACGACTATCTAGTCTATATACTATATATAATTTTTTAGAGTAAAGATTAACTATAAACTTAGTTAGTCTAACTATAGGGCCCAAATAGTAAAGAAATTAGAAAGGTAGAAGCTTACCCTTATCGCTTTAGCAGCCTCTATATAGGGTTACTAATTCTGCGAAGCCTAACTACTATATATATAGGTTATTAAAACTATAATCGCTTTTAGAGCTAGAATCTAGTATACTTTTATTAAACCAAAAGAAATAGCAAAAGGTATTATATATAGTCTAGCCGCTAAATAGTTAAAGTGCCTCTATATAATTATAAAAGCCTACTAAGTAATACCTAATGCGATTATAGAAACTAAAGTAATAGTCCCCCTACTCGACCTCTACCTTAATTAGGCCTAATAATAATTCCTTATTAGAACCTAAGAAAGTAGTATAGCCGACCTTATCTCTAATGCATATACTATTATTTAAGCTTAGCTATAATAAAGATCTACCTATAGATAAAGGCGATCGATCGAGAATAGAATACTAAACTATATAGCCTTTAAAAACTTAATTCTACTTTAAGATAAAAATTTATCCTTTACTTATTCTTTAGCTTTTAAATAAATAAAGAGATAGTAATTTAAATAACAGCTCGCCTAAGTATAATACCCGCTAAAAAACTGCCTTATAACTAAATATACCCTTAATTTTATATCTATAAAGAAGATACTAAACCTTTATAAAAACCTCTATAAATATAAATCCTCTTTCTTTACTTAATTTAGAATAGAAAAAATAGGCGTTAATAAGTTCCTATATAAAATAAAGGTCCTATCTATTTACTACCAATATTGCTAATACAGACCTAATATAGAAAATATTAAATATATAATCCTAAAGTATAGTAGCTATTTTAAAAACCCTTCTTTTTATATCTAAGACCGCCTTATACTAAAGAAGTATAGTATTATTTAAGCCCTTAAAAATAAAGATTTAGCTAAATAGGTTATTAAATAGGTCTTTAATACATATAGGCTTAAATAGTTTACCCTAGCTATTATACTTACTACCTATACCGACTTTAGCTCTAAGAGTAACTTCATACAATTATACCCTAACCCTAGAATATATATATATATAGATAATTATAGATAAAGATATAATTGACCTCTTAGATAGGGAAAATTTATTCTTTTTATATAGGCTACTTATATAGTCAATAGCCTCCGACCCTTAGTATTCTTAGTACCTTTAACCCTTTAGTCCTCTATTTATTTTATACTATCTTTATTATTATTATAACTCTTATTAGGGGCTACTTTTGCCTTCCCCCTTTTTTTCCCCTTTCCCCCTAAGGAAGGGGATATTATAAATCTTAAATAAATTTTTCATTTAATCTTAGTAGATAGACTTAATATCCCTTTTATAGGTAGCTCTACTACTTTTAACCCCTCCCTTTTTCTTTTAAAAGAGGAGGAGGCGGGGGTATTAGCCCAAAGGCATAGAGAAGATAGCAATAGAATTACTAATTTAGCTTACTTAAGCAGCGCTTATTATATAGCGGGTAGGAGGGGCTTCGATAGCGGTATAAATAGTATTCTGGAGGTAGAAGCTACTAGCTACGACTCAGCTTAGGATTTTATAAACTTTAAAAATATAACCGCCTACTGCAATTTACTAGAAAAAGGTATTATAAGAGTCTCTAATTAGGTTAGCGAGATCTCTTTACCATATAGTGGTTCCCTTATAGTAGTCGGCCTAGGAGTAGGCTTATTATTAATATCTAGTAGAACGATAATAGAACTAATAGGGCTTCTATTGCTTATAGTAATAGTAGGAGGCTAAGGTTCCTTAACTAAAAAGAGAGGCTAAGGCTCGCTACTATAAGCATACTCTAAAGCTAAAACCCCTCTTTTAATAAGACTAAAGAAATCGGCTAGAAATGCAATTAAGATTATAGATACTAATATTTGCATTACGAAGGCAGAATCGTTTTAGCCCTTTTAGGGAATTAAGGTAGCTAATATAATAAACCGGTATATAGCCTGCTAAGCCTTATGGTACTTATCTTTATCTACCTACTAAAATTAGCTATAAAATTAAAGGATATAAGTAAGCCGCTATACTTACTTCCTACTTGGAAGCAAAGGCCTTTTATAATATAAGCATACTCTCTATCAGTTCGCAGTTCATAATATTATATACTAGAATATAATAAGGCTTCCGCTTTAAAGTATAAGCGAAATAAGCACCCCTTAAGATTATCTCTAGGGCTACCGGGGGGAAAAAAAACTTTCGTAATTTCGCCCGCACCTAGGTAGCGGCACAGAACCGCCTTTAAAATCAATTCTAATATTTCTAATCGCTTTTTCTCGTCCGCTTACCCCCCTCGCCTATAGTATATCGCATCTAGGGAGTAGGCGCAGTAGGCGCAAACGAAATAATAAATATCGATAAAGAGAATAAGGGCGGTATTATATATAGCCGCTATAACCCGACCACTACGATCGCAAATAATATATAGTATTACCAGACCGAGACTAAGCCTACCTAAGGGCAGATGCGACCTATAGCTAATATTATTAAAGACTTTATAAAAAAGCTATAGGATTATATCCCCCTAGCGGTACTAAGAAAAGTACAAAAGACTATAAATTTTATAGTAAAAACCGCCTAGTAGGAGACCGACCTAACAAATATCTATACCCCTATTAGAACCCTAATATAGACGATTGAAACTATAGTTAATAAGGCTATATAGAATCTCTTAAAGACCGCGCTAGCCCTTATTATATAGGCATCTATCGCTATATAAGGATATACTGCCGCTATACCACCCTAATATAGCCTAGCTCCTTTAGCGGTACCCCCCTATATTTACCGTAAAGTCCTTATTAAAGGAAATACTATTAGCAGAATCCTTTAAAACTACACCCTAATCGAAATTGTTAATATAGTTAATAGGGCTACCGCTAAGGGAGTAATAATTGTGGCCTATAGGCTCTATAGTAGTAATACGATTATTACTTTTAAAAAAGAAAAGGCAAGCTATATTATAGATATAGCCTAGGTCTGCCTTACCTTCGGATAAAAGGCAGAATTTAATCGATATTTATTTAATATTATTATTAAAAGTTTCCCAACTTATTATATTATAAATATCGCGATAAAAGATATTTAGTCAAACCTTATTAAAGCTAATACAAAGGGCTTTACTAGGGTCTCTCTTTACCGCCCTAAAAGGACTATAATATAAATGCCTTTAATTATAAAGGTTAATTCTATCGACCTTACGAATAAGCTTTATAAGGCTAATATTATATATTAGGTAGAGATATTTAAAGCCGAACCCTATAACGATATTATATATCCCTGCTAATACTATAATTACTTTAAATTCGGCTATATCGCTGTTTACTATATAGCGGTAGCCTGCTATAGCTAGTATAGCTCTAAATGCTACTTAAAGGGTAAATAAGGTTGCCTATCTATAATATAGAACTAATGCGAATCCTACCTTAACTATTATAGACCTTACCTGGTATAGTCCCGCCTCTATAAGGTGGCGAATAAATAATGGGAAAACGCTAGAAATTCTTATAGTAATAAACTGAGGCTCTTTATCTTATATATTGCATTAGCCGCTAATACTATCCCTATTGTAGATTAGGGCTACTACTATATAGCTAGCGGGTCTCCCTTATATAAGCCCTCCCTTTAGAAATGAGGTTGCCTAATTGGAAATATTAATAGGACTTTTTATATTAAAGCTAGAAGTAGTATTACTACTTTTCTCTAAGCCGCTTTTACCTTAGACTATAGCGTAACTACGCTTACCCTAGGCACCTAACCTATAGCCACCCTAAATATACTACTGCTATTAACCCCCTTACGATTATCTATATAATAATAGTCCTTTACTAGAATATATAGAAGAAAACCACCTTTATAAGATTAGTATTTTACTATTAGTGCGAGCCCGATATTATAGCAATCTAAGAACCTATTGCGCTTAAATAGGCCCTATTAAGCCCTAGCCTTAGAAGATATATATTAGTATTATATAGTAAAAGAATAGCGATATATATCTATAAGCAGTATAGGCCTAGCATATAGTCTAGTAAGAAGGGACCTAATTAATATAAGATCTTTTTATTATATACTAATATCTACTTAATTTACTTTTCGGGCTATAAACTAAACTAAATAACCCTTTTTACTATACTTATTAAGCTTTTACCTTACTTTTATAGTGACTTTATTAAGGACTTTAATATATATTATCCTCTTTAGGATAGTTTAGATTAAACCTTACTTAAGATTAATACCTTCTTTAAACTTATAACCTAATAATAGCTTAGACTAACTACCCCTTGTAATAAGGTAATAAGGCAGGCACCTAAAAAGAAAAATAGTACTATTGACTATATATAAGTTATATAGGATATTATAGTAGAATATTTTAGAAATGCCAACCTTACAAGATCCGACTATATTCCCTAGCTTATATATATTAAGACTAGCAATTATTACGTAAAAGCCCCCCTTATAAAAAATAGTTAGAAGTCCCTTAATTAATACCTCGCCTAAATTAAAGCTAAAAACTAATTTACTACCTTTTATGCTAAGGCCTTACTCTACTCCCCCGCAGAAATAGATATATATATCGTATAGCTTACCGGCTAATTCTAGAGTATTACTAATATCGCGGCCCTAAAGAAGGCACCTAAAGCTCCTAGTATAAAGCCCTAGTAAAACTCCCGTATTAAGATAGCCTAAAATACTATAAAAAAGGCCTACTAAAAATAGGTAGTATATTATACCCTAGAGAATCTTAGCGCTATGCAAAAGGCAAGGGTAATTTAGTCCTATATTATATAAAAGAAATAGTGCCGATTATAAAGAGAAGCCCTTAATAAAGCTACCGCTTAAAATGCCGATTTATAGTCTTTAGAGAAATAGGCCTATTTATATAGCGGCCTCCTGCCTAAATTAAAAGAGATCCCTCTACTAAAATAAGGCAGCTTAGGCCCGAAAGCTATAATATATAAGGAAAAAGCATAGGTCCTCGCTAAATAGTTCTTCCCTACTTTTTAAGCTATTTATAATAATATCCCCGACTTAATATTCCCTTAGTTTACTACTATTATATTCCCCCCTACCAATTCTTTTTCTTATGAAGAGGTATATATCGCATTATGCAATATAGTAGGCTAGAAAGCATTAGGCCTTAATAGGCTCCTAATAGGATTCCTTAAAGCATATAGCCCTTTACTTATTACCGCTCTTATATACCTCCTAAATAAGATATACTATATTAGGTAATGCCCGGCTTAATACTAAAAGGCTAAAGTAATAATACTATAGAAACTAGGGAAAAAGCTAGAAGAGTACTCTAAGGCAAAAAGCTAAAGATTAATATTGCTTTTTAACCTAATAGGAAAAGTTATAAAAGCTGCGGTTATATAGTAGCTTACTACTACTCTTAAAGAGGGTAACCTCCTTTTAGACCTCTAAATAGGCAATAGAATAAACCAATCAACTAATATAGTATTAAGTATACTAATCGAAATTATATATATAATCTAGCATTATAGTAGGATCGCCTTACTACTTTAATTAGATATTTTAGCTATATTTAATATTATTAATTATACCTACTTTATCTATCTACTACTAGAGAAAGGGCCCCTATTTTAGCTAATAGTATAGGTATATAGCTTTACCGATTTATATTTAGTACGAATCTACTTTAAGGGGTAATTTATAAATAAACTACTAATTATTATTAAGGTCCCTTAAGGGTCCCTTTTCTCTCCTATCCTTTTCCTTATCTATATTATACCGCTCTATAAGAGACTATAAGAGGTTATATTATTTATTATACTAGGCTTTACCAATAATACTAATATTATAGCCTATAAGAGAGATATAAAGGAGACTAAAGCGCTACTTGAGAAAGTATAGGCTATTTATAACGATTAGTCTAAATAAGTAAAACTAAATTTTAACCCTAGTAAAAGTAAACTTATCTACTTTACCTATATATATAAGGCAGATAAGACCTTAATATAGCTTAGGACCGCTATAATATAGCCGAAATAATATACTAGATTCTTAAGGGTCGAAATCTACTATAAGCTGAAATAAAAAGAATACTATATTAAAATCGCAAAGAAACTTAAGCGGTAGCAACTTATACTTATAGTAATAGCGGCTTTTACCTAGGGCTGCTAATATCGGGAAGTATGCCTTATTTATATATAGGTTATATAAACCTCTATCGCCTTTAGCGTAGGGGTATAGTATATCCCTACTGCTCCTAAAGGGGTAGTAAAAAGTATTATAAAATCTTTAGCTATAGAATAGTTAGCCTGCCTCTATATAGTTATTAAGGCCTTTAAGGCTATACCGCTAAATACCCTTAAAACTAAAGTAGCTATACCTCTAATCGACCTCTATCTTAATTATATCTATTAGCAGTTCCTCAAAAGAATAGCTAAAATAGGTATAATTAATAGGATTAACTGTATATTAGTAGTAGTAATAATAATACTCTAATGCTAATAAAGGAAGGGTAACTATAGATCTTTAGTTTATACCCTATTTCCTAACCTCAATTCCTATTAGCTTTTAGCTAAAAAAAGACTAATAAAAGACTAATATAACCAATAGTAAAGTAATTAGGCAATAGTAAAGGCAAAACGCCCCTAATATAGGACCTTAGCAGCCGAAAGGGCATTAGACTTCTATTCTATAGCGAAAATAACTTAATTATACGAAAGCCTATAAAAGCATAAATTGGCAATACTTACCTAATTTTATATAGAAAAAATCGGCTTTATTTCTTCTTTTACCTCTAATAAATTCCTTTAGTATTATTATCTCTTTATTATTATAGGGAAGGCCTAAAAGACCTTTATTATATTATCCTCTCCTGCCTAAAGTATTATAGATAAAAGCATATATTTTTTAGGTCTAATCCTAGCTTTAGCCTACTTTGCAACTGATTCGGTATATCTATTATATTAAATAAACTATATCTCGTATAGATAATTACTTATTAGATACTTAATATCGACCGATTCGATTAATTTTAGTTTACTTAATCCCTTTAATCTAATATAGCTAGAGGTGCTACTAAATACCCCTATATAGCCCCTATATAATATTTATAGTAATCCTATAGTAGGAATAAAGAGCACTAAGAATAAGTAATCTTTTAGGCCTTATAGGCCGAATCTAGTTAATAGTTATTATATTAATAATAAGGGTATTCTCTCCTTTTTTCCCTCCCTTACTTTCTTTATTATTCTCTTTCCCTTTATCCCTAGTTTATTCCCCCTTTAAAGCCCCTTTTCCCCCCTCCCGGGCTAGGAAAACCTATAATCATATAGCGATATCCTTTTAGGCGTAGGCTTATCGTTCTAAGATAAAGACCTTCCTTTCTTTAAGGTCTAATATCTCCTAGGTTGCCCTAGGAGTATTAAGGCCTTTTACTGCTGCCGCTATTGCTATTATTGCTGCCCGATTATACCCCTAAAAAATAGATGCCTATTTAGCCTTTTACTAGAGGGCCTTATAGTTGTCTACCTAAAGGCAAAGATAATTAGCCGATAATTTATACTATATATAAATTAAAAATGTATTTTTACCCCCCTAGTAATTATCTTTTATATATCTAGGAGTTTTTATACCGAGACCTAATTCCTAAGGGTCCTTTCTAAGGGCATATATATCTTACCCGCTAGGATATAGGGATAATAGGCTGTATTAGTCCCTACCTATATTAGCCTCACTAGAAAGCGGGTACGATTTAGTCTATACCTTATTAGCTATAGTATTAATATTTAGGATTCTCCAAGTGCATTAGATATAGCCTATAAGGCTATACGCATAATTCTCTAGGCTATTATATAAGGGTTAGCTATAGTTCCACTACGCGTAAGACCTATACTTACCCCTTTATCTAGTATAACCGACCGTTTAGGCATTTTCGCTATTATTATTCTTATTGTTGTTATTATTAGTATGGTTGCTATTATTGTTACTACTACTGCCGTACTGCTAATAGGGTTAGCACCGGCCTTATACCGCGATAGAAGGGTTATTATATATTTTGAAATTGGCGCTATAAAGGAAAAAAAGAAAAGAAGAAACGGCATTAAGTCGGGGGGCATCGCCAATTTATATACTAATATAGTGCCTAAGGCCGCCTGCTTTAACCTTTAGAGTTAGCTTATATTCTCTTCCGATTAAAAAATTAATGCATATTAAGAAGCGCCCAGGCTACTATAGATGCGCGCCTGGCGAGAATATGCCTATTGCGAGCGCGCCGCTAGCCCTACCCCCCCGGCTTTACCCTCCCCTTACTTCTTACCCAATAAAACTACCGACCTAGACCTAATATTCCGGGACTTCTCACTCGCACTCTTCCTATGCAATACTGCTAGATATAGTCCTAAGCGGTTACGCACCCTACCTTCTTACGCATTAGATACCCGCCGCCCCTACTATAGGGCGATAAAAAGTAGAATTTAAGAATGTAGGAAGGGTTTTCCTTCTAGCTATCGGGTTTTTCCTTTCCGAATTATCTTTATAGAAGTACTAGATAGGTTATTTAGCACATATAGAGGTTCAGAGAAAAAACTTTTCGCGATTTCGCCCGCACCTCGGTACCGGCGCGAATACACCCCTAAAATAGTCAAAAAGTTGCTAAATCAATTCCTTACCTCGTCTTACCCCGTCTGCCGATGGCGCATCAGCATTAGGAGGAAGGCGCGGTCGAGGCGGCGGAAATTATAGACTTAGACAGAGGAAATAGGGGTAGACTTAAGTCGAGTTACTATAACCACTATATTACCATTGCCAACGATAATCACGGACGAATTAGTAGTAATATCGCACAAACTAATGCAGGAACCTAAAAAGAAACCGAATTGCTTAAATAGTATTACCAAAAGATCGCAGATTACGTCCCAGCAGCTATGCTAGGAAATGTGTGGAATACTATTACCAGCCTGGTCGATAGCATTAAATGTATTAACCGAACCAATCCCGCCCTAAACCCGAACTCGAACCTTATTACGACTAATAATCTAGAAAAAGTAGTAGAAAGCGCTATAAATAAAGCTTTTGCCTTAAAGACCCCCTTTAGAACGACCTAGGCTAGCATTACTACCAAAGGCATACTAACGATTGTACTATTTAGACCGACTACCCTACCTATACCGCCGAGAATTTACCGTAAAATAATAATTAAAGGAGATAGTATTACTAAGAACTTACGATAGAGAACCCCTATCGAGATTATAAAAGCAGTAAATACTACTACTAGAGGTATTAATGCTATTGCCGCTCGCCGATTCTATAGTAGAGATATAGTTATCACCTTCGCAGAAGCCGCATCCCGTTTTACTATAGAAACTACCTAGATCCCCCTCGCATTCGGTATAAGAGCTGCACTAAATATCCATACCTTTAGTATTATTATTAAAGGATTCCCTACTTAATTCTCTAAGAATATCCCTATTAAAGATATTAAACTAAACCTAGCTTAAGCTAATGGCCCTGGTATTAGTAGAATCGCTATAAGGAAATCCTATAAAGAAGTAACGAAAGCCCCCCTAATTATTAGAGTAACTAATATAGAAGTAGCAAACCGACTCTATAAGACTAAAGTCATCTACTAAGCAGAAATCTTTAAGGCTAAACTATATAATAAAATTATCCACCTAAGATAATACTACTAATACTTCAAATTCGGATATATTGCAAATTACTATATAGAGACCCCTCGATGCGGACGATATAGCATAAAGAGACACCCTAATAGAGATAAAGACTGCCTTAGTATTATCAGTAATAAAAAAGAGTATTGCCTTAACTACTAAAGACCCTATCCAGCCTAGTCTCGATTCTGCCCTATAGCGAATAGGCAATAGGATATCGCAAGATAGGCTTATAGCACTAGACTAATATAGTTTGTAACTATTAGCACCTTATTAATGCCTCCCCCCCCTATCCTAGAGGATAAAGGCCGCAGACGCCTCGCTAATAACTCCCCTAAGGAGGACTCCTTAAAAAAACAAATCGGTAGATTATATAAAAAAAGCTCTATCGCCCCCGAGAGGACTAATAGTAGCAGTAATATCGCTATATTCTTCCAACCTAATTTATCTAAGCCTACTACTATTAATATATTAAGAGCCCCAACCCCCTAGCCCTAATACTAATAATAAAGGTACTATACTAGAATATATAAAAGAAATTACTGCTAGCACACTTTGCCTTTAATTATAAATCCGAACCGGATATTATCGCCCTCTAAGAATTCGCAGCCTTAGATAGACTCCCTCTATACTCTAGCCTCGGTAGATATTAAGTAGCCGCCTATAGCAGATATATAGCGATCTATATCTATAAAAGATATACTCCTGGCTCTTAGGCAATAGACTTAGGTCTAGACTAATGCCGTATTATACTCTAAAATACCGATATCTACTCTATTTACTCCCTAATCCCTTCCCCGAATTAATCTACCCCCCTCTAGGAATTCGCCTAAACCACCCCTCGCTTTTATAGTATCTTCACTAGTGATTTTAATATCTACTACTTTATATAGGACCGCTCTTATAGAACTTCCTTAGGCTATAATACCCTCTTTGAATTTATATTAAAATAGAAGCTAACCTTTATAATATTATAGGGAGAGATAACTAGATAAGCCCTAAGCAAACGTAATAGCACTATCGACCACGCATAAAGTATAGGAGACCTTAATGTAGAGTTTATAGGGGCGGCAGATATTACTAGATCCGATTATATCCCTTAGGTAATCTAGGTAAAAATAGGACTAAATAAGTTTCGCAAACTACCGCCAATACACTAATAGAAGAAACTTAATAAAATCCTCGCTCGAGCTAAAGCTAAAGTTAGGATAGCTATCCTATATGCCTTATACCTACCCTAGTCCCCTATAGAGATCGATACTTTCGCCTAATAGCTTACGACCTAACTATAGGCTATCGCTAATATCGCTATACTTAAGAGTAGAACTAAACTGCTAGGAAGGGCCCTATAGTAGACTTAGGAAGTACAATCGGCCATAATAGCGGCCTATAAGGCTATAAGGAATTAGAGAAAAGACCGTATTAGCCTTAATTAGTTAATAGTATAAAAAGCAGAGATAAACTAAACTAAGGTTATCTAATAGGAAAGGCACTAGATATAGAGAAAAGCCGTCAATAAGGCTATAATGAAAAACGCAGACCTATAGTCCCTAGAGAAATAGGCCTAGATATATAGTAGACTTCCTTTAAAATTAAGAGAAATCCCTATACTTCTTTAAGGCAAAGGAGCCTAAATATAAGAAGCAAAAATATATTCCTCTAAAGTAGAAATACTAATAGAAAGATTCTTCCTAATATTAATAGCTACCCTTAATAATATCCTAAACCCGCGATTCCCTTACCTTACTAATATATTATTCGCCCCTAAAGACGAATTCTCTAAAGTAGATATCTATAATGCCCTCCAATATATAGCTAGCTAGAAAGCACTAGGCCCTAATAGTATATCGGCAGGATTCCTTAAAGCCTATAGAGAACCAGTTCTTAGAGCCCTAATAATACTCCTCAATACTATATATAGAACTAGTTACTACCTAATATAGTTCTAGGAAGCTAAAGTCGTAATATTAAGAAAACCCGGTAAAATACCTAAGGAATACTAAAGAGTAGGAGCTTAATGCCTAATATCCCTCTTAAACCTCCTCAGTAAAGTCCTCGAAGCTATAGTGGTAAAAAGACTAATAATAATCGCTAAAGAATGGAAATTACTACTAGATATGCAAATAGGCAATAGAGCAAATAGATTAATAGATATAGCGCTATATACCCTAGTAGAAGCAATTAAGGCTACTTAGCAGCATAAAGGAATAGTATCGCTACTATAACTAGATATCTTTGCGGCATTCGATACTATTAACTATACTAGACTTACGTACCTCCTCCTCTAAAGTAGCGCCCCCTAATAGATAGCAGCCTAAGTCTAAGGCTTTACTGTATTGCATTTAGCTAAAATCTTCTTTAAAAGCTAACCCACCTAAAGATTCCTAATTACAGTAGGAGTGCCCTAAGGCTCCTTAATCTCCCTAGTCTTTTTCCTCTTCTATATTATACCCCTATACCGCAGACTCGAAGCAGTAGATAACTCGCTAACCTTAAGATTCGCAGACGATACTAATATAATCGCATATGGCAAAATAACGCGGGATATAGTTGTAACCCTCTCGAAAATATAGAAGATCTGCGAAAAATAGTCGGTAGAAGCCAGACTAAAATTTAACCTAGTAAAAAGCGAGCTAATATACTTTACTAAATAGTACCGACCGGATACTATAATAATACGACTCGGTAACGCGACTATCTAGCCTATATAATACGCCTGATTCTTTAGAGTAGAGATTAACCGCAAACTTAGCTAGACTGATTATAGGGCCTAAATAGTAAAGAAGCTAGAAAGGCAGAAGCTCGCCCTTATCGCTTTAGCGGCCTCTATATAAGGATATTAGTTCTGCGAAGCCCGACTACTATATATATAAGTCATTAGAACTATAATCGCCTTTAGCGCTAGAATCTAGTATACTCCTATAAAGCTGGGAGAAATAGTAAGAGGTATTATATATAGTTTAGCCGCTAAATAGTTAAAGTGCCTTTATATAATTATAAGAGCCTATTGAGTAATACCTAATGCAATTATAGAAACTAAAGTAGTAGTCCCCTTACTTAATCTCTATTTTAATTTGGCCTAATAACGATTCCTTACTAGAACCTAAGAAAATAGTATAGCCGATCTTATCTCTAATATATATACTATTATCTAGATTTAGCTATAATAAAGACCTACCTACAGATAAGGGCGACCAACCGAGAATAGAATACTAAATTATATAGCCTTTAAAGATTCGATTCTACTTTAGGATAACGAATTATCCCCTATTTACTCTCTAGCTTTTAAATAGATAAAGAGATAGCAATCGAAGTAATAACTTACCTAAATATAATACCTGCTAAAGAACCGCCCTACTACTGAATATACCCCTAACTTCACCTTTATAAAAAAGATACTAAACCTCTATAAAAACCTCCGTAAATATAAGTCCTCCCTCCTCACCCAATTTAGAACGGAAAAAATAGGCCTTAACGAGTTCCTATATAAAATAAAGGTCCTATCTATCTGCTACCTATATTACTAATGCGATCCCAATATAGAAAATATTAAATATATAATCCTAGAGTATAGCAATTATCTTAGAAACCTTCCCCTTTATATCTAAGACCGCCCTATACTAAATAAGTATAATATCACCTAAGCACTTAAAAATAAAGACTTAGCTAAACAGATTATTAAATAGGTCTTTAATACCTGCTAGCTCGAATAGTTTACCCTAGCTATCGTATTTACCGCCTATATAGACTTTAGCTCTAATAGTAATCCGATATAATTGCACCCTAACCCTAGACTATATATATATATATATAGATAATTATAGATAAAGATACGATTGACTATATAGATAGGGGAAGAACGTCTTTTTTATATAAGCTACCTATACGGTCGATAGATTTAGACCTTTAATCTTCTTAATATCTTTAACCCTTTAGACCCTTACTCACTCTATATTACCCTCTCTATTACTATAGCTATTATTAGGAGCTACCCTCGCTTTTCCTTTTCCCTTCTTTTTCCCCCTTAGAGAAAAAGAGACTGCAGATTTTAAATACATCTTTCGTTTAACCCTAGCGGCTAGACCTAGCGTTCCTTTTATAGGCGATTCTATTATTTTTAACCCTTTTCTCTTCCTCTTAAAGGGGGAGGGGGTAGAAGTATTGGCATAAAGACGAGGAGAGGATAATAATAGAACTACTAATTTAGTTTACTTAGGCTATACCGACTAAATAGTAGGCAGGGGAGGCTTTAACGGCGGTATAACTAGCGCTCTAGAGGCAGATACCACTAGCTAAGACTTTACTTAGGACTTTATAAACTTTAAAAACGTAACCGCTTATTATAACTTACTAAAAGACGGTATCGCAAGAGTCTTAGATTATATTAGCAAGACCCCCTTGCTGCGAGGTGGTTCCTTTATAGTAGTAGGCCTGGGAGCAGGCTTGTTATCGATATCTAATATAATAATAGAACTAGTAGGGCTTCTATCGCCGGTAGTAGTAGTAAGAGGCTAAGTTCCTTCGACCGACAAAAGAGGCTAAGGCTCGCCGCTATAAGCGCGCTCTAAAGCTAAAACCCCTCTCTTAATAAGCCTAAGGAAGTCAGCCAGTAGCGAGATTAAGACTATAGGCACCGTTATTCGTATTATAATAATAGAGTCGTTTTAACCCTTTCGAGGCACCGAGGTGATTAGCGCAATAGACCGATATACAGCCTATTAGGCCTCGTAGTAATCATTTTTATCTACCTACTAAGGTTAACTATAAAGTTAAAGGATACTAGCAAACTAATATACTTACTTCTTACTTATAAGTGTAGGCCTTCTGTAATATAAGCATACTCTCTACCGGTTCGCGGTTCGTGGTATTATACATTAGGATATAATAAGGCTTCTGCTTTAAAGTATAAGCGAAACAGGCACCCCCGAGCCCTACCTACTATTAGAAAAAGATAGATAATAATTAAAGAGAACCTCTTACCTTATTGGTCATAATAACGAGCGGCCATATTAGCACTATGGCGTACGCAGGGACGATACGGCTATTTTCGAGCTAGGCTAAGACCTAACTCTAGAACGGTAGGCATATTAAAAAATAAAGGATGTATAAAAACTACTATAGCGCAATCGAGGTAAAAAAGTAAAGGAAAATTCTTAGTAATTTTTAATAAGGAATAAAAAAGGAAAAGGAAAGGAATTAAAAAGGTAGGGTAGGTAAGGGAGACTTTATACCGCTGTATGCCCGCACTAGATCACTCGACCGTCTGCTAGCTGCCCTAACCTATATCAGACGAAGCCAATAATAATAAAACGCGCGACTTACCGCGATACCGCCGCCCACCCGATACTGATGTTACCGCTGCCTCCTATACCTAATAATATTAACTACGTTGGTTCCGATTCACATCCACCCTAGAGCCTAACTAATGCCTAATAACCAATGACTAATAACCACTAAGGCAAATCACTGCGCCTATTGAGGCGCGCCTACTATCCACACTTTCCCAGCCCTGCCGCCAGACCTAGTCTCGCGCGATAGGACACCTCCTCGCAATACATAGTAAACCCCCTTTGATTCCGAAGGGATACTATCGACTATAGATAATATATAGGTTTTCCTCCCGGCACTCGGGTTTCCTATATAGATTAGGCATAGAGGTATTAGCATTAGGCTAGATAGGGGCTTATCCCCCCCCTAGATAGCTTAGCTAGTGTAATATATATATATATATATATAGGTTATTTAGCTCTAAATAGCCTCTAGCGTAATTTAATAATAATAATAATAATAAGCACCCCCAAGTCTTACCTATTATTAGCAAAAAATAGATAATAATTGAAAAGAACCTCTTACCCTATTAGTTATAATAACGAGCGGCTATATTAGCACTATAGCGTATATAGGGATAATATAGCTATTTTCAAGCTAGACTAAGACTTAACTTTAGAATATTTAGCATCTCAAAGAATAAAGGGTATATAAAAGCTACAGCAGTGCAATTAAGGCGGAGCCATATATAAAAGAGTGAAGGAAAATTTTTAGTAATTTTTAATAAGGAATAAAAAGGGAAGAGAAAAGGAAATAAAAAGGTAGGGCAGGTAAGGGAGACTTTATACCGCTATATGCTCATATTAGATCACTCGATCATCTGCTAGCTGCCCTAACTTATATTAGACGAAATCCATAATAATAAAATGCACAATTTATTGCATTACTGCCGCCTACCCGATATTAACGTTACCATTACCACCCTTGCCCAATAATACTGCCTATGTCGGACCCGATGCATACCTACCCTAGAGCCAAACCAATAACCACTAATGTAAGCTACCGCGCCTATTAAGGCGTTTTTACTATCTATACTTTCCTAGCCCTGCCGCTAGACCTAGTCCTACGCGATAAGACACCTCCTTATAATATATAGTAAATCCCCTTTGAATTCGAAGGGATACTATTGACTACGGATAATATATAGGTTTTCCTCCCAGCACTTAGGTTTCCTATATAGATTAGACATAGAGGTATTAGCACTAGGCTAGATAGGAACCCATCCCCCCTAGATAGCTTAGCTAGGGTAATATATATATATGTATCTATTAGATCTTATTATTATTAATAACATCCTAGTCGATCTCTAATTTATATTCTATAAAGGTCTTTTATACGGTAAATATAGCCTTTTTACTATTAAAGGGTTCCCCGACTGGTATTAGCTTATATTTTTATCAGGTTTCCTTTAGGATTAAGATAAAATCGGTTTAAAATCAATCTAAGGTCGATATAGGTATTAACAATAGTTATTATTATATTTAGTCAATAAGAGCCTATATCTAATACTCGGTCTGCTTAGCCTAAGCGTATATCTAGCGCTTATTCTTTTAGCTTTAGGATAGCTATTCTTAGAACCTTATATTAAGTAATTTTATAGTATTTATAATTAAGTCTATTTGCGCGGCCTATTAGCAAGCGGAGGTGCGTTAGGCATTGATCGAGCCTATAATATTCTATGAGGGGTCTATATCTATTATCGGCAGTTGTATATAATATAACAATAAGGGTTAAGAGAGTTTTATCAATTATAATAGACTAGCCCTAGGGCAACTGCAAATAGGCGTTAATCGGATGTATTAATAAAACTAAGGAGAAAGGGAGAAAAGCCCGAATTAGGTCCCTTTTGCAGTCTATATATATCCGTATGTAGCGCGGACTAGAGCCCTAGTATTGTCCTATCGCCCGTACGTCTGTCTTATATAATCTGTCCTAGGCTAGGCACGGGCGCAGCCCGAGCCTTAGCTAATCTATAATACGGGCATAGCCCGAGTCCGTGATATTGTATAGTCTTAGAACTTAGTGATAAATCTAATATTTATATTAAGATTAAATTATAAGTTGCAGACAGTTTTATGTCATATAGCTAGCTAGTAAGACTTTACTTTATATTAATCTTTAAAATTTGAATAAGAATCTTACTAGTTGCTTTAGTAATTTATTATTTATAGGTATTTATTTTAAGTCTGTTTTTATTTACTTTATTTAAGTCTATAATTTCAGCTATCTTAGCTATACCTACCTTTTAGGGCTGATACGCTATCAGCAGATAGAGGAAAATAGCATAAGGAATTGATTTATTCAATTTTCTAATGTTTTAGAGATGAATTTATGCTGGTACTATAATACGGGTAAATGCGAAAAGTTTTTATTATAATGCCTACTAATAATATATAAAATAAAGTAAAATAAAATGTTGATTTATTTACTTTTTAAGTATTTAATAATATTATTTTGCTAGTACGAAGATGCGGGTGAAATTTTAAAAATATTTTTGCTATATAATATATTTTTATTTTACTTAAGAATTTTAATATATTATTAATATATAATTATTTAATTAGATCTTGCTTTTTTTTTTACTAATAATAATAAGCTCTTACTAAACCCTTATTGTAAAAAAACTTACATTTACTATATCCAGATCTAGGTACTTCCATTATAATACATATATTTAAATATATTCTATTCTACTGTATCCCAGTTTTTAAACAGGACTTTAACTTAAAGTCAGCGCAATAAGTAATCCCATTCCCTTGCCTAGAAGCAGACATCGCTTGTTTCGTGCTTGCGCTCTTTTTGTCTTGTGAGTCTTCAGCTATTCATTTAAACAGAACTTTACAGCTGCGAACACAGCCTTAGTTCTGTCTGTTATCAAACAATAAGTAACTCTTCCTCAGTCACACCAGTCTTGATTTGTGGACATGTATTAGCTCGTTAAGTGCTATCTCGAGACTCCTTTAAGGTCAGCCAGTCACTCACTGCAGGAGTCGACGCAAGAATTTTTGGCGAGCTTTTCGACCCCACAACCCGTCAAGAGACATTAACAAAGTTCGTGCTTTGTACACAACCCAAACAGAGCATCAGAAATGATCAGCATGTCCGGTAACCTCGTCGGAAACCGAAATAGCAGTCCAGAGGCTAATAGCTCCTGCTCGCTTCGTCCGCCTCCATCGCGAGCCATCGGAACCGGGAGCTCGCTTCGAGCATCCGCCGATATGGCTACCCTCCCTGGATCATCCGCAACCCGCATCCGACCTTCTTCTGATTTTTATGGGCAACCTCAACAAGTACATGGCCACAATAATATGGAAAACGACTCGCAAGACAAAATTGCACAACAATGGATTGCCGACATCGACCAGTACGAGACAACTCTGGAGGAAATGGCTGCGGCCACATTGGATAAAGATTTCAAAGATGAATTGAGTGCCATAGAGCAATGGTTCCGGGTTCTGAGTGAAGCCGAGCGAACGGCCGCTTTGTATGCTCTCTTGCAACAAACAACCCAAGTCCAAATACGGTTTTTCATTCAGGTTCTCCAACAAATGGGTAAAAATCACCCTTTGTCCGGGATCCTGTCACCTGTAAATTTTGATAAAGGTCTGTGGGAATGATAGCACCCTTGTTCTGATCTTTTGCCGTAAGTCAAGCCACTGATTAAAATGCAGATCCCATGTCGAATCGGTTGAGCGATGCTATGAACAAGTTGAATGTCGACTCCACGCGTAAATCATTTTCCCGACACTCTGCTGTAGTTTCAAACAAACGGAACTCAGGGCTGAACACTTCAACTATTAATGCCATGTTTCCAGACGCAGCAGCGGCCATTGCAACCGAAAAAGCAAAATTTACGCAGCAGACTGGTAATCCTCCCTCATCGAATCGTAACTCCGCGGCTAATGACCCTCGCCTTCCTATATCTGGAACTCAGGAGTCTCACGATATGGGAGCAACGAGTTCGGCTTCTCTATGGGGTAGCGCGACTGGCTCTGATCAAGTCAACGTCAACCCGTCTACGGCGCAGACGCCGATGGGTCAATTTGTACAACCTGCTGCACCTGGAGGGATTAGGTCTCCTCAACTTCAAGTGACTGGCAGCTCGGGTATTCAAAGCACGGCCCTCACCGCACCTGAAAAGAATCCCTCTGATTTACCCCTTTTGTCTCCATATCAGTCGACAAGTGGTAGTTGGGCATCCATGGTCAACACGCCAATGGCAGCAACGTTTAGCACGGGAAACATAGGTGCCAACCAAGCTGATATGGTAGCCAATGCTACGGCAATGAAACTTGCGGCTCTTTCAACTGTCAATAATCGGTTTGCGCTCGATGACGTTCGCAAATACCGCCGCGCGAGATCTAACGATGCCCAGAGTAGTGGGCACGCACAAATATCACCTTCCGGCCAATCAGTGACCGTATCTGGCAATAACGTGGTCATGGTTAACGAGCATGGACATGTATTAAGCCGAGAACAGGTTCTTGCCATACAAGCGCAACAGAGTCTGGGTCTAGGCGGCCAGAGATCCCGGCCTAACTCTCCAGGCATTGCTATTCATAGCGGGCTGGGCCCAGCTTCCCATTTCACCTCACCCCAACACAACGGGTTCTTAAGTGCTTATGATGGTTCCTCTGGGCTGTTAGGCGGCGGTATACCGTCTGTGAATCTAGGTCAATTAGGCATTAGTGGACACGAGGGGTATTTGTCAGACCACTCCGATATAGTCCGTGGGCGCTCACCTAGAGGACGACGGGGTAGTTCTAAGCCTCCAGAGGACCCTACCGATCCAACACTGCTTCAGGATATTCCAAGCTGGCTTCGCAGCCTACGACTGCATAAATATACCGACAATTTAAAGGATATGAAATGGACGGACCTAATTGAATTAAATGATGAAGCTTTAGAACAGCGTGGAGTAAATGCGCTTGGCGCACGAAGAAAAATGCTAAAAATTTTTGAACAAGTTCGAGGTATGATTATTAATATCTTATTTAAAAATAAATATTATCTAACTTAAATCATAGAAGCCAGAGCAGAAGGCAAGGTATAATAATAATTATAAATTTAAAAAAAAAAAACTAGATTTAGTTTTAATTAAATATATTTTCATATAAAAAATACCTCTAAAATAATTTTAAATAAGTATTATATAAATATATTAAATTTTAAAAAAAAATATTAAAAGTTTTTATCTATATATATATATATATTAATTACTCTAGTTAAGCTATCTAGGGGGGGGTTAGGTTCCCGTCTAGCCTAATACTAGTGCCTTTATACCTAATCTATATAGGAAACTTGAATGCCGGGAGAAAAACCTATATAATATCCTTTATTGATAGTATTTCTTTAGTTCCAAAAGAAATTTACTATATATTATAAGGAGGTATCCTATCGCGTAAGACTAGGTCTGACAATAAGGCTAGGAAAATATAGATAATAGAAGCGCCTCAATAAACGTAATAGCTTATATTGGTATCTTTATAATTATTGGTTTAGCTCTAAGGTAGATGCGCATTACATCCGGCATAAGCAGTATTATTAGGAGCGCATATACAGGAGTGGTAGTAGTAACGTTAGTAGCGGGTAGGCGGTAGTATCGCGATAGGTTGCATAATTTATTATTATTAATATTATCTGATGTGGGTTGGGGTGTGGACAGCTATTAGTACAGCTAGTAAATAGTCGAGTAATCCGACGCGGTTATATAGCAGTATAAAGTCTCTCTTACCGGCCTTACCTTTTATATTCCTTTTTCTTTTCCTTTTATATCCCTTATTAAAAATTTCTTCTACTTTATTATATGCGGTTCCGCTTTATTTGCGCTACTGCGGTTTATTATTTATATACCCTTATTATTTAAGATACCAAATGTCCTTAAGTAAGGTCCAGATCTAACCTAGAAGTAGCTATATCACTCTTATGTGCGCTATAATGCCGACGCGGCGGCCCGCTATTGCAACTAATAAGGTAAGAGATTATTATTATTTATTACTTGCCTTTTACTAATAGTAAATAGGAACTGGGGGTATATATATATATGTATTACTCTAGCTAAGCTATCTAGGGGGGATGGGTCCCTATCTAGCCTAATGCTAGTACCTCTATATCTAATCTATATAGGAAACCCAAGTGCCGGGAGGAAAACCTATATAGTGTTCTTAATCAGTAGTATCCCTTCGAATTCAAAGGGGATTTACTATATATTATAAAGAGGTATCCTATCGCGTAAGACTAGGTCTGACGGCAAGGCTAGGAAAATATAGATAGTAGGAGCGCCTCGATAGGCGCGGTAGCTTATATTAGTAGTCATTAGTTATTAGTTATTAGTCTAGCTCTAGGGTGGATGTGAATCGGATCCGGCGTAGGCAGTATTATTAGGTAGGGGCAGTAGCGGTAACGTTAATATCGGGTAGGCGGCAGTATTACGGTAAATCGCGCGTTTTATTATTATTGATTTCGTTTAATGTAGGTTGAGGCAGCTAGCGGACAGTCGAATAATCTAGTGCAGGTATATAGCGGTATAAAGTCTCCCTTACCTGTCCTATCTTTTTATTTCTTTTCTTCTTCCCTTTTTATTCCTTAATGAAAATTTCTAATAATTTTTCTTTACTCCCTTATATATAGTTCCGCCTTAATTGCGCTATTATAGCTTTTGTGTGCCCTTTATTATTTGAGATACTAAACGTTCTAGAGTTAAGTCCTAATCTAGCCCGAAAATAGCTATATCATCCCTATATATACTGTAGTGCTAATATGACCGCTCGTTATTATAACTAATAAGGTAAAAGGCTCTCTTTAATTATTATCTGTCTTTTACTAATAGTAAATAGGACTTAAGGGTGTCTATTTCGCTTATACTTTAAAGTAGAAGCCTTATTATATTATAAGTGCTAAATCGCATTATAGTCGATACGGTTCTAAATTAACTAGGGTAAAGCTAAAGCGTAATACTATGAATTGCAAACTGGTAGAGAGTATATTTATATTGCAAAAAGCCTTCGCATATAGGTAGGAAGTAAGTATAGTGGCTTATTAGTATCTCTTAATTTTATAGCTAACCTTAGTAGGTAAATGAAGATAAGTATTATAAGGTCTAGTAGGCTATATGCCGGTTTATTACGCTAGCTATTTTAGTTTTCTAAAAGGGCTAAAACGATTCTGCCTTTATAATATATATATCGGTATCTATAGTCTTAATTATACAATTATCTTATAGTTAAATTAACTTGAAAAAAGTTTTCGCGATTTTGCCTGTACCTCGGTACCGGCGTGAATACACCCCTAAAATAGTCAAAAAGTTGCTAAATTAATTCCTTACCTTATCTTGCCTCATCTGCCGATAGCATATCGGCACCGGGAGGAAGGCGCAGTCGAAGCGGCGGAAATTATAGATTTAGATAGAGGAAATAAGGGTAGACTTAAGTCGAGCCACTATAACCACCGTATCACTATCGCTAACGATAATTACAGACGAATTAGCGGCAATACTATACAAACTAATGCAGGAACCCGAGAAAAAACCGAAATACTTAAATAGTATTACTAAAAGATCGTAGACTATATCCCGGCAGCTATGCTAGGAAATATATAAAATACTGTTACTAGCCTAGTCAATAGCATTAAATATATTAACCGAACTAACCCTACCCCGAATTCAAACTCGAACCTTATTATAACTAATAATCTAGAAAAAATAGTAGAAAACGCTATAAATAAAGCTTTTGCCTTAAAGACCCCCTTTAGAATAACCTAGGCTAGTATCGCTACTAAAGGCATACTAATAACTGCACCACTTAGACCGACCACCCTACCTATACCACTAAGAATCCACTATAAAATAATAATTAAAGGAGATAGTATTACTAAGAACCTACGATAGAGAATCCCTATTATTATTATTATTATTATTATTGTTAAATTACTCTAGGGGGCTATTCTAAGCTAGAAATGCCTATCTAGTACTCCGGCAGATAATCCGGAAGGGAAAAACCTAAGGACCGGGGGGAAAACCCTTCCTACTAATATAATTATAACGACAGGGAAGTCGGGGGCCCTTAGGGGGGCCGACGGGTTTCCGGCATATAAAAAAGGTAGGTACGCTATCGCTTAAAATTATACCTAGCGATAGTATTAGGAAGAGTGCGAGAGCGGTCTAAAAAAATAGGTCCGGAAAAAGGTAGGTCTAATATCTATAGGGGAAAGGTAGTCCTAAGTCGGTATATTATAAATCGAAAGTAAGGTAGAGGTTATATAGGCAGGGCAGCACCGGCTGCACAGCATACGCGCCGGCTATATAGTATGCGTATCGCGCGGGGGCATTAGATTAAGAGTAAGGGAATTTTCTATTATTAGGGCTATATCGGCGGCGAGTCGGCTATAAGGGGGGTACTTAGTGGAAGGCAAGCGGTATTAGGTTAGGGGTTAGGGTAATCTAAGTATAAAAAAAAGGCACGAAAGCCTTTAATCGGGCGAAAATATAAAGGTGCAGGTGCCCCCTAATTTTTTAATCCTTTTTTCTTCTTTTCTATAAGGCTATTATTTTTTCTATATATAATCCCCTTAAGCCCCGTTCTCTAGCACTATAAGGATAATACTAACTTATACGATAGGGCGATAATAATAGCAATAGCAGCAGTAATAGCAGTAGTAGTAGTAATAGCAATAGTAAAAGCAATAGCAGCAGCGGCAGCAGTAGCAGCAGCATTAGTATTAATAGTAAAAGCATTAGTAGTAATAGCAGCAGTAGCTATAGCAGTAGCAATAATAATAATAATAATAGTATGCTAAAGAAGTTAGCGTCTTTAGATAAAAGGGTGGGTACTCCCTGCTCTTGCCGTATTAGTATTACTAACCTATCTTTATTAGCCTAGCGAGCCGTAGAAATAGCCTTACGACCCTTACTTTATATAGGCTAAAGACCCTGACTATTAATACTGCTTTTAGTAAGGTAAGACCCGACCGATCGACCCTTTATCCGACCGATATTCAAGCGATAGTAATATAGCGTAATGCTATATAGGGCCTAAGGCAATATATTTCGCGTATACTATAGTAGGGAAGACTTACTATCCCCTTAAGCAGACTCTTAAGAACTAGGAATTTATTTACGCCCTCTTAGGTGCCTAAAAGGTATTAGCCGCGGGGGGGGGAGGTATATATAAGGTGCGGGGGCTATATAGGATAGGTGCTAATATAGATAAGTTAAGAACTACCACGCCCTTTAATTAAGGGTATAATAGGTATTAACTGCCTATAGTAAAGGGAAGGCAGTAGTAGTAATAGTAGTAGTAAAGGAGAGTATTACTTCTAGGGTGACCTAAAAGGCGCTAGACCTTAAAGAGCATAAGGTAGAGGCATTAAAGGGCATTTAAGCTGTATTAAAGCTATTTATCTCCTAAGGGCAAAAGAGGGCGGCAGAAAGGGAGGGGAAAAAGGGGGAGAAAAAGAAGGGGCTACTATAGGGGCTAGCAGGGGGGGGGGGGAAGAGGGGGGGGGAGAGGGGCTCTAATATTAATATTATAATTGCAAAATAGCTAAAAATTGATCGCTTTTATCTGCCTACTATATCTCTTTTCTCCTGCATCGGGTTATTATTATTAGATATTAGGGGTAGTATTAATTAGTCGGGATCATTTTAGGGCCTTTATAGGGATAGGTTGCTAGAGTAATTAAGCGAGCTAGAATTAGTCGAAACAATTAAGGCTAAAGATCTAGTATATAAATTAGCGGGTAAGGCTTAGCTTATTTAGGGCGATAAAGATCCTTAAGCAGTTTTAGAAGAGGCTTAGGCCGGTCCTATATAGCTATTAGCGCTATTATCTATATTTTAGGCAAGAGAGGATTAAGTAGTAATAGTTTTTAGGGGCCTCCCTATATCGGTAGAGAGGTAAAGGTATAGTAGGGATTTAGTATTAGTAAAGGAAGGAATTTAGCCTAATCTTTTTTGTATAAAGTTAGGTAAATATAGCCGATTTATATTTAAGGAGGCTATTATAGAGCTTAATTATTATAGCTATAGATTAAAAGTCTAAGGCCCTTTTTGCTGCTATAGGCCTATATTGCTGCTATCTTGCTTTTATAGCGGCTTAATATTTAGATTATCTAGTAAGCCACTTTTTTGCTAGGTATTCTTTAGCTATTAGCTGCTATAGGTTAAGGTCTAAGAACGGGATATATATCTAAGGTCCTTTATAGTTATTCTGCTAATAGTATTAAAGTATTACTACTACTATAGTAGAGGCGCGGTTAATTCGCTTAGCTATCCTAATTTTTACTATTTTTTTTAAAAATCGCTAGCGGATATAGTTTAGGTATAAATCGATAGGTAGTATAGCTGCTTTAGTCTTAAGGATATCTATTAGTATAACTTTAAAGGCCTTAATAATAATTCGGAGGTAAGATAATTATTCTATAGTTAGCAATTTTGCGATACCTTTTATTACCCTATTAGGGGCGGTAGGGATATATTAGACTCTTATACTAAAAGCGATAGTAGTACGAATGACCTATATATAGATTAATCGGGCCTCTTAGTATTAATATCCCTATATAGAGGCCGCTATCGCTATAAGGGTGAGTTGCTACCGCTCGAGCTTTTTAGCTATCTTTATATAGTATTTATACTATTAAAGTTTATAGTAGATCTCAACCCCTAGAAAGCGAGTATACTACTTTAGCTAGATCGTTATAATCCTAAATCGGATTAATATCTCGTCTATCTTATAGGTATATATAAAATAGATAAGCTTATTCTTCCTTAGGTTAAAATTAAGCCCGGCTTATTTAGACTACTTATTATAGATCTTCTATACCTTTTCGAGTAAAGCCTAGGTCTCCCTTATACTCCTTTTATATATTATAATATTAGTATTATTTATAAACCTAAGGGTAATAGTAAAAGCTATTTCTTTAAGCCTCTTATAGAGTAATGCGATATAGACTAAAAAGAGGATAAAAGAGAGGGGGGACCCTTATAAGACCCTAGCGGTAATAAGTAGGTTATTAGTTAATTTGCCTTTAAAGTGGATTTACGCTATATAAGAGGCGGTAAAGCCATAGACTTATACCGCGATCTATAGTAGTAGTCCCTTTTCTAATAGTAGATAGATAAATCAAGTATAATTTACTATATTAAAGGCTGTGGATATATCGAGCTATAGGAGTAAGGCGATCCTACTATAGTGCTATATTATGCGAACTATTTCTATAAGAGTGCTAAAAGCTATATCTATAGAACGATTAGCTCTATATCCTATCTAAAGGTCTAGGAGTAGGTTACCCTCCTTAAGGACGGTAGTAAGCTAATATGCTACTATAGCTTTTAGGACTTTACCGGTCAGATTAAATAAAAATATTAGTCTCTAGCCTCCCGCTTTAGAATATTCCTTTAGTTTCTTTCCTAGCTTTCTTAATATAATTATATAGGCCTCCCGGTATTAAGCCGGGTAGTATATATATATATATTATACTAGCTAAGCTATCTAGGGGGGGGATAAGCCCCCATCTAGCCTAGTGCTAGTACCTCTATGCCTAATCTATATAGGAAACCCGAGTGCCGGGAGGAAAACCTATATACTATCTATGGTCAATAGTATCCCTTTGGAATCGAAGGGGGTTTACTATGCATTACGAGGAGGTATCCTATCGCGCGAGACTAGGTCTAGCGGTAGGGCTAGGAAAGTGTGGGTGGTAGGCGCGCCTCGATAGGCGCGGTGATTTGCCTTGGTAGTTATTAGTTATTAGTTATTAGGCATTGGTTAGGCTCTAGGGTGGGTGTGAATCGGAACCGATATGGTCAATATTGTTAGGTATAGGAGGCGGCGGTGATATTAGTATTGGGTGGGCGGCGGTGTCGCAGTGAGTCGCGCGTTTTGTTGTTATTAGCTTCGTCTAATGTAGGTTAGGGCAGCTGGCGGACGGTCGAGTAATCTAGTGCGGGTATACAGCGGTATAAAGTCTCTTTTACCTGCCCTACCTTTTTGATTCCTTTCCTCTTCCCTTTTTATTCCTTATTAAAAATTACTAAGAATTTTCCTTTATTTTTCCGCCTCGATTATGCTATAGTAGTTTTTATGCATCTTTTATTTTTCGATATGCCTACTATTCTAGAGTTGGGTTTTGGCCTAGCTCGAAAATAGCTGTATCGTTCCTATGTATGCTGCGGTGCTAATATAGCCGCTTGTTGTTATGACTAATAAGGTGAGAGGTTCTCTTTAATCGTTATCTGTTTTTTTCTAATAGTAGGTAGGGCTTAAGGGTATTTGTTTCGCTTATGCTTCGAAGCGGAAGCCTTATTATATCCTAGTGCGTAATACTATAAATCGCGAACTGGTAGAGAGTATGCTTACGTTATAGAAGGCCTATACTTACGAGTAGGAAGTAAATATATTAGTTTGCTGGTATCCCTTAACTTTATAGTTAACCTTAGTAGGTAGATAAAGACGATTATTATAAGGCCTAGTAGGCTATATATTAGTCTATTACGCTAATTACCTTAGTGCCTCAAAAGGGTTAAAACAACTCTGCTATTATAATACGAATAATAGTGCCTATAGTCTTAATCTTACTACCGGCCGATTTCTTTAGGCTTATTAAGAGAGGGGTTTTAGCTTTAGAGCGCGCCTATAGCGGTAAGCCCTAGCCTCTCTTATCGGTTAAGGGAACTTAGCCTCCTATTACTACTGCCGGCGATAGAAGCCCTACTAGTTTTATTATTGCATTAGATATCGATAACGAGCCTACTCCCGGGCCTACTGCTATAGAGGAACCACCTTATAGCGAGGGGGTCTCGCTAATATAGTCTAAGACTCCTATGATGCCGTCTTCTAGTAAGTTGCAGTAAGCGGTTGCATTTTTAAAGTTTATAAAGTCTTAAGCGGAGTCTTAGCTAGTAGCGTCTGCCTTTAGAGCGCTAGTTATACCGCTATTAAAGCCTCCCCTGCCTACTGCTTAATCGGTATAGCTTAAGTAAGCTAAATTGGTAGTTCTATTGCTATCCTCTTCTTATCTTTATACTAATACCCCCGCCCCTTCTCCCTTTAAGAGGAAGAAGGAAGGGTTAAAGATAATAGAGTTACCTATAAAGGGAATGCTAGGTCTAGCCGCTAGGGTTAAACGAAAGATATATTTAAGATCTATAGTCTCCCCTTCCCTAAGGGGGAAAAAGAAGGGAAAAGAGAAAGTAAGGGTGGCTCCTAATAATAGCTATAGTAATAGAGAGGGTAATATAGAGTAAATAGGGGTCTAGGGGATTAGGGGTATTAAGAAGATTAGGGGTCTAAATCTATCGACCGTATAGGTAGCTTATATAAAAAAGATATTCTTCCCCTATCTATATAGTTAGTTGTATCTTTATCTATAATTATCTATATATATATATATAGTCTAGGGTTGGGGTATAATCGTATCGGGTTACTATTAGAGCTAAAGTCTATATAGGCGGTAAATATAATAGCTAGGGTGAATTATTCAAGCCGGCGGGTATTAAGGACCTATTTAATAACCTGCTTAGCTAAGTCTTTATTTTCAAGTATTTAGGTAATATTACGCTTATCTAATATAGGGCGGTTTTAGATATAGAGGGGAGGGTTTTTAAAATAATTATTATACTTTAGGATTATATATTCGATATTTTCTATATTAGGACCGCATCAGCAGTATAGGTAGCGGATAAATAGGACCTTTATCTTATATAGGAACACGTTAAGGCCTATTTTTTCTATTCTAAGTTAGGTAAGGAGGGAGGACTTATATTTATAGAGGTTTTTATAGAGGTCTAGTATCTTCTTTATAGAGGTGAAATTAGGGGTATATTCGGCAGTAGGGCAGTTCTTTAGCGGGTATTATACTTAGGCGAGTCGTTACTTTAATTACTATCTTTTTATCTATTTAAAAGCTAGGGAGTAAGCGGGGGATAGTTTATCGTCTTAAAGTAGAATCGAATCTTTAAAGGCTATATAATTTAGTATTTTATTCTCAATCGGTTGCCTTTATCTACGGGTAGGTTTTTATTATAGCTGAGTCTGGATAATAGTATATATATTAGAGATAAGATCGGCTATACTATTTTCTTAGGTTCTAATGAGGAATCGTTATTGGGCTAGATTAAAATAAAGGTCGAGTAGGGGGACTACTACTTTAGTTTCTATAATTGCGTTAGGTATTACTTAGTAGGCTCCTATGACTATATAGAGGCACTTCGACTATTTAGCGGCTAGATTATATATAATACCTCTTACTACTTCTCCTGGCTTTATAGGAGTATACTAGATTTTAGCGCTAAAGGCGATTATAGTTCTAATAACCTATATATATAATAGTCGGGCTTTACAGAACTAATATCCCTATATAGAGGCCGTTAGAGCGATAAGGGCGAGCTTTTGCCTTTTTAGCTTTTTTACTATTCGGGCCTTATAGTTAGTTTAATTAAGTTTGCGGTTAATCTCTACTCTAAGGAATCAGGCATATTATATAGGCTAGATAGTCGTATTGCTAAGTCGTATTATTATAATATCCAGTCGGTGCTATTTAGTAAAGTATATTAGCTCGCTCTTTACTAGGTTGAATTTTAGTCCGGCCTCTGCCGACTATTTTTTATAGATCTTTTATATTTTCAAAAGGGTTGCAATTATATCCCGCATTATTTTACCGTATGCGATTATATTAGTATCGTCTGCGAATCCTAGGGTTAGCAAGTTATCTACTGCTTTAAGTCTATAGTATAGGGGTATAATATAGAAGAGGAAAAGGATTAGGGAGATTAGGGAGCCTTAGGGCACTCCTGCCGTAATTAGGAATCTTTAGGTAGGTTAGCCTTTAAAGAAGATTTTAGCTAAACGCAATATAGTAAAGCCTTAGACCTAGGCTGCTATCCATTAGGGGGCGCTACTTTCGAGGAGGAGGTGTATAAATCTAGTATAGTTAACGGTCTTAAATGCCGTAGAGATATCTAGTTATAATAGCGATACTATTCCTTTATACTGCTAGGTGGCTTTAACTACTTCTACTAGGGTATATAGCGCTATATCTATTGATCTATTTGCTCTATTGCCTATTTATATATCTAGTAGTAATTTCTATTCTTTAGCGATTATTATTAGTCTCTTTGCTACTATAGCTTTAAGGACTTTACTAAAGAGGTTTAAGAGGGATATTAAGCGCTAGGCTCCTGCTCTTTAGTATTCCTTAGGTGTTTTGCCGGGTTTTCTTAATACTATAACTTTAGCTTCCTAGAATTATATTAGGTAGTGACTAGTTCTATATATAGCATTAAGGAGTATTATTAGGGCTCTAAGAACCGGTTCTCTATAGGCTTTAAAGAATCCCACCAGTATACTATTAGGGCCTAGTGCTTTCTAGCTGGCTATATATCGGAGGGTATTATAGATATCTACTTTAGAGAATTCGTCTTTAAGGGCAAATAATACATCGGTAAGGCAAAGGAATTATAGGTCTAGGATATTATTAAGGGTGGCTATTAACGTCGGGAAGAATCTTTCTGCTAATACTTCTACTTTAGAGGAATATATTTTTACTTCTTATATTTAGGCTCTTTCGCCTCGGAGAAGTATAAAAATTTCTCTTAATTTTAAAGGGAGTCTGCTATATATTTAGGCCTATTTCTCTAGGGACTATAGGTCTATATTTTTCGTTATGGCCTTATTGACAGCTTCTCTCTATATCTAGTGCTTTTCCTATTAGATAACCTTAATTTAGTTTATCTTTGCTCTTTATGCTATTAACTAGTTAAGGCTAATACGGTCTTTTCTCTAATTCCTTATAGCCTTATAGGCTACTATTATAGCCGATTATACTTCTTAGGTCCACTATAGGGCCCTTCCTAGCGGTTTAGTTCTACTCTTAGGCGCAATAATATTAGCGATAGCCTGCAGTTAGGTCATAAGCTATTAGGCGAAAGTATCGATCTTTATAAGGGATTAGGGTAGGTATAAGGCGTATAGGATAGCTATCCTAACTTTAGCTTTAGCTTAAGCAAGGATTTTATTAAGTTTCTTCTATTAGTATATTAGTAATAGTTTACGAAACTCATTTAGTCTTATTTCTACCTAGATTACCTAAAAGATATAATTAGATCTAGTAATATCTGCCGCCCCTATAAACTCTATATTAAAGTCTTTTATGCTCTATGCGTGGTCGATAGTATTATTATATTTGCCTAAGGTTTATCTGGTTATCTCTCCTTATGGTATTATAAGGGTTAGCTTCTATTTTAATATAAGTTTAAAGAGGGTGTTATAGCCTAGGGAGGTTCTGTAAGAGTGGTCCTATATAGGATAGTAGATATTAAAGTCACTAGTGAAAATACTATAAGGGCAAGGGGTAGTTTAGGCGAATTCCTAGATGGGGATAGATTAATTTAGGGAAAGGATTAGGGAGTAAATAGAGTAGATATCGGTATTTTAAAGTATAATACAGCACCAGTTTAGACCTAAGTCTATTGCCTAGGAGCCAGGAGTATATCTTTTATAGATATAGATCGCTATGCATCTGCTATAGGCGGCTATTTAGTATCTATTAAGGCTGGAGTATAGAAAGAGTCTATCTAGGGCTATAAATTCCTAGAGGGCGATAATATCCGGTTTAAATTTATAGTTAAAGGCAAGGTATGCTAATAGTAATTTCTTTTATATATTCCAGTATAGTACCTCTATTATTAGTATTAAGGCTAGGGGGTTGGGGCTCTTAGTGCATTAGTAGCAGTAGGCTTAGATAAGTTAGGTTAGAAGAATATAGTAATATTACTACTACTATTAGTCCTCTTAGGGGCGATAGAGCTTTCTTTATATAGTCTGCCGATTTGTTTTTTTAGGGAGTCCTCCTTAGGGGAGTTATTAGCGAGGCATTTACAGCCTTTATCCTTTAAGATAGGGGGGGGAGGCATCGATAAGGTACTAATAGTTATAAACTATATTAGTCTGGTGCTATAAGCCTGTCTTGCGATATCCTATTGCCTATTCGCTATAGGGTAGAATCGAGACTAGGCCGGATAGGGTCCCTAGCAGTTAAGGTAATACTCTTTTTTATTACTAATAATACTAAGGCAGTCTTTATCTCCATTAGGGTATCTCTCTGCACTATACCGTCTATATCGAAGGGTCTCTATACAGTAATTCGTAATATATCTGAATTTAAAGCATTAGTAGTACTATCTTAGGTAGATAGTTTTATTATATAGTTTAGCCTTAAAGATTTCTGTTTAGTAGATGACTTTAGTCTTATAGAGTCGGTTTACTACTTCTATATTAGTTACTTTAATAATTAAGGGGGCTCTTATTACTTCTTTATAGGGTTTCCTTATAGCGATTCTACTAATGCCGGGGCTATTAGCTTAGGCTAGATTTAGTTTAATATCTTCAATAGGGATATTCTTAGAGAATCAAATAGGGAATCCTTTAATAATAATACTAAAAATATAGATATTCGGTATAGCTCCTATACCGAATATAAGGGGGATCCAGGTGGTTTCTATAGTAAAACGGGATACAGCTTCTGCGAAAGTAATAACTATATCTCTGCTATAGAGTCGGCGAGCGGCAATAGCATTAATACCTTTAGTAGTAGTATTTACCGCTTTTATAATCTCGATAGGGGTTCTCTATCGTAGGTTCTTAGTAATACTATCTCCTTTAATTATTATTTTATAGTAGATTCTCGGCGGTATAGGTAGGGTAGTCGGTCTAGGTAGTATAATCGTTAGTATGCCTTTAGTAGCAATACTAGCCTAGGTCGTTCCAAAGGGGGTCTTTAAGGCAAAAGCTTTATTTATAGCGCTCTCTACTACTTTTTCCAGATTATCAATCGTAATAAGGTTCGAGTTCGGGTTTAGGGCGGGATTAGTTCGGTTAATGCATTTAATGCTATCGACCAGGCTAGTGATAGTATTCCACATATTTCCTAGTATAGCTGCCGGGATATAGTCTACAATCTTTTAGTAACACTATTTAAGCAATTCGGTTTCTTCTCGGGTTCCTATATTAGTTTATACGATATTACCGCTAATTCGTCCGTAATTATCGTTGGCGATAGTAATACGGTAGTTGTGGTGACTCGACTTAAGTCTACCCCTATTTCCTCTGTTTAAGTCTATAATTTCCGCCGCTTCGACCGCGCCTTCCTCCCGGTGCCAATACGCCATCGGCAGACGGGGTAAGACGAGGTAAGGAATTAATTTAGCAACTTTTTGACTGTTTTAAGGGTATATTCGCGCCGGTACCGAGGTGCGCCGGGTAGTATTTAATATAGTATAACTTATTAAAAAGGTAGGTAAAAGCTACGATTAGGGGGGGGCTATATACCTTAAGGAATCCCGTAGGTAGCCTATCTAGTCTTAGGGCCTTTTAGCTGGCTATATAGTAAAAGGTAGTATAGACCTCTTTATATATAAATCTCTCGCATAATAGGAACTTTATATTAGCGAGCTAGAGGAAGGTTAGGTCTAATATATCTTTAAATATTGCATAAGACTAAAGGAAGAAATATTAAGTAAGGATTTATACTTTTTCGCTATATATAGTTGCTAAAGGGTGACTAAGGCTAGTATACTTAAATAGTAGGATCTTTTTAGACTTAAGGGGGAGGCTGCTATATAATCTAGCCTATCGTTTTAGGGATTAAAGGTCTGCATTCTATACTATAGCTTTCCTTAATGCCTCTCTTTAGGAGTATTATCTCTCTTTTTATATAACCTAAGTTTAAATAGCTCCTATATCTTAGGCAGCCTTATAATTTTCGGGGATATAGTATAATGCCTACTTCTAGTATACTTTCTTCGTAGCAATAGCAGCTATTTTAGTATAGTTATTTTACTATAGTTCTATAGTAGGGGCTCTAGGGGTTTTTTTTAGGGCTATAATATCCGCAATTTCTTTAAGTTAATAGGTAAGCTAATTAGTATATACATCTATTTCTTTGGTGGAGCTAAGCGGGGCTATAATAGTAGTAGGCATAAGGCGGTTTTTAGCTTCTGCCTAAATAAGGTATCGGTCGAGAGACTTTTAGCTATTTTTCAGGGGGGCTTAGGCGGTATATAAATTGCTAGTATTGATATAAATAAGCTATAGGATATAATCAGATCTAGTAAGGTTTATACTGCCGAGATACTTAATAGTAAGGTCTTATATAACTTAGGTATAATCGATAGTGCTATTTCTTTTACTTAGTGCTTATTATATAATTTTGCTATAGGGGGTTATAAGGCCGAGTCTCTACTATATTATAAGGTTAAAGAGGGTATTAATATTAGATAAAATTCTATCTAGGCTATTTTATAGGGGATAGTATATATTAAAGTCCCTAATAAATGCGCTTTAGGGCTAGGGCGGGAGCCTTATGAGGTCTATAAGGGGGGTAATTTAGTTATATTTATAGCCTAAGGAGTAGATAGAGTAAATATTAGTTTTAAGGAGGTAGGCCTTATACTAATCGGGTCCCTTTTTAGTAGTCTATATACTAGGGCTATACCGCTTATAGATATATAATGCCGCTCGTCCGCAGTATGCTACTAATATATATTTGCCGAGGCTTAGGCTTAGTAGGGCTCGGCTAGGTATAATAGGTTCTTAAATTGCTATAATATTAGGTTCGCTTCAGTAGTAGAGCATTATTTATATAAAGGAGGTTTTCTTCTATATATTCTAGTAGAGGACTAATATTATATAGATAAATATATAGGAGTCGGTAGCAGTAGCATATTAGTAGTTATAGTAAAGTCGGAGGTTAGGGCTAGGGTAAGTATAAACTCTAAGGCTAATAGAGGCCTAATCTATCCTAGTATTAGGGCCGGTTATAAGAATATAGTAAAGGTATAGTTTAGTTTAATATTAAGCGCTCTTTTAGAGATAGAGCCCCCTCGACTTAATCTAGGGCGGCAGCTATATTTATATAGGAAGGATCTTTTTAATATAATATACTCGATAGGTTCCCTTAGGAGTAAAGCGCTAGCTACTTAGTATTAGTTTTACTCCGCAATAGGGGTGGTATTTGCAGATATTATAAGGGGCACTATAAAGAGCCTAAGTTAGCTTATATAGGAATTCCTAGTAGACTTTTATTACTCATTTAAGGTTCTATAGAGGTAAAACTATATTAGGTGTAGTCTTTTATAGTTAAGGTATAACTCCCTTTATCTATAGGAGACTATTAGGCAGGCCTACTCCCCTTCTAAGTGCCTTTCCGCACTATATCGGCCGCACTATAGGGCTACTATATAGTAGGCAGCGATATATCCGAACTTAAAGCAATTATAGTATTATTATAGGTATAAGGCGTCGTTATAGGGTTTAGCTTTGAATATCTCTATTTAGTAGATAATACCAGACTTATAGAGCTTATTGGCGAGATCGATAGAATTTACGCCTATAATTAGGAGTGCCTATATAAAGGTCTTGCGTAAGTGGTAGGGGGAGGCTCTAATAAAGCCTTTACTATTTACTTTAGTAAGGTTTTAGTAGATTTCTTCAGTTGCAATATTAGTTATATAGCTTATAGGGAAACTCTTAATAATAAGGCTAAATAAGCATCGGTTTAGTTCTACCTCTTACCTAAAGGCGGGTCGGCCCTAGGTTATATCGGCGATAAGACTTTTTCCTACTTCTTCTATAAAGGTAATAATAGTATCGCTACTATATAGCTTGCGTGCCGCGATTATAGTATTCCTAGTAGTTATTCTATTAATAGTATTTACAATTTCGATCGGTATTCGGTTGCGTAAGACCTCGCTAATACTATTGCCTTTAATTAAAATCTCCCTATGGATATATAGTAGGACCGGAAGGGGAGCGATAGTATATTAGGGTGGTATAGTAGCGGCGGTATATCCTTATGCCGCGATATTTGCCTAAGTGGTAGTTAGTGCCTATTTCGGGATATCCTAGAGGGCCGATTTAATGGCTTTTTTAATAGTTTTCAAAATTATATTAGTAAGGGTGCCGATAGGGTCTAGGGTAGCTTTACTATAGGCTATATTAGCTATAATTTTTATGATTTTTTGCATTTGTCTTAATACTATTAAGAGGATATAATCCTAGAGCTCTTTTATTAATTCTTTGATTATAATAGCAATAGGTCGCTTCTATACTTAGGCAGGCTTAGTCTCGGTCTAGTTGCACTATATACTATTCGCGATCGTAATAGTTAGGTTATAGCGGCTATATATAATACCGCCCCTATTCCTTCTATCGATATTTATTACTTCGTTCGCGCCTACTATACCTACTCTCTAAATGTAGTATGCTATAGGCGAGGGGGGGTAAATGGACGAGAGGAAGCGATTAAGAATATTAGAATTGATTTTAGAGGCGGTTCTATGCCGCTACCTAGGTGCGGGCGAAATTGCAAAAGTTTTTTTTCTAAAGATTAATATTATTCCTATTAAGATTATAAAAGTAGTAAATACTACTACTAGAGGTATTAACGCCATTATAGCCCGCCGATTCTATAGCGGAGATATAGTCGTTACCTTTGCAAAAGCTATATCCCGTTTTATTATAGACACTATATAGATCCCCCTTAAAAACTTTCGCAATTTCGCCCGCACTTAGGTAGCGGTATAAAACCGCCTTTAAAATCAATTCTAATATTCCTAATCGCTTTTTCTCGTCTGTTTACCCCCCTCGCCTATAGTATATTGCATTTAAGGAGTAGGCATAATAGGCGCGAATAAAGTAATAAATATCGATAGGGGGAATAAAGGCGGCATTATATAAAGCTGCTATAACCCGACTATTACGATCGCGAATAGTATATAGTACTATTAGACTAAGACCAAGCCTATCTAGGGGCGGATGCGATCTATAGCCGATATTATTAAAGACTTTATAAAAGAGCTATAGAATTATATCCCCCTAGTGGTACTAGGAAGAGTGTGAGAGGCTATAAACTATATAATAGAAACCGCCCGGCAGGAGACCGACCTAAGAAATATCTATACCCTTATTAGAACCCTAATACAGACGATTGAAACCGCAATTAATAAGACTATATAGAATCTTCTAAAGACCGCATTAGCCCCTATTATATAGGCATCTATCGCTATATAAGGATATACTGCCGCTATACTACCCTAATGCAGCCTAGCTCCCCTAGCGGTACCCCCCTATATCTACCGCAAAATCCTTATTAAAGGAAATACTATTAGTAGAATCCTCTAAAACCGCACCTTAATCGAAATTATTAATATAGTCAATAAGGCTACCGCTAAAAGAGTAGCGGTTACAGCCTATAGGCTCTATAGTAGTAATATAATTGTCACCTTTAAAGAAGAAAAGGCAAGCTATACTATAGATATAACCTAGGTCTGCCCTGCTTTCGGCTGAAAGGCGGAACTCAACCGATGCTTATTTAGTATTATCGTTAAAAGCTTCCCGATTTATTATACCGCGAATATAGCAATAGAAGATATCTAGTCGAATCTTATTAAAGCTAATAGAGAAGGCTTTATTAAGGTCTCCCCTCGCCGCCCTAGGGGGACTACAATATAAACGCCCCTAATTATAGGGATCGACTCTATCGACCTTATAAATAAGCTCTATAAGGCCGGTATTATATATTAAGTAGAGATATTCAAAGCCAAACCCTATAACGATACTATATACCCCTATTAGTACTATAATTACTTTAAATTCGGCTATATCACTACATACTATATAGCGGTAGCTCGCTATAGCTAATACGGCTCTAAATGCCACCCAGAGGGTAAATAAAGCTACCTAGCTATTACGTAGAACTAACGCAAATCCTGCCTTAACTATTATAGACGTTACCTAATATAGTCCTACCTTTATAAGGTAGCGAATAAATAATAGGAAAACGCTAGAAACTCCTATAGTGATAAACCGAGGCTCTTTGCCTTATATATTATATTAGCCGCTAATACTATCCCCGTTGCGGACTAGGGCTATCGCTATATAGCTAGCGGGTCTCCCCTATGCGAGCCCTCCCTTTAGAAATAAGGCCGCCTAATTAAGAGTATAAGTAGGACCTCTTATATTAGAGCTAGAAGTAGTATTACCGCCTTCCTCTAAGCCGCTCCCGCCCTAGACTATAGTGTAACCGCGCCTACTCTAGGCACCTAACCTATAGCCACCTCTAATATACCGCTACTACTAACCCCCTTACGATTATCTATATAATAATAGTCCTTTATTAGAATATATAGAAGAAAACCACCCTCATACGATTAGCACTTTACTACTAGTGTAAGCCTAATATTATTACGATTTAAGAACCTACTATGCCTAAATAGGCCCCGCTAAGCCCCAGCCTTAAAAGATATATACTAGTATTATATAGTAGAAGAGCAGCAATATATATCTATAAGCAGTATAGGCCCGGTATATAGTCTAGTAAGAAGGGACCCAACTAATATAAGATCTCTTTATTATATACTAATATCTACTTAATCTACTCCTTAGGCTATAAATTAAACTAAATAATCCCCTTTACTGCACTTACCGAGCTTTTACCCTACCCCTATAATATCTTTATTAGGGATTTTAATATATACCATCCTCTTTAGGATAGCTTAGACTAAACCTCGCCTAAAATCGATACCCTTTTTAAACTTACGATCTAATAGTAGCTTAAACTAGCTACCCCTTATGGTAAAGTAATAAGACGGGCACTTAGGAAAAGAAATAGTACTATCGATTATACATAAGTTATATAGGATATTATAATAGAGTATTTTAGAAATGCCGACCTTATTAGGTCCGATTATATCCCCTAGCTTATACGCATTAAGACCGGCAACTACTATATAAAAGCCCCCTTAGTAAAGAATAGCTAAAAGTCTTTTAACTAATACCTCGCCTAGGTTAAAGCAAAAAACCGATTTACTACCCCCTATATAATAGCCCTGCTCTACTCCCCTACCGAGATAGATATATATACTATATAGCTTACCGGCTAACTCTAGAGTATCGCTAATATTATAGCCCTAAAGAAGGCACCTAAAGCTTTTAGCATAAAGCCCTAATGGAACTCCTATACTAAGATAGCCTAAAAATCTATAAAAAAGGCCTACCGAAATTAGGTAGCGCATTATACCCTAGAGAATTTTAGTACTGCCTAAGAGGCAGAAGCGACCTAGTCCTATATTATATAGGAGGAATAGTACCAAATATAGAGAGAAGCCCTTAATAAAGCTACCGCCTAAAATGCCAACCTATAGTCCCTAGAAAAATAGGCCTACCTATATAGTGGCTTCCTACCTAAATTAAAAGAGATCCCCCTATTAGAATAAAGCGGTTTAGGCCCAAAAGCTATAATACATAAGGAAAAAGTATAGATCTTCGCTAAATAGTTCTTCCCTACCTTTTAGGCTACCTATAATAATATCCCCGATTTAATATTCCCCTAGCTTACTACCGCTATATTCCCCCCTACTAATTCCTTTATCTATAAAAAGGTATATATCGCACTATGCAATATAGTAGGCTAGAAAGTATTAGGCCCTAATAGGCTCCTAATAGGATTCCTTAAAGTATATAGCCCCCTATTTATTATAGCTCTTATATACCTCCTAAACGAGATATACTATATTAGGTATTACCTGGCTTAATACCAGGAAGCTAAAGTAGTAGTACTATAGAAACTAGGGAAGAAGCTAGAGGAATATACTAAGGTAGGAGGATAGAGACTAATATCGCTATTTAACCTAATAGGAAAAGTTATAGAAGCTATAATCGCGCGGCGGTTTACTACTGCTCTTAAAGAGGGTAACTTCTTTCTAAACCTCTAAATAGGTAATAAGGCAAACTAATTAACTAATATAGTACTAAATATATTAGTCGAAATCGTATATACAATCTAGCATTATAGTAGGATCGCCTTACTACTCTAATTAGATATTTTAGCCGCATTCGATACTATTAATTATACCCGCCTTATCTACCTACTGCTAGAAAAAGGGCTCCTACTATAGCTAGCGGCATAGGTATATAGTTTTACTACTTTACGCTTAGCGTGAATCTACTTTAAAAGGTAACTTATAGATAAACTGCCGATTACTACTAAAGTCCTTTAAAGGTCCCCTTTCTCTTTTATCCTCTTTTTCGTCTATATTATACTACTCTATAAAAGGTTACAAAAAGTTATATTAACTATTATATTAGGCTTTTCCAACGATATAAATATTATAGCATATAAGAGAGATATAGGGGAGACTAATGTACTACTTAAGAAAGCGTAGGCTATTTGCGATAGCTAATCTAAGTAAATAGGACTTAATTTCAATCCTGGCAAAAGCGAGCTTATCTACTTTACTTATATATATAAAGCGGATAAAACCCTAGTACGGCTTAAGACCGCTATAATATAGCTGAAATAGTATATTAGATTCTTAGGAGTTGAGATATACTATAAGCTAAAATAGAGGAAATACTATATTAAAATAGCTAAAAAGCTTAAGCGATAGCGATTTACACTTACGGCAATAGCAGCCTCTATATAGGGATGCTAATATTAGGAAGTACGCTTAATCTATATATAGGTTATTCGGACTTTTATCGCCTTTAGCGTGGGGGTATAATATACCCCTAGTACCCCCAAAAGGGTAGCAAAAGGTATTGTAAAATCCCTAGCTATAAAGTAATTAGTATGCCTTCGTATAGTTATTAGAGCCTTTAAGGCTATACTACTAAATACTCTTAAGATCGAGGCAGCTATACTACTAATTGACCTTTACCTTAATTATATCTAATAGAGGTTCCTTAAAAGAATAGCTAAAATAGGTATAACCGATAGGATTAATTATATATCTATAGCGGTAGTGGTAATACTCCGATGCCGATAAAAATGCAACTACTAAAGACCTTTAGCCTATACTCTATTCCCCGACCCTAACCCCTATTAGCTATTAGTAGTAGAGAGATTAGTAAAAGATTAATACGACTGATAATAAAGTAGTAGAATAGTAGTAAAGGCGAGATGCCTTTAATAGGGGATCTTAGCGGCCGAAAGGGCACTAGATTTCTAATTAATAGCTAAAATAACCTAATTGCATAAAGGCTTATAGAAGTATAAGTCGGTAGTACTTACCTAACTCTATATAGAAAAAATTGGCCTTAACTCCTTTTTCTGCCTTTAATAAGTCCCCTTAGTGTTATTACCCCTTTACTACTATAGGGAAGGCCTAGAAGACCTCTATTATATTATCCTCTTTTGCTTAAAGTATTATAGATATTAGCGCTGAATCTTTAGGCTTAGCCTTAGCTTTAGCCTATTTTACGACTGGTATAGTATATTTATTACATTTAATAAACTGCATACTATATAAATAATCGCCTGCTAGATATTTAGTATCGATAGACTTAATTAATTCCGATTTATATAATCCCTTTAGTATAGTATAGCTAGAGGTAGCATAAAGTATACCCGTGCAGCCCCTATATAATATTTATAGTAATCCCATAATAGGAATAAGGAGCCCTAAGAATAAGTAAATCTCTTAGGCTTTATAGGCTAAAATTAGTCGATAGTTATTATTTTAGTATTAAAGATATCCTCCTTCCCCTCCCCCCTTTTACTCCCCTTTATTGCCTTCCCCCTTTTTATCCCTATCGCTCTTACTATCCCTATTATCCTTATTATCCCTATCTTACCCCCTTTCTAAAGCCTCCCCCCCCTCCCTTTAGGCTAAAAGCACCTTTAGGGAAATAGCGATATCTTCCTATGCCCAAGCCTATTGCTTTAAGGCCTCTACTTTTCGCTCCTTAAGGTTTAATATCTCCCGAATTGCCCTAGGAGCGCTAAGGCCCCCTACTACTGCTATTACTATTACCGCCGCCTATCTACACCCCTAAGAGGCAGATGCCTATTTAGCCCTCTATTAGAGGGCCTTATAGTCGTCTACCTAAAGGCAAAGATAGTTAGCTAGTAACCTATACTATATACGAATCGAAAATGCACTTTTACCCCCCCGGTAATAGCCTCCTATATATTTAGGAGTTCTTATACTAGGACCCGGTTCTTAGGGGTCTTCTCTAGGGGTATATACATTTTGCCCGCTAGGGCGTAAGAATAGCAGGCCGCCCTAATCCCTACTTATATTAGCCTCGCTAGAGAGTAGGTATAACCCGGCCTATACCTTATTAACTACGGTATTAATGCTTAGGGTCCTTTAAGTGTATTAGATATAGCCCGTATAGCTATACGTATAGTTCTCCAGGCTACTATACGAGGGTTAGAAGCGGTTTTATAGCGCGCTAGACCTATACTTACCCCCTTATCTAGTATTGCCGACCGTTTAGGCATTTTTGCTTTTGCTATTACTATTCTTATTCTTATTATTATTATTATAGCTATTACTATTGCTATTGTTGCTACTACTACCGATCTACTAATAGGGTTAGTATCGGCCCTATACCGCGATAGAGGGGTTATTATATACCTTAGAATTGGCGCTATAGAAAAAAAAAAGAAAAAAAAGAAAAGGCATAAAGCCGGGGGGTATTACTAACTTATATACTAATATAGTGCCGAAGGCTAATCGCTTTTATCTTTAAATTCGGCTCATTTTTGCCTATACACTATAGATTAATGCGCCTAAGATATGCCTAGGCCCCTAAAGGCGTGCGCCCGGCGAGAATACTACTAATCCTACCCCCTAAGCCTTACCTTCCCCTTATTTTACACCCAATAGTGCTCTAATCTAGGCCCGATACTTCCAGAACTTATACTCGCACTCTTCCTAAGTAATACTGCTAGATTAGTCTTAAGCGGTTGCACACCCTACTCTCTTATATACTAAATACCCGCCGCCCCTGCTGCGGGGCGATATAAAGCAGAAATCAAGATTGTAGGAAGGGTTTTCCTCCCGGCTGCTGGGTTTTTCCTTTCCGAATCATCTCTATAGAAGTACTAGATAGGTTATTTAGCACTAAATAGCCTCTAGCGTAATTTAATAATAATAAATATAGATCCCCCTCGCATTTAGTATAAAAGCCGTACTAAATATCCGCACCTTTAGTATTATTATTAAAGGATTTCCCACCCGATTCTCTAAAAATATTCCTATTAAAGATATTAAATTAAACCTAGCCTAAGCTAATAGCCCTAGTATTAGTAGAGTCGCTATAAGGAAACCTTACGAAGAAGTAACGAGAGCCCCCCTAATTATTAAAGTAATTAATATAAAAGCAGTAAACCGACTCTATAAGACTAAAGTTATTTATTAAGTAGAAATCTTCGAAGCTAAACTATATAATAAGACTATCTATCTAAGATAATACTACTAATACTTTAAATTTAGGTATATTGCGAATTACTATAGGGAGACCCTTTGATATAGATAGTATAGCGCGGAGAGATACCTTAATAGAGATAAAGAATATCCTAATATTATTAGTAATAAAAAAGAATACTAGCTTAACTACTAAAGACCCTATTTAGCTTAATCCCGATTTTGCCTTATAGTAAACCGGTAATAAGATATCATAAGATAGGCTTATAGCACTAGACTAATATAGTTCGTAAATACCGGTATTTTATTAATATCTCCCCCCTTTATCTTAGAGGATAAAGGATATAAATGCCTTATTAATAACTCCCTAAGAAAGGACTCTTTAAAAAAACGAATCGGCAGACTATATAAAAAAAGTCTTATTGCCCCTAAAAGGAGTAATAATAGTAGCAATATCGCCGCATTCTTTTAACCTAATCTATCTAAACCTATTGCTACTAATATACTAAAAGCCCTAACCCCCCAGCCTTAATACTAATTATCGGAATCGTCGGTTAGTAAGTCAGCCAGTCAGTCAGTCATTCAGTTAGTTAGTCAGTTAGTCAGTCAGTCAGTCAGTCAGTCACTTAGTTAGTGCACCTAATAGTGACGCGGCAGATGTGGCTATAACACACAGGCATACGTAGTCATTGCGTGCCCGGCACACATAGCATATAGGGCACATTGCCGCCCTCAGTCTTTTCTTGCTTTCTTCTTTCTTAAATAGACACTTCATAATATATTCACTTCAGGGACGATTAATACCTCTAATAGGTGATACTGTAATAGTCACCGATATAGTAGTATCACGCGCGCACCCTACGCACTGGGACCTGGGCCAACTCAACACTAATAATAAAGGTATTATACTAAAATATATAAAAGAAATCACTATTAGTGTATTTTGCCTTTAATTACAAATTAGAACCGGATATTATCGCTCTCTAGGAATTTATAGCCCTAGATAGACTCCCCCTATACTTTAGCCTTAGTAGATACTAAATAGCCGCCTATAGTAAATATATAGTGATCTATATCTATAAAAGATATACTCTTAGCTTTTAGGCAATAGATTCGGGTATAGACTAATACTATATTATACTTTATAATATTAATATCTATTCTATTTACTCCTTAATCCCTTCCCTAAATTAATCTACCCCCCTCTAGGAATTCACCTATACCCCCCCTTATCCCCGCAGTATCTTTACTAGCAACTTTAATATCTATTACCTTATATAGGACTACTCTTATAAAACCTCTTTAGGCTATAATACCCTCTTCGAACTTATATTAAAATAGAAATTAATCCTTATAATACTATAGGGAGAGATAATTAGATAAGCCTTAGGCAAACGTAATAATACTATCGACTATATATAGAGTATAGACGACCTTAATATTAAGTTTATAAAGGCGGCAGATATTACCGGATCTAACTATATCCCTTAGGTAATCTAAGTAGAAATAAGACTAGATAAGTTTTGCAAACTACTACTGATATACTAATAGAAGAAACTTAATAAAACCTTCGCCTATACTAAAGCTGAAATAAAGATAGCTATCCTGTATGTCTTATACCTACCCTAGTCCCCTATAGAGATCGAAGCCTTTGCCTAATAGCTTACGACCTAATTATAGGCTATCGCTAATATTATAGCGCCTAAAAGGGGAACTAAACCGCTAGGAAAGGCCCTATAGTAGACCTAAGAAGTATACTCGGCTATAACAGCAGCCTATAAGGCTATAAGAAATTAGAGAAAAAACTATATTAGCCTTAACTAGTTAATAGTATAAAAAATAGAGATAAACTAAACTAAGGTTATCTAATAAAAAAGGCGCTAAATATAGAAAGAAGCCGTTAATAAGGCTATAACAAAAAACGTAAACCTATAGTCTCTAGAGAAATAGGCCTAGCTATATAGTAGACTGCCCTTAGAATTAAAAGAAATCCCTATATTTCTTAAAGGCAAAAGAGTATAAACCTAAGAAATAAAAATATACTCCTCTAAAACAGAAATATTAGTAGAAAGATTCTTCTTAATATTAATAGCTATTTTTAATGATATCTTAGATTTATAATTCCCCTGCCTTACCGATATAATATTTACCTTTAACGATAAATTCTTAAAAGTAGATATCTATAATGCCCTCCGATATATAGCCAGCTAAAAAGCATTAGGCCCTAATAGTATACCGGCAGGATTCCTTAAAGCCTATAGAGAACCGGTTATTAGAGCCCTAATAATACTCTTTAATGCTATTGTTAAAATCCTATAGTAGCCTACTAGGCTGCTGGCCTTATGCCCTACTGGCCTACTAACCTTCTGGCCCTTATACCGCCTCTTGGACTTATGGTAGTATTACCTTAGGCCTTTGCCTTTTACCTTAAGGATTTTCAGTGGATTATTTACTGTATATCAAGTAAGGTAGGCCTTGTTGAAAAAGGTATAGTATTGCTAAATTAGCGTGGTTGCCTACTAGCGTGGTGGCGGCCTATTAGCGTGGTGTGGCATTGCTAAATTAGCGTGGTGGCCTACTAGCGTAATAGCTAGTCCACTAGTGTGGTGGTTAGTCACTAGCGTAGTGGCTAGTTACTAGTGCGGTGACTAGTTACTAGTGCGGTAGTTAGGGTGGTTGAAAAGGCCCGATATAGTGGGGCTGCTGACGTATTATATACGTGGCAAAGCGAGCATTACGGGGAGCTTTCTTACTGGCTACCTTGGATGCCTGGGCCCACCCCTCCTTCGTGTATATATAAGATAGCTTTCCCCCTTCTTTCTAGATAGTAGAAGGGCAGCACAATCGAGTCTGTTAATGCACTATATGCCTCTTAACTTTTTACCTTCCCTGCGTTTTCTAGTTATCTTATATTTGCCTTGCCTTTACACTTGCCTTACTTTATAGCACTTGTATAGTCTTAGGACTTGGTGAAAAATCTAGTATTTATACTATGATTAGTTCACAGGTCGCAGACAGTCTTGTGCCATCTAGCTAGCTAGTAAGGCTCTGCTTTTATAATGACCTTAAGAATTGCAATAGGTTATAAGCCCGGGTTTTTACTTTTTTGTTTTTACCCTACCTTTTTGTATTCACCCCTTAGTCTCTTTTGCTTATTAGTACTACTAATATAGCTATCCTTTAGTATCTTCGGCTTACCCTTATTAACTTCGGCTTATTTATTATCACCTTTAGCTTACCCTCTGTTACCTACGGTATTACCTTGCAGCAATTAATGGCGTACCTAACGGCAACTTACGGCGTAACCTTACGGCACTTTTAGCATAACCTTACATTATTTTCGGCGTAACCTACGGCACCTACGGATCTTATAGTGTAATATTTACTACACTATACCACTGTATAACACCCTTGCACCTAGTGCACAATACCTACTATACTATACGGCACCTATTATACTCTCCCACTTATAGCACCTTTTGGTACGGTACTTACGGCACCTTTATATTATAGCACCTACAGCACCCACGGCACTTACGGCACCTATATTACAGCACCTACGGCACCTACAGCACTTACGGCTCCTGTATTACGGCACCTATAAGCACCTTGAATACTAACGCTATAGTACGGATTTACACAACGCCTATAGCACTTGTGCTTTTTATACTAAGATCTACCGCTATATTCTACAGTTACCTTTTATAGTAGGCTACTAGCCACTATATATACTGGCTGTCTAGCTAGTTATTCGACTATTTTACTAGTTACTCGACTATTTTGCTAGCTATTCAGCTAGTTATTCCTCTATTTTTATAACTATCGGCACTATTTTTCAACGGATTTTGAGACCTTTCTTACCCACAATAGCAGAATTAGGGTCTTCTACCTATAAGGTCCCTAAATCCAATACTAAGGCTAATACTAATGCATAACTACAGCTAAATATAGACGATATAAAGTCCTAGATGAATATACTAACTGACCTTATATAGGGCCTAGTTAGTAGGCAAAATAACGACACCCAGCCTAACTAGGCTACTAATAAGAAGCCTACTAAAGCCATTAAAGCTAGACCTTCTACTAAGACGACTACCATTAAAGATAATAATAATAAGGCTAACGTTATAGAAATTGACTAACCTTCTACCCCTATAAAATATAAGGGTAAAGAGCCTATTTATATAATACCACTAATAACTATCACCAACCAAATTAATAATAGGGCTATTAAAGAATTAGCTAAGACTGCCAACCGCTTTAAGGAGTCTTAAAAGCTAAAAAGCCCCTATAATTTCGACTAGTAGAAACAGGCCCTTACAATACAATTTAGGGCTTTTAAAATAGCTAATTTTATTAACGACCCTTCTATAGTAAGGCATTTTGATGAGTCTAAGCAGGCACTTCTACTACTAATGCTAAAGAATAGCTGTAGTGAAGAAGCTGCAGAGGCTATAGACTGGTATAATAACCTAGAGGAAGCCTATCTTTTACTAGTAGCCTAATATTGCCACTCACTTGAGGTATAGCGGGCATACTTATACCCTACCTTTCACACCCTTATATTTACCGGTTATAAGGGCACCTTAGAGGCTTTTAATAGCGAATTTAACAGCTATATTTCTCGCCTTAGAATCCTAGGTTCTAAGATCGACTCTTTCGACTAAATTAACCAGTATCTTTAGGCTATAGAGGGGGTATTTACCCGCTAGATGGAATGCCAACGCTCTATAATTAGGGCTTATAGCGCCTAGGGTGTTATTAATAGCAGCAAATTTAACCTCTAGTATTTTATAGTTAACCTACTAGAAGAATAGTGTTCTAAAGGGTCTAATAAGGTAGCTGCTAATAATAACCCTAAGCAGCTTAAGGCTTCTAAGGACTCTAAGAATAAAGGGTCTACTAATACCGCTTCTACTAATAATAGCAAGAATAACTCTACTAAAAAGAAGTAGCAATAGAAGAAGAAATAGGACTCTAATAATAACAGCAAATAGCAAGATGTCGAGTCCTTTATTATAGGCAATTATAATACCCAGGATACTAATATATCCTATTCCTCTTCTTCTTCCACTATATCCACTAATATAAGCTATAGTGCTAAATCAGGCAGTAGGACCCCTAAGGATGCCCTCCTTTAGGATATAAGCTCTACTTGTCATATTATTAATAATAAGAAGCATTTCACTACTTTTCACCACTTTAAGAAGGATAATAAGCCTGTAATTACTACTAGTGGTGGCCCTATTTCCCCTACTGGTTGGGGCATAGTACGATTTATTATGATATAGGGCGTTAATCCCACCAAATGGGGTATTATAGAGCTCAAGAATGCTCTATATATTCCTGCTTTAGATATTAATATTATTAGCGGTGTAAAGCACTATGCCGCTAAAGGGGTACTAATTAAAAATCAGCTTTGGTCAGCAAGCTGTAAATGCATTGGCATTTTTAACTTTAAAAAATACGGCTTTTTTCTTCCACAGAAAGGAGTAGACACACCACTACTACATCAGCCTTATAGCCATTATACTGTTACTAATAGTATAACAGTAGAGGTCCCTAGCCCTACTAACCCTGCTGATTATAGTGATCCTTAAGATACCACTATTACCCCTATTTCTACTAACCAGCCCGCTATTATAATTAGCGATATTCCTGCTATTACGACTAATAAGGAACCTGTAGAGGCTATTAGCCTTACTACTAACTCTCCCGCTATTACGACTAGCGAAAATCCCGTAGTAGCTACTAGCCCTACTCCTGCCCCTATAGCTGCTAATACAGAATATCAGAAGCTATTATCACGGGCTCGGGCTACGCCCGTGCCACAATATGGCTAAGACTCGGGCTGCGCCCGCGTCTAGCCTAAGAAGGGCAATAGACGGAGTCACAGGACTATACTAGGACTCCGATACATATTATAATCGGAATATAAATAGACTAGATAGAAGGTTCCTATTTAGATCCTTTTCCTTCCTCTTTAGTCTATTTAATATATATTACTAACGCCTATTCGCAGCCGCCCTAGGGCCAGTCCATTACATTTAAATAGACTCTCTCAGCCTTGCTATTATAACCCCATATTATAGAACTAATAATGCAAGTATTATACGATATCGAAATAAGCACGCCTAATAAGATAGGGGCAGACGGCATAAGGCAGTAGCGCCCCCGACGTAATACATACACCTAAATGCAGCAACTTTCCAAGGGAATACAATAGATTCAATCGCAGATAAACTCTTTATAGGCCTATCTCGCAGAGTAGGCGAGTAAACCCTAACTAGAATACTAACCGGTCCCGGTGATATAATAGGGTAGATCTATCCCCCTTACTACTCTCAATGCGGTTTATACCTAACCTAAGCGTAAGCCGATCCCAATAGAGGACCCTTTTAACGGCAAAAAGATAATATTTATAGCCTAGCGAACCTTTATATAATATAAATTTAAGGTCGATAAGGACTTTATTAGGGATAAAAAGATGCAGTAGATATTTATCTTCTAAAACCTATCTTCTATAGTCTAATTATAAGTCGCAGCCTTTTTCGAGAATAGTAAGGCCTACGATTATAATATAATAAAGTTCTTTAAATACCTCTAATATCTCTTTAAGGATCTATATCGATAGGATTATATAATTACTAAACTTAAATACTCTTTATACTAAGGCCTTAAAAAACCTTTTACTACCTTTTTCGTCCGGTTTAGAGAAAAGCTAGTATTTATAGGAGGAATTAGCTAGCCTAAAGAAGTAAAACTCGAATACTTCTATTCCGTATTAAATACTAAGATAGCCGATAAGATTATTAGACTTAGGATCTCCTATAATAACTACTACCTAGTAGTTAATTGCTATCGTTAGATTGCTATTGACCTTAAGACTAATATAACGATTAGGCGCTATTTTAGTCCTCTTCGCGACCGATAAAATAATAATTAGGATATAGAAGGTAATATATAGATAATAGGTATTAATTAGCTTGCTTTAAAAAGTAAGCAATATATAGCCGAATGGGTCTTATAAAAGGTTTTTAATAAGCGATAGGAGAAGGATCTATACCTTTATTATAGTGCTTCTACCTACTATATATAGAAATGCTATTTATAAAAGGCCTATAGACTAAAAATAATTAAGGTAGCTATAGTAGACTCTTAGGCCGCTAAGGATAATAATAGCGATAATACTTAGGGAAAAGAATAGCTTTCGAGCCTAATCTTATAAAAGGGCTTAAAATATATACTAAAAACCCTAATCGATTATAAAAAGGACCCTATATAAGGGAGATAAAAGAGATTATAGAATATATAGATAGGCATCCCTTTTTAGTACTAATATTATATAATTCTTATACTTTTATTAATACCTTAATCGACTCGGGTTATAATTGCTATAGCGCTATAAGCGAAAAAATAGTGTAATAGTTAGGTCTCTAACCTATCCGTCTACTATAATATAGGAAAATCGGAACGGTAGTAGAGATTTAAAGCTATTTAGAAGAATATAAAGAAGCGATTTCCTCTATTATATATATTATTCGTATGGATATTAATATTAATAGCTAGCCTTCTATAGTTATACTTTATATAATCCTAGGCCTTACCCGTAATATTATCTTAGGTCTCCTTTAGATAGAATACTATAATATAATATTATAAGTAAAATAATATTAGATATAGATCAGAGCAGTAGGCAATCTTATTATTTAGAAATTAGTAGTATAGCAGTCTAGCCCTACTGCGGTTAATATTCTCAGTTTAATCTTTTATAGTATATTTCGGTAGGCAAAGCATTCTAAAGACTAATCGACCTTTTTTATTGCTATAAGCCTATAAGAGATAATGCGTATCCTCTATATTATGCTTCTACTATATTAGGACTCTATACTATCTCTATAGAAGCCGCGGGTACTACCCTTAGAGTTATAGGAATTTAACGACCTATTTAATAAAAAAAAGGCCTCTAGTTTTCCTTTATACCGGGGTATATTAGATTATTATATTCGGCTTAAGAAGGCCTTAGATAGGAGCGTATTAGACCTACCTTAGGGCCTATTATATAATATACCATAGGATTAGCTACTTAAGGTTCAGAGATAGGTAACCGACCTTATAAATAAAGGATAGATTTAGGCGAGCTCTTTATTAGCAGCAGCTTTAATCCTCCTAACTAAGAAAGGGAATAAAGGGTAGCATTTTTATATAGATTACCGAGCCCTAAATAAGGTTATAGCCTAAGACTAATACCCCCTCCCGCTAATTAAAAAGACCCTATAATCTTTATCCTAAGCAAAGTTATTGCAATTCTCAAGGTCACTATAAAAGCAGAGCCTTACTAGCTAGCTAGATGGCATAAGACTGTCTGCGACCTGTGAACTAATCTTAGTATAAATACTAGATTTTTCACCAAGTCCTAAGACTATACAAGTGCTATAAAGTAGGGCAAGTGTAAAGGCAAGGCAAATATAAGATAACCAGAAACGCAGGGAAGGTGGGAGTTAAGAGGCATATAGTGCATTAACAGACTCGATTGTGCTGCCCTTCTACTATCTAGAAAGAAGGGGAAAAGCTATCCTATATATACACGAAGGAGGGGTGGGCCCAGGCATTCAGGGTAGCCAGTAAGAAGGCTCCCCGTAATGCTCGCTATAATACGTCAGCAACCCCGCTATATCCGACCTTTCCAACCACCCTAACCACCGCACTAGTAATTAGTCACCACGCTAGTGACTAACTACCACACTAGTGGACTAGCCACCACGCTAGTAGGCCACCACGCTAATTTAGCAATGCCACACCACGCTAGTAGGCCGCCACCACGCTAGTAGGCAACCACGCTAATTTAGCAATGCCACACCTTTTCAACAAGGCCTACCTTACTTGATATACAGTAAATAATCCACTGAAAATCCTTAAGGTAAAAGGCAAAGGCCTAAGGTAATACTACCATAAGTCTAAGAGGCGGTATAAGGGCCAGAAGGTCAGTAAGCCAGTAGGGTATTAGGCCAGCAGCCTAGTAGGCTACTATAGGATTTTAACACCCCCTCTGATTAGCTACTGTAGTATCAAGCTAATTGTGTAAAGGATAGGGAAAGAAAATGCAGTAAAAAGTGCTAAGGAAAAACATAGGAAAAACCTTAGTTAGTATAAGTTAGCAGGCCCTAAGACCTAGTAATTCGCGGAACCTAGTAAATTTAGGGCCCGGCAGTAGCTTCGTAAGACCGTTAGTAGGCATACTATTAGTAGGTAAGTAGGTAATTTTAACTAAGCCCAGCTGGGCTTGCTCCCTAATATACCGGAATTTTAGTAGCGTATGCTTGGTGCGAGCATGCTGGTTAGGGTGATTAGAATTCGAAATAGAGCCCTGATTATCGCAGTATAATGGTATAGGGCGTAGAATATCGATTTCCAGCTCCTTATAAAGATTAGAAAGCCACTGGACCTCACGGATAGTCTCAAGTAATGCATCAGATTCAGCTTCTAAAGTAGATAGTACTACTAAAGAAGCTCGCTTAGAACGCCAGCTAATAGGACTACTATTAATAGTAGTTAGGAAGCCTCCAGTAGATTTAGAGGTTTCTTTAAAGCCAGCAAAATCGCTATTAGAATAAGCGGTTATAATAGGCTATTGGTTGCTTTTAGTAGTACTAAAGCAAATAGCTAGGTTCTCAGTGCCTTTAAGGTAGCTAAAACTGCCCTTTGCAGCATTTAGATGCACATTAGTTGCCTTAGATATAAACCGAGAGAGGTATTGCGTAGGAAATGCTAGGTCGGGCCTAGTCATCATCATAAGCCACATTATAGTGCCAGTAAGGCTCTGATAAAGGCTCTGATCAGTAGGGCTAAGATCTTTTCCACTAGATTCATTTAGAATCCCTGGTTGAAGTGGAATTAGCTGAGGTTTAGTATCCTGTAAGCCGAATTTAGCTAAAACCTCTGCTATAAATTGGGCTTGGTGTAGCCACAATAAACCTTCCTTCCTATTTCGTATAATTTGTACGCCTAGGAAGAAGGAAGCCGGACCGCGGTCTTCTATAGCATAGACCTTATGAAATTTCCTTTTTAGCTGGTTAATATAAGTTATATTTGGACCAACTAATAGGCAGTTGTCAACATAAGTGACGATAAAGGTGCTGGTTTGCTTATTATAAAAGACGGCAGTATCAGAGGCTAAAGGTAAAAAACCTTCACTAGAAATCAGGTCTTTTAGCCGGTATTGCCATTCGCGGGGTGCTTGTTTTAGCCCGTATAGGGCCTTCTTTAATAAAATAGCTTGCTTAATAGAGGGGTCAAAGCCGGCTTCTTTAAGTAAAGTTAGTAGCCGTTGGCGCTGTATATTAGACCAAAGCTTGCTATCAGTTAGTAGACTTTCCGTAAATTCAAGAAATCCGTCAGGGATATCCATATAAATAGTTTCAGAAAGTTCGCTATTAAGGAAGGCACCTATAAAGTCGATCTGCTCTATTTCCCAATTATTACTTGCTGCTAAAGCCAGTATAACCCTCCATGTGGGTGGGATAGAGGTAGAAGCATAGGTATGCTGGAAGTCCTTTCCTTCGACTTGCATAAAGCCCTTAACAACTAATCTAGCCTTATATTTTATAGGCTGATTATTAGCATCCTTTTTAACCCGAAAAATAGGCCTATTGCGTATAATTTTTCTATCTATAGGAACGCTAGACTTAGGAATAAATTGGAAGACTTTAGTATCCAAAAGCTGCTCAAATTCCTTAAATAAGGCCTTTATCCAGGGGTCTTTTTCAGGGCTTTGTAGCATATCCTTCCAGCTATTTGGCGTGCCATCAGCATTTTTAGATAGCTTACGCTTCGCTTTATAGCAGGAATCCCATATTAGGTGGTGTAAATCATAATTAGGGAATAAGTCGGTAGGGCCAGTAAGGTTAGTAGGGCCAGTAGGGCCAGCAGAGCCAATAGGACCTGCAGGGCCAATAGGGCCAACAGGGCCAGTAGGGCCGGTAAGGTCGTCTTTTGCAGTAGCCGGGGACTGTAGTATAATACCTTCTGACTTAGGAAGGTAATCCACGGTGGCATTAGTGTTAGTAATATCATCCGGAGTAGCATTAGTAATGCTAGTAAAATTAGTAGGGTCCGGTATGCTTTTCAGGTCATCCGGTATAACATTAGTATTGGTAATATTAGTGAGGTTAGTAGAGTTAATAGGGTCAGGAATGCTTTCTAGGTCATCCAGTAAAATAGCAGGTTCTTTACTGCTAGATACCCCCTCTGAACCTATATTTTGCCCTCTGTGAAAGTCCCCTTTTAGGCCACTAGAAATAGGGCCTATACCTTCATTTTGGTGGATAAAGGTAATAAAGGTTGTTCTAGTAATATCCTTCTTCTTTAAAGGGTAAACCAGGTAGGTATTAGCACAGGTCTTTTTAAGTAGCTGAATACCTATATGCCCTAGCCGTATATGCCAAATGCCGGCTAATTGTAATAGCTTCTGGTATTCTGTATCAGCAGCTATAGGGGCAGGAGTAGGGTTAGTAACCTCTATAGGGTCTTCGCTAGTCGTAATAGCGGGAGAGTTGGTAGTAGGGCTAGTAGCCTCTACAGGTTCCTTACTAGTCGCAGTAGTAGGAACGGGGGTAATAGTAGTATCCTCAGGATCACTATGATCAGCAGGGTTAGTAGGGCTGGGGACCTCTACTGTTATACTATTAGTAACAGTATAATGGCTACAAGGTTGATGTAGTAGTGGTGTGTCTATTCCTTTTTGTGGAAGGAAAAAGCTGTATTTATCAAAGTTAAAAATGCCGATGCATTTACGGCTTGCTGACCAAAGCTGATTTTTAATTAGTACCCCTTTAGCGGCATAGTGCTTTACACCGCTAATAATGTTAATATCCAAGGTAGGAATATATAGTGCATTCTTGAGCTCTATAATACCCCATTTCGTAGGATTAACGCCCTGTAGCACAGTAAATCGTGCTGTGCCCCAACCAGTAGGGGAAATAGGGCCACCACCAGTAGTAATTACAGGCTTATCATCCTTCTCAAAATAGTGAAAAGTTGTGAAATGCTTCTTATCATTAACAATATGATAAGTAGAGCCTGTATCGTAAAGGAGGGCATCCTTAGGGGTCCTACCGCCTGATTTAGCACTATAGCTTATATCAGTGGATATAGTGGTAGAAGAAGAGGAATAGGATATATTAGTATCCTGGGTATTATAATTGCCTATAATAAAGGACTCGATATTTTGCTGTTTGCTGCTGTTATTAGAGTCCTGTTCCTTCTTCTTTTGCTGCTTCTTTTTCTTATTATTAGTAGAATTATTCTTGCTATTATTAGTAGAAGCGGCATTAATAGTAGTAGGGCTAATAGCCTCTACAGGGTCCTTGCTAGTCGTAATAGCAGAAGGTTGGATAGTAGGGCTAGTAGCCTCTACAGGGTCCTTGCTAGTCGTAATAGCAGAAGGTTGGATAGTAGGGCTAGTAGCCTCTACAGGGTCCTTACTGTTCATATTAGTAGGACCGGAGATAGTAGGGCTAGTAGCCTCTACTAGTTCCTTGCTAATTGTAATAGTAGGAACGTTACTATTTTGCCTACTAACTAAGCCTTGTATAAGGGTAGTTAGGGTATTCATCTGGGACTTTATATAGTCTATATCTAGCTGTAGTCGTGCAGTAAGATCAGCTTTAGAGTTGGAATCTAAAGTAGCCTTATAAGTGGAAGGCCTAGACTGTGTCATTTTAGTAGTTAAAAGTCGTTAAAAATGGTGCCAATAGCTGTAGGAACAGATGAATAACCAGCTAAATAGCTGGCAAAATAGTGGAGTAACTAGCTGGACAGCTAGTAAATATAGTGGCTAGTAGCCTACTATAAAAAGATAACCGCAGAGTATAGCGGCAGGTCTCAATATAAAAGCACAGATGCCGTAGGCGTTGTGCAAGTCCGTATTATAGCGTTGGTGTTCAAGGTGCTTATATGGTGCCGTAATATAAAGGTGCAGTAGGTGCAGTAGGTGCCGTAGGTGCCGTGGGTGCTATAGGTGCCGTAATATAAAAGGTGCCGTAAGTGCCGTACCAAAAGTGCTATAAGTGGAGGAGTATAACAGGTGCCGTACAGTGCAGTAGGTATCGTGCACTAGGTGTAAAGGTGTTATACAGTGGTATAATGTGATAGATATCACACTATAAAATCCGTAGGTGCCGTAGGTTACTCCAAAAATAACGTAAGGTTACGCTAAAAGTGCCGTGAGGTTACGCCGTAAGTTGCCGTTAGGTACGCCGTTGATTGCCGCAGGGTAATGCCGTAGGTAACAAAGGGTAAGCCAAAGGTAATAAGGGTAAGCCGAGGATACCAAAGGATAGCTATATTAGTAGTACTAATAAGCAAGAGAGACCAAGGGGTGAACACAAAAGAGGTAGGGTAAAAACAAAGAAGTAAAAACCCGGGCTCATAACCTATTGCAATTCTCAAGGTCACTATAAAAGCAGAGCCTTACTAGCTAGCTAGATGGCACAAGACTGTCTGCGACCTGTGAACTAATCTTAGTATAAATACTAGATTTTTCACCAAGTCCTAAGACTATACAAGTGCTATAAAGCAGGGCAAGTGTAAAGGCAAGGCAAATATAAGATAACCAGAAACGCAGGGAAGGTAAGAAGTTAAGAGGCATATAGTGCATTAACAGACTCGATTGTGCTGCCCTTCTACTATCTAGAAAGAAGGGGAAAAGCTATCCTATATATACACGAAGGAGGGGTGGGCCCAGGCATTCAGGGTAGCCAGTAAGAAGGCTCCCCGTAATGCTCGCTATAATACGTCAGCAACCCCGCTATATCCGACCTTTCCAACCACCCTAACCACCGCACTAGTAATTAGTCACCACGCTAGTGATTAACTACCACACTAGTAGACTAGCCACCACGCTAGTAGGCCACCACGCTAATTTAGCAATGCCACACCACGCTAGTAGGCCGCCACCACGCTAGTAGGCAACCACGCTAATTTAGCAATGCCACACCTTTTCAACAAGGCCTACCTTACTTGATATACAGTAAATAATCCACTGAAAATCCTTAAGGTAAAAGGCAAAGGCCTAAGGTAATACTACCATAAGTCCAAGAGGCGGTATAAGGGCCAGAAGGTCAGTAAGCCAGTAGGGTATTAGGCCAGCAGCCTAGTAGGCTACTATAGGATTTTAATAAAAGTGGTTTACTAAAGTCAATATATATATAGTATTCTATAAAATCCGTATTATAGAAGGCGATAAATATCTTACTATATTCTATATGCGATTTGGCCTCTTTAAGTAGCTTATAATACCCTTCGGCCTTATTAAAGCCCTTATAATATTCTAATAATATATTAATAGGGCCTTAGGGAATATATTTAGCGATTTTGCGATTATATACCTTAATAATATCCTTATTTATACCTTAGGATCGAAAGAGGATTATATAGGATATATTAAAGATATACTCTAATAATTTTAAGATGCTAGTCTTAATTTAGACTTAGAGAAGTATAATTTTACTATAATAGAGGTCTAGTATTTAGGTTATATTATAATAGTAGGAAAAGAGATTTATTTAGACCCTAAAAAGATTAGGGCTATTTAAAACTAGGAAGCCCTTATGAAACTAAAGGGGGTCTAAAGCTTCTTTAGCTTCGCAAATTTTTACCGTAATTTTATCCTTAATTTCTCCCGATTCGCTAAACCTTTAATTAAATTAATAAAGAAAGGGGTTCCCTTTTAGTAGTTAGATAAAGAAAAGGAGGCATTCTAAGTACTTAAGAATTACTTTATCTTATACCTAGTTCTCGCTTAATAGGACTTTAATAAAAAGATAATTCTCGAAGTAGATAGCTTTAATACCGCTTTTAGTAGTTACCTCTCTTAAATTAGGGAGGATAAAGTCTTTTACCCTATTATATACTATTCTATATACCTAATAAATGCCGAATAGAATTATATAATTTACGATAAGGAGCTCTTTACTATTATCTTTTATCTTAAGGTATAGTTAGCTAAACTCCGATCGGTAGCCTCCCTATTTACTATCTTTATAGACTATAAGAATCTAAAGTATTTTGCTCGACCTTATGAGATATTAGAATAGTAGGCTAAATAGGCTAAAATACTAATGCTCTTTAATTTCTATCTCTAATATAGGCTGGGGTTATAGGCTTAATGCCTAAATGCCCTATCTCGATAGGAATAAAAAGCTAATAGTATAATACTAAAGATTAGCTAGATCTTAAAACCGCTATTAATCTTAATACTCTACCTAGATTTAATTACTAAACCGGTTCTTATAGCTATACCTTTAGGATTTAGCTTACCTAATAGCTTATATATTTTCGCTAACTTTTACCTTTAGGCACTTTAGGATTAGGCTATAGCTAAGGATAAAACATATAGGGTATATTAGGAAGTAGTAGTAAAAGGCGAAAAATACTTTCTAACCGAGGCTTTAATAAGGGAATAGATTACAAATTATACCCTAAATACCTATAGTATACTTCTCTATTAGGGGTAAATATAGCTCCTATCTTTTAAACCCCTAACCACTATAGTTATATAGCGATGCTATAAATCACTTATTGCGGGCTATTTAGGGAAGAATATTATATTCTAATTATTATATTAAGATTACTACTTCAATAATATATCTTTAGTAGTAGCGAGATATATCTAGAATTGCCGATACTACAGGGTATATAAGAGCCGATAATTACGCTAAGGCCTACTATAGCTATTACCTATTTTAGACCGATTTTAGTTATAGATTTCCGTCGATTTTATAATAGATCTTCCTGCATATAATACATCCGACCCGCGATTCCTTATAGTTATTACTAATCGCCTATCGAAGTATATTTAGCTTAAGGCAATACACTCTATAAAAGCAGAAGACTATATAGAATAATTCTAATAGTACTAGTGGCGTTTCTATAGGTTCCCTAAAGAAATTATTAGCGACTAAGGGTCTAATTAGGTAGGATAATTTTAGACTATATTTTGCAATTCAGTTAGGACTAAATAACTCCTCTCGATTATATATTACCCCTAAACCGATAGCAATATAAAATAGATAAACTAAAAGGTTTAGGCTATTTTATATATTATAGTCTCTTTTGACTAATATAATTAATTAAAACACCTTACGGTATATCAACTAGCATTAAATAACTAGATATTATTAGTAATCGGTTTTAATCCTAATTAGCTCTTTAATGGATTTAATATTCTAATAGTTATATTGCCTCTAGATATAATACCGAGTTTAACGACCTTAAAAAGGCAGGCTACCCTATTTTTAGCCACCCTCTATAAAGGATAGGAAATAGCTTAAGCTGCTATCGCTTTTATATAGTAGCAGCAGTAGGACGCAATTAACTATTTATACCATTTGGCGGAACGTTTTTAAATTAGGGATTAGGTATAGCTTACCTTATATAATATTAAGATAAACCAGCCTTATAAGAAGCTCGACTGGGTCTTAGTAAAGTATATAGTTATAGCTATACCGTCTCCGCTTAATATCTAACTCGATATCCTATAGGGTATTTACCTAGTTTTCTATATTAATTTAGTCGAATAAGCGGCTTCTAACCTACTATTAAGCTAGGAGATAACTAATATATAATCTAGTCCCTTACTCATATTACCTTAGGATTCTAATCGGCTATATAAGGAATATAAAGTAAAAGAGATTTTAGCTATAAAGAATACTTAAGGTTAGGGGTAGAACTATAATATGCTTATAAAATAGAAAAAATACGATTTACCTATATAAGAACCCCTAGAGAACTTCTTAGAGATAGTAATATAAAAGGTATTTAAGGCTAAATATGGGGATATTTAAATATATAATAGACCTATATAGCCTCGGGATCGGATTTTAGACCTATAACCTTAATATTATCTAATGATACTAAAAAAAAAAAAAAAAAAAACTAATCCTTTTTTTTTCTAGTAAAGTAATCTAATAAGTTTTAGCGTTTATTTTTTATTTTTAGTAATTTCGGCCCTATTCCTATATTTATTAATTCCCGCTCCCCTTATTACCCTTACCCTTATCGGCATTCCCCTACCCTCCTATAGGATTTAGCGGGGGGGTATATAGGGGAAAGGGGGGGACTATTATATAATAGGGCAGAAAAGGCAATAGTAGTATCGGCGGCATAATAGGTGGATACTAACTGGGAATAATATAGCTTGCATACCTATTATAGGGTATAATAGGTCTAGAGGGATATACTTATAATACTAGGCCGGCAGTAATAGAACCGGCCTTAGCTAGCAGCGTAATTATCGGTATAAAAGCCTAAAGCGAGGCTATACTAATATATAAAGAGGACGCTAACTAAAGGGAAGTAGGCGGAATATAGGGCGTAGGTATAATAGGGGTGACCTAATGCGCGAAGCTGGTTATTGCTTCTGCTATAATCTATATATCTTATTATTACTCTACGAGCAGTTATATAATAGGCGCTATAGAGTTGCTACTAGCATATCGGGACCTAGTAGTTAAAGCAGAGGGAATAATAGTCGTTATAGGCATAGCGGGAGTCGACCCGCCTATATTAGTAGCTAGGGTGTATATAGAAAGGGCCGTTATAATATACTCTTATACTATAGCCTATAGTTTATTCTATTAATGATATAGTATATTAAACTTAAGGCGAAGATAGGCCTTTTAGCCTAGGATATCTCTTACCTTTAGATAAGCGGCCTCTTTAATACTTTATTTCTTTTACGCTATATAGACGATACGCTTTATTACCCGCTATAATTAGGGATTTATCGATATTATATGCTTGCATTAAATATATATCTTATATTTCTAATAGTATCGAATATAAGCTTAGGAGCGATTAGACTATATATAGATAATATATTCTCTAGTATCTATAGTATGCTGCATATAAGCGATATAGGTATATTCTACCTCTTCGATATCGTTAGCATTTAATCCCTTAGAATCCCCCTAGATAAGGAATTCTCCTATAGCGCGCTTCTTTTATAACCGCTAATATAATAATCTAATAGTAGGTAAGAGCGGTATTTTCTTAGCATGCGAAGGGGTCTAAAGCATAATAGTAGATAAAGAGAAAGCTAATATTACTCTAGATAGGGTCTTAGGGGTAATAACTATTAAAGAAGAAGCTTTTATTAGTATTACCCCTATCGATGATAGGACTTTTATACGAAAAGGGGCGGGAGAACGAAAGGGCGATAATAAGGCTCCTATATTAGGCGATAAGGGCTCTACCGGACTCTTATTATTATTAGAAATAATAATAAGCTTAGAGCTAGGGGGGAAAATATATAATTATCCTAAAGAAGGTATAGATTATAGCGGCTGCGATAGCGTTTCTAGCTAGGAACCTTCTCTATGCTTAGTACTTTTAGAGCCTCTAGTAGATATTTAGGATAGACCTAATAGGGTTATAGGAGGGTCCTAGGCAATAGGCGTATTCCTATCTATTAATCCTTTAGACGATATAGCGATGAATCTAACGTAATAGCAAACGGGGGGGGGACCTAAATACCTATTAGTACTAGACGATTTACTATATAGACCCTAGACGATTTACTATATAGACCCGATATAAACGATCTAGGAACTTTCGATAGTGTAACTCTATTAGTAGGGACGATTCTTACGATAGTAGTAATACTATAGACTTACTATTAGGAATAATAGCCTTAGTAACGGTAGGTATAGGGACGAAAAAAGGGAGAAAGAAGTATAAAAGAAAAGTAAATAAAAGAAGAAGCCTTAGTGCAGACGGATTTCCAACTAATAGCTAGTAATAAAATTTTTCTACTTCGCGATAGCTGCGATATAGTTCTTTCTAGCTAATAGCATTACGACCGGCTTCGATAAGATTCTATTACATCTGCCTAAAGCATACCGACTCTAGCCCCTGCTATATTTATATTGGTTATATATTAGTATATCTATACGCCCGATTATTATCCTATATATCTAATTGAGGTTATTTTCGAGGGCTATAAGAAGTTTTAATTAGGGGGCGATATATATAGGAGATGATATCGGATAGTTTATTCTTCTGCTTCTAAGGAGGAGGAGGGGGGTATATCACAGGCTTAGGCTACGCCCGTGCTACAATATGGCTAGGATTTGGGCTATACCCGCGTCTAGCTTAAGAAGGGCAATAGATGGAGTCATGGGACTATACTAGGACTCCGATACATATTATAATCGGAATATAAATAGACTAGATAGAAGGTTCCTATTTGGATCCTTTTCCTTCCTTTTTAGTCTATTTAATATATATCACTAACGCCTATTCGCAGCCGCCCTAGGGCCAGTCCGTTATAGCTATTATAATTAGCCGGCATTTAGCATATACGGCTAGGGCATATAGGTATTCAGCTACTTAAAAAGACCTGTGCTAATACCCCTGGTCTACCTAACCTTAATAAGGTTAAAGATGCTGATTTTCGCTGCCGAGCCTGTATACAGGCTAAGAAGGTTAGAAGACCTTCTAAAGATGCTATATCTAATCCAGCTAAATGCCTGGATATTATAGAAGGTGATACTTTTACTATATCACCCACACCATACAATAAACGACCTGTTGCCCTTATATTAGTGGACAGAAAATCCCGATTCTATTGGCTTTACTTACTGCCTAATAGGGAAGGCACTATTGTTTTTAAAGCATTATAGAGCTTTATATAGAGCCTATAGGTCAGATATAGTAAAACGCCTATTGAATTCCACTATAATAGTGGAAATAAAATCAACAAAATGCTTAGTAATTGGCTTATCGAATAAGGTATAGCTTTTAATACCTCTTGCCCCTATATTCACGAATAAAACGGCCTAGCTAAGCATTCTATTAGGGTTATAGCTGATAGGCTACGTGCTACTATAGCCTAGTTAAGGCTACCATCTAACCTCTAGTCTGCTGTAATTACTGGCGTTATTATGCTAGTAAATATAATAGCTGTTACTAATAGACCTTCTAGCCCCTATTAAGAGCTACTAAAGGATTACGACTAGATAATACCGGAATACTACCCTGACTTTATTAACCTTAGGGCTATTGGAGCAGCTATTGAGGTGCTTATACCATACGAAAAGCATATAAAAAGCCGCAAATTAGCGCCTTATACCGAGCCTGGTAGGCTCTTTGCCACTCTAGGTAATAATACCTACCTAATCTACCTTCTAAAGAAGAAGGTTATTACTAAAACAACCTTTATCACCTTTATCCACTAAAATGAAGGTATAGGCCCTATTTTTAGTAGCTTAGAAGGAGACTTTCATACAGGGTAAAATACAGGTTTAGAGGGGGTATCTAGTAGAGAACCTGCTATTTTACTAGATAACCTGGAAAGCATCCCTAACCCTACTAACCTTACTAATATTAATAATACTAATGTTATTCTGGATGACCTAAAAAGCATCCCGGATCCTACTAATCTTACTAGTGTTACTAATACTAATGCTATTATAGATTACCGTACTATACTATAGTCCCCGGCTACTGCAAAGGATGACCTTATAGATATCCTTATTAGCCTTACTCCTGCCGACCTTACTGGCCCTACTGGCCCTACTGGCCCTATTATACCTACTAGCCCTACCGACCCTATTAGCCCTACCGACTTATTCCCTTAGAAAGGTAATACCTTATACTACCTGATATAGGATTCCTATTATATAGCTAAGCGTAAGCTAGCTAAAAAGGCCCTTGATGGTATGCCTAATAGCTGGAAGGATGTGCTATAATGTCCTAAAAAAGAAAAAGACCTTTAGATAAAGGCACTATTTAAGGAATTTAAGCAGCTTTTAGATACTAAAGTCTTCCAATTTATTCCTAAGTCTAGCGTTCCTATTGATAGGAAAATTATATACAATAGGCCTATTTTTTGGGTTAAAAAGGATGCTAATAATCAGCCTATAAAATATAAGGCTAGATTAGTAGTAAAAGGCTTTATATAAGTCGAAGGAAAGGATTTTCAGCATATTTATACTTCCACCTCTATCCCACCTACCTAGAGCGTTATACTGGCTTTAGCAGCTAGTAATAACTAGGAAATAGAGCAAATCGATTTTATAAATGCCTTCCTAAATAGCGAACTTTCTAAGACTATTTATATAGATATTTCTAATAGATTCCTTAAATTTACGGAAAGTCTATTAACTAATAGCGATAGCAAGCTTTAGTCTAATATTTAATAATAACGGCTACTAATTTTACTTAAAGAAGCCGGCTTTAATCCCTCTATTAAGTAAGCTATTTTACTTAAGAAGGCCCTATACGGGCTAAAATAAGCACCCCGCAAATAGTAATACCGGCTAAAAGACCTGATTTCTAGTGAAGGTTTTTTACCTTTAGCTTCTAATACTGCCGTCTTTTATAATAAGCAAACTAGCACCTTTATCGTTACTTATATTGACGATTGCCTATTAATTGGTCTAAATATAACTTATATTAACCAGCTAAAAAGGAAATTTTATAAGGTCTATACTATAGAAGACTGCGGTCTGGCTTCTTTTTTCTTAGGCGTATAAATTATACGAAATAGGAAGGAAGGTTTATTATGGCTATACTAAGCCTAATTTATAGCAGAGGTCTTAGCTAAATTCGGCTTATAAGATACTAAACCTCAGCTTATTCCACTTTAACCAGGGATTCTAAATGAATCTAGTGGAAAAGACCTTAGCCCTACTAATTAGAGCCTTTATTAGAGCCTTACTAGCACTATAATATGGCTTATGATGATGACTAAACCCGACCTAGCATTTCCTACTTAATACCTCTCTCGGTTTATATCTAAGGCAACTAATATACATTTAAATACTGCAAAAGGCAGCTTTAGCTACCTTAAAGGCACTAAAAACCTAGCTATTTGCTTTAGTACTACTAAAAGCAACTAATAGCCTATTATAACCACTTATTCCAATAGCGATTTTGCTAGCTATAAAGAAACCTCTAAATCTACTAGAGGCTTCCTTACTACTATTAATAGTGGTCCTATTAGCTGGCGTTCTAAGCGAGCCTCTTTAGTAGTACTATCTACTTTAGAAGCTGAATCAAATGCATTACTTAAGACTATCCGTAAGATACAGTAGCTTTCTAACCTTTATAAGGAGCTAGAAATTAATATTTTACGCCTTATACCGCTATACTGCGATAATTAGGGCTCCATTTCAAATTCTAATTACCCTAATTAGTATGCTCGCACTAAGCATACTCTATTAAAATTCCGGTATATTAGAGAGCAAGCCTAGCTAGGCTTGGTTAAAATAACCTATTTACCTACTAATAGTATGCCTGCTGACGGTCTTACTAAGCCACTGCTGGGCCCTAAATTTACTAGGTTCCGCGAGTTACTAGGCCTTAGGGCCTGCTAACTTATACTAATATATTTTTACTAAGGTTTTTCCTATATTTTTCTTTAGCACTTTTTACTGCATTTTCTTTCTTTATCCTTTACACGATTAGCTTGCTACTATAGTAGCTAATTAGAGGGGGTATTAAAATCCTATAGTAGCCTACTAGGCTGCTAGTCTTATGCCCTACTGGCCTACTAACCTTTTAGCCCTTATACCGCCTCTTAGACTTATAGTAGTATTACCTTAGGCCTTTGCCTTTTACCTTAAGGATTTTCAGTGGATTATTTACTGTATATCAAGTAAGGTAGGCCTTGTTGAAAAAGGTATAGCATTGCTAAATTAGCGTGGTTGCCTACTAGCGTGGTGGCGGCCTATTAGTGTGGTGTGGTATTGCTAAATTAGCGTGGTGGCCTACTAGCGTGGTGGCTAGTCTACTAGTGTGGTGGTTAGTCACTAGCGTGGTGGCTAGTTACTAGTGCGGTGACTAGTTACTAGTGCGGTGGTTAGGGTGGTTGAAAAGGCCCGATATAATAGGGCTGCTGACGTATTATATATATGGCAAAGCGAGCATTACGGGGAGCTTTCTTAGTGGCTACTTTGGATGCCTGGGCCTACCCCTCCTTCGTGTATATATAGGATAGCTTTCCCCCTTCTTTCTAGATAGTAGAAGGGCAGCACAATCGAGTCTGTTAATGCACTATATGCCTCTTAACTTCTTACCTTCCCTGCGTTTTCTGGTTATCTTATATTTGCCTTGCCTTTACACTTGCCTTGCTTTATAGCACTTGTATAGTCTTAGGACTTGGTGAAAAATCTAGTATTTATACTAAGATTAGTTCATAGGTCGCAGACAGTCTTGTGCCATCTAGCTAGCTAGTAAGGCTCTGCTTTTATAGTGACCTTGAGAATTGCAATAGCTATATATAGAACCGGTTACTACCCAATATAATTCTAAGAAGCTAAAGTTATAGTATTTAGAAAACCTAATGAAATACCTAAAGAATATTAAAGAGCTAAAGCCTAGCAACTAATATCTTTTTTCAACCTCTTTAAAAAAGTACTTGAAGCTATAATAGCAAAGAGGCTAATAATAATCGCAAAAGAATAGAAATTACTACTAGATATATAAATAGGCAATAAAGCAAATAGATTAATAGATATAATACTATATACCTTAGTAGAAGTAGTTAAGGCCACCTAGCAATATAAAAGGATAGTATTACTGCTATAGTTAGATATCTCTACGGCATTTAATACTATTAACTATACTAGACTTATGTACCTCCTTCTCTAAAGCGGCACCCCTTAATAGATAGCAGCCTAAGTCTAAGGCTTCACTATATTGTATTTAGCTAAAATCTTTTTTGAAGGCTAACCTACCTAATAATTCTTAATTATAATAGGAGTGCCTTAAAGCTTTTTAATTTCTTTAATCTTTTTCCTTTTCTATATTGCACCTTTATATTACAGACTTAAAGTAGTAGATAATTTACTAACCTTAGGGTTTACAGACGATACTAATATAATTATATATAGTAAAATAATATAGGATATAGTCGTAACCCTTTCGAAAGTATAGAAGATTTATAAAAAATAGTCAGTAGAAGCCAGGCTAAAATTTAACCTAGTAAAAAGCGAGCTAATATACTTTACTAAATAGTATAGATTAGATACTATAATAATACGATTTAGCAATACGACTATCTAGCCTATATAATATGCCTGATTTTTTAGAGTAAAAATTAACTATAAATTTAGTTGGTCTAACTATAGGGCCTAAATAGTAAAGAAATTAGAAAGGTAAAAGCTCGCCTTTATCGCTCTAGCGGCCTCTATATAGGGTTACTAGTTCCGTAAAGCCTAACTACTATATATATAGGTTATTAGAACTATAATCGCTTTTAGAGCTAGAATCTAGTATACTCCTACTAAGCTAGGAGATATCGCAAGAGGCATTATATATAATCTAGCCGCTAAATGGTTAAAGTATCTCTATATAGTTATAAGAGCCTACCGAGTAATACCTAATATAATTATAAAAACCGAAATAGTAGTCCTTTTACTTAACCTCTACCTTAATTAAGCCTAATAATAATTCCTTATTAAAACCTAAAAAAGTAGTATAGCTAACTTTATCTCTAATATATATACTATTATCTAGGCTCGGCTATAATAAAGACTTACCTATAGATAAAAGCGACCGACCGAAAATAGAGTACTAAACTATATAGCCCTTAAAGATTTAATTCTACTCTAAAATAATAAACTATTTCCTATTTATACTCTAGCCCTCGAATAGATAAAGAGATAGTAATTTAAGTAGCGACTCGCCTAAATATAATACCTATAAAAAACCGCCCTACTGCTAAATATACCCCTAATTTTACCTCTATAAAAAAAATGTTAGACCTCTATAAAAACCTCTATAAATATAAGTCCTCCCTCCTTACCTAACTTAAAATAGAAAAAATAGGCCTTAATAAGTTCCTATATAAAATAAAGGTCTTATCTTTTTATTACCTATACTATCGATATAAACCTAATATAAAAAATATCGAATATATAATTCTAGAGTATAGTAACTACCTTAGAAACCCTCCTTTTTGCATCTAAGACTGCCCTATATTAGATAAGTATAGTATTATCTAAGTACTTGAAAATAAAGAATCGGCTAAATAGGTTATTAAATAGGTCCTTAATACCTGCCGGCTCGAATAATTCACCCTAGCTATAGCATTTACCGCCTATATAGACTTCGGCTCTAATAGTAACCTAATATAATTATACCCTAATCCTAGAATGCATTTGTATATATAGATAACTATAGATAATAATACGACTAACCTTTTAGATAGGGAAAATATATCCTTTCTATATATACTACTTATACTATTAATAGCTATAAACCTTTAGTTCTCTTAATACTTTTAACTCCCTAATTCTCTACTTACTTTATACCACCCTTGCTATTACTATAATTATTATTAGGAGCTACCTTTACCTTCCCTTTTCCTTTCCCCTTCCCTCTTAGGGAGGGGGATACTATAGTTAAGCGTATCTTCTATTTAACCTTAGCGTATAAACCTAGTGTCCCCTTTATAAGCGGTTTTATTGTTTTTAACCTTTCCCTTTTCCGCTTAAAAGGGGAGGGAGTAAGGGTATCGGCCTAAAAGTAAAAGGAAGATAGCGATAGAATTACTAATTTAGCTTGCTTAAATAGCGATAGTATAGTAGGCAGGAGAAGCTTTAATAGTAGCGGCGTAGATAGCACTTTAGAAGCGGAAGCTATTAGCTGCGATTCTGCCTAGGATTTTATAAACTTTAAAAACGTAACCGCTTATTGTAATTTACTAGAAGAAGGTAGAGTAGGATTTTCCGATTAGGTTAGTAAGACCCCTTTGCTTTAAGGCAGTTCCCCCCTAATAGCCGGCCTAAAAGTAGGATTATTATTAATAATAATAATAGAACTAGCAGGGCTTCTATTACTAGTAGCAATATCACTAGTAGTAGTAGGCGGCTAAGATTCTTTAAATATAGAAAGGGGCAAAGACCCCCTGCTATAGGCTTACTCTAGAGCTAAAACTCCTCTCTTAATAAATCTAAAGAAATCTACTAATAGCGCAATTAGGATAGTAGGCACTATTATTCGCATTACGATGGTAGAGTTATTTTAACCCTTTCGGGGAACTAAAGTAACTAATATAATAAATCGATACGCAGCCTACTAGACTTTATAGTACTTATCTTCATCTACCTACTAAAGTCAGCCTTTAAGTTAAGAAATACTAGTAAGTTGCTATACTTACTTCCTAATCGCAAGTAAAGGCCTTCTATAATACTAGCATACTTTCCACCGGTTTGCAGTTTGTGGTATTACGGTCGAGAATATAATAAGGCTTCCGCTTTAAAGTATAAGCGAAATAGGCACCCCCGAGCCCTACCCACTATTAGCAAAAGGCAGATAATAAATAAAGAGAACCTCTTACCCTATTGGTTATAATAATAAGCGGCTATATCGGCACCGCGGCATATATAGGGACGATATGGCTATTTACGGGCTAGACTAAGACCTAACTTTAGAACGTTTAGCATCTTAAAGAATAAAAGGTATATAAAAGCTTCAATAGTGCAATCGAGGCGGAGCTACATATAGGGAAGTAAAGGAAAATTTTTAATAATTTTTAATAAGGAGCAAAAAGGGAGAAGGAAAAGAAATAAAAAGGTAGGGCAGGTAAGGAAGACTTTATACCGCTATATGCCTGCACTAGATTACTCGATTATCCGCTAGCTACCCTAATCTATATCAGATAAAGTCAATAATAACAAAACGCGGGACTTATTGCGTTACTACCGCTCACCCGATATTAACGTCACCGATATTGATGTTACTATTACCACCCCTACTTAATAATACTGCCCACGCCGGACCCGATTTATACTCACCCTAGAGCTAGACAAATGACTACTAATGAATGCTACTGCGCCTATCGAGGCGTTCCTACTATCTATACTTTCCTAGCCCTGCCGCTAGACCTAGTCTTACGCGATAGGATACCTCCTTGTAATGTATAGTAAACCCCCTTCGAATCCGAAGGGATATTATAGATTAAGAACGGTAAATAGGTTTTCCTCCTGGCACTCGGGTTTCCTATATAGATTAGGCATAGAGGTACTAGCACTAGGCTAGATGGGGACTTATCCCCCCCTAGATAGCTTAGCTAGTGTAATATATATATATATATAGTCTTAATTATACTTCCTACTAATTTCTTTAGTCTTATTAAGAGAGGGGTTTTAGCTCTAAAGCGTGCCTATAGTAGGGAGCTTTAGCCCCTTTCTTTAATCAAAGAATCTTAGCCTCTTACTACTACTAGTAATATTACTATAAGTAATAAAAGCTCTATTAGTTCTATTATTATTCCTTTAAATATCGATAATAAGCCTACTCTTAGGCTAGCTACTAAAGGTAAACCGCTTTATAGTAAAGGGGTTTTACTAACCTAATTAAAGACTCCTGCAATAGCTTCTTCTAGTAAATTGCAGTAGGCAGTTATATTTTTAAAGTTTATAAAATCCTAAGTGGAGTTATAGCTAATGGTTTCTACCTCTAGAGCCCCAACTATACTGCCGTTAAAGCCCCTCCTACCCGCTATATAATTAACGCTACTTAAGTAAGCTAAATTAATGGCTCTATCGCTATTATCTCTTTACCCTTAGGCTAATACCCCTATCCCCTCTTTTTTTAAAAGAAAGAGGGAGGGGTTAAAGGCAGTAAAGCTGCCTATAAAAGGGATACTGAGTATATCCGCTAGGGTTAAACGAAAGACTTATTTAAGGTCTATAGTATTCCTTTCCCTAAAAGGGAAAAAGAAAGGAAAAGGGAAGGCAAAAGTAGCCCCTAGTAATAGTTATAGTAATAGTAAGGGTAATATAGAGTAAGTAAAGAACCAGAGAATTAGGGGTATTAAAAATACTAAGGGTCTAAAGCTATTAATTATATAGGTAGCCTATATAGAAAGGATATATTTTCCTTATCCGAAAGGTCAGTTATATCTTTATTTATAATTATTTATATATATATATATATTCTAGGGTTAGGGTGTAATTGTATTAGGTTACTATTAGAGCTAAAGTCTATATAAGCGGTAAGTATAATAGCTAGGGTGAATTATTTGAGCCGGTAGGTATTAAAAATCTATTTAATAATCTATTTGGCCAAGTCTTTACTTTTAAAGGCTTAAGTAATACTATACTTATCTAATATAAGGTGGTCTTAAATGCAAAGGAGAAGGTTTTTAAGATAATTATTATACTCTAGGATTATATATTTAATATTCTCTATATCGGGTCTGCATTAGTAATATAGATAGCGAATAGATAGAATCTTTATTTTATATAGGAACTTATTAAGGCCTTTTTTTTCTATTTTAAATTAGGTAAAGTGGGAGGACTTATATTTATAGAGGTTACTATAAAGGTTTAGTATCTTTTTTATAAAGGTAAAATTAAAGGCATATTTAGTAGTAAGGCGATTTCTTAATATGTATTATATTTAGGTGAGTTATTACTTAGATTACTATCTCTTTATCTATTTAAGAGCTAAGGAGTAGGTAAAGGATAGTTTTTTATCTTAAAATAGAATCGAATATTTAAGTGCTATATAGTTTAGTATTCTATTCTTAATCGGTCGCCCTTATCTATAGGTAGGTCTTTATTATAGTTAAGCTTAGATAATAGTATATATGTTAGAGATAAGGTTAGCTATATTACTTTCTTAGGTTTTAGTAAGGAACTATTATCGGGCCTAATTAAGGTAAAGGTTAAATAGGGGGACTACTACTTTAGTTTCTATAATTGCATTAGGTATTGCTTAGTAGGCTCTTATAATTATATAAAAGCACTTTAACTATTTAACGGCTAGACTCTATATAATGCCTTTTACAATTTCTCCTGGCTTAATAGGAGTATACTAGATTCCAGCTCTAAAGGCAATTATAGTTCTAATAACCTATATATATAGTAGTTAGGCTTCTCAGAATTAGTAATCCTATATAGAAGCTACTAAAGCAATAAGAGCGAGCTTCTACTTTTTTAATTTTTTTACTATTTAAGCCCTATAGTTAGACCAGCTAAGTTTATAGTTAATTTCTATTCTAAAAAATCGTGCGTATTATATAGGCTAGATAGTCGTATTGCCGAATCGTATTATTAAGGTATTTAGTTAGTATTATTTAGTAAAGTGTATTAGTTTGCTTTTTACTAAGTTAAATTTTAATCTAGCCTCTACCAATTACTTTTTATAGATCTTCTATACTTTCGAGAGGGTTATAATTATATCCTGTATTATTTTACTGTATGCAATTATATTAGTATCATCTGTAAAACCTAAGGTTAGTAAGTTATCTACTGCTTTAAGTCTATAATATAAGGGTGTAATATAGAAAAGTAAAAAGACTAGAGAGATTAGGGAGCCTTAGAAAACTCCTACTATAATTAGGAATCCTTAGGTAGATTAGCCTTCAAAGAAGATTTTAGCTAAATATAATATAGTAAAGCCTTAGACTTAGGCTGCTATCTATCAGAGAATACCGCTTTAAAGGAGGAGGTACATAAGTCTAGTATAATTAATAATATTGAATGCTATAGAGATATCTAATTATAGCAGCGATACTATTCCTTTATATTACTAGGTGGCTTTAACTACTTCTATTAAGGTATATAATGCTATATCTATTGATTTATTTACTCTATTGCCTATTTATATATCTAATAGTAATTTCCATTCTTTTGCGATTATTATTAATCTCTTTACTAATTATAGCTTTAAAGATTTTTCTAAAGAGGTTTAAGAGGGATATTAGGCGCTAGGCCTTAGCTTTTTAGTATTTTTTAGGTATTTTACCAGGTTTTCTTAATACTACGACTTTAGCTTCCTAGAACTATATTAGATAATAACCGGTTTTACATATAGCATTAAGGAGTATTATTAGGGCTCTAATAACTGGTTCTCTATAGGCTTTAAGGAATCCTACTAGTATACTATTAGGGCCTAGTGCTTTCTAGCCGGCTATATATCGGAGGGCGTTATAGATATCCGCCTTTAAGAATTTATCCTTAAGGATAAATATTATATCGGTAAGGTAGGAAAATTATAAGTCTAGGATATTATTAAAGGTGGCTATTAATATTAGGAAGAATCTTTCTATTAATACTTTTACTTTAGAAGAGTATATTTTTGCTTCTTATATTTATACTCTTTCGCCTTTAAGAAGTATAGGGATTTTTTTTAATTCTAAGAGGAGTCTGCTATATAGCTAGGCCTATTTCTCTAAATACTAAAGGTCTGCGTTTTTCGTTATAGCCTTATTAATAGCTTTTCTTTATATCTAGCGCCTTTCCTATTAGATAACCTTAGTTTAGTTTGTTTCCGCTCTTTATACTATTAACTAATTAAGGTTAATATAGTCTTTTCTCTATTTTCTTATAGCCTTGCGAGCCGCTACTATAGCTGACTATACTTCTTAGGTCTACTATAAGGCCCTTTTTAGCAGTTTAGTTCCTCTTTTAGGTATAGCGATATTAGCAATAACTTATAGTTAGATCGTAAGCTATTAGGCAAAAGTATCAATCTCCGTAGGGGACTAGGGTAGGTATAAGGCATATAAGATAGCTATCCTAACTTCGGCTTTAGCGCAAGCGAGAATTTTATTAAGTTTCTTCTATTAGTATATTAGTAGTAGTTTGGGAAACTTATCTAATCCTATTTCTATCTAGATTACCTAAGGGATATAGTCGGATCTAATAATATCTGCCGCCCCTATAAACTCTACGTTAAGGTCGCTTATGCACTATATATGGTTAATAGTGCTATTATATTTGCCTAGGGCTTATCTAGTTATCTCTCCTTATAGTATTATAAGGGTTAGCTTCTATTTTAATATAAATTCGAGGAGGCTATTATAGCTTAAGGAGGTTCTATAAGAGTAGTCCCATATATATATATATATATATGTATTACTCTAGCTAAGCTATCTAGGGGGGATAGGTCCCTATCTAGCCTAATGCTAGTACCTCTATATCTAATCTATATAGGAAACCCGAGTGCCGGGAGGAAAACCTATATACTGTCTTTAATCGGTAGTATCCCTTCGAATTTAAAGGGGATTTACTATGTATTATAAGGAGGTGTCTTATCGCGTAAGACCAGGTCTAGCGGTAGGGCTGGGAAAGTGTAGATAGTGGGAGCGCCTTAATAGGCGTAGTAGCTTGCGTTAGTATTTATTAGTTATTAGTTATTAGTCTTTAGTCTGGCTTAGGCGTAGGTATAAATCGGATCCGGCGTAGGCAGTATTATTGGGTAGGGGTGTCGGAATCGCTGTCGCAAGGTGCCCAATTGGGCACCAATTGGGCATATTGCGACGAATGTGCCGCGCACACCCGTTGCACACGATGTGGCCACTTTTGCCCCTTTACCCCTAAGCCCGGTAGGGCACGCGGGCAGCCCGGCCCGACTGCGCCGATGCACGTAACCACGGCACGCACAAAAAGGCCACATCGTAAAATTACCCTCTTTTACTTCCTTTCTTTCCTTTTAGATAGTCAGTCATTAGTAAAGTTAATAAATCCTTTACTTGGTGACCTTACGGTATACGATACCACGCGCGCGACCCTACGTATAACTGGGTACCCCGAGTTTGTATCAATAAGGGGGGGTGGCGGTAACGTTAGTATCGGGTAGGCGGTAGTATCGCGGTAAATCGCGCGTTTTATTATTATTAACTTCGTCTGATGTGGGTTAAGGCAGCTAGCAGGCGGTCGAGTAATCTAGTGCGGGTATATAGCAGTATAAAGTCTCCCTTACCTGCCCTACCTTTTTATTTCTTTTCCTCTTCCCTTTTTATTCCTTATTAAAAATTTCTAATAATTTTCCTTTACTCCTTTGTATATAGTTCTGCCTTGATTATGCTGCTATAGCTTTTGTATACCCTTTATTATTTAAGATACCAATCGTTCTAGAGTTAGGTCTTAATTTAGCCTGAAAATAGCCGTATCGTCCCTATATGCGCTGCGGTGCCATTATAGCCGCTTATTATTATAACTAATTGTTACGGACTCGGGCTATGCCCGTATTATAGATTGGCTAAGACTTAAGCTACACCTATGCATAGCCCGGGATAGATAATATGAGGCAGATGCGTAGGCCGATAGGGTAATATTAGGGCTCTAGCCCGCGCTATATATAGATGTATATAGACTATAGAAAGGACCCGATTCGGGCTCTTCTCCCTTCCTCTTTAATTTTATTAATACATCCGATTAACGCCTATTCGCAGTCGCCCTAGGGCCGGTCCGTCATACTATTAAGGTAAAAAGTTCTTTTTAATTATTATCTACCTTTTACTAATAGTGGATAGGACTTAGGGGTGCCTATTTCGCTTATACTTCAAAGCGGAAGCCTTATTATACTATAAGTGCTAAATTGCGTTATAATCGATGCAGTTCTAAATTAATTAAAGTAAAGCTAGAGTATAATGCCGCGAACTGTAAACCGGTAGAGAGTATGCTTGTATTGCAAAAGGCCTTCGCTTATAAGCAGGAAGTAAGTATAGCGGCTTACTAGTGTCTCTTAACTTTATGACTAACTTTAGTAGGTAGATGAAGATGAGTACTATAAGGTCTAATAAGCTGTATACCGGTTTATTGCGTTAGCTACTTTAGTTCCCTGAAAGGGCTAAAACGACTCCGCCTTCGTAATATATATATCGGTGTTTATAGTTTTAATCGTATTTCCTATCGATTTCCTTAGTCTTATTAAAAGAGGGGTTTTAGCTCTAGAGTGCGCCCACAGTAGGGAGCCTTAGCCCCTCTTTTCGGTCAAAGAATCTTAGCCTCCTACTACTATTAGTAATATTACTATAGGCGATAAAAGCTATATTAATTCTATTATTATTCCTTTAGATATTATTAATAAGCCTACTTCTAGGCCGGCTACTAGGGGGGAACTACTTTGCAGTAAAAGGGTCTCGTTAATCTAATCGGAAACTCCTATAATACCCTCTTCTAGTAAGTTATAGTAGGCAGTTGCGTTTTTAAAGTTTATAAAATCCTAAGTGGAATCGCAGCTAATAGCTTCTACCTCTAGAGCGCCGTTTGTACTGCTATTAAAGCCCTTCCCGCCTGCTATATAATTGGCGCTATTTAAATAAGCTAAGTTAGTAGTTCTATTGCTATTATTCCCTCGTCTTTAGGCTAATACCCCTGCCCCCTCCCTTTTTAAGAGAAAGAGGGAGGGGTTAAAAGCGGTAGAGCTGCTTATAAAAGGGATACTAGGTCTATCTACTAAAGTTAAACGAAAGATTTATTTAAGGTCTATAATATCCTCTTCCCTAGGAGGGAAAAGGAAAAGAAAAGAGAAGGTAAGGGTAGCCTCTAATAATAATTATAGTAATAATAAAGGTGGTATAAAATAAGTAGAGAGAGTAAAGAACTAAAGAGTTAGGGGTACTAGGAATATAAGGGGTCTAAGGCTATTAACTATATAGGTAGCCTATATAAAAAGGATATGTTTTCCCTATCTAAGAGGTCAATTGTATCTTTATCTACAATTATCTATATATATATATATTCTAGGGTTAGGGTGTAATCGTATTAGGTTGCTATTAGAGCTAAAGTCTATATAGGCGGTAAGTACAATAGCTAGGGTAAATTATTCGAGTTGGCGGGTATTAAGGACCTATTTAATAACCTATTTAGCCGAATCTTTATTTTTAAGGGCTTAAGTAATACTATGCTTATCTAGTATAGGGCGGTTTTAGATGCAAAAGGGAAGGTTTCTAAAATAGTTACTATACTTTAGGATTATATATTCGATATTTTCTATATTAGGTCTATATTGGCAATATAGGTGGTAAATAGATAGGACCTTTATTTTATATAAGAACTCATTAAGGCCTTTTTTTTTTATTTTAAGTTAGATAAGGAGGGAGAATTTTTTTTTATTACTTTAGCTAAGCTATCTAGAGGGGATGAGTCCCCGTCTAGCCTAGTGCTAATACCTCTATGCCTAATCTATATAGGAAACCCGAGTGCTGGGAGGAAAACCTATATACCGTCTTTAATTAATAGTATCCTTTCGAATTCGAAAGGGATTTACTATATATTATAAGGAGGTGTCTTATCGCGTAAGACTAAGTCTAGCGGTAAGGCTAATAAAGTATAGATAGTAGGAACGCCTCGATAGGCGCGGTGGTATATATTAGTAGGCATTGGGTTGGCTCTAGGGTAGTTATACATCGGGTTTAGCGTAGGTAGTATTATTAGATAAGGGTAGTAGCGGTAATATTAATATCGGGTAGGCAGCGGTAAGATAGTAAGTCGCGCGTTTTATTATTATGAACTTTATCTAATATGGGTTAGGGCAGCTAGCAGACGGTCGAGTAATCTAGTATAGGTATATAGTGGTATAAAGTCTCTTTTACCTACCCTATCTTTTTATTTCTTTTCCTCCTCCCTTTTTACTCCTTATTAAAAGTTATTAAAAATTTTCCTTCGCTCCTTTATATATAGCTCCGCCTCGATTGCGCTACTATAGCTTTTATATGCCCTTTATTCTTTAAGATGCTAAATATTCTAAAGTTAGGTCTTAATCTAGCTTAAAAATAGCTATATCGTCCCTGCGTATACTACGGTGCCGATATAGCCGCTTATTATTATAACTAATAGAATAATAGGTTCTTTTTATTTATTATCTGCCTTTTACTAATAGTGGGTAGGGCTTAGGGGTGCCTATTTTGCTTATACTTCGAAGCGGAAGCTTTATTATATTCTTAAATATAATACTATAAACCGCGAACTAGTAGAAAGTATACTAATATTATAGAAGGCCTTTACTTACAATTAGGAAGTAAATATAGCGGCTTACTAGTATTTCTTAACTTAATAGCTAACCTTAGTAGGTAGATGAAGATAAGTACTATAAGGTCTAATAGGCTATATATTAGTTTATTGCGTTAATTACGTTAGTTCCCCGAAAGGGCTAAAACGACTCTACTATTATAATATAAATATCGGTACCTATAGTCCTAATTATACTTCCGGCTAATTTCTTTAGACTTATTAAGAGAGGAGTTTTAGCTCTAGAGCGAGCCTATAGTAAAAGGCTTTCGCGCCTCTCTATATTTAAGGAACCTTAGCCTCCTACTATTACCGGTAATATTACTATTAGCAATAAAAGCCCTATTAATTCTATTATTATTATCGATAATAAGCCTACTTTTAGGCCGGCTATTAGGAGGGAACCGTCTTACAGCAAAAGGGTCTTATTAACCTAATTAGAGAATCCTATATTGCCTTCTTCTAGTAAATTATAGTAAGCAGTTGCGTTTTTAAAGTTTATAAAATCCTAAGCGGAGTTATAGCTAATAGCTTCTGCCTCTAAGGCGCTATTTATATTACTATCGTTAAAGCTCCTCCTGCCTACTATATTATCGCCGCTTAAATAAGCTAAGCTAATTGTTTTATTGCTATTTTCCCCTCGCCTTTAGGCTAATACCCCTACCCTTTCCCCTTTTAAATAAAAGAGGGAGGGGTTAAAGGCAGTAAAGCTACCTATAAAGGGGACATTAGGTCTATATACTAGGGTTAAACAAAAGACTTATTCGATTATAATATCCCTTTCCCTAAAGGGGAAAAAGAAAAGAAAAAAGAAGGTAAAGATAGCTCCTAATGTAAAGGACTGGCCCTAGGGCTACTGCGAATAGGCGTCGAATGAATATATTAAATAGACTAAAGAGGAAAGAGAGAGGACCCGAATAGGGGCCTCTGAGTAGTCTATTTATGCCCGTACGTAGCACAGGCCGATTCCTTAGCGAGGCCTCGTAACCCTATGCCGATGCTCCCTAGGCTAGTCGCGGGCGCAGCCCGAGTCCTAGCCACATTATAGCGCGGGCGTAGCCCGAGCCCGTGACACCTAATAATAATTATAATAATGGCAAAGGTAGTATAAAGTAAGTAAAAAACTAGAGAATTAGGGTACTAGAAATACTAGGGGTCTAAAGCTATTAATAGTATAGGTAGTTTATATTGAAAGGATATATTTTCCTTATCCAAAAGGTCAATTGTATCTTTATCTATAATTATCTATATATATATATGCATTCTAAGGTTAGGGTGTAATTATATTAGGTTGCTATTAAAGCTGAAGTCTATATAAATAGTAAGTATGATAGTTAGGGTAAACTATTTAAGCCGGCGGGTATTAAGGACCTATTTAATAACCTATTTAGCCGATGTTTTATTTTTAAATGCTTAAATAATACTATACTTATCTAGTATAAGGCGGTCTTAAATATAAAAGGGAGGGTTTTTAAGATAATTACTACACTTTAAGATTATACATTCGATATTTTCTATATTAGGTCTATATTAATAGTATAAGTAACGAATAGATAGGACCTTTATTTTATATAGGAACTCATTAAGGCCTATTTTTCCTATTTTAAATTAGGTAAAAAGGGAGGACTTATATTTATAGAGGGTTTTATAAAGGTCTAATATCTTTTTTATAAAATTAAAGTTAGAAGCATATTTAGTAGTAGGGCGGTTTCTTAGCGGGTATTATACTTAGGCAAATCGCTATTTAGATTGCTATCTCTTTATTTATTTAAAAGCTAGAGTATAAATAAAAGATAGTTTATTATCCTAAAATAGAATTAAATCCTTAAGGGCTATATAGTTTAATATTCTATTCTCGGTCGGTCGCCCTTATCTATAGGTAAGTCTATTTTATAGCTAAGCCTAGATAAAAGCATATACATTAGAGATAAGGTCGGCTATACTACTTTCTTAGGTTCTAATAAGGAATTGTTATTAGGCTTAATTAAAATAAAGGTCGAGTAAACGGACTACTATTTTAGTTTCTACGATTATATTAAGTATTACTTAGTAGGCTCTTATAACTATATAGAGGCACTTTAACTATTTAGCGGCTAGATTGTATATAATACCTTTTATTATATCTTCCGGCTTAATAAAAGTATATTAGATTCTAGCTCTAAAGGCGATTATAGTTCTAATGACCTATATATATAGTATTTAGGCTTCGTAGAACTAGCAACCCTATATAGAGGCCGTTAAAGCGATAAAAGTAAACTTCTGCTTTTCTAATTTCTTTACTATTTAAGTCTTATAGTTAAATTAACTAAGTTTATAGTTAATCTTTATTCTAAAGAATTAAGTGTATTATATAGGCTAAATAGTCGTATTACCAAATTATATTATTATAATATCCGGTCGGTGCTATTTAATAAAATATATTAGCTTGCTTTTTACTAGGTTAAATTTTAGTCTAGCTTCTACCGATCATTTTTCGTAGATCTTTTATACTTTTAAAAGGGTTGCAATTATATCCCGTATTATTTTGCTATATGCAATTATATTAATATTATCTATAAATCCTAGTGTTAGCGAATTATCTACTATTTTGAATTTATAGTATAAAAGTATAATATAGAAAAGGAAAAAGACTAAAGAGATTAAAGAGCCTTAAGGCACTCCTATTATAATTAGGAATTGTTAGGTAAGTTAGCTTTTAAAGAAGATTTTAATTAAATGCAATATAATAAAGCTTTAGACTTAAGCTACTATCTATCGGGGGGTACTACTTTAAAGGAAGAGGTATATAAGTCTAGTATAATTAATAGTATCAAATGCCATAGAGATATCTAATTATAGCAGTAATACTATTCCTTTATATTGCCAGGTAGCTTTAACTGCTATTACTAGGATATATAGCGCTATATCTATTAATCTATTTGCTCTATTGCCTATTTGCATATCTAGTAGTAATTTCTATTCTTTTATAATTATTATTAGTCTTTTTACTATTATAGCTTTAAGTACTTTTCTAAAAAGGTTTAAGAGGGATATTAAGTGCTAGGCTCTAGCTCTTTAGTATTCTTTAGGTATTTTACTAAGTTTTTTTAATACTATAACTTTAGCTTTTTAGAACTATATTGGGTAGTAACTAGTTCTATATATAGCATTAAGGAGTATTATTAAGGCTTTAATAATTAGTTCTCTATAGGCTTTAAGGAATCCCGTTAGTATACTATTAGGGCCTAATGCTTTCTAGCTAGCTATATATTAGAGGGTATTATAAATATCTACTTTTAAGAATTTATTATTAGAGGCAAATATAATATTAGTAAGACAGGGGAATTATAGGTCTAGGATATTATTAAGGATAGCTATTAATATTAAAAAGAATCTTTCTATTATTACTTCTGCTTTAGAAGAGTATATTTTTACTTCCTATATTTATACTCTTTTGCCTCTAAAAAGTATAGGGATTTCTCTTAATTCTAAAGGGAGTCTGCTATATAGCTAGGCCTATTTCTCTAAAGACTATAAGTCTATATTTTTCGTTATATACTTATTAATAGCTTCTTTTTATATTTAGCGCCTTTCCTATTAGATAACTTTAGTTTAGTTTATCTCCGCTCTTTATACTATTAAATAATTAAGGCTAATATAATTTTTTCTCTAATTTCTTATAGCCTTATGGGCCGCTATTATAGCCGACTATACTTTTTAGGTCTACTATAGGGCCCTTACTAGCAGTTTAATTCCTCTCTTAGGCATAGTAATATTAGCAATAGCCTATAGTTAGATTGTAAGCTATTAGGCGAAGGTATCGATCTCTATAGGGGACTAAAATAGGTATAAGGCATATAGAATAGCTATCCTTACTTTAGCTTTAGCGTAAGTAAAGATTTTATTAAGTTTCTTCTATTAGTATATTAATAGTAGTTTATAAAACTCGTCTAATCTTATTTCTACCTAAATTACCTAAAAGATATAATCGGATCTAATAATATTTACTACCCTTATAAACTCTATATTAAGGTCGCTTATACTCTATATATAGTCGATAGTGCTATTGTATTTGCCTAAAGCTTATCTAATTATCTCTCTCTATAGTATTATATAGATTAGCTTTTATTTTAATATTAATTTGAGGATGATTTTATAGCCTAAAGAGGTTCTATAAGAGTAGTCTTATATAGGGTAATAGATATTAAAGTCGCTAGTAAATATACTATAGGGATAAAAAGGGGTTTAAATAAATTCCTAAAGGGGGATAAATTAATTTAGGGAAAAGATTAAAAAGTAAATAGAATAGATATCGGTATTATAAAGTATAATATAGTATTAGTCTATACCTAAATCTATTGCCTAAGAGCTAAAAGTTTATCTTTTATAGATATAGATCGCTATGCATCTACTATAGGCGGCTATTTAGTATCTATTAAGGCTAGAATATAGGGGGAATCTATTTAAAGCTATAAATTCCTAGAGGGCGATAATATCTAGTTTTAATTTATAATTAAAGGCGAGATATACTAATAGTAATTTCTTTTATATATTCTAATATAATACCTCTATTATTAATATTAGGGCTAAGGGGTTAGGGCTCTCGGTATATTAATAGTAATAGGCTTAGATAGGTCGGGTTAAAAGAATATAGTAATATTACTACTATTATTACTCCTCTCAGGGGCGATAAAGCTTTCTTTATATAATCTACTAATTTATTTTCTTAGGAAGTCCTCTCTTAGGAAGTTACTAGTAAGGTATTTACGGCCTTTATCCTCTAGGATAGGGGGGGGAGATATTGATAAAGTTTTAATATTTACGAACTATATTAGTCTAGTACTATAAGTTTATCTTCAATATCCTATTGCTAGTTCGCTATAGGGTAAAGTCGGGATTAAATCGGATAAAATCTTTAGTAGTTAAAGCAGTATTCTCTTTTATTACTAATAATACTGAGGTAGTCTTTATCTCTATTAGGGTATCTCTTTATGCTATACTATCCGCATTAAAGGGTCTCCCTATAGTAATTCGCGATATATCTAAATTTAAAATATTAGTAGCACTATCTTAGATAGATAGTTTTATTATATAGTTTAGCCTTAAAGATTTCTATTTAATAGATAAATCTAGTCTTATAGAGTTAGTTTGCTGCTTCTATATTAGTTACTCTAATAATTAGGGGGGCTCTTATTACTTCTTTGCGAGGTTTCCTTATAGCGATTCTACTAATACTAAAGCTATTAGCTTAAGCTAAATTTAATTTAATATCTTTAATAGGGATATTCTTAAAGAATCGGGTAAGGAATCCTTTAATAATAATACTAAAAGTATAAATATTCAGTATAGCTCTTACACCGAATGCAAAGGGGATCTATATAGTTTTTATAATAAAATAAGATGCGGCTTCTGCAAAGGTAATAACTATATCTCTGCTATAGAATCGGCGGGCTATTATAGCATTAATACCTCTAATAGTAGTATTTACCGCTTTTATAATCTTAATAGGGGTTTTCTATTATAGGTTCTTAGTAATACTATCTCTTTTAATTATTATTTTGCGGTAGATTCTTAGTAGTATAGGTAGGGTAATCGGTCTAAGTAGTGCAATTATTAGTATACCTTTAGTAGTAATACTAGCCTAGGTCGTTCTAAAGGGGATTTTTAAGGCGAAGACTTTATTTATAGCGCTTTCTACTACTTTTTCTAGATTTTTAGTTATAATACGGTTTAAGTTCGAATTTAAATTTAAGGTAGGGTTAGTTCGGTTAATATATTTAATACTATCGACTAGGCCGGTAATAGCATTCTATATATTTCCTAGTATAGCTGCCGGGATATAGTTTGCGATCTTTTAGTAATATTATTTAAGTAATTTAGTTTCTTCTCGAGTTCTTATATTACTTTATATAATATTGCCGCTAATTCGTCTATAATTATTATTAGCGATAGTAATACAGTAGTTATAGTGGCTCGACTTAAGTCTACCCCTATTTCCTCTATCTATATCTATAATTTCTGCCGCTTCGACTATGCCTTCCTCGTGGTGCTAATACGCTATTAGCGGATGGGGTAAGATAAGGTAAGGAATTAATCTAATAACTTTTTAACTATTTTAGGGGTGTATTCGCGCCGGTACTAAGGTACGGGCGAAATCGCGAAAGTTTTTTGAGGGAGGATTTATATTTATAGAAGTTTTTATAGAGGTTTAGTATCTTCTTTATAGAGGTGAAATTAGGGGTATATTTGGTAGTAAGGCGATTTTTTAGCGGGTATTATATTTAGGCGAGCCGTTATTTAGATTGCTATCTCTTTATCTATTTAAAAGCTAGGGAGTAGGTAGGGGATAATTTTTTATCCTAAAGCAGAATCAAGTCTTTAAGGGCTATATAATTTAGTATACTATTCTCGGTCGGTTGCCCTTATTTATAGGTAGGTCTTTATTATAGTTAAGCCTAAATAATAGTATATATATTAGAGATAAAGTCGGCTATACTACTTTCTTAGGTTTTAATAAGGAATCGTTATTAGGCCTAATTAAGGTAGAGGTTAAGTAGGAGGATTACTACTTTAGTTTCTACGATTATATTAGGTATTGCTTGGTAGGCTTTTATAATTATATAAAGGCACTTCGACTATTTAGCGGCTAGACTCTATATAATACCTCTTACTACTTCTCCCGGCTTAGTAGGAGTTTATTAGATTTTAGTACTAAAGGCGATTATAGTTCTAATAACCTATATATATAGTAGTCGGGCTTTATAGAACTGGCAACCCTATATAGAGGCCGTTAGAGCGATAAAATTAAGCTTCTGCCTTTCTAGTTTCTTTACTATTCAAGCCCTATAGTCAGATTAGCTAAGTTTGCAATTAATCTCTACTCTAAGAAATCGCATATATTATATAAGCTAGATAGTTATATTGCCGAGTCGTATTATTAAGGTATCTAGTTGGTACTATTTAGTAAAGTATATTAGCTCGCTCTTTACTAGGTTGAATTTTAGTCTGGCCTCTACTAACTATTTTTCATAGATCTTTTATACTTTTAAAAGGGTTATAACTATATTCTGCATTATTTTGCTATATGCGATTATATTAATATCGTCTGCAAATCCTAAGATTAATAAGTTATCTATTGCTTTGAGTCTATAGTATAAGGGTATAATATAGAAAAAAAAAGGATTAAGGAGATTAAAGAGCCTTAGGGAACTCCTACTATAATTAGGAATCGTTAGATGGGTTAGCTTTTAAAGAAGATTTTAGCTAAATACAATATAGTAAAGCCTTAAACTTAGGCTACTATCTATTAAGGGGTACTACTTTAGAGGAGGAGGTACGTAAATCTAGTATAATTAATGGTATCAAATGCCGTAGAGATATCTAATTATAGCAGCAATACTATTCCTTTATATTACTAGGTGGCTTTAACTACTTCTACTAAGATATATAGCGCTATATCTATTAATCTATTTGCTCTATTGCCTATTTATATATCTAGTAGTAATTTCTATTCTTCCGCGATTATTATTAGTCTCTTTGCTACTATAGCTTCTAAGACTTTTCTAAGGAGGTTTAAGAGGGATATTAGGCGCTAGGCCCTAGCTCTTTAGTATTCTTTAGGTATTTTACCGGGTTTTCTTAATACTATAACTTTAGCTTCAACTAATAATATAGGTCCGACTAGATTATAAAAAAAACTTTTCGCGATTTCGCTCGCACTTTAGTACCGGCGCGAATATACCCCTAAAACAGTCAAAAAGTTGCTAGATTAATTCCTTACTTTATCTTACCCCATCCGCTAATAGCATATTGGCACTAAAAAGAAGGCGCAATTAAGGCGGCAGAAATTATAGATATAGATAGAGGAAATAAGGGTGGATTTAAATCGAGCTACTATAATTACCGTATTACTATCGCTAACGATAACTATAGACGAATTAGCGGCAATTATTATTAAATTACTCTAGGGGGCTATTCTAAGCTAGAAATGCCTATCTAGTACTCCGGCAAATAATCCGGAAGGGAAAAACCCGAGGTCCGGGGGGAAAACCCTTCCTACTAATACAATTATAACGACTGGGGAGTCGGGCCCCCTAGGGGGCCGATAGGTTTCCAGTATATAAGAAAGGTAGGTGCGCTATCGCTTAAGATTATACCTAGCGGTAGTACTAAGAAGAGTGCGAAAGCGATCTAGAGAAAATAGGTCCGGAAAAAGGTAGGTTTAGTATCTATAAGGGAAAGGTAGCCTTAGGTCGGTACGCTATAAATCGAAAGTAAAGTAGGGGTTATATAAGCGGGGCAGTACTAGCTGTATAGCACGCGCGCTAGCTATACGGCGTATATATCGCGCGGGGGCATTAGAGCAAGAGTAAGGGAATTTTCTATTATTAGGGCTATATTAGCGGCAAATCGGCTGTAGGGGGGGTGCTTAATAGAAGGTAAGCGGTATCGGGTCAGGGGTTAGGGTAAGCTAAATATAAAGAGAGGGCGTAAGGGCCTCTAATCGGGCGAAAATATAAAGGTACGGGTGCCCCCCGACTTTTTAATCCCTTTTTCTTCCTTTCTATATAGCTATTATTTTTTCTATATATAATCCCCTTAAGCCTTATTATCTAGCGCTACGGGGACAATATTAACCTATACGGTAGGGCGGTAATATTAGCAATAGCATTAGCATCAGCAATAGTAATAACAGCAGTATTAGCAGTAGTAATAGCAGCAGTAGTAATAGCCACAGCAATAGTAATAATAATAATAGTAGCAGTATGCCGAAAAAGTCGGTATCTTTAGATAAAAGGGTAGGTACTACCCGCTCCTATTATATTAATGCTACTAACCTTTTATTATTAGCCCGGCGAGCTATAAGATTGGCCTTACGATCTTTACCTAATGCGAGCCGAAGACCCTAAGTATTATTATTATTCTTAATAAAATAGGACCCGACCGATTAAACCCTAATCCGACCGGCATTTAAACGATAGTAATATAGCATAATACTATATAGGGCCCGGGGCAGTATATTTCGCGTATACTATAGTAGGGAAGACCTACTAACCCTTTAAATAGACTCCTAAGAACTAAGAGTCCATTTATACCCTCCTAAGTGCCTAAGAGGTATTAGCCGTAAGGGGGGAGGTATATACGAGGTATAGGGACTATATAGGATAGGTACTAATATAAATAGGTCGATAACTACCACGCCTTTTAGTTAAAGGCGCGGCAGGTATCGACTACTTATAGTAAGGGGAAGGTAGTAATAGCAGTAGTAGTAGTAAGGGGGAGTATTGCTCCTAAGGTGACCTAAGAGGCATTAGACCTCGAGGAGCATAAGGTAGAAGCATTAGAGGGTATCTAGGCTGCTTTAGAGCTGCTTGTTTTTTAGGGGCAGAAGAGGGCGGCAGAGGGGGAAAAAGAGAGGGGGGAGAGGGAGGGGGGGCTACTATAGGGGCCGGCAGGGGAGGGGGAAGGGGGGGGGGAGGGGGGCTTTAATATTAATATTATAGCTTTAGAGTAGCTAAAAATTGATTATATTTATCTACCTATTATATCTCCTCTCTCCTGCATTAGGATATTATTATTAGATATTAGGGGCGGTATTAGGCGGTTAGAGTCGGCCTAATGCCTCTATAGAGGTAAATTACTAGAGCGATTAGGCGAGCTAGAATTAGTTAAAGCAATTAAGGCTAAGGATCTAGCGTATAAATTAGCGGGCGAGGCTTAGCTTATTAAAGGCAATAGAGATCCCTTAGTGGTCTTAAAAGAGGCTCGGGCTAATCCTATATAGCTATTAGTGCTATTGTCTATATTTTAGGCAAGAGAGGATTATGTAATAATAGTCTTTAGGGGCCTCCCTATATTAGTAGAGAGGTAAGGGCATAATAGGGATTTAGCGCTAGTAAAGGAAAAAATTTAGTCCGATCTTTTCTATATAAAGCTAGGTAAATATAGCTAATTTATATTTAAGGAGGCTATTATAGAGCTAAATTATTATAGCTAAGGAATAGAAATCTAGGGCCCTTTCTGCTGCTATAGGCTTATATCGCCGCTATCTCGCTCTTATAATAGTTTAGTATTTAGACTATCTAATAAGCCACTCTTTTGCCAGGCATTTTTTAGCTATTAGCTACTATAGGTTGAATTCCGGGAACGGGATATATATCTAGGGTCCTTTATAGTTACTCCGCCAATAGCATTAGAGTATTACTACTACTATAATAGAGGCACAGTTAATTCGCTTAGCTATCCTAATTTTTACCATCCTTTCTAAGAATTACTAATAGATATAGTTTAAATATAAGTCAATAGGTAATATAGCCGCCTTAGTCTTAAGGATATCTATCGGTATAGCTTTAAAGGCCTTAATAACGGTTCAAAGGTAAGATAATTATTCTATAGTTAATAATTTTATAATACCTTTCGCTACCCTACTAAAGGCAGTAGGGGTATACTATACTCTTACGCTAAAAGCGATAGTAATGCAAATAACCTATATATAGACTAATCGGGCCTCTTTATATTAATATCCCTATATAGAGGCCGCTATTACTATAAGGGCGAGTCGCTACCGCTTAAGCTTTTTAGCTATTTTTATACAGTATTTATACTACTAAAGTTTTTAGTAGATCTTAACCCCTAGGAAATAGGCATACTACTTTAGCTAAATCATTATAATCCTAAATTAGACCGGTATCTCGTCCGCCTTATAAGCATATATAAAATAAATAAGCTTACTCTTTCCTAGGTTAAAATTAAGCCTAATTTACTTAGACCACTCGTTATAAATCGTCTATACCTTTTCGAGTAAGGTCTAAATCTCCCTTATACTCCTCCTATATGCTATAATATTAATATTATTTATAAACCCTAGGGTAATAATAGAGGCTACCTCTTTAAGCCTCTTATAAAGTAATATAATATAGACTAAAAAGAGGATAGGGGAGAGAGGGGACCCTTATAAGACTCTAGTAGTAATAAGTAGGTTATCAGTTAATTTGCCCTTAAAGTAAATTCGCGCTATATAAGAGTTAGTAAAGCCATAAACCTATACTATAATCTATAGTAGTAATCCCTTTTCTAAGAGTAAGTAGGTAAATCGAATATAGTTTACTATATTAAAAGCTATAGATATATTAAGCTAAAAGAGTAAGGCAATCCTGCCGTAATACTATACTATACGAATTATTTCTATAAGAGTACTAAAGGCTATATTTATAGAACGATTAGCTCTATTTCCTATCTAAAGGTCTAAGAGTAGGTTACCCTCCTTAAGGGCAGTAGTAAGCTAATATACTACTATAGCTTTTAGGACTTTACTAATTAGGTTAAATAAAGATATTAATCTCTAGCCTCCTGCTTTAGAGTATTCCTCTAGTTTCTTTCCCAGCTTTCTTAATATAATTATATAGGCCTCTTAGAACTAGGCTAGGTAATACCTAATACAGCAGGACTTATTAAGAAGGTAGGTAAAAGCTATAATTAAAGGGGGGCTATATGCCTTAAGGAATCCTATAGGTAGCCTATCTAGTCTAAAGGCCTTCTAGCTGGCTATATAATAAAGGGTAGTATAGACCTCTTTATATGTAAATCTCTTATATAGTAGGAACTCTATATTAGCGAGTTAGGAAAGGTCGGGTCTAGTATATCCTTAAATATTATATAGGACTAAGGGAAGAAATATTAAGTAAAGACCTATACTTTATTGCTATATATAGTTACTAAGGGGTAGCTAAGGCTGGCGCATTCGAGTAGTAGGATCTCTTTAAACTTAAGGGGGAGGCCGCTATATAATCTGGCCTATTATTCTAGGGACTAAAGGTCTATATTCTATACTATAGCTTTCCTTAATGCCTTTCTCTAAAAGTATTATCGCTTTTCTTATACGACTTAGATTTAAATAGCTCTTACGTCTTAGGCAGCCTTATAGTTTTTAAGGGTATAATATACTACCTACTTTTAGTATGCTTTCTTTATGGCGATAGCGGCTATTTTTATATAGTTATTCTACTACGGTTCTATAGCAGGGGCTCTAGGGGTTTTCTTTAGGGCTATAATATCCGCAATTTCTTAGAATTAGCAAGTAAGCTATTTAGTATATATGTCTATTTCTTCGGGGGAGCTAAATAGGGCCGCAATAGCAGCAGGCATAAAATAGTTTTTAGTTTCTACTTAAGCGAGGTATTAATTAAAGGATTTCTAGCTATTTTTCGGGTAGGCTTTAGCGGCTTATAGGTTACTAGTATCAATATAGATAAGCTATAGGATATAATCAGACCTAATAAGGTCTATATTACTAAGGTACTTAATAGTAAGGTCTTATATAACCTAGGTATAATCTATAGTGCTATTTCTTTTACTTAGCGCTTACTATATAATTTTACTATAGGGGGTTACTAGGCCGAGTCTCTACTATATTATAAGGTTGAAAAGGGTATTAATACTAAGTAAGGTTTTATCTAGGCTATCCTATAAGGGATAGTATATATTAAAGTCCTCGATAAATATACTTTAGGGTCGGAGTAAAAGCCTTATAGGGTCTATAAGGGGGGTAGTCTAATTATATTTATAACCTAAGGAGTAGATAAAGTAAATATCGGTTTTAATAAAGCAGACCTTATACTAATTAGGTCCTTTCTTGGTAGTCTATATACTAGGACTATACCGCTTATAAATATATATTGCCGCTTATCTGCTATAGGCTGCTAATATATACTTACCGAAGCTTAGGCTCGGCAGGGTATAGCTAGGCGCGGCAGGTTCTTAAATTACTATAATATTAGGTTCGCTTTAGTAGTAGAGTATTATTTATATAAAGGAGGTTTTCTTCTATATATTCCAATAGAGGACTAATATTATACGGATAGGCGTATAGAGGTTAGTAGTAGCGGTATATTAGTGGTTATAGTAGAGGCAGAGGTCGGGGCCAGAGTAGGTGCGGGCTCTAGGGCCAATAGGGTCCCAGTCTATCCTAGCATTAGGACCGGTTATAAGAATATAGTAAAAATATAATTCAGTCTAATATTAAACATTCCTCTAGAGATAGAGCCCCCTTAGCTAAAGCAGTAGCTATATTTATATAGGGAGGATCCTCTTAAGATAATACGCTCGATTAGTTCCCTTAGAAGTAAAGCGCTAGCTACTCTATATCGGTTCGGTTCCATAATAGGAGTAGTATTTATAGATATTATAGGAGGCGCTATAAAGAGCCTAGGTCGGCTAGCATAAGAATTCCTAGCTAACTCTTACTATTTATTCGAGGTTCTATAAAGGCAGGACCACGCTAAATATAGGCCTTTATAGTTAAGGTATAACTCTCTTTATCTATAGGAGACTATTAGGCAGGCCTACTCCCCTTCTAAGTGCCTTTCTATACTATATCGGCCGCACCATAAGGCTACTATACAATAGGCCGCAATATATCTAAACTTAAAGCAGTTATAGCATTATTTAGGGTGTAGGGCGTTATTATAAGGTTCAGCTTCGAATATCTCTGCCTAATAGATAATACCAGACTTATAGAGCTTATTAGCGAGATCGATAGAGTTTACGCCTATAATTAGAGGCATATATATAGCGGTCCTATATAAGCAGCAGGGGGAGGCTCTAATAAAGCCTTCTCTATTCGCTTTAGTAAAGTTTTAGCAGATTTTTTTAGTTACAATATTTACTATATAGCTAATAGGGAAATTCTTAATAATAAGACTAAATAAATATTAGTTTAATTCTACCTCCTGCCTAAAGGCGGGTTAGACCTAGGTTATATTAGCAATAAGACTTTTTACTACTTCTTCTATAAAGGTAATAATAGTATCGCCACTATATAGCCTATATACCGCGACCGCGGTATTCCCAATAGTAGCTCTATTAATAGTATCTACAATTTCGACTAGTATTCAGTTATATAAAACCTCGCTAATACTATTGCCTTTAATCAAAATTTCCCTATAGATATATAGCGGGACCGGAAGGGGGGCGATAGTATATTAGGGTGGTATAGTAGCAGCGGCGTATCCTTATACCGCGATATTTACCTAGGTAGTAGCCGGCGCCTATTTTAGGATATCCTAGAGGGCCGATTTAATAGCTTTTTCAATAATCTTTAAAATTATATCGGTAAGGGTGCCAATAGGGTCTAGGGTAGCCTTACCGTAGGCTATATCGGCTATAGTTTTTATAATTTCTTATACTCATCCTAGCACTACTAGGGGGATATAATCCTAAAGCTCTTTTATCGATTTTTTAATTATAATAGCAATAGGTCGCTTCTACTCTTAGGCAGGCTTGGTTTCGGTCTGGTTATACTATATGCTATTCGCGATCGTAATGGTAGGGTTATAGCGGCTATATGTAATACCGCCTTTATTCCCTCTATCGATATCTATTACTTCGTTTGCGCCCGCCGCGCCCACTCCTTAGACGCGATATACTATAGGCGAGGGGGGTAAACGGACGAGAGGAAGCGATTAAGATTATTAGAATTGATTTTAGAGGCGGTTCTGTGCCGCTACCTAGGTGCGGGCGAAATCGCGAAAAATTTTTTTTCTTTACTAGCTGTTATACTATCAGTATGATATTTAGCAATTATTCCTCGTCGAATTAGCGGCAATACTATATAAACTATTTTAGGAACCTAAGAAGAAACCGAATTACTTAAATAGTACTACTAAAAGATCGTAGATTATATCCCAGTAGTTATACTAGGAACTATACGGAATGCTATTACTAGCCTAGTCAATAGTATTAAATATATTAACCGAACTAACCTTACCCCAAACTCGAACCTTATTATAACTAATAATCTAGAAAAAGTTATAAAAAGCGCTATAAATAAAGCTTTTGCCTTAAAGACCCCCTTTAGAATAACCTAGGCTAGTATCGCTACTAAAGACATACTAATAACTATACTACCTAAATTAACTACCCTACTTATACCGCTAAAAATCTACTGCAAAATAATAATTAAAAGAGATAATATTACTAAGAACTTATGATAAAGAATCCCTATTAAGATTATAAAAGCGGTAAATACTACCACCGGAGGTATTAATGCTATAGCAGCCCGCTAACTCTATAGCGGCGATATAATTATTACCTTTATAGAAGCCGCATCCCGCTATATAATAGAAACTATATAGATCCCTCTTATATTTAGTATAGGAGCCGCACTAAATATCTATACCTTTAGTATTATTATTCAAGGATTCTCTATTGAATTCTCTAAGAATATCCCTATTAAAGATATTAAATTAAGCCTAGCCTAAGCTAATAGCCTTAGTATTAGTAGAGTCGCTATAAAGAAACCTTATAAAGAAGCAATAAGAGCCCCCCTAATTATTAGAGTAACTAATATAGAAGTAATAAACCAACTCTATAAGACTAGAGTTATCTACTAAATAGAAATCTTTAAGGCTAAACTATACGATAAAACTATTTATTTACGATAGTACTATTAATGCTTTAAATTTGGATATATCGCGAATTACTATATAGAGATCCTTTGATGCGGATAGTATAGCGCGGAGAAATACCCTAGTAGAGATAAAGACTGCCCTAGTATTATTAGTAATAAAAAAAAGTATTGCCTTAACTATTAGGGATCCTATCCGGCTTAATCTTGATTTTGCCCTATAGTAAACCGGTAATAGGATATTATAAGACAGGCTAATAGTACTAGACTAATATAGTTTGCAAATACTAGTATTTTATTAATGCCTCCCCTCCCTATCTTAGAGGATAGGGGCTATAAATGCTTTATTAGTAACTCCTTAAAAGAGGACTCCTTAAGGAAATAAATCGGTAGACTATATAAAGAAAGCCAAAAACTTTCGCGATTTCGCCCGCATCTAGGTAGCGGTACGCCTCTAAAATCAATTCTAATATTTCTAATCGTTTTTTCTCATCCATTTACCCCCCTTACCTATAGTATATCGCGTCTAAGGAGTGGGCGCAATAGGCGCGAATAAAGTAATAGATATCGATAAAGAAAATAGGGGCAGTATAGCATATAGCCACTATAACCCTAATACTACAATTGCGACTAGTATATAGTGCGACTAGTATATAGTGCAACTAGACCAAAACCGAACCTGCCTAAGGGCGGAAGCAACTAATAGCCGATATTATTATAGATTTTATAAATAAGCTATAGGACTATATTTCTTTAGCGGTACTAGGAAGAGTGCGAGAGGCTATAAACATTATAGTAGAGACCGCCCAGTAAGAGACTGACCCGGGCAATATCTATACCCCTATTAGAACCCTTATATAAACGATTAAAACTATAGTTAATAAGGCGATATAGAACCTCCTAAAGACCGCTATAGCCCCTACTATATAGGCATTTATTACTATATAAAGACTCGCTACCGCTATACTACCCTAATGCAGCCTAGCTCCCTTTGCGGTACCCCCCTATATTTACCATAAAGTCCTTATTAAAGGAAATAGTATTAGCGAAATCCTTTAGAATTATACTCTAATCGAAATCGTTAATGCAGTCAATAGGGCTACTGCTAAGGGAATAGCGGTTGCAGCCTATAGGCTCTATAGTAGTAATATAATTATTACCTTTAAAGAAGAAAAAGTAAAGTATACTATAGATACGACCTAGGTATGCCCTGCCTTTAGCTAAGAGGCAGAATTTAACCGATAATTATTTAGTATTATCGTTAAAAGCTTCCTAACCTATTATACTATAAATACTATAATGGAAGATATACGGTTGAATCTTATTAAAGTTAATAGAAAGGGCTTTACTAAGGTCTCTTTTTGCTGCCTTAGGGGGATTATAATATAAATGCCCCTAATTATAAGGGTAAACTCTATCGACCTCACAAATAAGCTTTATAAGGCTAGTATTATATATTAAATAGAGATATTTGAAGCCGAACCCTATAACGATACGATATACCCCTAACAATATTATAATTACTTTAAATTCGGCTATATTACTGTATATTGCATAGCAGCAGCCTGCTATAGCTATACGACTCTAAATACCATCTAGATAGTAAATAAAGCTGTCTAACTATTATATAGAACTAATGCGAATCCTGCCTTAACTGCTATAGATCTCACCTAGTATAGTCCTACCTCTATAAAATAGCGAATAAGCAATAGGAAAATACTAGAAATTCCTATAGTAAAAGACTAAGGTTCTTCGCCTCGTATATTGTATTAGCTGCGAATACTATCCCTATTATAGATTAGGGCTAATACCGCGCAGCTAATAGGTCTCCCCTACATAAGCCCTCCCTTTAGAAATAAGGCTATCTAGTTAAAAGCATTAATAAGACCTTTTATATTAAGGCCGGAAGTAGTATTACCGCTTTCCTTTAAGCTGCTCCTACTTAAGACTATAGTACGACCGCGCCTATTTTTAGCGCCTAACCTATAGCTACCTTAAATATACCGCCGCTACTAACCCTTATATGACTATCTATATAATAATAGTTTTATACTAGAATATATAAAAGAAAATTACCCTCGTAAGACTGGCACTTGACTATTAGCGCGAGCCTAACGTTATAGCAATCTAAAAACCTACTATACCTGAATAGGCCCCGCTAAGCCCTAGCCTTAGAAGATATATATTAGTATTATATAGCAGGAGAGCAGCAATATATATCTATAAGTAGTATAAACCCAGCATATAGTCTAGCAATAAGGGACTGGATTAGTATAAAATTTCCCTTCTATATATTAATATCTACTCTATCTACTCCCTAGGCTATAAGCTAAATTAGGTAACCCCCTTAATCGCACTTATTAAGCTTTTACCCTATCCTTATAGTGCTTTTATTAGGGACTTCAATATATATTACCCTTTTTAGGATAGTCTAGACCAGACCTTACCTAGTATTAATACCCTTTTTAAACTTATAACCTAATAGTAGCTTAGGCTAGCTACTCTTTGCGGTAAGGTAATAAGGAGGGCCCCTAAAAAGAGAAATAGCATAATTAACTATATATAGGTTATATAAGATATTATAGTCGAATACTTTAGAAATACTAACCTTATAGGGTCTAACTATATCCCTTAGCTTATATATATTAAGACCGGCAATTATTACGCAAAAGCCTCCCCCTTAAAGAATAGCTAGAAGTCCCTTAATTATTACCTTGCTTAAGCTAAAGCAAAAAACCGATTTACTACCTATTATACTAAGGCCCTATTCTATTCCCCTACCGAGATAGATAAATACGCTAAATAGCTTATAGGCTAACTCTAAAGTATTGCTAATATTATAACACTAAAGAGGGCACCTAAAGCTCCTAGTATAAAGCTATAGTAGAACTCCCGCGCTAAGATAGCCTAAATAGTAGCGAAAAAGGCCTACTAAAAATAGGTAGTATATTATACCCTAGAGAATAGGAAACTTTCGCGATTTCGCCCGCACCTAGGTAGCGGCATAGAACCGCCTCTAAAATCAATTCTAACATTTCCAATCGCTTTTTCTCATCCGTTTACCTCCCTTACCTATAGTATATCGCGTCTAAAAAGTAGGCGCAGTAGGCGCAAACAAAGTAATAGATATCAATAAAGGGAATAAGGGCGGTATAGTATATAGCCGCTACAACCCTAATACTACGATCGCGAATAGCATATAGTGCAACTAGACTGAGACTAAACCTGCCTAAAGGCAGAAGCGACTAATAGCTAATATTATCGCAGATTTTATAAAACAGCTATAGGACTATATTCCCCTAGTAGTATTAGGAAGAGTACGAGAGGCTATAAATTTTATAGTAAAGACTGCCTAATAAAAGGCCGACCTAGGTAATATCTATACCCCTATTAGAACCCTTATATAGACGATCGAGACTATAATTAATAAAGCTATATAAAATCTCCTAAAAACTACTGCAGCCCCTATTATATAGGCATCTATTGCGGCATAAGGATTTATAGCCGCTATACTACCCTAATATAGCCTAGCTCCCCTTATAGTACCCCCCTATATCTACTGTAAAGTCCTTATTAAAGGAAATACTATTAGCAAAATCCTTTAGAATTATACCCTAATCAAAATCGTTAATATAGTTAATAGGGCTACTACTAAGGGAATAGCAGTCGCGGCCTATAGGCTCTATAATAATAATATAATTATTACCTTTAAAGAAGAAAAAGCGAAATATACTATAGATATAACCTAAATATGCCCCGCCTTTAGCTAAAAGGCGGAACCTAACCAATACTTATTTAGTATTATTATTAAAAGCTTCCCGACCTATTATACTATAAATACTATAATAGAGGATATCTAGTCGAATCTTATTAAAACTAATAGAGAAGGCTTTATTAAGGTCTCCCTTTACTACCTTAGGGGGACCGTAATATAGACACCCCTAATTATAGGGGTAGACTCTATCGACCTTATAAATAAACTCTATAAAGCCGGCATTATATACTAAGTAGAGATATTTAAAGCTAAACCCTCTAACGATGCTATATACCCTCGCTAGTACTATAATTGCTTTAAATTCGGCTATATTACTATATACTGTATAGTAGCAGCCCGCTGTAGCTAATATAGCTCTAAATGCTACCCAAATAGCAATTAAAGCTGTCCAACTATTATATAGAATTAATGCGAATCCTACCTTAATTATTATAGATCCCACCCGGTATAGTCCCGCCTCTATAAGGTAGCGAATAAATAATAGGAAAAAGCTAGAAATTCTTATAGCGATAGACTGAGGCTCTTCGCCTTATATATAGTATTAAATGCTAATACTATCTTAATCGCAGACTAAGGCCGTTACTATATAGCTAATAGATCTCCCCTATATAAGCCCTCCCCCTGGAAATAAGGCCGCCTAATTAGAAGTATTAATAAGACCTCCCGTATTAAAGCTAATAGTAGTATTACTATTTTCCTCTAAGCCACCCCTATATAAGACCTTAGTGCGACCGCGCCTACCCTAGACGTCTAACCTATAGCTACCTCTAATATACTATTACTACTAACTCCCTTACGACTATCTATATAATAATAGTCCTCTATTAGAATATATAGAAGAAAACCACCCTTATAAGACTAATATTTTATTACTAATGCGAGCCTAATATTATAGCAATCTAAAAACCTACCGCGCTTAAATAGGCCCTACTAAATCCTAGCCTTAAAAGATATATATTAGCAGCCTATAGCGGGAAAATAGCGATATATATCTATAAGCGGCATAGGCCCGGCATATAGTCTAGCGATAAAGAAACTAATTAATATAAGATTTCCCTATTATATACTAATATCTATTTTATTTACTCCCTAGGCTATAAGCTAAACTAGATAACCCCTCTTATTGCACTCGCTAAGCTCCTACCCCGCCCCTATAGTGCCTTTATTAAAGACTTTAATATATATTACCCTCTTTAGGATAGCCTAAACTAAACTTTATTTAGTATTAATACTCTCTTTAAACTTATAATATAATAGCAGCTTAGGCTAGCTACCTTTTATAGTAAAGTAATAAAAAGGGCTCCTAAAAAGAGAAATAGTACTATCGACTATATATAAGTTATACTGGATATTAAAGTTGAATATTTTAGAAATGCTAATCTTATTAGGTCCGATTATATCCCCTAGCTTATATATATTGAGACCGGTAATTACTATATAAAAGCCCCCCCTTTAAAGAATAGTTAGAAGTCCCTTAACTAATACCTTATCTAAGCTAAAGTAAAAAATAGGCTTACTACCTATTATACTAAGGCTTTATTCCACTCCCCTACTAAAATAGATATATATACTAAATAGCTTACTGGTCAACTTTAGAGTATTGCCGATATTGCGGCACTAAAGAGGGCACCTAAAGCTCCTAATATAAAGCGTTAGTAGAACTTTTATGCTAAGATAGCCTAAATAGTAGTAAAAAAGGCCTATTAAAAATAGGTAGTATGCTATACCCTAGAGAACCTTAGCGCCGCTTAAGAAGTAGGAGCGATTTAGTCCTATATTATCTAGGAGGAATAGTATTAGTTATAGCAAGAAGCCTTTAATAAAATAACCGCTTAAAATGCCGACTTATAGTCTTTAGAGAAATAGGCCCGTCTATATAATAGCCTCCCGCCCGAATTAAAAGAGATCCCCCTATTAAAATAAAGTAGTTTAGGCTTAAAAGCAATAATATATAAAGAGAAGGTATAAGTATTCGCCTAATAGTTCTTCCCTATCTCCTAGGCTATTTATAATAATATTCCTAACCTAATATTCCCCTAATTTACTATTACTATATTCCCCCCTATAGACTCTTTTACTTATAAAGAAGTATATACTATATTACGCAATATAATAGGCTGGAAAGTATTAGGCCCCGGAGGGCTTTTAGTAGGATTCCTTAAAGCATATAGCCTTCTACTTATTTAAACCCTTATATTTATTATTATTAAATTACTCTAGGGGGCTATTCTAAGCAGAAATGCCTATCTAGTACTCTAGCAAATAATCCAGAAGGGAAAAACCTAAAGACCGGGGGGAAAACCCTTCCTGCTAGTATAATAATAACGATTGGGAAGTCGGGCCCCCAGGAGGGCCGATAGGTTTCCAGCATATAGGAAGGGTAGGTGCGCTATCGCTTAGGATTATATTTAGCGGCAATACTAAGAAGAGTGCGAGAGCGATCTAGAAAGAGTAGGTCTAGAAAAAGGTAGGTCTAGTATCTATAGGGGAGAAGTGGTCCTAGGTCGGTATACTATAAATCGAAAGTGAAGTAGAGGTTATATAGGCGGGGCAGCGCCGGCTATATAGCATGCGCGCCGGCTGCGCGGTATATATATTACGCAGGGGTATTAGAGTAAGAGTGAGGGAATTTTCTATTATTAGGGCTATATCGGCAGCGAATCGGCTGTAGGGGGGGTGCTTAGTAGAAGGCAAGCGGTATTAAGTCGGGGGTTAGAGTAAGCCGAGTATAAAGAGAGGGCGTAAAGGCCTCTAATCGGGCGAAGATATAAAGATATAGGTGCCCCCCGACTTTTTAATCCTTTTTTCTTCTTTTTTATAAGGCTATTATTTTTTCTATATATAATCCCCTTAAGCCCCGTTCTTTAGCGCTATAGAGATAACGCTAACCTATGCGATAGGGCGATAATAATAGCAGCAGCAGCAGCAACAGCAATAGTAATAACAATAGCAGCAGCGGCAGCATTAGCATTAACAGCAGCAATAGCAGCAGCAGTAGCAGCTATAGCAGTAGTAATAATAATAGCAGCAGTAGTATACTAAAGAAGTCAGCATCTTTAGATAAAAGGGTAGGTATTACCTACTCCCGCCGTATTAGTATTACTAACCTGTCTTTATTAGCCTGGCGAACTATAAGGCTAGCCTTACGATTCTTACCTAATATAAGCCGAAGACCCTAAATATTATTATTATTTTTAATAAGGTAGGACCCGACCGACCGACCCTTAATCCGACTAATATTCGAACGATAGTAATATAATATAATACCCTTTAGGGCCTAAGGCAATATATTTCGTATATACTATAATAGGGAAGACCTACTGCCTCTTTAAATAGACTCTTAAGAACTAGGAGTTTATTTATACCCTCCTAAGTGCCTAGGAGATACTAGCCGCAGGGGGAGAAATATATATAAGGTATAGAGGCTTCATAAGGTAGGTGCTAATATAAATAGGTCGATAATTATCACGCCCTTTAGTTAAGGGCGCGGTAAGTATCGACCGCCTATAGTAGGGGGAAGGCTGCAATAGCGGCAATAATAATAAAGGGGAGTATTGCTCTTAAGGTGACCTAAGAGGCGCTAAACCTTAAAGAGTATAAAATAGAGGCATTAGAGGGCATCTAGGCTATATTAAAGTTATTTATCTCTTAAGGGTAGAAAAGGTCTATAAAGGGGGAGGGGGAGAGGGAGGGAAAGGAAGGGGGGCTATTATAAGGGCTGGCAAGGGAGGGGGAAAGGAAAAAGAAGGGGGATATTAATATCGACATTATAACTTTAGAATAGCTTAAAATTAATCGCTTTTTTCTGCCTACTATATCTCCTTTTTTTCGCATTAGGTTATTATTATTAGATATTAAGGGCGGTATTAGGCGGTCGGGGTTAGCCTAAGACCTCTATAGGGGTAGGTCTTTAGAGTAATTAGGCGAGTTAGAACTAGTCGAGATAGTTAAGGCTAAAGATCTAGTATATAAGTCAATAGGTAAGGCTTAGCTTATTAAAGGCGATAGGGATCCTTTAGTAGTTTTAAAAGAGGCTTAGGCTAATCCTATACAGCTATTAGCGCTATTATTTATATTTTAGGCAAGAGAGGATTAGATAATAATAGTCTTTAGGGGCCTCCCCGTATCGATAGAAAAGTAAAGGTATAATAGGGACTTAGTATTAATAAAAGAAGGAGTTTAATCCGATCTTTTCTATATAAAGCTAGATAAGTATAGCCGATTTATATTTAAAAAGGCTATTATAGAGCTTAATTATTATAGCTATAGATTAGAAGTCTAGGGCCTTTTCTACCGCTATAGGCCTATATCGCTATTATTTTACTCTTACGGCGGCTTAATATTTAGACTACCTAGCAAGCTACTCCTTTGCTAGGTATTCTTTAGCTATTAGCTACTATAGGTTAAGATTTAGGAATAGGATATATATCTAAGGTCCTTTATAGTTACTCTGCCGGCGGTATTAGAGTATCGCTACTACCGCTATAGAAGTATAGTTAATTCTTTCGGCTATCTTAATCTTTACTATCTTTTCTAAAAATTACTAGTAGATATAGTTTAGGTATAAGTCGATAGGTAGTATAGCCGCTTTAATCTCGAAGATATCTATTAGTATAGCCTTAAAGGCCTTAGTAATAGTGCGAAGGCAAAATAATTATTCTATAGTTAGCGATTTTACGATACTTTTTACTACCCTACTAGGGGCGGTAGGGGTATATTATACTCCTATGCTAAAGGCAATAGTAGTGCAAATAACCTATATATAAACCAATCGGGCTTCCTAATACTAATATCCCTATATAGAGGCTGCTATCGCCATAAGGGCGAGTCGCTACCACTTAAGCTTTTTAGCTATTTTTGCATAGTATTTATACTATTAAAGTTTGCAGTAGATCTTAACTCCTAGGAAGCAGGTATACTGCTTTAGCTATATTATTATAGTCTTAAATCGGATTAGCGTTTTATCTGCCTTATATATATATATAAAATAGATAAGCTTACTCTTCCCTAAGTTAAAATTAAGCCTAATTTGCTTAAACTACTTATTATAAATCGTCTATGCCTTTTCGAGTAGGGCCTAGGTCTTCTTTATACTCCTCCTATATACTATAATATTAGTATTATTTACGAACCCTAGGGTAATAATAAAAGCTATTTCTTTAAGCCTCTTATAGAGTAGTATAATATAAACTAAAAAGAGGATAAAAAAGAAAAAAAACCCTTATAAGACCTTAGTATTAATAAATAGGTTATTAGTTAATTTGCCCTTAAAGTAGATTTACACTATATAAGAGTCGGTAAAGCTATAGACCTATATCGCGATTTATAGCAATAGTCCCTTTTTTAATAGTAGGTAGATAAATCGAATATAGTTTACTATATTAAAGGTTATAGATATATCGAGCTAGAGGAGTAAGGCAATCCTACTATAGTACTATATTATATAAACTATTTCTGTAAGAGTATTAAGGGCTATATCTATAGAGCGATTAGCTTTATTTCCTATCTAAAGGTCTAAAAGTAGGTTGCCCTCTTTAAGGGCAATAATAAGCTAATACGCTATTATAGCTTTTAGGATTTTACCGATTAAATTAAATAAAGATATTAATCTTTAGCCTCCCGCTTTAGAGTATTCTTTTAGTTTCTTTCCTAACTTTCTTAAAATAATTATATAAGCCTCCTAAAATTAGGCTAGGTAATACCTAATACGGCAGGACTTATTAAAAAGGTAGGTAAAAGCTATAATTAAAGGGGGGCTATATACCTTAAGGAATCCTATAGGTAGCCTATCTAGTCTTAGAGCCTTTTAGCTAGCTATATAGTAAAAAGCGGTATAGACCTCTTTATATATAAATCTTTTATATAGCGGGAACTCTATATTAGCGAGTTAGGGGAAGGTCGGGTCTAATATATCCTTACATATTATATAAAATTAAAGGAAAAAATATTAAGCGAGGATTTATACTTTTTCGCTATATATAGTTACTAAAGGGTAATTAGGGCTAGCGCGCTTAAATAATAGGATCTCTTTAGACTTAAAGGGGAGGCTAGTATATAATCTAGCCTATTATTCTAAGGACTAAAGGTCTGCATTCTATACTATAGCTTTCCTTAATACCTCTCTCTAGGAGTATTATCTCTCTTTTTATATAATCTAGGTTTAGGTAGCTTTTACATCTTAAGTAGCTCTATAGTTTTCAGGGGTATAGCATAATACCTATTTTTAGTATACTTTCTTTGCGGTAATAGCGGCTATTTTAATACAATTATTCCACTATAGTTCTATAGTAGGGGCTCTAAGGGTTTTCTTTAAGGCTGCAATATCTATAATCTCTTTAAATTAATAGGTAAGCTATTTAGTATATATATCTATTTTATTAAGGGAGCTAAGCGGGGCTATAGTAGCAGTAAGCGTAAGGCGGTTTTTAGCTTCTGCCTAAGTGAGGTATTAATCGAGAGATTTCTAGCTATTTTTTAAGGGGGCTTAAGCGGCTTATAAGTTATTAGTATTAATACGGATAAGCTATAGGATATAATCAGACCTAATGAAGTCTATACTACCGAAATACTTAATAGTAAGGTCTTATATAACCTAGGTATAATTAATAATGCTATTTCTTTTACTTAGCGTTTACTATATAATTTCGCTATAGGGGGTTATAAGGCTAAGTCTCTACCGTATTATAAGGTCGAAGAGGGTATTAATACTAAATAAAGTTCTATCTAGGCTATCCTATAGGGGATAGTATATATTAAAGTCCCTAGTAAATGCACTTTAGGGATAAGGCGGGAGCCCTATAAGGTCTATAAGGGGGGTAGTCTAATTATATTTATAGCCTAAAGAGCAAATAGAGTAAATATTAGTTTTAAAGAGGCAGACCCTATACTAATTAGGTCTTTTTTTAGTAGTCTATATACTAAGGCCGTACCACTTATAGATATATATTGCTACTTATCTATAATATACTACTAATATATACTTATTAAAGCTTAGGCTCGGTAGGGCTCGGCTAGGTATAATAGGTTCTTAGATCGCTATAATATCGGGTTCGCTTTAATAGTAAAATATTATTTATATAAAAGAGGTTTTCTTCTATATATTTTAATAGAGGACTAATATTATGCGGATAGACGCATAGGGGTTGGTAGTAGCGATATATTAATAGTTATAGTAATATTAGAGGTCGAGGCTAAGGCAGGTATAAGCTCTAGGGCCGATAGGGGCTTAATCTATCCTAATATTAGGGCCGGTTATAAGAACGCGATAAGGGTATAATTTAGTCTAATATTAAATACTTTTCTAAAGATAGAGCCCCTTCAGCTTAATCTAAAGCGGCAGCTATATTTATATAGGGAGGATCCTTTTAATATAATATACTCGATAGGTTCCTTTAGGGGTAAAATACTAGCTACTTAGTATTAGTTCTGCTCTATAATAGGGGTGGTATTTATAGATATTATAAGGGGCGCTATAAAAAGCCTAAGTCAGCTAATATAAAAATTCCTAATAGACTCCCACTATTCGTTTAAGGTTCTATAAAAGTAAAATTATATTAAGTATAATCCTTTATAATTAAAGTATAACTCCTTTTATCTATAGGAGACTATTAGGTAGGCCTACTCCCCTTCTAGATACTTTTCTGTATTATATTAGCTATACCGTAGGGCCACTATACAATAGGCGGCAATATATCCAAACTTAAAGCAATTATAGCATTATTTTAGGTATAAAGCATTATTATAGGGTTCAGCTTCAAATATCTCTACCTAATAGATAATATTAGACTTATAAAGCTTATTAGCGAGATCAATAGAGTTTATACCTATAATTAAAGATATTTATATAGTAATCCCGCGCGGGTAGTAAGGGGAGGCTCTAATAAAGCCTTTACTATTCGCTTTAATAAGGTTTTAATAGATTTCTTTAGTTGCGATATTAGCTATATAGCTAGTAGGGAAACTCTTAATAATAAGGCTAAATAAGTATTGGTTTAATTCCGCCTCCTGCCTAAAAGTAAGTCGGACCTAAATTGTATCGGCGATAAGATTTTTTGCTATTTCTTTTATAAAAGTGACGATAGTATTACTACTATATAGCTTATATGCCGCGACCATAGCATTCCTAGTAGTTACTCTATTAATAGTATTTACTATTTCGACCGATATTTAGTTGTATAAAACCTTATTAATACTATTGCCTTTAATCAAAATCTCCCTATAGATATATAGTAAGACCGGAAGGGGAGTGATAGTATATTAGGGTGGTATAATAATAGCGGCGTATCCTTATGCCGCGATATTTGCCTAGGTAGTAGCTAGTACTTATTTTAGGATATCCTAGAGGGCCGATTTAACTGCTTTTTTAAAAGTCTTTAAAATTATATTAGTAAAAGTGCTAATAGGGTCTAGAGTGGCCTTACCGTAGGCCGCATCGGCTATAATTTCTATAATTTCTCGCATTTATCCTAGCACCGCTAGGGGGATATAATCCTAGAGCTCTTTTATTAATTCATTAATTATAACGGCAGTAGGTCGCTTCTATACTTAGGCAGGCTCGGTCTCGGTCTAGTTATACTACGTACTATTCGCGATTATAGTAGTTAGGTTATAGCGGCTATATATAATGCCGCCCCTATTCCCTCTGTCGATATCTATTACTTCGTTCGCGCCTGATATGCCTACTCCCTGGATGCGGTGTGCTATAGGCGAGGGGGGGTAAATAGACGAGAAAAAGCGATTGGGAATATTAGAATTGATTTTCGAGGCGGTTCTATGCCGCTACCTAGGTGCGGGCGAAATCGCGAAAGTTTTCAATTTTAAACCCTTATATACCTCCTTAATAAAATATACTATATTAGGTATTATCCGGCCTAATTCTAGGAGGCTAAAGTAATAGTATTATAAAAGCCTAAGAAAAAGCCTAAGAAATACTTAAAGGTAAAAGGATAGAGATTAATATTGCTATTTAATCTAATAGGGAAGGTTATAGAAGCTTTAATCGTAAAGCGGCTTATTACTGCCCTTAAGGAGGGCAACCTCCTCCTAGACCTTTAAATAGGTAATAAAGCAAACCGGTCAACTAATATAATATTAAATATACTAGTTAAGATTATAATTACGATTTAGTACTATAGTGGGATCGCCTTACTCCTCTAATTAGATATATTAGCGGCATTTAATATAATTAATTATACCCGCTTTATCTACCTACTTTTTAATAAAGGGCTTTCGCTATAGCTTATAATATAGGTATACAGCTTTACCGACTTGCGAATAGTATAAATCTACTTTAAGGGATAGCTCATAGATAAATTATTAATTATTATTAGGGTATTATAAGGGTCTTTTTTCTCCTTTATCCTTTTCCTCGTCTATATTATGCCGCTCTATAAGAGGCTGCAAAAAGTAGCCTTAACTATTATACTTAGCTTTACTAATAATATAAATATTATAGCCTACGGGAGAGATATAAAAGAGATAAAGGCGCTACTTAAGAAAGTATAACTTATCTATAATAGCTAGTCTAAATAAGCCGGACTTAACTTTAACTTTAGTAAAAGCAAGCTTATCTACTTTACCTATATATATAAGGCGGATAAGACTAAGGTATAGCTTAAGTCTAGCTGAAGTAGTATATTAGATTCCTAGGAGTCGAAATCTACTATAAGCTAAAATAAAGGGAATACCGTATTAAAATTATAAAAAAACTCGAGCGGTAACAATTCGCACTTACAATAATAATAGCCTTAACCTAAGGCTAATAATACTGGGAAGCATGCCTAATCTATATATAAGTTATCTAGACCTCTATAGCTTTCGGCATAGGGGTATAATATACCCCTACTACCCCTAGAGGAGTAGTAAAAGGTATCGCGAAATCCCTAGCTATAGAATAGTCAGCCTACCTTCGTATAATTACTAAGGCCTTTAAGGCTATACCGCTAAATACCCTTAAGACCGAGGCAGCTATACCCCTAATTAACCTCTATTTTAACTATATTTATTAGCAATTCTTAGAAAAAATGGATAAAATAGGTATAACTAATAGGATTAACTATACATTAGTAGTAGTAGCGGCGATACTCTAATACTAATAAAAGAAAGGCTACTAAAGACCCCCTGCCTATATACTATTCCCCGATCCTAACCTTAGCTAACTCCTAGCCAAAAAGCAATTAATAAAAGATTAGTATAACTAATAATAAAGCAATCGGGTAATAGTAAAGGCAAGATACCCCTAGTATAAGACCCTAGCGGCCGAAAGGGCATTAGACTTCTAATCTATAGCAAAAATAACTCGATTATATAAAAGCCTATAAAAGCATAAGTTAGTAATATTTACCTAACTCTATATAGAAAAAATCGGCTTTAATTCCTTCCTCTGTCTTTAATAAGTACCTTAAGTACTATTACCTTTCTACTGCTATAGGGAAGGCCTAGAAGACCTCTATTATATTATCTTCTCCTACCTAATATACTATAGATAAAGGCATATACTCTTTAGATCTAGTTTTAGCCTTAGCCTGCTTTGCAATTAATATAATATATCTATTGCACTTAATAAACCACGCCTTATATAGACGATCGCCTACTAGATATTTAGTATTACTAATTTAATTAATTCCGGCTCGCCTAATCCCTCTAATATAATATAGCTAAAGGAGCTACTAAATACCCTTATATAGCCCCTATATAATATTTATAGTAATCCCGCAGTAGGAATAAGGAGCCCTAAAAATAAGCAAATCTCTTAAGCCCTATAGGCTAAAATTAGTTAATAGTTATTATTTTAGTATTAAAGGTATCCTCCTTCCTTTCCCCCTTTTTACTCTCTTTATTACCCTCCCCCTTTTTATCCCTATTATCTTTAGTTTGCTCCCCCTCTAAAGCCCCCTCCCCCCCCTTTTAGGCTAGGAAAACCTATAACAATATAGCAATATCCTCTTAGGTATAAGCCTATCGTTTTAAGGTAAAAACCTTCCTTTCTTTAAGGTCTAATATCTCCCGGGTTGCTTTAAAAGCACTAAAGCCCCCTACTACTATTACTGCTATTATTACCGCTGCCTAATTATACCCTTAAGAGGCAGATGCTTATTTAGCCCTCTACTAGAGGGCCTTATAGTCTTCTACCTAAAGGCAAAAATAATTAGCTAATAACTTATACCGTATATAAATCGAAAACGTACCTTTATCCCCCTGGTAATAATCTCTTATACATCTAAGAGTTCTTATATTAAGACCTAGTTCCTAAGTCCTTTCTAAGGGTATATATATCTTGCCCGTTAAGGCGTAGGGATAGTAGACTATATCGGTCCCTACCTATATTAGCCTCGCTAGAGAGTAGGTATAACCCAGTCTATACTTTATTAGCTGCAGTATCTATATTTGGGATCCTTTAAGCGCGTTAGATATAGCCCGTAAGGCTATACGTATAATTTGCTGGGCTATTATATAAGGGTCAGCTATGGTACTACCGCGCGTAAGATCCACACTCACCCCTTTATCTAGTATTGCCGACCGCTTAGGCATCTTTATTCTTACTATTATTATTCTTATTATTATTATTATTGCTACTACTATTATTGCTGCTGCTACTGCTATTCTACTAATAGGGTTAGCACCGGCCCTATACCGCGATAGAGGGGTTATTATATATTTTAAAATTAGCGTTATAGAGGAAAAGAAGAAAAGAAGAAAAGGCACTAAATCGGGGGGCATTACTAACCTATATATTAATATAATGCCTAAGGCCGCCTACTTCTATCTTTAGAGTTAGCTTACTTTCTCTTCTAACTAAAAAATTAATATATACCGAGAAGCGCCTAGGCTACTATAGATGCATGCCCGGCGAGAATACGCCTATCGTAAGCGCGCTACTAGCCCTACCCCCCTGGCTTTACCCTCCCCTTATTTCTCATTCGATAAGACTACTAACCCAGACTTAATATTCCGGGACTTCTCACTCGCACTCTTCCTATATAATACTACTAGATATAGTCCTAAGCGGTTGCATACCCTACTCTCTTACGCACTAGATACCCGCCGCCCTTACTGCAGGGCGATAAAAAGCAGTAATTAAAAATGTAGGAAGGGTTTTCCTCCCAGCTACTAGGTTTTTCCTTTCCGAATTATCTTTATAGAAGTACTAAATAGGTTATTTAGCTCTAAATAGCCTCTAGCGTAATTTAATAATAATAATATACCCTAGAGAATCTGAATACTACTTAAAAAGCAGGAGCGACTTAGTCCTATATTATATAGGAGGAATAGTGCCAGTTATAGTAAAAAGCCCTTAATAAAGCTATTGCCTAGAATGCCGATCTATAGTCCCTAGAGAAATAGGCCTATTTATATAGTAGCCTCCCGCTTAAATTAAGAGAGATCCCCCTATTAGAATAAAGCGGCTTAAGCCTAAAGACAATAATACATAAGGAAAAGGCATAAGTTTTCACTAAACGATTCTTCTTTACCTTATAAGCTACCTATAATAATATTCCTAATCTAATATTCCCCTAGCTTACTAATACTATATTCCCCCTTACCGACTCTTTTACCTATAAAAAGGTATATATTATATTACGCAATATAGTAGGCTAGAAAGCATTAGGCCCCAATAGGCTCCCAATAGGATTCCTTAAAATATATAGCCCTCTACTTATTACCGTTCTTATATACCTCCTAAATAAGATATACCGTATTAGGTACTATCTAGCCTAATACCGGGAGGCTAAAGTAATAGTTTTATAAAAACTAAAGAAAAAGCTAAAAGAATACTCTAAAGTAAGAAGATAAAGACTAATATCGCTATTTAACCTAATAGGAAAGGTTATAAAAGCTATAGTTGTATAGCGGCTTACTATTACTCTTAAAAAGGATAATCTCTTTCTAGACTTTTAAATAGGTAATAAGGTAAATCAATTAGCTAATATAGCACTAAGCATATTAATCGAAATTATATATATAACCTGGCACTATAGTAAGGTCGCCTTACTATTTTAATTAGATATTTTAGCTGCATTCGATATAGTTAATTATACCCGCCTTATTTATCTACTATTAGAAAAAGGGCTCCTGCTATAGCTAGCGGTATAAGTATACGGATTTACCGACTTGCAATTAGCGCGAATCTACTTTAAGGGGCAACTCATAGATAAACTACTAATTACTATTAAGGTCCCTTAAGGGTCCCCTCTCTCCCTTATCCTCTTCCTTATCTATATTATACTACTCTATAAGAGACTATAAAAGGTTATATTAATTATTATATTAAGCTTCGCTAATAATATTAATATTATAGCCTATAGAAGAGATATAAGGGAGACTAAAGTACTATTCGAAAAAGTATAGGCTATCTGCAATAATTAGTCTAAATAAGTAGGACTAAATTTCAACTTTAGTAAGAGTAAGCTTATCTATTTTACTTATATATATAAGACGGACGAGACCCGGGCTAGGAAAACCCGCAACGATACGGCGATATCCTCTTGGGCGCGGGCCTGTCGTTCTAAGGCGAGGACCTTCCTTTCTTTGAGGTCTAATATCTCCCGGGTTGCCCCGGGAGCGCTAAGGCCCCCTACCGCCGCCGCTGCTGCTACTACCGCCGCCTAACTACGCCCCCGAGAGGCAGACGCCTATTTAGCCCTCTACTAGAGGGCCTTATAGTCGTCTACCTAAAGGTAAAGATAGTCAGCCGGTGACCTGCGCTATATATAAATCGAAAACGCACCTTTATTCCCCTAGTAATAGTCTCCTATGCGTCTAGGAGTTCTTATATTAGGACCCGGTTCTTAGGGGTCCTTTCTAAAGGTATATATATCTTGCCCGCTAGGGCATAAGGATAGTAGGCCGTACTAATCCCTATTTATATTAGCCTCGCTAGAGAGCGGGTACGATCTGGTCTATATTTTATTAGCTACGGCATTTATACTTAGGATCCTCCAAGCGCGTTAGATATAGCCCATAAGGCTATACGTATAGTTCGCCGGGCTACTATATAAGGGTCAGCTGCAGTTCCGCTGCGCATAAGATCTATACTTACCCCCTTATCTAGTATTGCTAACCGCTTAGGCATCTTTATTCTTATTATTATTGTTCTTATTATTATTATTATTGCTGCTACTATTGTTGCTGCTGCTGCTATTGTTCTGCTAATAGGGTTAGTACCGGCCCCGTACTGCGATAGAAGGGTTATTATATACTTTAAAATTAGCGCTATAGAGGAAAAGAAGAAAAGAAAAAAAGGCACTAAGTCGGGGGGTATTGCTGACTTATATACTAATATAGTGCCTAAGGCCGCCTGCTTTAACTATTAGAATTAGCTTACTTTCTCTTCCAATTAAAAAATTGATGTATATTAAGAAGCGCCTGGGCTACTATAGACGCGCGCCTGGTAAGAATACGCCTATTGCGAGCGCGCTGCTGGCCCTACCCCCCTGGCTTTACCCTCCCCTTACTTCTCACCCGATAAGACCACCGACCTAGACCCGATATTCCGGGACTTCTTACTCGCACTCTTCCTATGCAATACCGCTAGATATAGTCTTAAGCAATTGCATATCCTACTCTTTTACACACTAGATATCTACTGCCCCTGCTGCGGGGCGTTAAAAAGTAGAAATCAAGAATATAGGAAGGGTTTTCCTCCCGGCTATTAGGTTTTTCCTTTCCGAATTATCTTTATAGAAGTACTAGATAGGTTATTTAGCTCTAAATAGCCTCTAGCGTATTTTAATAATAATAAATAAGGCGGACGAGATCCTAATATAACTTAGGACCACTATAATATAGCCGAAATAGTATATTAGATTCTTAAGGGTCGAAATCTACTATAAGCTAAAATAAAGGGAATACTATATTAAAATGTAACGATATGGCCCAATTGGGCCCTAAGCGGGTGTCTGCGCATATCGCTAGGTAAAAACCTACTCTTCTGCCTAACCGTTAGACCAGACAAAAGAGTACGTATTATACCAAGTTACCATACTTGGTATAATTGACACCTATATCCCTTTGGCATTATGCTGCGCGCATACTTAAGCTTGCCCTTAGTATGATACGGGCGTAGCCCGAATTCTTAACATAGCTCCCCTCTCCGCAGCCGGCTATATGATACCACGCACCCCCTAGAGGCTAATAGTATATCCTCTATAAGCCCAGATGAAGAGCCCGCTGTACGCACCAAATACGGGATTTGAACCTGTGATCTTAGGTAACTTAGTACAAATATAACGATATGGCCCAATTGGGCCCTAAGCAGGTGTCTGCGCATATCGCTAGGTAAAAACCTACTCTTCTGCCTGACTGTTAGACCAGACAAAAGAGTACGTATTATACCAAGTTACCATACTTGGTACAATTGACACCTATATCCCCTTGGCACTATGCTGCGCGCATACTTGAGCTTGCCCTTAGTATGATACGGGTGTAGCCCGAATCCTTAATATAAAATTATAAAAAAATTTAAGCAATAGCGACTCGCGCTTATAGTAATAATAGCCCCCACCTAGGGCTATTAATATTAGGAAGTATGCCTAATCTATATATAGGTTATCCGAACCTTTATCGCTTTTAGCATAAGGGTATAGTATACTCCTACCGCCCCTAGAGGGGTAATAAAAGATATCGCAAAATCCTTAGCTATAAAATAATCAGCCTACCTCTATATAGTTACTAAAGCCTTTAAGGCTATACCGCTAAATACCCTCAAGACTAAGGCAATTATACCCCTAATTAACCTCTATCTTAATTATATCTATTAGCGGTTCCTTAAAAGAATAGCTAAAATAGGTATAACCGATAAGATTAATTGTATATTAGTAGCGGTAATAGTAATACTCTAATGCCGATAAAGGAAGGGTAATTAAAGACCCCTAGCTTATACCCTATTTCCTAACCTTAACCCCTATTAGCTCTTAGCCGAAAAAAGACTAATAAAAGATTAGTATAATTAATAGTAAAGTAATTAAGTAGTAGTAAAAGCAAAATGCCCCTAGTATAAGACCTTAGTAGCTAAAAGGGTATTAGACTTCTATTTTATAGTAAAAATAACTTAACTATATAAAGGCCTATAAAAATATAAATCGGTAATACTTATTTAACTCTATATAGAAAAAATCAGCCTTAACTCCTTCTTCTACCTTTAATAAATTCTTTTAATATTATTACCTCTCTACTATTATAGGGAAGGCCTAAAAGACCTTTATTATATTATCCTCTCCTACTTAAAGTATTATAAATAAAGGTATATACTTCTTAAGTCCGATCTTAGCTTTAGCTTACTTTATAACCAATTTAGTATATCTATTATACTTAATAAATTATACTTTATATAAACAATCGCTTACTAAATACTTAATATTGACCGATTTAATTAATTTTAGTTCGCCTAATCCCTTTAATATAGTATAGCTAAAGGCACTATTAAATACCCCTATGCAGCCCCTATATAATATTTATAGTAATCCTATAGTAGGAACGAAGAGTACTAAAAATAAATAAATCTTTTAGGCCCTATAGGCCGAAACTAGTTAATAGTTATTATATTAGCAGTAGGGATATTTTCCCTTTTTTCCCCTTTTTTGCTTTCTTTACTATTTTCCCCCTTTTTATCTTTAGTCTACTCCCTTTCTAAATCCCCCTCTCCCTCCTCTTAGGCTAAGAAAACCTATAATAATATAGCAATATCCTCTTAAGTATAGGCCTATTATTTTAAAGTAAAGACCTTCCTTTTTTTAAGGTCTAATATCTCCTAGGTTACCTTAGGAGTACTAAGGCCCCTTATTACTATTACTACTACTACCGCCGCCTAATTATACCCCCGAGAGGCAGATACCTATTTAGCCCTTTACTAAAGGGCCTTATAGTTATCTACCTAAAGGCAAAGATAGTTAGCTAGTAACTTACGCTATATATAAATCGAAAACGCATTTTTACCCCCTAGCTACTATCTCTTATACATTAAAGAGTTTTTATATTAAGACCTAATTCCTAAGGATCTTTTCTAGGGGTATATATATTTTGCCTACTAAAGCATAAGGATAATATGCCATACTAATCCCTACCTATATTAGCCTTACTAGAGAGTAGGTACGACCCGGCCTATATCTTATTAGCTATAATACTTATACTTAGGATCCTCTAAGCGCATTAGATATAGCCCGTAAGGCTATATATATAGTTCTCCGGGCTATTATATAAAGGTTAGCTATAATTCCGCCGCACATAAGACCCGCACTTACCCCCTTATCTAATATCGCCGACCATTTAGGCATTTTTATTCTTGCTATTATTATTCTTATTATTATCGTTATTGCTACTACTATTATCGCTACTACTACTGCCGTTCTACTAATAGGGTTAGCACCAGCTTTATACCGCAATAGAGGGGTTATTATATACCTTAAAATTAGCGCTATAGAAGAAAAGAAGAAAAGAAAAAAAGGCACTAAATCGGGGGGTATTACTAACCTATATATTAATATAATACCTAAAGCTGCCCGCTTTAACCTTTAGAATTAGCTTATTTCCTCTTCCGACCTAAAAACTAATGCATACCGAGAAGCGCCTAGGCTACTATAGATATACGCCTGGCGAAAATATACCTATCGTAAGCGTGCCGCTAGCCTTACCCTTCTAGCTTTACCCTCCCCTTACTTCTCGCCCAATAAGACTACTGACCTAGACCTAATACTCTAGGACTTCTCGCTCGCACTCTTCCTATATAATACCGCCAGATATAGTCCTAAGCGGTTATACACCCTACTCTCTTATATACTAGATACCCGCTGCCCCTGCTGCGGGGCAATATAAAATAGAAATTAAGAATGTAGGAAGGGTTTTCCTCCTAGCTACTGGGTTTTTCCTTTCTGAATCATCTTTATAGAAGTACTAGATAGGTTATTTAGCTTTAAAATAGCCTCTAGCGTAATTTAATAATAATAATATAAAGAAAGTCTTATCGCCCCTAAGAGAAATAATAGTAGTAGTAATATTACCGTATTTTTTTAACCCGACCTATCCGAGCCTACTGCTATTAATGCACAAAAGCCCTAACCTCCTAGCCCTAAGGCTAATAATAGAGGTATTCTACTAGAATATATAAAAGAAATTACTGCTAGTATACCTTGCCTTTAACTACAAATTAAGTATTAGCATAGAGGTATAAGAAATATAGCAGCAAGAAAAGATTGATATTGTATAGAATGCGTAATTGCACTCTTGCAAACCTATGCACAGCTGCGTGCAGCTGGCTAAAGTTAGTACGCAGTTATTTGCGTGTATAATAAAAGGGGGAAATAGCTGGCAATCCGTCGGATTAGCTGGTAATTTGTCGGCGTGCAGCTGGCAATAAATGCATGCAAATAATAGTCTAAGAGAAATAGATAAAATAAAATAGATAAAATAAAACGATTTTACTGGGTGCAAACCGGGCTCATAACTGTTAAACGGTTTTTTGCCTGCTAAGATAATGCAGTATGCAAAGGATAAAGGCAGTGGAATGGTAAAATCGCAGTAAGGTAAAGGCATAAATAAGATACGAGACTAATGCGTAGGGAGAATCTAATGTGAATTAATTGTGCATACTTGCTTGCGTGCATCTATACTTCCTTCCCACTATTTAGGTAGGAATATCTAGGGATTTAAATACATAAAAGTCTAATATAGAATATCCCTAGTAAAATCAATCTGACGTGAATATCGTGACTATACTGTGATATTATAGATATGTGGCGAAATATGCATTTATAGTGCATCGAGATTTGCGACGATAAAATAGTGTAATCAATTTATAATGCATTATATATTTGCGTATAACGGAATATGTATAAGTACTAGGTACTCAACTTTACTAGCAGCCGTCATATAAATATAAGTACTGAAAACTTAATATCTTTTCAATCTGATGATGCGGCGATGCGTAAAAATTATCGGCGATCAATATCCAAAAATAATAAAATAAAATAACAATAAATAATTTCATTCTAACACTAAAGCCCCCTACTATAGGAGCACTCTAGAGCTATAACCCCCCTTTTAATAAAACTAAAAAACTTAGCTAAAAGAGCAATTTAGACTATAGGAATTATTATACGCATTATCAGAATGAAATTATTTATTGTTATTTTATTTTATTATTTTTGGATATTTATTGCCGACAATTCTTATGCATCGCCGCATCATCAGATTGAAAAAAAGTATTAAGTATTCAGTACTTATATTTATATGGCGGCTGCTAGTAAAGTTCAATACCTAATACTTACACATATTCCCTTACGCGCAAATGTATAATACACTACAAATTAATCACACCACTTTATTGTCGCAAATCTCGATGCACTACAAATGCACATTTCGCCACATATCTATAATATCACAGTATGGTCACGATATTCACATCAAATTGATTTCACTAGGGATGTTTTATATTGGAATATTATGTATTTAAATCCCTAGATATTCCTATCCAAATAGTGGGAAGAAAGGAGCATAGATATATACACGCAAACAAGAATGCAGAATTAATGCACATTAGATTATCCCTACGCTTTAGTCTCGTATCTTATCTATGCCGTTACTTTACCTTACTGTGATTTTACTATTCTACTGTTTTATCCTTTGCATAATGTATTATCTTAGCAGGCGAAATTCGTTTAACAGTTATGAGCCTGGTTTGTACCCGGTAAATCGCTTTATTCTATCTATTTTATCCTATCAATTTCTCTCAGACTATTATTCGCATGCATTTATTGCCAGCTGCATGCCGACAAATTACTAGCTAGTCCAATAGATTACTAGCTGCTTTCCCCTTTTTATTATATACGCAAACAACTGCGTACTGACTTTAGCTAGCTGTACGCAGCTATGCATAGGTTTGCAAGAGTGCAATTACGCATTCTATATAATATCAATCTTTTCTTACTGCTATATTTCTTATACCTCTATGCTAATACTACTACTAGGACCATACAAACGCGTGAAAAATAGTATATAAACCTGCATAATCGCGCATTTTCACATTATAATTCTATCACCTTATTCCGACCTTTGCCGCATAATAGGCATACTGACTGCTTACCTATGCACCTTCTATTATATTATCGCTATTTTACCAGACAATTTTCTACGATTAAATATTCTTTCCGACGAAGAAATCAGCCTCAGGTAAAAATTCTGCTAGCGCACCTATGCCGCTATACAAATTGCTAGTGCAAGGCATAGCCCAAAAGAATGTAGTAGTGCCGACATATTTGCCTATGCGAAATATTTCTTTTGACTTAGGAAGCTAGCAAGCGACTTTTAACTACTAAGACCGGAAGACTAGAAGACTATAAGTATAGTATATTATGACTGGATTGACCACCTAGATTAATCTCTTTTTGCCGAGGACTATTTTACCCTTTAGATTTATTTAGACTTTTTATTCCATTAGATTTTCTTTAACTAAGGCTAGGTTATTATTCTTTCCTATTATTATTCTTTCCTACCTATTCTACCTATCCTACCTATCCTACCTATCCTACCTTTCCTACCTATTCCACTATAGCTATTAATACCGACTTAGGGAACCCAGCAAACTTCTAACTACTAGGCAGTAAAGACTAGTTTAAATAGATCTCGATTATTGAGAAGTTCGCTATTAACGAAAATATCTAGGCCTATATTAACCCTTCTGTATAAGATAGGCCTACTTTATCATAGCCCGTTAAGTCTACCGCTACTACTATTAAGCCTTATGCTTCCTCTATCCTTAACCTCGACGATTCTGATTTTACTAGGTTGCAGTATATAATAAATGTCTATAGGACTGCCCTATAGGATTATAAGGATAAGAAAAAGGCTCTCGTTAATATCTAGCATTAGATTATCGCAACTATAGGCAATTATTACGATACTATAAGCTAGGAGAATAATATTACCGCACAGCTATACCTATTAAAATAACGCTTGCAGCCTACCACTTGGGACTATAAAAAAGATATCCGCTAGCGCTATATAGCTGTATTGCAAAGTCCTAATAGGACTAAAATATCTAGTTAGATTACTTCTTATAAGAAAGTCCTTGCAGAAGCTATTAATATCAATATACTAAATACATAAGAACTCCGACTAACCTAGGATTTTATCGACGCTATAGAATCTATTGCACTAGTTTTTTCTAATTATTAGAAGAATAGAATTAAGAAAAAACAATATAATAACAAAAAAGGATAGGAGAAGAAGATACCTAACGGTTATTATATTAGTGATTTATTCGAGTAAGAGTTTGCCTCATAATAATAAAGAGCATAAGGTGCCTTTGCCTCTTTCCAGGATATAGATACTAATAAAAATCAACAAAATAATCAACAAAAAACAACTGATATTACCAAGCCAAAACAACTATATATTTGTGGCCTTTTTTATTGCTGGGAAGATTATTATATTTTAAACCAGCAAAAGGCGCCTAGGGATTAGAAGCTTAATACTATTATACTTAATAAAATCCAATCTAAGTTTTCATCTGATTAGCGCTTTAAGGATATAGTTATTAAAGCATTATAAGCAAAAGGAATTATAATTAATCCTATTGTATTATAGCCACCCTCTCCTTCTATAGTATTATTATTATTATATTACTCTAGAGGCTATTTAGACCTAAATAACCTATCTAGTACTTCTATAGGATAAATCAGAAAGGAAAAACCCGGCGGCCGGAAAAAAAACCCTTCCTACATTCTTAAATGCCGTTATATGTCGCCCCGTGGCAGGGGCGATAGGTATCCAGTGCATAAGAGAATAAGATGCGCAGCCGCTTAGGACTATATCTAGCGGTATTACTTAGGAAGAGTGCGAATATAAATTCCAGGGGTATTAGGCCTAGGTCGGGATTCTATCGAGTGTAAAATAAGGGGGAGGTAAGGTTAGGGGGGGTAGGGTTAGTAGTATTCTCGCCAGGCGTATACTTATAAGGGCCTAAGCGCATCTCGGGCGCGTTAGTCTGCAGTATATAAGTAAAAGTAAGTTAAACTTAAGGATAGAAGCGGGTAGCCTTAAGCACTGTGTTAGTATATAGGTTAGCGATTCCCCCCGATTTAATGTCTTTTCCTCTTTTCTTCTTTTCCTCTATAGCACTAATTCTAAAGTATATAATAACCCCTTTATCGCAGTATAGGACCGATACTAATCCTATTAGTAGAGCGGTAGCAGTAAAAGCAATAGCAATAGCAGTAATAATAACAATAGTAATAATAGCAATACTAATAATAGCAGTAATAAAATGCCTAAGCGGTTGGCAACTTTAGATAAAGGGGTGAGTGCGAGTCTAATACGCAATAGGGCTATAGCTAACCTTTATATAGTAGCTAGGAGAGTTATATATATAGCCTTGCGGGCTATATTTAATGCACTTAGAGGATCTTAAGTATTAATACTGGATTCAATAGGATATAGGCTAGGTTATACCTACTTTTAGGCGAAGCTAATATAGGCAGGGACTAATATAGTATACTATCTATATGCCTTAGCGGGTAAAACTTATATACCCTTAGAGTAGACCCTTAAGAATTAGGTCCTAATATAAGAACTCCTTACTGCATAAGAGATAATAGCTAGGGGGGTTAAAGTGTATTTCTAATTCGTATATAGCGCAGATTACTAGCTAATAACTTTCTAGGTGGATAACTATAAGGCCCTTTAGTAGAGGGCTAAATAGGCATCTACCTCTTAAAGATATGGTTAAGTAGCAGCGGTAGTAATAGTAGTAGTAGGGGGTCTTAGTGCTTTTAAGGCGACCTAAGAGATATTAGACCTTAAGGAATAAAAGGTAGAAGCCCTAAAGCAATAGGCTTAAGCATAAGAAGATATCGCTATATTACTAAAAGTGCTTTTAGCCTAGTAAAAAGGGAGGGAAGCTTTAAAAGGGGGGTAAAATAAGGGCAATAGGGATAATAGGGATAATAAGGGCAATAGGGATAAAAGGGGGAAAGGCAATAAAAGGAATAAAAGGGAAAAAAAAAAGGATACCCCTAATATTAAAATAATAACTATCAATTAGTTTTAGCCTATAAGACCTGAAAAGATTTGCTTATTCCTAGGGCTTATTATTCCCACTTTAGGATTATTATAAATATTATATAGGGGCTATATAGGGATACTTAGGGCTGCCTCTAGTTATACTATACTAGAGGGATTAGGCGAGTCGGAATTAATTAAGTCTATTAATATTAAGTATTTAGCAGGCAATCTTTTATATAATACTCGGTTTATTAAATGCAATAGATATATTATATTAATCTTAAAGTAGGCTAAAGCTAAGGCTAGGTCTAAAGAGTCTGCACCGATATCTATAGTATTTTAAGTATAAAAGGATAAAGTAGTAGAGGTCTTCTAGGCTTTCCCTATAGCGGTATAAGGGTAATAGTACTAAAGGAACTTATTAAAGGCAGAGGAAGGAGTTAAAGCTAATTTTTTCTATATAGAGTTAAGTAAGTACTACCGATTTATACTTCTATAGGCCTTTATATAGTTAGGTTATTTTTGCTATCAATTAGAAGTCTAATGCTTTTTTAGCCGCTAGGGTTTTACGCTAGGGGTATCTTACTTTAGCTATTGCCTAACTACTTTACTATTAGTTATACTAATCTTTCGTTAGTCTTTCTATAGCTAGGAGTTAATAGGGGTTAAAGTTAAGGAATAAAATATAGGCTAGGGGTCTTTAGTAGCTATTTTTTCATTAATATTAAAGCATTATTACTACTACTATAAATATACGGTTAATCTTATTAGTTATACCTATTTTAGCTATTCTATCAAGGAACCTTTAGTAGATATAATTAAAGTAAAAGTCGATTAATAGTATAGCCGCCTTAATCTCGAGGGTATTTAGCGGTATAGCCTTAAAGGCCTTAATAATTATACGAAAGCATACTAATTGCTTTATAGCTAGGGATTTTACGATACCTTTTGCTACCCCTCTAAAGGCGATAGGGGTATATTATACCCCCGCGCTAAAGGCAATAAAGGTTTGGATAACCTATATATAGATAAAGCATACTTCCCGATATTAATAGCCTTAGGTAAAGGCCGCTATTACTGTAATCGTAAGTCGCTACCGCTTAAATTTCTTTACAATTTTAATATAGTATTCCCTCTATTTCAGTTTATAGTAGATTTCAACCCTTAAAAATCTAATATACTATTTCGGCTGTATTATAGCGGTCCCGAGCCGTATTAAGGTCTTATCCGCCTTATGCGTATAAGTAAAGTAGATAAGCTCGCTTTTACTAGGGTTAAAATTTAGTCTTACTTACTTAGATTAATTATCGTAAATAGCCTATACTTTCTTGAATAGCGCTTTAGTCTCCCTTATATTTCTCCTATAGGCTATAATATTAGTGTTATTGGCGAAGCCTAGTATAATAGTTAATATAACCTCCTGTAGTCTCTTATAGAGTAGTATAATATAAATAAAGAAGAGGATAAAAAAGAGGGGGGACCCTTAAGGGACTTTAATAGTAATTAATAATTTATCTATAAGTTACCCCTTAAAGTAGATTTATATTAAGCATAAGTCGGTAAAGCTATATACCTATATCGCTAGCTATAGCGGGAGCTCTTTTTCTAGTAATAGGTAGATAAAGCAGGTGTAATTAATAGTATCGAATACGGCTAAGATATCTAGTTAAAGTAGCGAAGCGATCCTGCTATAGTGCTAGGTCGTATATATAATTTCGATTAGTATGCTTAGTACTATATTAGTTAATCGGTTTGTCTTATTACCTATTTAGAGGTTTAGAAAAAGGTTATCCTCTTTAAGAGTAGTAGTAAGCCGCCGTATAACTATAGCTTTTATAACTTTTCCTATTAGGTTAAGGAGTAATATTAGTCTCTAGCCTCCTGCTTTAGAGAACTCCTCTAGCTTTTTCCCTAGTTTCCATAGTACTACTATTCTAGCCTTTTAGTATTAAGCCGGGTAGTACCTAATGCAGTATATTTTATTTAAAAGATATATAAAAGTAGTAATAAGTAGAGGGCTATATACTTTAAGGAATTTTGCTAAGAGCCTATCGGGGCCTAATGCTTTCTAGCCTACTATATTGCGTAATGCGATATATACCTCTTTATAGGAAAAGGAATTAGTAAGGGGGAATATAGCAGCAGTAAGCTAAGGGAACGTTAGGTCGGGGATATTATTATAAATGGCTTAAGAGGTAGGGAAGAACCATTTGGCAAGGACCTATACTTTTTCCTTATATATTATAGCTTTCGGGCTTAGGCCGCCTTATTCTAGCAGAGGGATCTCTCTTAATTTAGGCGGGAAGCTACTATATAAATAGGCCTATTTCTTTAAAGACTATAGGTCGGCATTCTAGGCGGTGGCTTTATTAAAGGCTTCTCTTTATAATTAGCGCTATTCCTTTTATATAATGCGAGACTAGGTTGCCCCCGCCTCTTAAGCAGCGCTAAGATTCTCCGGGGTATAGCATACTACCCATTTTCGGTAGGCCTTTTTTGCGGTTTTTTAGGCCATCTTAATGCGGGAGTTCCACTAGGGCTCTACGCCGGGAGCTTTAGGTGCCTTCTTTAGGGCCGCAATATCAGTAATACTCTAGAGTTGGCCAGTAAGCCACGCGGTATATATATCTATCTCGGCGGGGGAGCGGAGCGGGGCCTTAGCATAGGAGGTGACGAGTCGGTTTTTAGCTTCGACCTAGGCAAGGTATTAGTTAAGGGACTTCTAACTGTTCTTTATGGGGGGGGCTTTTACGTAATAGTTGCCGGTCTCGATGCGTATAAGCTAGGGGATATAGTCGGACCCGGTAAGGTCGGCGTTTCTAAGATATTCTACTATAATATCCTATGTGACCTATGTATGATCGATAGTGCTATTTCTCTTCCTAGGTGCCCGCCTTATTACCTCGCCGCGAGGGGTGGCTAGTCCGAGCCGCCACCGGGCCTCTCCTTCTATACCACTTGGAATTATATTTGCTAGTAAGGATAGTAATATATTATACAACTTTATGTAATCCGAACCGACTATATCATTAACGACTATTACTAGCTTATAAGCAAGCCTATAGGTATTTCTATCTATTACCAGCCTATAGGCATCTCTCTTAACTATATCTTATCTACTTAAAGATTTCTAGATACTAGATAGTAGTTTTAATACCCATATTACTAATAATAAGGACCGGTTACTAGATTATATACTAAATATCGAGCCTAAAACCGTATTTATAGGCAAATCCAATCCTTCTATACTAGGATATAGAAGAGTGCGATTAAATACTAATAAAGGCATTTTCGAGCTACTATATATAGCATATATACTAACGTTTTATACTAATATAGCAAGCTTGGAACGATTTATACGTGCGAATTACTATTAGAATTTATAGACTGGCTGGATTATACATAATAAGGACCGTTTATTTTATACCAGCCGGATGTTTGGTTAATAAGTTATTAAGTATAGCGAAGTCGCTATTGCTGCTACTACTATTACTACTAGGGATACTATAGTATTTTACCTAACTGGCACTAGGGATAATACGGTATCTTACCCAACTGAGGATACTATGGTATCTTATCCTTCTGACGATATTATAGTATCTTGCCCTTCTATATCTATTACCTCTAAGGATATAATGCCTTTATCTATTATTAGTAGGGAAGACCCTACTATATTAAATAAAAATATGTCTTCGTCAATCAACAATTGTGCGGCTATATAATACACAATATCTTATCCCACTTAACCCACTATAGCGCCCGCTATAGCAGTGGCTATCTCGAAGGATACTTAAAATACATCTGCCTCGGAAGCTATAGCTACAATATAGTATAAACGATTAGGCCACCCTAATAAAGAAGCCTTAGAAAGGATAGTCCAATCGACTACCGGCACTAAAATTAAGGGATTACTTACTATTAATTGTAAGCAGTACTCACTATTTAAGGCCACTAGGATTATTAGCCAGCAGCCCCATTTACTTAGCCTAAAACCTTTCTAGCGGGTATATATTAATATATTTATACTAGACCAAGCTTATAATAGTGCTATTATAGTACTATTACTACGGGATAACGATATTAAATTTATCTTCTATTATCTTTTATACTCTAAGACCCAGTCGGAAATCCTAAGAAAGCTAGTAGACCTTAATTATAACAGACTGGCCCTAGGGCGACTGCGAATAGGCGTTAATCGGATATATTGATAAAACTAAGGAGGAAGGGAGAAGAGCCTGAATCGGGTCCCTTCCGCAGTCTATATACATCCGTATGTGGCGCGGGCTAGAACCCTAATATTGCCCTATAGGCCCGCGCGTCTACCTTATATCCGTTCCGGACTAGGCATAGGCGCAGCCCGAGCCTCAGTCGATCCATAACACAGGCATAGCCCGAGTCCGTAATATACCCCCCTTTTCTAAGAAAAATTTTATCCGTTTCTATATTAGGGTTATAATAGGGTTCGACCGGGCCTATTATATATCTAAATATCCCCCTATTTAACCTTAAATGTCTTCCATACTATAGTATCCTTAAAGTTCTCTAGCGGTTCCTAAGTAGGCGAATTATATCCCTTTTATTTAACTAGTATATTGCGTTTACTGCTACGATCCTAAGCGTTTTTAGCAGTTAGTATCTCTTTAACCTCGAATTCTTCGTGCGGGGTATTAGAGTCCTTTAGTAAGACTAATAGGGGGCCGGGCCGAGTATTTATAAGTATTTAGCTCGGCAATAGGTTAGAAGCAGTATATTTTATAAGATTAATATAAAAGACCGGGTAAATACTATTAGGAATATTGAGTCGGATATTAAGTAGGGATAGAATAGCTATAATAGTATATTTGGTGGATACCTAGTCGAGCTTCTTATAAGGCCAATTAGTCTTAATATTCTATAGGCTTAGCTAAACTTAGTCCCTAATTTAGTGGCATTCTATTAGGCATTAGGAACGGTTTATTGCGTCCTACTACTGCTATTAAGCAAAAGCGATAATAGCCTAGGCGAATTTACCCCCCTCTTATATTATAGCTAGGAAGTATACTACTTGCCCTTTAGGGGTCATTAAACTCAGCGTAATATTAAGGGGGGATGCCATAATAGGAGAGTTAAAGCTATTTAGGAGATGGTTTAGACTATATCTAGTAACTAAGGAAGTGCGGTTATTTAGAGCGTATTAGTAGGTCGCGAGATATTAGGGCTAGTTATACTAGTCAAATGCTATTTTAATGCATAAGATAGTCTAGACCTTTTGGTTTATATGCTTTATACTACTATCGGTCTATAGGTAGTATATAGTAGAGAGGAGTTATTCGGTCCTAATAGCCTTATATATTATAGTCTAGAATTAACCTACCTAGTCCGAGCCTCTATCGCTAATAATTTAGGCGGGGAACCTATAGTGCCGCTATTAGTAGTTAAGAAACCATTCTATATAATCTTCCGCTTATATCGAGTGTATCGCCTTAAATTAGATATACTAAGATAGGCGGTCAGTAATAACTATTAGGTAATATAGGTCGGAGGCATTATAGGCTAGGAGGTTAGTCATAAAATCAATAGAGATTTAAAACTAAAAACGATCTAGGATCGATAAAGGCTAGAGTAGGCCTTATTGCAATTAGCGGCTCTTATACGCCCTATAGTATTAGCAATTCTAAATAAACCGAGTTACCTTAAACGATATATTATTAAAGTAGTAATCCTATTATAAGAGTTAGAAGGTTATATTCTTCCTTAGGTGCCTTATAGTAGGGGAGTTATAGTATCGTTAGATTACTATAGTTATTAGCGACTCGAACGAAGGGAGCTAAATCTAGCCCTAGTAGAGTAGCACTCTATAGGTATTTAGGGTATAATCTGCAATCTATTCTTTAGTCTTTACCTCTATAAGGAATCAATATTCTCTATTCGCTATAGCCTTCTATCGGGCCCGATATAGTTCGTCTTTAGCTATAGCCTAGTCCTAAAGTGCCTATAGGTATATATTAGCAAAGACTTAAGAGCTATTAGGCATAAAGACTCTAGTCGATAAAGCTACTATTAGTATATCTTCTATTATATTTAGGTCTATAATCGGCCGATCTCCTATTAGGTTTAGCTAGACCTTTATTAGGTCTATCTCTATAGTAGAGATAGATAGTAATTAAAGGATTTAGCTAAACTTTAGTATTATACTATCTGCTTTTTACTCCTATCGCGAGAGTGTATTAGGGTATTAGGCTTATAAGCTAGGTTAGTACTAAAAGTAGAAATTAAAAAGGGCTAATATCTCGGCATATTACGCCTAGCGTTCTAATATCTCCTTTATTCGGATAAAGTACTTAAGGTTCTTATAGTCTATAAGGATTGTAAATAGGGCGGCAATAAAATAGAGTTTAGCCGACTATACCTTAAGGTATATAATAATAGTAAGCAGCTCTTTATTATAGATAGTATAATTCTATTCAGCCTTTATAAGCTATATTAAGTAATATATAATTAGGTAGAATACTCTATCCTCCTTAATCTAAGAGAGGTAGCTATTAAAAGCTATACTAAAGCTATTTGCCTTAAGGATTATCTCTTTCTTAAGGTCCTATTAGGTAAAGATTAGGTATAAAATAAAATACTATTTAAGCGCTTAGAAAGCCTTTTCTTCTTCTTTAAGCTATTAAAAGGGGATACCCTTTTATATTAATTAAATTAAAGGCTTAGCTAAATAGGAGAAATTTAGGATAAAATCGCAGTAGAAGTTTGCGAAACCTAAAAAGCTTTAGATGCTTTATAATTTTATAGGGGCTTCTTACTTTTAGATCGCCTTAATCTTCTTAAGGTCTAGGCAGATCTCCTTCCCTACTATTATAATATAACTAAGGTAGTATACCTCCTTTACTGCGAAGTTATATTTATCTAAATCTAGATTTAAGCTGGCATTTTATAGGCGCTGAAGGATAACCCTAATGCGATCTATATATTCCTTCTATAAGCCTTTAGTATAGACTAAAACGTTATTTAGGTAAGTAGTAGTAAAATCCCCTAATAAGTCCCCTAAGGCCTTATTGTAAAGGACTGGCCTTAGGGCTACTGCGAATAGGGTCGAATGAATATATTAAATAGACTAAGGAGGAAAGAGAGAGGACCCGAATAGGGGCCTCTCGGATGCCTATTTATCCCTATATGGTACGGGTCGGGGTCTTAGCGTAATCCTATGACCCCATGCCGTTAACCCATCTGACCCTACCTAGGCTAGGCATAGGTATAGCCTAAATCCTAGCCATATTATAGCGCGGGCATAGCCTAAGCCCGTAATATACCCCCCTCCTCCGCATCGCAATCGGATTAATTATATCCTATAATCCCCCCTTCCTCCGCGCAGACCAATAAAGTCGCCGGGATTTTTATCGCGATACCCTCAAGTTATAAAAGTAGTATGTATCTGTATAGGTATCGGGCTTAGCTCGTGCAATTAAAGGATTTATAGGGTGGTTAACCTGGGTGTAATATAGTGGAAATATATAGAAGTCCGGCATTATATCGCTAGCTAGAGACCACCTGTAATAGCTAGAAGTATCGTGAAAAATTTTCCGCTAGCTATTAGTAAGAGATCCCTTTAGGCGAGGGTGTTTTTCCCCTTATGCCTATTCTTCCTACTTCTTCTTCTTCCCTCTTCCTTCCTATAGCCGCTATAATTATCATCGGCATTATAACTATAAGTATTATCCTCTGCCTAGGGTTTAAACGTTAGAGCTTGTTAAAATCAGCGCCTTTTTAGCTGTATTTTGGTACTGGTCTCGCTACCGTACGACGTCTCTACGTTGAGATATCGCGGTGGCTATACCAGGCGCTATGGTGGGGCATAGCGCCCCACAACGCCGATTACAGTGGGCCACAGCGCCGGTCACGGCACCGGCACAGCGCCCCACAGCCGGCCACAGCGGCCGGTCACAGCGGGCCACAGGGCCCACAACAGGCGGCGCATTTCTACGGGATTACCAAATGGGCAAACCAGCACTTTCGGCCTTCTACATACAGTCACCCGCTACACCGGTCATTTACGGCAGACCGATATAGGGCTTCCGGCCCGTACGGCAGGCTGTTATAGGGCATCCGGCACACCGCTATAAGCCACTGGGCTTGGTTGGGTATGCACTGGGTAGGATATTGGGCAGACCGACTTTTCGTCGGGTTTTTTCGCTATTTTTGCGGTTTTTCATTATTTTCAACCACTTTTTCAAGATGGTAGAAATATGCCCAAAATTCCCTTTTTCTAGCTAGAATAGTCACCAACAATTAGAATCAGATTTCCCTAATATCTTTGCTTTGGTTAACCTCTTTTGCGCTTTAAATCTTTAACTAGCTCTTTGTTTTATTCTGCAACGCCTTGTACGCCACTGTCGGTATCCAGTACATTTCCAATAGTGTTCTGAATCACTATTTTGCAACAGGTTATGAGCCCGGTGTCTTAAGGCTTCCAGCTTAAGACTTTTTTACGCTAACTTAGGATTTTAACGCATTTAGCAGCTAACCTTCTAGGAATCTAACTAACGATATTACTAATCGGCAGTAAAGGACTGATCATCCCAGATTTAGGAACCCAGCTACCACACCAAGCTGCAACACATCCTTTTTGCAATAGGATTTTCTAAGGTTATTCCTTAACGCAGCTTTCTTCTAGATTTTTTTATCTAGATTTTCTGTTTTGATTTTCTTTGCATTTTTAAGACATTCCGGCACCTTTTCTCTTCCTATAATGGCCAGTCAGAATGTTCTTACCGATAACTTAAGCTATACGGCAGAGGTAGAAGAATCTGATAATGACTAGGAAATTGCCTAGCTTAGGGAAGACCAATAGGAAATGAGAAAAGAATTCAACTATAAATTTAATCGAATTAATTCTAAAATCGATTTTTTGGCTGATAAGGTGGGCACCTTAGTAGATAGACTAATTAAGCCTGCTATTAGCCCACCATCCTAGGATATGATGGATGTGGATACCTTCTAAACCCCTGTGGGTAAAGGAAATAACCTACTATCACCACCTAAAGCCTAGCAACCCCTGCCGGTTCTATCCAGCATTAGCAGCCAAGTCAGCGCTATAGCTATTAAGGAATTAGCTAAAACAGCCAACGGATTCTAGGAATCCTAAAAGCTAAGGGGGGTATCTAACTTCGACTAATGGAAATAGGCCCTTATGATTCAACTTAGGGCACTTAATATCGCCAAATTTATTAAAGAACCTTCTATTGCTAGCAAGTTTAACGATTCAGAGCAAGCATTTTTACTATTACTTATTAAGAATAGTTGCATAGAAGGACCAGCTGCCGCTATTAACTGGTGTACTGACTTAGAGTCAGCCTTTATGTTACTTACCAAATAGTATTCTCACTCATCAGACGTACAGCGGACCCACCTATACCCTGCCTTCCATCAACTAAATTTTACAGGCTACAAGGGTACCTTGGAATCTTTTAACGCCTCCTTTAATAGCTACCTATCCAGGCTGTAAATTTTAGGCTCCTATATACAACCTTTCGACCAAATCAGCTAGTATTTACATGCTGTAGAAGGGGTCTTTTTTCAGTGGGCAGAATGGCACCGCATAATGATGAGAATCGCCTATACTCAGGGAAATATATCAAATATTAACCTGCAATTTTATATAGTTGATTTACTGGAAGAATAATGCATTAAAGGGTCATTAGTAGCAAGGGCTACTACCCACCTCGCAAAGGTTAAGGGTGCCGCTACTAACAACAGTAGCAAGCCAGCTAGTAACAATACTAGCAAGGGTGGTAAAAACACTACTACTAACGCTAACAAAAAGAAATAGGGGTCTTCTACCCAATAAGGGTCTTCTTCAGCTATATAAGGCAAGCCGGAAAATAAGAAGAAGAAAGAAAAGAAAGATTCAGCTAATAAAGCAGATACCCTACAAAAGACCGACAAAAAGGAAAAGACTGTTGATTCCTTCGTACTAGGGAATTATAATACTCTAAGTCTTATACCTAGTGAGATAGCCTATTCTTCCTTCCAGGACCGCGAATGTATGCAATTTTTAGCTACTAGCTATAGTGCATAATCCGGTGGGAAAATGCCAACAGATTCTTTACTCTACGATACTGGTTCTATAGTGTATATTATTAACGATAAAAAGCACTTCACCTACTTCCAATACTATACCGGAAACAGACCAGTCATCAGTATAAGTGGTGGCCCAATCAAGCCTAGTGGGTGGGGCATAGCGCGTTTTACCGTGCTATAGGGCACCAACCCACCTCAGTGGGGCACCTTAGAGCTGACTAACGCCCTCTTTATACCAGCTTTTGATATTAACATCTTTAGCGGCGTTAAACACTATCTGAATCGTGGCAGTATTTAGGGTCAAAGCCTAGTTAATAGCAATAATAAGTGCATTGGGCTTCTTAATTTTAAGAAGTATGGCTTTTTTTTATAATAAAAAGGAGTAGATTCGCCGTTTTTACATTATACTAGCTAGAATCACCCGGCTTTATATAATATCTCGGTCGAAATACCCGCCCCAGCTAACCCAGAAGAATACGAGGAATATCCCCTACTAGAGGATTTACCTACCCCACTAGCTGACTCGGATCTTCTACTTCTACTAGCTAATTCGCAAGCTAACCCACTAGCTAACTTACCAGCTGACCTACCAGCTAGTCTTGGTTTTTCGGTGGTACCAATAGAGGCTGCTATTCCCAATATAGCCCAACCACTACAGAGGGCCCCGGTCGCCCTTAACCCTGCCCTAATACTAGCTGCTGATATAGAATATCAAAAGCTGCTATTATTAGCCGGACTTTGGCATATCCGGCTTAGGCATATCGGAATCTAACTTCTAAAGAAAACCTATGCATCAACTATAGGGTTACCTGATCTCAGTAAGGTAAAGGATTCTGATTTTAACTGCATTGCCTATAAAAGGGTAAAGTCAGTTCGGCGTTTTACATTAGGGGCTATACTAGACCCTATGCATTATTTGGATATCATAGAGGGCGATATCTTCCAAATTAACCCTCTACTATATAATAAACGCCCCATTTGCCTTATCTTAGTTGACTGGAAATCACGCTTCCGTTGGGTGCACTTACTACCTAATAAGGAAGGACCTACGGTATTCCTAGTATTATAGGGGTTCTTCTAAGGTCTTAGGAATCGCTATGGTAAATCAGCTGTTGAATTCCACTATGATGGTGGTAAGGAAATCAATGACGTTATTACAGCCTGGCTAGCTCTCAAGGGTATAGATTTTTTAACCTCTTCCCCTTATATTTATAAGCAAAATGGGTTAGCAGAATGCTCTATACGGGTTATCGTTGACCGACTTAGAGCTACTATGCTTTAGTCTTAGTTACCTTTTTACCTTTAGTCTACAGTGATTCTTAGTATTACTACCTTGGTAAATCTAATAGCAGTCTTAAACCGTTCCTTGTTACCTTTCGAGGAATTAAAGAAGGATTTTCTGGAAATTACGCACTACTACCTACCCGACCTTATTAGCTTTAGGGCTATTGGTGCGGCTGTAGAGGTGCTAATCCCTCTAGAAAAACGGGTTATTAGCTATAAGCTGGCCCCCCGGACCGAGTCAGGTAGGTTACTAGCTACGCTAGGTAATGGCACCTACCTCGTCTACATCCTATATCGCTAGGTCGTCACCAAGACCTCTTTTATTACTTTCACCTACTAAAATGAAGGTATAGGCCCTATTTTAAGTGGCCTAGAGGGCACTTTTGATTTCTAACCGCCTTCTAATTCAGAGTGGGTAAATATCGACTAAATTGCTCTAGAAGAGCCTATTTGGAAGTCGCCTCGCCTAAATATGCCTATTTCGTCTAAGACCGACGGTATAGGCTTAGTCGAAGGCATAGGCCTACCACAGGCTACGGATCTAATACAGCCTACAGGCCTACTACAATTAATGGGCCTAATATAGCATACGGATCCACTACAATTAGCGGGCCTACCACAACTAATGGGCCTGCCACAACTAGTGGGCCTACTATCAATTGGCCCGCTATAGCACTCTGCAACATTTCTTAGTAATTCGCTGTCTTTCGATTCTAAATCGCTTCAGCCTAACTCAGCTTTTCAGCTTAGGCAAGATGGTCCTTTTTCACCGGCTAAGGAAAATGCAGCCTTTTCCTATATAAAAAGGCTGTAAATGCTAGGAAATGCAGAAAGCTCTCGTCACTAGGAATCTTAACTACTGAGATTTTCCGAACCTGTTATAAAAGTGGGCATACTCCGCATATGTGAAAATTCTGACTTGCCCTATATAATAAATTTTTAATGGTCCGAATTTTAAAGCCCTATATATACTAATTTTCTGCGACTTTCCGATATAATAGATTCTGCCTTTTCGCCCGGCTTCTTAGTAAATGCAGTATTTCGCTATAGTAAAACGCTGCCTATACTAGAATATCTGAAATTCGAGAGTTTAGATATCGCCTCAAATGAGAGACTGTGGGAGAAAATGTTTCGAGTATTAGATAAGGTGCCTATTCAGCCATACCAGGTTAGGGCTACTAGGGGTAGAATTCGAGGAAGAATACCACAGATACAAGACATGCAAGGTATCCTAGGTTATAGATACTATAGGTCACTTTTGGACCTATAGGCTGACCAATAGCCTAACCCACAGACTGACTAATAGTCTGACTAATAGTCTGACCTATAGACTGACTAATGGGGTGCTTTCCTACCCACCCAGCCGAAAAACGACTAGATTTTCGGATACCTAGGCAGCCCCCTAGAGGCTTCTATACAGGATTTCCCCCCTTCTTATGCTTTTTACGATATTTGCTGTGCAGCAAAGATTAAGGCTATAAAACGGGCCCTAGAAGGTGTGCCTAATAGCTAGAAGGAAGTCTTATATAGCCTATATAAGGATAGCTGGGTAAAAGCCTTATTTTCGGAATTCGAGCAATTAATTGATTTAAATATCTTCTAATTTATTCCTAAGACTAATGTTCCTACTAGTAGGAAAATATTGCGTAATCGGCCTGTTTTTCATATTAAGAAAGATACGAATAATAACCCGGTTAAATATAAGGCACGATTAGTTGTTAAAGGCTTTATGCAGGTATCTCGGCAAGACTTTACGGAGACCTATGCCTTGACTTCGATCCTATTAATATAGAGGATTATCCTTGCTCTTGCTGCTGCAAACAACTGGGAAATAGAGTAGATCGACTTTATTGGTGCCTTTTTAAATAGTGAATTACTAGAGACGATTTATATGGAGATTCTAGCTGGTTTTCTAGAATTTGTAGAAAGCCTATTCTTACCTAACCCAGCCTTATAGTCTGACCAGCAGCGTCGTCGACTTCTAGCCTTGCTTACTAAGGTTGGATATAACCCCTCTGCATTATAGGTCATACTGTTGAAGAAAGCCTTGTATGGGCTTAAATAAGGCCCTCGCGAGTGGTAGTTACGATTAAAAGACCTTCTAGTGTAAGAGGGTTTTAAGCCGTTACTTTCTGATGCTGCCGTCTTTTATAATAAAGGAACGTATACCTTTATTGTGACCTATGTGGATGACTGTTTGATTGTCGGTCCGGACCTTAGCTATATTGACTAGCTTAAGGCTAAGTTCCATAAGGTTTATGCCATAGAAGACTAAAGACCTGCCTCCTTCTTTCTAGGAGTGCAGATTATTAGGGATAGAGAAAAGGGCCTGTTATGGCTGTACTAATCGCAATTTATTGCGGAAGTCCTTGAGAAGTTTAACCTTAAGGATGCACGACCGCATCTAATCCCGCTATAGCTTGGTATACTTGCTGAGGCTGACGATACGCCGCTGGATGCTAGTAATCAACACTTATTCTAGCAGCTGGTAGGGATATCGATGTGGTTGATGATGATGTCAAGACCTGACCTTGCCTTTCTAACGCAATACCTGTCACGATATATGCAATAGGCTTCTACTATACAGCTTAATGCTGCTAAGGGCGCTTTTCGCTACTTAGCTGGTACGGCAAATATAGCCATTTGTTACCGAGCCGCTAAAGCTACTGTAGTATTAGCTGCATTTTCTGACAGCGATTTTGCTGGTTGTCGCCTTACTTCTAAGTCTACTGGTGGTTATCTTACTACCTTGAATGGTGGGCCTATTAGCTGGAGGTTAAAACGGTCTTCGACTGTGGTTTTATTAACGCTTGAAGCCGAGTCTGATGCAATGCTTGAAGCGATTTGCGAAGTAGAGTGGATATCTAATTTATTTAAAGAAATCCAGGTCGATATTTAACGCCCGATACTACTATACTGCGATAACTAAGGGTCTATTTCTAACGCAAATGACCTAAATCAGTATGCCCGCACTAAGTATACCTTGCTTAAATTCCGGTATATACGTGAGAAGGCCCAAGCCGGCCTGGTAAAAATATCTTATTTACCCACGACAGATATGCCTGCGGATGGACTCACCAAACCACTTCCAAGCCCGAAATTCCCTATATTTCGGCAGCTATTAGGGCTGCAATCCCTATAGCATCATCATCTTTTTTTTCTGATTTTTTATAGGGTTTCTTTCTTTTATTCTAACGCTAGGATTAGCCATGTTGCTAATCAGAGGGGGTGTTGAAATCAGCGCCTTTTTAGCTGTATTTTGGTACTGGTCTCGCTACCGTACGACGTCTCTACGTTGAGATATCGCGGTGGCTATACCAGGCGCTATGGTGGGGCATAGCGCCCTACAACGCCGATTACAGTGGGCCACAGCGCCGGTCACGGCACCGGCACAGCGCCCCACAGCCGGCCACAGCGGCCGGTCACAGCGGGCCACAGGGCCCACAACAGGCGGCGCATTTCTACGGGATTACCAAATGGGCAAACCAGCACTTTCGGCCTTCTACATACAGTCACCCGCTACACCGGTCATTTACGGCAGACCGATATAGGGCTTCCGGCCCGTACGGCAGGCTGTTATAGGGCATCCGGCATACCGCTATAAGCCACTGGGCTTGGTTGGGTATGCACTGGGTAGGATATTGGGCAGACCGACTTTTCGTCGGGTTTTTTCGCTATTTTTGCGGTTTTTTATTATTTTCAACTACTTTTTCAAGATGGTAGAAATATGCCCAAAATTCCCTCTTTCTAGCTAGAATAGTCACCAACAATTAGAATCAGATTTCCCTGACATCTTTGCTCTGGTCAACCTCTTGTGCGCTTTAAATCTTTAACCAGCTCTTTGTTTTATTCTGCAACGCCTTGTACGCCACTGTCGGTATCCAGTACATTTCCAACAGTGTTCTGAATCACCATTTTGCAACAGAGCTAATTATTAATAAGATTATACTCTATTCCCGTTATTTATAAGCCTATATGTCGATTCTAACCTAATCCGATTCTATAAATTCTCTCGATTAACTATATTAGGACCTAATTATATCCGATTTAAACCCTAATGGCGGTCTTACCGTAGGCGGTATTAATACCCCTATAGATCCCAATATTATAAAAATCTTACGACCTACGAGTGGACTATTTTTAGTATATCTTAACCCATTAGAGATTAAGCCGAAACTATAATATACTATAGACGATTACCTGCTTAAGGGTAATTTATTTGATAAGGAGTATAAATATACTTATAATAAAGAGTTCTTATACGAGTAGTATAATAAGAAAATATAATCGATTAGAGTTTTCCCTATTTATAAGCAAAGGGGTAAAAGTAAGGCGTATACCTATTGCTAGAGTACATATAGTTCGTATATTTAGCTAGACTTTAAGCTAGCTAGGAATCTAAGGCTCTAATAAATCTACTAAGTATAAGTAAAAGCCTATAAGGATAGGATAGCCGTTATTAAGTATATATAACCTGCGATGGTAATGACTAAAGCTTAGGCTACTATCTTTTTGCCCTTTTTCCGGGCCTTTAACGACTAATAGTATTATACTATAGCTGCTAACTAAATAACCCCCTATATCCTATATCTTGCCTTTAGGTCCTATAGTGCCGTTAAGGAGGTTTCGGCCGGTATCTTTTAAGCTATAACTCCCTCCCGCTAATAGGCCGGGTCGATTATCGATCTAACTCTTATATTAAATATTATATAAGATACCTAGAGGGAAGCCTGGGAGTATTACTCCCGTATAGAGTAGTTCCTAGCGGCCCCTATATATCCTCGTCTAGGACCCTTATTAGCTTGCCTTATATTACTATACTACCCTAAGGCGCCGCCTATATATAAGCAGGAAGTATAGGCTTATCTAGAAGCTTACATATAGTATCTATAGCCGTCTTCGCATTAGCTGCCGCCGCTAATACCGCTATTGCAGCCGCTATTATAGTAGTCCTAGCCGCCGTTATAGTAGTCCTAGCTGCTACTGCCCCGTCCCCCGCTATATACCCTATAGCGTTCGGTTCGGGCCCTATTATAGCCCCCTCCTTATTCGCCCTATAGTGCATCTCCTAGGATACTATCCTATTATAAGCAGATAGGCAATTATCCGCGCCTAAACTATTTGCTATATATACGTCCGAACCCCTAGGGGTATTATCCTAAGGGCTATTTATAGTAACCGCAGCTACCGCTGGAGTATGCCGACTTATATAATATCGGGGAGGGCCTATATAGGGGCAAATAATATAACTATAGAGCTAGAGAGGGGGATAGATAGTATTAACCTAAGGGAGGGGCATACTAATAACAATATTGTTAATATTTTTTTTTAATTTAAAGGGTATTTAGAATTTTTTTTTTTTTTTTAGGCGTTCGGCATTATTTACTAGTCTAATAGACCCTATTTCGGGACCCAGCTAGGCCTATTATAAGTCCTAATATCTCCCTATTTAGCCTCGAATATTTCTCGTATAGTAGTATCCTTAAAGTTTTCTAAAGGTTCCTATATTAGTAAGTTATACCCTTTCCACTTTATAAATATATTATACTTTTATCATTAGCCTTATGCATTTTTCGCTATAAATATTTCTTTAACTTTATATTCCTTATATAGGTTTGTAAAATCTTAAGGGAGGATAAGTAGGGGCTTAAGTTATATATCGGTTATTACTTAATTAGGTAATAGATTAGAAGCGGCTTATTCGATTAGATTAATATAGAAAACTAGATAGATGCCTTATAGGATATTAAGCTAGATATTAAGCAATAATAGGATAGCAATAATAGTATATTTAGTAGAAACCTAATTAAGCTTTTTATATAGGCGGTTCGTTTTAATATTCCAAAAGTTTAATTATACTTAGTTACTAACTTAAAAGCGTTTAGCCGGGCATCGTAAATAGTTAATAGTATTTTGCTATTATTATTATGCGAAAGCGATAGTAGCTTAGGCTAATTCCTATCCCTTTTTAAGGTTATTAAAAAAGAGGGCTATATGCCCCTTTAGGGTAATTAAGCTTAGGGTTACCTCTAGAGGTAGAGCGATAATTAGAATATTAAACCTATTAAGCAGCCGGTTTAAGCTAAACCTAATAATAAATAATATCTAATTATTTAATACGAGTTAATATACCGCGAGATAGTATAGCTAATCGTACTAAGTAAAGGAAACTATAATACAGAGGACCGCTTATACCTTTTAGTTTATTCGCTTTATACCGCTATCGGTTTAAGGGTGGTATACTATTGATAAAAGTTGCTCGGTCCCGACTAATTTATATAGTATAGACTAAAATTAGCCTATTTAGTCTAAACCTTAATTGCTAATAATCTCCTTAGGGAAGCTATAGAAGCGCTATTAGTACTATTAAAAGTGTTTTATATAGTCTTCTACTTTTATTAAGTATATAGCCTTAAGCTAGATATACTTCGATAAGTAGTCTATAATTACTATAAGAAATTGCAGGTTAAAGGCGTTATAAATAGAAAGGTCGGTTATAAAATCAACCGATATCTATAACTAGAAGTAGTCTATAATCGGTAGCAGTTATAGTAGGCCCTAGCGTAATTAGCGGCTCTTATATACCCTATAGTATTAATAATTCTAAATATATCTTGCCACCTTAGACGATATATTATCGAAGTGATAATCCTATTATAATAATTAGAAGATAATATTTTTCCCTAGGTGGCCTGCTATAGGCGAGTTATAGTAGTATTAGATTACTATAGTAGTTAAGGATTTAAACGCTAGAAGCTATACCTATGCCTAGTAAAGGAGTATGCCATATGCATTTAGGGTATAGTTAGTAATTTATTCTTATATTGCTATTTCTATTAGAAATTATCGTTCCCTATTTGTAATTGCCGTCTATTGGGCCCAATATATACTATCTTTAGATATCGCTTAGTCCTAAATAGTTTAAAAGTAGGAGTCGGCGAAGATATATAGGCCGCGAGGTAGGGTGGTCTTTAGGGCTAAAGTTAATCTCATTTTACCTTCTATCTTATCTATATTAAATGCTAAAATAGATAGCGGTTTTAGAATCTAGCCAATTTATAGCTTTGCCCTATCTGCCTCTTATTCCTATTAAAAAAGCGTATTAGGGCGTTAGGCTTATAACCTTAGCCTATACTAAAGATAGAAATTAAAAAGTACTAAAGTCTTAGCCTATTAGGCTTATCGCTTAGATATTTCTTATAATCGGGCGAAATACTTTAGATTCTTATAGTCGGTAAAAATAATAAAAGGGGAGGCTATTAAGCGGAGTTCTACTAACTATACCTTAAGGCAAAAGATAATAGTAAGGAGTTTTTTATCGTATATAGTATAGTTCTATTCTATATCTAATAAGCGAGCGGAATAATATATAATAGGATAGAATATACTATCCTCTCTGACTTATAATAGATAGCTACTAAAGGCTATACTAGAACTATCTACCTTAAGGACTATCTCCTTATTAAGGTCCTATTAAGTAAAAACTAGAGACAATATAAAGTATTATTTAAGCGCTTAGAATACCGCTTCTTCTTCGTTAAATTATTAGAATAAGACCCCTTTTTTTATTAATTTAACTAAAGGGTTAATAAAGCAGAAGAAGTCTAGGATAAAATCGTAGTAGAAGTTAGTAAAACTAAGGAAACTATAAACGCCTTTTAATTTTATAGGTGCTTCTTAGTTCTAAATAGCCTTAATCTTTTTGGGGTCTAAATAGATTTCCTTTCCGGCTATTATAATATATCCTAGGTATTAGACCTCCTTTATTGCAAAATCGCATTTATTAAGATCTAAATTTAAGCCGGCCTTTTGTAATTATTAAAGGACTTCCTTAATACGCCTTATATAGTCCGCCTTTAATCCCCCGGTATAGATTAAAACGTTATTAAAATAGGCAATTATAAAGTCTCTTAATGTATTCCCTAAGGCCCTATTAATATATCTCTAAAAGGTTATAGGGGCCTTAATTAGGCTAAATAGCGTAATAAGCTATTTAAATAGTTCGAATTATATGCAGAATGCGGTTAAGTACTTTATCGCCCTCTATAATATATATCTTATAGAATACTATATATATATTAACCTTAGTAAACTATTTCGCCTAGGATAGGGATTATAAGATCTCTTTAATTAAAGGGAGGGGGTATTAATTTTAGACTATAACCTTATTAAGGGCCTGGTAATCAATATAAAAACGCTACCTACTATTCCCTTTTCTAACTAATAGGATTAGTACCGCTACCGATAAAGAGTTTATATAGATTTATCCTTTATCTATTAGGTTAATTACTTATCTCTAAACCTTAAATAATTAGTCTTATGGCATATTACATAATAGGCCCTAAGGTAAGTCTAATTAGCTTTTACTTTTAGTCTTTTTGAGCTAGATATAGTAGTCTAATATACCCTAGTGTAGAGGGAGACTAAAAGCCTTCTTTTTATTAAAAAGGTTAGTAAATTCCTATAATTCCTTTAGGAGTACCTATAGCTCTTACAATTATAAGGCAGAGTTTTAATAAAATAGAAGTATAATATAGAGGATATATATTATCTTCTATAAGCTTATTATAATAAAAAAAGTCGATTAGTCCTTAGAGTATTTTATCTATTTTAGTATACTATAGAAGATTAAGCTAAAGATATTTACTATAGTTAGGCCCTATTGTTTTTTTATCGATTTTTTAATAATAAAGCTACCTACTAATCTAATCTTTAATTAGTGCTGCTTCGCTTATAGTATAATATTATAATACTTTATCTAAGGTATCCTAAAGATAATATCGTAGGTAAGGCCTAAGATAATATAAAGTATAACTATAAATGGCTATTTATTGATATTAATCGCTATATAGACGATATAGGTAATAGAAGAATATATTACCTTATATTCTTTTAAATAGCTCTTAATATCTACTACAATTCCGATTTCCTTATATTATAGCAAGCGGATAGGTTAGAGGCCTAACTATTATACTATCTTTTTACTTATAGTACTATAGTAGTTATATCCCGAATCGATTAAGGTACTAATAAAGGTATAAGATTTATATAAGATTAGTATTAAAAAGGGGTATTTATCTATTTATTCTATAATCTCTTTTAACTCCTTTTATAATTAGGCTAAGATCTATATATATATCTTAAGCTCTTTAATAAGACTAAATTTAAAGGCTATTCTTTTTCTTAATCTTTATTGCTACTTTCGACCTTTATAATTTATAAGTTGAGTAAGGCTATTTTAATCGCATTAGGTCGGATTACTAATAGTAGGTAATATATAAATATTTAATACTTAGAAGAGTTATACTAAAGATAGAGATCTTTCTTTCTATAATCTTTATATTATTCTTTAAAGACCTATATCGCCTTAAATATATATTAATTACCCTTCAAGTCTAGCTTATTAATACCTGATATTTATATATTGCCCTTAAAATCCTAGGTGTCACAGGCTCGGGCTACGCCCGCGCCACAATATGGCTAGGACACGGGCTGCGCCCGCGTCTAGCCTAAGAAGGGCAACAGACGGAGTCACGGGACTATACTAGGACTCCGATACGTATCATAATTGGGATATAAATAGACTAGATAGAAGGTTCCTACTTAAATCCTTTTCCTTCCTCTTTAGTCTATTTAATACATATTATTGACGCCTATTCGCAGCCGCCCTAGGGCCAGTCCTTCACACTAGGCGTAAATTAGTCGGGAATAAGCTAGGCCCGGTTAGTAGTTAATAGTTAGGCTAGTCTCAATATCGATAGCAATTTATTAGTAGTAATCTACCGCTAAATAGTAATCGTAATAGGAGACCCTAAGGCTAATAATCTTATTAGCTATATAAGCGTTAAGTGCTAATTAGAGATATTTTAGCTTAACCTCTTTAGGCTAATTAAGACTGCTAGTAAGTATAAGTTTTTCTTCGAATCGTATAAAAAAGGCGGTAAAAGGCTCCTTTAGGCTTTAGCATAAAGAGTACTTAAGCTTAATAATAGCGCGATCCTACTAATATAGGTCCTTAAAGAGATATTAGAGGTATTTAAAGAATTTTATTATATTATAATTGCAAGCTATATTATTCTTAAAGAAGGCTGCGACCTATAATTAGACTATAGACAATAAGTTCTAGAAGATAAATATCTATTAGGTCTTTTTATCTCTAATAAAGTCCCTATCGACCTTAAGCTTATATTATATAAAGGTCCGCTAGGCTGTAAATATAGCCTTCTTACTATTAAAGGGGTCCCCTATTAGGATCGGTTTATACTTTAGCTAGGTATCTTAAGTAGTAGGGAGGGGGGCATTATATTATATAACCGGGGCCGGTTAGGTAGCGTTTTAGGAGCTATTTAACTAGCTCGCGAGAAGGGCCTACAGTAAGGCGGTAACGGCAGTAAGGTATTATGCGTTAGTATATATCTACGCCTCTATCTATTATAACCCTATTGTAAGTTACTCCACTCGGGTATATATATTATATCGGGGGCGTTATAGCTTTAGTTTTCTCCACTCGGTTCTCTAGGTATACTCATCTTAATATTTTACATAGCCTATATCATTAGCTCTATAGAGTTCCCCCTATCCGACCCGCAAACCTAGGTAGCGGCATAGAACCGCCTCTAAAATCAATTCTAATATTCCTAATCGCTTTTTCTCGTCCGTTTACCCCCCTCACCTATAGCGCATCGCGTCTAGGGAGTAGGCGCGGCAGGCGCAGATAAAGTAATAGATATCGACGGAGGGAATAGGGGCGGCATAACATATAGCCGCTATAACCCTAATACTATGATCGCAAATAGCATATAGCGCAACCAATCCGAGACCGAACCTACCTAGGGGCGAAAGCGACTAATAGCTAATATTATTATAGATTTTATAAAAGAGCTTTAAGACTATATTCCCCCGGCGGTGCTGGGAAGAGTGCGAGAGGCTATAAACTTTATAGTAGAGACTACCCAGCAAGAGGCCGACCTGGGCAATATCTGCACCCCTATTAGAACCCTTATATAGACGATTAAGACTATAGTTAATAAGGCTATATAGAATCTCCTAAAACCTGCTGTAGCCCCTACTATATAGGCGTCTATCGCTATATAAGGGCTCGCAGCCGCCATACCACCCTAATATAGCCCAACTCCCCTTATAGTACCCCCCCGTATCTACTATAAAGTCCTTATTAAAGGAAATACTATTAGCGAAATCCTCTAGAACTATACCCTAATCGAAATCGTTAATACAGTTAATAGGGCTACCACTAAGGGAGCAATAGTTATAGCCTATAGGCTCTATAGTAGCAATATAATTATTACCTTTAAAGAAGAAAAAGCGAAGTATACTATAGATACGACCTAGGTATGCCCCGCCTTTAGCTAAAAGGCAGAATCTAACCGATACTTATTTAGTATTATCGTTAAAAGCTTCCCGACTTACTATACTGTAAATACTGTAATAGAAGATATCTAATCGAATCTCACTAAAGCTAATAGAGAGGGCTTTATTAGGGTCTCCCCTCGCCGCCCTAGGGGGACCGTAATATAAGCGCCCTTAATTATTAGGGTAAACTCTATCAACCTTATAAATAAGCTTTATAAAGCCGGCATTATATACTAAGCAAAGATATTCGAAGCTAAACCTTATAATAATACTATATACCCTCGCTAATACTATAATTACTTTAAATTCAGCTATATCGCTATATACTGCATAGCGGTAGCTCGCTATAGCCGGTACGGCTCTAAATACCACCTAGATAGCAATCAAAGCTGCCTAGCTACTATATAGAACTAACGCGAATCCTGCCTTAACTATTATAAATTATACTTAGTATAGTCCTGCCTCTATAAAGTAGCAAACGAATAATAGGAAAAAGCTAGAAATTCCTATACCGATAGACTGAGGCTCTTCGCCTCGCATATAGCATTAGACGCTAATACTATCCCGATCGCAGATTAGGGCTGCCGCTATATAGCTAGCAGATCTCCCCCGTATAAGCCCTCCCCCTAGAAATAAGGCCGACCGGTTAAAAGCATCAATAGGACCCCCTACATTAGGGCTTATAATAGTATTACCGCCTTCCTCCGAGCCGCCCCTATATAAGACTATAGTGCGACCGCGCCTACCTTAAATGCCTAACCTATAGCCACCTTTAATATGCCGCTACTATTAACCCCCTCGCGATTATCTATATAATAATAGTCCTCTATTAGAATATATAGAAGAAAACCACCCTTATAAGACTAGCACTCTATTACTAGCGCGAGCCTAACGTTATAGCGATCTAAAAACCTACTACGCCCGGACAGACCCTACTAAGCCTTAGCCTTAAAAGATATATATTAGCAATATACAGCAGGAGAATAGCGATATATATCTATAAGCGGCATAGGCCCGGCATATAGTCTAGCGATAAAAGAACTAACTAATATAAGATTTCCCTACTATATACCGATATCTACTCTATCTACTCCTTAGGCTATAAACTAAATTAAATAACCCCCCTTATCGCGCTCGCTAAGCTCCTACCCTACCCCTATAGTACTTTTATTAGGGACTTTAATATATACCACCCTCTTTAGGATAGCCTAGACCAGACCTCACTTAATATTAATACTCTCTTTAAACTTACAATATAATAGCGGCTCGGGCTAGTCACTCCTTATAGTAAGGTAATAAAAAGGGCCCTAAGAAAAAGAAATAGCACTATTAACCACGCATAAGTTATACCAGATATTATAGTTAAATATTTTAGAAACGCTAACCTTACTAAGTCCGACTATATCCCTTAGCTTATATATATCGAGACTAATAATTATTGTATAAAAGCCCCCCCCTTAAAGAACGGCTAAAAGTCTTTTAACCGATACCTTACCTAAGCTAAAGCAAAAAACCAATTTACTACCTATTACGCTAGGGCCCCGCTCTATTCCCCTATTAAAATAGATATATACGCTAAATAGCTTACCGGCTAACTCTAAAGTATCGCCGATATTATAATACTAAAGAGGGCACCTAAAGCTTTTAATATAAAGCCTTAATAAAACTCCTATGCTAAGGTGGCCTAAATAGTAGTAAAAAAGGCCTACCGAAAATAGGCAGTATGCTATACCCTAGAGAACTTTAGCGCCGCCTAAAAAGCGGAAGCAACTTAATCCTATATTATCTAAGAGGAATAACGCCAATTATAGTAAAAGGCCCTTAATAAAGCAACCGTATAGAATGCCGACCTATAATTTCTAGAGAAATAGGCTTGCCTATATAATAGCCTCTTGCCCGAATTAAAAGAGATCCCCCCGCTAAAATAAAGTAGTCTAGGCCTAAAAGCAATAATATATAAAGAAAAGGCATAAGTACTTACCTAATAGTTTTTCCCTACCTCCTAAGCTACTTATAATAATATCCCTAATCTAATATTCCCTTAGCTTACTACCGCTATATTCCCCTCTATAAACTCCTTTACCTATAAAGAGGTATATACCGCATTATATAATATAGTAGGCTAGAAAGCACTAGGCCCCGACGGGCTCCCAGCAGGATTCTTTAAAGTATATAGCCTCCTATTTATTTAAACCCTAATATACCTCTTTAACGAAATATACCGTATTAGGTATTACCTAGCTTAATTCCGAAAGGCTAAAGTAGTAATACTATAGAAGCCTAGGAAAAGGCTTAAGGAATACTTAAAGGTAAAAGGATAAAGACTAATATTATTACTTAACCTAATAGGGAAGGTTATAAAAGCCGCGATCGTAAGGCGGTTTACTACTACCCTTAAAGAGGGCAATCTTTTTTTAGATCTTTAAATAGGTAATAAAGCAAACCGGTTAACCAATATAGTACTAAATATATTAGTAGAGATTATTCGTACGATCTAGCACTATAACGGGATCGCTTTACTCCTTTAACTAGATATATTAATAGTATTCGATATAGTTAATTATACCTGCCTTATCTATCTATTCCTTAATAAAGGGCTCCTACTATAGCTCGCAGTATAGGTATATAGCTTTACCGATTCGCAAATAGTATAGATCCACTTTAAAGGATAGCTTATAAAGAAATTGCCGATTACCACTAAGGTACTATAAGGGTCCCCCCTCTCCTTTATCCTCTTCCTCGTTTATATTATACCGCTCTACGAGAGGCTATAAAAGGTAGCCTTAATTATTATATTAGGCTTCGCTAATATTATAAATATTATAGCCTATAAGAGAGATATAAGGGAGATAAAAGCGCTACTTAAGAAAGTATAGCTTATCTATAATAGCTGGTCTAAGTAAGCCGGACTTAACTTTAACCCTAGCAAAAGCGAGCTTATCTACTTTACCTGCGTATATAAGGCAGATGAAACTATAATATAGCTTAAGACTATAATAATCTAGCCGAAGTAGTATATTAGATTCTTAAGAGTCGAAATCTACTATAAGCTAAAATAGAGGGAATACTATATTAAGATTATAAAAAAACTTAAGTAGTAGCGACTCGCGCTTATAATAATAGCGGCCTTAACCTAGGGCTATTAATACTGGGAAGTATGCCTAGTCTATATGCAGGTTATCTAGACCTCTATTGCCTTTAGTATAGGGGTATAGCATACCCCTACCGCCCCTAAAGGGGTAGCAAAAGGCATTACAAAATCCCTAGCTATAGAATAATCAGCCTGCCTTTATATAATTACTAGGGCCTTTAAGGCTATACTATTAGATACCCTCGAAACCGAGATAGCTATGCCCCTAATTAACCTCTATCTTAACTATATCTACTAATAATTCCTTAAAAGAATAAAAAAGATAGGTATAACTAATAGGATTAACCGTATATTAGTAGTAATAACGGTAATATTTTAATGCTATCGAAGGAAAGGTTACTAAAGACCCTTAGCCTATATACTATTCCCTAATCCTAACCCTAGCTAGCTTTTAGCTAAAGAGCGATTAATAAAAAATTAGTATAACTAATAGTAAAGCAATCGGGTAATAATAAAGGCGAGATGCCTCTAGCATAAGACCCTAGCGGCTAAAAGGGCATTAGACTTCTAATCTATAGCGAAAATAACCTAACTATATAGAAGTCTATAGAAGTATAAATCGGCGATACTTACCTAACTCTATATAGAAAAAATCGGCCTTAACTCCTTCCTCTGCTTTTAATAAGTTCCCTTAATACTATTACCTCTCTACTGCTATAAAGAAGGCCCGGAAGACCTCTATTATATTATCCTCTTTTATCTAAAATACTATAGATAAAAGTATATACTCTTTAGGCCTAATTCCAGCCCTAATTTACTTTACGACCGATATAGTATATCTATTATACTTGATAAATTATACTTCGTATAAGTAATCGCCTGCTAGATACTTAGTATTAACCGACTTAACTAATTCCAGCTCGCCTAATCCTTCTAATATAGTATAGCCAAAAGCGCTACTAAATACCCCTATATAGCCCCCATATAATATTTACGGCAATCCCGCAATAGGAATGAGATGCATTAGGAATAAGCAAATCTCTTAGGCCCTATAAGCCGAAACTAGTCAATAGTCATTATATTAGCAATAAGGGCATTCTCCCCCCCCTCCCCCCCCCTCGCCCTCTTTACTACTCTCCCCCCCTTGTCCCTAATCTATTCCCCTTCTAAAGCCCCTTCCCCCCCTCCTTTTAGGCTAAAAAAACCCATAATAATATAGCGATATCCTTTTAAGCGCAGGCCTATCGTTCTAAAGCGAGGACTTTCCTCTCTTTAAGGTCTAATATCTCCCGGGTTGCCCTGGGAGCACTAAGGCCCCCTACTACTGCTACTGCTGCTACTGCCGCCGCCTAACCACGCCCCCGAGAGGCAGACGCCTATTTAGCCCTCTACTAGAGGGCCTTATAGTTATCTACCTAAAGCTAAAGATAGTCAGCCGATAGCCTATACTATATATAAATCGAAAACGTACTTTTATCCCCCTAGTAATAGTCTTTTATATATTTAGGAGCTTTTATATTAGGACCTAGTTCCTAGGGGTCCTCTCTAGGGGTATATATATCTTGCCCGTAAGGGCGCAGGGATAATAGGCCGCACTAATCCTTACCTATATTAGCTTTGCTAGAGAGCGGGTATAACCTAATCTATACCTTATTGACTGCGGTATTAATACTTAGGATCCTTTAAGCGCATTAGATACAGTCTATAAGGCTATATGCGTAGTTCTTTAGGCTATATTATAAGGGTTAGCTGCAGTCCCGCCGCACGTAAGACCTATACTTACCCCCTTATCTAGTATCGCTGACCACTTAGGCATCTTCGCTATTACTATTTTTATTATTACTAGTATTATTATTGCTGCTATTATCGCTATTGCTATTGCCGTATTGCTAATAGGGTTAGCACTGGCCCTATACCGCGATAGAGGGGTTATTATATACCTTAAAATTGGCGCTATAAAGGAAAAAAAGAAAAGAAGAAAAGGCACTAAGTTAGGGGGTATTGCTGACCTATATATTAATGTAGTGCCTAAGGCCGCCCGCTTTAACCTTTAGAATTAGCTTACTTCCTCTTCTGACCTAAAAATTAATACATACCGAGAAGCGCCCAGGCTACTATAGATACGCGCCTAGCGAGAATACAGCCGCTATAAGCGCGCTATTAGCCCTACCCCTTTAGCTTTACCCTCCTCTCACTTCTTACCCGATAAGATTACCGACCTAGACCCAATACTCTAGGACTTCTCGCTCGCACTCTTTTTATGCAATACCGCTAGATATAGTCCTAAGCGGTTGTGCACCCTACTCTCTTACGCACCAGATACCCGCCGCCCCTAATGCAGGGCGATAAAAAGCAGAAATTAAGAAAATAGGAAGGGTTTTCCTCCCGGCTACCGGGTTTTTCCCTTTTCGAATTATCTATATAGAAGTACTAGATAGGTTATTTAGCTTTAAATAGCCTCTAGCGTAATTTCATAATAATAATAATAATCATTAGCTCTATAATGTGAGGTTATAATAGTAAGGCTGAGAGAGTCTATTTAAATATAAAGAACTGGCCCTAGGGCTACTATGAATAGGCATCGAATAAATATATTAAATAGACTAAGGAGGAAAGAGAGAGGACCCAAATAGGGGCCTCTTAAATGCCTATTTATCCTTATATAGTATGGGTTGGGGTCCTGACGTAGTCCCGTAACCCCGTGCCGTTGACCCATCTGACCCTGTCTAGGCTAGGCACGGGCGTAGCACGAGTCCTAGCCATATTGTAGCGCGGGCGTAGCCCGAGCCCGTGACACTTATTAATATATTACTAGAATATCGCGGGGGCCCCGGTTAGGCTAAAGGGAGTTACTAACTACTTAAAAAGACCGAAGTAGGTCTAGAATGTAATTAGGTATTTATCGCCTTTAGCAATATAGATCTTATAGAACGTAGCATAGATATCTACTTTTATAAATCACTTCGCTTAGGATAGGGAATATAGCGTCTTTTTAATTAAAGGAAGGGGATATTAGTTCTATACTATAACCTTATTTAGGGCCTAATAATCTACGCAAAAGCGCTATCTACTATTCGCCTTTTTCGCAAGTAAGACTAATACTATTGCCAATAAGGAATTCGTATAAATTTGTCCTTTATCTATAAGGTTAGTTATTTATCTCCGAACCTTAAGTAATTAGTCCTATAGCATATTATATAGTAGTCCCTATAAGAGGTTAGGTAGCCCCCTATTTGGGGTCGGTTTAAGCTTAATATAATAATTAAGTATGCCCTAGTGCGATAGGAGGCTAAAAGCTTTCGCCTTATTAAAAAGGTCGGCAAAATCTTAAAGCTCTAATAGTAAGGTCTATAGTTAGGTCGGAAGGGAAGCTAAATTCTAATATAGTAGAAGCGTAATATAGAGGATGTATATAAGCTCCTGTAGGCTTATATAAAAGAAGGAGGTCGAGTTATTTTAGGTATATACCGTATATCGTAATATACTATAAAAGACTAATCTAAAGATATTAATTGTAGTAGGCCTAAAGGATTAAGTAGTCGATTCTTTTATAAATAAGCCGCTAGTAGCTCTAATTCTTAATTAGTGCCGCTTCGCCTATAGTTCGATATTATAGTACTCTATTTAAGGCAACCTTAGGATAATATCGTAGGTTAGGCCTAGGACAATATATAGCATTACGGCTAATAGCTATCTATCGATATCGATATCAATATAAATAGTATAAGTAATTAAGGGGGTAATATATTACTCCTCCGATCGGCTTTTTATATTTACTATAGTCCTAAGCTTTCTATAGGATAGTAAATAGATAGGCTAGAGTCTTAACCTTTAGATAGTTCTTTCGCTTATTACACTATAGTAGTCACAGCTAGAATCAATTAGGGTATCGATAAAGGTAAAATTATTATATAATATTAGGACTAAAAAGGGGTATCTATCTATATAGTTCTTAATATTATTAATCTCCTTTATATTATAGTCCTATTATAGCATAGCTATAGGCTAGGTGCGTTTTTTAAGCCTTTTCGCAAGATTTAGCTTAAAGGCTAGTCTTTTCCCTAAGTATTACTATTATTACTATCTCTAAGCTTAACGATTTATAAGGCTTCTACGGTCTTTAGGTCTATAGAAGCTATAGTTATCTCCTATAGAGGCCGGGCCGGCCTTAGCTTATATTCCGGCATTTTATAGCCGGCATTCCTATATTAGGTATAAAGCGACTTCTAATAGCACTTCTTAAGGATTTCCCTTAAAACCTATATTGCCCTCTTATTAGATGACTTTCGCTTGCCTTTTAAACCTAGCTTATAGACGCCTATTATTAGCATATTACTATCCTTATCCCGAGCGGTTATTTGCAGATCCTAGGCATTATTGTTATAATCCTAGGAAGGATCTATATAGTATTTTACGGTAAGATTTATCTTTAGGTCGATAGCGATTTCACGATACTATATAATAGCTGCCTTATAGTCTTTATGGGAGACCCTTAGGCCGATAATCTTATCCGATATATAAAGGTTAAAGGCAAATTAGAGTATTTTTAATTTAACTAACTTAGGCTACCTAAGCCCCCCTGCTAATATTAATTTCTCTTTAAAGCATATAAAAAAGGTAGAAAAGGGTTCTTTTAACGCCTAGCGGAGGGTATACTTAAGCTTACTAATTATATATTCCTCCCGATATAAGTCCTTAAAGAGTCGCTATAGGTAGTTAAAAAAGGCTATAGGGCGGTAATAGAAGGCTATACTATTATCGAAAAATGCCGCGACTTAAGATTAGACTATAGCCGAAAGGTTCTAGTAGATAAATATCTATTAGGTCTTATTATTACCAATAAAGTCCTAATCGATCTCTAATTTATACTCTATAAAGGTCTTCTATACGGTAAATATAGCCTTTTTACCGTTAAAGGGTTCCCCGATTAGTATCGGCTTATACCTAAATTATGTTTCCTCTAGGATTAGGATAGAGTTAGTCTAAGACCGGTTAGGGGTTATTACAGGGGCTAACGATAATTGTTATTGCATTTGGTCGATAAGAGCCTATATCTAATGCTTGGTTTATTCGGCTTAAGTGTGTATCTAACGCTCGCTCTTTTGACTTTAGGATAGCTATTCTTAGAACCTCGTATTGAGGACTTCTATAGTATTAGTAATTGACTCCTATTAAGCGGCCTATTGATAAGCGGAGCTACATTAGGCGTCGTTTAAACCTATAGTATTCTGTAAGGGCCCTATATCTATTATCGGCAGTTGTATATAATATAATAATAAAGGTTGAAAGAGTTTTATTAATTGTGACAGACTGGCCTTAGGGCGACTGCGAATAGGCGTTAATCGGATATATTAATAAAACTAAGGAGGAAGGGAGAAGAGCCCGAATCGGGTCTCTTCCGCAGTCTATATACATCCATGTGTGGCGCGGGCTAGAACCCTAATATTGCCCTATAGGCCCGCGCGTCTACCTTATATCCGTTCCGGACTAGGCACGGACGCAGCCCGAGCCTCAGTCGATCCATGACACGGGCATAGCCCGAGTCCGTAATATTAATAACTATTTATAGCGCTAGTGGAACCTTACTATTTCTATTATTTATCGCGATAACGACCCTACTTTCTAGCAATAATACTATAATTGGAAGACATCCTTAGGTATAGAGGATAAAGTTATAGCGCCTTATACCTTAGCCTAAAACGGCCTAGCTAAACGCTTAAGGGGTATTATAGGGACTAAAGTTAGGACCTTACGACTAGCTGCTAACCTACCTCAAGACCTATAGCCGGAGTTATAGAAAGCCATAACCTTCTTAAATAATTGCATACCACAATAAGGCCTTCAGTGGATTATACCATATTAACAACTTCATTCCTAGCTGGCTAATAATGCTAGGGATACCTGATATTGTACCGACCCTAGGCCTTCTATATCATTCCTTAAGGCTTACAGTTATAAGGCCTATCTATTGATAATAATAGCATTAAAAGGCACTAATCGACGAGAATTAAAGCTAGTATTACACGCTAAAATAGGATATTTAGTAGGTTACGATTCTATTAATATCTATCGTATATAGATTCCCAACCCTTATGAAGTACGACGAATTCGCAATATTACCTTTAATGAAAATAGTTATTATAGTAGTAAATCCGCCGCTATACCGCAACGACTTGAAATACAATTACCACAATATATCAATAATATATCTAAATATAAAGATATAGACGAGCTCTATATATTTTACTCTTCTACTACTATTATACCTATTCCTACTACCCAGCCTATTATACCTAGCCCAACCTTACCTTCGACTTCTATACCTACTAGTAAATAAGCTGTTCCTAGTAATCAACAATATCTTATAGTCTAACTACCTACCCTAGCTTCTATATATCCTTCTGATATATATCCTTCTGAAGCAAGTATTAAGACTAGTAGTAATCTTATACTATGAAGGTTAGCTAGGCTGGCTAGTAAGAATACTTCCAGTACGGCTTTTATTAGCAGTTTTTTTCTAGGCACTAAGGAACGCCTATACTAATTATGCTTACCGCCTAAACTAAGGTTTTGGAAAGACCTAAAAGGTTACTATTTCAAACTAGAATTTAAAGAGGCTGCAAAGAGCAAATTCTATAATAACTAAAATAAAGGAACCTTTAAGCCTGCCTAACTATTAGACCTTCCTAATAATTATAAGCCTATACCACTTACGTGGGTGTTTAAATATAAGTGTGATAAATACGGCTTTCTCACTAAATTTAAAGCCCGAATTTGTAGCATAGTGATCTCTAATCTTATAGTGATAAAGAGACCTATGCCGCTATACTAACTGCTAAATCTTTCCGAATCTTAGTAGCTATTATGATAAACTTCGACCTTGATACTATATAAATAGATGCTGTATCAGCCTTTACTAATAGCCTATAGGACGAAGTCGTCTATATCGAATATCTAGATAGATTTAAAAGACCTGGATAGGCACTATTATTATAGCGCGCCTTATATAGTCTTCGCAGGTCCCCTTACCTTAAGCAATAAGAACTTTTATCAACCCTTATATCCCTCAATCTTACTCTTATTATAAAAGACCCTTACATTATAATTACTACCACTGTAGTAGTCTATTATTTTGTGCACGATATAGTAGTACTATTTCAACTAAAGAATCGTCCTAAAGTAGAATCCCTCGTCAATAAATTAAAAGTAGCCTATAAAATAAAGGACCTTGGTACTCTAAAATGGTTCCTAAGTATCCAAATTATACGGTATCGGCCTACTAAGACCTAGCTATTGTAAGACTCTTATATAGAAAAGCTGACACATGACTTCTTAAAAGGAAGAAATATTACACACAAAAACTAGCCAATCCTAGAACAGCCTCTTAATAAATATACTGATATCGCTACAGCACACGAGATATATTAATACTAAAAGCTTATGGGTTCTATAAATTACCTAACCACTATGACCCGACCTAATACTACTATGGTAGTATCCCGTCTTTCAGAATATCTATATAACCCTTCCCCTTACTATTACCTACTAGCTATAGGGGTCACAATATACCTCTATATCACACTTTACTTAGCTATTCAATATACTACTATATAATAACAACTAAGTGATAATATCTAGTAGTAATTGTCTACTAGAGAGCTATTAATATCTTCTAATGCTGCTTTTACCGATAATAAAAAGACCCGGAAGTCTACCTAAAGCTCTTTCTTTAGCCTATTTAGCAGACCTATTGGTTAGGAAGCCGCTAAATAACACACTGTTACTATATCTTCTACCGAAGCAGAGTTACTAGTACTATCGTCAACTGTTAAGACCACTATATCTATAACCCGTCTCATAGAACAACTAGGACTTAAGCTTGATCATAAGGTTACTATTGAGTGCGATAACCTATAAGCTATACGCCTAGTAATAACAATAATGCCCCATATTAATACTGTATTAAAGCATATTGATATCCATAATAGCTGGCTGCGATAGGCTTATTAGTAGGGTTTATTCGACCTGACTTATATCCCTACTAATAATATAGTAGCGGATGAGCTTATAAAGGCTCTTATAGGTCAACGATTTACTACCTTCTGTAACCAACTAGGCTTAATAGATATTAAGGACCTAGTATAAAAAATAAAAGATAACGAAAGTAATACCAACTAGCTAGAAAAAGCTATATCCTAGCCTATCTAGGGGGGTATATCAGAATGAAATTATTTATTATTATTTTATTTTATTATTTTTAGATATTTATCGCCAATAATTCTTACGCATCGCCATATCATCAGATTGAAAAAAGTATTAAGTATTCAGTACTTATATATAAAAAAACTTTCGCGATTTCGCCCGCACCTAGGTAGCGGCATAAAACCGCCTCTAAAATTAATTCTAATATTTCCAATCGCTTTTTCTCATCTATTTACCCCCTTTACCTATAGCGTATCGCATCTAGGGAGTAGGCGCAATAGGTGCAAATAAAGTAATAGATATCAATAGAAGGAATAGGGGCGGTATAGCATATAGCCGCCACAACCTCAATACTATAATCGCGATTAGCATATAGTATAACCAGACCGAGACCGAACCTGCCTAGGGGCGGAAGCGATTAATAGCCGATATTATTGCAGATTTTATAAATAAGCTATAGGACTATATTCCTCTAGTAGTATTAGGAAGAGTATAAGAGGCTATAAACGTTATAGTAGAGACCGCCCAATAAAAGACCGACCTAGGTAATATCTATACCCCTATTAGAACTCTTATACAAATAATTAAAACCATAGTTAATAAGGCGATATAGAACCTCCTAAAGACCGCTATAGCCCCTACTATATAGGCATTTATTACTATATAAGGACTTACTACTGCCGTACCACCCTAATCTAGCTTAGCTTCCTTCGTAATACCCCCCTATATCTACTATAAGGTCCTTATTAAAGGAAATACTATTAGTAAAATCCTCTAAAATTGTATCCTAATCGAAATCGTTAATATAATTAATAAGGCTACCGCTAAAGAAGTAGCGATTGCGGCCTATAGGCTCTATAGTAGCAATATAATTATTACCTTTAAAGAGGAAAAAGTAAAGTATACTATAGATACGACTTAGGTATACCCTGCCTTTAGCTAAAAAGCGGAACTTAACCGATAATTATTTAGTATTATTATTAAAAGCTTCCTAATTTATTATACTGCGAATACTATAGTAGAAGATATCTAGTCAAATTTTATTAAAGCTAATAGAGAGGGCTTTACTAAAGTCTCCCTTTACTACCTTAAGGGGACTATAATATAAACGCCCCTAATTATAAGGGTAGACTCTATTGATCTTATAAATAAGCTTTATAAGGCTAGTATTATATACTAAGTAGAGATATTCGAAGCCGAACCTTATAATAATATAATATACCTCTAGTAATACTATAATTGCTTTAAATTAGGCTATATTGCTGCGTATTATATAGTAGCAGCCTACTATAGCCGGTACGGCTCTAAATACTACCCGGATAGTAACTAAAGCTGCCTAGCTATTATATAGAACTAATGCAAATCCTGCCTTAATTGCTATAGATCTTACCTAATATAGTCCCGCCTCTATAAAGTAGCGAATAAGTAATAGGAAAACGCTAGAAATTCCTATAGTAAGAGACTAAGGCTTTTTGCCTTATATATTGTATTAGCCGTAAATATTATCCCTATTGCAGACTAAAGCCGATACTATATAGCTAGTGGGTCTCCCCTATATAAGCCCTCTTTTTTGGAATAAAGCTATCCGGTCAGAAGTATTAATAAGACCCCCTATATTAGAGCCGGAAGTAGTATTACCGCTTTCCTTTAAGCCACTCCTGCCTAAGACTATAATGCGATCGCGCCTATCCCTAGCGCTTAACCTATAGCTACCTTAAATATACTACTGCTACTGACCCCTATGCAATTATCTATATAATAATAGTCTTATATTAGAATATATAGAAGAAAACTACTTTTATAAGATTAGTATTTTACTATTAGTACGAGCCTAATATTATAGCAATTTAAGAACCTACCGCGCCTAAATAGGCCCCGCTAAGCCCTAGCCTTAGAAGATATATATTAGTATTATATAGCAGGAGAGCAGTAATATATATCTATAAGTAGTATAGACCTAGTATATAGTCTAGCGATAAGGGACTAGATTAATATAGGATTTCCCTTCTATATATTAATATTTACTCTATCTACTTTTTAAGCTATAAGCTAAACTAGATAACCCTTTTAATTATGCTTACTAAGCTCCTACCCTGCCCCTATAGTACCTTTATTAGGGACTTTAATATATATTACCCTCTCTAGGATAATCTAGATTAGACTTCGCTTAGTATTAATACCCTTTTTAAACTTATGACCTAATAGCGGCTTAGGCTAGCCACCCCTTATAACAAGGTAATAAAGAGGGCCCCTAGGAAGAGAAATAGCATAATTAACTATATATAGGTTATATAAAATATTATAGTCGAATATCTTAGAAATACCGACCTTATAGGATCCGACTATATCCCCTAGCTTATATATATCGAGATTAGCAACTATTATATAAAAGCCCCCCCTTTAAAGAATAGCTAGAAGTCCTTTAACTATTACCTCGCTTAAGCTAAAGCAAAAAACCGATTTACTACTTATTATACTAAAGCCCTATTTTATTCCCCTATTAAAATAGATGCATACGTTAAATAGCTTATAGGCTAACTTTAAAATATAGCCGATATTGCGGCACTAAAAAAGGCACTTAAAGCTCCTAATATAGAGCTATAATAGAACTCCCGCGCTAAGATAGCCTAAATAGTAGTAAAAAAGGCCTACTAAAAATAGGTAGCATATTATACCCTAGAGAATCTTAATACTGCTTAAGAAGTAGGAGTAACTTAATCCCATATTATATAGGAGGAATAGCGCTAATTATAGCGAAAAGCCCTTAATAAAGCCACCGCCTAGAATGCCGATCTATAGTCCCTAAAGAAATAGGCCTGCCTGTATAATAGCCTCCCGCCTAAATTAAGAGAAATCTCCCTACTAGAATAAAGCAGCCCAGGCCTAAAGGCAATAATATATAAAGAAAAGGTATAAATCTTTACTAAATAATTCTTCCTTACCTTATAGGCTACTTATAATAATATTCTTAATTTAATATTCCCCTAGCTCGCTAATATTATATTCCCCCCTACCAACTCTTTTACTTATAAAGAGATATATATCACACTACGCAATATAGTAAACTAGAAAGCATTAGGCCCTAATAGACTTTTAGTAAGATTCTTTAAAGTATATAGCCCTCTACTTATTATTACTTTTATATACCTCCTAAACGAGATATACTATATTGGGTATTATTCGGCTTAATACTAGGAGGCTAAAGTAGTAGTTCTATAGAAATTATAGAAAAAGCTAAAAGAATACTTTAAGGCAGGAGGATAAAGACTAATATTATTATTTAACTTAATAGGAAAGGTTATAAAAGCTATAGTCGCGCGATAGCTTATTATTACTCTTAAAGAGAGTAATTTCTTTTTAGACCTTTAAATAGACAATAGGGTAAATTATTTAACCAATGCAGTACTAAGCATATTAGCCGAAATTATAAAAAAAAAAAACTTTCGCGATTTCGCCCGCACCTAGGTAGTGGCATAGAACCGCCTCTAAAATCAATTCTAATAATCCTAATCGCTTTCTCTCGTCCGTTTACCCCCCTTGCCTATAGTGCATCGCATCTAAAGAGTAGGTATAGCAGGCGCAAATAAAGTAATAGATATCGATAGAGGGAATAGGGGCGGCATTATATACAGCCGCTATAACCCTACTACTACGATCGCGAATAGCATGTAAGATAACCAGACTAAGACCGAACCTGCCTAAAAGCAGAAGCAACCTACTACTATTATAATTAAAGAATCGATAAAAGAGCTTTAGGATTATATCCCTCTAGTAGTACTAGGATAAATACGAAAAATTATAGAAACTATAGCCGATACGGCCTATAGTAAGGCCACCTTAGACCCTATTAGCACTTTTACTAATATAATTTTAAAGACTATTAAAAAAGCTATTAAATCGGCCCTCTAGGATATCCTAAAATAGGCGCCGGCTACTACCTAGGCAAATATCGCGGTATAAAGATATACTGCTACTGCTATACTACCCTAATATACTATCGCTCCCCTTCCGGTCCCACTATATATCTATAGGGAAATTTTAATTAAAGGCAATAGTATTAGCAAGGTCTTATGCAACTAAATACTAATTAAAATTATAGATACCGTTAATAGAGCTGCCACTAGGAATACCATAGTTGCAATATATAGGCTATATAGCGGCGATATTATTATTACCTTTATAGAAGAAGTAGTAAAAAGTCTTATTGCTAATACGACCTAGGTCCGACCTGCCTTTAGGCAAAAGGCAGAATTAAACTAATGCTTATTTAGTCTTATTATTAAGAATTTCCCTACTAGCCATATAGCGAATATTGCAACTAAAAAAATCTGCCGAAACCTTACTAAAGCGAATAGAGAAGGCTTTATTAGAGCCTCCCCCTGCCGCTTATATAGGACTACTATATAGGCGCCCCTAATTATAGGCATAAACTCTATCGACCTTACTAATAAGCTCTATAAATCTAGTACTATTTATTAAGTAAAAATATTTAAAGCTGAACCTTATAATAACGCCCTATACCTCAAATAGTATTATAACTGCTTTAAGTTTAGATATATCGCGGCCTATTATATAGCGGCCCTATAGTACAGCCGATATAGCGCGGAAAAGCACCTAAAAAGGGAATAAGCCTACCTAATAGTCTCCTATAGATAAAAAAAGTTATATTTTAATTATAAAGGCTTATACCTAATATAATCCTGCCTTTATAGAACTTCGAATAAGTAGTAAAAGTCTATTAAGAATTCTTATATTAGCTAACCTAAGCTCTTTATAGCGCCCCTTATAATATCTATAAATACTACTCCTATTGCAGAATAGAACCAATACCAAATAGCTAATACCTTACCTCTAAGGGAACCTATTAAGTATATTATATTAAGAGGATCCTCCCTATATAAATATAGCCGCCGCTTTAGACTAAGCTAAAGGGGCTCTATCTTTAGAGGAGTATTTAATATTAGGCTAAACTATACCTTTACTATATTCTTATAACCGGTCTTAATATTAGGATAGACTAAGACCCTATCGGCCCTAGAGCTTATACCTGCCTTAGCCTTAACTTCTGCTTCTACCGTAACTACTAATATACTACTACTACTAACCCCTATACGCCTATCTGTATAATATTAGTCCTCTACTAAAATATATAAAAGAAAACCTCTCTTATATGAATAGTACTTTATTACTAAAGCGAACCTAATATTATAGCGATTTAAGAACCTATTACGCCTAGCCGAGCCCCACTAAGCCTAAGCTTTAGTAAGTATATATTAGCAGCCTATAGCAGACGAGCGGTAATATATATCTATAAGCGGTATAGCCCTGGCATATAGACTACCGAAAAAGGACCTAATTAGTATAAAGTCTGTCTCCTTAAAACTAATATTTACTTTATCTACTCCTTAGGCTATAAATATAAGTAGACTACCCCCCTTATAGACCTTATAAGGCTTCCGCCCTAACCCTAAAGTATATTTATTAGGGACTTTAATATATATTATCCCCTATAGAATAGCCTAAATAGAACCTTACTTAGTATTAATACTCTCTTTAACCTTATAATATAATAGAGACTTAACCTTACGACCCCCTATAGCGAAATCATATAGTAAATGCTAAGTAAAAGAAATAGTACTATAGACTACGCCTAGGTCATATAAGACCTTACTATTAAGTACTTTAGTAGTATAGACTTTGCCGGGTCTGATTATATCCTATAGCTTATCTATATTAATATTAGCAACCTATAAGCCGCTAAAGCCCCCCTAAAAAATAGCTAGAAATCTTTTAACTAATATCTTACTTAGGCAGAAGCTAAAAACCGCCTTATGCCTATTGCTACTATAGTCCCGCTTAGCTCCCCTAAAGAAATAGATATATATACTAAATAGCTTACTTACTAACTCTAAGAGATTATAGATATTACGGCCCTAAAGAAAACCCCTAGAGCCCCTACTATAAAACTATAGTAGAATAACTATATAAAAATAGCTATTATTGCCGCAAAGAAAGCATACTAAAAGTAGGTAGTATACTATACCCCTAAAAACTATAGGGCTACTTAAGACGTAAAAGCTATTTAAATCCAAATCGTATAAAAAGAGTAATAATATTCTTAAAGAGAAATATTAAGGAAAGCTATAATATAGAATATAGACCTTTATTCCCTAGAACGATAGGCTAAATTATATAGCAGCCTCCCTCTTAAGTCTATAGAGATCCTATTACTTAAGTATACTAGCCCTAGCCACCCTTTAGCAACTATATATAATAAAAAAGCATAGGTTTTTACTTAATATTTCTTCCTTTAATCCTATATAATATTTAAAGATATATTAGACCTAACCTTCCCCTAACTTACTAATATAAAGTTTTTACTATATAAAAGATTTATATACAAAAAGGTCTATACCACCCTTTACTATATAGCTAATTAAAAGGCCTTTAGACTAAATAGGCTACCTATAAGATTCCTTAAGGCGTATAGCCCCCCCCTAATTATAGCTTTTACCCACCTCCTTAATAAGTCCTACCGTATTAGGTACTACTTAGCCTAATTTTAGGAGGCCTATATAATTATACTAAAAAAGCTAGGAAAAAAACTAAAGGAATACTCTAAAGTAGGAGACTAAGGACCGATATCTTTATTTAACCTAACCGATAAAGTCCTAAAAGCTATAATAGTATATTAGCTTACCGCTACCTTTAAAGAGGGCAATTTACTCTCTAACCTTTAGATAGGAAATAAAGCTAATCGCTTTATAGATATAGCCTTTAATACTCTTATAGAAATAGTTTATACGATATAATACTATAGTAGAATCGCTTTCCTCCTTTAGCTTAATATATCTATAGCCTTTAATATAGTAAATTATATTCGATTTACCTACCTACTTTTAAAAAAGGGACTACTACTATAGATTACAGTATAGATTTATATCTTTACCGACTCTTATATAGCGTGAATCTATTTTAAAGGCAAATTAACTAATAACCTATTTATTACCGCTAAGGTCCTATAAGGGTCCCCCCTCTCTTTTATCCTCTTTTTAGTTTATATTATACTACTTTATAAAAGGCTTAAGGAAGTAGCCTCTATTATTACCCTAGGATTTATAAATAATACTAATATTATAGTATATAGGAGGAGTATAGGGGAGACCTAGGCCCTACTTAAAAAAGTATAAATAATCTAAAATAAATAGTCTAAATAAGCTAGGCTTAATTTTAATTTAAAGAAGAGTAAGCTTATCTATTTTATATATGCCTATAAGGTAGATAAAATACTAATCCGATTTAGAATTGTAATAATTTAGCTAAAGTAGTATACCTATTTCTTAAGGGTTAAAATCTACTATAAACTTTAATAGCATAAATACCATACAAAAATAGCTAAAAAACTTAAGTAGTAGCAACTCGCCCTTATAGCGATAGCGGCCTCTATATAAAGATATTAATATCGGGAGGCTTAATTAGTCTATATATAGGTTATTTATACTACTATCGCTTTTAGTATAAGAGTATAGTATACCCCTACCGCCCCTAGTAAGATAGTAAAAGGTATTATAAAATCACTAACTATAGAATAATTATTTTGCTTTTAAATTATTATTAAGGCCTTTAAAGCTATACCGATAGATATCCTTAAGATTGAAATAGCTATACTACCTATTAATTTATACCTAAATTATATCTACTAGCGATTTTTAGAAAGGATAGTAAAGACTAAAATAGCTAAATAAATTAATTATACCTCTATTATAGTAGTAGTAATACTTTAATACTATTAGTAGAGTAATTATAAAGAACCTTAGATATATATCCTATTCTTAGAACTTAACCTATAATAGCTAATAGCTAAAGAATACCTAGTAAGAGAGTAATTTACTAAGTAATCTAAATATTAAGCTACTATAAAAGCAAGACGGCAGCAATATAGGCCTATAGCGGTAGAGAGGGCCCTAGACTTCTAATCTATAGCTATATTAATTAAGCTTTATAATAGCCTCCTTAAATATAAATCGGCTGTATTTACCTAGCTTTATATAAAAAAAATTAGACTAAACTCCTTTTTTTATTAATATTAAGTCCCTATTATACTTTTACCTCTCTATTAATATAGGGAGGCTCCTAAAGACTATTATTACCTAATCTTTTCCTACCCGAAATATAGACGATAGCACTAATAGCTATATAAAACCGGCCTAAGCCTTTTTAAAAACCGCTAAAAGATCTTTATCGCCCTAAATAAGCTAAGCCTTGCTTACTAACTTATATACTAGATCCTTAGCCTTAACTATTTTAATTAATTCTAACTTACCTAATTACTTTAATAACCCGCCCCTATAAAAGCCCTAGATCGATCCTAATTACTTAATACCGCCCCTAATATCTAATAGTAATAACTTAATACAAAAGAGAGGAGATATAGTAGGCAGATAAATACAATTATTTTTTTATTACTCTAAAGTTATAATATTAATATTAAAGCCCCCCTCTTCCCCCCCCTCCCCCTCCCCTACCGGCCCCTATAGTAGCCCCCCCTCCCTCTTCCCCCTCTCCCCCTCCCCCTCTACCGCCCTTTTCTACCCCTAAGAGATAAATAGCTTTAATACGGCCTAAATGCCCTCTAATGCCTCTACCTTATACTCCTTAAGGTCTAGCGCCTCTTAAGTCACCCTAGAAGTAATACTCCCTTTTACTACTATTGCTATTATTACTACTTTCCCCCTATTGTAAGCAGTTAATACCTACTATACCTTTAACTAAAAGGCGTAATAATTATCGACCTATCTATATTAGTACCCACCCTATATAGCCCCTACACTTTATATATACCTCCCCCCCCGCGGCTAATATCTCTTAAGTACCTAAAAGGGTATAAATAAACTCTTAATTCTTAGGAGTCTATTTAAAAGATCGATAGGTCTTCCCTACTATAGTATATACGAAATATACCGCCTTAGGCCCTATATGGTATTATACCGTATTACTATCGTTTAAATATCGGTTAGATTAAAGGTCAATTAATTAGGTCCTACCTTACTAAAAATAGTATTAATAGTCGGGGTCTTTAGCCTATATTAAATAAGGATCGTAACGCTATTCCTATAGCTCGCCAGGCTAATAAAAACAGATTAGTAATACTAGTATAGTAGGAGCAGATAGTACCTACCCCTTTATCTAAAGATACTAACTTTTTCGGCATACTACTATTATTATTATTATTGCTACTGCTATAGCTGCTGCTATTACTACTGCTATTGCTTTTACTGCTAATACTAATGCTGCCGCTATTACTATTGCTATTGCTATTACTGCTGCTATCGCTAATGCTACTGCTATTGCTATTATTACCGCCCTACCATATAGGTTAGTATCGCCCCTATAGTGCTAGAAAATAGGGCTTAAGGAGATTATATATAGAAAAAATAATAGCCTTATAGAAAGGAAGAAAAAGGGATTAAAAAGTCGGGGGGCATTTATACTTTTATATCCTTACTAGACTAAAGGCCTTTACGCCCTCTCTTTATATTTAGCTTACCCTAACCCCCGATTTAATACTATTTGCCTTTTACTAAGCACCCCCCCTATAGCCGATCCGCCGCCGATATGGCCCTAATAATAGAAAATTCCCTTACTCTTACTCTAATGCCCCCGTATAATATATATGCCGCGCAGCTAGCGCTTATATTATACAGCCGGCGCTATCCTGCCTATATAACCTCTATTTTACTTTCGATTTATAGTATACCGACTTAAGACCACCTCTCTCCTATAGATATTAGACCTACCTTTATCTAGACCTAATTCTTTTAGATCGCTTTTGCACTCCTCTTAGTACTACCGCTAGGTACGATCTTAAGCGGTAGTATACCTACCCTTCCTATATGCTGGAAACCCGTCGGCCCCCCTAGGGGCCCGACTTCCTAATTGTTATAATTGTACTAGTAGGAAGGGTTTTCCCCCCGGTCCTCGGGTTTTTCTCTTCCGGATTATCTACTAGAGTACTAGATAGGCATTTCTAGCTTAGAATAGCCCCCTAGAGTAATTTAATAATAATTAGCCGAAATTATATATATAACCTAGCACTATAGTAGGATCGCCTTACTATTTTAATTAAATATCTTAGCTGCATTCAATATAATTAATTATACCCGCTTTATCTATCTACTACTAAAAAAAGGGCTCTTACTATAGCTAGCGGTATAGGTATATAGCTTTACCGATTCGCAATTAGCGCAAATCTACTTTAAGGGGCAATTTATAGATAAACTACTAATTACTATTAGGGTCCCTTAAGGGTCCCTTCTCTCCTTTATCCTCTTCCTCGTCTATATTATACTATTTTATAAAAGACTATAGGAGGTTATATTAACTATTACGCTAGGCTTTACTAACGATACTAATATTATAGCCTATAGGAGAGATATAGGAGAAACTAAGGCGCTATTCGAGAAAGCATAGGCTATCTATAATAGTTAATCTAAGCAAATAAGACTAAATTTTAACCTTAGTAAAAGCGAGCTTATCTACTTTACTTATGTATATAAAGTAGATAAGACCCTAAAATTGCTTAAGACCGCTATAATATAGCCGAAATAGTATGCTAGATTCTTAGGGGTCGAAATCTATTATAAGCTAAAATAGAGGGAATACTATATTAAGATCGTAAGGAAACTTAAGCGGTAACGACTTATACTTATAGTAATAGCAGCCTCTACTATAAATAAAAACTTTCGCGATTTCGCCCGCACCTAGGTAGCGGCATAAAACCGCCTCTAAAATCAATTCTAATATTTCTAATCGCTTTTTCTTATCTATTTACCCCCCTCACCTATAGCGTATCGCATTTAGGGAGTAGGCGCAGCAGGCGCGGATAAAGTAATAGATATCGATAGAGGGAATAGGGGCGGTATATTATTATTATTATTAAATTACGCTAGAGGCTATTTTAGAGCTAAATAACCTATCTAGTACTTCTATAGAGATGATTTGGAAAGGAAAAACCCGGTAGCCAGGAGGAAAACCCTTCCTACAGTCTTGACTTCTGCTTTATATCGCCCTGCAGTAGAGGCGGCGGGTATCCGGTGCATGAAAGAGTAGGGTGCGCAACCGCTTAGGACTATATTTAGCGGTATTGCTTGGGAAGAGTGCGAGTATAAGTTCCGGGAGTGTCGGGCCTAGGTTAGAGTACTATTAGGTACGAAGTGAGGGGAAGGTGAGGTTAAGGGGGTAAGGTTAATAATGTTCTTATCGGGTGCGCGCCTATAGGGGCCTAGATGCGTTTCGAGCGTATTAATCTATAGTGTATAGGCAAAAGTGAGCCGGATTTAAAGATAGGAGCGGCTAGCCTTAGGCATTATATTAGTATATAGGTTTATAATGCCCCTAATTTAATACTTTTTCTTCTTTTTCTTCTTTTCCTTTATAGCGCTAATTCTAAGGTATATAATAACCCCTCTATCGCAGTATAGGGCCGATACTGACCCTATTAGCAGAACAGCAGTAGTAGTAACGATAGCAATAGTAACAGCTATAACAATAATAATAAGAATAAGAATAGTAGTAGTAGAAGCAATAATGCCTAAACGGTCGGCAATACTAGATAAGGGGGTGAGTATAGGTCTTACGCACTGCAGAACCGCTACTAACTTTTATATAATAGCCCGGAGAACTATATATATAGCTATATGAGCTATATTTAATACGCTCGGAGGATCCTAAGTATTAATGCCGCAGTTAATAAGGTATAGGCCGGGTTATACCCGCTCTCTAGCGAGGCTAATATAGGTAGGGACTAGAGCGGCCTACTATCTTTACGCCTTTATAGGCAAGATATATATACCCCTAGAGAGGACCCCTAGGAACCGGGTCCTAATTTAAAAACTCTTAGATGCATAAGAGACTATTGCCGGGGGGATAGAGGTGCGTTTTCGATTCGTATATAGTATAGGTTACCGGCTAACTATCTTTGGCTTTAGGTAGATAACTATAAGGCCTTTTAGTAGAGGGCTAAATAGGCGTCTGCTTCTTAGGGGTATAGCTAGGCAGCAGTAGTAGCGGCAGTAGCAGCGGTAGGGGGCCTTAGCGCTCCTAGGGCAATCTAGAAGATATTAGACCTCGAAGAGAGGAAGGTCCTTATCTTAGAACGATAAGCCTATACTTAAGAGGATATCGCTATATTATTATAGGTTTTCCTAGCCTAGGAGGGAGGGGAGGGGGCTTTAGAGGGGGGGCAAACTAGGGATAAGGGGGGGGAGAGCGGTAAGGAGGGCAAGGGGGGGGAGGGGGGGGAGAATACCCCTATTGCTAATATAATAACTATTAACTAATTTCGGCCTATAAGGCCTAAGAGATTTACTTATTCCTAATGCTTTTTATTCCTATTATGGGATTACTATAAATATTATATAGGGGCTATATAGGGGTGATTAGTGGCGCCTTTAGCTATACTAGCTTAAAGGGATTAAGCAAGCTAGAATTAATTAAGTTAATTAATATTAAGTATCTAGCAAGCGATCTTCTATATAAAGTATAGTTTATCTAGTATAATAGATATACCGAATCGGTCGTAAAGTAGGCTAAGGCTAGGACTAAACCTAAGGAGTATATACCTTTGCCTGTAGTACTTCAGGTAAGAGAGGATAATATAGTAAAGGTCTTCTAGGCCTTCCCTATAATAGTAGAAAGGTAATAATACTAAGGGAACTCATTAGAGGCAGAAGAAAAAGTTAAGGCCGATTTTTTCTATATAGAGTTAGGTAAGTATTACCAATTTATACTTCTATAGACCTTTATATAGTTAGGTTATTTTCGCTATAGATTAGAAGTCTAATACCCTCTCGGCTACTAGGGTCCTATACCGGGAGCGTTTCACCTTTACTACTGCTTAGTTATTCTACTATTAGTTATACTAGTCTTTTATTAGTTACTCTTCGGCTAAAAGCTAGCTAAAATTAGGATCGGGGAATAGTATATAGGCTAAAAGTCTTTAGTAACCTTTCTTTTATTAGCATTAAAGTATTACCGCTACCGTTATTAATATACGGTTAATCCTATCGGTTATGCCCGTTTTATCTATTTTTTTAAGGAACTACTAGTAGATATAATTGAGATAGAAGTTAATTAGGGGCATAGCCGCTTCAGTCTTAAGGGTATTTAGTAGTATAGCCTTATAGGCTTTAGTAATTATATAGAAATAGGCTGATTATTTTATAGCTAGGGATTTTGCGATGCCTTTTACTACCCCTCTAGGGGCGGTAGGGGTATACTATACCCTTACGCTAAAGGCAATAGAGGTCTGGATAACCTGCGTATAGACTAGGCGTACTTCCTAGTATTAATAACCCTAAGTTAAGGCCGCTATTACCGTAAGCGTAAGTTACTACCGCTTAAGTTTTTTTGCGATCTTAATACGGTATTCCTACTATTTTAGCTTATAGTAGATTTCGACTCTTAGGAATTTAATATACTATTTTAGCTAGATTATTATAGTCTTAAGCTATATTTTAGTCTCGTCTACTTTATATATATAGGTAAAGTAGATAAGCTTACTTTTACTAGGGTTAAAGTTAAGTTTAGCTTATTTAGACTAGCTATTATAGATAAGCCATACTTTCTTAAGTAGCGCTTTTATCTCCTTTATATCTCTCTTATAGGCTATAATATTTATATCGTTAGTAAAGCTTAGTATAATAGTTAAGGCTACCTTTTATAGCCTTTTATAGAGCGGTATAATATAGATAAGGAAGAGGATAAAGGAGAGGGGGGACCCTTATAGTACCCTAGCAGTAATCGGCAATTTTTTTATAAATTATCCCTTAAAGTGGATTTATACTATTTGCGAATTAGTAAAGCTATATACTTATACTATAAGCTATGGCGGGAGCCCTTTATTAAAGAGTAGGTAGATAAGGCAGGTATAGTTAATTATATTAAATACTGTTAATATATCTAGTTGAAGAAGCAAGGCGATCCCACTATAGTGCTAGGTTATACGAATAATCTCTATTAGTATACTTAATACTATATTGGTTAATTGGTTAGCCTTATTATCTATTTGAAGATCTAGGAGGAGGTTGCCCTTTTTAAGGGCGGCGGTAAGCCGCCTTACGACTATAGCTTTTATAACCTTTCCTATTAGATTAAGTAATAATATTAGTTTCTATCTTCCTGCCTTTAAGTATTTTTTAGGCCTCTTCCTAGGCTTCTATAGTACTACTATTCTAGCCTCCCGGAACTAAGCCAGGTAATACCTAATATAGTATATTTTGTTGAGGAGGTATATAAGGATTTGAACGAGTAGGGGGCTATATACTTTAAGGAATCCTACTGGGAGCTTATTAGGGCCTAATGCTTTCTAGCCTATTATATTGCGTAATGCAGTATATACCTTTTTATAGGTAAAGGAGTCTATAGAAGGGAATATAGTAGTAGTAAGCTAGGGGAATATTAGGTTAGGGATATTGTTATAAGTAGCTTAGGAGGTAGGGAAGAACTATTAGGCGAGTACTTATGCCTTTTCTTTATATATTATTGCCTTTGGGCTTAGGCTGCTTTATTTTAGCGGGGGGATCTTTTTTAATTCAGGCGGGAGGCTATTATATAGGCGAGCCTATTTCTCTAGGGACTATAGGTCGGTATTTTAGATGGTTGCTTTATTAAAGGCCTTTTGCTATAATTGGCGCTATTCCTCTTAAATAATATAGGACTAGATCGCTCCTACTTCTTAGGCGGCGCTAAGGTTCTCTAGGGTATAGCGTACTGCCTATTTTCGGTAGGCCTTTTTTACTGCTATTTAGGCTATTTTAGCGCCAGGGTTCCACTAAGGTTCTACACCGGGAGCTTTAGGTGCCCTCTTTAGTGCCGTAATATCGGCGATACTCTAGAGTTAGCTAATAAGCTATTTAGCGTATATATCTATTTTAGCGGGGGAGCGGAGCGGGGCTTTAGCGTAATAGGTAGTAAGTCGGTTTTTTATTTTAGCTTAGGCGAGGTATTAGTCGAGGGACTTTTAGCTATTCTTTAAAGGGGGGGCTTTTATATAATGGTTATCAGTCTCGATATATATAAGTTAAGGGATATAATTAGACCTAATAAGGTTAGCATTTCTAAGATATTTAATTGTAATATCTAGTATGACCTATATATAATCGATAGTACTACTTCTCTTTCTTAGGGCCCTTTTTATTACCTCGCCGCGAGGAGTAATTAGCCCGAGCTACTATTATATCGTAAGTTTAAAGAGAGTATTAATATTAAGTGAGGTCCGGTCTAGGCTATCCTAAAGAGGGTAATATATATTAAAGTCTCTAATAAAGGCACTATAAAAGCGGGGTAGGAGCTTAATAAGTGCGGTAAAGGGGGTTATCTAGTTTAGCTTATAGCCTAAGGAGTAGATAGAATAGATATTAGTGCTTAATAAGGAAATCTTATATTAGTCGGTCCCTTTATTGCTAGACTATATGCCGGGCCTATACCGCTTATAGATATATATTACTATTCTCCCGCTATATGCTGCTAATATATATCTTCTAAGGCTAGGGCTCGGCGGGGTCCGACCGGGCGCAGTAGGTTCTTAGATTGCTATAATATTAGGCTCGCGCTAATAATAGAATGTTAATCTTACGAAGGTAGTTTTCTTCTATATATTCTAGTAGAAGACTATTATTATATAGATAGTCGCAAGGGGGTTAGTAGTAGCGGTATATTAGAGGTAGCTATAGGTTAGGCATCTAGGGCAGGCGTAATCGCACTATAGTCTTATGTAGGGGCGGCTCGGAGGAAAGCGGTAATACTACTATCGGCTTTAATATAGGGGGTCCTATTAATATTTCTTATCGGTCGGTCTCGTTTCTAGGGGGAGGGCTTATATAAGGGAGATCCGCTAGCTACGCAATAGTAGCCTTAATCTGCGATTAAGATAGTATTAGCGTCTGATACTATATGCAAGGCGAAGAGCCTCGGTCTATCGCTATAGGAATTTCTAGCTTTTTCCTATTATTTATTCACTACTTTATAAAGGCAGGACCATACTGGATAGGATCTATAGTAGTTGAGGCAGGATTTGCATTAGTTTTATATAGTAGTTAGACAGCTTTAATTGCTATCTAGGTAGCATTTGGATCCGCACCGGCTGCAGTAGGCTGCTGCTATATAGTATGCAGCGATATGGCTAAATTTAAAGCAATTATAGCATTAGTAAGGGTATATAGCATTATTATAGGGTTCGGCTTTAAATATCTCCGCTTAGTATATAATGCTAGCTTTATAAAGCTTATTTATAAGGTCGATAGAGTTTACCCCTATAATTAGGGGCGCCTATATTATAGTCCCCCTAGGGCAATAAAGGGAGACCTTAGTAAAGCCCTCTCTATTAGCCTTAGTTAGGTTCGACTAGATGTCCTCTATTATAGCATTTGCAGTATAGTAGGTCGGGAAGCTTTTAATAATAATACTAAATAAGTATCGGTTGGGTTCTGCCTTTTAGCCGAAGGTAGGGTATACCTAGATTGTATCTATAGTATATTTTGCTTTTTCTTTTTTAAAGGTAACGATCGTATTACTATTATAGAGCCTGCGGGCTGTAATTACTACTCCCTCGGCGGTGGCCCTATTAATTATATTAATAATTTTGATTAGGGTATAGTTTTAGAGGATTTTACTAATAGTGTTTCCTTTAATAAGGATTTTGCGGTAGATATGGGGGGGTACCGTAAGGGGAGCTGGGCTATATTAGGGTGGTATAGCGGCTGCGAGTCCTTATATAGCGATAAATACCTATATAGCAGGGGCTATAGTAGGTTTTAGGAGATTTTATATAGCCTTATTGATTGCGGTCTTGATTATCTATATAAGGGTTCTAATAGGGGTATAGATATTACCTAGGTCGGCCTCTTACCGGGCAGTCTCTACTATAAAGTTTATAGCCTCTCGCACTTTTCTTAATACCGCTAGGGGAATATAGTCCTAAAGCTCTTTTATGAAATCTATAATAATATCGGCTATTAGTCGCTTCTGCCCCTAGGCAGGTTCGGTCTCGGTCTAGTTATACTATATGCTATTCGCAATCGTAGTATTAGGGTTATGGCGGCTGTATGCTATACCGCCTTTATTCCCTCTATCGATATCTATTACTTTGTCCGCGCCTACCATGCCTACTCCTTAGACGCGATACGCTATAGGTAAGGGGGATAAACGGACGAGAAAAAGCGATTAAGAATGTTAGAATTAATTTTAGAGGCGGTTCCGTGCCGCTACCTGGGTGCGGGCGAAATCGCGAAAGTTTTTTAGGGGCGGTATATTATATAGCCGCTATAACCTTAATACTACAATTGCGAATAGTATACAATATAACTAGACTAAAACTGAACCTGCCTAAAGGCAGAAGCAATTAGTAGCCGATATTATTGCAGATTTTATAAAAGAGCTATAAGACTATATTCCCCTAGCGGTGCTAGGAAGAGTGTAAGGGGCTATAAACTTTATAGTAAAGACTACCCGGCGAGAGGCCGACCTAAGCAATATCTACACCCCTATTAGAACCCTTATATAGACAATCGAGACTATAGTTAATAAGGCTATATAGAATCTCTTAAAAACTTCCATAGCCCCTACTATATAGGTATCTATCGCGGCATAAGGACTTACAGCTGCTATATTACCCTAATGTAATTTAGCTCCCCTTATAGTGCCCCCTTATATCTACTATAAAGTCTTTATTAAAGGAAATACTATTAGCGAAATTCTCTAGAACTGTACCCTAATTAAAATCGTTAATGCAATTAATAAGGCTACCGCCGAGGGAGTAGCAATTACAGCCTATAGGCTCATAGTAGTAATACAATTATTACTTTTAAAAAAGAAAAAGTAAAGTATACTATAGATACAATTTAAGTATACCCTACTTTCAGCTAAAAGGCAGAACCTAACTAATACTTATTTAGTATTATTATTAAAAGCTTCCTAACCTATTATACTATAAATACTGCGATAGAGGATATCTAATTAAATCTTATTAAAGCTAATAGAGAGGGCTTTATTAGGGTTTCCCCTTACTGCCTTAGGGGGACTATAATATAGGCGCCCCTAATTATAGGGGTAGACTCTATTAATCTTATAAATAAACTCTATAAAGCCGGCATTATATACTAAATAGAGATATTTAAAGCCGAACCCTATAACGATACTATATATCTTTGCTAATATTATAATTGCTTTAAATTCGGCTATATTGCTGCGTACTATATAGTAGTAGCCTACTACAGCTAGTACGGCTCTAAATACTACCTGGAAAGCAATTAAAGCTATCTAGCTATTATATAGAATTAATATAAATCCTACCTTAACTATTATAGATTTTACTTGGTATAGTCCTGCCTCTATAAGGTAGCGAATAAATAATAGGAAAAAGCTAGAAATTCTTATAGTGATAGACTGAGGCTTTTCGCCTTATATATAGTATTAGATACTAATGCTATCTTAATCGCGGATTAAGGCTGCCGCCGTATAGCTAATAGATTTCCCCTATATAAGCCCTCCCTTTAGAAATAAGGCTGCCTAATCGGAAATATTAATAGGATCTTTTATATTAAAGCCGATAATAGTATTACTATTTTCCTCTAAGCCGCCCCTATATAAGACCTTAATGCGACCGCGCCTACCCTAGACGTCTAACCTATAGCCACTTCTAATATGCTGCTGCTATTAACCCTTTTACGACTATCTATATAATAATAGTCCTTTATTAGAATATATAGAAGAAAACTACCCTTATAAGACTAGCACTTTATTACTAGTGCAAGCCTAATATTATAGCGATCTAAAAACCTACCGCGCCTAAATAGGCCCCGCTAAATCCCAGCCTTAGAAGATATATATTAATAGCCTATAGTAGGAGAATAGCAATATATATCTATAAGTAGTATAGGCCCGGCATATAGTCTAGCAATAAAGGAACCGATTAGTATAAGATTTCCCTACTATATACCGATATCTACTCTATCTACTCCTTAAGCTATAAGTTAAATTAGATAACCCCCCTTACTATACTTACTAAGCTCCTATCCTGCCCCTATAGTGCCTTTATTAGGGATTTTAATATATATTACCCTCTTTAAAATAGCCTAGACCGAACCTTATTTAGTATTAATACTCTTTTTAAACTTATAATATAATAGCAGCTTAAGCTAGCTACCCTTTATAGTAAAATAACAAAAAGGACTCCTAAAAAGAGAAGTAGTACTATCGACTATATATAGGTTATACCGGATATTAAAGTTAAATATCTTAAAAATGCCGACTTTATTGGGTCTAATTATATCCCTTAGCTTATATATATCGAGATTAGCAATTACTATATAAAAGCCCCCCTTTTAAAGAATAGCTAGAAGTCCTTTAATTAATACCTTACCTAAGCTAAAGCAAAAAATAGGCTTACTACCTATTACGCTAGGGCCCTACTCCGCTCCCCCGCTAAGATAGATATATATACCGAATAGCTTACCGGTTAATTCTAAAGTATCGCCGATATTATAGCACTAAAGAGGGCACCTAAAGCTCCCGATATAAAGCCTAAGTGGAACTCCCGCGCTAAGATAGCCTAAATAGTAGTAAAAAAGGCCTACTGAAAATAAGTAGTATATTATACCCTGGAGAACCTTAATGCTACTTAAGAAGTAGGAGCGATTTAGTCCTATATTATCTAAAAGGAATAATGCTAATTATAGTAAGAAGCCCTTAATAAAGTAACTACTTAAAATGCTAACCTATAGTCTCTAGAGAAATAGGCCTACCTATATAGTAGCCTCCCGCCTAAATTAAGAGAAATCCCACTACTAAAACAAAGCAATTTAAGCCTAAAAGCAATAATGTATAAAGAGAAGGTATAAGTACTCGCCTAATAGTTCTTCCCTACCTCTTAGGCTACTTATAATAATATCCCTAACCTAATATTCCCCTAGCTTACTATTACTATATTCCCCCCTATAGACTCCTTTACCTATAAAAAAGTATATACCGTATTATGTAATATAGCTGTCGGAATCGCTGTCGCAAAGTGCCTAATTAGGTACCAATTGGGCACATTGCGACGAATATGCCGCGCATACCCGTTGCATACGATGTGGCTACTTTTGCCCTTTTACCCCTAAGCCCGGTAGGGCACGCGGGCAGCCCGGCCCGACTGCGCCAATGCACGTGACCACGGCACGTACAAAAAGGCCATATCGTGTAATTACCCTCTTTTGCTTCCTTTCTTTCCTTTTAGATAGTCAGTTATTAGTAAAGTCAATAAATTCTTTACTTAGTGACCTTACGGTACACGATACCACGCGCGCGACCCTATATATAATTAGGTACCCCGAGTTTATATTAATACCAATCAGTAGTGATAACTACCACTTATAGGATAATTACATCCCGCAAAGAATAGTGTATTATAGATCAGTAAGATATTGATTTCGAAGAGGTAGTTAAGCTTTCTCGGTTATGCTAACTAGAGGGAGAACGATTTATAACCTCTCCTTTCTTTTATTTATTACGAGGAAGAATAAAATATACTGAATATTACGATACTTAAAGATATCTTTAGTATCTAGGAAGAATGATTTGTGACCTTTTCCTATTCTTTTTTTCTTTTATTATTACGGTTAAAAGCCCCTTTTGAATTTTATACTCCCTGCAAAAGGGACCCTTATACTCCTTGCAATATATCCCCCCCCTCCCCCCTTTAAACCCTTATCTTAATATTATAGCCTTATCATTATTAATATTATAATAACTATAAGAGCTACCTGAGAGGATATAATGATTCGCCTTACTCTTTAACGATAATTAGCTTAATGCGATAGAGCCTATCGACCCTAATAATACTATAAATATATAGCTATATAACCGTATCGTCTTCCTTATAGATACCTATAAGGAAAATACCTATCTGGATAATAATCTCTAGAAATAATTCCGCGAGGATTATAGTAAGTAGAATAAAGCCCTATTCTGCTGTATTAACGTTTAGGTTTTACAGTAGTTCTGTTTAATATTATAGGAATGCGGCGTATATATTGGAGCATTAGGTTCCCTAATAATACTAACCCTCTTTGAATGCCTTTAATAATAATAAAACCTATAATGGCCTTAAGAGGAAATAACCCGGCAATTTGCTTGTAGTATATTGCTATCTTGGCTTAATCCTACTAAGGAAGCCTTACTACCTATCGGTAATACCGAGCAAGAGATATAAAGGCTTTAAAATATGCCCTTATATATATGCATAAGGCCCCTATTACGATAATTATTATTATTATGAGCACCTATAATGGTTGTGCGAATACCCTCGCTAAGGCTCTCGCTATGGCACTTATAAGCCCTATTAACGCTAAGGGATTTTATAATACTAATGGCACGATTATAGTTATAGTAACCTCCTATCGTCCCCCCCTCTATATTAAAGAAGCCTTATGCTTTTGCTTTTGCCCCTATTGAAGAAGAAGAAGAAGATAGGGGCTAGTCTTAGTAACTAAAAGGGAAGATGCCTATTTATAATAGGCTGCTATTCGAAATAGGGGAGAGCTCTTGTTATTAATAATAATATATAACGGCTGATGATTATAGCCTATAAGACCGACCCGATTAAATATATCGCTTTAGGGATTATACCTTTAGTTGGGCTAGCCGAGGCGGCTACCTTAATGCCCCTTAAGGTTATAGTATGCCTAATAGAGGTCGGGTTATAGGCCCTAATGATGTGCTTCCTTTAATAGAGGACCCTGATGATAATACCCCCTAAGCTAATACCGCTAATACCGCCTATAATACTAGATATCGGGCCTAAACGCCTTATCTGATAATGCTAAAAATAGGTATGGTATCTAGCCCTTCCTATTAATATCGGCTTACTTAGGCCGATAAATAGATAGTTTTAATAGGAGTACCGATAAACCTGGCCCGACCTGGGTTATAGGATAATCTTACCAGAGATTTCGCCAGCCTACCGTAAGGCTACCGATAAGCCGTTCTAGAATACCCTCTAGAATACCCCTAAGAAGATTATACCTAATAAGGGTTTAGCTAAGAAGATTATTCCCTAATTAGGTTTAATGATATATTGAAGAAGATATCTAACCTTTTATATAGCTATCGTATAGAGGATAGATATAGCGGTAAAATAGATAATTTCTTTATACTAAAGGTTATATCTTTTAAGAGTAAGTGCTGCCTATTAGGATTACCCAATAATATATTCGCTAGAGTCTTCTAAATTATACTTATTAGCAATACTAAGACCTATTACTTTAATAATATCGAATATATTCGCGATATCCTTATTTTTAACAATATAGTCTATAAAGTTAAGAGCTATTTCGAAAATAAGAGTATAGAGTAATTCTATTTATACTATTAGAATAGAATAACACTCTAATTAACTATCGCGAAATATCCCGATAAGTTAAAGCTAGAATGCCTTAATATCTTATTAAAGGAACTTTAACGCCTATATTGTGGTCTTTTTCCGCCCTTTATAGCTGATATAGAGCTTTATCGGTAAGTACTTAATGCTGTAAGGGATACTCTTAAATGTAGCTAGGCTTTATATTATTATGCCCCTATATTCGAAGGCCTTGCTGCTGACCTATAGCGATCCCTTTCTATTTATAAGACTACCTATATAACTTAATAGTATTAATTCCTTTAATAATAATAAGCTTAATAATATTAGGATGTTGAAGATATTGATAATAATATAGTATTGTTTATGGACTGTAGATATAGTCAATTTAATAATCGGTATTAATGCCCTTAACGCCGATTTGGCCTATATTAGTAGTATTAACGGTAATAATAAAGTCGTGCCTTTCTAGCTAGGCCCTGTTAAAGATGTTGCTTTATTTGTAATAAATTAGGATATTGGTTATTTAATTATACTGATAAAGAGTAATAAGAATTAAAGGTATGATGGCTGAAGAACCGTTCTAACTATACCGCCTCTAATAATAAGAAATTCTGTATTTTCCTATAGGAATATAAGGGGCCTGCGTAAGGCCTTAAAGATGCTGATTTTAATAATATTATTAAAGATATTGAAGTTATAATGGCAGGGAATGCATAATGGGATGCAGAGAATGCTATTATACTATAAATTATAGCCACTTAGTACTTTCTAGCCCCTATATAAATAGAATTATCACCTTCTTTATTTATCGTAATATTGTAAGCCCTATAGGATGAATTATGCCGATATGCCTTCCTGCAAATTGACCCCTTCTGAATGCCTTTATTAAGCTATAATTCTATCTTTCTAAAAGAAGAATATTATAGCGATTATACCTTCTGCGGAATCCTACCGGATACTGGCGCCTCCGGCCTATTAATAGTAGGCCTAGGTTAAGTAAAGGCCTTAATGAGATTAATAAAGACTTTAACTATTAAGACAATTGATAAGAAGCATATAGTAAACTTTAGCGTAGGCTCCGCCATATCTTCTAGTATATTAAATATCCCGATAATATTTGGTAATATCCTCTTCTATATTCTTAATAGCGGTACCCCCTTTCTATATTCTATTACGGATATAGATAGGATAGGCGTAAAGCTAGATAATATTGATAACCTATTAATCTAAAGGGATATTAAGGTCCCTATTATTAGGAAATAGGGATATCTATAATGGACTCTTAATGCTATAAATACTATAGCTTTCTATTTATTATTATAAGAAATCTGTTAACTTTATCGTCGATTTGGGCACCCCTCTATTAATAGGCTTACTAAATTGCTTTAATGGGCCGGGTATAATGATAATATTAACTGCAATATTATCGAGAAGATTACCTATATATGCTACTAATGCTAGATGAATGTAAAGGCACCTAGCCGATTTAAATTCACCCTTAAGGATAACGATACTAGCTAGTTTAATTATAAAATTATCATTAATATCCTATATATTGATAATCGGCCGGTATTATATATTATAGATGCTATAATAAGCTTTTAGGCAGCTAGGTTCTTTAACCCTTAAAGATAGAAGGCCCGAGATATTTAGAATGCACTTAAGGAATACTGGATTAATACTTATTTTGGCCTACCGGATTGGATAGTCTATAATGCTAGACTAAACTTTACTTCCGCTAAATTCCGTTATAATGCCCAGCTTCTATCTATTAATATGGATGAAATTCCTATTGAAGCCTACTATAGCATTAGTAAAGTCGAGAGATATTATGCCCCGTTACGCAGAGCCTATACTATTGTCAATAAAGAAGTAGGCGATCTATTAATAAGGGAATAGAAATTATAGCTAGCTATTAAAGCCGTTAATAATTCTGCTAGGCTTAACGGCCTAGTATTTATATTATTAGTCTTTGGGGCATATCCCTAACTTATGGATAACTTACCCCCTAGCCTATTTGTATTATAATGCGCTTTAACGTTACGAAAGGCCACTAATGAAGCTAGGAAATGCCTCGCTAAGCGATAAGTTCGCGATACCCTCGCCTAATAGAACGGCCTAAATATGCGGCCTATCTACCGACTACCCCTATAGTTAGATATATAGATATAAAGAGAAAAAGGTAGATAGTATAGGCTGTACCAGCTAATCAGCCTTAATAGTGAGACCTATATTATATAAATGCCATATAGCCTAGTTAAGTTCTAGTCAACGGTCGTTAAGCCTTATAACCACGACCTTAATAGCGATTTTGCTGCTAATAATCCTGAAGATATCGTTTATACTGAAAGCCCGGCCCGCCTTAGCAGGCTAGAAGTTAGGATACCGGCTGCAGCCGCACCTCTAGCCGCGATGCTACCTATAGCCGAGATATTATTATCGCTAACCTTTAACCCTAACCCAGCTAGGATACCGGCGTTACAGCTAGTATTACTATTACTATTACTAGTAAGGGTGGTATCCGACGTTATAATTAATAAAGAGTAAGAAGAGGCTTTTATTAATGCTATCGCTTTTAATACCGTTATTAATACCTCTTTCCTAACCGCAAAAGAGTAAGCCGACCTATAGCTTATTAGCTAATTACGCCGGGAAGGGAAGATTATAACCCCTAGAGCCCCTTTCGAGTAGTCTGACTGTATAAAGATAGAAGCACTATAAGCTTATAATGTATTTAGATTCGTTACCTTTAATATCGGTCAATATGGAACCTAGCGTCTATTCAACTTACGTATAATACGAGAAATCAAAGGCAAAGGTATAAATGCCCTATACGAGAAGTCTAGGCTTATAATATAAGGTTATAGTAATAACGAGAAGTAATTTATATTGACTTAGTCCCCCACAATCTAATAAGCTAGTTAATGGTTACTTATATTATTAGCCCTATTACTATAATGCTCTTACGGATTATTCCTCTGGATATATAATATCATATAGGCTTACGTATAGTTATCTACTACCCTTAATAAATCGATTATCGCTAGGCTACCTAAGCAGATAGTGTATTAATACCCCAATAATACGATTATAGAAGTGGTGAAGCTACTATACGGAATAGCTAAGGCAGGCACCTACTGGTAGGCAATATATTTCTGGCACTATCGTGAGAAGTTAGATATGACTATATCAACCTATGACCCCTATTTGCTGATATCCGCCGGTAATAACGATACTAACCCTACTAATGCTCCTGATTATACTGGCGATGCCTTATGCTTTAGTATCGTAGGTATACAGACTTATGATACCCTTAGACTAAGTAATAATGCTTTCTTCTAACGGGAGGAATTAGAGCTTACTAAGGCAGGCTTTAGCGCTAAGCCTAAGATAAGGCTATCGCTAACTGTATCCCTAATATTTAATAGGTATATACTGACGGCCACTACCGATAGCATAATAACGTTATGCTAGAAAGGTTAAAGTAAGAAGATTACGACCATCGATAAGAATACGCCTACGGCCTAGCATAACTATATTGAGTAATATGCTTATGGTGCTTATGTGGCTACGGTCTACTAGCCCGAGGCGTCTTTTAACCTATCTATTGCAGCATAATACTAATAGCCTAACCATAACGATATTGCGAGGTTGAATAAGCGCCTTTAATGGCAGCTTGATAATTAGGATTATGGTTTACGATATATCAATCTGGCCCTTACTATAGCCAAACTTTTTGTATTTGTTAATGGATCCTTTACTAATAATAAAGATTTGAGCTCCTAGATTGGCTATATTATTATGCTAGGGAATAAAGAGGATAACTCTATAGATAATGCTTTCCTACTGACCGGTAATATTATCACTTATAGCTCTATAAAAAGTAAGCGTGTGATATATAGCGCACTCGCTTCGGAGCTGTATAGTATGGTATAAGGGGTCGATATTGCATACGCGATAGGCATGACCCTCAATATGATTACTAATAGGCTGGGATTGCCGAAGATCCCTACTGTTATATATATAGACTCTTTTTCGTTATACGAATGCCTAGTTAAGCTAGGCATTACGAAAGAGAAGAGGCTTATAATAGATATTATAGCCTTATGATAGTTATACGAGCGCCGGGAAATCTATAAGATTCGCTAGATTAATAGGAATAATAACCTCGCCGATATAATAACTAAGGGAACGCCTAATAAAGCCCTTAAGACCTTCTATAAAGGACTAGCCCTAGGGCTACTGCGAATAGGCGTCGAATGAATATATTAAATAGACTAAAGAGGAAAAAGAGAGGGCCCGAATAGGGGCCTCTAAGTAGCCTATTTATACCCATATATAGCATAGGCCGAATCCTTAGCGAGCCCTTATGACCCTATACTAATACTCCTGAGGCTAATCGCAGGCGTAGCTAGAATCCTAGCCATATTATAGCGCGGGCATAGCCCGAGCCCGTAATATACCCCCCTTCTCCGCCTTAAAATCGGAAAAATCGCCTTCTATTATTAATTAATCCTCCGCTAAAGACCAATTATATCGCCGATTACTATATCGCGATATCCTCAAATCCGTATATAGGCCAATTACCAGGTATAGGAAGGATTTGTCTATAACCGTAGTAGATATAGCTATATAATTAATAGGAGTCGTATAGTCATCAATTGGGAATAGTATAGTAGAAGCATATAGAAGTTTATCGTCGCACCGCTAGCTAGAGGTTGACCAATACAGCTAGGAATATTATAAAAAAATTTTCGCTAGCTACCGGCTGGAAATCTCCCTATAGTCTTTATTTTTCCTCATTAGGGCTCTTTTCCTTCTTCCCTTCTTCTTATTAAGGCTATCAATAAGCATTAAAGGTCTCTATTATTATAAGTTTTATCCTATATTAAGCCTGTATTATATACTAATCGGTTGAAGTATTATTTTTATCCCGCTTGTATTAGTATTCTTTACTGAATTTTATCTCTATTGTAATTGGCTGCTAACTCCTTTTATAGCAAGACCCGGTCTAGCCTATCGTGAAGCCTATTAGTAAGTTTTAAGTCCCTACCTCTATCGCGAGCGTCTTATACTAACCCTATTTAGAGCCCGAATATATCTTTATCTGCTACTAGAAGTGCCTTTACTAAAGAGGGATTAAGCCCTACTCGTCCCTAGAAGCTATACTGTGCTGCTAGCGATTATCTTCTAGAGGGGGACTCCTTAGATAAAGAGTATTAATATATAAAAAACAAAAAGTTTCTATATAATAGATATACTAAGCGTATATAATCGACTAGAGAATTACCTATATATAAATATTATAGAAGAGCCAAAAGGTATAAAAGCTGCGCTAATTCTTACGCATCTTGCGTATAGCTTAATTAGTATCTCGCGGGGAACCCTATACTATAACGCATTTTATGCAGCTAGATTAAAGTAGTAAAGGAGGGGAGGGCTATCGTAAAGCCCGCTCATCCTAAGACAAATACGCAAAAAGTATATACCGCTATCCTTACCCCCGAGTTTCGGGCTTTAAATAATCAATAGTATCGTACTTTTACTGCCGAATAGGTGGCCCCTAGCGCCCCGCGTTTGGCGTTTAGGCCAAAAGATACTACTAATATAGTTTCTACTGTATCTATAGCGTTAACGCCCTCGCGGCGCTAGGCTAGGTCTATTATAGATCTTACTCCTATTCTGAATATTATAAGGGAGACATAAGTAGAAGCCTGGGAATATTATGCCAGGATGGAGTAGTACTAGGTTAGAGCTTAATATTCCCGATTGCCCCTGCCTCTATCTCGGCCCACCCTCCCCGCATATTACACAAAGGGGGAACCATCGTATGACTAAAGCAGCTAATATTACGCGGAGGCTCTGCCGCCGCCAGCGTAAGGTTATCTAGTATAACCCCCGCAGTAGTAGGCAGACCCCGCTTTATAGCCCCCTACGCCCTCGCCGTCTTTATTACAGCCGCCGCTATAAATACTATATCATCTGGCCCTATCTCGTTAAAAGGTCTTATTATCTCCTAGTGCACCCCCGCTATATTCGCCTTATAGTATCCCACAAATTCTATTATATTATAGACATATAGGGAATTATCCCCGTCTAATATATAGCCTATATAAACGCCCTATCCCGCGAAAACCCCTACCGCTACCGGCCTACGTATTACTATAAGAATAAAAAGAGGCTTAGGGAGATAAAGAGTAGCCTTAAAAAGGGGCATATTAGGGTTAAGCCTATATCGGCCCCGGTTTAGTTTATTATATTATGTTTTTTTTTTTAGGCATATTTTTATTATTTTATTTTATTTTTTGTAGTAGTAGGCATTTAGCGTTATTTACCGGTCTAATAGACCCCATTTTAGGACCCGGCTAGGCCTATTATAAGTCCTAATATCCCCCTATTTAGCCTCAAATATTTCTTATGCGGTAATATCCTTAAAGTTTTCTAGGGGTTCCTATATCGGTAAATTATACCCTTTCTACTTTACGAGTATATTATATTTCCGTCTTTAACCCTATACGTTCTTCGCTATAAGTATCTCTTTAACCTTATATTCTTCGTATGGGTTTATAGAGTCTTAGGGGAGGATAAGTAAAGGCCTAAATCATATATCGGTTATTACCTAACTAGGTAGCGGATTAAAAGCAGCCTATTCGATTAGGTTAATATAGAAAACCAGATAGATACCCTATAGGATATCGAGCTAGATATTAAGCAGTAACAGGATAATAATAATAGTATATTTAGTAGAGACCTAATCGAGCTTTTTATATAAGCGGTTCGTTTTAATATTCTAGAGGTTTAATTATACCTAGTCGTCGACCTAAAAGTATTCGGCTAGGCATTATAAACTATTGCAATTCTCAAGGTCACTATAAAAGCAGAGCCTTACTAGCTAGCTAGATAGCATAAGACTGTCTGCGACCTATAAACTAATCTTAGTATAAATACTAGATTTTTCACTAAGTCCTAAGACTATACAAGTGCTATAAAGCAGGGCAAGTGTAAAGGTAAGGCAAATATAAGATAACTAGAAACGCAGGGAAGGTAGGAGTTAAGAGGCATATAGTGCATTAATAGACTCGATTATGCTACCCTTCTACTATCTAGAAAGAAGGGGGAAAGCTATCCTATATATACACGAAGAAGGGGTGGGCCTAGGCATCTAAGGTAGCCAGTAAGAAAGCTCCCCGTAATGCTCGCTTTGCCACGTATATAATACATCAGCAGCCCTACTATATCGGGCCTTTTCAACCACCCTAACCACCGCACTAGTAACTAGTCACCGCACTAGTAATTAGCCACCACGCTAGTGACTAACCACCATACTAGTAGATTAGCCACCACGCTAGTAGGCCACCACGCTAATTTAGCAATGCCACACCACGCTAGTAGGCCGCCACTACGCTAGTAGGCAACCACGCTAATTTAGCAATGCCACACCTTTTTCAATAAGGCCTACCTTACTTGATATACAGTAAATAATCTACTGAAAATCCTTAAGGTAAAAGGCAAAAGCCTAAGGTAATACTACTATAAGTCCAAGAGGCGGTATAAGGGCCAGAAGGTTAGTAGGCCAGTAGGGCATAAGACTAGCAGCCTAGTAGGCTACTATAGGATTTGAACACCCCCTCTGATTAGCTACTATAGTAATAAGCTAATCGTATAAAGGATAAGGAAAGAAAATGCAGTAAAAAGTGCTAAGGAAAAACATAGGAAAAACCTTAGTAAAAATATATTAGTATAAGTTAGTAGGCCCTAAGACCTAGTAACTCGCGGAACCTAGTAAATTTAGGGCCCGGCAGTAGCTTAGTAAGACCGTTAGTAGGCATACTATTAGTAGGTAAATAGGTTATTTTAACTAAGCCCAGCTAGGCTTGCTCTCTAATATACCGGAATTTTAATAGAGTATACTTAGTGCGAGCATGCTAATTAGGGTTATTAGAATTCGAGATAGAGCCCTAATTATTGCAGTATAGCAGTATAGGGTGTAAAATATTAATTTCTAGCTTTTTATAAAGGTTAGAAAGCTACTGTACCTTACGGATAATCTTAAGTAATGCATCTGATTCAGTTTCTAAAGTAGATAGGATTACTAAAGAGGCTCGCTTAAAACACTAGCTAATAGGACTACTATTAATAGTAGTAAGGAAGCCTTTAGTAGATTTAGAGGTTTCTTTATAGCTAGTAAAATCGCTATTAGAATAAGCGGTTATAATAGGCTGTTAGTTGCTTTTAGTAGTACTAAAGCAAATAGCTAGGTTCTTAGTGCCTTTAAGGTAGCTAAAGCTGCCTTTTGTAGTATTTAGATGCATATTAGTTGCCTTAGACATAAACCGAGAGAGGTATTGAGTAGGAAATACTAGGTCGGGTCTAGTTATTATTATAAGCCATATTATAGTGCTAGTAAGGCTCTAATAAAGGCTCTGATTAATAAGGCTAAGGTCTTTTCCACTAGATTTATTTAGAATCCCTGGTTAAAGTGGAATAAGCTAAGGTTTAATATCCTATAAGCTGAATTTAGCTAAGACCTCTGCTATAAATTGGGCTTGGTGTAGCCATAATAAACCTTCCTTCCTATTTCGTATAATTTATATGCTTAGGAAAAAGGAAGCCAGACCGCGGTCTTCTATAGTATAGACCTTATGAAATTTCCTTTTTAGCTAGTTAATATAAGTTATATTTGGACTAATTAATAGGTAATCGTTAATATAAGTAACGATAAAGGTGCTAGTTTGCTTATTATAAAAGACGGCAGTATTAGAAGCTAAAGGTAAAAAACCTTCACTAGAAATCAGGTCTTTTAGCCAGTATTGCCATTCGCGGGGTGCTTATTTTAGCCTATATAGGGCCTTCTTTAGTAAAATAGCTTGCTTAATAGAGGGATTAAAGCCGGCTTCTTTAAGTAAATTTAGTAGCTATTGTTGTTAAATATTAGACTAAAGCTTGCTATCGCTATTAGTTAATAGACTTTCCGTAAATTTAAGGAATCTATTAGGAATATCTATATAAATAATCTCAGAAAGTTCGCTATTTAGGAAGGCACCTATAAAGTTGATTTACTCTATTTCCTAATTATTACTAGCTGCTAAAGCCAGTATAACCCTCTAGGTGGGTAGGATAGAGGTAGAAGCATAGGTATACTGAAAATCCTTTCCTTCGACTTATATAAAGCCCTTTACTATTAATCTAGCCTTATATTTTATAGGCTGATTATTAGCATCCTTTTTAACCCGAAAAATAGGCCTATTGCGTATAATTTTCCTATTAATAGGAATGCTAGACTTAGGAATAAATTAGAAGACTTTAGTATCTAAAAGCTGCTTAAATTCCTTAAATAGTGCCTTTATCCAAAGGTCTTTTTCTTTTTTAGGATATTATAGTATATCCTTCCAGCTATTAGGCGTACTATTAGGGGCCTTTTTAGCTAGCTTATGCTTAGCTGCATAGTAGGAATCCCATATTAGGTGGTATAAGGTATTACCTTCCTGAGGGAATAAGTCGGTAGGGCTAATAGGGTCGGTAGGGCTAGTAGGTATAGTAGGGCCAGCAGGGCCAGTAGGGCCAGCAAGGTCGGCAGGAGTAAGGCTAGTAAGGATATCTATAAGGTTATCCTTTACAGTAGCCGGGGACTATAGTATAGTACGGTAATCTATAGTAGCATTAGTATTAGTAATACTAGTAAGATTAGTAGGGTCTGGGACGCTTTTTAGGTTATCTAGAATAACATTAGTATTATTAATGTTAGTAAGGTTAGTAGGGTCAGGGATGCTTTCCAAGTCATCTAGTAAAATAGCAGGTTCTCTGCTAGATACCCCCTCTAAACCTGTATTTTGCCCTTTATGAAAGTCTCCTTTTAAGCCACTGGAAATAGGGCCTATACCTTTATTTTGGTGGATAAAGGTAATAAAGGTTATTTTAGTAATAACCTTCTTCTTTAGAAGGTAGACTAGGTAGGTATTATTACCTAAAGTGGTAAGGAGCCTACTAGACTCGGTATAGGGCGCTAATTTGCGGCTTTTTATACGCTTTTCGTGTGGTATAAGCACCTCAATAGCTGCTCCAATAGCCCTAAGGTTAATAAGGTCAGGGTAGTATTCCGGTATTATTTGGTCGTAATCCTTTAGTAGCTCCTAATAAGGGCTAGAAGGTCTATTAGTAATAGCTATTATATTTACTAGCATAATAACGCTAGTAATTACAGTAGACCAGAGGTTAGATGGTAGCCTTAACCAGGCCATAGTAGCATATAGCCTATTAGCTATAACCCTAATAGAACGCTCAGCTAGGCCGTTTTATTCGTGAATATAGGGGCAAGAGGTATTAAAAGCTATACCCTATTCAATAAGCCAATTATTAAGCATTTTATTGATTTTATTTCCACTATTATAGTGGAATTCAATAGGCGTTTTACTATATCTGACCTATAGGCTCTGTATAAAGCTCTATAATGCTTTAAAAACAATAGTGCCTTCCCTATTAGGCAGTAAGTAAAGCCAGCGGAATCGGGATTTTCTGTCTACTAATATAAGGACAACAGGTCGTTTGTTATATAACATAGGTGATATAGCAAAAGTATTACCTTCTATAATATCTAGGTATTTAGCTGGATTAGGTATTGCATCCTTAGAAGGTCTTCTAACCTTCTTAGCCTAGATATAAGCTAGGCAGCGAAAATCAGCATCTTTAACCTTATTAAGGTTAGGCAGACTAGGGGTATTAGCATAGGTCTTTTTAAGTAGCTGAATACCTATATGCCCTAGCCGTATATACTAAATGCCGGCTAACTGTAATAGCTTCTGATATTCTGTATCAGCAGCTATAGGGGCAGGAGTAGGGCTAGTAGCTATTACGGGATTTTCGCTAGTCGTAATAGCGGGCTCTTCGCTAGTCGTAATAGCGGGAGAGTTGGTAGTAGGGCTAGTAGCCTCTACAGGTTCCTTACTAGTTGTAGTAGTAAGAATAGGGGTAATAGTAGTATCCTTAGGATCACTATAATCAGTAGGGTTAGTAGGGCTAGGGACCTCTACTGTTATACTATTAGTAACAGTATAATAGCTGCAAGGTTAATGTAGTAATGGTGTATCTATTCCTTTCTGTGGAAGGAAAAAGCCGTATTTTTCAAAGTTAAAAATGCCGATACATTTACGGCTTACTGACCAAAGCTGATTTTTAATTAGTACCCCTTTAGCGGCATAGTGCTTTACACCGCTAATGATATTAATATCCAAGGTAGGAATATATAGTGCATTCTTAAGCTCTATAATACCCCATTTGGTAGGATTAATACCCTATAGAATAGTAAATCGTACTATGCCCCAACCAGTAGGGGAAATAGGGCCACCACCAGTAGTAATTACCAGCTTATTATTCTTCTCAAAGTGGTGAAAAGTGGTAAAATGCTTCTTATCATTAACAATATAATAAGTAGAGCCTGTATTATAAAGGAGGGCATTCTTAAGGGTCCTACCGCCTAATTTAGCACTATAGCTTATAGCTAAGGGCTGGTTTTCAGTAGATATAGTGGTAGAAAAAAAGGAATAGGATATATTAGTATCCTAGGTATTATAATTGCCTATAATAAAGGCCTCGATATCTTGCTGATTGCTGCTAAAGTCCTGTTTCTTCTTCTATTACTACTTCTTTTTCCTATTATTAGTAGAATTATTCTTGCTATTATTAGTAGAAGCGGTATTAGTAGACCCTTTATTCTTAGAGTCCTTAGAAGCCTTAAGCTGCTTGGGGTTATTATTAGTAGCTACCTTATTAGACCCTTTAGAATGCTATTCTTCTAGTAGGTTAACCATAAAATACTAGAGGTTAAATTTGCTGCTATTAATAACACCCTGGGCGCTATAAGCCGTAATCATAGAGCATTAACGTTCCGTCCAGCGGGTAAATACCCCCTCTATAGCCCATAGATACTGGTTAATTTAGTCGAAAGAGTCGATCTTAAAACCTAAGATTCTAAGGCGAGAAATATAGCTATTAAATTCGCTATTAAAAGCCTCCAAAGTGCCTTTATAACCGGTAAAAGTAAGGGTGTAAAAGGTAGGGTATAAGTGTGCCTGCTGTACTTCTAGTAAGTCGCAGTACTAGGCTACTAATAGAAGGTAGGCTTCCTCTAGGTTATTACACCAGTCTATAGCCTCTATAGCTTCTTCACTATAGCTATTCTTTAGCATTAGTAGTAAAAGTGCCTGCTCAGACTTATTAAAATGCCTTACTATAGAGGGGTCGTTAATAAAGTTAGCTATTTTAAAGGCTCGAAGATATATAGTAAGGGCCTGCTTCCACTAGTCGAAATTATAGGGGCTTTTTAGCTTCTGAGACTCTTAAAGCGGTTGGCAGTCTTAGCTAATTCTTTAATAGCCCTATTACTAATTTGGTTAGTGATAGTTATTAGTGGCGTTATATAAATAGGCTCTTTACCCTTATATTTTATAGGGGTAGAAGGTTAGTCAATTTCTATAATGTTAGCCTTATCATTATCATCCTTAGTGGTAGTCGTCTTAGTAGAAGGTCTAGCTTTAGTGGCTTTAGTAGGCTTCTTATTAGTAGCCTGGTTAGGCTGGGTGTCGTTATTTTGCCTACTAATTAGGCCCTATATAAGGTCAGTTAGTAAATTCATTTGGGACTTCATATCGTCCATATCTAGCTGTAGTTATGCATTAATATTAGCCTTAGTATCGGATTTAGGGACCTTATAGGATCCTGACTTTACCATAGTAGGCAAAAAGGGTTTAAAAATCCGTTAAAAAATGGTGCCGATAGTTATAATTACAGAGGAATAACTGGCTGAATAGCTTAAATAGCTAGCAAAATAGTCGAATAACTAGTTAGATAGCTAGTAAAATAGTCGAGTAACTGGTAAAATAGCCGGTAAAATAGTCGAATAACTAGCCGGATAGCCAGTATATATAGTAGTTAGTAGCCTACTATAAAATGTAACCGCAGAGTATAACGGTAAGTCTTAAAAGCACGGATGCCGTAGGCGTTGTGCAAGTCCGTATTATAGCGTTAGTATTCAAGGTGCTTATAGGTGCCGTAATATAAAGGTGCCGTAAGTGCCGTAGGTGCCGTAGGTGCCGTAGGTGCCGTAGGTGCCGTAATATAAGTACCGTAAGTGCCTGGGTGCCGTAGGTGCCGAAATATAAAACGTGCTGTAAGTGCCGTACCAAAGGTGCTATAAGTGGAAGAGTATAACAGGTGCCGTACAGTACAGTAGGTATCGTGCACTAGGTGTAAAGGTATTATACAGTAATATAGTGTGGTAGATATCACACTATAAAATCTATAGGTGCCGTAGGTTACTCCGAAAATAACGTAAGGTTACGCTAAAAGTGCCGTAAGGTTACGCCGTAAGTTGCCGTTAGGTACGCCGTTGATTGCCGCAGGGTAATGCCGTAGGTAACAAAGGGTAAGCCAAAGGTGATAATAGGTAAGCTAAAGTTAATAAGGGTAAGCCGAAGATACCAAAGGATAGCTATATTAGTAGTACTAATAAGCAAAAGAGACCAAGGGGTAAATACAAAAAGGTAGGGTAAAAATAAAAAAGTAAAAACCCGGGCTCATAACCTATTGCAATTCTCAAGGTCACTATAAAAGCAGAGCCTTACTAGCTAGCTAGATAGCATAAGACTATCTGCGACCTATAAACTAATCTTAGTATAAATACTAGATTTTTCACTAAGTCCTAAGACTATACAAGTGCTATAAAGCAGGGCAAGTGTAAAGGTAAGGCAAATATAAGATAATTAGAAACGCAGGGAAGGTGGGAGTTAAGAGGCATATAGTGTATTAACAGACTCGATTGTGCTACCCTTCTACTATCTAGAAAGAAGGGGGAAAGCTATCCTATATATATACGAAGAAGGGATAGGCCCAGGCATCCAAGGTAGCCAGTAAGAAAGCTCCCCGTAATGCTCGCTTTGCCACATATATAATACGTTAGCAGCCCCACTATATCGGGCCTTTTCAACCACCCTAACCACCGCACTGGTAACTAGTTACCGCACTAGTAACTAGCCACCACGCTAGTGACTAACCACCACACTAGTGGACTAGCCACCACGCTAGTAGGCCACCACGCTAATTTAGCAATGCCACACCACGCTAGTAGGCCGCCACTACGCTAGTAGGCAACCACGCTAATTTAGCAATGCCACACCTTTTTCAATAAGGCCTACCTTACTTAATATACAGTAAATAATCCACTGAAAATCCTTAAGGTAAAAGGCAAAGGCCTAAGGTAATACTACCATAAGTCTAAGAGGCGGTATAAGGGCCAGAAGGTTAGTAGGCCAGTAGGGCATAAGGCTAGCAGCCTAGTAGGCTACTATAGGATTTTAATATAAACGGTTAGTGGTATCTTACTATCGTTCCTATACGAAGGCGATAGCAGCCTAGGCTAATTCTTATCCCTCTTTAAGGTTACTAAAAAAGAGAACTATATGCCCCTTCGGGGTAATTAAGCTTAAGGTTACCTCTAGGGGCAGGGCGATAATCGGAATATCAAACCCATTAAATAGCCGGTTTAGGCTAAACCCGGTAATAGATAATATCCGGTTATTTAATGCGAGTTAATATACCGCAAGATAGTTTAGCTAATCGTACTAATTAAAGGAAACTATAATACAAAGGACTGCTTATACCTTTTGGTTTATTCGCTCTATACCACTATCGGTTTGGGGATAGTACGCTATAGAAAGAAATTGCTTAATCCCAGCTAATTTATAAAGTATAAACTAAAATTAGCCTACCTAATCCGAACCTCGATTACTAATAATCTCTTTAGGAAAACTATAAAAGCGCTACCAGCACTATTAGAACCGCTTTATATAGTCTTCTGCTTTTATTAAGTATATAGCTTCTAGCTAGATATATTTTAATAGGCGGTCTATTATCACTATAAGGAATCGCGGGTTAGATATATTACGGGCAGGAAGGTTAGTTATAAAATCAACCGATATCTGCAACCAAAAGCGGTCTACGATTAATAGTAGTTACAGCAAGCCCTAGCGCAATTAATAGCTCTTATACACCTTATAGTATCGGCAATTCCGAATATATCTTACTACCTTAAACGATATATTATCGAAGTAATAATCTTATTATAATAATTAGAAGGTAGTATTTTTCCCTAAGTGGCCCGCAATAGGTAAGTTATAGCAATATTAGATTACTATAGTAGTTAGGGGCTTAAATAATAGGAGTTATACCTATGCCCGGTAAAAGAGTATACTATATGCATTTAGGGTATAATTAGCAATTTATTCTTATATCGCTGCCTCTATTAGAAATCGTTATTCCCTATTCGCAATTACTATTTATTAGGCCCGATATATATTATCTTTAGATATCGCTTAGTCCTAGATAGTTTAAAGGTGGGAATCGGCGAAGATATATAAACCGCAGGGTAGGGTGGTCTTTAGGGCCGAAGTTAGTATCTTCTCGCTTTCTATCTTATCTATATCGAGAGCTAAAATAGATAGCGGTTTTAAGATTTAGCCGATTTATAGCTCTACCCTATTTGCCTCTTATTCCTACTAAGAAAGCGTATTAGGGCATTAGGCTTATAACCTAGGCTTATACTAAAGATAAAAGTTAAAAAGCGCTAAAGTTTTAGCCTATTAGGCTTATCGCTTAGATATTTCTTATAGCTAAGTAAAGTATTTTAGGTTCTTATAGTTAGTAAAGATAGTAAAAGGGGAGGCTACTAAATAAAATTCTACTAATTACGCTTTAAGGCAAAAGATAATAGCAAAAAGTTCCTTATTATATATAGTATAGTTTCGTTCTATATCTAATAAGCAAGCGGAATAGTATACAATAGGATAGAATATACTATCCTCTCTAATCTATAATAGATAGCCACCGAATACTATATTAGAGCTATCTACCTTAAGGACTATCTCTTTATTAGGGTCCTATTAGGCGAGAACTAGAGACAATATAAAATACTATTTAAGCGCTTAAAATACCGCCTCTTCTTTATTTAATTATTAGAATAAGACCCCTTTCTTTATTAACCTAATTAAAGGGTCGATAAAGCAAAAGAAGTCTAGGATAAAATCGCAGTAGAAGTTAATAAAACTAAGGAAACTATAAATGCTTTTTAATTTCGTAGGTGCTTCCTAGTTTTAAATAGCTTTAATCTTTTTAGGGTCTAAATGGATTTCCTTTCTAGCTATTACGATATATCTTAGGTACCAGACCTTTTTTACTATAAAGTCGCACTTATTAAGATCTAAATTTAAGCCGGCCTTTTATAATCGTTAAAAGACTTCTTTAATACGCCCTATATAGTCCGCCCTTAATCCCTTAGTATAGATTAAAATATTATTAAAGTAGGTAGTTATAAAGTCTCCTAGTGTATTCCCTAAGGCCCTATTAATATATTTTTAAAAGGTCGTAAAGGCCCTAGTTAGACTAAATAGCATAATAAGCTATTTAAATAGTCTAAATCGTATATAAAATACGGTCAAATATTTATCGCTTTTTGCAATATATATCTTATAGAATATTATATATATATTAACTTTAGTAAACTATTTTGCTTAAGAGAGGGATCGTAAGGTCTCTTTAATTAAAGGGAGGGGGTATTAATCTTAAACCGTAATCTTATTAAGGGCCTAATAGTTAATATAAAACTGCTATCTACTATTCCCCTTTTTAGCTAGTAAGATTAATACTACTACTAATAAAAAGCTCGCTTAAATCTATCCTTTATTTATTAGGTTAATTATTTATTTTTAAACCTTAAGTAACTAGTCTTATAGTATATTATATAATAGGCCCTAAGGTAAGTCTGGTTAGCTCTTATCTATAGTCTTTTTAAGTTAGATATAGTAGTCTAATATACCCTAGTGCAGAGGGAGACTAAAAGCCTTCTCCTTATCGAAAAGGTTAATAAATTCCTATAATTCTATTAGAAGCACCTATAGCTCTTATAATCGTAAGGTAGAGTCTTAATAAGGTAGTAGTATAATGCAAAAAATATATATTATCTCCTATAAGCTTATCGCTATAAAAGAAGTCGACTAATCCCTAGAGTATTTTACTCGCTTTAGTATATTATAAAAGATTAAGCTAAAGATATTTATTACGATTAGACCCTATTATTTTTTTATCGATTCTTTAATAATAAAGCTACCTACCAATCCAATTTTTAATTAGTAATACTTCGCCTATAATATAATATTATAGTACTCTATCTAAGGTATCCTAAAGATAATATCGCATATAAAGCCCGGGATAATATAAAGTATAACTATAAATAGCTATCTATCGATATTAATCGCTATATAGACGATATAGGTAATAGAGGAATATATTACTTTACGTTCTCCTAAACGGCTTTAAATATCTACTGCTATTCCGATTTCCCTATATTATAATAAGCGGATAGGTTAGAAGCCTAACTATTATACTATTTTTTCGCTTATAGCGCTATAGTAGTTATATCCTAAGTCGATTAAAGTATTAATAAAGGTATAGGATTTATATAAGATTGGTACTAAAAAGGGGTATCTATTTATTCGTTCTATAATCTCCTTTAATTCCTTCTATAATTAGGCCGGGGTCTATATATATATTTTAAGCCTTCTAATAAGACTAAATTTAAAAGCTATTCTTTTTCTTAATCTTTATTACTACTTTTAATTTCTACGATTTATAAATTAAGTAAGGCTACCTTAGCTATATCGGGTCGGATTACTAATAGCAGGTAATATATAAATATCTAATATTTAGGAGAGCTATACTAAAGGTAGAGGCCTTTCTTCTTACGATCTTTATATTGTTTTTTAGAGACCTATATTGCCTTAGGAGTATACTAATTACCCTTCGAGTCTAGCTTATTAATACCTAATATTTATATATCGCCCTTAGAATCCTAGGCATATATTAATCAGAAATAGGCCGAGCCCGATTAGTAGTTAATAGTTAGGCTAGTCTCGATATCGATAGCAATTTATCGGTAGCAATCTACCGCTAAATAGTAATTATAATAGGAGACCCTAAGACCGATAATCTTATTAGCTATATAAGCATTAAGCACTAATCGGAGGTATTTTAGTTTAATTTCCTTAGGCCAACCGAAACCGCTAATAAGCATAAGTTTTTTTTTAAATTAAACGAAAAAGGCGGCAAAAGATTCCTTCGGGCCTTAGCATAAAGAGTACTTAAGCTTAATAATAGTGCGATCCTACTAATATAGGTCCTTAAAGAGATATTAAAGATATTTAAAGAACCTTATTATATTATAATCGTAAGCCGTACTATTTTTAAAGAAGGCCGCGACCTATAATTAGACTATAGACGAAAGGTTCTAGAAGATAAATATCTATTAAGTCTTCTCGTTTTTAATAAACTCTCTATCGACCTTAAGCTTATATTGCATAAAGGTCCGCTAGGCTATAAATATAGCCTTTTTGCTATTAAAGGGGTCCCCTATTAGGATCGGCTTACGCTTTAGCTAGGTATCCTAAGTAGTAAAAAGGGGGGCATTCTATTATACGACTAGAGCCGGTTAAATAGCGTTTTAGGAGCTATTTAACTAGTTCGCAAGAAAGGTCTATAGTAAGGCAGTAATAGCAGTAAGGTGCTGCGCGTTAGTCTGCCTGCGCCTCTATCTACTATAATCTTACTGCAAGCTGCTCTACTTAGGTATATATATTACGTCGGGGGTATTATAGCTTTAGGTTCTCTCCACTCGGTTCTCCAGGTATACTTATCTCGATATCTTATATAGCCTATATCATTAGCTCTATAATATAAGGTTATAACAGTAAGGCTGAGAGAGTCTATTTAAATGTAAAGGATTGGCCCTAGGGCTACTGCGAATAGGCATCGAATAAATATATTAAATAGACTAAAGAGGAAAGAGAGAGGGCCCGAATAGGGGCCTCTAAATAGCCTATTTATGCCCGTACATAGTACGGGCCGAGTCCTTAGCGAGCCCTCGTGACCCCGTGCCGATACTCCTGAGGCTAATCGCGGGCGCAGCCCGAGTCCTAGCCACATTATGGCGCGGGCATAGCCCGAGCCCGTAACACCTTCGTCGATTAAAATAGGGCTGTTATACGTATGGAAGGGTGGGTAAAGAGGCCGGTTAATATCTAATTGCATTTAGAAGGTATTAATGATATTATATATGGCAAGTGTGTGGATTTTCCTATATTTAATACTGTGTTTAATGCGGCCGTTTTTCTTATGTTTACTGCCGCCCCTTTTTGTCCTTTTGTTTTGGCTGCGATATTCAATATACTGGCTGCTATACAGTATAAGGCTATACAAGCCGGCCGCGCGGCGCGATGGCGTTATCGGCGGTATAACCTGCCGAGACCGCGCCGCACTTTTCTTTCTATGTGTGCGCCTTATATCCTAGCGATTCCGATGTTTGCTTCTATAAAAAGAGAAGCTGCTAGTATTAGAATCGCTATCGCAAGGTGCCCAATTGGGCACCAATTGGGCACATTACAATGAATGTGCCGCGCACACCCGTTATATACGATATGGCTACTTTTGCCCCTTTACCCCTAAGCCCGGTAGGGTACGCGGGCAGCCCGGCCCGACTGCGCCGATGCACGTGACCACGGCACGCACAAAAAGGCTATATCGTATAATTACCCTCTTCTGCTTCCTTTCTTTTCTTTTAGATAGTCAGTTATTAGTAAAGTCAATAAATCCTTTACTTAGTGACCTTACGGTATACGATACTACGCGCGCGACCCTACGTATATCTGGGTACCCTGAGTTTGTATCAACAATAGCAGGCTAAAAAGCATTAGGCCCCGATAGGCTCCTAGTAGGATTCCTTAAAGTATATAGCCCTCTACTCGTTTAAACCCTTATATACCTCTTTAACGAAATATACTATATTAGGTATTATCTGGCTTAATTCTAAGAGGCTAAAGTAGTAGTACTATAGAAGCCTAGGAAAAGGCCTAAGGAATATTAAAAGGCAGGAGGATAAAGATTAATATCGCTACTTAATCTAATAGGGAAGGTTATAAAAGTTATAATTGCGAGGCGGCTTACTATTGCCCTTAAAGAGGGTAACCTCCTCCTAGACCTTTAATTAGGTAATAAGGCAACCCAGTTAACTAATATAGCACTAAGCATACTAGTTGAGATTATATATACGATTTAGCACTATAGTAGGATCGCCTTACTCCTCTAACTAAATATATTAGCAGCATTTAATATAATTAACTATACCCGCTTTATCTACCTACTTCTTAGTAAAGGGCTTCTGCTATAGCTTATAGTATAAATATACGGCTTTACCGACTTACGAATAATATAAATCTACTTCGAGGGATAGCTTATAGATAAACTGCCGATTACCGCTGGCGTATTATAAGGGTCCCCCCTTCTCTTTTATCCTCTTCCTTATTTATATTATATTACTCTATAAGAGGCTGCAAAAGGTAGCTTTAACTATTATACTTAGCTTTACCGATAATATAAACATTATAGCCTATAGGAGAGATATAGAGGAGGTAAGGGTGCTACTTAAGAAAGTATAGTTTATTTATAATAGCTAGTCTAAGTAAGCCGGATTTAATTTTAACCCTAGCAAAAGTAAGCTTATCTACTTTACCTATGTATATAAGGCAGATAAAACTAAGGTAGAGCTTAAGACCGTAATAATCTAGCCGAAGTAATATACTAAATTCCTAAGAGTCGAAATCTACTATAAGCTAAAATAGAGGGAATACTATATTAAAATCGTAAAGAAATTTAAGCGGTAGTAATTCGCATTTATGGTAATAGCGGCCTTAACCTAGGGCTGCTAATACCGGAAAGTATGCTTAGTCTATATATAGGTTATCTAGACCTTTATAGCCTTCGGCGTAAGGGTATAATATACCCTTATTACCCTTAAAGGGGTAGCAAAAAGTATCGCGAAATCCTTAGCTATAGAATAATCAGCCTGCTTTTATATAATTACTAAGGCCTTTAAGGCTATACCGCTAAATACCCTTGAGATTAAAGCAGTTATGCCCCTAATTAACCTCTATTTTAATTATATCCGCTAGCAGTTCCTAAAAAGAATAGATAAAATAGGTATAACTAATAGGATTAACTACATATTAATAGCGGTAGCGGTAATACTTCGATACTAATAAAGGAAAGGCTACTAAAGACCCTTAGCCTATATACTATTTTTTAATCCTAACCTTAGCTAGCTTTTAGCTAAAAAGCAATTAATAAAAGACTAATATAACCGATAATAAAGCAATTAGGCAATAGTAAAGGCAAGATGCCTTTAGTATAGAACTCTAGCGGCTGAAAAGGCACTAGATTTCTAATCTATAGCAAAAATAACTTAATTATATAAAGGCCTATAAAAGTATAAATTGGCAATACTTACCTAACTCTATATAGAAAAAATCGACTTTAACTCCTTTTTCTGCCTCTAATAAGTACCCTTAGTACTATTACCTCTTTACTACTATAAGGAAGGCCTAAAAGACCTCTATTATATTATCCTCTCCTGCCTAAAATACTATAGATAAAAGCGTATACTCCTTAGATCTAGTCTTAGCTTTAGCCTATTTCGCGACCGATATAGTATATCTATCGCACTTAATAAATTATACCTTATATAGATAATCGCCTGCTAAATATTTAATATTAATCGATTTAATTAATTCTAGCTTACTTAATCCCTCTAATATAATATAGATAAAGGAGCTACTAAATACCCCTATATAGCCCCTATATAATATTTATAGTAATCCCGTAATAAGAATAAAGAGCCTTAAGAATAAGTAAATCTTTTAGGCCTTATAGGCTAAAATTAGTCGATAGTTATTATTTTAGTATTAGGGGTATCCTCTTTCTTTTCCCCCTTTTTATTTTTTTTATTACCCTCCCCCCTTTATCCCTATTATCTTTAGTCTATTCCCCTTTTAAAGCCCCCTCCCCCCCCTCTTAGGCTAGGAAAACCTATAATAATATAGTAATATCCTTTTAAGCGTAGGCCTATCGTTCTAAGGTAAAAACCTTTCTTTCTTTAAGGTTTAATAACTTTTAGGTTACCCTAGGAGCGCTAAGGCCCCCTACCGCTACTACTACTGCTACTACTGCCGCCTAATTATACCCCCGAAAGGCAGACGCCTATTTAGCCCTCTACTAGAGGGCCTTATAGTTATCTACCTAAAGGTAAAGATAATTAGCTGGTAACCTATGCTATATATAAATCGAAAATGCACCTTTATCCCCCTAGTAATAGTCTCTTATATATCTAGGAGTTTTTATATTAGGACCCGGTTCTTAGGGGTCCTTTCTAAGGGTATATATATTTTACCCGCTAAAGTATAAAAATAGTAGGCCGTATTAGTCCCTGCCTATATTAGCCTCGCTAAAAAGCGGGTATAACCTAATCTATACCTTATTAGCTGCGGTATCTATACTTAGGATTCTTTAAGCGCATTAGATATAGCCTATAAGGCTATATATATAGTTCGCCAGGCTATTATATAAGGATTAGCTGCGGTTCTACCGCGCGTAAGATCTATACTTACCCTTTTATTTAATATCGCTAACCGCTTAAGCATCTTTATTCTTACTACTATTATTCTTATTATTATTATTATTGCTGCTGCTATTATTGCTACTACTGCTGCTATTCTACTAATAGGGTTAGTACCGGCTCTATACCGCGATAAAGGGGTTATTATATACTTTAAAATTAGCGCTATAGAGGAAAAGAAGAAAAGAAGAAAAGGCACTAAATCGGGGGGTATTGCTAACCTATATACTAATGTAGTGCCTAAGGCCGCCTATTTCTACCTTTAGAGTTAGCTTACTTTCTCTTCCGACTAAAAAATTAATATATACCGAGAAGCGCCCGGGCTACTATAGATGCGCGCCTGGCGAGAATATGCCTATTGCAAGCGCGCTACTAGCCCTACCCCCCCTGGCTTTACCCTCCCTTTACTTCTTATCCGATAAGACTACTGATTCAGACCCGATATTCTAAGACTTCTTACTTACACTCTTCCTATATAATACCGCTAGATATAATCCTAAGTGGTTATATACCCTACTCTCTTATGCACTAGATACCCGCCGCCCCCGCTGCAGGGCGACAAAAAGCAGTAATTAAGAATATAGGAAAGGTTTTCCTCCCGGCTATTAGGTTTTTCTTTTCCGAATTATCTTTATAGAAGTACTAGATAGGTTATTTAGCTCTAAATAGCCTCTAGCGTAATTTAATAATAATAATAATAGCAGCCTCTACCTAAAGCTGCTAATATTAGGAAGCATGTCTAATCTATATATAGGTTATTTAAACCTCTATCGCCTTTAGCGTAAAGGTATAGTATATCCTTATCGCCCCTAGAGGGATAGCAAAAAGTATTATAAAATCCCTAGCTATAGAATAGTTAGCCTGTCTCTATATAATTATTAAGGCCTTTAAGGCTATACTACTAGATACCCTTAAGACTAAAGCGGTTATACCTCTAATTAACCTCTATCTTAACTATATCTACTAACGGTTCCTTAAAAGAATAGCTAAAATAGGTATAACCGATAGGATTAATTATATATTAATAGTAGTAGCGGTAATATTTTAATGCTAATAAAGGAAGGGTAACTAAAGACCTTTAGCTTATATCCTATTTCCCGACTTTAACCCCTATTAGCTTTTGGCTAAAGAAAGATTAGTAAAAAACTGGTATAACTAATAGTAAAGTAATTAAGTATAACGGGCTCGGGCTACGCCCGCGCCACAATATGGCTAGGACTCGGGCTGCGCCCATGCCTAGCCTAGGCAGGGTCAGATAGGTTAATAGCACGGGGTCACAGGACTACACCAGGACCCCGACCTATACCATATAGGGATAAATAGGCATCCAAAAAGCCCCTATTCGGGTCCTCTCTCTTTCCTCTTTAATCTATTTAATATATTTATTCGATACCTATTTATAGTAGCCCTAGGGCCGGTCCTTTATATTTAAATAGACTCTCTTAGCCTTACTATTATAACCTCATATTATAGAGCTAATAATGCAAGCTATATAAGATATCGAGATAAATATACCTAGAGAACCAAGTAGAGAGAACCTAAAGCTATAACACCCCCGATATAATATATATACCCAAGTAAAGCAATTTATAATAGGGTTACAATAGATAGAGGCGTAGATATATACTAACGCATAATACCTTGCTGCTGTTACCGCCTCGCTATAGGCCTTTCTCGCGAGCTAGTTAAATAGCTCCTAAAACGCTACCTAATTAGCCTTAGTCGTATAATATAATGCCCCCCTCCCTACTGCTTAGGATACCTAGCTAAAGCGTAAACCGATCCCGATAGGGGACCCTTTTAATAGCAGGAAGGCTATATTTATAGCCTAGCGGACCTTTATATAATATAAGCTTAAGGTCAATAGGGATTTTATTAGAGATAAGAAGACTTAATAAATATTTATTTTTTAGAACCTATCGTCTATAGTCTAATTATAGGTTACAGCCTTCTTTAAAAATAATAAAGCTTACGATTATAATATAATAAAGTTCTTTAAATACCTCTAATATCTCTTTAAGGACCTATACTAATAGGATCGCGCTATTATTAAGCTTAAGTACTTTTTGCGCTAAGGCCTAAAGGAGCCTTTTGCCGCCTTCTTTATATAATTTAAAGAAAAATTTGCATTTATTAACGGTCTTAATTAGCCTAAAAAGGTTAAGCTAAAATATCTCTAATCGGCACTTAACGCTTATATAGCTAATAAGATTATTAGCCTTAGGGTCTCCTATTATGATTACTATTTAGCGGTAGACTATTACCGATAAATTGCTATCGATATTAAGATTAGCCTAATTATTAACCATTAACCGGGCTTAGCCTATTCCTAACTAACCTACGCCTAGGATTTTAAGGGCGATATATAAATATTAGGTATTAATAAGCTAGATTTAAAGGGTAATTAGTATATATTTAAAGCAATATAGGTCTTTAAAGAATAATATAAAGATCGTAAAAAGAAAGGTCTCTATCTTTAGTATAGCTCTTCTAAATACTAAACGTTTATATATTACTTACTATTAGTAATCTAACCTAATACAACTAAAGTGGCCTCGCTTAACTTATAAATTATAAAGGTCGAAAGTAGTAATAAAGATTAAGAAAAAGAATAGCCTTTAAATTTAGTTTTATTAAAGGGCTTAAAATATATATATAGACCCTAGCCTAATTATAAAAAGAGTTAAAGAAGATCGTAAAATAAATAGATAAATACCCTTTTTTAGTACTGATCTTATATAAATCTTATACCTTTATTAATACCTTAATCAACTTAGGATATAACTACTATAGTACTATAAGCGAAAAGATAGTATAATAGTTAGGCCTTTAACCTATCCGCCTACTATAATATAGGGAAATCGGAATAATAGTAGATATTTAAAGCCATTTAGGAGAATATAAAGTAATATATTCCTCTATTACTTATATCATCTATATAGCGATCGATATCGATAGATAGCTATTTATAATTATACTTTATATTATCCTAGGCCTTACTTGCGATATTTTCCTTAGGATGCTTTAGATAGAGTATTATAATATTATACTATAGGCGAAGCAGTACTAATTAAAGATTGGATTAGTAGGTAGCTTTATTATTAAAGAATTAATAAGAAGATAATAGGGCCTAACTATAGTAAATATCTTTAGCTTAATCTTCTATAGTATACTAAAATAGGCAAAATACTCTAGGGACCAATCGACCTCTTTTATTATAATAAGCTTATAGGAGATAATATATATCTTCTATATTATGCTTCTACATTATTAAAACTCTACCCTATAATTATAGGAGCTATAGGTACTCCTAAAGGAATTATAGGAATTTACCAACCTTTTTAATAAAGAGAAGGCTTTTAGTCTCCCTTTACACTAAGGTATATTAAACTACTATATCTAGCTTAAAAAGACTAAGGATAAGAGTTAGCTAGACTTACCTTAGGGCCTATTATATAATATACTACGAGACTAATTACTTAAAGTTTAAAGATAAATAATTAACTTAATAGATAAAGGATAAATCTATATAAGCTCTTTATCGGTAGTAGTATTAATCCTATTAGCTAGAAAGGGGAATAGTAGGTAGTATTTTTATATTAACTATTAAGCCCTTAATAAGATTATAATTTAAGACCGATACCTCTTCCCTTTAATTAAAAAGACCTTACGATCCCTATCTTAAGCAAAATAGTTTACCAAGGTTAATATACGCATAGCGTTTTATAAGATACATATTATAGAGGGCGATAAGCACTTAACTGTATTCTATATATAATTCGGACTATTTAAATAGCTTATTACGCTATTTAGCCTAACTAAGGCCCCTACGACCTTTTAGAAATATATTAATAAGGCCTTAGGAAATATACTAGGAGATTTTATAATTACCTATCTTAATAACGTTTTAATCTATACTAGGGGATTAAAGGCAGACTATATAGGGCGCGTTAAAGAAGTCCTTTAATGATTATAAAAGGCTGGCTTAAACTTAGATCTTAATAAGTGCGACTTCGCAATAAAGAAGGTTTAATACCTAGGATATATTATAACGGCTAAAAAGGAAATCTATTTAGACCCCGAAAAGATTAAAGCTATTTAGAACTAGAAAGCACCTACGAAATTAAAAGGCATTTATAATTTCTTTAGTTTTACTAACTTCTACTGTAATTTTATTTTAGATTTTTTTTACTTTATCGACCTTTTAGTTAGGTTAATAAAGAAAGGAGTCCTATTCTAATAGTTAAATAAAGAAGAGGCGGCATTTTAAATACTTAAATAGTGCTTTATATTATTTTTAGTTCTTACTTAATAGGACCCTAAAATAGTAAAAATTTTTCGCGATTTCGCCCGCACCTAGGTAGCGGCACGGAACCGCCTCTAAAATCAATTCTGATAATCCTAATCGCTTCCTCTCGTCTATTTACCCCCCTCGCCTATAGCGTATTGCGTCTAGGGAGTGGGCGTAGCGGGCGCGAATAAAGTAATAGATATCGACGGAGGGAATAAGGGCGGCATTATATATAGCTGCTATAACCCTACTATTACGATCGCAAATAGTATACAGTATAACTAGACCGAAACCGAGCCTACTTAAGAGCGGAAGCGATCTACTACTATTATAATTAAAGAATCGATAAAAGAGCTTTAGGATTATATCCCCCTAGTAATACTAAGATAAATGCAAAAAATCATAAAAACTATAGCCGATACGGCCTACGGTAAAGCTACCCTAGACCCTATTAGCACCCTTACTAATATAATTTTAAAGACTATCGAAAAAGCTATTAAATCAGCCCTCTAAAATATCCTAAAATAGGCGCCGGCTACTACCTAGGCAAATATCGCGGCATAAGGATATACTACTGCTGCTATACCACCCTAATATACCGTCGCCCCCCTTCCGGTCCCGCTATATATCTATAGGGAAATTTTAATTAAAGGCAATAGTATTAGTAAGGTCCTACGCAACTAAATACCAGTCGAAATTGTAGATACCGTTAATAGAGCTACCACTAGGAATACCGCGATTATGGCATATAGGCTATATAGCGGCGATACTATCGTTACCTTTATAGAAGAAGTAGTAAAAAGTCTTATCGCCGATACGACTTAGGTCCGACCCGCTTTTAGATAAGAGGTAGAACTAAACTAATGCTTATTTAGTCTTATTATTAAGAATTTCCCTACTAGCTATATAGTAAATATCGTAACTAAAGAAATCTATTAAAACCTTACTAAAGCAAATAGAGAAGGCTTTATTAGAGCCTCCCCCCGCCGCCTATATAGGACTATTATATATACGCCCCTAATTATAGGCATAAACTCTATCGACCTCGCTAATAAGCTCTATAAGTCTAGTATTATCTACTAGGCAGAGATATTTAAAGCTGAACCTTATAATAATGCCCTACACCCTAAATAGTGCTATAACTACTTTAAGTTTGGATATATCGCGGCCTACTGTATAGTAGCCCTGCGGTATAGCCAATATAGTATGGAAAGGCACTTAGAAGGGGAGTAGGCCTGCTTAATAGTCTCCTATAGATAAAGAGAGTTATGCCTTAACTATAAAGGCCTATACCCGGTATAGTCCTACCTCTATAGAACCTTAAATAAGCAATAGGAGTTAGCTAGGAATTCTTATACTAGCCGATCTAGGCTCTTTATAGCGCCTCCTATAATATCTATAAATGCTATTCCTATCGCGGAACTAAACCGATATAAAGTAGCTAGTATTTTACCCCTAAGGGAACCGATTGAATATATTATCTTAAAAGGATCCTCCTTATATAAATATAGCTGCTGCTTTAGCCGAGGGGGCTCTATCTCTAAAGGAATATTTAATACTAGACTAAATTATACCCTTACTGCATTTTTATAACCGGTCCTAATATTAGGATAGATTAGGACCCTATCGGCCCTAAAGCCTATACCTACTCTAGCCTTAACCTCTGCCTTTACTATAACCACCGATATACCGCCGCTACCGACCTTTATACGCCTATCTGCATAATATTAGTCCTCTATTAGAATATATAGAAGAAAACCTCCTTTATATAAATAGCGCTTTACTACTAAAGCGAACCCGATATTATAATAATCTAAAAACCTACTATACCTAGCCGCGCCCTACCGAGCCTAAGCCTTAGTAAATATATATTAGTAGCCTATAATAGATAAATGGCAATATATATTTATAAGCGGTATAGTCCCGGCATATAGACTACTAAGAAAGGACCTAACTAGTATAAGGTCTGCCTTATTAAAACCGATATTTATTCTATCTACTCCCTAGGTTATAAATATAATTAAACTACCCCCCTTATAGATCTTATAAGGCTCCTGCCCTAACCCTAAAGCGCATTCGTTAGGGACTTTAATATATACTATCCTTTATAGGATAGCTTAGATAGAACCTTACTTAGTATTAATACCCTCTTTAACCTTACAATATAATAGAAACTTAGCCTAGCGACCCCCTATAGCAAAATTATACGGTAAGCGCTAAGTAAAAAAAATAGTATTATAGACTATACCTAGGTTATATAAGACCTCACTATTAAGTACCTTAGTAATATAGACCTCGCTAGGTCTGACTATATCCTATAGCTTATCTATATCGATACCGGCAACCTATAAGCCGCTAAAGCCTACCTGAAAAATAGCTAGAAATCCCTCGACCGATACCTCGCTTAGGTAGAAGCTAAAAACCGCCTTATGCCTACCGCTACTGCGGCCCTATTTAGCTCCCCTAAAAAAATAGATATATATACTAAATGGCTTACTTACTAACTTTAAGAAATTGCAGATATTATAGCCCTAAAGAAAACCCCTAGAGCCCCCGCTATAGAACTATAGTAGAATAACCATATAAAAATAGCTATTATCGCTACGAAAAAAGTATATTGGAAGTAGGTAGTATGCTATACCCCCGAAAACTATAAGGCCGCCTAAAATATAGGAGCTACCTAAACCTAAATCGTATAAAAAGAGCGATAATACTTTTAGAGAGAGGCATTAAAGAAAGCTATAATATAAAATATAGACTTCTAGTCCCTAGAATAATAGGCCAGACTATATAGCGGCCTCCCCCCCAAGTTTAGGGAGATCCTACCACTCGAATATACCAGCCTTAGCCACCCTTTAGTAACTATATATAGCGATAAAGTATAAGTCCTTACTTAATATTTCTTCCTTTAGTCTTATATAATATTTAAAAATATACTAGACCCGACCTTCCCTTAATTCGCTAATATAAAGTTCCCGCCGTATAAAAGATTTATATATAAAGAGGTCTATACCGCCCTTTACTATATAGCTAGCTAGAAAGCCCTTAGACTAGATAGGCTATTTATAGGATTCCTTAAGGTATATAGCCCCTTTTTAATTATAACTTTTACCTACCTTCTTAATAAGTTTTACTATATTAGGCATTACCCGGCTTAGTTCCGGGAGGCCTATATAGTCGTATTAAAAAAGCTAGGAAAGAAACTAGAGGAATACTCTAAAGTAAGAGGCTAGAAACTAATATCTTTACTTAACCTAACTAATAAAGTCCTAAAAGCTATAATAGTGCACTAGCTTACTACTGCCTTTAAGGAGGGTAACCTACTTTTAGACCTTTAGATAGGAAATAGAGCTAATTATTCTATAGATATAGCCCTTAGTACTCTTATAGAAATAGTTTGTATAGTATAATATTACGGTAGGATCGCTTCGCTCCTCTAGCTTAATATATCTATAGCCTTTAATATAGTAAACTATATTTAATTTACCTACCTACTTTTAGAAAAAGGATTGCTATTATAGATTATAGTATAGGTCTGCGGCTTTACCGACTCTTATATAACGCGAATTTATTTTAAGGGTAAATTAACTAATAACTTACCTATTACTACTAGGGTCTTATAAGGGTCCCCCTTTTCCCTTATCCTCTTCTTAGTCTATATTATATTACTTTATAAAAGGCTTAAAGAGGTAGCCTCTATTATTACCCTAGGGTTTATAGATAATACTAATATTATAGTATATAGGAGGAGTATAGGGGAGACCTAAACCCTACTCGAAAAGGCATAGACGATCTATAATAAGTGGTTTAAATAAGCTAGGCTTAATTTTAATTTAGGAAAAAGTAAGCTTATCTATTTTATATATGCCTATAAGGTAGATAAGACGCTAGTCCGACTCGGGACTATAACGATTTAGCTAAAGCAATATGCTTATTTCCTAAGGGTTAAAATCCACTAAAAACTTTAGTAGTATAAATACCGCATAAAAATAGCTAAAAAGCTTAAGCGGTAGCGATTTGCCCTTATAGCGATAGCGGCCTTTATATAGGGATATTAATATAGGGAGGCCCGATTAGTCTATATATAGGTTATTTACACTACTATCGCCTTTAGCGTAAGAGTATAGTATACCCCTATTGCCCCTAGTAGGATAGCGAAAGGTATCGTAAAATTACTAACTATAGAATAATTATCTTGCCTTTAAATTATTATTAAGGCCTTTAAGGCTATACCGATAGATATCTTTAAAATTAAGGCAGCTATACCACCTATTAATTTATACCTAAACTATATCTATTAGCGATTTTTAGAAAGGATAATAAAGATTAGGATAGCTAAGCGAATTAATTACGCCTCTATTATAATAATAGTAATACTCTAATGCTATTAGTAGAATAATTATAAAGGACCCTAGATATATATCCTATTCTTAGAACTCGACTTATAGTAGCTAATAGCCGAGGAATACCTGGCAAAAGAGTGGCTTATTAGGTAGTCTAAATACTAAGCCGCTATAAGAGCAAAACGGCGGCGATATAGGCCTATAGCGGTAGAAAGGGCCTTAGACTTCTATTCTTTAGCTATAATAATTCAGCTCTATAATAGCCTCTTTAAATATAAATCGGCTATATTTACCTAGCTTTATATAGAAAAGATTAGATTAAACTCCTTCCTCTACTAACGCTAAGTCCTTATTATACCCTTACCTCTCTACCGATATAGAAAGGCTCCTAAAGACTATTATTATCTAATCCTCTCTTGCCTAAAATATAAACGATAGCGCTAATAGCTATATAGGACCGGCCTAAGCCTCTTCCGAGACTACTAAGGGATTTCTATTGCCCTTAATAAACTAAGCCTTACCCGCTAACTTATATACTAGATCTTTAGCCTCGACCGCTTTAATTAGTTCTAACTCGCCTAATCGCTTTAGCGATCTACCCCTATAGAGGCATTAAGCCAACCCTAACCGCCTAATACCGCCCCTAATATCTAATAATAATATTCCAATATAGGAGAGAGGAGATATAGTAGGCAGATAAATATAATTAATTTTTAGCTACTCTAAAGCTATAATATTAATATTAGAGCCCCTTTTCCCCCCCCTTCCCCCTCCCCCGCCGGCCCCTATAGTAGCCCCCCCTCCCTCTCCCCCCTCTCCCCCTCCCCCTCTACCGCCCTCTTTTGCCCCTAAGAGATAAATAGCTCTAAGGCGGCCTAGATACCCTCTAATACTCCTACCTTACGCTCCTTAAGGTTTAGCGCCTCTTAGGTCACCTTAGGAGCGATACTCCCCCTTACTATTATTGCTACCGCCGCTACCTTCCCCCTACTATAGGCAATCGATACTTACCACGCCCTTAACTAAAGGGCATAATAGTTATCGACCTATCTATATTAACACCTATCCTATATAGTCCCCGCACCTTATATATACCTCCCCCCCTATGGCTAATACCTTTTAGGCATTTAGGAGGGTATAAATAGACTCTTAGTTCTTAGGAGTCTATTTAAAGAGTTAATAGGTCTTCCCTACCGTAGTATATATAAAATATACCGCCCTAGGCCCTATACGGTACTATACTATATTACTATTATTCGAATGCTAATTAGATTAGGGTTCGATTAGTTAAATTTTACCTTATTAAGAGTAGTAATAATATTTAGGGTCTTTAGCTTGTATTAGGTAAAGATTATAGGGCCAACCTTATAGCTTGCTAAGCTAGTAATAAAGGGTTAGTAGCACTAGTATAATAGGAGCGGGTAGTACCCACCCTTTTATCTAAAGATACCGACTTTTTCGGCATACTACTACTATTATTATTATTACTATTGCTATAGCTATTGCTGCTGCTGCTATTACTGCTGCTAATACTACTACTGCCGCTATTGCTAATACTAATGCTATTACTAATATTACCGCCCTACCGCACGGGTTAGCGTTATCCCTATAGCGCTAGAGAATAAGGCTTAAAGGGATTATATATAGAAAAAATAATAGCTATACAGAAAGGAAGAAAAAGGGATTAAAAAATCGGGGGATACCTATACCTTTATATTTTCGTCTAATTAGAGGCCCCTATACTCTCTCTTTATACTTAGCTTACCCTAACCCCTAACCCGATACCATTTGCCTTCTACTAAGCACCCCCCCTATAGCCGATTTGCCGCCGATATAGCCCCAATAATAGAAAATTCCCTCACTCTTACTCCAATAGCCCCACGTAATATATATACCGTGCAGCCGGCGCGCGTGCTATGCAGCTAGCGCTGCCCCGCTTATATAACCCCCATTTTACTTTCGATTTATAGCATACCGACCTAAGGCTACCTCTCCCCTATAGATACTAAACCTACTTTTTTCTAGACCTACTTTCTCTAGATCGCTCTCGCACTCTTCCTAGCACTACCGCTAGGTATAATCCTAAGCGATAGCGCACCTACCTTTCCTATATGCCGGAAACCCATCGGCCCCCTAGGGGGCCCGACTCCCTAGTCGTTATAATTATATTAGTAGGAAGGGTTTTCCCCCCAGACCTTAGGTTTTTCCCTTCCGGATTATTTGCCAGAGTACTAGATAGGCATTTCTAGCTTAGAATAGCCCCCTAGAGTAATTTAATAATAATAGGACCCTAATAAAGAGATAGTCCTTAAGGCAAATAGTTTTAGTACGGCCCTTAATAACTATCTATTATAGGTTAAGGAGGATAGTATATTTTACCCTATTATATATTATTCCGCTTACTTATTAGATACAGAATAGAACTATATTATATATAATAAGGAATTCCTTACTATTATCTTTTGCCTTAAGGCATAATTAGTAGAACTCTATTTAATAGCCTCCTCCTTTATTATCCTTATCGACTATAAAAACCTAAAGTACTTCGCCCGATTATAAGAAATATCTAAGCGATAAGCCTAATAGGCTAAAACTTTAGCGCTTTTTAACTTCTATCTTTAATATAGGCTAGGATTATAAGCCTAATACCTTAATGCGCTTTTTCGATAGGAATAAAAGGCAGATAAGGTAAAACTATAAATCGGCTAGATCTTAAAACCGCTATCTATTTTAGCACTTAATATAGATAAAATAGAAGGCAAAATAAGATTAACTTTAGCCCTAAAGACCACCTTATCTTATAGCCTATATATCTTTACCGATTCTTACCTTTAAGCTATTTAAAATTAAGCGATATCTAAAAATAATATATATTAGGCCTAATAGACGGCAATTATAAATAGGGAATAACGATTTTTAGTAGAAGTGGTAATATAAGAATAAATTACTAACTATACCCTAAATACATATAATATACTCCTTTACCAGGCATAGGTATAGCTTCTATTATTTAAACCCTTAACTACTATAGTGATCTAACGCTATTATAACTCGCCTATAGCAGGCCACCTAGGGAAAAATACTACCTTCTAACTATTGCGATAGGATTATTACTTTAATAATATATCGTCTAAAGTAGCAAAATATATTTAGAATTACTAATACTATAGAGTATATAAGAGCTGCTAATTGCGACAGGGCCTACTATAATTACTAACGATTATAAACCGTTTTTAGTTATAGATATTAGTCGACTTTATAACCGATTTTCCTACCTATAATACCTCCAACCCACGATTTCTTATAGTAATTACAGACCGCTTATTGAAGTATATCCAGGTTAAGGCTATATACTTAATAAAAGCAGAAGATTATATAAAATACTTCTAATAGTACTAATAGCGCTTCTATAGCTTCCCTAAGAAGATTATTAGCAATCGAGGTTCAGACTAGATAGGCTAATTTCAGTCTATACTATATAAATTAGTCGGGACTAAGCAACTTCTATTAATAGTATACCACCCTTAAACCAATAGCGGTATAAAGCGAATAAACTAAGAGGTATAGGCAGTCCTCTATATTATAATTTCCTTTAATTAATACGATTAGCTATACCATCTTGCGGTATTTTAACTCGCGTTAAATAATTAGATATTATTTATTATTAGGTTTAGCCTAAACTAGCTACTTAATAGGTTTAATATTCCGATTATTACTCTACCTTTAGAGGTAACCTTAAGCTTAATTACCCTAAAGGGGTATATAGCCTTTTTTTTTAGTAACCTTAAAGAGAGATAGGAATTAGCCTAAGCTACTATCGCCTTTATATAATAATAATAGTAAGATACTACTAATTATTTATAATACCTAGCCGAACGTTTTTAGGTTAGTAATTAGGTATAATTAAACCTCCGGAATATTAAAATGAACCGCCTATATAAAAAGCTCGATTAGGTCTCTACTAAATATACTATTATTACTATCTTATTACCGCTTAATATCTAGCTTAATATCCTATAAGGCATCTATTCGGTTTTTTATATTAACCTAATCGAATAAGCTGTTTTTAATCTATTACCTAATTAAGTAATAACCAATATATAACCTAGGTCTTTATTTATCCTCCCCTAAGACTTTACGAACCTATATAAAGAGTATAAAGTTAAGGAAATATTTATAGCGAAGAATATATAAGGCTAAGGATAGAAGTATAATATATTTATAAAGTAGAAAGGGTACGATTTACTAATATAGGAACCCCTAGAAAACTTTAAAAATACTACTATATAAGAAATATTTAAGGCTAAATAGGGGGATATTAGGATTTATAATAGGCCTAGCTAGGTCCCAAAATAGGGTCTATTAGATTAGTAAATAACGCCGAACGCTTACCTAAAAAAAAAAAAAATTCTAAATACCCTTTAAATTAAAAAAAATAATAATAATATCGGCGCTAGTATGCCCCTCCCTTAATAGAGAAAAAACTTTTCGCGATTTCGCCCGCACCTCGGTACCAGCGCGAATACACCCTTAAAATAGTTAAAAAGTTGCTAAATTAATTCCTTACCTTATCTTACCCTATCTACTGATGGCGCATCGGCACTAGGAGGAAGGCGCGGTCGAGGCGGCGGAAATTATAGACTTAGACGGAGGAAATAGGGGTGGACTCGAGTCGAGTCACTATAACCACCGTATCACTATTATTAATAATAATTACAGACGAATTAGCGGCAATATCGCATAAACTAATGCAGGAACCCGAGAAGAAACCGAATTGCTTAAATAGTATTACTAAAAGATCGCAGATTACGTCCTAGTAGCTATACTGGGAAATATATGGAATACTATTACCAGCCTAGTCGACAGCATTAAACGTATTAACCGAATTAATTTTGCTTTAAACCCAAACTCGAACCTTATTACGACTGATAATTTGGAAAAAGTAGTAGAGAGCGCTATAAATAAAGCTTTTGCCTTAAAGACCCCCTTTAGAACGACCTAGGCTAGCATTACTACTAAAGGCATACTAACGACTATACTACCTAAACCGACCACCCTATCTATACCGCTAAGAATCTACTATGAAATAATAATTAAAGGAGATAGTATTGCTAAGAACCTACGATAGAGAACCCCTATCGAGATTATAAAAGCGGTAAATATTACTACTAGAGGTATTAATGCTATTACTGCTTGCCGACTCTATAGCGGAGATATAGTTATTACCTTCGCAGAAGCCGCATCCCGTTTTACTATAGAAACCACTTAGATCTTTTTCGCATTCGGTATAGGAGCTATACCGAATATCTATACCTTTAGTATTATTATTAAAGGATTTCCTATTTAATTCTCTAAGAATATCTCTATTGAAGATATTAAATTGAACCTAACCTAAGCTAATAGCCCCGGCATTAGTAGAGTTGCTATAAGGAAACCCTATAAAGAAGCAATAAGAGCCCCCCTAATTATTAGAGTAATTAATGTAGAAGTAGTAAACCAACTTTATAAGACTAGAGTTATCTACTAAGTAGAAATCTTTAAGGCTGAACTATACGATGAAACTATCTACCTAAGATAGTGCTATTAATGCTTCAAATTCGGATATATTGCGAATTACTATATAGAGACCCCTCGATGCGGATAGTGTAGCGCAGAGAAATACCCTAATAGAGATAAAGACTGCCCTAGTATTATTAGTAATAAAAGAGAGTACTGCTTTAACTACTAGGGACCCTATCCGGCTTAGTCTCGATTTTGCCCCATAGCGAATAGGCAATAGGATATTATAAGACAGGCTTATAGCACTAGACTAATATAGTTCGCAACTATTAGCACCTTATTAATACCCCCCCCCCCTATCTTAGAGGATAGGGGCTGTAGACGCCTTACTAGCAACTCCCTTAGGGAGGACTTCTTAAGAAAACGAATCGGTAGACTATATAAAAAAAGCTCTATCGCCCCCGAGAGGACTAATAATAGTAGTAATATCGCTGTATTCTTCTAACCTGACTTATCTAAGCCTACTACTACTAATATACCAAGAGCCCCGACCCCCTAGCCCTAATACTAATAATAGAGGTACTATATTAGAATATATAAAAGAAATTACTACTAACGCACCTCGCCTTTAATTATAAATCCGAACCGGATATTATCGCCCTTTAGGAATTTATAGCCCTAGATAGACTCCCTCTACACTCTAGCCTTAGTAGATACTAAGTAGCCGTTTATAGCGGATATATAGCGATCTATATCTATAAAAGATATACTCCTGGCTTTTAGGCAATAGACTTAGGTCCAGACTGGTGCCGTATTATACTCTAAAATACTGATATCTACTCTATTTATTCTTTAATCTTTTCCCCAAATTAGTCTACCCCCCTCTAGGAATTCGCCCAAACCACCCCTTGCCCTTATAGTATCTTTACTAGTAACTTTAATATCTACCACCCTATATAGGACTGCTTTTATAGAACCTCCTTAGGCTATAACACCCTCTTCGAACTCATATTAAAATAGAAGCTAACCCTTATAATACTATAGGGAGAGATAACTAGATAAGCCTTAGGCAAATGTGATAGCACTATCGACTACATATAAAGTATAGGAGACCTTAACGTAGAGTTTATAGGGGCGGCAGATATTACTAGATCCGACTATATCCCTTAGGTAATCTAGGTAGAAATAAGACTAGATAAGTTTTGCAAATTACTACCGATATACTAATGGAAGAAACTTAATAAAATCCTCGCTTAAGCTAAAGCTAAAGTTAGGATAGCTATCCTATATGCCTCGTACCCACCCTAATCCCCTATAGAGATTAATACTTTCGCCTAATAGCTTACGACCCAACTATAGGCTATCGCCAATATTATTGCGCCTAAGAGTGGAATTAAACCGCTAGGAAGGGCCCTATAGTAGACTTAAGAAGTATAGTCGGCTACAATAGCGGCCCGTAAGGCTATAAGGAATTAGAGAAAAGACTATACTAGCCTTAACTAGTTAATAGTATAAAGAGTAGAGGTAAACTAAACTAAGGTTATCTAATAGGAAAGGCGCTAGATATAAAGAGAAGCCGTCAATAAGGCTATAACGAAAAATACAGACCTATAGTCCCTAGAGAAATAGGCCTAGATATATAGTAGACTCCCTTTAAAATTAAGAGAAATCTTTATACTTCTCCAAGGCGAAGGAGCCTAAATATAGGAAGCAAAAATATATTCCTCTAAAGTAGAAGTACTAATAGAAAGATTCTTCCCGATATTAATAGCTACCCTTAATAATATCCCAAACCTGCGATTCCCCTGCCTTATTAATACGTTATTCGCCCCTAAAGACGAATTCTCTAAAGCAGATATCTATAATGCCCTCCGATATATAGCCAGCTAGAAAGCATTAGGCCCCGATAGTATACTAGCGGGATTCCTTAAAGCCTATAGAGAACCGGTTCTTAGAGCCTTAATAATATTCTTTAACGCCATATATAGAACTAGTCACTACCCAATATAGTTCTAAGAAGCTAAAGTCGTAGTATTGAGAAAACCTGGTAAAACACCTAAGGAATACTAAAGAGTAGGAGCCTAGCGCTTAATATCCCTCCTGAACCTCTTTAGTAAAGTCCTTAAAGCTATAGTGGCAAAAAGACTAATAATAATCGCTAAAGAACGGAAATTACTACTAGATATATAAATAGGCAATAAAGCAAACAGATCAATAGACACAGCGCTATATACCCTAGTAGAAGCAGTTAAGGCCACTTAGTAGTATAAAGGAATAGTATTGCTACTATAACTAGATATCTCTGTGGCATTTGATACCGTTAACTATACTAGACTTATATACCTCCTCCTCTAAAGTGGCGCCCCCCGATAGATAGCAGCCTAGGTCTGAGGCTTTACTATATCGCGCTTAGCCAAAATCTTCTTTAAAGGCTAACCTACCTAAAGATTCTTAATTACGGTAGGAGTGCCCTAAGGCTCTTTGATCTCCCTAATCCTTTTCCTCTTCTATATCGCACCCCTATACTATAGACTTAAAGTAGTAGATAACTTACTAACCCTAAGATTCGCAGACGATATTAATATAATTATATATAGCAAAATAACGTGGGATATAGTTATAACCCTCTCGAAAGTATAGAAGATCTGCAAAAAATAGTCGGCAGAAGCTAGATTGAAATTTAACTTAGTAAAGAGCGAGCTAATGCACTTTACTAAATAGTACCGATCGGATACCACAATAATACAATTTAGTAATACGACTATCTAGCCTATATAATACGCCCGATTCCTTAGAGTAGAGATTAACTATAAATTTAGCTAGACTAACTATAGGGCCTAAATAGTAAAGAAATTAGAAAGGCAGAAGCTCGCCTTTATCGCTCTAGCGGCCTCTATATAGGGATATTAATTCCGCGAAGCCTGACTACTATATATATAGGTCATTAGAACCATAATTGCCTTTAGCGCTAGAATCTAGTATACTCCTATAAAGCCGGGAGAAGTAATAAGAGGCATTATATATAGTTTAGCCGCTAAATAGTTAAAATGCTTCTATATAATTATAAGAGCCTACTAAGTAATATTTAATGCAATCGTAGAAACTAAAGTAGTAGTCCCCCCACTCGACCTCTACTTTAACCTAGCCTAATAACGATTCCTTATTAGAACCCGAGAAAATAGTATAGCCGATCTTATTTTTAATAGATATATTATTATCCAGACTCAGCTATAATAAAGACCTACCTATAGATAAGGGCGACCGATTGAGAATAGAATACCAAATTATATAGCCTTTAAAGATTCGATTTTACTTTAGGATAACGAATTATCCCCTGCTTACTCTCTAGCTCTTAAATAGATAAAGAGATAGCAATCGAAATAACGATTTACCTAAGTATAATACCTACTAAAGAACCGCCCTACTGCCGAATATGCCTTTAACTTCACCTTTATAAAAAAGATACTAAACCTCTATAAAAACCTCTATAAATATAAGTCCTCCCTCCTTACCTAATTTAGAATAGAAAAAATAGGCCTTAATAAGTTCCTATATAAGATGAAGGTCCTATCTATCCGCCACCTATACTACCGATATAGTCCCAATATAGAAAATATCGAATATATAATCCTAGAGTATAGTAACTATCTTAGAAACCCTCCCCTTTATATCTAAGACTGCCCCGTATTAAATAAGCGTAGTATCACTTAAGTACTCGAAAATAAAGATTTAGCTAAATAGGTTATCAAATAGGTCTTTAATACCTGCCGGCTTAAATAGTTTATTTTAGCTATTGCACTTACCGCCTATATAGACTTTAGCTCTAATAGTAACCCGATACGATTGCACCTTAACCCCAGATTATATATGTATATATAGATAATTATAGATAAAGATACGACTGACTATATAGATAGGGGAAGAATATCCTTTTTATATAAGCTATCTATACGGTCGATAGACTTAAACCTTTAATCTTTTTAGTATCTTTAACCCCCCGGACCCTTACTCACTTTATACCACCCTCTCTATTACTATAGCTATTATTAGGAGCCACTTTCGCTTTCCCTTTTCCCTTCCCCTTCCCCTCTAGGGAAAGGGAGACTATAGATCTCGAATGTATCTTTTATTTAACTTTAGTAGCTAGACTTAGTATTCCCTTTATAGGCGATTTTATTATCTTTAACCCCTTTTTCTTCCTCTTAAAGGGGGAAAAGACAGGGGTATTAGTATAAAGACGAGGAGAAGATAGCAATAGAACTACTAACTTGGCTTACTTAGGCTATACCGATTAAGCAGTAGGCAGGGGAGGCTTTAATAGCAGTATAGCTAGCACTCCAGAGGCAGATGCTACTAGCTAAGACTCCGCTTAGGACTTTATAAACTTTAAAAACGCAACTGCTTGCTATAATATACTAGAAGACGGCATCGTAGGAGTTTTAGACTATATTGGCGAGACCCTTTTGCTATAAGGTAGTTCCTCTATAGCAGTAGGCCCGGGAGCAGGCTCATTATCGATATCTAATGCAATAATAGAACTAGTAGGGCTTCTATTGCTAGTAGTAATAGTAGGAGGCTTAGTTCCTTCAACTGACGAGAGAGGCTAGGGCTTGCCGCTATAGGCGCGCTCTAAAGCTAAAACCCCTCTCTCAATAAGCCTAAGGAAGTCGGCCGGTAGCAAGATTAGGACTATAGGCACTATTATTTGCATTATAATAGTAGAATCGTCTTAACTTTTTTAAGGCACTAAGGTAACTAGCGCAATAGACCGATATGCAGCCTGTTAGGCCTTATGGTAATTATCTTCGTCTACCTACTAAGGTTAACCATAAAGTTAAGGGATACCGGCAAACTGATATATTTACTTCCTACTCATAAGTATAGGCCTTTTGTAATGTAAGTATACTCTCTACCGGTTTGCGGTTTATAGTATTATACACTAGGATATAATAAGGCTTCTGCTTCAAAGTATAAGCGAAATAGGCACCCCCGAGCCCTACCTACTATTAGAAAAAGACAGATAATAATTAAAGAGAACCTCTTACCTTATTGGTCATAATAACAAGCGGCTATATCGGCACCGCGGTATACATAGGGACGATATAGCCATTTTCGAGCTAGGCCAGGACCTAACTCTAGAACGGTAGGCATATCGAAAAATAAAGGATATATAAAAACTACTATAGCGCAATCGAGGCGGAGAAGTAAAGGAAAATTCTTAGCAATTTTTAATAAAGAATAAAAAGGGAAGAGGAAAGGAATTAAAAAGGTAGGGCAGGTAAGGGAGACTTTATACCGCTATATACCCGCACTGGATCACTCGACTGTCTGCCAGCTGCCCTAACCCACATCAGATAAAGCCAATAATAATAAAACGCGCGATTTACTGCGATACCGCTGCCCACCCAATACTAACGTCACCGCCGCCTCCCATACCTAATAATATTGACCATATCGGTTCCGATTTATACCCACCCTAGAGCCTGACTAATGCCTAATAACTAATAACTAATGACCACTAAGGCAAATTACCGCGCCTATCGAGGCGCGCCTACTATCCACACTTTCCTAGCCCTGCCGCTAGACCTAGTCTCGCGCGATAGGATACCTCCTCGCAATATATAGTAAACCCCCTTCGATTCCGAAGGGATACCATCGACCACAGACAGTATATAGGTTTTCCTCCCGGCACTCGGGTTTCCTATATAGATTAGGCATAGAGGTACTAGCACTAGGCTAAATGGGGGCTTATCCCCCCCCTAGATAGCTTAGCTAGTGTAATATATATATATATATGCCCCTCCCTTAGGTTAGTATTACCTATCCCCCTTTCCGGCTCTATAGCTATATTATTCGCCCCTATATAGGCCCTCCCTAGCATTATATAGGTCGATATACTCCGGCGGCAGCTATAGCTACTATAAGTAGCCCCTAGGATAATACCCCTAAGGGTTTAGATATATATATAGCGAATAGTTTGGGCGCGGATAATTGCTTATCCGTCTATAATAGGATAGTATTCTAGGAGATGCGCTATAGGGCGAATAAGGAGGGGGCTATAATAGGGCTTAAACCGAACGCTATAAGGTATATAGTAGGGGATAAGGCAGTAGCGGCTAAGACTACTATAATAGCGGCTAGGACTGCTATAGCGGTAGCTACGATGGCGGTATTAATAGTAGCAGCTAATATAAAGATAACTATAGATACTATATATAAGCTTCTAGATAAGCCTATGCTTCCTACCTATATATAAGTAGCGCCTTAAGGTAGTACAGTAATATAGGGCGAGCTGGCGGGGGTCCTAAATAAGGATATATAGGGGCCGCTAAAAACCGCTCTATATAAGAGTAATACTTCTAGGATTCCCTTTAGGTATCCTATATAATATTTAATATAAGAGCCAAATCGATAATCAATTTAGCCTATTGGCGGGAGGGAGTTATAGCCTAGGAGATATTAGCTAAAACCTCTTTAGCGGCACTATAAGACCTAAAGGTAAGATATAGGATATAGGGGGTTATTTAGTCGGCAGCTATAGTATAATATTATTAGTCGTTAAGGGCCTAGAAGGAAGGCGAAAGGATAGCAGCCTAAGCCTTAATTGTTACTATTGCGGATTATATATACTTAATAACGGCTATCCTATCCTTATAGGCTTTTATTTATACTTAATAGATCTATTAGAGCTTTAGATTCCTAGCTAATTTAAAGTCTAGTTAAATATACGAGCTATATACATTCTAGCAGTAGGTATATACCTTACTTTTACCCTTTTGCTTATAAATAGGGAAAACTCTAGTTAATTATATTTTCTTATTACACCGCCCGTATAAGAACTCTTTATTATAGGCATATTTATACTCTTTATCGGACGAATTACCCTTAAGTAGGTAATTGCTTGCGGTATATTATAGTTTCGGCCTGGTCTCTAATGGGTTAGGATATACTAAAGACGGTCTACTTATAGGTCGCGGGATCTCTATAATATTAGGATCCGCAGGAGTATTAATACCACTTACAGTAGGACTACCACTAGGGTTTAAATCAGATATAATTAAATCTTAATATAATTAATCAAAAGAATCTATAAAATTAGATCGGATTAGAATCGATATATAGGCTTATAAATAACGGGAATAAAATATAATCTTATCGACGATTAGCTCTAACGTTCAAACCCTAGGCGGAGGATAATACTTATAGTTATAATGCCGATGATAATTATAGCGGCTATAGGAAGGAAGAGAGAAGAAAAAGAGGTAAGAAGAATAAGCGCGAGGGGAAAAATACCCTCGCCTAAAGGGATCTCTTACTAATAGCTAGCGGAAAATTTTTTACAATACTTTTAGCTATCATAAGCGGTCTTTAGCTGGCGATATAACGCCAGACTTCTATATGTTTCTACTATATTATACCTAGGTTGACCACCCTATGAATCCTCCAATTGCATAAGCCGAGCCTAATACCTATATAAATGTATATTACTCCTATAACTTAAGGGTATCGCGATGAAAATCCCGGCGACCTTATTAGTCCGCGCAGAGGAAGGGGGGATTATAGGATATAATTAATCCAATTGCGATGCAGAAGAGGGGGGTATATTACGGGCTCGGGCTACGCCCGCGCTATAATATAGCTAGGATTCGGGCTGTGTCTATGCCTAGCCTAGGCAGGATCAGATAGGTTAACGGCATAGGGTTATAGGACTATACTAGGACCCTGACCTATATTATATAGGGATAAATAGGCATCCGAGAGGTCCCTATTCGGGTCTTCTTTCTTTCCTCTTTAGTCTATTTAATATATTCATTCGATGCCTATTTATAGTAGCCCTAGGGCCAGTCCTTTATATTAAGTAGTAATAAAGGCGAAACGCCCTTAGTATAAGACCCCAGTGGCTAAAAAGGCATTAGACTTCTATTCTATAGTAAAAATAACTTAATTATATAAAGGCCTATAAAAATATAAATTGATAATACTTACCTAACTCTATATAGAAAAAATCGGCTTTAATTTTTTCCTTTATCTTTAATAAGTTTCCTTAGAAAAAAAACTTTCGCGATTTTGCCCGCACCTAGGTAGCGGCATAGAACCGCCTTTAAAATTAATTCTGATATTTCTAATCGCTTTTTCTCGTCTATTTACCCCCCTTACCTATAGCGTATTACATCTAGGGAGTAGGCGCGGTAGGCGCAGATAAAGTAATAGATATCGATAGAGGGAATAAGGGCGGTATAGTATATAGCCGCTACAACCCTAATACTACAATTGTAAATAGTATATAGTACAACCAGACTAAGACCGAACCTATCTAAGGGCAAAAGCGATTAATAGCCGATATTATTATAGACTTTATAAAAAAGCTTTAGGACTATATTCCCCTAATAGTATTAGGAAGAGTGCGAGAAGCTATAAACTTTATAATAGAGACTGCCTAGCAAAAGGCCGACCCAGGTAATATCTATACCCCTATCGGAACCTTTATATAGATAATCGAGACCATAGTTAATAAGGCTATATAGAATCTCTTAAAACCTACTACAGCCCCTACTATATAGATATCTATCGCCGCATAAGGACTTATAGCTGCTATACTACCCTAATACAGCCTAGCTCCCCTCGCAGTACCCCCCTATATCTACCGTAAAGTCCTTATTAAAGGAAATACTATTAGCGAAATCCTTTAGAATCGTATCCTAATTAAAATCGTTAATATAGTTAATAAGGCTACCGCCGAGGGAATAGTAATTACAGCCTATAGGCTCTATAATAGTAATACGATTATTACCTTTAAAAAAGAAAAAGCGAAGTATACTATAGATATAACCTAAGTATACCCTACTTTCGGCTAAGAGGCGGAACCTAATTAATATTCATTTAGTATTATTATTAAAAGCTTCCTAACCTACTATACTATAAATACTGCAATAAAGGATATCTAGTTGAATTTTACTAAAGCTAATAGAGAGGGCTTTACTAAGGTCTCCCCTTGCTACCCTAAGGGGACTATAATATAAGCGCCCCTAATTATAGGGGTAGACTCTATCGACCTTATAAATAAGCTTTATAAAGCCGGCATTATATACTAAGTAGAGATATTTAAAGCCGAACCTTATAATAATACTATATACCCTTGCTAGTACTATACTTGCTTTAAATTTAGCTATATCGCTGCATACTATATAGCGGTAGCTTGCTACGGCCGGTATGGCTCTAAATGCCACTCAGATAGCAATTAAAGCTACTTAACTACTATATAGAACTAATGCGAATCCTGCCTTAACTGTTATAGATTATACCTAGTGTGGTCCCACCTCTATAAAGTAGCGAATAAATAATAGGAAAAAGCTAGAAATTCCTATAGCGATAGACTAAGGCTTTTTGCCTTATATATAGTATTAGATATTAATATTATCCTAATTGCAGATTAAAGCTACTGCTGTATAGCTAGTAGATCTCCCCCATATAAGCCTTCCCCTTAGAAATAAGGCCGACCGGTTAAAAGCATTAATAAGACCTTTTACATTAGGGCCGATAATAGTATTATTACTTTCCTCTAAGCTGCCCTTATGCAAAACTATAGTACGACTGCGCTTACTTTAGATGCCTAACTTATAGCCACCTCTAATATATTACTACTATTAACCCCCTTACAATTATCTATATAATAATAGTCCTCTACTAGAATATATAGAAGAAGAAAACTACCCTGATAAGACTAATACTTTATTACTAGTATAAGCCTAATATTATAGCGATCTAAGAACCCGCTGCGCCTAAATAGACCCTATTAAGCCCTAGCCTTAGAAGATATATATTAGTAGTATATAGTAGGAGAATAGCAATATATATCTATAAGCAGTATAGGCCTAGCATATAATCTAGCGATAAAAGAACTAATTAGTATAAGATTTCCCTACTATATACCGATATCTATTCTATCTACTCTCTAGGCTATAAGCTAAATTAGATAACCCCCCTTATTGCGCTTATTAAGCTTTTACCCTGCCCCTATAATGTCTTTATTAGGGATTTTAATATATACCACCCTCTTTAGGATAGCCTAAACTAGACCTTACTTAATATTAATACTCTCTTTAAACTTATAATATAATAGCAGCTTAGGCTAATTACTCCTTATAATAAAATAATAAGAAGGGCCCTAGGAAAGAAAAGTAGTACTATTAATTATATATAGATTATACTAAATATTACAATTGAATATCTTAAAAATACTAACCTTATTAGGTCTAACTATATCCCCTAGCTTATATATATTAAGATTAATAACTATTGCGTAAAAGCCCCTCCCTTAAAGAATAGCTAGAAATTATTTAACTGATATCTTACTTAAGCTAAAGTAAAAAACCGATTTACTACCTATTATGCTAAGGCCCTACTCTACTCCCCTACTAAGATAGATATATATGCCAAATGGCTTACTAGCTAATTTTAGAGTATCGCTAATATTATGGCACTAAAAAGGGCCTCTAAAGCTCTTAGTATAAAGCCCTAGTAGAACTCTTATGCTAAGATAGCCTAAATAGTAGTAAAAAAGGCCTACCGAAAATAAGTAGTATATTATACCCTAGAGAACTTTAATGCTATTTAAAAAGTAAAAGCGATTTAATCCTATATTATTTAGGAGGAATAGCGCCAGTTATAGCGAGAGGCCTTTAATAAAGTAATTACTTAAAATACTAACCTATAGTCTCTAGAGAAATAAGCTTGCCTATATAGTAGCCTTATGCTTAAATTAAAAAAGATCCTCCTACTAGAATAAAACGGTCTAGGCCTAAAGGCAATAACGTATAAAGAGAAAGTATAAGTACTTGCCTAATAGTTCTTCCCTACCTCCTAAGTTACTTATAACGATATCCCCAATCTAATATTCCTCTAGCTTACTACTGCTATATTCCCCTCTATAGACTCCTTTACCTATAAAAAGGTATATACTATATTATATAGTATAGTAGGCTAGAAAGCATTAGGCCCTAATAAGCTCCTAATAGGATTCCTTAAAGCATATAGCCTTTTACTCGTTTAAACCCTTATATATCTCCTTAATAAAATATACTATATTAGGTACTACCTAGCTTAATTCTAGGAGGCTAAAGTAGTAGTACTATAGAAGCCTAGGAAAAGGCCTAAAGAATACTTAAAAGCAAAAGAATAGAGATTAATATTATTATTTAACCTAATAGGGAAGGTTATAAAAGCTATGGTCGTAAGGCGGTTTACTATTGCCCTTAAGGAGAGTAACCTCCTTTTAGACCTTTAAATAAGTAATAAGGTAAACTAGTCAACCGATATAGTACTAAATACACTAGTAGAGATTATTTATATAACCTAATACTATAGCGGTATTGCCTTACTCCTTCAACTAGATATATTAGCAGCTTTTAATATAGTTAACTATACCCGCCTTATCTACCTATTCTTTAATAAAGGGCTCTTACTATAGCTTATAGTATAGGTATATAGCTTTACCAATTTGCAAATAGTATAAATCTACTTTAAGGGATAGCTTATAGAGAAATTGCCGATTACCGCTAGGGTACTATAAGGGTCCCTTTTTTCCTTTATCCTCTTTTTTATTTATATTATATTATTCTATAAAAGGCTATAAAAGGTAGCTTTAACTATTATACTAGGCTTCGCCGACGATATAAATATTATAGCCTATAGGAGAAATATAGGGGAGATAAAGGCGCTACTTAAGAAAGCATAGCTTATCTATAATAGCTAGTCTAAGCAAGCTAGACTTAACTTTAATTTTAGTAAAAGCGAGCTTATCTACTTTACCTACGCATATAAGGCGGATAAGACTAAGGTATAGCTTAAAATTATAATAATCTAGCTAAAGTAGTATACTAGATTCTTAAGAGTCGAAATCTACTATAAACTAAAATAGAGGGAATACTATATTAAGATTATAAAGAAATTTAAATAGTAGCGATTCGCACTTATAGTAATAGCGGCTTTAATCTAGGACTGCTAATACTAGGAAGTACGCCTAATCTATGTATAGGTTATCTAGACCTCTATAGCCTTTAGTGCGGGGGTATAATATACCCCTACTACCCCTAGAAGGGTAGTAAAAAGTATTATAAAATCCCTAGCTATAAAATAGTCAGCCTACCTTTACATAATTACTAAGGCCTTAAAGATTATACCGCTAAATACCCTTAAGACTAAGGTAGCTATACCCCTAATTGACCTCTATCTTAACTATATCTGCTAATAGTTCTTAAAAAAAATAGATAAGATAGGCATAACTAATAGGATTAACTATATATTAGTAGTAGTAGTAGCGATATTTTAATGCTAATAAAAGAAAGGCTACTAAAGACCTTTAGCTTATATATTATTCCCCAATTTTAATCCTAATTAACTCCTAGCTAAAAAGCGACTAGCAAAAGACTAATATAACTATTAATAAAGTAATTAGGTAATAGTAAGGGCGAAATACCCCTAGCATAAGACCCTAGCGGCTAAAAGGGCATTAGACTTCTAATCTATAGCAAAAATAACTCGACTATATAAAGGCCTATAAAAGTACGAATTAGCAATACTTACCTAATTCTATATAGAAAAAATCGGCTTTAACTCCTTTTTTTATCTATAATAAGTACCTTTAGTACTACTACCTCTCTACTACTATAGGGAAGGCCCGGAAGACCTCTATTATATTATCCTCTCCTGCCTAAAGTACTATAGATAAAAATATATACTCTTCGGACTTAGTCTTAGCTTTAGCTTACTTTGCGACTAATATAGTATATCTATCGCATTCAATAAATTATACCTTGCATAAATAATTGCCTATTAAATATTTAATATTAACCGATTCGATTAATTCTAGCTTGCTTAATCCCTTTAATATAGTATAGCCAAAAGAGCTACTAAATACCTTTATATAGCCCTCGTATAATATTTATAGTAATCCTATAATAGGAATAAAGAGCCCTAAGAATAAGCAAATCTCTTAGGCCCTATAGGCTAGAATTAGTCAATAGTTATTATTTTAATATTAAAGGCATCCTTTTTCCCCTCCCCCCCCTTACTCCCCCTATTACCCTCCCCCTTTTTATCCCTATTGTTTTTAGTTTACACCCCCTTTAAAGCCCCCTCCCCCCCCTTTTAGACTAAGAAAACCTATAACGATATAGTAATATCCTTTTAGGCGCGGGCCTATTATTCTAAAGCGAAGACTTTTCTTTCTTTAAGGTCTAATATCTCCTAGGTCGTCTTAGGAGCGCTAAGGCCTTTTACTACTACTACTATTACTATTACTACTACCTAATTACGCCCCTAAAAGGCGGATGCTTATTTAGCCCTCTACTAAAGGGCCTTATAGTTATCTACCTAAAGGTAAAGATAGTCAGCCGGTAATCTATACTATATATAAATCGAAAATATACCTTTATCCCTTTAGTAATAGTCTCTTATGCGTTTAGGAGTTTTTATACCAAGACCCGGTTTTTAGGGGTCCTTTTTAGGGGTATATATATCTTGCCTACTAGGGCGTAGGAATAGTAGGCCGCATTAGTCCCTACCTATATTAGCCTCGCTAAAGAGCAGGTACGACCTAGTCTATACCTTATTAGCTACGGCATCTATACTTGGGATCCTCTAAACACGTTAGATATAGCCTATAAGGCTATATATATAGTTCGCCGGGCTACTATATAAGGGTTAGCTATGGTTCTACTATACGTAAGATCCACACTTACCCCCTTATCTAGTATCGCCGCCGCTTAGGCATTTTTATTCTTACTATTATTATTCTTATTATTATTATTATTGTTACTGCTATTATCGCTGCTACTGCTGCCGTTCTATTAATAGGGTTAGCACCGGCCTTATACCGCAATAGAGGGGTTATTATATACTTTAAAATTAGCGCTATAGAGGAAAAGAAGAAAAGAAGAAAAGGCACTAAATCGGAGGATATCGCTAACCTATATACTAATGCAGTGCCTAAGGCCGCTTATTTTAACCCTTAGAATTAGCTTACTTTTTCTTCCGACCTAAAAACTAATATATACTAAGAAGTGCCTAGGCTACTATAGATATACGCCTGGCGAGAATGCGCCTATTGCGAATATACCGCTAGTCTTACCCCTCCAGCTTTACCCTCCCCTTACTTCTTGCCCGATAAGACTACTAACCTAGACTTAATACTCTAGGACTTCTCGCTCGCACTCTTCCTATATAATACCGCTAGATATAGTCTTAAGCGGTTGTATATCCTATTCTTTTATATACTAGATACCTGCCGCCCCTACTATAGGGCGATATAAAATAGAAATTAAAAATATAGGTGTTGAAATCAGCGCCTTTTTAGCTGTATTTTGGTACTGGTCTCGCTACCGTACGACGTCTCTACGTTGAGATATCGCGGTGGCTATACCAGGCGCTATGGTGGGGCACAGCGCCCCACAACGCCGATTACAGTGGGCCACAGCGCCGGCCACGGCACCGGCACAGCGACCCACATCCGGCCACAGCGGCCGGTCACAGCGGGCCACAGGGCCCACAATAGGCGGCGCATTTCTACGGGATTACCAAATGGGCAAATCTTGCTAATACCAGCACTTTCGGCCTTCTACATACAGTCACCCGCTGTATCGAGCCTTTACGGCACACCGATATAGGGCTTCCGGCCCGTACGGCAGGCTGTTATAGGGCATCCGGCACACCGCTACAAGCCACTGGGCTTGGTTGGGTAGGCACTGGGTAGGATATTGGGCACAGACTGGGCACGGTTGGGCAGACCGACTTTTCGTCGGGTTTTTCGCTATTTTTTGCGGTTTTTCATTATTTTCAACCACTTTTTCAAGATGGTAGAAATATGCCCAAAATTCCCTCTTTCTAGCTAGAATAGTCACCAACAATTAGAATCAGATTTCCCTAACATCTTTGCTCTGGTCAACCTCTTGTGCGCTTTAAATCTTTAACCAGCTCTTTGTTTTATTCTGCAACGCCTTGTACGCCACTGTCGGTATCCAGTACATTTCCAATAGTGTTCTGAATCACCATTTTGCAACAATAGGAAGGGTTTTCCTCTTAGCTATTGGGTTTTTCCTTTCCGAATTATCTTTATAGAAGTACTAGATAGGTTATTTAGCTTTAAAATAGCCTTTAGCGTAATTTAATAATAATAATAATTCAGTACTTATATTTATATGGCGGCTGCTAGTAAAGTTTAGTACCTAGTACTTCCACACATTCCCTTATGCGCAAATATATAATATATCACAAATTGATTACACTATTTTATTGTCGCAAATCTCGATGCACTACAAATACACATTTCGCCATATATCTATAATATTACAGTATAGTCACGATATTCACATCAGATTGATTTCACTAGGGATGTTCTATATTGGAATATTATGTATTTAAATCCCTAAATATTCCTACCTAAATAGTGGGAAGGAAAGAGTATGGATGTATGCACGCAAGCAAGAATGCAGAATGAATGCACATCAGATTGTCCCTACGCCTTAGTCTCGTATCTTATCTGTGCCGTTACTTTACCTTACTGTGATTTTATTATTCTACTACTTTATCCTTTGCATACTGCATTATCTTAGCAGGCGAAATTCGTTTGACACACATTACAAGAGAGGAGTTATCTTAACTTTTTTAAGGGATTAAAATTACTAGTGCAATAGAACAATAGGCGGCCTATTAGGCCATATGATATTCATCCTTATCTACCTACTAGGGTTAGCTAAAGAATTAAGAAATACTAATAAGCTATAAGACTTACCTTTTGCCTATAAGTAACAGCTTTCTATAGGGCCAATATATTTTCTACCGGCTTACAATTTATAGTATTCTAATCTAGCTTTACCCTAATTAATTTAGAACCATATTAAATATAATATGAATTAATACTTATAATATAATAGGGCTTCTATTTTGATATATAAGTAAAATAGGCACTTCTAAGTACTATCTGCTATTAGTAAGAGGCAAGTAATAAATAAAGATAGTCTTTTATCTTACTAATCGTAATAATAGGCAGCTATATCTGCATAATAATAGTCCTCTACTAGAATATACAGAAGAAAACCACCCTCGTAAGACTAGCACTCTATTACTAGCGCGAGCCCGACGTTATAGCGATCTAAGAACCCGCCACGCCTAATCGGACCCCGCCGAGCCCTAGCCTCAGAAGATATATATTAGCAGCATACAGCGGGAGAACAGCGATATATATCCATAAGCAGCATAGGCCCGGCATATGGTCTAGCAATAAAGGGACCGACTAGTATAAGATTTCCCTACTAAGCACTAATATCTATTCTATCTACTCCCTAGGCCACAAGCTAAACTAGATAACCCCCCTTACCACACTCGCTAAGCTCCCACCCCGCCCCTATAGTGCCTTTATTAGAGACTTTAATATATACCACCCTCTTTAGGATAGCCTAGACCGGACCTCGCCTGGCATTAATACTCTCTTTAAACTCACAATATAGTAGCAGCTCGGGCTAGTTACTCCTCGCAGTAAGGTAACAAGGAGGGCCCTAGGAAAGAAAAGCAGCACTATCAACCATATATAGGTCACACTAGATATTACAGTCGAATATCTCGGAAACGCTAACTTCACCGGGTCCGATTATATCCCCTAGCTTATATACATTAAGACCGATAACTATTATATAAAAGCCCCCCCCTTAAAGAATAGCTAGAAGTCCCTCGACTGATACCTCGCCTAAGCTAAAGCAAAAAACCAATTTACTACTTACTATACTAGGGCCCCGCTCTGCTCCCCCGCTAAGATAGATATATACGCCGAATAGCTTACTAGCCAACTCTAGAGTATCGCCAATATTATAACACTAAAGAGAGCACCTAAAGCTCCTAGTATAGAGCCCTAGTGGAACCCCTACGCTAAAATAGCCTAAATAGCAGCAAAAAAGGCCTACCGAAAATAGGTAGTACGCTATACCCTGGAGAACTTTAGCGCCGCTTAAAAAGCAGAAGCGACCTAGTCCCATATTATCTAGGAGGAATAGCGCCGGTTATAGCAAAAGGCCCTTAATAAAGCAACCGCCTAAAATGCCGACCTATAGTCCCTAGAGAAATAGGCTCGCCTATATAGCAGCCTCCCGCCCGAATTAAAAGAGATCCCCTTATTAAAATAAAGCAGCCTAGGCCCAAAGGTAATAACGCACGAAGAAAAGGCATAAGTACTCGCCTAATAGTTCTTCCCTACCTCTTAGGCTACTTATAACGATATCCCTAACCTAATATTCCCCTAGCTTACTACTATTATATTCCCCTCTATAGACTCCTTTACCTATAAAGAGGTATACACTATATTATGCAATATAGTAGGCTAGAAAGCATTAGGCCCTAATAGGCTCCCGGCAGGATTCCTTAAAGCATATAGCCCCCTACTTATTTAAACCCTTATATACCTCCTCAACGAAATATACTGTATTAGGTATTACCCGGCTTAATTCCGGGAGGCTAAAGTAATAGTACTATAGAAGCCTAGGAAAAGGCCTAAGGAATACTTAAAGGCAGGAGGATAAAAACTAATATCGTTACTTAATCTAGTAGGAAAGGTTATAGAAGCTATAGTCGCGAGGCGGCTTACTACTGCCCTTAAAGAAGGCAACCTCCTTTTAGATCTTTAAATAGGTAATAAGGCTAACCAATCAACCGATATAGCACTAAATATACTAATAAAGATTATTCGCACGACCTAGCACTATAGTAGGATCGCCTCACTTCTTTAACTAAATATATTAGCAGTATTTAATATAGTTAATTATACCCGCCTTATCTACCTACTCCTTCATAAAGGGCTTCCGCTATAGCTCGCAGCATAAGTATATAGCTTTACCGATTTATAAATAATATAAATCCACTTTAAGGGATAACTTATAGAGAAATTGCCGATTACCGCTAGGGTACTATAAGGGTCCCCCCTCTCCTTTATCCTTTTCCTTATTTATATTATACCGCTCTACGAGAGGCTATAAAAAGTAGCCTTAACTATTATACTAGGCTTTGCCAATAATATAAATATTATAGCCTATAGGAGAGATATAAGGGAGATAAAGGCGCTACTCGAGAAAGCATAACTTATCTATAATAGCTAATCTAAATAAGCTAGACTTAACTTTAACCCTAATAAAAGTAAGCTTATCTACTTTACCTATATATATAAAGCAGACGAGATTAAGGTATAGCTTAAGACTATAACGATCTAGCTAAAGTAGTATACTAAATTCCTAAGAGTTAAAATCCACTATAAGCTAAAATAGTAGGAATACTATATTAAGATCGTAAAGAAACTTAAGCAGTAGCGACTCACGCTTATAGTAATAACGGCCTTAACCTAGGGTTACTAATATCGGGAAGTATACCTAATCTATATGCAGGTTATTTAGACCTTTATCGCCTTTAGCGTGGGAGTATAATATACCCTTACCGCCCCTAAAGGGATAGCAAAAGGCATTACAAAATCCCTAGCTATAGAATAGTTAACCTACCTCTATATAATTACCAGAGCCTATAAAGCTATACCGCTAGATACCCTTAAGACTAAGGCGGCTATACCTCTAATTAACTTCTATCTTAATTATATTTACTAATAATTCCTTAAAAGAATAGATAAGATAGGTATAACCGATAGGATTAACTATATATTAGTAGCAATAGCAGTAATACTCTAATACCGATAAAAGAAAGGTCACTAAAGACCCCTAGCCTATATACCGTTCTCTAATCCTAACTTTAGCTAACTCCTAGCTAAAAAGCAATTAGCAAAAGACTAATATAATTAATAGCAAAATAATTAAGCAGTAGTAAAGGCGAAATACTTTTAGTATAAAACCCTAGCAGCCAAAAGGGCATTAGACTTCTAATCTATAGCAAAAATAACCCGACTATATAAAGGTCTATAGAAGCATAAATTAGTAATATTTACCTAACTCTATATAGAAAAAATCGGCCTTAACTCTTTCTTCTACCTCTAATAAGTTCCCTTAATATTATTACCTTTTTGCCACTATAGAGAAAGCCCAGAAGACCTCTACTATATTATCCTCTCCTGCCTAAAGTACTATAGGCAAAAGTATATACTCCTTAGGTCTAGTCCTAGCCCTAGCCTACTTTGCAACCGATTTAGTATATCTATTATACTAGATAAATTATACCTTATATAGAAGATCGCTTACTAGATACTTAGTATCGATCGATTTAATTAATTCTAGCTCGCTTAATCCCTTTAAGCTAATATAACTAAAGGCACTACCGATTATCTCTATATAGCCCCTATATAATATTCACAGTAATCCCGCAGTAGGAACGAAGAGCATTAGGAATAAGTAAATCTCTTAAACCCTATAGGCCGAAACTAGTTAATAGTCATTATATTAGCAATAAGGGCACTCTCCCCCCTTTCCCCCCCTTTGCCTTCCCTACTACTCTCCCCCCCTTTATCCCCGGTCTACCCCCCCTCTAAAGCCCCCTCCCCTCCCTCCTAAGCTAGGAAAACCTATAATAATATAGCGATATCCTTTTAGGTATAGGCTTATCGTTCTAAAGTAAAGACCTTCCTCTCTTTAAGGTCTAGCATCTCCTAAGTTGCCCCGGGAGTGCTAAGGCCCCCTACTGCCGCCGCTACTGCTACTATTGCCGCCCGGCTATGCCCCTAAGAAGCGGACGCCTATTTAGCCCTCTACTAAAGGGCCTTATAGTCGTCTACCTAAAGCTAAAGATAGTCAGCCGGTAACCTATGCTATATACAAATTGAAAATATACCTTTATCCCCCTAGTAATAGTCTCCTATACATTTAGGAGTTCTTAAACTAGGACCTAGTTCCTAGGGGTCCTCTCTAAGGGTATATATGTTTTGCCCGCAAAGGCGTAAAGATAGTAGGCCGCTTTAGTCCCTGCCTATATTAACCTCACTAGAGAGTAGGTACAACCCGGCCTATATCTTATTAACTGCGGTATTAATACTCGGGGTCCTCTGAGTGCATTAGATATAGCCCGCATAGCTATATATATAGTTCTCCGGGCTACTATATAAGGGTTAGCAGCGGTTCTATAGCGCGTAAGACCTATACTCACCCCCTTATCTAGTATCGCCGACTATTTAGGCATTATTGCTTCTACTACTATTATTCTTATTCTTATTATTATTGTTATAGCTATTGCTATTACTATCATTACTGCTGCTGCCGTTCTGCTAATAGGGTTAGCATCAGCCCTATACCGCGATAGAGGGGTTATTATATACCTTAGAATTAACGCTATAAAGGAAAAGAAAAAAAAGAAGAAAAAGCACTAAATCAAGAGGCATTGCAGACCTATATACTAATATAGTGCCTAAGGCCAGCCGCTCCTATCTTTAAATCCGGCTTACCTCTACCTACATACTATAGATTAATACGCTTAAGATGCATCCGGGCCCCTATAAGCGCGCGCCCGATGAGAACACTATTAACCCTACCCCTTTAACCTTACCTTCCCCTTACTTTATACCTAATAGTACTCCGACCTAGGCCTGATACTCCTGGAATTTATACTCGCACTCTTCCTAAGTAATACCGCTAAATATAGTCCTAAGCGGTTGCACACCCTACTCTTTTACGCATTAAATACCCGCCGCCCCCGCTGCAGGGCGATATAAAGCAGAAGTCAAGACTGTAGGAAGGGTTTTCCTCCCGGCTACCGGGTTTTTCCTTTCCGAATCATCTCTATAGAAATACTAGATAGGTTATTTAGCTCTAAAATAGCCTCTAGCGTAATTTAATAATAATAATAATAGGCAGCTATATTGGCACTATAGTATATATAAAGGCGATGCAGCCACTTATAGGCTAAACTGGGACCTAACTCTAGGACGTTTAGCATTTTAAATAATAAAAGGCATATAAAAACTATAGCAGCGTAATTAAGGCGAAACTGTATATAAAGGAGTAGAGGACATTTTCTAAAATTTTCAATAAGGAATATAAAAGGAAGAGGAAAAAAAATAAAAAGGTAGGGCAGGTAAAAGAGACTTTATACCGCTATATAACCGCATTAGATCATTCGACCGCTTACTAGCTGCACTAATAGCTGCCTATACCCTAACCTATATTAGACGAAATTAATAATAATAAAACGTGCGACCTACTGCGATATCACCGTCTACCTAAAAATAATATTACTGCCATTATTCTTACTTAATAATACTGTCTATGCCGGATGCGATATATATCCACCTTAGAGCCAGACTATTAACTACTAATGCCTACTAAAATATAGATGTAAGCTATTGCGCCTACTGAGGCGCTCCTACTACCTATACTTTCCTAGCCCTGCCGCTAAATATAGTCTTACGCGATAGGACATCTTTTTATAATGCATAGTGAATCCCTTTAATACCGAAGGGATACTATCGATAAAGAATAGTATATAGGTTTTTCTCCTAGTATTTGGGTTTCTTATATAGATTAGGCATAGAGGCACTAGCATTAGGCTAAATAGGGGACTTAAATCCCCCCCTAGATAGCTTAGTTAGCGTACTTAATATATATATATATATATATAATAGGGCTTTCATTTCGATATATAGGCAAAATAGGCACCCCCGGTTCTTATCTATTATTATTATTATTATTATTAAATTACGCTAGAGGCTATTTAGAGCTAAATAACCTATCTAGTACTTCTTTAGAGATAATTCGGAAAGGAAAAACCCGGCAGCCAGGGGGAAAACCCTTCCTATAATTTTAATTTCTACTTTATATCGCCCTATAGTAGGGGCGGCGGGTATTTAGTATATAAGAAAGTAGGATGCGTAACCGCTTAGGACTATATCTAGCGGTATTACTTAGGAAGAGTGCGAGTATAGGTTCCGGGAGTATTAGGCCTAGGTCGGAGTATTATTAGGTGCGAAATAAGGGGAAGGTGAGGCTAAAGGGGTAGGATTAGTACAGTGGGTATCCATAAGTCCCGCAACAAAAACGCGTAGCGCGAAGTCTTCGCGCCTCAACCAATTTTACCCTTTACATTACAACGCCCATAATATGCCCACAACAATGCCTCTAAATCGTGCCTTTGGTACGGAAATATCAGGAAATCGTCAGAAGAATCATGAATTTTCACCAGTGCAAAAAGCTGCTATGATTGCAGAATTATCGCAAGGTAAAACCTACCGCGCTGTAGCTGCTACCTTTAACGCGTCACCATCTACAGCATATAGGATATTTAAACGCTGGAAAGAAGAATCAACACTTGAAAATAAGCCTCGTTCTGGGCGGCCACCAAAGCTTACAGAAGCTGAAAAGCGCTATATTGTTCTTCTTGTCAAAAGGAATCGCAGCATTACATATAGTGCCCTAATTGGCGCTATGGGTGGCCGAATAAGCCGCTCAACTATCCGACGGTGCCTTCGAGGCTATTGGCAACGCAAATGGAAGTCTATGAAAAGAATACCACTATCAAAAGAAACAGCAAAAAAGAGGCTTTATTTTGCACGTTATTGGCTGCAGAAAGTCGAAGAATTGATGGAGGTAAGTATGATTAAAAATAGCCCCTTCAAATAGCTATTTACTGATATAGCAGCCTCTATAGATAATTTTTTCTGATGAGACCTCTATTGCAAATCAAGGCAATAAAACACCACAATGGATATTCCGCGACCCTCATGAGCGATTTAACAAGGATCTTGTTAACCTTACCTGCCATGTAAAGGCCCCATTATCGATCATGGCCTGGGGGGCTATTTATCGCACCGGCCGGAGCCCTATTATCATTATGGATCGCGATGAACAGTCTGCTCGAAATGGATATACAGCGCGAAGCTATCAAAAGGCTCTATCAGAAGGTCTCTTACCTATATACGACGGTATGAGGCTATTCCAGCAAGATAACGCGAGAATTCATACTTGCGCTGCAACATCTCAATGGCTACGGCGACATACAATTATAGCGATTGAATGGCCTCCGCATTCGCCTGATTTAAACCCTATTGAGCATGTATGGAAGGCTTTAAAGCAGGAATTGGTAACTGCTAACCCTCATCTATCAATTCTAAAGAATAATGAGGCGTATAGGGCTGAATTAATAGAATGTATTAAAAAAGCATGGGCAGCAGTGCCACAGCCCTTAATTACGAGGCTGATTGAGTCTATGCCACAGCGCTTACATGCTGTAATTCGCGCACGTGGTTGGTATACTAAATATTGATCGCGAAAAGCAGGGCTATTTGCCACATCTTGTTTTATTAGAATTAATGCATTACTACCTAAGTTGTGGCTATTTGAATTCTTACGCGATAATGTGGTGATGGCGTTGATGTGGGGTTGTTGCGACACTTTTGCGTATATACTGTAGTATTCTCGCCGGGCGTATGCCTTTAGGGGTCTAGGCGTATCTTAAGCATATTAGTCTATAGTATAAAGGCAAAAGTGAGCTGAATTTAAAGATAAGAGTAATTAGCCTTAGGCACTATATTAGTATATAGGTTAGTAATATCCCCTGGCTTTATGCCTTTTCTTTTTTTTCTTCTTTTCCTTTATAGTACTAATTCTAAAGTATATAATAACCCCTCTATCGCGGTATAGGGCCGATACTAACCCTATTATTAGATTAATAGCAGCAGTAATAATAGCAATAGCAATAGCTATAATAATAATAATAAGAATAAGAATAGTAATAGTAGAAGCAAAAATACCTAAATAGTTAGCGATACTAAATAAGGGGGTAAGTATAGGTCTAGCGTATTATAGAACCGCTTCTAACCCTTATATAGTAGCTTAGAGAACTATACGTATAGCTATATAGGCTATATCTAATACGCTTAGAGGACCCTAAGTATTAATACTGCAGTTAATAAGGTATAGGCCGGGTTATACTTACTTTCTAATAAGGCTAATATAGGTAGGGACTAAAGCGGCCTATTATCTTTACGCCCTAATAGGTAAAATATATATACTTTTAGAGAGGACCCTTAGGAACCAGGTCTTAGTATAAGAACTCCTAAATATATATGAGACTATTACTAAAGGGATAAAAGTGCGTTTTCGATTTATATATAGTATAGGTTATTAGCTAATTATTTTTGCCTTTAGGTAGATAATTATAAGGCCTTTTAATAGAGGGCTAAATAGGCGTCTACCTCTTAGGGGTATAAATAAATAGCAGTAGTAATAGTAGTAGTAGTAGGGGGCCTTAGCGCTCCTAAAGTGATTTAAGAGATATTAGACTTTAAAAAAAAGAAGGTCTTTATTTTAAAATAATAGGCTTACGCCTAAAAGGATATTACTATATTGTTATAGGTTTTTTTAGCCTAAAAGGGGGGGGAGGGGGCTTTAGAAGGGGAGTAGACTAAAGATAATAGGGATAAAAGGGGGGAGGGTAGTAAGGGGAATAAAGGGGGGGAAAAGAAAAAAAATACCCTTAATATTAAGATAATAATTATTAATTAGTTTTAGCCTATAGGGCCTAAGAGATTTACTTATTCCTAAGGCTTTTTATTCTTACTATAGGATTACTATAAATATTATATAGGGGCTATATAAGGGAGTTTAGTAGCTCTTTTAGTTATATTATATTAGAAAGATTAGGCAAATTAGAATTAGTTAAATTAGTCGATATTAAGTATTTAGTAGGCGATCGTCTATATAAGGTATAATTTATTAAATGCAATAGATATATTATATTAATCGTAAAGTAAGCTAAAGCTAAGATTAAATCTAAAGAGTATATACCTTTATCTATAATACTTTAGGTAGAAAAGGATAATATAATAAAGGTCTTTTAGGCCTTCCCTTTAGTAGTAGAGAGGTAATAGTACTAAAGGTACTTATTAAAGGCAAAAGAAAAAGTTCAGGCCGATTTTTTCTATATAGAGTTAGGTAAATATTACTAATTTATACTTTTATAGGCCTTTATATATATATATATATATATATTACGCTAGCTAAGCTATCTAGGGGGGGGATAAGCCCCTATCTAGCCTAGTGCTAGTACCTCTATGCCTAATCTATATAGGAAACCCGAGTGCCGGGAGGAAAACCTATATACTATCCGTGGTCAATAGTATCCCTTCGGAATTAAAGGGGGTTTACTATACGTTATAAGGAGGTATCCTATCGCGCGAGACTAGGTCTAGCGGCAGGGCTGGGAAAGTATAGATAGTAGGCACGCCTCGATAGGCGCAGTGATTTATATTGGTGGTCATTAGTCATTAGTTATTAGGCATTAGTCAGGCTCTAGGGTAGGTATGAATCGGAACCGACGTGATTAATATTATTAGGTATAGGGGGCGGCAGTGATATTAGTATTGGGTGGGCGGCGGTGTTGCGGTGAGTCGCATATTTTATTATTATTAACTTCGTCTAATGTAGGTTAGGGCAGCTAGCGGACGGTCAAGTAATCTAGTATAGGCATACAGCGGTATAAAGTCTCCCTTACCTGCCCTACCTTTTTAATTCCTTTCCTCTTCCCTTTTTGTTCCTTATTGAAAATTACTAAGAATTTTCCTTTACTTTTCCGCCTCGATTGCGCTATAGTAGTTTTTATGCATCCTTTATTCTTCGATATGCCTACTATTCTAAAGTTAGGTTTTAGCCTGGCTTGAAAATAGCTATATCGTCCCTGCGTATACTGCGGTGCCGATATGGCCGCTTATTATTGTGATTAATAAGGTGAGAGGTTCTCTTTAATTATTATCTATCTTTTTCTAATAGTAGGTAGGGCTCGGGGGTACTTATTTCGCTTATGCTTTAAAGCAGAAGCCTTATTATATCCTAGTGCGTAATGCTACGAACCGCGAACCGGTAGAAAGTATGCTTGCATTATAAAAGGCTTACGCTTATAAGTAGGAAGTAAGTATATCAATTTGCTAGTATCCTTTAACTTTATAGTTAACTTTAGTAGGTAGATGAAGATGATTACTATAAGGCTTAGTAGGCTATATATCGATCTATTACGCTAATTACCTTAATACCTCGAAAGGTTTAAAACGACTCTACCGTTATAATGCAAATAATAGTGCCTATAGTCCTAATCTTACTGCCGGCCGACTTCCTTAGGCTTATTAAGAGAGGGGTTTTAGCTTTAGAGCGCGCTTATAGCGGCGAGCTTTAGCCTCTCTTATTAATCGAGGGACTTTAGCCTCCTGCTACTATTGCCGGCGATAGAAGCCTTACTAGTTCTATTATTATACTAAATATCGATAATAAGCCTGCTCCCGGGCCTACTGCTATAGGGGAACCGCCTTATAGTGAGGGGGTCTTACTAATATAGTCTAAGACTCCTGCGATACTATCTTCTAGAGAGTTATAGTAAGCAGTTACGTTTTTAAAGTTTATAAAGTCCTAAGCGGAGTTTTAGCTAATAGCGTCTGCCTCTAGAGCGCTATTTATACTGCTATTAAAGCCTCCCCTGCCTGCTATTTAATCGGTATAGCCTAAATAAGCTAAGTTAGTAGTTTTATTATTATCCTCTCTTTATCCCTATACCGATATCCTTACCCCTTCCCCCTTTAAGAGGAAAAAAGAAAAGTTAAAAATAATAAAATCGCCTATAAAAGGAACGCTAGGTCTAACTGCTAGGGTTAAACGAAAAAAATATTTAAGATTTATAGTATCCCTTTCCCTAAAGGGGAAAAGGAAGGGAAAAGGAAAAGTAAAGGTAGCCCCTAATAATAGCTATAGTAATAGAGAGGGTAGTATAGAATAAGTAGGGATCTAGGGGATTAAAGGTATTAGGAAGATTAAGGGTCTAAATCTATCGACTGTATATTATTATTATTAAATTACGCTAAAGGCTATTTAAAGCTAAATAACCTATCTAGTACTTTTATATAGATAATTCGGAAAGGGAAAAACCCGGTAGCCAGAAGGAAAACCCTTCCTACTTTCTTAATTTCTGCTTTTTATCGCCCCATATTAGGGGCGGCAGGTATCCGGTGCATAAGAGAATAAGGTGCGCAACCGCTTAGAACTATATCTAGCGGTATTGCATAGGAAGAGTGCGAGCGAGAAGTCCCAGAGTATTAAGTCTAAGTCGGTAATCTTATCGGGTGAGAAGTAAGAGGAGGGTAAAGCTAGGGGGGTAGGGCTAGCGGCGCGCTCGCAGCAGGCGTATTCTCGCCAGGCGCATATCTATAGTAGCCCGGGTACTTCTTAGTATGCATTAATTTTTAGATCGGAAGAAGAAATAAGCTAATTCTAAAGGTTAAAGCAGGCAGCCTTAGGCACTACGTCAGTATATAGGTTAGCGATACCCCCCGATTTAGTGCCTTTTCTTCTTTTCTTCTTTTCCTTTATAGCGCTAATTTTAAGGTATATAATAACCCCTCTATCGCGGTATAAGGCCGGTGCTAACCCTATTAGTAATATAGCAGCAGTAGCAGCGATAACAGCAGCAATAATAATACCAGTAATAATAAAAATAATAATAGCGAAGATGCCTAAGCGGTCGGCGATATTAGATAAGGGGGTAAGTATGGGTCTTATATACGGTAGGACTGTAGCTAACCCTTATAATATAGCCCGGAGAACTATATATATAGCCTTATAAGCTATATCTAATGCACTTAAAGGATCCTAAGTATCGATGCTATAGTTAATAAGGTATAGACTAGGTTGTACCCGCTCTCTAGCGAAGCTAATATAAATAGGGATTAGTATAGCCTACTATCCCTATGCCCTTATAGGCAAAATATATATATCCTTAGAGAGGACCCCTAAGAACCAGATCTTAGTATAAAAGCTTTTAAATGCGTAAGAGACTATTACTAGAGGGATAGAGGTGCGTTTTTAATTTATATATAGCATAAGCTATTAGCTGATTATCTTTAGCTTTAGGTAGATAACTATAAGGCCCTTTAATAGAGGGCTAAATAGGCATCTGCCTTTTAAGGGTATAATCGGGCGGTAATAATAGCAGCGGCAGTAGTAGTAGGGGGCTTTAGCGCTCCTAGGGTAACCCAGGAGATACTAAACCTCGAAAAGAGGAAGGTTTTTACCTTAGAACGATAGGCCTACGCTTAAGAGGATATCGCTATATTATTATAGGTTTTCTTAGCCTAGGAGGAGGGGGGGGAGGGGGCTTTAGAGGGGGAATAGACTAAGGATAAAAGGGGGGAGAGTAGTAGGGAGGGCGAGGGGGGGGAGGGGGGGGAGAGTGCCCCTATTACTAATATAATAACTATTAATTAGTTTTAGCCTATAAAGCCTAAGAGATTTACTTATTTTTAGTATACTTCGTTCCTATTATAGGATTGCTATAAATATTATGCAGGGGCTATATAAGGGTGTTTAGTAGTGCTTTTGGCTATACTATATTAAAGGGATTAAGCGAGCTGGAATTAGTTAAATCAATTGATATTAAATATCTAGCGAGCGATCGCTTATACGAAATATAATTTATTAAGTATAATAGATATACCATATCGGTTGCAAAATAAGCTAAGGCTAGGATTAGGCTTAAGGAGTATATACCTTTATTTATAATACTTCGGATAAGAGAGGATAATATAATAGAGGTCTTTTAGGCCTTCTCTATAGCAATAGAAAGGTAATAGTATTAAGGGAACTTATTAGAGGTAAAGGAAAAAATTAAAGCCGATTTTTTCTATATAGAATTAGGTAAATATTGCCGATTTATACTTCTATAGACCTTTATATAGTTAGGTTATTTTCACTATAGATTAAAAGTCTAATGCCTTCTCGGCCGCTAGGGTCTTATACTAAGGGCGTCTCGCCCTTATTACTACTTAATTACTCTACTATTAGTTATACTAATCTTTTATTAATTACTCTTTAGCTAGGAGCTAGCTAAGGTTAGGATTAGGGAATAGTATATAGGCTAAAGGTCTTTAGTAATTTTTCTTTTAATAGTATTAGAGTATTATTACTACCGCTACTAATATACAGTTAATCCTATTAGTTATGCCTATCTTTTCTATTCTTTTAAGGAATTATTAGCGGATATAGTTAAAATAGAGGTTAATTAGGGGTATAACTGCCTCGGTCTTAAGGGTATCTAGCGGTATAGCTTTAAAGGCTTTAGTAATTATGTAGAGGCAGGCTAATTATTCTATAGTTAGGGATTTTACGATGCCTTTTATTACCCCTCTAGGGGCGGTAAGGGTATGCTATACCCTTGCGCCGAAAGCAATAGAGGTCTAGATAACCTATATATAGATTAGGCGTACTTCCCGGTATTAGTAGCCCTAGGTTAAGGCCGCTATTACTATAAGTGCGAATTACTACCGCTTAAGTTTCTTTGCGATCTTAATATAGTATTCCTTTTATTTTAGCTTATAATAGATTTTAACTCCTAGGAATCTAATATACTACTTCGGCTGGATTATTGCGGTCCTAAGCTATACTATAGTCTCGTCTATTTTATATATACAGGTGAAGTAGATAAGCTCGCTTTTACTAAGGTTAAAATTAAATCCGGCTTATTTAGACTAGCTATTATAGATAAGCTATACTTTCTCGAGTAGTACCCTTATTTCCCCTATATTTCTCCTATAGGCTATAATATTTATATTATTAGCGAAGCTTAGTATAATAGTTAAGGCTACCTCTTATAGCCTCTTATAGAGTGGTATAATATAGATAAGGAAAAGGATAAAAGAGAAGGGGGACCTTTATAATATCTTAATAGTAATCAGTAATTTCTCTATAAGCTATCCCTTAAAGTAGATCTATACTATTTGCAAATCGGTAAAGCTGTATATCTATATTATAAGCTATAGTAGGAGCCTTTTATTAAGGAGTAGGTAAATAAGGCGGGTATAATTAACTATATCGAATATTATTAATATATCTAATTAAAGGAGCGAGGCGATCCTACTATAGTGCTAAATTATGCGAATAATCTCTATTAGTATATTTAGTACTATATCGGTTGACTAGTTTACCCTATTATTTATTTAAAGATCTAGAAAGAGGTTACCCTCCTTAAGGGTAGTAGTAAGCCGCCTTATAACTATAGCTTCTATAACCTTCCCTATTAGGTTAAGTAATAATATTAGTCTCTATCCTCCTACCTTTAAGTATTCCTTAGGCCTTTTCTTAGGCTTCTATAGTATTACTACTTTAGCCTCCTAGAACTAGGCTAAATAGTACCTAATGCGGTATATTTCGTTAAGGAGGTATATTAGGGTTTAAACGAGTGGGGGGCTATATATTTTAAGGAATCCTATTAAGAGCCCGTTAGGGCCTACTGCTTTCTAGCCTACTATATTATATAATGCGGTATATACCTTTTTATAAGTAAAGGAGTCTATAGAGGGGAATATAGCGATAGTAAGCTAGGGGAATATTAGGTCGGGGATATTATTATAAGTAGCCTAAGAGGTAGGGAAAAACTATTAGGCGAGTACTTATGCCTTTTCTTTATATATTATTGCCTTTAGGCCTAAATTGCTTTATTTTAGTAGGGGGATCTCTTTTAATTTAAGCGGGAGGCCGCTATATAGACAAGCCTATTTCTCTAGAGACTATAGGTTAGCATTCTATATAATTGCTTTATTAAGGGCCTTTTGCTATAACTAGCGCTATTCCTTCTAGATAATATAAGACTAGATTATTCTTACTTTTTAAGCGGCGCTAAGGTTCTCTAGGGTATAATATACTACCTATTTTTAGTAGGCCTTTTTTGCTATTATTTAGGCTATTTTAGCGCAGGAGTTCTACTAAGGCTCTATATTAAGAGCTTTAGGTGCCCTCTTTAGTACCGCGATATCGGCGATACTCTAAAGTTAGCCGGTAAGCTATTTAGTATATATATCTATCTTAGTAAGGGAGTAGAATAAGGCCCTAATATAATAGATAGTAAATTAGTTTTTTACTTTAGCTTAAGCGAGGTATCGATTAAAGGACTTTTAGCCGTTCTTTAAGGGGGGGGCTTTTATATAATAGTTATCGGTCTTAATATATATAAGCTAGGGGATATAATTAGACCTAATAAGGTTAATATTTCTAAAATATTTAACTATAATATCTAGTATAACCTATATATAGTCGATAGTGCTATTTCTCTTTCCTAAGGCCCTTTTTATTATCTTATTATAAGGAGTAATTAGCCTAAGCCGCTACTATATTGTAAGTTTAAAGAGAGTATTAATATTAGGCGAGGTCTAGTCTAGGCTATCCTAAAGAGGGTAGTATATATTAAAGTCTCTAATAAAGGTACTATAGGGGTAAGATAGGAGTTTAGCAAGCGCAATAAAGGGGGTTATTTAGTTTAGTTTATAGCCTAAAGAGTAAATAGAGTAGATATCGGTATATAGTAGGGAAATCTTATATTAATTAGTTCCTTTATCGCTAGACTATATACCGGGCCTATACTGCTTATAGATATATATTGCTATTCTCCTGCTATATACTGCTAATATATATCTTCTAAGGCTAGGGCTTAATAGGGTCTATTTAGGTATAATAGGTTTTTAGATCGCTATAACGTCGGGCTTATATTAGTAATAGAGTGCTAATCTTATAAAGGTGGTTTTCTTCTATATATTCTAATAGAGGACTATTATTATATAGATAATCGCAAGAGGGTTAATAGCGGCAGTATATTAGAGGTGGCTATAGGTTAGGTATTTAGGGTAGGCGCGGTTACACTATAGTCTTATATAGGGGCAGCTTAAAGGAAGGCAGTAATATTACTATCGGCTTTAATACAGGGGGTCCTATTAATGCTTCCGACCGGTTAGCCTTATTTTTAAGGGAAAGGCTTATATAAGGGAGATCCACTAGCTATACGGTAGCGGCCCTAGTTTATAATCGGGATAGTATTAGCGTCTAATACTATATGCGAGGCAAAAAGCCTCAGTCTATTACTATAGGAATTTCTAGCTTTTTCCTATTATTCGTTCGCTATTTTATAGAGGCGGGACTATATTAGGTATAATCTATAATAGTTAAGGCAGGATTCGTATTAGTTTTATATAGTAGCTAAGCAGCTTTAATTACTATCTAGGTGGCATTCGGAGCTATATTAGCTGCAGTAAGCTATTGCTATATAGTATATAGCGATATAGCCGAATTTAAAGCAATTATAGTATTAGCAAGGGTATATAGTATCGTTATAAGGTTCGGCTTTAAATATCTCTACTTAGTATATAATGCCGGCTTTATAAAGCTTATTTATAAGGTCGATAGAATCTACCTTTATAATTAGGGGCACCTATATTATAGTCCCCCTAAGGCAGTAAAGGGAGACCTTAATAAAGCCCTCTCTATTAGCTTTAGTGAGATTTAACTAGATATCTTTTATTATAGTATTTATAATATAATAGATTGGGAAGCTTTTAACGATAATACTAAATAAGTATCGGTTAGGTTCTACCTCCTAACCGAAGGCGGGGTATACCTAAATCGTATTTATAGTATATTTTGCTTTTTCTTTTTTAAAGGTAATAATTATATTACTACTATAGAGCCTATAGGCTGTAACTACTACTCCCTCAGCGGTAGCCCTATTGATTGCATTAACGATTTCGATTAGGGTATAATTCTAAAGGATTTTGCTAATAGTATTTCTTTTAATAAAGACTTTACGGTAGATACAGGGGGGTACTATAAGGGGAGCTAGGCTACATTAGGGTGGTATAGCGGCTGCGAGCCTTTATATAGCGATAGATGCCTATATAGTAGGGGCTATAGTAGGTTTTAGGAGATTCTATATAGCCTTATTAACTACAGTCTCGATTATCTATATAAGGGTTCCGATAGGGGTATAGATATTACCTGGGTCGGCCTTTTATTAGGCAGTCTCTACTATAAAGTTTATAGCCTCTTATACTCTTCTTAATACTACTAGGGGAATATAGTCTTAAAGCTCTTTTATAAAATCCGTGATAATATCGGCTATTAGTCGCTTCTGCCTTGAGGTAGGTTCGGTCTTAAACTGGTTGCGCTATATGCTATTTGCGATTATAGTATTAGGGTTATAGCGGCTATATGCTATACCGCCTATTGCAATTCTCAAGGTCACTATAAAAGCAGAGCCTTACTAGCTAGCTAGATGGCACAAGACTGTCTGCGACCTGTGAACTAATCTTAGTATAATACTAGATTTTTCACCAAGTCCTAAGACTATACAAGTGCTATAAAGCAAGGCAAGTGTAAAGGCAAGGCAAATATAAGATAACCAGAAAACGCAGGGAAGGTAAGAAGTTAAGAGGCATATAGTGCATTAACAGACTCGATTGTGCTGCCCTTCTACTATCTAGAAAGAAGGGGAAAAGCTATCCTATATATACACGAAGGAGGGGTGGGCCCAGGCATCCAAGGTAGCCAGTAAGAAAGCTCCCCGTAATACTCGCTATGCCACGTATATAATACGTCAGCAGCCCCACTATATCCAGCCTTTCCAACCACCCTAACCACCGCACTAGTAACTAGTCACCACGCTAGTGACTAACCACCACGCTAGTGACTACCCACCACACTAGTGGACTAGCCACCACACTAGTAGGCCCACCACGCTAATTTAGCAATGCCACACCTTTTTTAATAAGGCCTACCTTACTTGATATACAGTAAATAATCCACTGAAAATCCTAAGGTAAAAGGCAAAGGCCTAAGGTTGGTAAGACTACCGTAAGTCCAAGAGGCGGTATAAGGACTAGAAGGTCAGTAAGCCAGTAGGGCATTAGGCCAGCAGCCTAGTAGGCTACTATAGGATTTTAACACCCCCTCTGATTAGCTACTGTAGTAGCAAGCTAATCGTGTAAAGGATAGGGAAAGAAAATGCAATAAAAGTGCTAAGGAAAAACATAAGAAAAACCTTAGTAAAAGTGAGTTAGTATAAGTTAGCAGGCCATAAGACCTAGTAACTCGCGGAACCTAGTAAATTTAGGGCCCGGCAGTGGCTCACGAATAGTCTCAAGTAAGGCATCAGATTCAGCTTCTAAAGTAGATAATACTACTAAAGAGGCTCGCTTAGAACGCCAGCTAATAGGACTACTATTAATAGTAGTCAAGAAGCCTCCAGTAGATTTAGAGGTTTCTTTACAGCCAGCAAAGTCGCTATCAGAATAAGCGGTTATAATAGGCTGTTGGTTGCTTTTAGTAGTACTAAAGCAAATAGCTAGGTTCTCAGTGCCTTTAAGGTAGCTAAAGCTGCCTTTTGCAGCATTTAGATGCACATTAGTTGCCTTGGACATAAACCGGGAGAAGTATTAGGTAGGAAATGCTAGGTCGGGCCTAGTCATCATCATAAGCCACATTATAGTGCCAGTAAGGCTCTGATAAAGGCTCTGATCGGTAGGGCTAAGATCTTTTCCACTAGATTCATTTAGAATCCCTGGTTGAAGTGGAATTAGCTGAGGTTTAGTATCCTATAAGCCGAATTTAGCTAAGACCTCTGCTATAAATTGGGCTTGGTGTAGCCACAATAAACCTTCCTTCCTATTCCGTATAATTTATACGCCTAAGAAGAAGGAAGCCGGACCGCGGTCTTCTATAGCATAGACCTTATGAAATTTCCTTTTTAGCTGGTTAATATAAGTTATATTTGGACCAACTAATAGGCAATCGTCAACATAAGTGACGATAAAGGTGCTGGTTTGCTTATTATAAAAGACGGCAGCATCAGAAGCCAAAGGTAAAAAACCTTCACTAGAAATCAGGTCTTTTAGCCGGTGTTGCCATTCGCGGGGTGCTTGTTTTAGCCCGTATAGGGCCTTCTTCAATAAAATAGCTTGCTTTATAGAAGGGTCAAAGCCAGCTTCTTTAAGCAAAGTTAGTAACCGTTGGCGCTGTATATTAGACCAAAGCTTGCTATCAGTTAGTAGACTTTCCGTAAATTCAAGAAATCCATCAGGGATATCCATATAAATAGTTTCAGAAAGTTCGCTATTTAGGAAGGCGCCTATAAAATCAATTTGCTCTATTTCCCAGTTATTACTAGCAGCCAAAGCCAGTATAACCCTCCAGGTGGGTGGGATAGAGGTAGAAGCATAGGTATGCTGGAGGTCCTTTCCTTCGACTTGCATAAAGCCCTTGACAACTAATCTAGCCTTATATTTTATAGGCTGATTATTAGCATCCTTTTTAACCCGAAAAACAGGCCTATTGCGTATAATTTTCCTATCAATAGGAACGCTAGACTTAGGAATAAATTGGAAGACTTTAGTATCCAATAGCTGCTCAAATTCCTTAAATAAAGCCTTTATCCAGAGGTCTTTTTCAGGGCTTCGTAGCACATCCTTCCAGCTATTAGGCGTCCCACCAGGGGCCTTTTTAGCTAGCTTACGCTTAGCTGCATAGCAGGAATCCCATATCAGGTGGTATAAATCCTGGTTAGGGAATAAGTCAGTAGGGCTGGTAGGGTCAGCAGGGCCAACAGGACCAGTAGGGCCGGTAAGGTCGGTAGGATTAAGGCTAATAAGGATATTTATAAGGTCATCCTTTGCAGTAGCCGGGGACTGTAGTATAGTACCTTCTGACTTAGGAAGGTAATCCACGGTGGCATTAGTGTTAGTAATATCATCCGGGGTAGCATTAGTAATGCTAGTAAAATTAGTAGGGTCCGGTATGCTTTCCAGGTCATCCGGTATAACATTAGTATTGGTAATGTTAGTGAGGTTAGTAGGGTCCGGTATGCTTTCCAGGTCATCCGGTATAGCATTAGTGTTAGTAATGCTAGTAAGGTTAGTAGAGTTAGTAGGGTCAGGAATGCTTTCTAGGTCATCCAGTATAGCATTAGTGCTAGTAATGCTAGTAAGGTTAGCAGAGTTAGTAGGGTCAGGAATGCTTTCTAGGTCATCCAGTAAAATAGCAGGTTCTTTACTGCTAAATACCCCCTCTGAACCTGTATTTTGCCCTTTGTGAAAGTCTCCTTCTAGGCCACTAGAAATAGGGCCTATACCTTCATTTTGGTGGATAAAGGTAATAAAGGTTGTTTTAGTAACAACCTTCTTCTTTAGAAGGTAGACAAGGTAGGTATTAGCATAGGTCTTTTTAAGTAGCTGAATACCTATATGCCCTAGCCGTACATGCCAAATGCCGGCTAATTGTAATAGCTTCTGATATTCTGTATCAGCTGCTATAAGGGCAGAAGTAGGGCTAGTAGCCACTACAGGATTTTCGCTAATCGTAATAGCGGAAGGTTGGGTAGTAGGGCTAGTAGCCTCTACAGGTTCCTTACTAGTCGTAATAGTAGGAACTTCGCTAATTGTAATAGCGGACTCTTTGCTAGTCGTAATAGCGGGAGAGTTGGTAGTAGGGCTAATAGCCTCTACAGGTTCCTTACTAGTTGCAGTAGTAGGAACGTCGCTAGTCGTAATAGCGAGAGGTTGGGTGGTAGGGCTAGTAGCCTCTACAGGTTCCTTACTAGTTATAATAGTAGGAACGTTACTATTTCGTCTACTAACTAGGCCTTGTATAAGGATAGTTAGGGTGTTCATCTGGGACTTTATATCGTCTATATCTCGCTGTAGTCGTACAGTAAGATTAGCTTTAGAATTGGAATCCAAAATGGCCTTATAAGTGGAAGGCCTAGACTGTGCCATTATAGTGGTTAAAAGTCGTTAAAAATAGTACCAATAACTGTAAGAACAGATGAATAACCAGCTAAATAGCTAGCAAAATAGTCGAGTAACTAGCTGGATAGCTAGTAAATATAGTGGCTAGTAGCCTACTATAAAAGGTAACCGCAGAGTATAGCGGCAGGTCTCAGTATAAAAGCACAGATGCCGTAGGCGTTGTGCAAGTCCGTACTATAGCGTTGGTGTTCAAGGTGCTTATATGGTGCCGTAATATAAAGGTGCCGTAAGTGCCGTAAGTGCCGTAGGTGCCGTGGGTGCCGTAGGTGCCGTAATATAAAAGGTGCCGTAAGTACCGTACCAAAAGTGCTATAAGTGGGAGAGTATAACAGGTGCCATACAGTGCAGTAGGTAACGTGCACTAGGTGTAAAGGTGTTATACAGTGGTATAGTGTGGTAGATATCACACTATAAAATCCGTAGGTACTATAGGTTACGCCGAAAATAACGTAAGGTTACGCTAAAAGTGCCGTGAGGTTACGCCGTAAATTGCCGTCAGGTATGCCGTTGATTGCCGCAGGGTAATACCGTAGGTAATAGAGGGTAAGCCAAAGGTGATAATAGGTAAGCCGAAGGTAATAAGGGTAAGCCAAAGGTGCCAAAGGATAAGCTATATTAGTAGTACTAATAAGCAAAAAGAGACCAAGGGGTGAACACAAAAGTAGGGTAAAACAAAGAAGTAAAAACCCGGGCTCATAACCTATTGCAATTCTCAAGGTCACTATAAAAGCAGAGCCTTACTAGCTAGCTAGATGGCACGAGACTATCTGCGACCTGTGAACTAATCTTAGTATAATACTAGATTTTTCACCAAGTCCTAAGACTATACAAGTGCTATAAAGCAGGGCAAGTGTAAAGGCAAGGCAAATATAAGATAACCAGAAAACGCAGGGAAGGTAAGAAGTTAAGAGGCATATAGTGCATTAACAGACTCGATTGTGCTGCCCTTCTACTATCTAGAAAGAAGGGGAAAAGCTATCCTATATATACACGAAGGAGGGGTGGGCCCAGGCATCCAAGGTAGCCAGTAAGAAAGCTCCCCGTAATACTCGCTATGCCACGTATATAATACGTCAGCAGCCCCACTATATCCAGCCTTTCCAACCACCCTAACCACCGCACTAGTAACTAGTCACCACGCTAGTGACTAACCACCACGCTAGTGACTACCCACCACACTAGTGGACTAGCCACCACACTAGTAGGCCCACCACGCTAATTTAGCAATGCCACACCTTTTTTAATAAGGCCTACCTTACTTGATATACAGTAAATAATCCACTGAAAATCCTAAGGTAAAAGGCAAAGGCCTAAGGTTGGTAAGACTACCGTAAGTCCAAGAGGCGGTATAAGGACTAGAAGGTCAGTAAGCCAGTAGGGCATTAGGCCAGCAGCCTAGTAGGCTACTATAGGATTTTAACACCGCCCTTATTCCCTCCGTCGATATCTATTATTTTATCTGCGCCTGCCGCGCCTACTCCTTAGACGCAATACGCTATAGGTGAGGGGGGTAAACGGACGAGAAAAAGCGATTAGAAATGTCAGAATTGATTTTAGAGGCGGTTCTATGCCGCTACTTAGGTGCGGGCGAAATCGCGAGCCTATCGACTGTATAAGTAACTTATATAAAAAGGATATTTTTCCCCTATCTGTATAGTTAATCGTATCTTTATCTGTGATTATCTATATATATATATATGGTCTAAGGTTAGGGTGCAATTATATTAGGTTGCTATTAAAGCCGAAATCTGCATAGGCAATAAGTGCGATAGCTAGGGTAAACTATTCGAGCCGGCAGGTATTAAAGACCTATTTAATAACTTATTTAGCTGAGTCTTTATTTTTAAGTACTTAGGTAATACTATACTTATCTAATATAGGGCGGTCTTAGATATAAAGGGGAGGGTTTTTAAGATAGTTATTATATTTTAGGATTATATATTCGATATTTTCTATATTAAAACCGTATTAGCAATATAGGTGGCGGATAGATAGGACCTTTATCTTATATAAGAACTTATTAAGGCCTATTTTTTCTATTTTAAGTTAGATAAAAAAAGAGGACTTATATTTACAGAGGTTTTTATAGAGATCTAGTATCTTTTTTATAGAGGTAAAGTCAGGGGTATATTTAGTAATAGGGCGGTTTTTTAGCGGGTATTATACTCGGGCGAGTTATTACTTTAATTGCTATCTCTTTATCTATTTAAGAGCTAGAGAGTAAGCGGGGGATAGTTTATTATCTTAGAGTAGAATTAAATCTTTAAGGGCTATATAATTTAGTATTTTATTCTCGGTCGGTCGCCCTTATCTATAGGTAGGTCTTTATTATAGCTAAATTTAGATAATAGTATATATATTAGAGATAAAATCGGCTATACTACTTTCTTAGGTTCTAATAAGGAATCATTATTAGGCTAGATTAAAGTAGAGGTCGAGTAGAGGGATTACTATTTCGGTTTCTATAATTGCATTAGGTATTACTCGGTAGGCTCCTATAATTATATAGAGGCACTTTAACTATTTAGCAGCTAGATTGCATATAATGCCTCTTACTACTTCTCCCGGCTTAATAAAAGTATACTAGATTCTAGCGCTAAAGGCGATTATAGTTCTAATAACCTATATATATAGTAGTCGGGCTTTATAGAATTAATATCCCTATATAGAGGCTGCTAAAGCGATAAGGGCGAGCTTCTACCTTTCTAGCTTCTTTACTATTCGGGCCCTATAGTTAATCTAGCTAAGTTTATAGTTAATCTCTACTTTAAGGAATCGGGCGTATTATATAGGCTAGATAGTCGCATTACTAAGTTATATTATTATAGTATTTAATTGGTGCTATTTAGTAAAGTATATTAGCTTGCTTTTTGCTAGGTTAAATTTTAGTCTAGCCTCTGCCGACTATTTTTTACAGATCTTTTATACTTTCGAGAGGGTTATAACTATATCCTATATTGTTTTACCGTATGTAATTATATTAGTATTATCTGCAAATCCTAAGGTTAGTAAATTATTTATTACTTTAAGTCTATAGTATAGGGGTATAATATAGAAGAGGAAAAGGATTAAAGAGATCGGGGAGCCTTAAGGCACTCCTACTATAATTAAGAATCTTTAGGTGGGTTAGCCTTTAAAGAAGATTTTAGCTAAGCGCAATATAGTAAAGCCTCAGACCTAGGCTACTATCTATTAGGGGGCGCTACTTTAGAGGAGGAGGTATATAAGCCTAGTGTAGTTAATAGTATTAAATGCCATAGAGATATCTAATTATAGTAGTAATACTATTCCTTTATACTGCCAGGTGGCTTTAACTGCTTCTACTAGGGTATATAGCACTATATCTATTAATCTATTTGCTCTATTGCCTATTTATATATCTAGTAGTAATTTCCGTTTTTTTGTAATTATTATTAGTCTTTTTACTACTATAGCTTTAAGGACTTTACTAAAAAGGTTTAAAAGGGATATTAGGCGCTAGGCTCCTACTCTTTAGTATTCCTTAGGTATTTTACCGGGTTTTCTTAATACTATAACTTTAGCTTCTTAGAACTATATTAGGTAGTAACCAGTTCTATATATAGCATTAAGGAGTATTATTAGGGCTTTAAGAACCGGTTCTCTATAGGCTTTAAAGAATCCCACTAATATACTATTAGGGCCTAATGCTTTCTAGCTAGCTATATATTAGAGGGTATTATAGATATCTACTTTAGAGAATTCGTCTTTAGGGGCGAATATCGTATCGGTAAGGCAGGGGAATTATAGGTTTAAGATATTATTAAGGGTAGCTATTAATATTAGGAAGAATCTTTCTATTAGTATTTCTGCTTTAAAGGAATATATTTTTACTTCCTATATTTAGGCTCTTTCGCCTTAGAGAAGTATAAGGATTTCTCTTAATTTTAGGGGGAGTCTACTATATATTCAGGCCTATTTCTCTAGGGACTATAGGTCTACATTTTTCATTATAGCCTTATTAACGGCTTCTCTTTATATCTAGCGCCTTTCCTATTAGATAACCTTAGTTTAGTTTATTTTTACTCTTTATACTATTAACTAATTAAGGCTAATACAGTCTTTTCTCTAATTTCTTATAGCCTTATAGGCCGCTATTATAACCGATTATACTTCTTAGGTCTACTATAGGGCCCTTCCTAGCGGTTTAGTTCCTCTTTTAGGCACAATAATATTAGCGATAGCCTATAGTTAGGTCGTAAGCTATTAGGCGAAAGTATCGATCTCTATAAGGGACTAGAATAGGTATAAGGCATATAGGATAGCTATCCTAACTTTAGCTTTAGCTTAAGCGAGGATTTTATTAAGTTTCTTCTATTAATATATCGGCGGTAGTTTATAAAACTTATCTAATTTTATTTTTACCTAGATTACCTAAAGGATATAATTAGATCTAGTAATATCTGCCGCCCCTATAAACTCTATATTAAGGTCTCTTATACTCTATATGTGGTCGATAGTGCTATTATATTTGCCTAAGGCTTATCTGGTTATCTCTCCCTATAATATTATAAGGGTTAGCTTTTATTTTAATACGAGTTTAAGGAGGGTATTATAGCCTAAAGAGGTTCTATAAAAGTAGTCTTATATAGGGTAGTAGATATTAAAGTTATTAGTAAAGATACTATAAGGGCGAGGGGTAGTTTAAGCGAATTCCTAAAGGGGGGTAGATTAATTTAGGGAAGGGATTAAAGAATAAATAGAGTAAATATCGATATTTTAGAGTATAATATGGCACTAATCTAGGCCTAAATCTATTGCCTAAGAGCTAAAAGTATATCTTTTATAGATATAGATCGCTATGCATCTACTATAAGCAGCTATTTAGTATCTACTAAGGCTAGAGTATAGGGGGAATCTATCTAAGGCTATAAATTCCTAAAGGGCGATAATATCCGGTTTAGATTTATAGTTAAAAGCGAGGTATACTAATAGTAATTTTTTTTATATATTCTAGTATAGTACCTCTATTATTGGTATTAAGGCTAGGGGGTCGGGGCTTTTAGTATATTAATAGCAATAGGCTTGGATAAGTTAGATTAGAAGAATACGGCGATATTACTACTACTATTAGTCCTTTTAGGGGCAATAGAGCTTTCTTTATATAATTTGCCAATTTATTTTCTTAAAGAGTCCTCCTTTAGGGAGTTACTAGCGAGGCATCTACGGCCCTTATCCTTTAGAATAAGGGGGGGAGGTATTAATAAAGTGCCGGTATTTACAAATTATATTAGTCTAATGCTATAAGCCTATCTTACGATATCTTATTGCCTATTCGCTATAGGGTAAAATCGAGATTAGGCTAGATAGGGTCTCTAGCAGTTAAGGTAGTACTCTCTTTTATTACTAATAATACTAGGGCAGTCTTTATCTCTATTAGGGTGTCTCTCTATATTATATTATCTGCATTAAGGGGTCTCTATATAGTAATTCGCAATATATCCGAATTTAAAGTATTAATAGTACTATTTTAGGTGGATAATTTTATCGTATAGTTTAGCCTTAAAGATTTCTACTTAGTAGATAACTTTAGTCTTATAGAGTTAGTTTACTGCTTTTACGTTAGTTACTTTAATAATTAGGGGGGCTTTTATTGCTTCTTTATAGGGTTTCTTTGCAGCGATTCTACTAATACTAAAGCTATTAGCTTAGGCTAAGTTTAGTTTAATATTTTTAATAGGGATATTTTTAGAAAATCAGGTAGGGAATCCTTTAATAATAATACTAAAGGTATAGATATTTAGTATGGCTCCTATGCCGAATGCAAGGGGGATCTAGGTGGTTTCTATAGTAAAACGGGATATAGCTTCTGCGAAGGTAACGACTATATCTCCACTATAGAGTCGGCGAGCGGCAATAGCATTAATACCTCTAGTAGTAGTATTTACCGCTTTTATAATCTCGATGGGGGTTCTCTATCGTAGGTTCTTAGCAATATTATCTCCTTTAATTATTATTTTATGGTAGATTCTTAGCGGTATAGGTAAGGTGGTCGGTCTAGGTGGTATAGTCGTTAGTATACCTTTAGTAGTAATACTAGCCTAGGTCGTTCTAGAGGGGATCTTTAAGGCAAAAGCTTTTTTTATAGCGCTTTCTACTACTTTTTCCAGATTATTAATCGTAATAAAGTTTAAGTTTGGGTTCGGGGTGGGATTGGTTCGGTTGATGCATTTAATGCTATCGACTAGGCTAGTAATAGCATTCCACATATTTCCTAGCGTGGCTGCCGGGATATAGTCTGCGATCTTTTAGTAATACTATTTAAGTAATTCGGTTTCTTTTTAGGTTCCTATATTAGTTTGTGCGATATTGCCGCTGATTCGTCTATAATTATTATTGGCGATGGTAATATGGTAGTTATAGTGGCTCGACTCGAGTCTACCCCTATTTCCTCTATCTAAGTCTATAATTTCCGCCGCCTCGACCGCACCTTCCTCCCGGTGCCGATACGCTATCGGCAGACGGGGTAAGATAAGGTAAGGGATTAATCTAGCAATTTTTTGATTATTTTAGGGGTGTATTCGCGCCGGTACCGAGGTGCGGGCGAAATCGTTGCCCGGGCTACTATAGATATACGCTTTTAGAACGAAATAATCTTTATAGGCCTTTATATAGTTAGGTTATTTTCGCTATAGATTAAAAGTTTAATGCCCTCTCGGCCGCTAAGGTTTTATACTAAAGGCATCTTGCCTTTACTATTGCCTAATTATTTTACTATTAGTTATATTAGTCTTTTATTAATTACTCTTCGGCCGGAAGTTAGCTAAGGTTAAAATTAGGGAATAGTATATAGGCTAGGGGTTTTTAATAGCTTTTCCTTTATTAGCGTTAAAGTATTACCACTATTACTATTAATATGCAGTTAATCTTATTAGTTATACCTATTTTAGCTATTTTTTCGAGGAATTACTAATAGATATAATCAAGATAGAGGTTAATTAGGGGTATAGCTGCTTCGGTCTTAAGGGTATTTAGCGGTATAGCCTTAAAGACCCTAGTAATTATATAGAGGCAGGCTGATTATTCTATAGTTAGGGATTTTATAATACCTTTTGCTATCCCTCTAGGGGCGGTAGGGGTATATTATACCCTTATGCTAAAAGCGATAGAGGTTTGGATAACCTATATATAGATAAGGCATATTTCCTAATATTAATAGCCTTAGGTAGAGGCTACTATTACTATAAGCATAAGTTACTACCGCTTAAATTTCTTTACGATCTTAATATAATATTCCCTTTATTTTAGTTTATAGTAGATTTCGACCCTTAAGAACCTAATATACTATTTCGGCTGTATTATAGTAGTCTTAAGCTATATTAGGGTCTTATCTACTTTATATATATAGGTAAAGTAGATAAGCTTGCTCTTACTAAGGTTAAAATTTAATCCTACTTATTTAGATTAATTATTATAGATAGCCTATACTTTTTTAAATAGTACTTTAATCTCCCCTATATCTTTCCTATAGGCTATAATATTAGTATTATTAGCAAAGCCTAGTATAATAATTAATACAACTTCTTATAGTCTTTTATAAAGTAGTATAATATAGATAAGGAAGAGGATAAAGAGAAAGGTAACCCTTAAGGGACCCTAGTAGTAATTAATAGTTTATCTATAAGTTACCCCTTAAAGTAGATTCGCACTAAGTATAAATCGGTAAAGCTATATATTTATACTATTAGCTAAAGTAAAAGCTTTTTCTCTAATAATAAATAGATAAAGTAGGTATAATTAATGGTATTAAATATAACTAAAATATCTAATTAAAATAATAAGGCGATCCCATTATAATGCTAGATTGTATATATAATTTCGACTAATATGCTTAAGGCTATATTAGTTAACCGGTTTACCTTATTGCCTATTTAAAGGTTTAAGAAAAGGTTACCCTCTTTGAGAGTAATAGTAAGCCGCTATATAATTATAGCTTTTAAGACTTTTCCTATTAGATTAAAAAGCAATATTAGCCTTTAGCCTCTTACTTTAGAGTACTCTTTTAACTTTTTCCTTGGTTTCTATAGTATTACTACTTTAGCCTCTTAATATAAAGCTAGGTAGTACCTAATATAGTATATTTCGTTTAAGAGGTATATAAGAGTGGTAATAAGTAGGAAGCTATATACTTTAAGGAATCCTATTAAGAGCCTATTAGGGCCTAATACTTTCTAGCCTATTATATTATATAATATAGTATATACCTTTTTATAGGAAAAGGAATTAATAAGGGGGAATATAATAGTAGTAAGCTAAGGGAATATTAGGTTAGAGATATTATTATAAGTAGCTTAGGAGGTAAAGAAGAATTACTTAATAAGGACCTATACTTTTTCCTTATATATTATAGCTTTTAGGCTTAGGCTGCCTTATTTTAGTAGAGGGATTTCTTTTAATTTAAATAGGAGGCTACTATATAGATAGGCCTATTTCTCTAGAGACTATAGGTTAGTATTTTAGGTAATAGCTTTATTAAAAGCTTCTCTCTATAATTAATACTATTTCTTTTATACTATATAGGACTAAATTGCCCCCGCCTTTTATATAACGCTAAGATTCTCTAAGGTATAATATATTACTTATTTTCGGTAGGCCTTTTTTATAGTATTTTAGGCTATTTTAGTACAAAAGTTCTACTAAGGCTTTATACTAAAAGCTTTAGGTGCTTTCTTTAGGGCTGCAATATTAGTAATACTCTAGAATTAGCTACTAAGCTATATAGTATATATATTTATCTCGGTAGGGGAGCGGAGTAAGGCCTTAATATAAAAGGTAGTAAGTTAGTTTTTAGCTTTAATTTAAGTAAGGTATTAGTTAAAAGACTTTTAATTATTCTTTATAAAGGGGGCTTTTATATAGTAGTTGCCAGTCTTAATATATATAAGCTAAAAGATATAATTAGATCTAATAAGGTTAGCATTTTTAAGATATTCTACTATAATATTCTATATAACCTATATATAGTCGATAGTACTATTTCTCTTTTTAGGTGCTTATTTTATTACCTTACTATAAGGGGTAGCTAGTCTAAACCGCTATTAGGTTATAAGCTTAAAAAGGGTATTAATCTTAGGCGAGGTCTAATTTAGGTTATCCTAAAGAGGATAGTATATATTAAAGTCCCTAATAAAGGTATTATAAGGGCGGGGTAGAAGCTTAGCGAATATAATAAGAAGGGTTATTTAATTCGGTTTATAGCCTAAAGAGTAAATTAAGTAGATATTAGTATATAATAAGGAGATTTTATATTAATTAGGTCCCTTCTCGCTAAACTATATACCAGGCCTATACCGCTTATAGATATATATCGCTGCTTTTCTACTATATATTACTAGTATATATTTTCTAAGGCTAGGGCTTAGTGGGGCCTAATTAGGCGCAATAGGTTCTTAAATTGCTATAACGTTAGGCTTACGCTAATAGTAAAGTGCTAATCTTATAAGGGTAGTTTTCTTCTATATATTTTAGTAAAGAACTATTATTATATAGATAGTCGCAAAGGGGTTAGTAGTAGTAGTATATTTAAGGTAGCTATAGGTTAGGTGCCTAAGGCAGGCATAGTTATATTATAATCTAGGGCGGGAGCGGCTTAAAGAAAGGCGGTAATACTATTTCTAGCTCTAATATAGGGGGTCCTATTAATATTTCTAATTAGGCGACCTTATTTTTAAGGGGAAGGCTTATATAGGAGAGACCTACTAGCTATATAGTAGCAGCCCTAGTCTACTATAGGGATAGTATTAGCGGTTAATATAATATATAAGGCGAAGAGCCTTAATCTATTACTATAGGAATTTCTAGCGTTTTCCTATTATTTATTCGCTATTTTATAAAGGTAGGATTATACTAAGTAAGGTCCGTAATAATTAAGGTAGGATTCGTATTAATTCTATATTATAGCTAGGTAGCTTTATTCACCCTCTAGGTGGCATTCGGAACCACACTAGCTATAGTAAGCTGCCGCTATATAATATGCGGTAATATAGCCGAATTTAAAGTAATTATAGTATTAGCAGGGGTATATAGTATTATTATAGGATTCGGCTTCAAATATCTCTACTTAGTATATAATATTAGCCTTATAGAGCTTATTTATAAGATTAATAGAGTCGACCCTTATAATTAAGGGTATTTATATTATAGTCCCCTTAGGGTAGTAAAAGAAGACCTTAATAAAGCCCTTTCTATTAGCTTTAATAAAATTTGATTGGATATTTTCTATTATGGTATTTATAGTATAGTAGGTCGGGAAACTCTTAATAATAATACTAAATAAATATTAGTTAAGTTCTACCTCCTAATTAAAGGCAGGGCAGACCTAGGCTATATCTATAATATAGCCTGCTTTTTCTTCTTTAAAGGTAATAATCGTATTATTACTATAGAGCCTATAGGCTATAACTACTACTCCTTTAATAGTAGCTCTATTAATTATATTAATAATTTTAATTAGAGTATAGTTTTAAAAGATTTTACTAATAGTATTTCCTTTAATAAGGATTTTATGGTAAATATAGGAGGGTACTACTAGGGGAGCTAGGCTATATTAGGGTGGTATAATAGTAGTATATCCTTATATAGCGATAGATACCTATATAATAGGGGCTAGCACAGTCTTTAGGAGATTTTATATAGTTTTATTAATTATAATTTTAATTATTTGTATTAGGGTTCTAATAGGGGTATAGATATTTCTTAAGTTAGTCTCCTGCTAAGCGGTTTCTATTATAAAGTTTATAGCCTTTTGCACTCTTCTTAGTACCGCTAGGGGGATATAGTCCTATAGCTTTTTTATAAAGTCTTTAATAATATCGGCTATAGGTCGTATTCGCTTTTAGGTAGGCTCGGTCTCGGTCTAATAATACTATATATTATTCGCGATTATAGTAGTCGGGTTATAGCGGCTATATATAATACCGCCCCTATTCCCTCTATTGATATTTATTATTTCGTTCGCACCTACCGCGCTTACTCCTTAGATGCAATATGCTATAGGTAAAGGGGGGTAAGCGGACGAGAAAAAGCGATTAGAAATATTAGAATTAATTTTAGAGGCGGTTCTATGCCACTACCTAGGTGCGGGCGAAATCGCGAAAGTTTTTTTCCTATAGTTGTTATTTCTTATCTACTATTAGTAAAAGGCAAATAATAAATAAAAATAGTCTCTTACCTTATTAGTCGTAATAGTAGGCAGCTATATCGGCATTATGGTATATATAAAAGCGATATAGCTATTTCTAGGCTAGGTCTGGACCTAACTTAAGGACGGTTAGCATCTCGAATAATAAAAAGCATATAAAAAACGGTAGTAGCGCAATTAAAGTAAAACTATATATAAGGGAATAGAGGAAATTTTTCTGAAATTTTTAATAAAGAATATAAAAGGAAGAGGAAAAAGAATAAAAAGGTAAGGTAGGTAAGGGAGACTTTATACTATTATATAACCGCATTAGATTACTCGACTATCTACCAGCTACACTAATAGCTACCTATATCCTAACCTACATTAGATGAAGTTGATAATAATAAAACGCGCGACCTACCGCGATACTACCGCCCACCCGATACTAATATTAATACTACTACTTCCGCCTAATAATACTGCCTATACCGGATGCGATACGCTTCTACCCTAGAGCCAGACTAATAATTACTAACGCTTACAAAAAATACTAATGTAAGCTATTATGCCTATTAAGGCGCTCTTACTATCTATACTTTCCTAGTCCTGCCGCTAGACCTAGTATTGCACAATAAAATACCTCATTATAATATATAGCGAATCTCCTTCAATTTCGAAGAGATATTATTAATAAAGGATAGTATATAGATTTTTCTCCCGGCATTCGGGTTTCCTATATAGATCAGACATAGAAGCACTAGCACTAGGCTAGATGGGGACCCAACCCCCCCCTAGATAGCTTAGCTAGAGTAATTAATATATATATATATATATATATATATATATTTATAAAAGATATTATAATTACTTTGGATAGATATTTAAGACCTATATATTATTAAAAAGTGGATAGTAACTGAACTGCAATTTATCTTTTAGAAATAAAGAGTTTAGTAAGTGTCTGCCTATTTTTTTATATTGGAAGAGGTAAATGCAGAATAGAACTTATTTAACTTTGGCAGGTGCGCTTTACTTCATTCCCGATTCACTATCTATCTTCTAAATTACTTCCCCACCTTATCACACCTTCCGTTCAAAAACTAGAGTAGAATAAGATCAAGACTATTTTAATGCTTGTATACAAAGAAATCAAGTCATTTCAAAGAATACCTTCTCAAGACTAAGAATTGACGAGTTTGTCCCAATAGCAAAGTGAATGATTGAAATTATTTACACTATTTATCATGGCAGGCGACGACAACTTATTACCGGCTTCATCCTCAAGCAGAGTCGAGGAACCCCTCAGGAACACATCAGATACGCGGAGCATAATAGCACCACAGGAGTGCACTCAGATAAAATCTGATGCTTTCTTCGACATTCTGCCTCCATCAGTTGCTGTCAACACGTTGGCAACATCGCTGCCTATTGATCAACAACTTGTGTCCTCTACTGAGCCAGAGAATGACCTGTTCTCGACCCCTTCTCAAGCTCAGCATAAAACTAGACTCTCACCAACAGCCTCTGCGTTCAACCCATATGCGGGTAGCTCAAGGGCTTTGGAAGAGACTACTCCAATTGCTGCTGCCCTTAGCGCCGAATTAGGCTTGTCCAGATGCTTGAGGTTATCGTCAGAAGAGCCAAGCACGGCACAGGATATCAAACGCTGGCTGGACGTAGGTTTCCTTTTGATTGATATTTTTCAAAATCGAAACTGTTCATTCTCATTCACTAGCCTTTAGGATCTTGAATTACACGGCCATAAGTTCCATGGACGTAACAGTGTCACTGCTGACGCGAATAAAGCATACATTCATTTCAACGACATCAGGGATGCTTGCTCTACTTTGACAACCATTCTGCTATCCGTTCAACGCTGGAAGGTCGAATACTGTCGATCTTCTCCTATGGATCAGGTTGTATTTTCTTCCTTGTACTTGACGTCAGAGTTTGGCGACTTGACATCTCTTAGGCAGCAGCTAACTAGTCATGAAAAGAAGATTGTGGATTCCTTTACTGGACAAATACTGCTCGTTGCTACACCCGCGTCGTGTAACTCTAATGTCGATCAAACAGTTCGTATAGCCCGCAATTTCCTCCATTCTTATGGTCAGCTGTTCGCCTTTATCAGGGTTTCGAATTCATCAACACGCTCTCTCAGGGCAATAGCAGAATTCTGTGACATTGCCCACTGTATGAAAATACTTTCGAACTGCACTCATGTGACAACTCCCGAGGTAATTATGAGAAGTTATTGGTCAGGTTATGAAAACAAAGCTGGCTAACTAAAAAGGGGGTTCGCTTGGTAATCTCGCCATATGGATTCTGCCAGGATTTTGCCAACAGAACACCTATATCGGACACATATCATAGCGTGAGGAGAAACACTCTGGGTTATCCGCAATCAGACGTTTTCTCCGCCATTTCGTCTACCACCACTTCCGAGGAACGTGTCAAGCAACCACTAACAATGTATCCGCTGATGTTTCAATCACCACTCCTTGCCAATGTTCCGTATCTGCTTGATACTCCAGCTCCCGGGTGCAGTACCAGTACTATCTCACCTATGAGAACCTTGACTCCATCTTTTCCGGTCCTCGGTCCTGTATATCATGCACCACCATCACCAGCACTCACTGTGCAGAACAGTTTCAGTCCATGCAGAAGAATCCCAGGATATTTGAAAACTGACGGTCGTAGGCAGAATGCCACGCGGATCACAAGATCTGCACACTTAAGTCTCACTAATAACCACAATTTCGTTGATGTTATGCGCATTCGTGAGGGAATCGACGTTAGGACAACAGTAAGTGACAATCGCTCCGAGGTATTATAGTCTAACAGGAAAAGATTATGCTCCGAAATATTCCGAATAAGGTCGATCAGTCTATGTTGAAAAGTATTATAGACGAGTCAAGCTGGGGCAAATATGACTTCATGTATTTGCGTATCGACTTCGCGAACGATTGCAAGTACGGTTCCCACCTCGTTTACTTTGGTGCACTTAAGCATAGCGTGCTGAAATACTATTGTAGTGTGGGCTATGCATTCATCAATTTTGTGGATGTAAGGAACAAAAAATCTTCATGGCTGCATTCAGTTATGCTAAGTTGAGAGCAGCCATTAGACATTATCTATGTACGGCATTTATTTAGTCCCATTTTCAGTTATTGACTAACGCAGAGCTTAGTTTGTAGAGACCAGAGCCAATCAGAGATGGTAAGCGTTTCAAATAGTGCGTATAATTTTAATTCTGACTGGCAGAAAAGGAACTGCTTCAAAAGTGATAAGGTTGCCGAGATATCGTACGCAAGTTAGTTTTAGGCAAACACAGCACTGTCCTTTGCGGAGTCTCTAACACGCTTTAGCTATTCAAGGTAAAGATTGCTTGGTGCAAAAGTTCAGGAACAGTTCTGTGATGCTCGAAGCGCCGCACTACCGTCCAAAGGTAACAATAAGCCAGTGAATCATTCTTACGTAGTAAGACACGTATCGCTAAATTTCAATAGCTCTATTATACTAGCAATGGGCCGAGGCCTGGCCTGGCAGGGCAAGAAGAACCATTTCCTGACCCGGATAATCAATCAAAGATGAAGAGGAGTTGCGAGAATGCGGAGCATGTCGGTGAGTTGTTGCGCAGCGGAATTTACTAGCGGATGTAATCAATGCTTACTCCCATGTCTTCTTGCAATTTCTTAGGACTGTTCACGCCAAACGCGGGACAACATTATCGAGATGAACAGCGTCGCAGGCGATCTCAATACGATCGTGGGACGCGACTTGCAGCCCTGGAAGAGTACGACTATGATGCTGGAGTGCAGACTTTGTACAATTCACCGCTATAACATTGCGATCGAAAGCGACGGAACACGAACCAACAACCAAAACAAAAAAGTCTCGTCATTAATGTTGCAACAAAACAGTGGCTTTTTGACCGTGTTCATTTCCATTTATCTAGACATGAACTTCATTTGCTTTGTATCATGTGTCTTCAGATACCATGAACTATGTGAACAATAATCATTAATGAAGAGGAACAAATAATATGCACTTTCGTAGCTAGCTAGACACAAAGATCTCATCCTCTGCTGTCATATTGATGGCTTGCTTGAAGGATTTTGCGTGATAGTCGGGTCGTTCTCTATTATTCAGCTTCAACCTATTAAAATCAACCCGACAATGCAAAAATCAAAATATTCAAGCCAAAAACAGTTACCCTTAGGTATACCGAACACGAACGCGTATATTGTACAGTTTAGTTCCTGTCTGACTACCTGGAATGATGCTTCTGCAAAACCGGTAGAAGTTTACGGTCATTGACATACGATAGGTGGTCGCGGGGTCTTAGATTTGTGAGACTCTTCCGTGGAGCCTATATTATTTGACAACGTACACTGGACCTCCGTCAGAGGGCTCGGCGGCGGCGATAAGCGCCGGTAAGCAGTGATGTCAGTATTCGCTATATTTTTTTTTGAACAGGCAGCTTTTTGTGGGGCGTTATGAGAAGCTTGGCTATCACGGTTATGACGAGACAAGGCTACTGGTGCACCGAGGTTATCTTGATGTTTGGGAGCCGTGTGAGATTTTGGGCTGTCCAGTTGATGAAGAGGCTTGTCGGAAGCTATCGGAGAAGTCGACATGACGGACACAGGAACAGGATCTAACAGGGGTGCTGCAGAGAGATTTGGGATGCCGCGAGAAAATATAATGAGGAAAAGACAGGACAGAAGAACAACAGCTTGTACAATAGCCATCCTCTTCTGAAACACGACTTCGTCGGCTAAAAGGTTGAGACGAGTGCTGAGAGCCATCAAGTCTCTTTCCGTGCGATCTCTTTGACTCTCCATTGCCAGTACCATGGATTGCCAAACTTGATCGTATTGTTCGCGCAAAATACTAAGTTCCGCTACCATACTTTTATTTAGGTCATCAAGGAAAAGGGATATCTTCGCTTGCTGTTTCTGCTCTCGCAAATGTAACGCCTCCTGGACATGCTTGGATTGCTCCTCAACATACTTAAGAGACAAAGTAAGATTTGTTTCGACATGCTGAAGACGCTTCGTAATTGCGTTGAAAAAGCCCTCTTGCATAGTCGGAGTCGCGGCCCAAGCCCCGGAGGTAGTAGTAATTCGAGGTTTCCCATTGTGACCTCCGGACACGGAGGTCTTGCCGGTCACGACGACGGCGCTGGAACGACGCTCGCTCCGGGTGGAATTGTCGGTATTTAGCGGCATGCTTGTCACAGTTCCGCTTTTGGTGGGTTTCCTGTCATGTGAGGTTGGTGCCGTTGTAGCAGGCACGATTGACTCCAGATTATTGTTTGATACCGGTTCCCATAGGCTGTTCGACACTATCAAAGTTACAGCATCTGCGCTGCGTGTTTGCTCTGGGTCTCCTGCCGAGTTTTCCAACGTCGTCTGGGCAGCAAAGGGAAGCGTATACTTCACATCAGTTGGATCTTTTGCTACCGCGAGAAACACTGGGCAAGTCATCTCCGAAGTTTTGAGAACATTCGACTCGCAAAACCACTTCCGAGTGATTGAGTCGGTGAACTCAGCGTGACGCCAATTGGCATGCGTTGGTTTTGCGTGAATATGCAATTGAGATTCATCCTGCAGGATACGGTTGCCAATTACTTCGTTCATATCTGCTGATGCATCCTCATCCCGCCCGGGTTCACTGTCCTTCCAGGAATCGAGCATTCGAGATCCGTGAATTCGCAATAACGAGATAGGGCAGTAGTATTCGTTGCCAAAATGAGAAAGAAACTCGATCCTGACATATTTGGCCCAAATTTGCGGGTTTTCGACCAGGAAGGGTTGAATATCGCGCGAATTGCGAGCCTCGAAGATCCCTAATTCTCGCCACTTCTCCATCTTGACAGGATACCTATCGCTGACGCTAACCCGAAAATGACGCACCATACTGGAGAAGAATTCAAAGTTTGCCAACACAATTGTATCCACAGAAATATCATCGCTGAGTTCAATGATGACATACTTTGACTTGGAATCACACTCCAGAAGCATGTAGGTGTCCTTATTCTCGACTAAGATTGCTTTGGCGTTCTTAGCGCCAGGCGACGTTTTCAAGACGGTCGCACCAGCATCAAATGACGAGTAGGAAAACCGTTCCTTGCATGTTTTACCGGCATCCTTGCTAAGATGAACTGTGGCAGCTTTACCGTCTTCATCCAAGTGCTGGCGAGTCTTCTCATTCTCCACGTTATCACGGTCAGTCACATCGGCGGAAGAACTGCCATGACCACCGTTATCAGTATAGGTTTCGAAGTTGAGAGATATTTCCCCCTCTTCGCCAAACCCAGCATGTTCACTATCTGGAAGGTATCTGTTCCCAGAAACACGTTCACTGGGTTTTCGAAATCCAAGATTTTGGGGGTCCTGTCCTGTCCGACGCAGCATGATTTCCTTCCAGTCCTCAAAGGACATGAAGGACTTCGCCACAGGCTCTGCGACAGGCTCTGCGACAAGCTCTGCGACGGATTCGGCAAGCTTTCCCTGGCTTGTATCTTGATCTGAGGTAGCCGATATTGATTCTGGAATATCCATGTCTAAATCGCGATGATAAACACTTTCTCGCATCCGTTGCGTGGCCGTTGTTGATACATACGAGGTTGGGGAAGGAACCATCCAGGAATTTGTTAGACAGGACTGCGGTAAAGCATGGGTGATGAAGTTGATTGTGCGAGCTTCGCAGAATTCTTCATTGAAATGGTCTTGGCCATTGGGGAGGGATGTGGTCTTTGCAGAAAGGTCAACATTGACGCTGGCATTTCTGCACTGTTCCGTATCATGGGCTGAGAGTGAGAGGGTTGGGGCGGAACCCAACCAAAAAAGTACCTTCACGCCTCGTAAAAGCGTCACGGGGAGGAACATATTAGAGTGAAGTGATATGCATCCTCCATAGTTCCAAAATTTGTTACTTAAGAATTAGTAAGAGACGAGTTGCGCAAGGTCCGTATAGATGGTTACCCACGATAATGATTAGGTAGGTAGGAGGTAATTAACACATGGTAGACCAGGCTTGCGGGGTTACTGACTATACATGGTTCCTAAATACATGATTATCGCATGCAGCATTTATGTTTATATCCCGAAATTTTGAGGTATGCGGGTCAGGTTTTGTTGCTACTCATCAAGTACGATTCAACGCGGACCATATCTAAACGATACTAATGACATTTGTTTTTACAGAACATACTTGTGAAAGATAATAGCTGCCTGGCTCTGGTGTCATGACCACAATTCGCAGGTTCTATTGTCGATAGGTCTGGTGGGTCGAAACACCCTATCTCAAAACCCCAATTTACACTGACTACAATCTCGAGGCTCTAATTGCATAACCTATGCCTCTCAACTATCAGTCACCAAAATGGGAAAACGAAAGAAGTCATCACGGAAGCCGATTGGCCCGAAAAAGGTAGGGTAGAAGACACATAACCCTTACTTTAGATGATGCTTTAACTATTGGCATTAGTCCGACCCATTGCCAACAACGTTTACCTGCCTGTTTTGCAACCACGAAAAGTCTGTCAGTGTCAAACTAGATAGGAAAGCAGGCGTAGGAGAATTAGATTGCCGGATCTGTGGCCAAAAGTTTCAGTGTGCCGTCAATTGTTCGTTTACTTTATCTGCAGCAGCACTCCTTCTAGCTAACAGTGTATATTATAGACCTCTCTGCTGCTGTCGATGTTTATGGAGAATGGGTAGATGCGGCTGGTAAGCATGCAGCTACCGATATACTCCGGGCCAATGTTGCAAGCCTGAAGCGAAGCTAATATACGCGATATCCAATATGTGTAGATGCGGTTGCGAAAACGGTTCACGCCGATGTTGCTTCTGGGAATACTACGAAGAGTCTAAAGAACTAAAACGAAATAGTCATGCAAACGGAATACATTACGAACGCGAAAAACTGCTGAAAGGCGATGCACACTACGCAATAGGCTATATAAATGTGCCTCTAAAGTATTTTGTCTTTCATATAACGAGCTTTTGTAGTATTATTTCAACGACTCCCTGCGTTTACGGTCCTTTCGCACTAGATCGTGTAAAATCGGTCTCCAAAGTCTCCGAGGCCAGGAACAATATAACTGGCTCGTTGTTAGTTTCCGGACATGCGTGTGTGAGGAGAAGGGGGGAGGAGGGGTTACCGTACTTTTTTTCGTCCAAACCCTGCAAGGAAGCATTAGCTGGCTGCTAGGTGAGTTAATAAAGAATGGATGGGACCGTTATACCTGATCTATAAAAGCAGTAACGACTTTTAGATGGGGAAACTTGGTAGCAAAATTTTTTATACCCTCCGGGCTTGCGATGATATTAAGGAACAGGATATGTTCCTCGGGCACTCCACGTGCTTTCAACACTTGTACAGCCATTATAGCCGATCCGCCTGGAATTTATCAGGTAACTAGTTAGCCATTGAATATAGTACGGATCTTGGAGGGCTTTCTTTCTTTAAGCCCACATCTAACCTGTTGCAAACATTGGATCTAGCAGCAGGACCCATCGATCAGCGATATCCTCGGGTAATTTGTCATAAAAGAGTTTCGGCTGTGAAGTGTCCTCATCCCTTTGAATCAGTATTTTGCCAATTCGAACTGACCGGCAACAGTCCCGCAAGCCTTGCTCCATTGCCTCTCCAGCTCGCATAATAGAGACGCCGCAAATCTTTCCTTGAAACATCAGACCGTTGTATGTTCGATCAACGGGAGTTATGATATCATGTTCTATTACCGGAAGATGGTTAAGACCTTCTTCAACCAGCAGTCGAATAATGCGATTTGAATAGAATATAAAATCTGCCCGATCTGTGTTTTTATTCCGTATTATGGAGAGTAGCGCGATCAACTGAGGTGTTTGGGCAAGGACACAAACATTATCAAAAGGCACCTCTTTAGATACAGTAGCGCTAAGTTTATAGCAAGGACCGATAGATGATGCCATGATGGTTTATAGAAACAGTGTTTATCGAAGCCTTGTAAAAAAATTTAGAGTCTTTGGTAGTGAGTGCTAAGGTAAAAGAATCCACAGTTCTATAATGAAGAATGATACAGTACTTCCTATTATTATTAATTTTAATTAATTAAGCATTAGGTAAAAAAAAAATGATAAAGATAATAATTTCCTGGGTTTCCACTGCTATTTGCCACTAAAATCCATTTTTTGGGCTTATAGTGTACTTTCCTTTACCGGTTTGTTTATTTATTACACTATCTTTCGTATTTATTCCGGCAAATAGCGTAATTTTGTTTTTTTATGTATCTTATAACCCACCGCACCTATGACCATAATGCCTTAAGAATGCTTCTTGTCTTTGAGACGCACCGCAATCTATCGCGCGTGCAGCATTTCCGATAATGTAGATTTCTAATGAATGGTGACAAAATTAGTGAGCGATTTCCCGAACTAATTCAGCGGGCTGCCGGTCTCCTCACTATTGACGGGCATGAAGAGCATTGCTGGCAGGATACACCGGATCAGAACAGTGACCACATTTTTTTTAGAGGGTCATCGCCGGCGGTGTCAGTGCTAAGGTGGCCTTAGTGCTTGTGATGCGCGCGTTCGCTCCTAAAGCACATTAGGGTTATAAGCTCACGCGAGTGTCAAGACGGGTATGATCTAAAAAAGATATATAAGAGGATATTTTCAATACTAAGATAGCCATTCTCTATATGTTTTTTATCAGGGCTATTATCGTCACCATATGCTAGAGCACACTTCACTAGGAGCGTTCTATATAACCATCTTTAGTTCATAGATATTTATTTTTTCAATTCATTCTAAGTATGTACTATGTATATATAATATAATTGCCTTGCACTCCTGGCGATATTAATTACAGAAGTTACCCTAGCGGAGAAGGGGAAAGGTCACGCCGTCTATTCGTTCTACTGCGCGCAATATTGGGCGACTTGCTAACCATGCCTGGTTTAATATTACCGCGTGCTATATATTCAGACCAAGATTATGATTGCTCTGTCTGCAAATAGTCATAAACTAGCCAGATATCCTTCCTTTATAAATTCAGATATTGTCCCTTATAACTTCGGCGAAATATATTTTTTTCCATTATATCGCTTCTGTTTAATGGAGTCCATTTTGGTTCATCTTTAAAGAGCCTCATCGCATGAATAAACTAGAAGCATGTAAGTCCTCTATAATCACAAGTTGGTATATTAGGTATAACCGACATTTGCCTCGTCCGTGGTGAAGCGGTGATAAATGCCAGCAGGGAGTATTAGCAAGTCGCCCTTTTCTACTCGTATGCGAACCCATTGATCGTCCTTACTCCGGACGTCGAAGAAACCCCGGCCAGCCCTAATGTATCGAATTTCTTCATCTTCGTGCAAATGCTCTTCGAAAAAGATTGCAACTTTTTCTTTGTAAATGCTGCCCATTTTTTCCGGCGATATAATGATTTCATCTCGATTTTTATATTCGCGATCAGTAGCTAATTTATCTAAATCCGCAATATCAGGGAAGTAGTAATAGAGCACTCCCAGCTTGCTAAGTGCCGCTGTGTTAATTGGCTGGCCGGAGTCGTGTGACAAACGCGGGTCGCCCTATATATTTTCAAAGGTCAATGAGAGTGCAATAAGTGGTTTTTGATTCTCACATACAGGTAAGTTATCATATAAATACGCCTTCATATTAAATGTTAAGACCGACTTATGTAGATATAAGAAAGTGCACGTTTTTAACAGGTTTTAATAAGGTGGCAAAATATGAGGTGCAGATAAGAGAGATTTTACCCCTCTATTCTGCAGTAGATTGTGCCGATATCGGAATAACGCGGGCTTTTTAAATAGCGGCATTTAACGCTGTATAGAATACGACGCAGACTCTATAGACCATGCTCTGAAGTATAAGAAGGCTCGTTAATATGCGTTGCAATAAAGTTAAGCTTCTTGAGCACAATAACGTATAAACATGACCATAAGACTGAACTGATAGAGTGTCTTGCGTATTTTCTTTTCGTCGTCACTATAGGAAATGTTGTTTCTCAAAGCAAGGAGGCTGCGTAGAACTTATAGCGATACAAACGAGCCTGAACCGAGGCATTATATAGATCACCAGACGTCCGCCGCGTGTACTAAGTGGCACTCGCCATTATCGCGAATGTGCTGGCGATTCCTATCTCTTCTCATCGGCTTCCGCATATCAAGGGCATCCTCGCTAACCTGATTAGGGTTCGTTGCATGATCGCCATAGTAATCTTTGACCACACGAAAAACGCTATACCCTAACGATTCATAAAACTCGATTGCTCGGTGGTTGCTCTTGCGGACAAACAAGTCCACGAACCAACTGTCGCTGTCATCTGCAGCCAATTCCAGCTGTTCGGTCAAAATCTTGCCAATCCCTAGTCTACGAGCTTCCGGTGCCACAGTAAGGGCGGTGATATGCGCGTGCCAAGGGAGGTAATGTTCTGAGTATTTATATGTGTCTGGTGATGACTCAACCTTGCCCATGACTGTGGACGAAGTCAGCTATAAGGAATAGATGTGGCTAGGAGGAGGCCGAACTCACTGTATCCGATGACATTGCCATCTTTGTCTTCGCATACTTGGAAAAGCGAAGGCCACTTCGCAAAATACTGCAGATAAAATCCCAGCTCATATGTTTCTGTTAAAGGGTCTAGGTTGCATTTCGAAATTTTATTGATATCATCTGGCCGAAAACGTCGAAAAGTTGCCATTGTTATCTAATGCTTATATGATTTACTAGGGTGCTGCTGAATTCTTCAGTGTCAAAGGCATAGGGAAAAGGGAGTAGTCAGGCGGGCAAATGTTAGTCCGGCTTAGCTACTGCTTTATTTTACTGTCTTTTTTTACTATACTTTTATTACCTTTTTTACTGCCTTATTTTATTTTTACCGTTTTTTTACTATTTTTTACTGCTTTATTTTACCGTCTTTTACCGCTTCTTATTACACTATATTAGTAGTGCATAAAAGGGTAGGATGTATAACCGCATATAACTATATTTAGCGGTATTGCTTAAGAAGAGTACGAATAAGGATTTCTAGGGTATTAGGTCTAGGCTAGTATTCTATTAGGCGTATAATAAGGAAAAGGTAAAGCCAAAAAGGTAGGGCTAATAGTACGCTTATTATAATAGACTAGCCTTAAAGCGACTACGAATAGGCGTTAATCGGATATATTAATAAAACTAAAGAGAAAGGGAGGAGAGCCCGAATTAGGTTCATTCCGCAGTCTATATACATCCGTATATATTGCAGGCTAGAGCCCTAGCGTTACCCTATTACCCGTGCGTCTACCTTATATAATCTATCCCAGGTTAGGCATAAGTATAGCCCGAGCCTTAGCTAATCTATAATATAGGTATAGCCCGAGTCTATAATATACCCCCCTTTTCTAAGGAAAATTTTATCTATTTCTATATCGAGGTTAATATAGGGTTTAACTAGGCCTATTATATATCTAAATATCCCCCTATTTAACCTTAAATGCCTCTTACGCTATAGTATCCTTAAAGCTCTTAAGGGGCTTTTAAATCGGTAAATCGTATCCCTTCTATTTTACTAATATATTGCGTTTTCTGCCTTAGCCTTAAGCGTTTTTTGCGGCTAATATCTCTTCGACCTTAAATTCCTTATATAGGGTATTAGAGTCCTCTAGTAGGATTAATAGAAGACTAGGCCTAATATCTATAAGTATTTAGCTTAATAGCAGATTAAAGGCAGTATATTTTATAAGATTAATATAGAAGACTAGGTAGATACTATTAAGAATATCGAGTTAGATATATATATATATTACTCTAGCTAAGCTATTTAGGGGGGGATAAGTCACTATCTAGCCTAATGCTAATATCTCTATGCCTAATATATATAGGAAACCCGAATACTAGGAGGAAAACCTATATACTATCCTTAATTGGTAGTATCCTTTTATATTTAAAGAGGATTTACTATATATTACAAGGAGGTGTCCTATCGTATAAGACTAAGTCTGGCGGCATGGCTAGAAAAGTATAGATAGTAGGAACGCCTCAATAGGCGCGGTAATATGCATTAGTAGGTATTAGGTTAGCTCTAAGGTGGGTATATATTAGGTTTAGTGTGTGTAGTATTATTAGATAGGGGTAGTAGCAGTAATATTAATATTGGGTAGGCAGCGGTAATATAGTAAATTGCGCGTTTTATTATTATTGATTTCATCTAATATAGGTTAGGACAGCTAGCGGACAGTCGAATAATCTAGTATAGGTATATAATAGTATAAAGTCTCTTTTATTTGCCCTACTTTTTTATTTCTTTTCCTCCTCCCTTTTTATTCCTTATTAAAAGTTATTAAAAATTTTCTTTCGCTTCTTTATATATAATTCTGCCTTAATTGCACTACTATAGCTTTTATATGTCTTTTATTCTTTAAAATGCTAAACGTTCTAGAGTTAGGCCTTAATCTAGCCCGAAAATGGCTATATTATCTCTATATATATAGTAATACCGATATAGCCGCTCGTTATTATAATTAATAGGGTAAAAGGTTCTTTTTATTTATTATCTGCCTTTTGCTAATAATAGGTAGGGCTTAAGGGTACCTATTTTGCTTATACTTTAAAGCGGAAGCCTTATTATATTCTCGAATATAATACTATAAACCGCGAACTAATAGAAAATATATTAGTATTATAGAAGGCTTTCGCTTATAATTAAAAAGTAAGTATAGCGGCTTATTAGTATCTTTTAACTTAATAGCTGACTTTAGTAGGTAGATAAAGATAAGTATTATAAGGTCTAATAGGCTATATATTGGTCTATTATGCTAATTATAAAGGACTAGCCCTAGGGCTACTGTAAATAGGCGTTAAATGAATATATTAAATAGACTAAGGAGGAAAGAGAGAGGACCTAAATAGGGGCCTCTTAATAGTCTATTTAATTATATATTAGTATAGGTTAAGGTCTTAGCGTAGTCTTATGACCCTATGCCGCTGACTTATATAACCCTATTTAGGCTAGGCATAGGCGCAGCCCGAGTCCTAGCTATATTATAGCACGGGCGTAGCCCGAGCCTATAATATACCCCCCTCCTCTGCCTCGCAATCAAATTAATTATATTTTAAAACCTGCCCCTCCTCTATATAGGCCTAATTAGGTCGCCTGGGTTATTATTGCGATAACCTTAAGTCTGTTCGTTGGGTCCGGTTTATATAAATAAGGGATATTATAAAGTATTAATTCGGGAAGGTGGTATAGTAGAAACATATAGAAGGCTGGCATTACGTCGCCAGTTAGAAGCTATTCGTAGCAGCTATTAGTATTATAAAAATTTTTTCGCTAGCTATCGGTAGGTAATCCCTTTAGGTAAAAATGCGTCTTCTCTTATACTCTTTTTATTACCCTTTTTCTTTTCTTCCTTTTTCTTTTTATAGCCGAATTAATTATTATTAGTATCCTACTATAAGTATTATCCCCCCTGCCTAAGGTCGTAATAGATACTAATATTAATAGACTAATTACCTGTATATTCCCGAACCTATATATATAGCCCCATATAAGCCTATCCTTCTCCTCTAAGAATTAATATTTAAAAGGCTATACTCTATCTCTACCTATATTTAATATATATATTAGTTTAAGCCTAATGCGACTCTATATTCCCCTAATTAACCGTATTAAGACCCTAAATATATCCGAGCCAAACCCTAATAGCAGCTAAGCTATAAGTAGTATGATAACCCCTATAGATCCTACTATTATAGAAATCTTGCAATTTATAAGCGGTCTGACCGCCTTAAAGGACTGGCCCTAGGGCGGCTGCGAATAGGCGTTAATAATATATATTAAATAGACTAAAGAGGAAGGAAAAGGATCCAAATAGGAACCTTCTATCTAGTCTATTTATATCCCGATTATAATATATATTAGAGTCTTAGTATAGTCCCGTGACTCTGTCTATTGCCCTTCTTAGGCTAGACGCAGGCGCAGCCTAAGTCCTAGCCATATTATAGCATAAGCATAGCCCGAGCCTGTAATATACCCCCCTCCTCCTCCTTAGAGGCAGAAGAATAAACTATCCAATATTATCCCCTATATATATTGCCCCCTAATTAAAACCTCTTATAGCCTTTAAAAATAACCTCAATTAAATATATAGGATAAAAATCGGGCATATAGACCTATCAATATATAACCGATATAAATATAGTAGGAACTAGAGTCGGTATGCTTTAAGCAGACGTAATATATATATATATATTACACTAGCTAAGCTATCTAGGGGGGGGATAAGCCCCCATCTAGCCTAGTGCTAGTACCTCTATGCCTAATCTATATAGGAAACCCGAGTGCCGGGAGGAAAACCTATATACTGTCCGTGGTCGATGGTATCCCTTCGGAATCGAAAGGGGTTCACTATGCGTTGCGAGGAGGTGTCCTGTCGCGCGAGACTAGGTCTGGCGGCAGGGCTGGGAAAGTGTGGATGGTGGGCGCGCCTCGATAGACGCGGTGATTTGCCTTGGTGGTCATTGGTCATTGGTTATTGGGCATTGGTCAGGCTCTGGGGTGGGTGTGAATCGGAACCGACGTGGTTAATGTTGTTGGGTATGGGAGGCGGCGGTGACGTTAGTATCGGGTGGGCGGCGGTGTCGCGGTGAGTCGCGCGTTTTGTTGTTGTTAAGCAGACGTAATAGAATCTTATTAAAGCCGGTCGTAGTATTATTAGCTAGAAAGAACTGTATTATAGCTATTGCAGAGTAGAAAAATTTTATTGCTAGCCGTTAATTAAAAATCCATTTATATTAAGGCTTTTTCCTTTATTTACTTTTCTTTTATACTTCTTTCTCCCTCTCTCTATCCCTATACCTACCGTTACTAAAGCTATTATTCCTAATAGTAAGTCTACGGCATTATTAAAGACTTTATAAAAAAGCTATAGGACTATATCCCCCTAATAGGAATATTAAAACTTTCGCGATTTCGCCTGCACCTAGATAGCGGTATAGAACCGCCTCTAAAATTAATTCTAATATTTCTAATCGCTTTTTCTCGTCTACTTACCCCCCTCGCCTATAGCGTATCGTATCTAAGGAGTAAGTATAATAGGCGCAAACGAAGTAATAGATATCGATAGAGGGAATAAAAGCGGCATTATATATAGCCGCTATAACCCGACTATTATAATCGCGAATAGTATATCGTATTACTAGACTGAGATTAAGCCTACCTAAGGGCGAATACGACCTATAGCTAATATTATTAAAGACTTTATAAAAGAGCTATAGGACTATATCCCCCTAGTAATACTAAGAAAAGTGCAAAAGGCTATAAACTTTATAGTAGAAACCGCTCGGTAGGAGACTAACCTAGGAAATATCTATACCTTTATTAAAACCCTAATGCAGACGATTAAAACTATAGTTAATAAGGCTATATAAAATCTCTTAAAGATTACGCTAGCCCCTATTATATAGGCATCTATTGCTATATAATGATATACTGCCGTTATATTACCCTGATATAGCTTAGCTCCCCTAATAGTATCCCCCTCTATTTACTGTAAAGTCCTTATTAAAGGAAATACTATTAGTAGAATCCTCTAAAACTATATCTTAATTAAAATCGTTAATATAATTAATAGAGCTATCGCTAAAAGAGCGGTAGTTATAGCCTATAGGCTCTATAGTAGTGATATAATTATTATCTTTAAAAAAGAAAAGGCAAGCTATATTATAGATATAGCCTAAATCCGCTTTGCCTTTAGTTAAAAGGTAGAACTTAACTAATACTTATTTAGTATTATTATTAAAAGTTTCCTAACCTATTATATTGCGAATACTATAATAGAAGATATTTAGTTAAACCTTATTAAAGCTAATAGAGAGGGCTTTACTAAGGTCTCCCTTTACCGCCTTAAAGGGATTATAATATAAGTGTCTTTAATTATAAGGGTTAACTCTATTAATTTTATAAATAAACTCTATAAGGCTAGTATTATATACTAGGTAGAGATATTTAAAGCCGAACCTTATAACGATATTATATACCCCCGCTAATACTATAATTACTTTAAATTCGGCTATATTACCGTATATTGCGTAGTAGTAGCCTACTATAGCCGGTACGGTTCTAAATACCACCTAAAGAGTAAATAAGGCTGCTTAGCTATAATATAGAACTAATGTAAATCCTGCCTTAACTATTATAGACCTTACCTAATATAGTCCTACCTCTATAAGGTAGCAAATAAATAATAGGAAAATACTAGAAATTCTTATAGTAATAGACTAAGGCTTTTTGCCTTATATATTGCATTAGCTGCTAATACTATCCCTATAGCGGATTAGGGCTATTACTATATAGCTAGTAAGTCTCCCCTATATAAGCCCTCCCTTTAGAAATAAAATCGCCTAATTAGAAGTATTAATAAGACCCCCTATATTAGAGCCGGAAGTAGTATTACTGCCTTTCTCTAAGCTACTCCCGCTTTAGACTATAGTATAACTATACCTACCTTAGGTATTTAACCTATAGCTACCCCGAATATACTACTGCTATTAATCCCCTTGTGATTATTTATATAATAATAGTCCTTTACTAAAATATATAGAAAAAAACTACCTTTATAAGATTAGTATTTTATTACTAGTACGAGCCTAATATTATAGCGATCTAAAAACCTATTATGCCTAATCGGGCCCTATTAAGCCTTAATCTTAGAAGATATATACTAATAGCATATAATAGGAGAGTAGTAATATAAATCTATAAGTAGTATAGGCCTAGCATATAATTTAGTAAGAAGGGACCTAATTAATATAAGATCTCCCTATTATATATTAATATCTACTCGATTTACTCTTTAGGCTATAAATTAAATTAGATAACCCTTTTTATTATATTTACTAAGCTTCTACCTTGCCCCTATAGTGCCTTTATTAGGGACTTTAATATATACTATTTTCTTTAAGATAGCTTAGATTAGACTTTATTTAAGATTAATATCCTTTTTAAGCTTATAAACTAATAGTAGCTTAGACTAGCTACCCCTCGCAATAAGGTAATAAAGCAGGCACTTAAGAAGAGAAATAGTATTATCGATTATATATAAGTTATATAGGATATTATAGTAGAATATTTTAGAAATACTAACCTTATTAAATCCGATTATATCTTTTAGCTTATATATATCGAAATCGGTAATTATTATATAAAAGCCTTCCCTATAAAGAATAGTTAGAAATCCTTTAATTAATACCTCGCCTAAATTGAAGCTAAAAATTAACTTACTACTTTTTATACTAAAGCCTTACTCTACTCCCCTGCCGAAATAGATATATATACTATATAGCTTACCGGCTAACTCTAGAGTATCGCTAATATTATAGCCTTAAAAAAGGCACCTAAAGCTCTTAATATAGAGCCCTAGTAGAACTCCTATATTAAAATAGCCTAAAATACTATAAAAAAGGCCTACTGAAAATAGGTAATATATTATACCCTAGAGAATCTTAATATTACATAAGAAGTAGGGGCAATTTAATCTTATATAATATAAAAGGAATAATATTAATTATAAAGAGAAGCCCTTAATAAAGCTACCGCCTAAAATGCCGACTTATAGTCTTTAGAGAAATAGGCCTATTTATATAGCGGCCTCTTGCTTAAATTAAAAGAGATCCCTCTATTAGAATAAAGTAGCTTAGGCCCGAAAGCTATAATATATAAGGAAAAAGTATAAGTCCTCGCTAAATAGTTTTTTCCTACCTCTTAAGCTACTTATAATAATATCTCTAACCTAATATTCCCCTAATTTACTACTATTATATTCCCCCCTATTGATTCCTTTTCCTATAAAGAGGTATATACTATATTATATAATATAATAGGCTAGAAAGCATTAGGCCCTAATAGGCTCTTAGTAGGATTCCTTAAAGTATATAGCCCCCTACTTATTACCGCTTTTATATACCTCTTAAATAAGATATACTATATTGGGTATTACTCGGCTTTATACTAAAAGGCTAAAATAATAGTATTATAGAAATTAGAGAAAAAGCTAAAAGAGTACTTTAAGGCAGGAGGCTAAAGGCTAATATCGCTTTTTAACCTAATAAGAAAAATTTTAAAAGCTATAATTATATAGCGGCTTACTATTACTCTTAAAGAGGGTAACCTCTTTTTAGACCTCTAAATAGGCAATAGGGCAAACTAATTAACTAATGCAGCCCTAAGTATATTAGTCGAAATTATATATACAACCTAGCACTATAGTAGGATCGCTTTACTACTTTAATTAGATATCTTAGCTATATTTAATACTATTAATTATACTTGCCTTATCTACCTATTGCTAGAGAAAAGGCTCCCGCTTTAACTAATAGTATAGGTATATAGCTTTACCGACTCGCGCTTAGTATAAATCTACTTTAAGGGGTAACTTATAGATAAACTACTAATTACTATTAGAATCCTTTAAGGGTCCCCTTTTTTTTTATCCTTTTCTTTATTTATATTATACCGCTTTTAAGAAATTATAAGAGGTTATATTAACTATTATATTAGGCTTTACTAATAATACTAATATTATAGCCTATAGGAGAGATATAAGGGAGACTAATATACTACTCGAGAAAGTATAGGCTATCTATAATAATTAGTCTAAGTAAATAGGATTAAATTTCAACCCTAGTAAAAGTAAGCTTATCTATTTTACCTATATGCATAAAGCAGATAAGACCCTAGTATAGCTTAGGACTACTATAATATAGCTAAAATAGTATATTAGGTTTTTAGGGATCGAAATCTATTATAAACTAAAATAGAGGGAATACTATATTAAGATTATAAAGAAATTTAAGCGGTAGCAACTTACGCTTATAATAATAGCGGTTTCTACCTAGGGCTGCTAATATCGAGAAGTATGCCTTATCTATATATAAGTTATCTAAACCTCTATTGCTTTTAGTATAGGGGTATAGTATACCTTTATTGCCTTTAGAGGGGTAGTAAAAGGTATTATAAAATCCCTAGCTATAGAATAGTTAGCCTGCCTTTATATAATTATTAGGGCCTTTAAGGCTATACTATTAAATACCTTTAAAACCGAAATAGTTATATCCCTAATCGATCTTTATCTTAATTATATCTATTAGCGGTTCCTTAAAAAAATAGCTAAAATAGGTATAACTAATAGGATTAACTATATATTAATAGTAGTAGTAGCGATACTTTAATACTAATAAAGGAAAGGCTACTAAAGACCCTTAGTTTATATACTATTCCCCGATTTCGACTTTAGCTAATTTTTAGCTAAAGAGTAACTAATAAAAGACTAATATAATTAATAGTAAAATAATTAAATAGTAGTAAAGGCAAAATGCCCTTAGCATAAGACCCTAATAGCCGAGAAGGTATTAGACTTCTAATCTATAGCGAAAATAACCCGACTATATAAAGGCCTATAAAAGTACGAATTAGTAATATTTACCTAACTCTATATAGAAAAAATTAGCCTTAACTCTTTCTTCTACTTTTAATAAGTACCTTTAGTATTATTACCTTTTTATTGCTATAGGGAAGGCCTAAAAAACCTCTATTATATTATCCTCTCCTACTTAAAGTATTATAAATAAAAGTATATACTCCTCGGATTTAATCCTAGCCTTAACTTATTTCGCGACCGATATAGTATATCTATCGCACTTAATAAATTATACTTTATATAGATAATTACCTACTAAATACTTAATATTAATCGATTTAATTAATTTTAATTTGCCTAATCCCTTTAATATAATATAACTAGAGGAGCTATTAAACTCCCTTATATAGCCCCTATATAATATTTATAGTAATCCTATAATAAGAATGAGGAGCCCTAGGAATAAGTAAATCTTTTAGGCCTTATAGGCTAAAACTAATCAATAGTTATTATTTTAGCATTAGGGGCATCCTCTTTTTCCTCCCCTTTTTTACTCTCCTTATTACTCTCCCTCTTTTTATCCCTATTATCTTTAGTCTACTTTCCCTCTAAAGCCCCCTCCCCCCCCTTTTAGGCTAGGAAAACCTATAATAATATAGTAATATCCTTTTAGGTATAGGCCTATTATTTTAAGGCAAAGACTTTCCTTTCCTTAAAGTTTAATATCTCTTAGGTTACCTTAAGAGTACTAAGGCCCCCTATTATTACTACTATTATTACTACCGCTTATCTATGCCCTTAAGAGGTAGATACCTATTTAGCCTTCTACTAAAGGGCCTTATAATTATCTACCTAAAAGCAAAAATAGTTAGCTAATAACCCGCATTATATATAAATCAAAAATATATTTTTATCGCCCCGGTAATAGTTTTTTATATATTTAGGAGTTCTTATATTAAGATCCGGTTCCTAAGGGTCCTCTTTAAGGGTATATATATTTTGCCTATTAAGGCATAAGGATAGTAGGCCGCCTTAGTCCCTACTTATATTAGCCTTACTAGAGAGTAGGTATAACCTAGCCTATACCTTATTGACTATAGTATTAATACTTAGGGTCCTTTAAGCGTATTAGATATAGCCTATATAGCTATATATATAGTTCTCCGGGCTATTATATAAAGGTTAGAAGCAGTTCTATAGTATACTAGACTTATACTTACCCCTTTATCTAGTATTGCCGACCGTTTAGGCATTTTTGCTTCTACTATTACTATTTTTATTCTTATTATTGTTATTATAGTTATTGCTATTACTATTATTGCTACTGCTACCGATCTACTAATAAGGTTAGTATTAGCCCTATATTGCAATAGAGGGGTTATTATATACCTTAGAATTAGTGCTATAGAAGAAAAAAAGAAAAAGAAGAAAAAGCATAAAGCCAGGGGGCATTACTAACCTATATACTAATATAATGCCTAAGGCTAATTGCTCCTATCTTTAAATTTAGCTTACTTTTGCCTATATATTATAGACTAATGCGCCTGAGATACGCTTAGGCCCCTAAAGGTATACGCCTGGCGAAAATACTGCTAATCTTACCCTTTTAGCCTTACCTTCTTTTTACTTTATATCCGATAATACTCTAACTTAAGCCTAATACTCTTAGAACCTATACTTATATTCTTCCTAAGTAATACCGCTAGATATAATCCTAAGCGGTTGCGTACCCTACTTTCTTACGCACTAGATACCCGCCGCCCCTACTATAGGGCGATATAAAGTAGAAATTAAGATTATAGGAAGGGTTTTCCCCCTGGCTGCCGGGTTTTTCCTTTCCGAATTATCTTTATAGAAGTACTAGATAGGTTATTTAGCTCTAAATAGCCTCTAGCGTAATTTAATAATAATAATAATAGTAAGTCTACGGCATTACTACTATTATAAAAATCGTCCCTACTAATAGAGTTATACTATCGAAAGTCTTTAGATCGTTTATATTGGGTCTATATAGTAAATTATCCGGTACTAATAGGTATTTACGTCCCCCCCTATTTACTATTATATTAGATTTATTGCTATATCGCCTAAAGGACTAATAGATAGGAATACGCCTATTGCCTAAGACCCTCCTATAACCCTATTAAGTTTATTCTAAGCGTCTACTAGAGGCTTTAAAAGTGGGCATAAAGGAGGTTCCTAGCTAAAAATAATATTATAGCCGCTATAGTCTATACCTTCCTTAGGATGGTTATATATTTCCCCCCCTAGCTTTAAGCTTATTATTATTTCCGATAATAACGAGAGTCTGGTAGAACCCTTATTGCCTAATATAGAAGCTTTATTATCGGCTTTATATTCTCCCGCCCCTTTTTATATAAAAGTCCTATTATTGATAGGGGTAATACTAATAAAAGCTTTATGTTTAATAGCTATTATCCCTAAGACCCTATCTAAAGTACTATTAGCTCCCTCCTTATCTATTATTATGCCTTAGATACCTTTACGCACTAGGAAAATACTGCCCTTGCTTATTATTAGATCGTTATTATTATTATTATTAAATTATGCTAGAAGCTATTTAGAGCTAAATAACCTATCTAGTACTTCTATAGAGATGATTCAGAAAGGAAAAACTTAGCAGCCGGGAGGAAAACCCTTCTTATAATCTTAATTTCTACTTTATATCGCCCTACAGCATCGATCCGATATTATCCCCTACATATATTGCCCCCTATACTTTTCGCGATTTCGCCCGCACCTCGGTACCGGCGCGAATATACCCCTAAAACAGTCAAAAAGTTGATAAATTAATCCCTCACCTCGTCTTACCCTATCTGCCGATAGCGCATCGGCACCGGGAGGAAGGCGTGGTCGAGGCGGCGGAAATTATAGACTTAGACGGAGGAAATAGGGGTAGACTTAAGTCGAGCCACTATAACCACTATATTACTATCGCTAACGATAATTATAGACGAATTAGCGGCAATATCGCACAAACTAATATAAGAACCCGAGAAGAAACCAAATTACTTAAATAGTATTACTAAAAGATCGCAGACTATATCCCGGTAGCCACGCTAGGAAATATATGGAATGCTATTACTAGCCTAGTCGATAGCATTAAATGCATTAACCGAACTAATCCCGCTTTAAACCCGAACTCGAACCTTATTACGACTGATAATCTAGAAAAAGTAGTAGAGAGCGCTATAAATAAAGCTTTTGCCTTAAAAACCCCCTCTAGAACGACTTAGGCTAGTATCGCTACTAAAGGCATACTAACAATTATACTACTTAGACCGACTACCTTACCTATACCGCCGAGAATCTATTATGAAATAATAATTAAAGGAGATAGTATTACTAAGAACCTACAATAGAGAACCCCTATCGAGATTATAAAAGCGGTAAATACTACTACTAGAGGTATTAACGCTATTGCTATTCGCCGACTCTATAGCGGAGATATAGTTATCACCTTTGCAGAAGCTATATCCCGTTTTACTATAGAAACCACCTAGATCCCCTTTGCATTTAGTATAAAAGCTATACTAAATATCCGCACCTTTAGTATTATTATTAAAGGATTCCCTATCTGATTCTCTAAGAATATCCCTATTAAAGATATTAAACTAAACCTAGCCTAAGCTAATGGCCCCGGTATTAGTAGGGTTGCTATAAGGAAACCCCACAAAGAAGTAATAAAAGCCCCCCTAATTATTAGAGTAACTAATGTAGAAGTAGTAAACCGACTCTATAAGACTAGAATTATCTACTAAATAGAAATCTTTAAGGCTAAACCATACAATAAAACTATCTACCTAAGATAGTACTACTAATACTTTAAATTCGGATATATTGCGAATTACTATATAGAGACCCCTCGATATGGATAATATAGTATAGAGAGATACCCTAATAGAGATAAAAACTACCCTAGCATTATTAGCAATAAAAGAGAGTATTGCCTTAACTGCTAGGGACCCTATCCGGCTTAGTCTCGACTCTGCCCTATAGCGAATAGGCAATAGGATATCGTAAGACAGGCTTATAGCACTAGACTAATATAGTTTATAACTACTAGTATTTTATTAATGCCTCCCCTTTTTATCCTAGAGGATAAAGGCTGCAGACGCCTCGCTAATAACTCCCTAAGGGAGGACTCCCTAAGAAAATAAATCAGCAGACTATATAAAGAAAGCTCTATTGCCCCTAAGAGGACTAATAATAGTAGTAATATCGCCGCATTTTTTTAACCTAACTTATCTAAGCCTACTGCTACTAATGCATTAAGAGCCCCGACCCCCTAGCCCTAATACTAATAATAGAGGTATTATACTAGAATATATAAAAGAAATTACTGCTAGTATATCTCGCTTTTAACTATAAATCCGAACTGGATATTATCGCCTTTTAGGAATTTATAGCCCTAGATAGACTCCCCCTATACTTTAGCTTTAGTAAATATTAAATAGCCGCTTATAGCGGATATATAGCGATCTATATCTATAAAAGATATATTCCTAGCTCCTAGGCAACAGACTTAAGTCTAGACTGGTGCTATATTATACTCTAAAATACTAATATCTATTCTATTTACTTCTTAATCCTTTCCCTAAATTAGTCTACCCCCCTCTAAGAATTCGCCTAAACTATCCCTTACCTTTATAGTATTTTTACTAGTAACTTTAATATCTACCACCCTATATGGGATTACTCTTATAGAACCTCCCTAGGCTATAATACCCTCTTTAAACTTATATTAAAATAGAAGCTAACCTTTATAATACTATAAGGAGAGATAACTAGATAAGCCCTAGGCAAACATAATAGCACTATCGACTATATATAGAGTATAGGAGATCTTAATATAGAGTTTATAGGGGCGGCAAATATTACTAGATCCGACTATATCCCTTAGGTAATCTAGGTAGAAATAGGACTAAATGAGTTTTATAAACTACTGCCGATATACTAATAGAAGAAATTTAATAAAATCCTTGCTCGAGCTAAAGCCGAAGTTAGGATAATTATTTTATATGCCTTATACCCACCCTAGTCCCCTACGGAGATTAATGCTTTTGCCTAATAGCTTACGACCTAACTATAGGCTATCGCTAATATTATTACGCCTAAGAGAGGAATTAAACCGCTAGGAAGGGCCCTATAGTAGACCTAGGAAGTATAGTCGGCTATAATAGCGGCCTATAAGGCTATAAGGAATTAAAGAAAAGACCGTATTAGCCTTAATTAGTTAATAGCATAAAGAGTAGAGATAAACTAAACTAAGGTTATCTAATAGGAAAGGCGCTAGATATAAAAAAAAGCTATTAATAAGGCTATAATAAAAAACGCAGACCTATAGTCCTTAGAGAAATAGGCCTAAATATATAGTAGACTCCCCTTAGAATTAAAAGAAATCCCTATACTTCTTTAAGGCAAAAGAGCCCAAATATAGGAAGTAAAAATATATTCCTTTAAAGTAAAAGTACTAATAGAAAGATTCTTCTTAATATTAATAGCCACCCTTAATAATATCCTAGACCTGCGATTCTTCTATCTTACTAATACGATATTCGCCCCTAAAGATAAATTCTCTAATATAGATATCTATAATACCCTCCGATATATAGCTAGCTAGAAAGTACTAGGCCCTAATAGTATATTAGTAGGATTCCTTAAAGCCTATAGAGAACCAGTTCTTAGAGCCCTAATAATACTCCTTAATACTATATATAGAACTAATCACTACCTAATATAGTTTTAGGAAGCTAAAGTCGTAGTATTAAGAAAACCTAGCAAAATATCTAAGGAATACTAAAGAGTAGGAGCCTAATGCTTAATATCCCTTTTAAACCTCTTTAGTAAAGTCCTTAAAGCTATAATAGCAAAGAGACTAATAATAATCGCAGAAAAATAGAAATTACTACCAGATATATAAATAAGCAATAGAGCAAATAGGTTAATAGATATAGCGCTATATACCCTAGTAGAAGCAGTTAAAGCTATTTAGTAGTATAAAAGAATAGTATTGCTACTATAACTAGATATCTTTATGGCATTCGATACTATTAACTATATTAGACTTATATACCTCCTCCTCTAAAGTAGCGCCCCCCGATAGATAGTAGCCTAAGTCTAAGGCTTTACTGCATTACGCTTAGCTAAAATCTTCTTCGAAGGCTAACCTACCTAAAGATTCCTAATTATAATAGGAGTGCCCTAAGGCTCCTTAATCTCTCTAATCCTTTTCCTTTTTTATATCGCACCCTTATACCGCAGATTTAAAGTAGTAGATAACTTACTAACCCTAGGATTTATAGATGATATTAATATAATTATATACGGCAAAACAATATAGGATATAGTCGCAACCCTTTTGAAAGTATAGAAGATTTGCGAAAAATAGTCGGTAGAGGCCGGACTGAAATTTAACCTAGCAAAGAGCGAGCTAATATATTTTACTAAATAGTACCGATTGGATACTATAATAATACGACTTAGTAATACGACTATCTAGCCTATATAATACGCCTGATTCCTTAGAGTAGAGATTAATTATAAATTTAGCTAGACCGACTATAAGGCCCGAATAGTAAAAAAGCTAGAAAGGTAGAAGCTTGCCCTTATCGCTTTAGCGGCCTCTATATAAGGATATTAGTTCTACAAAGCCCGACTACTATATATATAGGTCATTAGAACTATAATCGCTTTTAGCGCTAGAATCTAATATACTCCTACTAAGCTAGGAGAAGTAGTAAGAGGTATTATATATAGTCTAGCCGCTAAATAATCGAAATACCTCTATATAATTATAGGAGCCTACCGAGTAATACCTAATGCAATTATAAAAACTAAAGTAATAGTCCCCCCATTCGACCTCTACTTTAATCTAGCCTGATAACGATTCCTTACTAAAACTTAAGAAAATAGTATAGCCGATCTTATCTCTAATATATATACTATTATCTAGACTCGGCTACAATAAAGACCTACCTATAGATAAGGGTAACTAATCGAGAATAGAATATCAAATTATATAGCCCTTAAAGATTCAATTCTACTTTAGGATAATAAACTATCCCCTACTTACTCCCTAGCTTTTAAATAGATAAAGAGATAGCAATCAAAATAATAACTCGCCTAAGTATAACACCCGCTAAAGAACCGCCCTACTACCGAATATACCTCTGACTTCACCTCTACAAAAAAGATACTAGATCTCTATAAAAACCTCTATAAATATAAGTCCTCCTTCTTTACCTAATTTAGAATGGAAAAAATAGGCCTTAATAAGTTCCTATATAAGATGAAGGTCCTATCTATCTACTACCTATATTGCCGATGCAGTCTTAATATAGAAAATATCGAATATATAATCCTAAAGTATAGTAACTATCTTAGAAACCCTCCCCTTTATATCTAAGATTGCCTTATATTAAATAAGTATAGTATTACCTAAGCACTCGAAAATAAAGACTTAGCTAAGTAGATTATTAAATAGGTCCTTAATACCCACCGGCTCGAATAATTCACCTTAGCTATTATACTTACCGCTTATATAGACTTTAGCTCTAATAGTAACCCGATATAATTATACCCTAACCCTAGACTATATATATATATATAGACAATTATAGATAAAGATACGACTGACTATATAGATAGGGGAAGAACATCCTTTTTATATAAGTTATTTATATAGTCGATAGACTCGGACCCCTAATCTTTTTAGTACCTTTAACCCCCCGGACCCCTACTTACTCTATACTACCCTCTCTATTACTATAGCTATCATTAGGGGCTATCCTTACTTTCCCTTTTCCCTTCCCCTTCCCCCTTAGGGAAAAAAAGACTATAGATCTTAAACGCATTTTTCGTTTAACCCTAATAGTTAGACCCGGCGTTTTTTTCGTAAGCGATTTTATTATTTTTAACCCCTCTTTCTTCCTTTTAAAGGGGGAAAAGGTAGGGATATCGGTATAGAGATAAAGAGAGGATAGCAATAGAACTACTAATTTAGCTTATTTAGGCTATACCGATTGAGCAGTAGGCAGGGGAGGCTTTAATAGCAGTATAGCTAGCGCTCTAGAGGTAGATACTACTAGCTAAGACTCCACTTAGGACTTTATAAATTTTAAAAACGCAACCGTTTGCTATAACTTATTAGAAGATAGCATCGCAAGAGTCTTAGACTATATTAGCGAGACCCCCTTACTGCGAGGTAGTTCCTCTATAGTAATAGGCCTAGGAGCAGGCTTATTATCGATATCTAATATAATAATAGAACTAGTAGGGCTTCTATCGCTAGCAGTAGTAGTAGGAGGCTAAGTTCCCTCGACCGACGAGAGAGGCTAGGGCTCGCCGCTATAGGCGTACTCTAAAGCTAAAACCCCTCTCTTAATAAGCCTAAGGAAGTCGGCCAGTAATAAGATTAGGACTATAGGCACCATTATTCGTATTATAACGGCAGAGTCGTTTTGACCTTTTCGAGGCACTAAAGTAACCGGTGCAATAGACTAATATACAGCCTACTAGGCCTTATAGTAATTATCTTTATCTACCTACTAAGGTCAACTATAAAGTTAAGGGATACCGGCAAACTAATATACTTACTTCCTACTTATAAGTGTAGGCCTTCTGCAATATAAGCATACTCTCTATCGGTTCGCGGTTCGTAGCATTACGTATTAAGATATAATAAGGCTTCCGCTTCGAAGCATAAGCGAAATAGGCACCCCCAAGCCCTACCTATTATTAGAAAAAGATAGATAACGATTAAAGAGAACCTCTTACCTTATTAGTTATAATAACGAGCGGCTATATTGGTACCGCGGCATACGTAGGGACGATATAGCCATTTTCGAGCCAGGCTAGGACCTAACTCTAGAACGGTAGGCATATCGAAAAATAAAGGATATATAAAAACTACTATAGCGCAATCGAGGCGGAGAAGTAAAGGAAAATTCTTAGCAATTTTCAATAAGGAATAAAAAGGGAAGAGGAAAGGAATTAAAAAGGTAGGGCAGGTAAAGGAGACTTTATACCGCTATATGCCCGCACTAAATCACTCGACCGTCTACTAGCTGCCCCAACCTATATCAGACGAAGCCAATAATAATAAAACGCGCGATTTACCGCGATACTGCCGCCTACCCGATACTAATATTACCGCCGCCTCCTATACCTAATAATATTGACTACATCGGTTCCGATTTATACCTATCCTAGAGCCTAACTAATGCCTAATAACTAATGACTAATGACCACTAAGGCAAATCACCATGCCTATCGAGGCGCGCCTACTATCTATACTTTCCTAGCCCTGCCGCTAGACCTAGTCTCATGCGATAGGATACCTCTTCGTAATGCATAGTAAACCCCCTTCGATTCTAAAGGGATACTATCGACTATAGATAATATATAGGTTTTCCTCCCGGCACTTGGGTTTCCTATATAGATTAGGCATAGAGGTACTAGCACTAGGCTAGATGGGGGCTTATCCCCCCCCTAGATAGCTTAGCTAGTGTAATATATATATATCGCCCTACAGCAGGGGCGGCAGGTATCTAATATATAAGAGAGTAGGATATATAACCGCTTAAGACTATATCTAGCGGTATTGCTTGGGAAGAATGCGAGTATAAATTCTAGGAGTATTAGGCCTAGGTCGGAGTATTATTAGGTGCGAAGTAAGGGGAAGGTAAGGCTAAAAGGGTAGGATTAGCAGTATTTTTACCGGGTATATACTTTTAGGGGCCTAGGCATATCTCAGGTGTATTAGTCCATAGTATATAGGCAAAAGTAAGCCGAATTTAAAGATAGGAGCGATTAGTCTTAGGCACTATATCAGTATATAGGTTAATAATGCCCCCCGGCTTTATACCTTTTTTTCTTTTTCTTTTTTTCCTCTATAGCACTAATTCTAAAGTATATAATAACCCCTCTATTGCGGTATAGGGCTAATACTAACCCTATTAGCAGATCGGCAGCAATAGCAATAATAGCAACAGCAATAGCTATAATAATAATAATAAAAATAAGAATAGTAATAGTAAAAGCAAAAATACCTAAACGGTCGGTAATACTAAATAAGGGGGTAAGTATAGGTCTAGCGCGCTATAGAACCGCTTCTAACCCTTATATAATAGCCTAGAGAACTATATATATAGCTATACGGGCTATATCTAATACGCTTAAAGGACCCTAAGTATTAATACTGCAGTTAATAAGATATAGACTAGGTTATACTTACTCTTTAGCGAGGCTAATATAGGCAGGGATTAAGGCGGCCTATTATCCTTATGCCCTAGTGGGTAAAATATATATGCCTTTAGAGAAGACCCTTAGGAACTAAGTCTTAATATAAGAACTCTTAAATATATAAAAGACTATTACTAAGGAAGTAGAAGTGCATTTTCGATTTATATACAGTATAGATTACTAGCTAATTATTTTTACCTTTAGATAGATAACTATAAGGCCCTCTAGTAGAGGGCTAAATAAGTATCCGCCTCTTAGGGGTATAAATAGGCAGTAGTAGTAAAAGTAGTAGTAATAGGGGGCCTTAATATTCCTAAGGCAACTTAAGAGATACTAAACCTTAAGGAAAAGAAAGTTTTCGCCTTAAAACGATAGGCCTATACCTAAAAGGATATTACTATATTATTATAGGTTTTTTTAGCCTAAAGGGGGGGGGGGATATTAGAGGGGGAGTAAACTAAAGACGATAGGGATAAAAGGGGGGAGGATAGTAAAAAGAGTAAAAAGGGGGAGGGGAAAAAGGATACCCTTAATATTAAGATAATAACTATTAACTAGTTTTAGCCTATAAGGCCTAAAAGATTTACTTATTCCTAGGGCTCTTTATTCCTACTATAGGATTACTATAAATATTATATAGGAGCTATATAAGGGAGTTTAATAGCTCTTCTAGCTATACTATATTAGAGGGATTAAGCAAGCTAGAATTAGTTAAATTAGTTGATATTAAATATCTAATAGGCGATCGTCTATATAAAGTATAGTTTATTAAGTATAATAGATATATTATATCGGTCGTAAAGTAAATTAAGGCTAAGACTAAGTCTAAAAAGTATATACTTTTATTTATAGTACTTTAGATAGAAGAAAATAATATAATAAAGGTTTTTTAGGCCTTTCCTATAATAATAAAAAGATAATAGTACTAAAGGCACTTATTAGAGGCAGAGGAAGGAATTAAAGCCGATTTTTTCTATATAGAATTAGGTAAGTATTACTAATTTATGCTTTTATAGGCCTTTATATAGTCAGGTTATTTTTACTATAGATTAAAAGTTTAGTATTCTCTCGGCCGCTAGGGTCTTATATTAGGGGCATTTTACTCTTACTATTGCCTAATTATTTTACTATTAGTTATATTAGTTTTTTATTAGTTGCTCTTTAGCTAAAAGCTAGCTAAGGTTAAAATTAAAGAATAGTATATAGGCTAAAGGTCTTTAGTAGCCTTTCCTTTATTGGCATTAGAGTATCGCCGCTACTACTACTAATACGTAATTAATCCTATCGATTATATCTATTTTAGTTATTCTTTTAAAGAACTATTAGTAAATATAATTAAAATAGAAGTCGATTAGGGGTATAGCTATTTTAGTCTTAAGGGTATCTAGTAGTATAGCCTTAAAGGCCTTAGTAATTATATAGAGGCAGACTGACTATTCTATAGCTAAGGATTTTATAATACCTTTTATTACCCCTCTAGGGGCGGTAGGGGTATACTATACCCTTACGCTAAAAGCAATAGAGGTTTAAATAACCTATATATAAATAAGGCATACTTCCCGATATTAGCAGCCTTAAGTAGAGGCCGCTATTGCTATAAGTATAAATCGCTACCGCTTAAGTTTCTTTATGATTTTAATATAATATTTCCTCTATTTTAGTTTATAGTAGATTTTAACCCCTAAGAACCTAATATACTATTTCGGCTATATTATAGCGGTCTCGAGCTATACTAGGGTCTCGTCTGCCTTATATATATAGGTAAAGTAAATAAGCTTAGTTTTACTAGGGTTAAAATTTAATCTTACTTATTTAGACTAATCGTTATAAATAGCCTATACTTTCTTAAGTAGCACTTTAGTTTCCCCTATATCTCTCCTATAGGCTATAATATTAGTATTATTAGCGAAGCCTAGTATAATAATTAATATAACCTCCTATAGTCTCTTATAGAATAGTATAATATAAATAAAGAAGAGGATAAAAGAGAGGGGGGACCCTTAAGGGACCCTAGCGGTAATTAGTAGTTTATCTATAAGTTACCCTTTAAAGTAAATTTACGCTAAGCGTAAATCGGTAAAGCTATATACCTATACTACTAGCTAAGGTAGGAGCTTTTTCTTTAGCAATAGGTAGATAAAGCAAGTATAATTAATAGTATCGAATATAGCTAAAATATCTAATTAAAATAGCAAGGCGATCCTACTATAGTGCTAGATCGTATATATAATTTCGATTAGTATACTTAGAGCTATATTAATTAACCGGTTTGCCCTATTGCCTATTTAAAAGTCTAAAAGGAGGTTATCCTCTTTAAGAGTAGTAATAAGCCGCTATATAATTATAGCTTTTAAAACTTTCCCTATTAGGTTAAGGAGCGATATTAGCCTTTAGCCTCCTACTTTAGAATACTCCTCTAGCTTTTTCCCTAGTTTCTATAGTATTACTACTTTAGCCTCTTAATATAGAGCCGGGTAGTATTTAATATAGTATATTTTATTTAGGAGATATATAAGAGCGGTAATAAATAGGGGGCTATATACTTTAAAGAATCCTATTGGGAGCCTATTAAGGCCTAATGCTTTCTAGCCTACTATATTATATAATACGGTATATACCTTTTTATAGGAAAAGGAATTAGTAGGGGGGAATATAATAGTAGTAAGCTAAAGGAATATTAGGTCGGGGATATTATCGTAAATAGCTTAAGAGGTAGGAAAGAACTACTTCGTAAAGACCTATACTTTTTTCTTATATATTATAGCTTTTAGGCTTAAACCGCTTTATTCTAATAGAAGGATCTCTCTTAATTTAGGCAGAAGGCTATTATATAAATAGGCTTATTTCTCTAAGGATTATAGGTTAGTATTCTAAGCAGTAGCTTTATTAAGGGCTTCTCTCTATAATTAGCACTATTTCTTTTATACTATATAAGACTAAATCGCCCCCGCCTCTTATATAATACTAAGATTCTCTAGGGTATAATATACTACCTATTTTTAGTAGGCCTTTTTTATAGTATCTTAGGCTATCTTAGTATAGGAGTTCTACTAGGGCTCTATATTAGGAGCTTTAGATGCCTTCTTTAGGGCTGCAATATTAACAATACTCTAGAGTTAGCCGGTAAACTATACGGTATATATATCTATCTCAGTAAGGGAGTAAAATAGGGCCTTAGTATAGGAGGTAATAAGTCGGTTTTTAGTTTTAATTTAGGCGAGGTATCGATTAAAGGACTTCTAACTATTCTTTATAGAAGGGGCTTTTATATAATAATTGCCAGTCTTAATGTATATAAGCTAGGAGATATAATTAGATTTAGTAAGGTCGGCATTTTTAAGATATTCTACTATAATATCCTATATAACCTATATATAGTTAATAGTACTATTTCTCTTCCTAAGTGCCTGCCTTATTACCTTACTACAAAAGGTAGCTAGTCTGAGCTATTATTAAGTTATAAGTTTAAAAAGGGTATTAATTCTAAATAAGGTCTGGTCTAGGCTATCCTAAAGAGGATAATATATATTAAAGTCCCTAATAAAAGTACTATAGGGGCAGGGTAGAAATTTAGTAAATATAATAAAAGGGGTTATTTAATTCGGTTTATAGCCTAAAAAGTAAATCGAATAGATATTAATATATAATAAAGAGATCTTATACTAATTAAGTCCCTTCTTACTAGACTATATACCAGGCCTATACCGCTTATAAATATATATTACTACTCTCCTATTATATGCTACTAGTATATATCTTCTAAGGCTAGGGCTTAATAAGGCCTAATTAGGCATAATAAGTTTTTAGATCGCTATAATATTAGGCTCGCACTAATAGTAAAATGCTAATCTTATAAGGGTGGTTTTCTTCTATATATTCTAATAAAGAACTATTATTATATAGATAATTATAAGGGGGTTAATAGCAGTAGTATATTTAGGGTGGCTATAGGTTAGGTACCTAAGGTAGGTATAATTATACTATAGTCTAAGGCAGGAGCGGCTTAGAGAAAGGCAATAATACTACTTCTAGCTTTAATATAAGGGGTCCTATTAACGCTTCTAATTAGGCGACTTTATTTCTAAAGGAAGGGCTTATATAAAAGAGACCCGCTAGCTATATAATAGCAGCCTTAATCCGCAATAGGGATAGTATTAGCAGCTAATATAATATATAAAGCGAAAAGCCTTAGTCTATTACTATAGGAATTTCTAGCGTTTTCTTATTATTTATTCGCTACCTTATAGAGGCGGGACTATACTAGGTAAGGTCTATAATAGTTAAGGTAGGATTTATTATTATTATTAAATTACTCTAGGGGGCTATTCTAAGCTAGAATTGCCTATCTAGTACTCCGGCAAATAATCCGGAAGGGAAAAACCCGAGGTCCGGGGGGAAAACCCTTCCTACTAATATAATTATAACAATTAGGGAGTCGGGCCCCTAGGGGGGCCGACGGGTTTCCGGTATATAGGGAAGGTGGGTGCGCTATCGCTTAAGATCGTACCTAGCGGCAATACTAAGAGGAGTACGAAAGCGATCCAAAGAAAGTAAATCTAGAAAAAGGTAGGTCTAGTATCTATAGGGGAGGGGTAGTCCTAAGTTAGTATACTATAAATCGAAAGTGAAGTAGAGGTTATACGAGCGGGGTAGCGCTAGCTACGCAATACGCGCATTAGCTATACAGCATATATATCGCGTAGGGGCATTAGAGCAAGAGTGAGGGAATTTTCTATTATCGGGGCTATATTGGCGGCAAATCGGCTATAAAGGGGGTGCTTAGTAGAAGGCAAGCAGTATCGGGTCAGGGGTTAAGGTAAGCTAAGTATAAAGAGAAGGCGTAAGGGCCTTTAATCGGGCGAAAATATAAAGGTACGAGTGCCCCCCGACTTTTTAATCCCTTTTCCTTTCTATATAGCTATTATTTTTCTATATATAATCCCCTTAAGCCCTATTCTCTAGCGCTATAGGGATAATACTAACCCGTACAGTAGGGCGGTAATAATAGCAGTAGCATTAGCATTAGCGATAACGGCAGCAATAGCATTAGCAGCAGTAATAGCAGTAGCAGCAATAGCTATAGCAATAGCAATAATAATAATAGCAGTAGTATACCGAAAAAGTCGGTATCTTTAGATAAGGGGGTAGGTACTGCCTGCTCCCGCCGTACTAGTATTATTAACCTGTCTTTATTAGCCTAATAAGCCATAAGGCTGGCCTTATAACCCTTACCTAATATAAGCTAAGGACCCTAAATATTATTACTATTCTTAATAAGGTAGGACCTAATTAATTAAACCCTAATCCGACCGGCATTCGAACGATAGTAATATAGTATAGTGCCATATAAGGCCTAAGGTGGCGTATTTTATATATACTGCAGTAGGGAAGACCTACCGACCCTTTAAATAGACTCCTAAGAACCAGGAGTCTATTTACGCCCTCCTAAGTGCCTAAGAGGTATTAGCCGCAAGGGGGGAGGTATATATAAAGTGCGGGGACTATATAGGATAGGTGCTAATATAAATAGGTTGATAACTACTATACCCTCTAGTTAAGGGCGTAATAGGCATCGACTGCCTATAGTAAGGGGAAGGTAGTAGCGGTGGTAGTAGTAATAGGGGGGAGCATCGCTCCTAGGGTAACCCGGGAGGCACTAGACTTTAAGGAGTATAAAGTAGAAGTATTAGAGGGCATTTAGGCCGCATTAGAGCTATTTATCTCTTAGGGGTAAAAGAGGGCGGCAGAAAGGGAGGGGGAGAGGGGGGAGAGGGAGGGGGGGCTATTATAGGGGCTAGCGGGGGAAAGGGAGGGGGGGGGGGAGGGGGGCTCTAATATTAATATTATAGCTTTAGAGTAGCTAAGAACTAATTATATTTATCTGCCTATTATATCTCCTTTTTCCTGCATTAGGATATCATTATTGGATATTAGGGGTAGTATCGGGCGGTTAGGGTCGGCCTAGTGCCTCTATAGGGGCGGGTCGCTAGAGCGATTAAGCGAGCTAGAACTAATCGAGGCGGTTAAGGCTAAAGATCTAGTATATAAGTTAGCGGGCGAAGCTTAGCTTATTAAGGGCAATAGAGATCCCTTAGCGGTCTTAGAAGAGGCTTAGGCCGGTCCCGCGCAGCTATTAGCGCTATCGTCTATATTTTAGGCAAAAGAGGATTAAGTAATAATAGTTTTTAGGGGCCTCCTTATATTAATAGAAAGGCAAGGGCATAGTAGGGATTTAGCGCTAGTAGAGGAAGGAGTTTAATCTAATCTTTTCTATATAAAGCTAGATAAGTATAGCTGATTTATATTTAAGGAGGCTATTATAGAGCTGAATTATTATAGCTATAGATTAGAAGTCTAGGGCCTTTTCTACTATTATAGGCCTATACTACTATTATTTCGCTCTTATAGCGGTTTAGTATTTAGACTACCTAATAAGCCACTCTTTTGCTAGGCATTCTTTAGCTATTAATTGCTATAGGTCGAGTTCTAAAAATAAGATATATATCTAGGGTCCTTTATAATTGCTTTACCGATAGTATTAAAGTATCGCTACTACTATAGTAGAGGTGCGGTTAATTCGCTTAGCTATCCTAGTCTTTACTATCCTTTCTAAAAATCGCTAGTAGATATAATTTAGATATAAGTCGATAGGTAGTATAGCTGCTTTAGTCTTAAGGATATTTATTAGTATAGCCTTAAAGGCCCTAATAATAGTTCGAAAGTAAAATAATTATTTTATAGTTAGTAATTTTATAATACTTTTCGCTATCCTACTAAAGGCAGTAGGGGTATACTAAACTCCCGCGCTAAAGGCGATAGTAGTGCAAATAACCTATATATAGACTAATCGGGCCTCCCTATATTAATATCCTTATATAGAGGCCGCTATCGCTATAAGGGCGAGTCGCTACTACTTAAGCTTTTTAGCTATTTTTATATAGTATTTATGCTACTAAAGTTTTTAGTGGATCTTAACCCTTAGGAAATAGGCGTGCTACTTTAGCTAAATTATTATAATCCTAAGTTAGACTAGCGTCTCGTCTGCCTTATAGGCGCATATAAAATAGATAAGCTTACTTTTCCCTAGGTTGAAATTAAGCCTAGCTTATTTAGACTACTCTTTATAGATCATCTATACCTTTTCGAATAGAGTTTAGGTCTCCCTTATACTCCTTTTATATACTATAATATTAGTATTATCTATAAACTTTAGGGTGATAATAGAGGCTACTTCTTTAAGCCTTTTATAAAGCAGTGCGATATAGATTAGGAAGAGGATAAGGGAGAGAAGGGACCTTTATAAGACCCTAGCGGTAATAAATAGGTTATTAGTTAATTTGCCCTTAAAGTAAATTCGCATTATATAAGAGTCGGTAAAGCTATAAACCTATACTATAATCTATAGCGGTAATCCCTTTTTTAAGAGTAGATAGGTAAATTAAATATAGTTTACTATATTAAAGGCTATAGATATATTAAGCTAAAGGAGTAAGGCGATCCTACTATAATACTATATTATACGAACTATTTCTACGAGAGTACTAAAGGCTATATTTATAGAACGATTAGCTTTATTTCCTATCTAAAGGTTTAAGAGTAGGTTGCCCTCTTTAAGGGCAATAGTAAGCTAGCGCGCTACTACGGCTTTTAAGACTTTACTAGTTAGGTTAAATAAGGATATTAATCTTTAGCCTCCCGCTTTAAAGTATTCCTTTAGTTTCTTTCCCGGCTTTCTTAATATAACTATATAGGCCTCCTAGAATTAAGCTAGATAATGCCTAGTATAATAGGACTCATTAAAAAGGTAGGTAAGAGCTATAATTAAGGGGGGGCTATATGCCTTAAGGAATCCTATAGGTAGCCTATCCGGTCTAAAGGCCTTTTAGCTGGCTATATAGTAAAGGGCGGTGCAGACCTCTTTATATATAAATCTCTTATATAGTAGGAACTTTACGTTAGTAAGTTAAGGGAAGGTCGGGTCTAATATATCTTCAAATATTATATAGGACTAAAGGAAGAAATATTAAGCGAGGATTTATACTTTTTTGCTATATATAGTTACTAAGGGGTAGCTAGGGCTAGCGTATTTAAGTAGTAGGATCTCCCTAGACTTAAGGAGGAGGCCGCTATATAGTCTAGCCTATTATTCTAAAGACTAAAGGTCTGCATTCTATACTATAGCTTTCCTTAATGCCTCTTTTTAGGAGTATTATCGCTTTTTTTATATAACCCGGGTTTAAGTAGCTCTTATATCTTAGGCGGCCCTATAGTTTTCAGGGGTATGGCGTACTGCCTACTTCTAGTACGCTTTTTTTACGGCAATAGCGGCTGTTTTTATACGGTTATTCTACTATAGTTCTATAGTAGGGGCTCTAGGGGTTTTCTTCGGAGCCGTAATATCCATAATTTCTTAAAGTTAGTAAGTAAGCTATTTAGTATATATATCTATTTCTTCGGGAGAGCTAAATGGGGCTATAGTAGTAGTAGGCATAAAGCGGTTTTTTGCTTCTACTTAAGCGAGGTATCGGTTAAGGGATTTCTAGCTATTTTTCGGGTAGGCTTTAGCGGCTTATAGGTTGCCGATATCGATATAGATAAGCTATAGGATATAGTCGGACCTAATAAGGTCTATATTACTAAGGTACTTAATAGTAAGGTCTTATATAACCTAGGTATAGTCTATAGTGCTATTTCTTTTACTTAGCGTTTACTATATAATTTCGCCGTAAGGGGTTACTAGGCCGAGTTTCTACCGCATTATAAGGTCGAAAAGGGTATTAATATTAGGTAAGGTTCTATTTAGGCTATCCTATAATAGATAGTATATATTAAAGTCCTCGATAAATATACTTTAGGGTCGGGGTAAGAGCCTTATAAGGTCTATAAGGAGGATAGTCTAATTATATTTATAGCTTAAGGAGTAGATAGAATAAATATTAGTTTTAAGGAGGCAGACCTTATACTAATTAGGTCCTTTCTTGGTGGTCTATATGCTAAGACTATACCGCTTATAGATATATATCGCCGCTCGTCTACTATAGGCTGCTAATATATATTTACTAAAGCTTAGGCTCGGTAGGGCGCAGCTAAGCGCAATAGGTTCTTAGATCGCTATAATATTAGGTTCGCTTTAGTGGTAGAGCACTATTCGTATAAAGGAGGTTTTCTTCTATATATTCTAGTAGAGGATTAATATTATATAGATAGGTGCATAGGGGTCGGTAGTAGCGGTATATTAGTAGTTATAGTAGAGGTAGAGGTCGGGGCTAAAGTAGGTATAGGTTCTAAGGCCGATAGGGTCCTAGTCTATCCTAGCATTAGGACCGGTTATAAGAATATAGTAAGGATATAATTTAGTCTGGCGTTAAATATTCCTCTAGAGATAGAGCCCCCTTAGCTAGGGCGGCGGCTATATTTATATAGGGAGGATCCTCTTAAGATAATGCGCTTAATCGGTTCCCTTAGGGGCGAGGCATTAGCTACTTTATATCGGTTCTATTCTGCGATAGGAGTGGCATTTATAGATATTATAAAAAGCGCTATAAAGAGCCTAAGTCGGCTAATATAAGAATTCCTAGCTGATTTTTATTGCTCGTTTAAGGTTCTATAGAGGCGGGATTATACCAGGTGCGGGCCTTTATAATTAAGGTATAACTCCTTTTATAAAAAAACTTTCGCGATTTCGCCCGCACCTAGGTAGCGGCACGGAACCGCCTCTAAAATCAATTCTAACATTTCCAATCGCTTTTTCTCGTCCGTTTACCCCCCTCACCTATGGCGCATCGCGTCCAGGGAGTGGGCGCGGCGGGCGCGGATGAAGTGATGGATGTCGACAGAGGGAATAGGGGCGGCATGGCACACAGCCGCCACAACCCTAACACCACGATCGCGAACAGCACGCAGTGCAACCAGACCGAGACCGAACCTGCCCAGGGGCGGAAGCGACCAGTAGCCGATGTTATCACAGATTTCATAAAAGAGCTTCAGGACCATATTCCCCCAGCGGTACTAGGAAGAGTGCGAGAGGCCATAAACTTTGTGGCAGAGACTGCCCGGCAAGAGGCCGACCCGGGCAATATCTGCACCCCCATCGGAACCCTCACACAGACGATCGAGACCGCAGTTAACAAGGCTATACAGAATCTCCCAAAACCTGCTGCAGCCCCTGCCACGTGGGCATCTATCGCCGCACGAGGGCTCGCAGCCGCCGTACCACCCCAACGCAGCCCAGCTCCCCTTACGGTACCCCCCCGTATCCACCGCGAAGTCCTTATTAAAGGAAACACTATAAGCGAAATCCTCCAAAACCGCACCCCAATCGAAATCGTTGACGCAGTCAATAGGGCTACCGCCGAGGGAGCAGCGGTCGCGGCCCGCAGGCTCCACAGTGGCGATACGATCGTCACCTTCAAAGAAGAAAAAGCGAAGTATGCCACGGATACGACCTAGGTACGCCCCGCCTTCGGCCAGGAGGCGGAACCCAATCGACGCTCATTCAGTATCATCGTTAAAAGCTTCCCGATCTACCATACCGCGAACGCCGCAATAGAAGACATCCGGTCGAATCTCACCAAAGCCAATAGAGAGGGCTTCACCAGGGTCTCCCCTCGCCGCCCCAGGGGGACCGCAACGCGGGCGCCCCTAATCATAGGGGTAGACTCCATCGACCTTGCAAACAAGCTTTGCAAAGCCGGCATTGTGTACCAAGCAGAGATATTTGAAGCCGAACCGTATAACGATGCCATACACCCTCGCCAGTGCTACAATTGCTTTAAATTCGGTCATATCGCTGCGTACTGCGCAGCGGCAGCCCGCTGCGGCCGGTGCGGATCCGAACGCCACCCGGATGGCGATCAAAGCTGCCCAGCTACCACACAGAACCAACGCGAATCCTGCCTCAACTGCCACGGATCCCACCCGGCGTGGTCCCGCCTTTGCAAAGTGGCGAATGAACAATGGGAAAAAGCTAGAAATTCCTATAGCGATAGACCGAGGCTCTTCGCCTCGCATATGGCATCAGACGCCAATGCTATCCCAATCGCGGATCGGGGCCGCCGCCGCGCAGCCAGCGGATCTCCCCCGCGCGAGCCCTCCCCCCGGAAACGAGGCCGACCAATAGGAAGCGTTAATAGGACCCCCCGCATCAGGGCCGACAGCAGCATCACCGCTTTCCTCCGAGCCGCCCCCGCGCAAGACCATAGCGCGACCGCGCCTGCCCCGGACGCCCAACCCACAGCCACCTCTAATATGCCGCCGCCACCAACCCCCTCGCGACCATCTGCATAATAACAGTCCTCTACTGGAATACACAGAAGAAAACCACCCTCGTAAGACTGGCACTCTGTTACCAGCGCGAGCCCGACGTTATAGCGATCCAAGAACCCGCCGCGCCCGGTCAGACCCCGCCAAGCCCCAGCCTCGGAAGATACACATTAGCAGCACACAGCGGGAGAACAGCGATATATATCCATAAGCGGCACGGGCCCGGCACGTGGTCCAGTGAAAAAGGGACCGACTGGTGTAAGATTTCCCTACTAAGCACCGATATCTATTCTGTCTACTCCCCGGGCCACGAGCCAAACTAGACAACCCCCCTTACCGCGCTCGCTGAGCTCCCACCCCGCCCCCGCAGTGCCTTTGTTGGAGACTTCAATATGCACCACCCTCTCTAGGATAGCCTAGACAGGACCTCGCCTGGCATCGACACTCTCTTTGAACTCACGACACAGTGGCGGCTCGGGCTAGTCACTCCTCGCGGCGAGGTAACGAGGAGGGCCCCAGGGAAGAGAAGTAGCACTATCGACCATGCATAGGTCACACCGGATATCACAGTCGAATATCTTAGAAACGCCGACCTCACTGGGTCCGACCATATCCCCCAGCTTATACGCATCGAGACCGATAACCATTGCGTAAAAGCCCCCCCCTTGAAGAACAGCTGGAAGTCCCTCGACCGATACCTCGCCCAAGCCGAAGCAAAAAACCGACTTACCACCTGCTACGCTAGGGCCCCGCTCCGCTCCCCCGCTGAGATAGATATATACGCCGAATGGCTTACTGGCCAACTCCAGAGTATCGCCGACATCACGGCACCAAAGAGGGCACCCAAAGCTCCCGGTGCGGAGCCCTGGTAGAACCCCCGCGCTAAAATGGCCCAAACAGCAGCAAAAAAGGCCTACCGAAAATGGGCAGCACGCCGTACCCCGGAGAACCTCAGCGCCGCCCAAGAAGCGGGAGCGACCCAGTCCCGTATTATCCAGGAGGAACGGCGCCGGTCATGGCGAGAGGCCCTTAATAAAGCAACCGCCCAGAATGCCGACCTATAGTCCCTGGAGAAATGGGCTCGCCTGCGCAGCGGCCTCCCGCCCGAATCAAGAGAGATCCCCCCGCTAGAACGAAGCGGCCCAGGCCCAAAGGCAACAACGCACGAAGATAAAGCACGAGTACTCGCCCAACGGTTCTTCCCTACCTCCCAGGCTACTTATGACGATATCCCCGACCCGACGTTCCCCCAGCTTGCTACCGCCGCATTCCCCTCCACAGACTCCTTTACATACGAAGAGGTACGCACCGCATTACGCAATATAGCAGGCTGGAAAACACCAGGCCCCGACGGGCTCCCGGCAGGATTCCTTAAAGCATGTGGCCCTCCACTCGTTCAAACCCTGATACACCTCCTCAACGAAATATGCCGCATCGGGTACTACCCGGCCCAGTTCCGGGAGGCCAGAGTAGTGGTACTACGGAAGCCTGGGAAAAGGCCTGAGGAATACTTAAAGGCAGGAGGATGGAGACCAATATCGTTACTCAACCTGGTAGGGAAGGTTATGGAAGCCGCGGTCGCAAGGCGGCTCACCGCCGCCCTCGAGGAGGGCAACCTCCTTCCGGATCTTCAAATGGGTAACAGGGCAAACCGGTCAACCGATGCAGCACTGAGCACGCTAGTGGAGATTATTCGCACGACCTGGCACCACGGCGGGATCGCCTCGCTCCTTCAACTAGACATATCAGCAGCATTCGACACAGTCAACTACACCCGCCTTATCCACCTACTCCTCGATAAAGGGCTCCCGCCATAGCTCGCAGCGTGGGTACGCGGCTTTACCGATTCGCGAACGGCACAGATCCACTTCGAGGGACAGCTTACAGAGAAATTGCCGATTACCGCCGGGGTACCACAAGGGTCCCCCCTCTCCCCTATCCTCTTCCTCGTCTATATCACGCCGCTCTACGAGAGGCTGCAAGAGGTAGCCTCAACTATCACACTAGGCTTCGCCGACGATACAAATATTATAGCCTACGGGAGAGACACAGGGGAGACGAGGGCGCTACTCGAGAAAGCGTGGCTTATCTGCGACAGCTGGTCTAAGCAAGCCGGACTCAACTTCAACCCCGGCAAAAGCGAGCTTATCCATTTCACCCGCGCACACAAGGCGGACGAGACCGTGGTACGGCTCGGGACCGCAACGATCCAGCCGAAGCAGCATGCCAGGTTCCTAGGAGTCGAAATCCACCGCAAGCTAAAATGGAGGGAACACCGCATTAAGATCGCAAAGAAACTCGAGCGGCAGCGACTCGCGCTCACGGTAATAGCGGCCTCAACCTAGGGCTGCCAATACCGGGAAGCACGCCTGGTCTACACGCAGGTTATCCGGACCTCTATCGCCTTCGGCGCGGGGGTATGGCATACCCCCACCGCCCCCGGAGGGGTGGCGAAAGGCATCGCAAAATCCCTAGCCACGGAACAGTCAGCCTGCCTCCGCACAGTTACCGGGGCCTTCAAGGCCACACCGCTAGACACCCTCGAGACCGAGGCGGCCACGCCCCCGATTGACCTCTACCTCAACTATATCCACCAGCGATTCCTTAAAAGAATGGATAAGACGGGCATGACCGACAAGATTAACCGCGCATCAGCAGCGGTAGCGGCAATGCTCCAACGCCAACGAAGGAAGGGTTACCAAGGACCCCCAGCCTATATACCGTTCCCCGATCCCGACCCCAGCCAGCTCCCGGCCGAAGAGCGACTAGCAAAAGATTGGCACGACCGATGGCAGAGCAACCGGGCAGCAGCAAGGGCGAGACGCCCCCGGCATGGGACCCCAGCGGCCGAGAGGGCACCAGACTTCCAATCCATAGCGAAAATGACCCGACTGCACGAAGGTCTACAGAAGCATGAATCGGCGATACTTACCCAACTTCGCACGGAAAAAATCGGCCTCAACTCCTTCCTCTGCCTCCAACGAGTTCCCTCAGTGCCATCACCTCTCTGCCGCTGCAGGGAAGGCCCGGAAGACCTCTACCATATTATCCTCTCCTATCCGAAGTACCGCAGACAAAGGCACACACTCCTCGGGTCCGGTCCCGGCCCTAGCTTGCTTCGCGACCGATACGGTATATCTATTGCACTCGACAAACCACGCCTCGCACAAACGATCGCTCGCTAGATACTCAGCATCGACCGACTCGACCAATTCCGGCTCGCCCAATCCCTCCAACATAGCATAGCCAGAGGCGCCACCGAACACCCCCGCGCAGCCCCCGCACAACATTCACGGCAATCCCGAAGCGCGAACGAGGAGCCCCAGGAACAAGCAAGTCTCTTAGGCCCCGCGGGCCAAAACTAGTCGACGATTATCATTTCAGCATCGGGGGCATCCTCCTTCCCCTCCCCCCCCTCACTCCCCCCGCTGCCCTCCCCCCCCTCGTCCCCATCGTCCCCGTCCTGCCCCCCCTCCGAAGCCCCCTCCCCCCCCTCCCGGGCCAGGAAAACCCGCAACGACACGGCGATATCCTCTTGGGCGCGGGCCTATCGTTCCAAGGCGAGGACCTTCCTCTCTTCGAGGTCCAGCATCTCCCGGGTTGCCCCAGGAGCGCTAAGGCCCCCTACCGCCGCCGCCGCCGCCACTGCCGCCGCCCGACCACGCCCCCGAGAGGCGGACGCCTGTTTGGCCCTCTGCTAGAGGGCCTTGTAGTCGTCCACCTAAAAGGCAAAGATAGTCAGCCGGTGACCCGCGCCGCACACGAATCGAAAACGCACCTCTATCCCCCCGGCAATGGTCTCCTGCGCGTCCAGGAGTTCTTGCACCGGGACCCGGTTCCCAGGGGTCCTTTCCAGGGGCACGCACGTCTTGCCCGCCAGGGCGCAGGGATAGCAGGCCGCACCGGTCCCTGCCTATGTCAGCCTCGCTAGAGAGCGGGTACGACCCGGTCTATACCTTGTTGGCTGCGGCATCTATGCTCGGGATCTTCCGAGCGCGTCAGACATGGCCCGCAAGGCCATGCGCGCAGTTCGCCGGGCTACCACACAAGGGTCAGCTGCGGTTCCGCCGCGCGCAAGATCCGCACTCACCCCCTTGTCTAGTGTCGCCGACCGCTTAGGCATCGTTGTTTTTGCTGTTGTTGTTCTTGCTGTTATTATTATTGCTGCTGCTGTTGTCGCTGCTGCTGCTGCCGTTCTGCTAACAGGGTCAGCACCGGCCCCGCACCGCGATAGAGGGGTCATCACATACTTTGAAATTGGCGCCACGGAGGAAAAGAAGAAAGGAAGAAAAGGCACCAAGTCGGGGGGCATCGCTGACCTATATACTAACGCAGTGCCTAAGGCTGCCCGCTTCAACCTTCAGAGTCGGCTCACTTTCTCTTCCGACCAAAAATTGACGCATACCGAGAAGCGCCCGAGCCACCACAGACACGCGCCCGACGAGAACACGCCCGTCGCGAGCGCGCCGCTGGCCCTACCCCCCCGGCCTCACCCTCCCCTCACCTCTCACCCGACAAGACCACCGACCCGGACCCGATACTCCGGGACTTCTCACTCGCACTCTTCCCATGCAATACCGCCAGATATGGTCCTGAGCGGTTGCGCACCCTACTCTCTCACGCACCGGATACCCGCCGCCCCCGCTGCGGGGCGACAAAAAGTAGAAATCAAGAACGCAGGAAGGGTTTTCCCCCTGGCTACCGGGTTTTTCCCTTCCGAATTATCTTTATAGAAGTACTAGATAGGTTATTTAGCTCTAAATAGCCTCTAGCGTATTTTAATAATAATAATAATAACTCCTTTTATCCGTAGGAGACTATTAGGCAGGCCTACTCCTCTTCCGGGTGCCTTTCTACGCCATATCGGCCGCACTATAGGGCCGCTATATAGTAGGCCGCAATATATCCAAACTTAAAGTAGTTATAGTACTATTTAGGGTATAAGGCATTATTATAAGGTTCAGCTTCGAATATCTCTACCTAGTAAATAATACCAGACTTATAGAGCTTATTAGTAAAGTTAATAGAGTTTACGCCTATAATTAGAGGCGTATGTATAGCGGTCTTATATAGGTAGCGGGGGGAGGCTTTAATAAAGCCTTCTCCATTCGCTTTAGTAAGGTTTTAATAGATTTCTTTAATTGCGATATTCGCTATATAGCTAGTAGGGAAATTTTTAATAATAAGACTGAATAAGCATCGGTTTAGTTCTACTTCTTACCTAAAGGTAGGTCGGACCTAAGTTATATTAGCGATAAGACTTTTTACTGCTTTTTCTATAAAGGTGACGATAGTATTGCCATTATATAGCCTGCATACTGCGACTATAGCATTCCTAGTAGTAGCTCTATTAATAGTATCTATAATTTCGATCGGTGTTTAGTTATATAAGACCTTACTAATACTATTGCCTTTAATTAAAATTTCCTTATAGATATATGGCAGGACCGGAAGGGGAGCGATAGTATATTAGGGTAGTATAGTAGTAGCAGTATATCCTTATGCCGCGATATTTGCCTAGGTGGTAGCCGGCGCCTATTTTAGGATATCCTAAAGGGCCGATTTAACGGCTTTTTCGATAGTCTTTAAAATTATATCGATAAGGGTACTAATAGGGTCTAGGGTGGCCTTACTATAGGCTGCATCGGCTATAGTTTCTATAATTTCTTGTACTCGTCCTAGTATTATTAGGGGGATATAATCCTAGAGCTCTTTTATCGATTTTTTAATTATAATAATAGTAAATCGCTTCCGCTCTTAGGCAGGCTTAGTTTCGGTCTGGTTATACTATATGCTATTCGCGATCGTGGTGGTAGGGTTATAGCGGCTATATATAATGCCGCCTTTATTCCTTCTATCGATATCTATCACTTCGTTCGCGCCTGCTGCGCCTATTCCCTAGACGTAATACGCTATAGGCGAGGGGGGTAAATAGACGAGAGGAAGCGGTTAGGATTATTAGAATTGATTTTAGAGACGGTTCCGTGCCGCTACCTAGGTGCGGGCGAAATCGCAGGTGAAAATGCCGGATTTTAAAGTAGGATTTATATTAGTTCTATATTATAGCTAAGCAGCCTTATTTACCCTCTAGGTGGCATTTAGAACTATACCGGCTATAGTAGGCTATTACTATATAATATGCAGCAATATAGCCGAATTTACAGCAATTATAGTATTAGTAAGGATATATAGTATCATTATAGAGTTCGGCTTTAAATATCTCTACTTAGTATATAATACTAGCCTTATAGAGCTTATTCGTAAGGTCGATAGAGTCGACCCTTATAATTAAGGGCATTTATATTGTAGTCCCCCTAAGGCGGCAAAAAGAGACTTTAGTAAAGCCCTCTCTATTAGCTTTAATAAGATTTAATTAAATATCTTCTATTGTAGTATTTATAGTATAGTAAATTAGGAAACTTTTAATAATAATACTAAATAAGCATTAATTAAGTTCTGCCTTTTAGCTAAAGGCGGGGCAGACCTAGGCTATATCTATAATATAGCTTGCCTTTTCTTCTTTAAAGGTAATAATCGTATTATTATTATAAAGCCTATAGGCTATAATTACTACTCCCTTAGTAGTAGCTCTATTAATTATATCGACGATTTTAATTAAGGTATAATTTTAGAGGATTCTACTAATAGTATTTCCTTTAATAAGGACTATACGGTAAATATAGGGGGATACTATTAGGGGAGCTAGGCTATATTAGGATAGTATAATAGCGGCATATCTTTATATAGCGATAGATGCCTATATAATAGGGGTTAGCGCGGTCTTTAGGAGATTCTATATAGCCTTATTAACTATAGTTTTAATTATCTGCATTAAGGTTCTATTAGGGGTATAGATATTTCTTAGGTCGGTCTCCTGCCAGGCGGTTTTTATTATAAAGTTTATAGCCTCTCGTATTCTTTCTAGTACTACTAGGGGGATATAGTCTTATAGCTCTTTTATAAAGTCTTTAATAATATCGGCTATAGGTTATATTTACTTTTAGGTAGGCTCGGTCTCGGTCTAGTAATATTACATACTATTTGCAATTATAATAGTTAGGTTATAGCGGCTATATGCAATGCCGCCCCTATTCCCTCTATCGATATCTATTATTTTATTTGCGCCTATTGCGCCTACTCCCTAGATGCAATATACTATAGGCAAAGGGGGTAAGCAGACGAGAAAAAGCGATTAGAAATATTAGAATTGATTTTAGAGGCAGTTCCGTACTACTACCTAGGTGCGGGCGAAATCGCGAAAGTTTTTTTTTTTTTTTTATTAGATCGTTATATTAATAGTTATAAAAGAAGTATATTATAGGAGAGTTTTTTATTTAGGGGGATTCTAAGGGATTAAATACTAATAATATCGAGGAGGTAGAGTATACCTATATCGCCTGCATATAGTATACTATAGATACTAGAAAATATATTATCTATACATAGTCTAGTTGCTCTTAGGCTTATATTTAATACTATTAAAAATATAAGATGTATATCTAGTATAAGTATATAATATCGATAAATCCCTAACTATAATGGGTAATAAAGTATATTGTCTATATAGTATAGAAGAAATAAAGTATTAAAGAGGCCGCCTATCTAAAAGTAAAAGATATCTTAGGCCAAAAGGCCTATCTTTACCCTAAGTTTAATATACTATATCATTAATAGGATAAACTATAGGCTATAGCGTAAGAGTATACTATAATGGCCTTTTCTGTATATACTTTAGCTATTAATATCGGCAGGTCGACTCCTATTATACCTATAACGATTATTATTCCTTCTACTTTAACTATTAGGTCTCGATAGACTAATAGCAACTCTATAACGCCTATTATATAACTACTCGTAGAGTAACGATAAGATATATAGATTATAGTAGAAGCGATAATTAGCTTTATATATTAGGTTACCCCTATTATACCTATACCCTATATACCGCCTACTTCCCTTTAGTTAGTATCCTCCCTATATATTAGTATAGCTTTACTTTAGGCCTTTATACTAATAATCGTATTATTAACTAAGGCCGGTTCTATTACTATTAGCCTAGTATTATAAGTATATCCCCCTAGACCTATCACGCCCTATTATAAATACCTAAGCTATACTATACTAAGTTAATATCTATTAATTATACTGCTAATGCCGCTACTACCTTTTTTGCCCTATTATTTTATAGTCCCCCCCCTTCCCCTATATACCCCCCTATTAAATCCTATAGTAGGGTAAAGGAATGCTAATAAGGGTAAAAGTAGTAAAAATAATAGAAATTAAAAATATAAGAATAGGGCTAGAATTATTAAGAAATAAAAGATAAATGCTAAAACTTATTAGATTGCTTTACTAAAAAAGAAAAGGATTAGTTTTTTTTTTATTTTTATATATTATTAGACGATATTAAGGTTATAAGTCCAAAATCTAATCTTAAGGCTGTATAGGTCTATTATTATTATTATTAAATTACGCTAGAGGCTATTTAGTGCTAAATAACCTATCTAGTACTTTTATAGAGATGATTTGGAAAGGAAAAACCCGGCAGCCGGGAGGAAAACCCTTCCTTGTAATCTTAATTTCTACTTTATATCGCCCTATAGTGGGGGCGGCGGGTATCCGGTATACAAGAGAGTAGGGTGCGCAACCGCTTAGGACTAATCTAGCGGTATTACTTAAAAAGAGTGCGAATATAAGTTCTAGGAGTATCGGGCCTAGGTTAGAGCATTATTGGGTGCGAAGTAAGGGGAAGGTAAGGCTAGGGGGGTGGGATTAATAGTGTTTTCGCTAGGCGCGTACTTTTAGGGGCCTAGGCATATCTTAGGCATATTGGTCTATAGTATGTGGGTAAAAATAAGCTAAATTTAAAGATAAAAGCGATTGGCCTTAGGTATTATATTAGTATATAGGTTAGTAATGCCCCTTAGCTTTATGCCTTTTCTTCTTTTTCTTCTTTTCCTTTATAGCACTAATTCTAAAGTATATAATAACCCTTCTATCGCGGTATAGGGCCGATACTAACTCTATTAGTAGATCGGCAGCAGCAGTAATAATAGTAATAGTAATAGCTATAATAATAATAATAAGAATAAGAATAGCAATAGTAGAAGCAAAAATGCCTAAACGGTTGGCGATACTAAATAAAGGGGTAAGTATAGGTCTAGCGTGCTATAGAACCACTTCTAACCCTTATATAGTAGCCCGGAGAATTACGCGTATAGCTATATAGGCTATATTTAATATACTCGGAGGACCCTAAGTATTAATACCGCAGTTAATAAGGTATAAGCCGGGTTATACCCACTCTCTAGTAAGGCTAATATAGGTAGGGACTAAAGCGGCCTGCTATTCTTACGCCTTAGCGGGCAAGATATATATACCCCTAGAGAGGACCCCTAGGAACCGGGTCCTAATATAAGAACTCTTAGATATATAAGAGGCTATTATTAGGGGGGTAGAAGTGTATTTTCGATTTATATATAGCGCAGGTTACTAGCTGACTATTTTTGCCTTTAGGTAGACGACTATAAGGCCCTCTAATAAAAGGCTAAATAGGCATCTACCTCTCGGGGGTATAAACGGGCAGTAGTAGTAGTAGCAGCGGCGGTAGGGGGCCTTAATGCTCCTGGGGTAACTTAGGAGATATTAGACCTTAAGGAGCGAAAGGTAGAGGCTTTAGAGCGGCAGGCTTAGGCATAAGAAAATATCGCTATTTCCCTAAGGGTGCTTTTAGCCTAAAGGGAGGGGGGGGAGGCTTTAGAGGGGGGGTAGGATAAGGATAATAGGGATAATAGGGATAGCAGGGGCGATAGGGATAAAAAGGGGGAGGACAATAGGGGGAGTAAGGGGGGGGAGGGGAAGGAGGATGCCCTTAATGCTAAGATAATAACTATTGACTAGTTCTAGCCTATAGGGCCTAAGAGATTTACTTATTCCTAAGGCTCTTCGTTCCCGCTATAGGATTACCGTAAATATTATGCGGGGGCTATATAGGTATGCTCTATACTACCTCTAGCTATATTATACTAAAGGGATTATATAAGTCGGAATTAATTGAGTCTATCGATACTAAATATTTAGTAGGCGATCATATATATAGTATGCGGTTTATTAAGTGCGATAGATATGCTATATCGGTCGTAAAGTAGGCTAGGGCTAGGGCTAGGCCTAAGGAGTTAGTGCTAATATCTATAATACTTTAGGCAGGAGAGGATAATATAGTAGAGGTCTTTTAGGCTTTCCCTATAGCGGTAGAGGGGTGATGGTACTAAAGGGACTTATTAGAGGTAGAAAAAGGAGTTAAGGCTGATTTTTTCTATGCGGAGTTAGGTAAGTACTGCTAATTTATATTTCTATAGGCCTTTATATAATTAGGTTATTTTAACTATTAATTAGAAGTTTAGTGCTTTTTTAGCCGCTAGGGTCCTCTACTGGAGGCATCTTGCCTTTACTGCTGCCCTACTACTTTACTATTAGTTATACTAATTTTTTGCTAATCTTTCTATTGCTAGTAGTTAGTAGGGGTTAGGGTTAGGGAATAGGGTATAGGCTAAGGGTCTTTAGTAGTTATATCTTTATTAGCGTTAGAATATCGCCGCTACCGCTATAGATATATAGTTAATCCTATCGGTTATACCTATTTTAGCTATTCTTTTAAGGAACCTTTATCGGATATAATTAAAGTAGAGGTCGATTAGTAGTATAGCCGCCTCGGTCTTAAGGGTATCTAGTGGTATAGCTTTAAAGGCTTTAGTAATTATATAAAAGCATGCTAATTACTTTATAGCTAGGGATTTTGTAATACTATTTGCTACCCCTCCGGGGGCAGTAGGGGTATACTATACCCCCGCGCTAAAGGCGATAAAGGTCCGAATAACCTACGTATAGACTAGGCGTATTTCCCAATATTAGTATCCCTATATAGAGGTCGCTATCGCTATAAGTGCGAGTCGCTACCGATTAAGCCTTTTAGCTATTTTAATATAGTATTCCCTCTATTTTAGCTTATAGTGTATCTTAACTCCTAAGAATCTGGCATACTGTTTCGGCTGTATTATAGCGGTCCTAAGCTGTATTAGGGTTTTATCTGCTTTATATATATAGGTAAAGTAAATAAGCTCGCTCTTACTAGGGTTAAAATTAAGTCCTACTTGCTTAGACCAACTATTGCAAATAGCCTATACTTTCTTAAGTAGCACTCTAATCTCCCCTATATCTCTCCTATATACTATATGTTAAAATCCTATAGTAGCCTACTAGGCTGCTGGCCTTATGCCCTACTGGCCTACTAACCTTCTGGCCCTTATACCGCCTCTTGGACTTATGATAGTATTTCCTTAGGCCTTTGCCTTTTACCTTAAGGATTTTCAGTGGATTATTTACTGTATATCAAGTAAGGTAGGCCTTGTTGAAAAGGTGTGGCATTGCTAAATTAGCGTGGTTGCCTACTAGCGTGGTGGCGGCCTACTAGCGTGGTGTGGCATTGCTAAATTAGCGTGGTGGCCTACTAGCGTGGTGGCTAGTCCACTAGTGTGGTGGTTAGTCACTAGCGTGGTGGCTAGTTACTAGTGCGGTGACTAATTACTAGTGCGGTGGTTAGAGTGGTTGGAAAGGTCGGATATAGCGGGGTTGCTGACGTATCATAGCGAGCATTACGGGGAGCCCTCTTACTGGCTTCCCTGGATGCCTGGGCCCACCCCTCCTTCGTGTATATATAGGATAGCTTTCCCCCTTCTTTCTAGATAGTAGAAGGGTAGCACAATCGAGTCTGTTAATGCACTACATGCCTCTTAACTTCCACCTTCCCTGCGTTTCTAGTTATCTTATATTTGCCTTGCCTTTACACTTGCCCTGCTTTATAGCACTTGTATAGTCTTAGGACTTAGTGAAAAATCTAGTATTTATACTAAGATTAGTTCACAGGTCGCAGACAGTCTTGTGCCATCTAGCTAGCTAGTAAGGCTCTGCTTTTATAGTGACCTTGAGAATTGCAATACTATAATATTTATATCGTTGGTAAAGCCTAGTGTAATAATTAATGCAACCTCCTATAACCTCTTATAGAATGACATAATATAGATAAGGAAGAGGATAAGGGAGAGAAGGGACCCTTAAGAGACCCTAGTAGTAATCAGCAGTTTATCTATAAATTGCCCTTTAAAGTGGATTTGCGCTAAGCGTAAGGCGGTGAAGCTATATACCTATACCGCTAATTATAGCGGGAGCCCTTTTTCTAGTAGTAAGTAGATAAGGTAGGTATAATTAATAATATCGAATGCGGCTAAAATATCTAATTAGAGTAGTAAGACGATCTTATTATAGTGCTAGGTCGTATATACGATTTCGATTAGTATGCTTAATACTATATTAATTGACTGGTTTGCCTTATTGCCTATTTAGAGGTCTAGAAGGAGGTTGCCCTCTTCAAGAGCGGCAATAAGCCGCCATATAATTACGGCTTCTATAACTTTTCCTACTAGGTTAAGTAGTAATATTAGTCTTTATCCTCTTGCCTTAGTATATTCCTTTAGCTTTTTCCCTAGTTTCTATAGTATTATTACTTAAAAAGGCATATAAAAAAACTTTCGCGATTTCGCCTATACTTAGGTAGCAGTATAAAACCGCTTCTAAAATTAATTCTAATATTTCTAATCGCTTTTTCTCGTCCGCTTACCCCCCTTGCCTATAGCGCATTACATCTAGGGAGTAGGCGCAGCAGGCGCAAATAAAGTAATAGATATCGATAGAGGGAATAGGGGCGGCATTATATATAGCCGCTATAACCCGACTACTACAATCGCAAATAGTATATAATATTACCAGACTGAGACTAAGCCTACCTAAGGGCGAATACAACCTATAGCCGATATTATTAAAGACTTTATAAAAGAGCTATAAGACTATATCCCCTTAGCGGTATTAAAAAGAGTGCAAAAGGCTATAAACTTTATAGTAGAAACCGCCTAGTAAAAGACTAACCCGGGAAATATCTATACCCCTATTAGAACCCTAATATAGATAATTAAAACTATAGTTAATAAGGCTATATAGAATCTCCTAAAGATTACACTAGCCCTTATTATATAGATATCTATTGCTGCATAAGGATATACTGCTATTATACTACCCTAATATAGCCTAGCTCCTTTAGCGGTATCCCCCTATATTTACCGTAAAGTCCTTATTAAAGGAAATACTATTAGCGGAATCCTTTAAAACTATACCTTAATCGAAATTATTAATATAATTAATAGAGCTACCGCCGAGGGAGTAATAGTTGCGGCCTATAGGCTTTATAATAGTAATACGATTATTACCTTTAAAAAAAAAGGCAGGCTATATTATAGACACAGCCTAAGTCCGCTTTACTTTTAATTAAAAGGCAGAATTTAATTAATACTTATTTAGTATTATTATTAAAAGTTTCCTAATCTATTGTACCGCGAATACTATAATAGAAGATATCTAGTCGAACCTTATTAAAGCTAATAAAAAGGGCTTTATTAGGGTCTCCCTTTACTGCCCTAAGGGGATTATAATATAAGCGCCCCTAATTATAGGGGTCGACTCTATTAACCTTATAAATAAGTTCTATAAGGCTAGTATTATATACTAGGTAGAGATATTCGAAGCCGAACCCTATAATAATACTATATACCCCCGCTAATACTATAATTACTTTAAATTCGGCTATATTACTGCATATTGCGTAATAGCAGCCTACTATAGCCGGTATAATTCCGAATACTACCTAAAGGGTAAATAAGACTGCCTAGCTATAATATAGAATTAATATAAATCCTACCTTAACTATTATAGACCTTACCTAGTATAATCCTGCCTCTATAAGGTAGCAAATAAATAATAGGAAAACATTAGAAATTCTTATAGTAATAGACTAAGGCTTTTCGCTTTATATATTATATTAGCCGCTAATACTATCCCTATAGTAGACTAGGGCTGCTGCTGTATAGCTAATAGGTCTCCCCTATATAAGCCCTCCCCCTAAAAATAAAATTGCCTAGTCGGAAGCATTAATAGGACCCCCTATATTAGAGCTAGAAGTAGTATTACTACCTTTCTCTAAGCCGCTCCCGCTTTAGACTATAGTATAACTATATTTGCCTTAGACACCTAACCTATAGCTACCCTAAATATACCGTTATTATTAACCCCTTTGCGATTATCTGCATAATAATAATCCTTTATTAAAATATATAAAAAAAAACCACCTTTATAAGATTAGCATTTTACTATTAGCGTAAGCCTGATATTATAGCAATCTAAGAACCTACTATACCTAGTCGGGCCCTATTAAGCCTTAGCCTTAGAAGATATATACTAATAGTATATAATAAGAAAGTAGTAATATATATATATAAGCGGTATAGGCCTGATATATAGTCTAGCAAGAAGGGACCTAATTAGTATAAGATCTCCCTATTGTATATTAATATCTATTTAATTTACTCTTTAGATTATAAACCGAATTAGATAACCCCCTTTATTATACTCGCTAAGCTTTTACCCTACCCCTATAATGCCTTTATCGGGGACTTTAATATATATTATCCTCTTTAGGATAGCCTAAACTAAACCTTACCTAAGATTAATACCCTCTTTAAGCTTATAACCTAATAATAGCTTAGACTAGCTACCCCTTATAGCGAAGTAATAAAGCAGGCACCTAAGAAAAAAAATAATACTATCAACTATATATAGATTACATAGGATATTATAGTAGAATATCTTAGAAATACTAATTTTACTAGATCCGACTATATCCCCTAGCTTATATATATTAAGACTAGCAACTATTATATAAAAGCCCCCCCTATAAAGAATAATTAAAAGTCCTTTAATTAATACCTTACCTAAGTTAAAGTTAAAAACCGATTTACTACCTTTTATACTAAGGTCCCGCTCTACTCCCCTACTAAAATAGATATATATACTATATAGCTTACTAGCTAATTCTAGAGTATTACTAATATTGCGGCCCTAAAGAAGGCACCTAAAGCTCTTAGCATAAAGCCTTAATAGAACTCCCGCACTAAAATAGCCTAAAATACTATAAAAAAGGCCTACTGAAAATAGGTAATATATTATACCCTAGAGAATCTTAATATTACGTAAAAGGCAAAAGCGATTTAGTCCTATATAGTATAAGAGAAATAATGCTAATTATAAAGAGAAGCCCTTAATAAAACTACTATTTAGAATACCGACCTATAGTCCCTAGAGAAATAGGCCTATCTATATAGCGGCCTCCCGCCTAAATTAAAAAAGATCCTTCTATTAAAATAAAGCAGCCTAAGCCCGAAAGCTATAATATATAAGGAAAAAGTATAAATCCTCGCTAAGCGGTTCTTTCTTACCTCTTAAGCTATTTATAATAATATCCCTAACCTAATATTCCCCTAGCTTACTACTATTATATTCCCCTCTACCGATTCTTTTTCCTATAAAGAGGTATATACCGTATTACGCAATATAGTAGGCTAGAAAACATTAGGCCCTAATGGGCTCCTAATAAGATTCCTTAAAGTATATAGCCCCCTACTTATTACTACTCTTATATACCTCCTAAATAAGATATACTATATTAGGTACTACCTAGCTCTATACCGAGAGGCTAGAGTAATAATACTATAGAAACTAAGGAAAAAGCTAAAAGAGTACTCTAAAGTAAAAGGCTAAAGGCTAATATCGCTTTTTAACTTAATAGGAAAAGTCTTAAAAGCTATAATTGTATAATAGTTTACTACTACTTTTAAAAAGAGTAACCTCCTTTTAAACCTCTAAATAGGCAATAGGGTAAACTAGTCAATTAATGCAGCCTTAAGTATATTAATTAAAATTATACATACGACTTAGCACTATAGTAGGATCGCCTTACTACTTTAACTAGATATCTTAATTATATTTAATACTATTAATTACACCCGCTTTATTTACTTATTGCTAAAAAAAAGGCTCCTACCTTAACTAATAGTATAGGTATATAGCTTTACTAACTCGCATTTAGCGTAAATCTACTTTAAAGGGTAATTTATAAATAAACTACTAATTACTATTAAAGTCCCTTAAGGGTCTTTCCTTTTTTTTATCTTCTTCTTTATCTATATTATACCGCTCTATAAGAGACTATAGAAAATTATATTAACTATTATACTAGGCTTCGCCGACGATATTAATATTATAGCCTATAAGAGAGATATAGGGGAAACTAAGGCGCTACTTAAGAAAGCGTAGGCTATCTGTAATAATTAGTCTAAGTAAATAAGATTAAATTTTAACCCTAGTAAAAATAAGCTTATCTATTTTACCTATATGCATAAAGTAGACGAGACCCTAGTACAGCTTAAGACCGCTATAATATAGCCGAAATAGTATGCTAGGTTCTTAGGGGTCGAAATCTACTATAAACTAAAATAAAGGGAATATTATACTAAGATCGTAAAAAAATTTAAGTAGTAGTAACTCGTATTTATAGCGATAGTAGCTTCTACCTAAGGCTGCTAATATTAGGAAGCATGCCTTATCTATATATAAGTTATTTAAACCTCTATTGCCTTTAGTATAAGGGTATAATATATCCCTACCGCCCCTAGAAGGGTAGTAAAAGGTATCGTAAAATCCTTAGCTATAAAATAGTCAGCCTACCTCTATATAATTACTAGGGCCTTTAAGGCTATACTGCTAAATACTCTTAAGACTAAGGCAGCTATACCCCTAATCGACCTTTATTTTAACTATATCTACTAGCGGTTCCTTAAAAGAATAGCTAAAATAGGTATAACTAATAGGATTAATTACGCATTAGCAGTAGTAGTAGTAATACTCTAATGCCGATAAAGGAAAGGCTACTAAAGACCCTTAGCCTATATACTATTCCCCGATTTTAACTTTAGCTAACTCTCGGCCGAAAAGCAATTAGCAAAAAACTAATATAACTAATAGTAAAATAATCGGGCAATAGTAAAGGCAAAATACCCCTAATATAAGACCCTAGCAGCCGAAAGGGTATTAGACTTCTAATCTATAGTAAAAATAACCTAACTATATAAAAGCCTATAAAAGCATAAATCGGTAATACTTACCTAATTCTATATAAAAAAAATCGGCTTTAATTTCTTCCTTTGCCTTTAATAAGTACTTTTAGTGCTATTACCTTTCTACTGCTATAGGGAAGGCCTAAAAGACCTCTATTATATTATCCTCTCTTACCTAAAGTATTATAGATAAAAGTATATACTTTTTAGACTTAGTCCTAGCCCTAATTTACTTCGCGATCGATATAATATATCTATCGCACTTAATAAACTATACCTTATATAAACGATCGCCCGCTAGATATTTAATATCGACTAATTTAACTAATTCTAATTCGCTTAATCCCTTTAATATAGTATAGCTAAAGGAGCTACTAAACTCCCCTATATAGCCCCTATATAATATTTACGGCAATCCTATAGTAGGAACGAAAAGCCCTAGGAATAAATAAATCTCTTAAGCCCTATAGGCTAAAATTAGTCAATAGTTATTATTTTAGTATTAAGGGTATCCTCTTTTTTTTCCCCCTTTTTACTCCCTTTATTACTCTCCCCCCTTTTATCCTTATTATCCTTAGTCTACTCCCCCTCTAAAGCCCCTTCTCCCCCCTTTTAGGCTAGGAAAACCTATAATGATATAGTGATATCCTTTTAGGCATAGGCTTATTATTCTAAAGTAAAAACCTTCCTTTCCTTAAGGTCTAGTATCTCTTAAGTTACCCTAAGAGCGCTAAGGCCCCTTACTATTACTACCGCTACTACCGCCGCCTATCTATACCCCTAAAAGGCGGATGCCTATTTAGCCCTCTACTAAAGGGCCTTATAATTATCTACCTAAAGGCAAAAATAGTTAGCTAATAACCTATACTATATATAAATTAAAAACGCACTTCTACCCCTTTAGTAATAATCTCCTATATATCTAGGAGTTTTTATACTAGGACTTAATTCCTAGGGGTCCTCTCTAAAGGCATATATATCTTACCCGCTAAGGCATAGGGATAGTAGGCCACCCTAGTCCCTACCTATATCAGCCTCGCTAAAAAGTAGGTATAACCCGGCCTATACCTTATTGACTGCAGTATCGATACTTAGGGTCCTTCGAGTGTATTAGATATAGCCTATATAGCTATATATATAGTTCTCCGGGCTACTATATAAGGGTTAGAAGCGGTTCTATAGCGCGCTAGACCCATACTTACCCCTTTATCTAGTATTGCCGACCGTTTAGACATTTTTACTTCTACTATTACTATTCTTATTCTTATTGTTATTATTATAGCTATTACTATTACTGTTGTTGCTACTACTATTGATCTACTAATAGGGTTAGTATCGGCCCTATACTGTAATAGAAGGGTTATTATATACCTTAGAATTAGCGCTATAGAGGAAAAGAAGAAAAAGAAGAAAAGGTATAAAGCCGGGGGGCATTACTAACCTATATACTAATATAGTGCCTAAGGCTAATTGCTTTTATCTTCAAATTCAGCTCACTTTTGCCTATATACTATAGACTAACGCGCCCGAGATACGCCTGGGCCCGTAAAGGCGTGCGCCTAGCGAGAATACTACTAATCCTATCCCCCTAGCCTTACCTTCCCCTTATTTCGCACTTAATAGTGCTCTAACCCGGGCTTAATACTCCTAGAACCTATACTCGTACTTTTCCTAAGTAATACCGCTAGATATAGTCTTAAGCGGTTGCATACCCTACTTTCTTACGCACTAAATACCCGCCGCCCCTACTACGGGGCGATATAAAGTAGAAATCAAAATTATAGGAAGGGTTTTCCCCCCGGCTGCCGGGTTTTTCCTTTCCGAATTATCTCTATAGAAATACTAGATAGGTTATTTAGCTCTAAATAGCCTCTAGCGTAATTTAATAATAATAATAATAGTATTATTACTCTAGCTTCCTAGTATTAAGCCGGGTAATACCTAGTGCGGTATATCTCATTTAGGAGGTATATAAAAGCTATAATAAGTAGGGGGCCATATACTTTAAGGAATCCTATTAGGAGCCCATCGGGGCCTAATGCTTTCCAGCCTACTATATTGCGTAGTGCGATACGTACCTTTTTATAGGTAAAAGAGTCGGTAGGGGGGAATATAGCGGTAGCGAGTTAGGGGAATATCGGGTTAGGGATATCGTTATAGGTGGCCTAGGAGGTAGGGAAGAACTATTTAGCGAGGACATATGCTTTTTTCTTATATATTGTAGCTTTTGGGCCTAAACCGCTTTATTTTAGCGGGAGGATCTTTCTTAATTTAGACGGGAGGCCGCTATATAGGCGGGCCTATTTCTCTAGGGACTATAGGTCGGCATTCTAGGCGGTGGCTTTATTAAGGGCTTCTCTCTATATTTAGCGCTATTCCTCCTATATGATGCGGGATTAGGTCGCTTCTACCTCTTAGGCGGCACTAAGATTCTCTGGGGTATAGCGCGCTACCTATTTTCGGTAGGCCTTTTTTATGGATTTTTAGGCTATCTTGGTATAGGAGTTCCACTAGGGCTTTACGCTAAGAGCTTTAGGTGCCTTCTTTGGGGCCGCAATATTAGTAATATTCTAGAGTTAGCCGGTAAGCCATATGGTGTTTATATCTATCTCGGCGGGGGAGCGGAGTAAGGCTATTGCATAGGGGGTGGCGAGTCGGTTTTTTGCTTCGACCTGGGCGAGGTATCGGTTAAAAGACTTCTAGCTATTTTTTATTGGGGGGGCTTTTGCGTAGTGGTTGCCGGTCTTAATACATATAAGCTAGGGGATATAGTCGGACCCGGTAAGGTTAGCGTTTCCAAGATACTCTACTATAATATCCTGTGTGACCTATGCATGGTCGATAGTACTATTTCTCTTCCTAGGTGCCCGCCTTATTACCTCGCCGCGAGGGGTAGCTAGTCCGAGCCGCCACTAGGTCGTAAGTTTAAAGAGGGTATTAATCCTAGGCGAGGTCCGGTCTAGGCTATCCTAAAGAGGATAGTGCATATTGAAATCCCCGACGAAGATACTACGGGGGCGGGGTGGAAGCTCGGCGAGCGCGATAAGGGGGGTTGTCTAGTTTGGTTTATAGCCTGGGGAGTAGATCGAGTAGATATTAGTATACAGTAAGGAGCTGTATAGGTCTATTATATATCTGAATATCTTCCTATTTAGCTTTAAATGCCTTTTATGCCGCTATTTCTAAGAAGTTCTCTAGAGGTTCCAATATAGGTAAATTATATCCTTTCTATTTAATAAATATATTATAGTTTTATCTTTAACCTTAAGTATTCTTTATAGCTAAAATTTCTTCTATTTTGTATTTTTTATATAATTGATTAGAATCCTAAGGTAGTATAAATAGGGGACTAAATTATATATTAATTAGCTTTTAATTTAAAAGCAGATTGGAGGCTACTTATTTAACTAAATTAATATAGAAAACTAAATAAATACTTTATAGAATATTAAATTAAATATTAAGTAGAGATAATATAGTTATAACTATATATTTTGCCGAGACTTAGTCGAGCTTCTTATAAGGCCGGTTTATCTTAATATTATATAAGGTAAGCTATATCCAATCCCTAATTTAAAAATATTTTATTAGGTAGCGCGAACGATTAGTTATATCCTATTATTACTATTATATAAAGGCGATAGTAGCCTAGGCTATTTCCTATCCCTTATAGAAGGTAGCTAAGAATAAGGTAGCCCGCCCTTTTAGAGTTATTAAATTTAATATTATATCTAAAGGTGGTATAACTATTAGAATATTAAATCTATTAAGGAGCTAATTAGGATTAAAACCGGTTACTAATAATATCCGGTTATTTAATACTAGTTGGCATACTATAGAATATTTTAGCTAATTATATTAGTTAAAAGAGACTATAATATATAAGATAGCCTAGACCTTTTAGTTTATCTATTTTATACTACTATTAGTCTAAGGGTAATTATTATTATTAAATTACGCTAGAGGCTATTTAGGGCTAAATAACCTATTTAGTACTTCTATAAAGATAATTCGGAAAGGAAAAACCCAGTAGCCGGAAGGAAAACCCTTCTTATATTTTTAATTACTACTTTTTATCGCCCCGCAGCGGGGGCGGCGGGTATTTAGTACGTAAGAGAGTAGGGTGCATAACTACTTAAGACTATATCTAGCGGTATTGCATAGGAAGAGTATAAGTAAGAAGTCCTAGAATATTAGGTCTAGGTCAGAGGTTTTATCGGATAAGAAGCAAGGGGAGGGTAAAGCCAGGGGGGTAAGGCTAGCGGTATACTCGCGATAGGCATATTCTCGCTAGGCGCGCATCTATAGTGGCCTAGGCGCTTCTCGGTATATATTAATTTTTTAATCGGAAGAGAAAGTAAGCTAACTCTAAAGATAGAAGCAGGCGGCTTTAGGCACTATATTAGTATATAGGTTAGCGATGCCCCCCGATTTAGTGCCTTTCCTTCTTTTCTTCTTTTCCTCTATAGCACTAATTTCAAAGTATATAATAACCCCTCTATCGCGGTATAGGGCTAGTGCTAACCCTATTAGTAGAGCGGCAGCAGCAATAGCGATAACAGCAGTAGTAATAATAACAATAATAAGAATAATAATAGTAAAAATAAAGATACTAAAGCAGTTAGTAATACTAAATAAGGGGGTGAGTATAGATCTTATATGCGGCGGAACTATAGCTGACCCTTATATAGTAGCCCGGCAAACTACGCGTATAGCTATATAGGCTATATCTAATACGCTCAAAGGATCCTAAGTATAGATACCATAGCCAATAAGGTATAGACCGGGTTATACTCGCTCTCTAGCGAGGCTAATATAGACAGGGATTAGTACGGCCTACTATCCCTATGCTTTTACGGGTAAGATATATATACCCCTAAAAAGGACCCCTAGGAACCGGGTCCTAGTATAAGAACTCCTAGATATATAGGAGATTATTACCGGGGGGATAAAGGTATATTTTCGATTCGTATATAGCGCGAGTTATTAGCTAACTATTTTTGCCTTTAGGTAGACGATTATAAGGCCCTTTAGTAAAAGGCTAAATAGGTATCTGCCTCTTAGGGGTATAATTAGGCGGCAGTAGTAGCAGCAGTAGTAGCGGTAGGGGGCCTTAGCGCTCTTAAGGCAATCTAAAAGATATTAAACCTTAAAGAAAGGAAGGTCTTTACCTTAGAATGATAGGCCTATACTTAAAAGGATATTACTATATTATTATAGGTTTTCCTAGCCTAAGAGGGGGGGGGGGGGCTTTAGAGGGGGAGCAGACTAAAGATAATAGGGATTAAAGGGGGGAGGGTAATAAAGGGAGTAAAAAGGGGGAGGGGAAAAAAGATACCCCTAATATTAATATAATAACTATCGATTAGTTCTAGCCTATAGGGCCTAAAAGATTTACTTATTCCTAAGGCTCTTTATTCCTACTATAGGATTACTATAAATATTATATAGGGGCTATGTAGGAGTATTTGGTAGCTCTTTCAGCTATACTATACTAATAGGATTAGGTAAGCTAGAATTAATTAAGTCGGTTAATACTAAGCATTTAGTAAGCGATCGTCTATATGAGGTATAGTTTATTAAATGCGATAGATATATTATATTAATCGCAAAATAGGCTAAAGCTAAGACTAAATCCGAGAAGGGTATACCTTTATTTATAGTACTTTAGGTAGGAGAGGATAATATAGTAAAGGTCTTCTAGGCCTTCTTTATAATAATAAAAAGGTAATAATATTAAGGGAACTTATTAGAGGCAGAGGAAGGAATTAAGGCCGATTTTTTCTATATAGAGTTAGGTAAGTATTACCGATTTATACTTTTATAGGTCTTTATATAGTCGAGTTATTTTTACTATAAAATAGAAGTCTAATGCCCTTTCAGCTGCTAAAGTCCTATGCTAGGGGCGTTTTGCCTTTACTATTACCTAATTACTTTACTATTAGTTATATTAATTTTTTACTAGTTTTTCTTTAGCTAAAAGCTAGTAGGAGTTAAAGTTAGGAAATAAGGTATAGGCTAAAGGTTTATAATTACCTTTCCTTTATTAGTATTAAAGTATTACTATTATTGCTACTAATGTACAGTTAATCCTATCGGTTATACCTATTTTAGCTATTTTTTCGAAGAACCGCTAATAGATATAATTAAGATAAAGGTTAATTAGGGGTATAGCTGCCTTAGTCTTAAGGGTATTTAGCAATATAGCCTTAAAGGCCCTAATAATTATACAGAGGCAGGCTGACTATTCTATAGCTAGGGATTTAATAATACCTTTTGCTACCCCTCTAGGGGCAATAGGGGTATATTATACCCTTATACTAAAGGCAATAAAGGTTCGGATAATTTATATATAGATAAGGTATACTTCCTAATATTAGTAGCCTTAGGTAAAGGCCGCTATTACTATTAGTACGAATTGCTACTATTTAAATTTCTTTAAGATCTTAATATAATATTCCCTCTATTTTAGCTTATAGTAGATTTTAACCCTTAAGAATCTGGTATACTATTTCCGCTATATTATAGCGGTCTCGAGCCGTATTAGGGTCTTATCTGCCTTATATGTATAGGTAAAGTAAGTAAGCTTACTCTTACTAGAGTTAAAATTTAGTTTTATTTACTTAGATTAATTATTATAGATAGCCTATACTTTTTTAAGTAGCGCCTTAATCTCCCCTATATCTCTTCTATAAGCTATAATATTAACATCGTTAGTAAAGCCTAATATAATAATTAATATAACCTTCTATAGTCTTTTATAGAGTAATATAATATAGACTAAAAAGAGGATAGAGAAAAAAAAGGACCTTTAAGGGACCTTAGCGGTAATTAATAGTTTATCTATAAGTTGCCCCTTAAAGTAGATTTATATTAAATACGAATTAGTAAAGCTGTATACCTATACCGTTAGCTAAGGCGGGAGCCCTTTCTTTAGTAGTAAATAGATAAAGCGGGTATAATTAATAGTATCGAGTGCAGCTAAAATATCTAATTAAAATAGTAAAGCGATCCCGCTATAGTGCTAAATTATATATATAATTTCGATTAGTATACTTAGGGCTATATTAGTTAATTAGTTTACCTTATTGCCTATTTAGAGGTTTAGAAAGAAGTTACCCTCTTTAAGAGTAATAATAAGCCGCTATATAACTATAGCTTTTAAGACTTTTCCTATTAAGTTAAAAAGCAATATTAATCTTTAGCCTCCTACTTTAGAATACTCCTCTAGCTTTTTCCCTAGTTTTTATAGTACTACTACTCTAGCCTCCCGGTATTAAGCTAGGTAATACCTAATATAGTATATTTCGTTTAGGAGGTATATAAAAGCAGTAATAAGTAGGGGGCTATATACTTTAAGGAATCTTACTAGGAGCCTATTAGGGCCTAATGCTTTCTAGCCTACTATATTGCGTAATATAATATATACCTCTTTATAGGAAAAGGAATTAATAGGGGGGAATATAGCGGTAGTAAGCTAAAGGAATATTAGGTTAGGGATATCTTTATAAATAGCTTAAGAGGTAAGGAAGAACTACTTAATAAGGACTTATACTTTTTCCTTATATATTATAGCTTTTAGGCCTAAGCCGCCTCGTTTTAATAGAGGGATTTCTTTTAATTTAAGTAGGAGGCTACTATATAGATAGGCCTATTTCTCTAAAAACTATAGGTTGGCATTCTAAATAATAGTTTTATTAAGGGCTTTTCTTTATAATTAATACTATTCCTTTTATATAATATAGGATTAAATCGCCCCTACCTTTTATGCGGTATTAAGATTCTCCGTGTAACAGACTAGCCCTAGGGCGGCTGCGAATAGGCGTTAGTAATATATATTAAATAGACTAAAGAAGAAGGAAAAGGATCCAAATAGGAACTTTCTATCTAGTCTATTTATATCCCAATTATAACACGTATCGGAGTCTTAGTATAGTCCCGTGACTCTATCTATTGCCCTTCTTAGGCTAGACGCAGGCATAGCCCAAGTCCTAGCTACATTATAGCACAGGCGTAGCCCGAGCCCGTAATATACCCCCCTCCTCCTCCTCGGAAGTAGAAGAATAAACCATCCGATATCATCCCCTATATATATCGCCCCCCAATTAAAACTTCTTATAGCCCTCAAAAATAACCTTAATCAGATATATAAAATAACAATCGGGCGCATAGATATGCCAATATATAACCGATATAAATATAGCGGGGGCTAGAGTCGGTATGCTTTAGGCAGATATAATAGAATCTTATCGAAGCCGGTCGTAGTGCCATTAGCTAGAAGGAATTATATTGCAGCTATCGCGAAGTAGAAAAATTTTATCGCTAGCTATCGGTCGGAAATCTATCTATACTAAGGCTTCTTCCTTTATCTACTTCTCTTTTACACTTCTTTCTCCCTCTCTCCGTCCCTATGCCTACCGTCACTAAGGCTATTATTCCTAATAGTAAGTCTATAGCATTACTACTATTATAAGAATCGTCCCTACTAATAGAGTTACGCTATTAAAAGTTCCTAGATCGTTCGTATTGGGTCCGTATAGTAAATCGTCTAGGGTCCGTATAGTAAATCGTCCGGTATTAATAGGTATTTAGGTCCCCCCCCTATTTGCTATTATATCGGATTTATCGCTATATTATCTAGAAGACTAATAGATAGGAATATGCTTATTGCCTGGGACCCTCCTATGACCTTATTAGGTCTATCCTAAGCGTCTGCCAGAGGCTCTAAAAGTACCAGGCATAGAGAAGGTTCTTAGCTAGAAATGCTATTGCAGCCGCTATAATTTATACCTTCCTTAGGATAATCATATATTTCCCCCCCTAGCTCTAAGCTTATTATTATTTCTAATAATAATAAGAGTCTAATAGAGCCCTTATCGCCTAATATAGGAGCCCTATTATCGCCCTTTTATTCTCCCGCCCTTTCTTATATAAAAATCCCATTATCGATAGGGGTAATACCAATAAAAGCTTCTTCTTTAATAGCTATTACCCTTAAGACCCTATCTAGAGCAATATTAGCTCCCTCCTTATCTACTATTATGCCCCAGACCCTTTCGCACGCTAGAAAAACGCTACTTTCGCCTACTACTAGATTATTATATTAGCGGTTATAAAAGAAACGCGTTATAGGAGAGTTTTTTATTTAGGGGGATTCTAAGGGATTAAATACTAATAATATCAAGGAGGTAGAGTATACCTATATTGCCTATATATAGTATACTATAAATACTAGAGAATATATTGTCTATATATAGTCTAATCGCTTTTAGGCTTATATTCGATACTATTAGAAATATAAGATATATATCTAGTGTAAGCATATAATATCGATAAATCCCCAACTATAGCGGGTAATGAAACGCATTATCTGTATAGCATAAAAGAAATAAAGCATTAAAGAGGCCGCTTATCCGAAGGTAAGAGATATCCTAGGCCGAAAGGCCCATCTTCACCCTAAGTTTAATATACTATATTATTAATAGGATAAACTATAGGCTATAGCATAAGAGTATATTATAATGGCCCTTTTTGCGTATACCCCGGCTGCCAATATAGGCAGGTCGACTCCTACTGCGCCTATAACGACTATTATTCCCTCTACCTTAACTACCGGGTCCCAATAGGCTAGCGGCAACTCTATAGCGCCTATTATATAACTACTCGCAGAGTAATAATAAAATACGCAAATTATAGCAAAAGCAATAACCAGCTTTACACATTAGGTCACCCCTACTATACCTATACCTTATACTCCGCCTACTTCCCTTTAATTAGCATCCTCCCTATATGCCAATATAGACTCGCTTTAGGCTCCTATACCGACAATTACGCCACTAGCTAAGGCCGGTTCTATTACTACTGGCCCGGCATTATAAGTATATCCCTCTAGACCTATTACACCCTATTATAGGTACGCAAGCTATACTATTCCCAGTTAGTATCCGCCTATTATACCGCTAATACTACTGCTGCCTTTTCTGCCCTACTATATAATAGTCCCCTTTTTTCCCTTATATGCCCCCCCGCTAAATCCTATAAGAGGGCAAGGGAATGCCAATAAAAATGAGGGTAATAGGGGGAGTAGGAATTAATAAATATAGAAATAGGGCCGGAATTACTAAAAATAAAAAATAAACGCTAAAACTTACTAGATTACTTTACTAAAAAAGAAAAGGATTAATTTTTTTTTTTTATATTATTAGACGATATTAAGGTTATAGGTCTAAAATCCAATCCCAAGGCCATATAGGTCTATTATACATCTAAATATCCCCCTATTTAGCCTTAAATGCCTTTTATACCGCTATCTTTAAGAAGTTCTCTAGGGGTTCCTATATAGGTAAGTTGTATCCTTTCCATTTTATAAGTATATTGCGGTTCTGCCCCTAACCTTAAGTATTTTTTATAGCTAAAATCTCTTCTATTTTATATTCTTTATATAGCCGATTAGAGTCCTAAGGTAGTATAAGTAGGGGATTAGGTTATATATTAGTTATCTCCTAGCTTAATAGTAGGTTGGAAGCCGCTTATTCGACTAAATTAATATAGAAAATTAGGTGAATACTTTATAGGATATCGAATCGGATATTAAATAGAAATAGTATAATTATAACTATATATTTTGCTAAAACCTAATCGAGCTTTTTATAAGGCTGGTTTATTTTAATATTACGTAAGGTAAGCTATACCCAATCCCTAACTTAAAAACATTCTACTAAATAGTATAAACAGTTAGTTACGTCTTACTACTGCTATTATATAAAGGCGATAGTAGCCTAGGCTATTTCCTATCCCTTATAGAGGGTGGCTAAAAATAAGGCAGCCCGCCTTTTTAGGGTCGTTAAACTTAGTATTATATCTAGAGGCAATATAACTATTAGAATATTAAATCCGTTAAAGAGCTAATTAGGACTAAAACCAGTTATTAATAATATCTAGTTATTTAATGCTAGTTGATATACCGTAAGGTGTTTTAGCTAATTATATTAGCTAAAGGAGATTATAATATATAAGATAGCCTAAACCTCTTAGTTTATCCGTTCTATACCGCTATCGGTCTAGGGGTAATATATAGTCGAAAGGAGTTATTCGGTCCTAACTAAATTATAAAGTATAATCTAAAATTATTTTACCTAATTAGACCCTTAATCGCTAATAATTTCTTTAGGGAACCTATAGAAACGCTATTAGTACTATTAAAACCGTTTTATATAATCTTCTGCTTTTATAGAGTATATTACCTTAAGCTGGATATATTTTAATGGGCGATTAGTAATAATTATAAGGAATTATAGGTCGGATATATTACATGCAAAAAGATCTATTATAAAATCGATAGAAATCTATAACTAAAATCGGTTTAGGATAGATAATAGCTGCAGTAGGCCTTGGCGTAACTATCGGCTCTTATATGCCCTACAGCATTAGTAATTCTAGATATATCTTGCTACTACTAAAGATATATTATCGAAGTAGTAATCTTAATATAATAACTAGAATATAGTATTCTTCCCTAGATGGCCTATAGTAGGTAATTTATAGCATCGCTATATAACTATAGTAGTTAGGGGTTCAAAAGATAGGAGCTATATCTGCCCCTAATAAAAAAGCACGCTATAAGTATTTAAGGTATAATTTATAATTTATTCCTTTATCGAAGCCTTAATCGGAAAGCGTCTCTCGCTTTTCGCTATTACTTCCTAATATACCTTATATATTTTATCTTTAGCTATAGCCTAATCCTAGAATACCTAAAGGTAAGAGTCGGCGAAAATATATAAGCCATTAGGTAAGCTAAATCCTAAAGGTATAGCTATAGGAACCGGTTTAATAATTAAGTCTAAATAGAATACTAAAATCGATAGCGGTTTTAAAATCTTACTAATCCTTAATATTATACTACTAGCTTCCTATTCCTATTGAGATAAGGCATCTAGGCATTAAGCCTACGACCTTAGCCTATACTAGAGATAGAAATTAAAAAGCGCTAGTATTTTAGCCTATTTAGCCTACTATTCTAATATCTTATAGGGTTAAGTAAAGTACTCTAGATTCTTATAGTCTATAAGGATAGTAAATAAAGAGGCTACCGATTAGAGTTTAGCTAATTATACCTTAAAATAAAAAATAATAATAAGGAGCTCCTTATTATAAATTATATAATTCCGTTCGGTATCTATTAAGTATATAGAATAGTATATAATAGGGTAGAGGACTTTATCCTCCCTAATTTAAGAGAGGCAGCCACTAAAAGCAATACTAAAGCTATCTACTTTAAGAATCATCTCCTTATTAGGGTCCTATTAAGCGAGAATTAGGTATAAAATAAAGTAATTTTTAAGCGCTTAGAATGCCTCCTTTTTTTTATCTAACTACTAAAAAGGAACCCCCTTTTTTATTAACTTAATTAAGGGTTTAGCAAATCGGGAGAAGTTAAAGATAAAATCGTAGTAAAAATTTACAAAGCTAAAGAAGCTTTAGACCCCCCTTAGTTTTATAAAGGCTTCCTAGTTCTAAATAGCCTTAATCTTTTCGGGGTCTAGGCAGATCTCTTTTCCTACCATTATAATATAACCTAAATACTAGACCTCTATTATAGTAAAATTATACTTCTCTAAATCTAGATTAAGACTAGCATCTTAGAGTTATTAAAGTATATTTTTAATACATCCTATATAGTCCTCCCTCAATCCTAAGGTATAAATAAAAATATCATTAAGGTATATAGTCGCAAAATCGCTAAGTATATTCCCTAAGGCCCTATTAATATATCGTTAGAATATTATAGGGGCTCTAGTAAGGCCGAAGGGTATTATAAGCCACTTAAAGAGGCCAAATCGCATACAGAATATAATAAAGTATTTATCGCCTTTTATAATACGGATTTTATAGAATACCGTATATATATCGACCTTAGTAAACTACTTCGCCTAAGATAAAGATCGTAAGGTCTCCTTAATTAGCAGGAGGGGATATTAGTCTTAGGCTATAACTTTATTTAAGGCTTAGTAATTTACGCAAAAACGCCACTTTTTATTCCCCTTTCTAGCTAAGAAGACTAGAACTGCCGCTAATAAAGAGCTTGCCTAAATCTATCCCTTATCTATAAGGTCGATTACCTATCTCTAAACCTTAAATAGCTAATCCCGCAGTATATTATATAATAGGCCTTAAGGTAGGTTTAGTACACTCTTATCCGAGGCCTTTTTAAGCCGAATATAATAGTCTAATATACCCTAATATAGAGGAAGGCTAAAGGCCTTTTCCTTATTAAATAGGTCGTTAAATTCCTATAACTCTAAGGGTAATACCCGCGGCTTTTATAGAGATAATATAAAATCCTAATACAGTAGAAGCATAATATAGTGGATATACATTATCTCTTATAGGCTTATAGCAATAAAAGAGGTCGATTAATCTTTAAAACGCTTTACCTACCGAAGTATACTATAGAAGACTAAACTAAAAATATTAACCGTAGTAAGGCTAAACTATTATACTACTAATTCCTAAATAATAAGATTGCCTACCATTCTAATCTATATCCAATATCGTTTCGCTTATAATATTATATTACGGTATTCTATCTAAGGGAGACCTAAGATAACGTTATAGGTAAGGCCTAGGATTATATAAAGTATAATTGTAGAAGGCTAGCTATTAATATTAATATCTATACGAATAATATATATAATAGAAGAAGTTACTTCCTTATATTCCCCTAAATAGCTTTAAATTTCTACTACTATTCCGATTTCCTTACATTATAGTAGGCAGATAGATTAAAGACCTAACTATTATACTATTTTTTCGCTTATAGCGCTATAGCAATTATAACCCAAGTCGATTAAGGTATCAATAAAAGTATAAAATTTATATAATATCGGTACTAAAAAGGGGTATTTATTTATATATTCTATAATCTCTTTTATCTCCTTTATATAAAGTCCTTTTTATAATTAATCGGGGTTTTTAGTATATACTTTAAGCCCTCTTATAAGATTAGGCTTAAGGGCTATTCTTTTCCTTAAGTATTATTACTACTATTATCTTTAGCGGCCTAAGAGTCTACTATAGCTACCTTAACTATTCCCGGTCTATAAGCCCTTTATAAATAGTATTTCTATATATAGTAGGTAGAAGCACTATAATAAAGGTATAGATCCTTCTCCTATCGCTCGTTAAAAACCTCTTATAAGACCTATTCGGCTATATATTACTTACTCTTTAAAGTAAGCTGGTTAATACCTATTATCTATATATTACCCTCTATATCCCGGTTATTATTTTATTAGTCGCAAGGAGGACTAGGATAGCGCCTAATCATTATACTAGTCTTAAGGTCAATAATAATCTAACGATAGTAGTTAACTATTAGGTAGTAGTTATTATAGGAGACTCTAAGTCCGATAATCTTATCGGCTATCCTAGTATTTAATACGGAATAAAGGTATTCGAATTTCACTTCTTTAAGCCAGCTAATTCCTCTTATAAGCGCTAGCTTTTCCTTAAACTAGATAAAGAAGGTAGTAAAAGGTTCTTTAGGGCCTTAGCGTAAAAAGTGCTTAAGTTTAGTAATTACACGATCCTATTAATATAGATCCTTAAAGAGACGTTAGAGGTATTTAAAGAACTTTATTATATTATAATTATAGGCCTTACTATTCTCAAAAAAGGCTGCGATTTATAATTAGACTATAGAAGATAGGTTCTAAAAGATAAACATTTACTGCGTCTTTTCGTCCCCAATAAAGTCTTTATCGACCTTAAGTTTATATTACATAAAGGTTCGCTAGGCTATAAATATTATCTTTTTGCTATTAAAAGGGTCCCCTATTGGGATCGGCTTACGCTTAGGTTAGGTATAAGCCGCATCGAGAGTGGTAGGGGGGATAGGTCTGCCCTATTATATCACCGGGACCGGTTAGTATTTTAGTTAGGGTTTACTCGCCTGCTCTGCGAGATAGGCCTATAAAGAGTTCATCTGCGATTAAATCTATTGCATTCCCTTAGAAAGTTACTGCATTTAGGTATATATATTACGTCGGGGGCGCTATTGCCTTGTGCCGTCTGCCCCTATCTTATTGGGCGTGCTTATTTCGATGTTATATAACGCTTGCATTATTAGTTCTATAATATAGGGTTATAATAGCAAGGCTGAGAGAGTCTATTTAAATATAACGGACTAGCCCTAGGGCGGCTGCGAATAGGCGTCAGTAATATATATTAAATAGACTAAAGAGGAAGGAAAAGGATCTAAATAGGAACCTTCTATCTAGTCTATTTATATCCCAATTATAATATATATCGGAGTCTTAGTATAGTCTTATGACTCCGTCTATTGCCCTTCTTAGGCTAGACGCGGGCGCAGCCCGTGTCCTAGCCATATTGTAGCACGGGCGTAGCCCGAGCCTGTGACACTCCGGGGTATAATATACTACCTATTTTCGGTAGGCCTTTTTTATAGTATTTTAGGCTATTTTAATATAAAAGTTCTATTAGGGCTTTATATTAGGAGCTTTAGGTGCCTTTTTTAAGGCTGCAATATTAGCAATACTCTAGAGTTAGCCGGTAAGCTATATAGTATATATATCTATCTTAGTAGGGGAATAGAGTAGGGCTTTAGTATAAAAGGTAATAAATTAGTTTTTAGCTTTAACCTAGGCGAGGTATTAATTAAAGGACTTCTAACTATTCTTTATATGGGGGCTTTTATATAATAATTACTAATCTTAATATATATAAACTAGGGGATATAGTCGGATCTAGTAAAATTAGTATTTTTAAGATATTCTACTATAATATCCTATATAACTTATATATAATCGATAGTACTATTTCTCTTTTTAGGTATTTGCCTTATTATTTTGCTATAAGGGGTGGCTAATTTAAGCTACTATTAAGTTATAAGTTTAAAAAGGGTATTAATTTTAAGCGAAGTTTAGTTTAAACTATCCTAAAGAGGATAATATATATTAAAGTCCCTAACGAAAGCATTATAGGGGTAGGATAGAAACTTAGCGAGTATAATAAGAAGGGTTATTTAATTCAATTTATAGCCTAAAGAGTAAATTAAGTAGATATCGGTATATAGTAAGGAGATCCTATACTAATTAAGTCCCTTTTCGCTAGACTATATACCGGGCCTATACCGCTTATAGATATATATTACTACTCTTCTATTATACGATACCAATATATATCTTCTAAGGCTAGGGCTTAGTAGGGCCTAATTAAGTATAGTAAGTTCTTAAATCGCTATAATATTAAGCTTATACTAATAGCAAAATATTAACCTTATGAGGGTGGTTTTTTTCTATATATTTTAATAAAGGACTATTATTATATAGATAATTATAAAGGGGTTAATAGCAGTAGTATATTTAGGGTAACTATAGGTTGGGTGCTTAGGGTAAGCGCGGTTATATTATAGTCTAAGGTAGGAGCGGCTTAAAGAAAGGCAGTAATACTACTTCCGGCTCTAATATAGGGGATCCTATTAATATTTCCGACTAGGCGACTTTATTTCTTAGGGGAAGGCTTATATAAAGGAGACCTATTAGCTATACAGCGGTAGCCTTAGTCCGTAATAAGGATAGTATTAGCGGCTGATATAATATATAAGGCAAAAAGCCTTAGTCTATTACTATAGGAATTTCTAGCGTTTTCCTATTATTTAATTACTACCTTATAGAGGTGGGACTATACTAAGTAAGATCTATAATAGTTAAGGCAGGATTCGTATTAGTTCTATATTATAACTAGATAACCTTATTTACCCTTTAAGTGGTATTTAAAGCTATACCGGCTATAGTAGGCTACCGCTATATAATATACGGCAATATAGCTAAATTTAAAGTAATTATAGCACTGGCGGGGGTATATAGTATTGTTATAGGGTTTAGCTTTAAATATCTCTACTTAATATATAATACCTGCCTTATAGAGCTTATTTGTAAGGTTAATAGAGTTAACCCCTATAATTAGGGGCGCTTATATTATAGTTCCCCTAGGGTAGTAAGGGGAGACCCTAATAAAGCCCTTTCTATTAGCTTTAGTAAAATTCAACTAAATATCTTCTATTATAGTATTCGCGGTATAATAGGTTAGTAAATTCTTAACGATAATACTAAATAAGTATTAATTAAGTTCCGCCTCTTAGCTAAAAGTAGGGCAGACCTAGGCTATATCTATAATATAGCTTGCCTTTTCTTTTTTAAAGGTGATAATTATATTGCTACTATAGAGCCTATAGGCTGCGACTACTACTCCGTTAGTAGTAGCCCTATTAATTATATTAATGATTTTAATTAGGGTATAGTTTTAAAGGATTCTATTAATAGTATTTCCTTTAATAAGGACTTTATAGTAAATATAGGGGGGTACTGCTAAGGGAGCTAGGCTATATTAGGGTAGTATAGCAGCGATATAGCCTTATATAGCGATAGATACCTATATAGTAGGGGCTAGTATAGTCTTTAGGAGATTCTATATAGCCTTATTAATTGCGGTTTTAATCGTCTGCATTAGGATTCTAATAGGGATATAAATATTTCTTAAGTCGGTTTCCTACCGGGCGGATTCTACTATAAAATTTATAGCTTTTTATACTCTTCTTAGTATTACTAAGGGGATATAGTCCTATAGCTCTTTTATAAAATCTTTAATAATATTAGCTATAGGTTATATCCGCCTTTAGGTAGGCTCGGTTTTAGTCTAATAATACTATATACTATTTGTAATTATAATAGTCGGGTTATAGCGGCTATATATAATGCCGCCTTTATTCCTTCTATTGATATCTATTACTTTATTCGCGCCTACTATGCCTATTCTCTAGATATAATACGCTATAGGCAAGGGGGGTAAGCGGATAAGAAAAAGCGATTAGAAATATTAGAATTGATTTTAGAGGCGGTTCTATGCCGCTACCTAGGTGCGGGCAAAATCGCAAAAGTTTTTAGTTTAGTAGTATATAGTATGTAGTGATACTTTACTTAACTTAGTCTAAGGGTAATATATAATCGAAAAGAGTTATTTAGTCCTAACTAAATTATAAAATATAATCTAAAATTATCCTACTTAATTAGACCCTTAGTCGCTAATAATTTCTTTAGGGAACCTATAGAAACGCTATTAGTACTATTAGAACTATTTTATATAATATTTTACTTTTATAGAGTATATTGCCTTAAGCTAGATATACTTTAATAAGCGATTAGTAATAACTATAAAGAATCGCGGGTTAGATGTATTATATACGGGAAGATCTATTATAAAGTTAATAGAAATCTATAACTAAAATCGGTCTAGGATAGGTAATAGCTATAGTAGGCCTTAGTGCAATTATCGGCTCTTATATGCCCTACGGTATCGGCAATTCTAGATATATCTCGCTACCGCTAAAAATAAATTATCGAAGTAATAGTTGCGATATAATAACTATAATATAGTATTCTTCCCTAGATAGCCTATAGTAAGTGATTTATAGCAGTACTATATAATTATAGTAGTTAGGGGTTTAAAAGAAGGGAGTTATATCTACCCTCGGTAGAGAAGCGTACTATATATATTTAAGGTATAATCTATAATTTATTCTTTTATTAAAGCTTTAGTTAGGAAGCATCTCTCGCCTATTACTACTACTACCTAATATACCTAATATATTTTATCCTCGGTAATAGCCTAATCTTAGAATGCCTAAAGATAGGAATTAGCGAAAATACATAAGCTATTAGGTAAATTTAACCCTAAAGGTATAACTATAGGAATCGGTTTAGTAGTTAAGTCTAGATAGAGTACTAAAATCGATAATAGTTTTAAGATCTAGCTAATCTTTAGTATTATACTATTAGCTTCCTATTCCTATTAAGATAGGGCATTAGGGCATTAAGCCTATAACCCTAGCCTATACTAAAAATAGAAATTAAAAAATATTAGTATTTCGGCCTATTTAGCCTACTATTTTAATATTTTATAGGATTAAGTAAAATACTTTAGATTCTTATAATTTATAAGAATAATAAATAGGAAGGCTACTAATCGGAGTTTAGCTAATTATACCTTAAGATAAGAGATAATAGTAAGAAGCTCCTTATTATAAATTATATAGTTTTCTTTAGTATCTATAAGGTATATAGAATAATATAAAAAACTTTCGCGATTTCGCCCGCACCTAGGTAGCGGCACGAAACCGCCTCTAAAATTAATTCTAATATTTCTAATCGCTTTTTCTTATCTGCTTACCCCCCTCGCTTATAGCGTATTGCGTCTAAGGAGTAAGTATAATAAGCGCGAATAAAGTAATAAATATCGATAGAGGGAATAGGGGCCATATTATATATAGCCGCTATAACCCGATTATTACGATTGCGAATAGTATATAGTATTACTAGATTAAGACCGAGCCTACCTAAGGGCGAATACAACCTATAGCTAATATTATTAAAGATTTTATAAAAGAGCTATAGGACTATATCCTCTTAGTAGTGCTAAGAAGAGTGCGAAATGCTATAAACTTTATAGTAGAAACCGCCCGGCAGGAGACTAACCTAAGAAATATTTATACCCCTATTAGAACCTTAATATAAACGATTAAAACTATAGTTAATAAGGCTATATAGAATCTCGTAAAGATTATATTAGCCCCTACTATATAAATATCTATTGCTATACGAAGATATACTGCTATTATACTACCCTAATATAGCTTAGCTTCTTTAGTAGTACCCCCTTATATTTACTGTAAAGTCTTTATTAAAGGAAATACTATTAGCGGAATCCTTTAAAACTATATTTTAATTGAAATCGTTAATATAATTAATAGAGCTACTATCGAAGGAGCAGTAGTCGCAGCCTATAGGCTCTATAATAGCAATATAATTATTACCTTTAAAGAAGAAAAGGTAAGCTATATTATAGATATAGCTTAAGTCTGCCCTGCCTTCGGCTAAAAGGCGGAACTTAACTAATACTTATTTAGTATTATCGTTAAGAGTTTCCTAATCTATTATACTGTAAATATTATAATAGAAGATATTTAGTCGAACCTTATTAAAGCTAATAGAGAGGGCTTTATTAGGGTTTCTTTTTACCGCCTTAGGGGGACTATAATATAAATGCCTTTAATTATAGGGGTCGACTTTATCGATTTTATAAATAAGCTCTATAAGGCTAATATTATATATTAGGTAGAGATATTCGAAGCCAAACCCTATAATAATACTATATACCCCTATTAATGCTATAATTACTTTAAATTTAGCTATATCGCTATATATTATGTAGTAGTAGCCCGCTATAGCTAATACGGTTCTAAATGCTACCTAAAGGGTAAATAAGGCTGCCCAGCTATAATATAGAATTAATATAAATCCTGCCTTAACTATTACAGACCTTATTTAGTATAGTCCTACCTCTATAAGGTAGCAAATAAACAATAGGAAAACGCTAGAAATTCCTATAGTAATAGACTGAGGCTCTTCGCCTTATATATTGCATTAGCTGCTAATACTATCCCTATCGCGGACTAAAGCTACTACCGTATAGCCAGCAGGTCTCCCTTATATAAGCCCTCCCCTTAGAAATAAGATCGCCTAATCGGAAGTATTAATAAGACCCCTTATATTAAAGCCAGAAGTAATATTATTGCCTTTCTCTAAGCCGCTCCTACTTTAGACTATAGCGTAATTGTGCCTACCCTAGGTACCTAACCTATAGCCACCCTAAATATACCGCTACTATTAACCCTTTTGCGATTATCTATATAATAATAGTCTTTTATTAGAATATATAGAAGAAAACTACCCTTATAAGATTAGCATTTTACTATTAATGCGGGCCCGATATTATAGCGATTTAAGAACCTATTGCGCCTAATTAGGCCCTAATAAGCCCTAGCCTTAGAAGATATATATTAGTAGTATATAATAGGAAAGCAGCGATATATATCTATAAGCGGTATAGGCCCGGCATATAGTCTAGCGAGAAGGGACCTAATTAGTATAGGATTTCCCTATTATATATTAATATCTACTCGATTTACTCTTTAGGCTATAAACTAAATTAGATAACCCTTTTTATTATATTTATTAAGCTTCTACCCCGCCCCTATAGTGCTTTTATTGTGGACTTTAATATATACTATCCTCTTTAGGATAGCTTAGACTAGACTTTACTTAAGATTAATACCCTTTTTAAACTTATAACCTAATAGTAGTTTAGACTAGCTACCCCTTATAGTAAAATAATAAAGTAGGCACTTAGGAAGAGAAATAATACTATTAATTATATATAGGTCATATAAGATATTATAGTAGAATATCTTAAAAATGCCGATCTTACTAAATCTAACTATATCCCCTAGCTTATATATATTAAGACTAATAACTATTATATAAAAGCCCCCCCTATAATGAATAGTTAGAAGTCCTTTAATTAATACCTTGCCTAAATTAAAGCTAAAAACTAATTTACTACCTTTTATACTAAGGCTCCATTCTACTCCCCTACTAAGATAGATATATATACTATATAGCTTACTAGCTAACTCTAAAGTATTATTAATATTATAGCCGTAAAGAAAGCATCTAAAGCCCCTAATATAGAGCTTTAGTAGAACTCCTGCACTAAAATAGCTTAAAATACTATAAAAAAGGCCTACCGAAAATAGGTAGTATATTATACCTTAAAGAATCTTAGCGCTATATAAAAGGCAAGGGCGACCTAATCCCATATAATATAAAAGGAATAGCACTTATTATAGAGAGAAGCCTTTAATAAAGCCACCGCCTAAAATGCCGACCTATAGTCCCTAGAGAAATAGGCCTATCTATATAACGGCCTCCTGCCTAAATTAAAAGAGATCCTTCTATTAAAATAAGGCAACCTAAGCCTAAAAGCTATAATATATAAGGAAAAAGTATAGGTCCTTATTAAATAGTTCTTCCCTACTTTTTAAGCTACTTAGAATAATATCCCTAACTTAATATTCCTTTAGCTTATTACTACTATATTCCCCCCTATCGATTCCTTTTTCTATAAAATGGTATATACTACATTATACAATATAGTAGGCTATAAAGCATTAAGCCCTAATAGGCTCCTAATAGGATTCCTTAAAGTATATAGCCCCCCATTTATTACTACTCTTATATATCTCTTAAACGAGATATATTATATTAAATACTACCTAGCTTTATACTAAAAGGCTAGAGTAGTAGTACTATAGAAACCAAGGAAAAAGCTAAAAGAGTACTCTAAGGCAGAAGGCTAAAGGTTAATATCGCTTTTTAACCTAATAGGAAAAGTCTTAGAAGCTATAGTTATATAGCGGCTTACTATTGCTTTCGAAGAGGGTAACCTCCTTTTAGACCTCTAAATAGGCAATAAAGCAAACTAGTTAATTAATATAGCCCTAAGTATACTAATCGAAATTATACGTACGATTTAGTACTATAGTAGGATCGCCTTATTACTTTAACTAGATATTTTAGCTGCATTCGATACTATTAATTATACCTACTTTATCTACCTATTATTAGAGAAAAGGCTTTTACTTTAGCTAGTAGTATAAGTATATAGCTTTACTAATTTATACTTAGCGTAAATCTACTTTAAGGGGCAATTTATAGATAAACTACTAATTATTATTAAGATCCTTTAAGGGTCTCCCCTCTCCCCTATTTTCTTCTTTATCTATATTATACTATTCTATAAGAGACTATAAGAGGTTATATTAATTATTATACTAGGCTTTATTAATAATACTAATATTATAATCTACGGGAGAGATATAGGGGAGACTAAAATACTACTTAAGAAAGTATAGGCTATCTATAACGATTAGTTTAAATAAGTAAGATTAAATTTCAGCCTTAGTAAGAGTAAGCTTATCTACTTTACCTATATATATAAAGCGGATAAGACTTTAGTATAGCTTAAGACCACTATAATATAGCCGAAATAGTATATTAGGTTCTTAGGGGTCGAAATCTACTATAAATTAAAATAGAGGGAATACTATATTAAGATTATAAAGAAACTTAAGTAGTAGCAATTTATACTTATAGTAATAGCAGCCTCTACTTAAGACTATTAATATTAAGAAGTATACCTTATCTATATATAGGTTATCTAAACCTCTATTGCTTTTAGCATAAGGGTATAGTATATCCCTACCGCCTTTAAAGGGATAGTAAAAGGCATTATAAAATCCCTAGCTATAGAATAATTAGCCTACCTCTATATAATTACTAGGGTCTTTAAGGCTATATCGTTAAATACTCTTCAGATTGAGGCAGCTATATCCCTAATCGACTTCTATTTTAACTATATCTATTAGCGGTTCCTCGAAAGAATAGTTAAAATAAATATAACCAATAGGATTAACTGCGTATTAGTAGTAGTAGTAGCGATATTTTAATACTAATAAAAGAAAGGCTACTAAAGACCTTTAGCCTATATACTATTCCCCGATCTCGACTTTAGCTAACTTTTAGCCGAAAAGCGATTAGTAAAAGACTAATATAATTAATAATAGAATAATTAGATAATAGTAAAAGTAAAATGCCCTTAGCATAAGACTCTAATAGCCGAAAAGGTACTAAACTTCTAATCTCTAGCAAAAATAACCTAACTATATAAAGGCCTATAAAAGCATAAGTTAGTAATATTTACCTAACTCTATATAGAAAAAATCGGCCTTAACTCCTTCTTTTACCTCTAATAAATACCCTTAATATTATTACCTCTTTACTACTATAGGGAAGGCCTAAAAGACCTCTATTACATTATCTTTTCCTGCCTAAAGTACTATAGATAAAAATATATATTCTTTAGACCTAATTTTAGCTTTAGTTTACTTTGCGACCGATATAATATATCTATTATATTTAATAAACTATGCTTTATATAGACGATCGCCTACTAAATACTTAATATCGACCAATTTAATTAATTCTAGCTTACTTAATCCCTTTAATATAATATAGCTAAAGGAGCTATTAAACTCCCCTATATAGCCCCTATATAATATTTATAGTAATCCTATAGTAGGAATAAAGAGCCCTAAAAATAAGTAAATCTCTTAGGCCTTATAGGCTAAAACTAATCAATAGTTATTATCTTAGTATTAAAGGTATCCTCTTTTTTTCCCCCCTTTTTACTCCCCTTATTATTTTTCCCCCTTTTATCTCTATCGTCTTTAGTTTACTCTTTTTCTAAAGCCCCCTCCCCCCCCTTTTAAGCTAAGAAAACTTATAATAATATAGTAATATCCTTTTAGGTATAGGCCTATTATTCTAAGGTAAGGACCTTTTTTTCCTTAAAGTTTAATATCTCCTAGATTGCCTTAGGAGCGTTAAGGCCTTTTACTGCTACCGCTATTATTACTATTGCCTATTTATACCCTTAAGAGGTAGATGCCTATTTAGCCCTCTACTAGAGGGCCTTATAGTCATCTACCTAAAGGTAAAAATAGTTAGCTAATAACCTATACTATATATAAATCGAAAATATATTTTTACCCCTCTAGTAATAATCTTTTACGCGTCTAAGAGTTCTTATATTAGGACCTATTTCCTAAGGGTCCTCTCTAAGGATATATATATTTTGCCTATTAGGGTATAAGGATAGTAAGCCGCCTTAGTCCCTATTTATATTAGCCTTACTAGAGAGTGGGTATAATCCGGCTTATACCTTATTAACTGCGGTATCAATACTTAGGGTCATCTAAGCGTATTAGATATAGCCTGTATAGCTATATATATAGTTCTCCAGGCTACTATATAAAAGTTAGAAGCGGTTCTATAGCATACTAAACCTATACTTACCCCTTTATTTAGTATCGCTAACTATTTAGGCATTTTTACTTCTGCTATTGCTATTCTTATTCTTATTGTTATTATAGCTATTGCTATTGCTATTATTACTATTACTGCCGATCTGCTAATAAGGTTAGTATCGGCCCTATACTGCGATAGAGGGGTTATTATATACCTTAGAATTAGCACTATAGAGGAAAAGAAGAAAAAGAAGAAAAGGCATAAAGCCGGGGGGTATCACTAACCTATATACTAATATAGTGCCTAAGGCTAATCGCTCCTATCTTCAAATTCAGCTTACTTTTGCCTATATACTATAGACTAATACGCTTAAGATGCGCTTAGGCCCCTAAAGGTGTATACCTGGCGAGAATACCGCCAATCCTACCCCCTTAGCCTTACCTTCCCCTTACTTTGCACCTAATAGTACTCTAACCTAGGCCCGATACTCCTAGAACTTATACTCGCTCTTTTCCTAAGTAATACCGCTAGATATAGTCTTAAGCGGTTGCGTACCCTACTCTTTTATGCATTAGATACCTGCCGCCCCCGCTATAGGGTGATATAAAGTAGAAATTAAGATTATAGGAAGGGTTTTCCTCTTAGCTGCTGGGTTTTTCCTTTCTGAATTATCTCTATAGAAGTACTAGATAGGTTATTTAGCACTAAATAGCCTCTAGCGTAATTTAATAATAATAATATAGAATAATATATAATAGGGTAAAAGACTCTATACTCCCTAATTTAAAAAAGGTAGCTACTAAAAGTAGTATTAAAACTATCTACTTTAAGAATTATCTCCTTATTAGGGTCCTATTAAGTAAAAACCGGGTATAAAATAAAATAATACTTAAGCGCTTAGAATACTGCTTTTTCTTTATCTAATTATTAAAAAGGAACTCCTTTTTTTATTAATTTAATTAATTTTATTAAAAGTTTAGTAAATCGGGAGAAGTTAAGGATAAAATTATAATAAAAATTTGCGAAGCTAAAGAAGCTTTAGACCCCCTTTAGTTTTATAGGGGCTTCCTAATTCTAAATAGCTTTAATCTTTTTGGGGTTTAAGCGGATCTCTTTTCCTACTATTATAATATAAGCTAAATACCGGACCTCTATTATAGTAAAATTATACTTTTCTAAGTCTAAATTAAGACTAGTATCTTAAAGTCGTCGGAGTATATCCTTAATGCTTCCTATATAGTCCTCCCTTAATCTTAAGGTATAAATAAAGATATTATTAAAGTATATAGTCGCAAAATCCCTAAGTATATTTCCTAAGGCCCTATTAATATATCATTAGAATATTATAGGGGCTTTAGTAAGGCTAAAAGATATAATAAACTACTTAAAAAGGTTAAATCGCATTTAAAATATAGTAAGGTATTTATCGCTTTTTGCAATATAGATTTTATAGAATGCCGTATATATATTGACTTTAGTAAACTATTTCGCTTAGGATAAAGATCGTAGGGTCTTTTTAATTAGCGGGAGGAGGTATTAGTCTTAGGCTATAACCTTATTTAGGGCTTAATAATTTACGCAAAAATGCTACCTTCTATTCCCCTTCCTAATTAGGAGGACTAGAGCTACTACTAATAAGGAGCTCGCTTAGATCTATCCCTTATCTATAAGATTAGTTACCTATCTTTAAACCTTAAATAGCTAATCCTATAATATATTGTATAATAGGCCCTAAGATAGGTCTAATACGCTTCTATCTAAGGCCTTCTTAAGCTAAATATAATAGTCTAATATATCCTAGTATAGAGGAAGGCTAAAGGCCTTTTCTTTATTAAATAGGTCGCTAAATTTCTATAACTTTAGGGGTAAAACCTATGGCTTTTATAGAGATAGTATAGGGTCTTAATATAGTAAAAGCATTATATAGAGGATACGCATTATCTTTTATAAGCTTATAGTAATAAAAGAGGTCGATTAGTCTTTAAAACGCTTTGCCTATTAAAGTATATTATAAAAGACTAAACTAAGAATATTAACTATAGTAGGGCTAGAGTATTATATTATTAATTCTTAGATAATAAGATTACCTACTGCTCTAATCTATATCCGACGTTATTTCGCTTATAATATAATATTATAGTATTCTATCTAAAGGAGACTTAAAATAATATTATAAATAAGGCCTAGGATTATATAAAGTATAACTATAAAAGGCCAGCTATTAATATCAATATCTATATAAACGATATATATAATAAAGGAAATCGCTTCTTTATATTCCCCTAAATAGCTCTAAATCTCTACTGCCGTTCCGATTTTCGTATATTATAGCAGGCGGATAGGTTAGAGACTTAACTATTATATTATTTTTTCGCTTATAGCGCTATAGTAATTATAACCTAAATCGATTAAGGTATTAATAAAAGTATAAGATTTATATATTATTATTATTATTAAATTACGCTAGAGGCTATTTAGTGCTAAATAACCTATCTAGTACTTCTATAAAGATAATTCGGAAAGGAAAAACCTAATAGCCGGGAGGAAAACCCTTCCTATAATCTTAATTTCTGCTTTATATCGCCCTATAGCGGGGGCGGCAGGTATCTAGTGCGTGAGAGAGTAGGGTATACAACCGCTTAGGACTATATCTAGCGGTATTACTTAGGAAGAGTGTGAGTATAAGTTCTAGGAGTATTAGGCCTAGGTCGGAGCACTATCGGGTGCGAAGTAAGGGGAGGGTAAGGCTAGAGGGGTAGGATTAGCGGTATTCTTACCGGGCGTATGCCTTTAAGGGCCTGGGTGCATCTCAGGCGTATTAGTCTATAGTATATAGGCAAAAGTAAGCCGAATTTAAAGATAGGAGCAATTGGCCTTAGGTATTGTGTTAGTATATAGGTTAGCGATGCCCCCTAGTTTTATGTCTTTTCTTCTTTTTTTTTTTCCTCTATAGTGCTAATTCTAAAGTATATAATAACCCCTCTATCGCAGTATAGGGCCGATACTAACCTTATTAGCAGATCGGCAGTAATAGTAATAATAGCAATAGCAATAGCTATAATAACAATAAGAATAAGAATAGCAATAGCAGAAGTAAAAATGCCTAAATAGTTAGCGATACTAAATAAAGGGGTAAGTATAGGTTTAGTATGCTATAGAACCGCTTCTAACTTTTATATAGTAGCCTAGAGAATTATATGTATAGCTAGACGGGCTATATTTAATATACTTAGAAGACCCTAAGTATCAATATCGTAGTTAATAAGGTATAGGCCGGGTTATACCCACTCTCTAGCGAGGCTAATATAGGTAAGGACTAAAGCGGCCTACTATCCTTATACTTTAATAGGTAAAATATATATACCCCTAGAGAGGACCCCTAAGAACCAAATCTTAGTATAAGAATTCCTATATATATAGGAGACTATTACTAAAGGGATAGAGGTATATTTTTAATTTATATATAGCATAAATTACTAGCCAATTATCTTTACCTTTAGGTAGATAACTATAAGGCCCTCTAGTAGAGGGCCAAATAGGTATCTGCCTCTTAGGGGCGTAAATAAGCAGCGGTAGTAGTAGCAGCAGCGGTAGGGAGCCTTAGTGCTCTTAAGGCAACCCGAAAGATATTAAACCTTAAAGAAAAGAAAGTCTTTACCTTAAAACAATAGGCTTACGCCTAAAAGGATATTACTATATTATTATAGGTTTTCCTAGCCTAAAAGGGGGGGGAGGGGGCTTTAGAGGAGGAGTAAACTAAAGATCATAGGGATAAAAGGGGGGAAGGTAGTAAAAGGAGTAAAAAAGGGGAAAAAAAAATACCCTTAATACTAAAATAATAATTATCGATTAGTTTTAGCCTATAAGGCCTAAAAGGTTTACTTATTCTTAGGGCTCTTTATTCCTACTATAGGATTACTATAAATATTATATAAAGGCTATATGGGGGAGTTTAATAGCTCTTTTAGCTATACTATATTAGAAGGATTAGACAAACTAGAATTAGTCGAATTAGTTAATATTAAGTATTTAGAAGGCGATTATCTATATAAGGTATAATTTATTAAGTGCGATAGATATACTATATTGGTCGTAAAGTAAGCTAAAGCTAAGGCTAAGTCTAAAGAGTATATACCTTTATCTATAGTACTTTAGGCAGGAGAGGATAATATAATAAAGGTCTTTTAGGCCTTCCCTATAGCAGCAAAAAGGTAATAGTACTAAGGGTACTTATTAGAGGCAAAGGAAGGAGTTAAAGCCGATTTTTTCTATATAGAGTTAAGTAAGTATTGCTAACTTATGCTTTTATAGGCTTTTATATAATCGGGTTATTTTTGCTATAGATTAGAAGTCTAATACCTTTTCGGCCGCTAGGGTCTTATACTAGGGGCATCTCGCCCTTACTATTATTTAATTATTTTACTATTAGTTATATTAATCTTTTATTAATCGCTCTTCGGCCGGAAGCTAATTAAAGTTAAAATCGGGGAATAATATATAGGCTAGGGGTCTTTAGTAGCCTTTCCTTTATTAGCATTAAAGTATCGCTATTACTACTATTAATATACAGTTAATCCTATTGGTTATACCTATTTTAGCTATTCTTTTAAGGAATTACTAATAGATATAATTAAGATAAAGGTCGATTAGGGGTATAACCGCTTCGGTCTTAAGGGTATTTAGCGGTATAGCCTTAAAGGCCCTAGTGATTATATAGAGGTAGGCTGACTATTCTATAGCTAGGGATTTTATAATACCTTTTACTACCCCTTTAGGGGCGGTAAGGGTATATTATACCTTTATGCTAAAGGCGATAAAGGTTCGGATAACCTATATATAGATAAGGTATGCTTCCTAATATTAGTAGCCTTAGGTAGAGGCTGCTATTACTATAAGCGTAAGTTATTGCTATTTGAGTTTCTTTATAATCTTAATATAATATTCCTTCTATTTTAGTTTATAGTAGATTTCGACCCCTAAGAACTTAGTATATTATTTTAGCTATATTATAGTAGTTTTAAGCTATACTAGGGTCTCATTCGCCTTATGCATATAGGTAAAGTAGATAAGCTTACTTTTACTAGGGTTAAAATTTAATCTTATTTACTTAGACTAATTATTATAAATAGCCTATACTTTCTCGAATAGCATTTTAATCTCCTTTATATCTCTCCTATAGGCTATAATATTAATATTATTGGTGAAGCCTAATATAATAATTAATGCAATCTTTTATAGTCTCTTATAGAGCGGTATAATATAGATAAAGAAGAGGATAAAAGAGAGAAAGGACCCTTAAGGGACTCTAGTAGTATTTAGCAGTTTATTTATAAGTTATCCTTTAAAGTAGATTTATACTAAATATAAATTAGTAAAGCTATATACTTATACTGTTAGCTAAAATAGAAGCCTTTTCTCTAGCAATAGGTAGATAAGACAGGTATAATTAACGGTATTAAATATAGCTAAGATATCTAATTAAAGTAGTAAGGCGATCCTACTATAGTACTAAATCGTATATATAATTTCGATTAGTATACTTAGGGCTATATTAGTTGACCGGTTTGCCCTATTGCCTATTTAGAGGTCTAAAAAGAGGTTACCCTCTTTAAGAGCAATAGTAAGCTACTATATAACTATAGCTTTTAAGACTTTTTTTATTAGGTTAAAAAGTAATATTAGCCTTTAGCCTCCTGCCTTAAAGTATTCTTTTAGCTTTTTCTTTAGTTTCTATAGTACTATTACTTTAGCCTCCCGGTATAAAGCTAGGTAGTACCTAATATAGTATATTTCGTTTAGGAGATATATAAGAGCGGTAATAAATAGAGGGCTATATACTTTAAGGAATCCTACTAGGAGCCTATTAGGGCCTAATGCTTTCTAGCCTACTATATTGTATAATGTAGTATATATCTCTTTATAGGAAAAGGAATTAGTAGGGGGGAATGCAATAATAATAAGCTAGGGGAATATTAGGTTAGGGATATTATTATAAGTAGCTTAAGAGGTAAGAAAAAACTACTTAGTAAGGACCTATACTTTTTCCTTATATATTATAGCTTTTAGGCTTAGGCCGCTTTATTCTAGTAAAGGGATCTCTTTTAATTTAGGCGGGAGGCTACTATATAAACGGGCCTATTTTTCTAAAGACTATAGGTCGGCATTTTAGGCGGTAGCTTTATTAAGGGCTTTTCTTTATAATCGGTATTATTCCTTTTATACTATATAGGACTAGATTGCCCCTACCTCTTATACGGTATTAAGATTCTCTAGGGTATAATATACTACCTATTTTCGGTAGGCCTTTTTTATAGTATTTTAGGCCATTTTAGTGTAGGAGTTCTACTAAGGCTCTATACTAAGAGCTTTAGGTGCTTTTTTTAGGGCCACAATATTAGTAATACTTTAGAGTTAGCTAGTAAGCTATATAGTATATATATCTATCTCAGCAGGGAAGTAAAGCGGGGCCTTAGTATAGGAGGTAGTAAGTCGGTTTTTAGCTTCGACCTAAGTAAAGTATCGGTTAAAAGACTTCTAACTATTCTTTATAGGGGGGGCTTTTATATAATAATTGCCGGTCTTAATGCGTATAAGCTAGGGGATATAATCGGATCTAATAAAATCGGCATTTTTAAGATATTCTACTATAATATCTTATATAACCTATATATAGTTAATAGTACTATTTCTCTTTTTAGGTGCCTATTTTATTACCTTACTATAAAGGGTAGCTAATCTAAGCTACTATTAGGTTATAAGTTTAAAAAGGGTATTAATCTTAGGCGAGGTCTAATCTAAGCTATCCTAAAGAGGATCATATATATTAAAATCCCTAACGAAAGTACTATAAGGGCGGGGTAAAAGCTCAGCGAGTATAATAAAAGGGGTTATTTAATTTAGTTTATAGCCTGGAGAGTAAATCGAGTAGATATCGGTATATAATAGGGAGATCCTATACTAATTAGGTCCTTTCTCGCTAGATTATATACCGGGCCTATACTGCTTATAGATATATATTGCTGCTCTTCTACTATATACTATTAGTATATATCTTCTAAGGCTAAGGCTTAGTAAGGCCTAATTGGGTATAGCGGGTTTTTAGATTGCTATAATATTAGGCTCGCACTAGTAGTAAAGTGCTAATCTTATAAGGGTGGTTTTCTTCTATATATTCTAGTAAAGGACTATTATTATATAGATAATCATAAGGGGGTTAATAGTAGTAGTATATTTAGGGTGGCTATAGGTTAGGTGCCTAGGGTAGGTATAGTTATACTATAGTCTAGGGCAGGAGCGGCTTAGAGAAAGGCAGTAATACTACTTCCGGCTTTAATATAGGGGATCCTATTAATGCTTCTAATTAAGCGATTTTATTTCTAAGAGGAGGGCTTATATAGGGGAGACCTACTAGCTATATAGTGGCGGCCTTAGTCCGCAATAAGGATAGTATTAGCAGCTAATGCAATATATAAAGCAAAGAGCCTCGGTCTATTACTATAGGAATTTCTAGCGTTTTCCTATTATTTATTCGCTACCTTATAGAGGCGGGACTATACTAGGTAAGATCTATAATAGTTAAGGTAGGATTTATATTAATTCTATATTATAGCTAGGCAGCCTTATTTACCCTTTAGGTAGTATTTAGAACTATACTAGCTATAGCAGGCTGCCGCTGCGTAATATATAGTAATATAGCCGAATTTAAAGTAATTATAGCATTAGCGGGGGTATATAGTATTATTATAGTGTTTGGCTTTAAATATCTCTACTTAGTATAGAATACTAGCCTTATAAAGCTTATTTATAAGATCGATAGAGTCGACTCTCATAATTAAGGGCGCTTATATTATAGTCTCCCTAAGGCGGCGAAGGGAGACCCTAATAAAGCCCTTTCTATTAGCTTTAATAAGGTTCGATTAGATATCTTCTATTACGGTATTTGCGGTATAATAGGTCGGGAAACTCTTAATAATAATACTAAATAAGTATTAATTGAATTCTGCCTTTTAGCTAAAGGCGGGGCAGATTTAGGCTATATCTATAATATAGTTTACCTTTTTTTCTTTAAAGGTAATAATTATATTACTACTATAGAGCCTATAAGCTATAATTGCCGCTCTTTTAGTAATAGCTTTATTAATTATATTAATAATTTCGATTAGAGTATAGTTTTAAAAGATTCCGCGAATAGTATTTCCTTTAATAAAGACTTTGCGGTAAATATAGGGGGGTACCGCTAGGGGAGCTAGGCTGTATTAGGGTAGTATAGCGGCGGTATATCCTCGTATAGCGATAGATACCTATATAGTAAAGGCTAGCATAGTCTTTAGGAGATTCTATATAGCCTTATTAACTACAATTTTAATTATCTGCATTAGGGTTCTAATAGGGGTATAGATATTTCCTAGGTCGGTCTCCTATTAGGCGGTTTCTACTATAAAGTTTATAGCCTTTCGCACTCTTCCTAATACTACTAGGGAGATATAATCCTATAGCTCTTTTATAAAGTCTTTAATAATATCGGCTATAGGTTATATTCGCCCTTAGGTAGGCTTAGTCTCGGTTTAGTAATACTATATACTATTTGCGATTATAGTAGTCGGGTTGTAGCGGCTATATATAATACCGCCTTTATTCCCTCTATCGATATCTATTACTTTATTTACGCCTATTATGCCTACTCCTTAGACGCGATACGCTATAGGCGAGGGGGGTAAGCGGATAAGAAAAAGCGATTAGAAATATCAGAATTGATTTTAAAGGCGGTTCTATACCGCTACCTAGGTGCGGGCGAAATCGCAGAGAAGGGCGTTTTTAATATATAAGATTTATATAATATCGGTATTAAAAAAAGGTACCTATTTATATATTTTATAATCTTTTTTATCTCCTTTATATAGGGTCTTTTTTATAATCGATTAGGGTTTTAGATATATATTTTAAGCCTTTTTGTAAGATTAAGCTTAAAAGCTAGTTTTTTCCCTAAGAGTTATTACTATTATTATCTTTAGCGGCCTAAGAGTCTATTATAGCTACTTTAACTATTCCTAATCTATAGGCCCTTTGCAAACGGTATTTCTATATATAGTAGGTAGAAGTATTATAACGAAGGTAAAAGTCTTTCTTCTATTGCTTATTAAGGACCTCTTATAAAACCTATTCAGCTATATATTATTATTATTATTATTAAATTACTCTAGGGGGCTATTCTTAGCTAGAATTGCCTATCTAGTACTCCGGCAAATAATCCGGAAGGGAAAAACCCGAGGTCTAGGGGGAAAACCCTTCCTACTAATATAATTATAACGACTGGGGAGTCAGGCCCCCAGGGGGGCCGACGGGTTTCCAGCATATAGGGAAGGTAGGTATACTATCGCTCAGGATTATATCTAGCGGCAGTACTAAAAGGAGTACAAAAGCGATCTAAAGAAAGTAGGTCTGGAAAAAGGTAGGTCTAGTATCTATAGGGGAGGGGTAGTCCCGGGTTAGTACGCTATAAATCGAAAGTAAAGTAGAGGTTATATAAGCAGGGTAGCGCTAGCTATATAGTACGCGCGCCGGCTATATAGTATATATATCGCGCGGGGGTATTAGAGTAAGAGTGAGGGAATTTTCTATTATTAGGGCTATATCGGCGGCAAATCGGCTATAGGGGGGGTACTTAGTGGAAGGCAAGTAGTATTAGGTCGGGGGTTAGGGTAAGCCGAGTATAAAAAGAGGGTATAAAGGCCTCTAATCAGGCGAAGATATAAAAGTGCGGGTACCCCCTGACTTTTTAATCCTTTTTCCTTTCTATATAGCTATTGTTTTTTTATATATAATCCCTTTAAGCCCTATTCTCTAGCGCTATAGGGATAACGCTAACCCATACGGTAAGGCGGTAATAATAGCAATAGTATTAGCATTAGCGATAGTAGTAGCAATAGTATTAGTAGTAGCAATAGTAGTAGCAGTAATAGCTATAGCAATAGCAATAATAATAATAGTAGTAATATACTAAAAAAGTCGGTATCTTTAGATAAAGGGGTAGGTATTACCCGCTCCCGCTATATTAGCGTTACTAACCTATCTTTATTAGCCTGGCGAGCTATAAGGCTGGCCCTATAACCCTTACCTAATGCGAGCTAAAGACCCTAAATATTATTATTACTCTTAATAAGGTAGGACCCGACTAACCGAACCTTAATCCGATTAGCATTTAAATAATAGTAATATAGCATAATACCGCATAAGGCCTAGGGCAGTATATTTCGCGTATACTATAGTAGGGAAGACCTACCGACCCCTTAAATAGACTCCTAAGAACTAGGAGTCTATTTATGCCCTCTTAGGTACCTAAAAGGTACTAGCTATAGGGGGGGAGGTATATATAAGGTATAGGGACTATATAGGATAGGTGCTAATATAGATAGGTTAATAACTACTACGCCCTTTAATTAAGGGTACGGTAGGTATTAACTACTTACGGCAGGGGGAAGGTAGTAGCGGCAGCAGTAGTAGTAAAGGGGAGTATCGCTCCCGGGGTAACTTAAGAGGCACTAGACCTTAAGGAGTATAAAATAGAAGTATTAAAGGGCATCTAGGCTATATTAGAGCTGTTTATCTTTTAGGGGTAGAAGAGGGCGGCAAAAGGGGAGGGGGAGAGGGGGGAGAAGGAGGGGGGGCCATTATAGGGGCTAGCGGGGGAGGGGGAGGGGTAGGGGAGGGGGGCTCTAATATTAATATTATAGCTTCAGAGTAGCTAAAAATTAATTATATTTATCTGCCTACTATATCTCCTCTCTCCTGCATTAGGATATTATTATTAGATATTAGGGGCGGTATTAGGCGGTTAGGGTCGGCCTAATGCCTTTATAGGGGCGGGTTATTAGAGCGATTAAGCGAGCTAGAACTAATCAAGGCGGTTAAAGCTAAAGATCTAGTATATAAGTTAGTAGGCGAGGCTTAGCTTATTAAAGGTAATAAAGATCCTTTAGTAGTCTCGGAAGAGGCTTAGGCTAATCTTATATAGCTATTAGCGCTATCATCTATATTTTAGGCAAAAGAGGATTAAATAATAATAGTCTTTAGGAGCCTTCCTATATCGGTAGAGAGGCGAGGGTATAATAGGGACTTAGCGCTAATAAAGGAAGGAGTTTAGTCCGATCTTTTTTATATAAAGCTAGGTAAATACAGCCGATTTATATTTAAAGAGGCTATTATAGAGCTGAATTATTATAGCTATAGATTAGAAGTCTAGGGCCCTTTCTGCCGCTATAGGCCTATACTATTATTATCTTATTTTTGCGGCGGCTTAGTATTTAGACTATTTAGTAAGCTACTCTTTTGCTAGGTATTCCTCGGCTATTAGCTACTATAGGTCGAGTTCTAAGAATAGGATATATATCTAGGGTCCTTTATAATCGCTCTATCGATAGTATCAGAGTATTACTACTATTATAGTAGAGGCGCGGTTAATTTACTTAGTTATTCTAGTTTTTACTATCCTTTCTAAGAATCGCTAATAGATATAGTTTAGGTATAAGTCGATAGGTAGTATAGCCGCTTTAGTCTTAAGGATATCTATTAGTATAGCCTTAAAGGCCTTAATAATAATTTAAAGGTAAGATAATTATTCTATAGTTAGTAATTTTACGATACTTTTTGCTACCCTACTAGGGGCGGTAGGGGTATATTAAACTCTTACGCCGAAGGCAATAGTAGTATAAATAACCTATATATAGATTAATCGGGCCTCTCTATATTAATATCTCTATATAGAGGCCGCTATTGCTATAAGGGCGAGTCGCTGCCGCTTAAGCTTTTTAGCTATTTTTATATAGTATTTATGCTATTAAAGTTTTTAGTAGATTTTAACCCTTAGGAAATAGGCGTACTACTTTAGCTAAATTATTACGGTCTTAAGTCGGATTAGCGTTTTATCTGCTTTATAAGCGCGTATAAAATAGATAAGCTTATTCTTCTTTAGATTAAAATTAAGCCTAGCTTATTTAAACTACTTTTTATAGATCGTCTATACCTTTTCGAATAGGGTCTAGGTCTCCTTTATACTCCTTCTATATACTATAATATTAGTATTATTTGCAAACCCTAGGGTGATAATAGAGGCTATTTCTTTAAGCCTCTTATAGAGTAATATAATATAGATTAAGAAAAGGATAAAAGAGAGAGGGGACCCTTATAGGACCCTAGCAGTAATAAGTAGGTTATTAGTTAATTTACCTTTAAAATGAATTTATACTATATAAGAGTCGGTAAAGCTATAGACTTATACTATAATCTATAATGGCAATCCTTTTTCTAAAAGTAGGTAGGTAAATTAAATATAGTTTACTATATTAAAAGCTATAGATATATTAAGCTAGAGGAGCGAGGCAATCCTACTATAGTGCTATACTATACGAACTATTTCTATAAGAGTACTAAGGGCTATATCTATAGAATGATTAGCTCTATTTCCTATCTAAAGGTCTAAGAGTAGGTTGCCCTCCTTAAAGGCGGCGGTAAGCCGGTATACTACTGCAGCTTTTAAGATTTTATCGGTTAGGTTAAATAAGGATATTAATTTCTAGCCTCCCGCTTTAGAGTATTCCTTTAGTTTCTTTCCTAGCTTTCTTAGTATAACTATATAGGCCTCCCAGAACTAAGTTAGGTAGTATTTAGTGCGGTAGGACTTATTAAAAAAGTAGGTAAGAGCTATAATTAAGGGGGGGCTATATGCCTTAAGGAATCCTATAGGTAGCCCGTTTAGTCTAAAGGCCTTTTAGCTAGCCATATAGTAAAAAGCGGTATAGACCTCTTTATATATAAATCTTTTATATAGTAGGAACTTTATATTAGCGAGTTAGGGGAAGATTAGATCTAATATATCTTTAAATATTATATAGGATTAGGGGAAGAAATATTAAGCGAGGACCTATACTTTTTCGCTATATATAGTTGCTAAAGAGTGGCTAGGGCTGGCGTATTTAAATAATAGGATCTCCCTAGACTTAGGGGGGAGGCCGCTATATAATCTAGCCTATTATTCTAAGGACTAAAGATCTATATTCTATACTATAGCTTTCCTTAATGCCTCTCTCTAGGAGTATTATCGCTCTTTTTATATAACCCGGGTTTAATTAGCTCCCGCATCTTAAGCGGCCCTATAGTTTTTAGGGGTATGGCATACTACCTACTTCCAGTACGCTTTTTTCGCAGCGATAGTAGCTATTTTTATACGGTTATTCTACTATAGTTCTATAGCGGGGGCTCTAAGGGTTTTCTTTAGGGCTGTAATATCTATAATTTCTTAGAGTTAGTAAGTAAGCTATTTAGTATATACATCTATTTCTTCGGGAAAGCTAAATAGGGCTGCGGTAGCAGTAGGCATAAGGCGGTTTTTTACTTCTACTTAAGCGAGGTATTAGTCGAGGGATTTTTAGCTATTTTTCGGGTAGGCTTTAGCGGCTTATAAGTTACTAATATTAATATAAATAAGCTATAGGATATAGTCGGACCTAACGAGGTCTATATTGCCGAGGTACTTAATAGTAAGGTCTTATATAACTTAGGTATAGTCTATAGTGCTATTTCTTTTATTTAGCGCTCGTTATATGATTTCGCTATAAAAGGTCGCTAGGCTGAGTCTCTACTATATTATAAGATCGAAAAGGGTATTAATATTAAGTAAGGTTCTATCTAAGCTATTCTATAATAGATAGTGTATATTAAAGTCCCTAATGAATATACTTTAGGGTCGGGGCGGGAGCCTTATAAGGTCTATAAGGGGGGTAGTCTAGTTATATTTATAGCCTAAAGAGTAGATAGAATAAATATCGGTTTTAAAAAGGCAGACTTTATATTAATTAGGTCCTTTCTCGGTAATCTATATGCTGGGACTATACCGCTTATAGATATATATCGCCGCTCGTCCGCTATAGGCTGCTAATATATATTTGCCGAGGCTTAGGCTTAGTAGGGTACGGCTAGGCGTAATAGGTTCTTAGATCGCTATAATATTAGGTTCGCTTCGGTGGCAGAGTGCTATTCATATAAGGAAGGTTTTCTTCTATATATTCCAATAGAGGACTAATATTATATAAATAGGTATATAGGGGTCGGTAGTAGCGGTATATTAGTAGTTACAGTAGAGGTAGAGGTCGGGGCTAGAGTAGGTATAGGCTTTAGGGCCGATAGGGTCTTAGTCTATCCTAGCATTAGGACCGGTTATAAGAATGCAGTAAGGGTATAATTTAGTCTAGTATTAAATATTCCTCTAGAGATAGAGCCCTTTTAGCTAGGGCGGTAGCTATATTTATATAGGGAGGATCCTTTTAAGATAATATATTTAATTAGTTCCCTCGGGGGCGAGGCGCTAGCTACTTTACATTAGTTTTATTCTATAATAAAAATAGTATTTATAAATATTATAAGAGGTGCTATAAAGAGCCTAAGTTAGCTAATATAAGAATTCCTAGCTAACTCCTACTACTCGTTCGAGGTTCTATAGAGGCGGGACTATATTAGGTGCGGGCCTTTGCAATTAAAGTATAACTCCCTTTATCTATAGGAGACTATTAAGCAGGCCTACTCTCCTTCTAAATGCCTTTCTGCGCTGCATCGGCCGCACCATAAGGCCGCTATATAGTAAGCCGCGATATATCCAAACTTAAAGCAGTTATAGCATTATTTAGGGTATAGGGTGTTATTATAAGGTTCAGCTTCGAATATCTCTACCTAATAGATAATACTAGACTTATAGAGCTTATTAGCGAGGTTAATAGAGTTTACGCCTATAATTAGGGGCATATGTATAGTAGTCCCACGTAGGCAGCAGGGGGAGGCTCTAATAAAGCCTTTTCTATTCGCTTTAGTAAGGTTTCGGCAGATTTCTTTAGTTGCGATATTCGCTATATAGCTAGTAGGGAAATTCTTAATAATAAGACTAAATAAGCATCGGTTTAGTTTTACCTCCTACCTAAAGGCGGGTCAGACCTAAATCGTATTAGCGATAAGATTTTTTACTACTTCTTCTATAAAGATAACGATAGTATCGCTACTATATAGCCTGTATGCCGCGACCATAGCGTTCCTAGTAGTAGCTCTATTAATAGTATCTATAATTTCGATTAGTATTTAGTTGCATAGGACCTTACTAATACTATTGCCTTTAATTAAAATTTCCTTATAGATATATAGCGGGACTAGAAGGGGAGCGATAGTATATTAGGGTGGTATAGCAGTAGTAGTATATCCTCGTACCGCGATATTTACCTAAATGGTAGCTAGTGCCTATTTTAGGATATCCTAAAGGGCCGATTTAATAGCTTTTTCGATAGTCTTCGAAATTATATCGATAAGGGTGCTAATAGGGTCTAGGGTAGCCTTACCGCGGGCTATATTAGCTATGGTTTCTATAATTTCTCGCACTCGTCCTAGCATTACTAGGGGGATATAATCCTAGAGCTTTTTTATCGATTCTTTAATTATAACGGTAGTAGGTCGCTTCTGCTCTTAAGCAGGCTTAGTTTCGGTTTAGTTATACTGCGTGCTATTCGCGATTGTAGTGGTAGGGTTATAGCGGCTATATGTAATGCCGCCCCTATTCCCTCTATCGATATCTATTACTTTATTCGCGCCCGTTGCGCCTACTCTTTAGACGCGATGCGCTATAGGCAAGGGGGGTAAATGGACGAGAGGAAGCGGTTGGGATTATTAGAATTGATTTTAGAGGCGGTTCCGTGCCGCTACCTAGGTGCGGGCGAAATCGCAGGTGAAAATTTCAGCTATATATTACTTACTCTTTAAAGTAAATTAGTTAATACCTATTATCTATATATTACCTTTTATATTTTAGTTATTATTTTATCGATCGCGAGGAGGACTAAAGTAGTGCCTAATTATTAGGCCAGTCTTAAGGTTAATAATAATATAATAATAGCGGTCGACTGCTATATAATAGTTATTATAGGAGACCCTAAGTCTGATAATCTTATCGGCTATCTTAGTATTCAATATGGAACGGAGGTATTTAAGTTTTACTTCCTTAGGCTAACTAATTCCTCCTATAAGTATTAATTTTTCTTTAAATTAGATAAAAAAGGCAGTAAAAGATTCTTTAGGGCCTTAGTATAAAGAGTACTTAAGTTTAGTAATTATATAGTCCTATTAATATAGATCCTTAAAGAGATATTAAAAGTATTTAAAGAACTTTACTATATTATAATTATAAGCCTCGCTATTCTTAAAAAAGGCTGCGACTTATAATTAGACTATAGAACATAGGTTCTAAAAGATAAACATCTACTATATCTTTTCGTCCTTAATAAAGTCCTTATCAACCTTAAGCTTATATTGCATAAAGGTTTGCTAGGCGGTAAATATTATCTTTTTACTATTAAAAGAGTCCCCTATTAGAATCGGCTTATACTTAGGTTAGGTATAAGCCGCATTAAGAGTGGTAGAGGGGATAGGTCTGCCCTATTATATTACCGGGACCGGTTAGTATTCCGGTTAGGGTTTATTCGCCTACTCTACGAGATAAGCCTATAAAGAATTTATCTATGATTAAATTTATTATATTCCTTTGGAAAGTTACTGCATTTAGGTATATGTATTATGTCGGGGGCGCTACTGCCTTATGCCGTCTGCCCCTATCTTATTAGGCATACTCATTTTGATATTATATAACGCTTGCATTATTAGTTCTATAATATAGAGTTATAATAGTAAGGCTAAGAGAGTCTATTTAAATATAAAAGACTAGCCCTAGGGCGGCTGCGAATAGGCGTTAATAATATATATTAAATAGATTAAAGAGGAAGGAAAAGGATCTAAATAGGAACCTTCTATCTAGTCTATTTATATCCTGATTATAATATATATCGGAGTCCTAGTATAGTCTTGTGACTCTATCTATTGCCCTTCTTAGGCTAGACGCGGGCGCAGCCCGTATCCTAGCCACATTATAGCGCGGGCATAGCCCGAGCCCGTGATACTATCTACTAAATACTCCGGCCTTTTAAAGTATAGATATAAACTATAGTATACTATAGGCGACTATTTATCAGAGAGTGATTCCTCTAATAAGGAGTATAAATACGCCTATAATAATAGATTTTCGCGATTTCGCCCGCACCTAGGTAGCGGCACGGAACCGCCTCTAAAATTAATTCTAATATTTCTAATCGCTTTTTCTCGTCCGTTTACCCCCCTTACCTATAGCGCATTGCATCTAAGGAGTAGGCGTAGCAGGCGCAGATAAAGTAATAGATATCGATAGAGGAAATAAGGGCGGTATAGCATATAGCCGCTATAACCCTAATACTATAATCGCAAATAGTATGCAATATAACTAGACCGAGACCGAACCTGCCTAAAGGCGGAAGCAACTAATAGCCGATATTATTATAAATTTTATAAAAGAGCTTTAGGATTATATTCCCCTAGTAGTATTAAGAAGAATGCGAGAGGCTATAAACTTTATAATAGAGACTGCCTAGTAAGAGGCCGACCTAGGTAATATCTATACCCCTATTAGAACCCTTATACAAACAATCGAGACCACAATTAATAAGGCTATATAGAATCTCTTAAAACCTACTATAGCCCTACTATATAGGCATCTATCGCTATATAAGGACTTATAGCTACTATACTATCCTAATATAGCCTAGCTCTTTTCGCAATATCCCCCTATATCTACTATAAAGTCTTTATTAAAGGAAATACTATTAGCAAAATCCTCTAGAACCGCACCTTAATCGAGATCGTTAATGCAATTAATAGGGCTACCGCCGAGGGAGTAGTAGTTATAGCCTATAGGCTCTGCAATAGTAATATAATTATTACCTTTAAAGAAGAAAAAACAAAGTATACTATAGATATAACCTAGGTATACCCTGCCTTCGGCTAAAAGGCAGAACCTAATTAACGCTTATTTAGTATTATTATTAAAAGCTTCCCGACCTACTATATTGTAAATACTATAATAGAGGATATTTAGTTGAATTTTACTAAAGCTAATAGAGAAGGCTAAAAAAACTTTCGAGATTTCGCCCGCACCTAGGTAGCGGCATAGAACCGCCTTTAAAATTAATTCTAATATTTTTAATCGCTTTTTCTTATCTGCTTATCCCCCTCGCCTATAGCGTATCGCATCTAAAGAGTAGGCATAATAGGCGCGAATAAAGTAATAGATATTAATAGAGGGAATAAAGGCGGCATTATATATAGCTGCTATAATCCGACTATTACGATCGCAAATAGCATATAATATTACTAAACTAAGACTAAGCCTACCTAAAGGCAAATACGACCTATAGCTAATATTATTAAAGACTTTATAAAAGAGCTATAGGATTATATCCCTTTAGTAGTATTAGGAAAAGTGCGAAAGGCTATAAACTTTATAATAAAAACCGCCTAGTAGGAGACTAACCTAAAAAATATCTATACCCCTATTAGAACCCTAATGCAGATAATTAAAACCATAATTAATAAGGCTATATAAAATCTCCTAAAGACTATATTAGCCCCTACTATATAGGTATCTATCGCTATATAAGGATATACTGCTATTATACTACTTTAATATAGCTTAGCTCCCTTAGCAATATCCTCCTATTATTATTATTAAATTACGCTAGAGGCTATTTTAGAGCTAAATAACCTATCTAGTACTTCTATAGAGATAATTCAGAAAGGAAAAACCTAGTAGCCGGGAGGAAAACCCTTCTTATAGTCTTGATTTCTGCTTTATATCGCCCCGCAGCAGGGGCGGCAGGTATCTAATGCATAAAAGAGTAGGGTATATAACCGCTTAGGACTATATCTGGCGGTATTATTTGGGAAGAGTGCGAGTATGAGTTTTAAGAGTATCGGGCCTAGGTTAGAGTATTATTAGGTACGAAGTAAGGGGAAGGTAAGGTTAAGGGGGTAGGATTAATAGTGTTCTCATCGGGCGCGCGCCTATAGGGGCCTAGATATATCTCGAGCGCGTTAGTCTATAGTATATAAGCAAAGGTAAGCCGGATTTAAAGATAGGAGCGGCTAGCCTTAGGCACTATATTAGTATATAGGTTTGCGATGCCCCCCGATTTAGTACTTTTTCTTCTTTTTCTTCTTTTCCTTTATAGCGCCAATTCTAAGGTATATAATACCCCTCTGTTGTAATATAGGGCCGATACTGGCCCTATTGGTAGAACGGCAGCAGCAGTAACGATAGCAATAGTAATAGCTATAATAATAATAATAAGAATAAGAATAGTAGCAGTAGAAGCAATAATGCCTAAACAATCGGCGATACTAGATAAAGGGGTAAGTATAAGTCTTATGCGCTATAGAACTACTATTAACCCTCGTATAGTAGCCCGGAGAATTATGCATATAGCTATATAGGCTATATCTAATATGCTTAGAGGACCCTAAGTATCGATACTACAGTTAATAAGGTATAGGCCGGGTTATACCCGCTCTCTAGCAAGGCTAATATAGGTAGAGACTAGAGTGGCCTACTATCCTTACGCCCTTATGGGTAAAATATATATACCCCTAGAGAGGACCCCTAGGAATTAAATCCCGGTTTAAAAACTCTTAGATATATAGGAGATTATTACTAGGGGGATAAAAATACGTTTTCGATTCGTATATAGTGCGGGTTATTAGCTAATTATCTTTAGCTTTAGGTAGATGATTATAAGGCCTTTTAGCAGAGGGCTAAATAGGTATCCGCTTTTTAGGGGCGTAGCCGGGTGGCAGTAGTAGCGGTAGCAGCTGCAGTAGGGGGCCTTAGCGCTCTTAGGGCAATCTAGGAGATATTAGACCTTAAAGAGAGGAAGGTCCTCGCTTTAGAATAATAAGCCTATACCTAAGAGGATATCGCTATATTATATATATATATTACACTAGCTAAGCTATCTAGGGGGGGGATAAGCCCCCATCTAGCCTAATGCTAGTACCTCTATGCCTAATCTATATAGGAAACCCGAGTGCCGGGAGGAAAACCTATATACTATCCGTGGTCGATAGTATCCCTTCGGAATCGAAGGGGGTTTACTATACGTTGCGAAGAGGTGTCCTATCGCGCGAGACTAGGTCTGGCGGCAGGGCTAGGAAAGTATGGATAGTGGGCGCGCCTCGATAGGCGCGGTGATTTGCCTTAGTAGTTATTAGTTATTAGTTATTAGGCATTAGTTAGGCTCTAGGGTAGGTGTGAATCGGAACTAACGTAGTTAATATTATTAGGTATAGGAGGCGGCGGTAATATTAGTATCGGGTGGGCAGCGGTATCGCGATGAATCGCGCGTTTTATTATTATTGGCTTCGTCTAATGTAGGTTAGGGCAGCTAGCGGACGGTCGAGTGATCTAGTATGGGTATATAGCGGTATAAAGTCTCCTTTACCTGCCCTACCTTTTTAATTCCTTTCCTCTTCCCTTTTTATTCCTTATTGAAAATTACTAAAAATTTTCTTTTACTTCTCTGCTTCGATTGCACTATAGTAGTTTTTATATATCTTTTATTCTTTGATATGCCTACCGTTCTAGAGTTGGGTCCTGGCCTGGCTTAAAAATAGCTATATCGTCCCTACGTATGCCGCGGTACTAATATGGCCGCTCGTTATTATGACTAATAAGGTAAGAGGTTCTCTTTGATTATTATCTATTTTTTTCTAATAGTAAGTAGGGCTTAGGGGTGCCTATTTCGCTTATACTTCGAAGCGGAAGCCTTATTATATCTTAATGCGTAATGCTATGAACTGCGAACCGGTAGAGAGTATATTTATATTATAGAAGGCTTATACTTACGAGTAGGAAGTAAGTATATTAGTTTGCCGGTATCCTTTAACTTTATGGTTGACCTTAGTAGGTAGACGAAGATGATTATTATAAGGCCTAGCAGGCTATATATCGGTCTATTATACCGGTCACTTTAGTGCCTCAAAAGGGTTAAAACGACTCTACTATTATAATATAAATAATAGTGCCTATAGTCCCAATCTCGCTACTAGCTGACTTCCTTAGGCTTATTAAGAGAAGGGTTTTAGCTTTAGAGCGCGCCTATAGCGGCGAGCCCTAGCCTCTCTCGTTAGTTAAAGGAACTCAGCCTCCTACTACTACTACTAGCAATAAAAGCCCTGCTAGTTCCATTATTATATTAGATATCGATAATAAGCCTACTCCTAGGCCTACTGCTATAGAGGAACCACCTCATAACAAAGGGGTCTCGCTAATATAGTCTAAAACTCCTGCGATACCATCTTTTAGTAAATTATAGTAAGCGGTTACATTTTTAAAGTTTATAAAGTCTTAAGCGGAGTCTTAGCTAATAGTATCTGCCTCTAAAGCGCTAGCTATACCGCCGTTGAAGCCTCCCCTACCTATTGCTTAATCGGTATAGCCTAAGTAAGCTAAATTAGTAGTTCTATTACTATCCTCTCCTCGTCTTTATACTAATACCCCTGCCTTTTCTCCCTTTAAAAGGAAAAAAAAGGAGTTAAAAACGATAGAATCGCCTATAAAGGGAACGCTAGGTCTAACCGCTAAGGTTAAACGAAAGATATATTTAAAATCTATAGTCTCCCCTTCCTTAGGGGGGAAAGGGAAGGGAAAAGGGAAAGCAAAGGTAGCCCTTAATAATAGCTATAATAATAAAGAAAGTAGTATAGAGTAAGTAGGGGTCTAAGGGGTTAAAGGTACTAAAAAGATTAAAGGTCTAAATCTATCGACTATATAAGTAGCTTATATAAAAAAGACGTTCTTCCCCTATCTATATAGTTAGTCGTATCTTTATCTATAATTATTTATATATATATATATAGTCTAGGGTTAGGGTGTAATCGTATCGGGTTACTATTAGAGCCGAAGTCTATATAGGCGGTAAATATAATAGCTAAGGTAAACTATTCGAGCTAGTAGGTATTAAGGACCTATTTAATGACCTATTTAGCTAAATCTTTATTTTCGAGTGCTTAAATAATACTATACTTATCTAGTATAGGGCGGTTTTAGATATAGAGGGGAAGGTTTCTAAGATAATTACTATACTCTAAGATTATATATTTAATATTTTCTATATCGGGACCGTATTAATAATATAGGTGGCAGATAGATAGGACCTTTATCTTATATAAGAACTTATTAAGGCCTATTTTTTCTATTCTAAATTAGGTAAGGAGGGAGGACTTATATTTATAAAGGTTTTTATAGAGATTTAGCATCTTTTTTGCAGAGGTGAAATCAGGGGTATATTCGGCAGTAGGGTAGTTCTTTAGCAGGTATTATACTTAGGCGAGTCGTTATTTTGATTGCTATCTCTTTATCTATTTAAAAGCTAAAGAGTAAGCGGGGGATAATTTATTATCCTAAAGTAGAATCGAATCTTTAAAGGCTATATAATTTAGTATTTTATTTTCGGTCGGTCGCCCTTATCTATCGGTAGGTCTTTATTATAGCCGAGTCTAGATAATAGTATATATATTAGAGATAAGATCGGCTATACTACTTTCTCGGGTTCTAGTAAGGAATCATTATTAGGCTAGGTTAAAGTAAAGGTCGAGTGGGGGGACTACTACTTTAGTTTCTATAATTGCATTAGGTATTACTCGGTAGGCTCCTATAATTATATAAAGGCACTTTAACTATTTAGCGGCTAGACTATATATAATGCCTCTTACTACTTCTTTTAGCTTAATAGGAGTATACTAAATTCCGGCGCTAAAGGCGATTATAGTTTTAATAACCTATATATATAGTAGTCAGGCTTCGCGGAACTAATATCCCTATATAGAGGCCGCTAGAGCGATAAGGGCGAGCTTTTGCCTTTCTAGCTTCTTTACTATTCGGGCCTTATAGTCGGTTTAGCTAAGTTTACGGTTAATCTCTACTCTAAGGAATCGGGCGTATTATATAGGCTAGATAGTCGTATTACCGAGTTATATTATTATAGTATCCGGTCGGTGCTATTTAGTAAAGTATATTAGCTCGCTCTTTACTAGGTTAAATTTTAGTCCGGCCTTTACTAACTATTTTTTGCAGATCTTCTATACTTTCGAGAGGGTTGCAACTATATCCTATATTATTTTGCCGTATGCGATTATATTAGTATTATCCGCAAATCCTAAGGTTAGCGAATTATCTACTGCTTTAAGTCTGCAGTATAAAGGTGCGATATAGAAGAGGAAAAGGATTGGGGAGATCGGGGAGCCTTAGGGCACTCCTACTATAATTAGGAATCTTTAGGTGGGTTAGCCTTTAAAGAAGATTTTAGCTAAGCATAATATAATAAAGCCTTAGACCTAGGCTACTATCTATCGGGGGGCGCTACTTTAGAGGAGGAGGTATATAAGTCTAGTGTAGTTAATAGTATCAAATGCCGCAAAGATATCTAATTATAGTAGCAATACTATTCCTTTATACTGCTAGGTGGCCTTAACTGCTTCTACTAGGGTATATAGCGCTATATCTATTGATCTATTTACTCTATTGCCTATTTATATATCTAGTAGTAATTTCCGTTCTTCTGCGATTATTATTAGTCTTTTTACTATTATAACTTTGAGGACTTTACTAAAGAGGTTTAGAAGGGATATTAGGCGCTAGGCTCCTACTCTTTAGTATTCCTTAGGTATTTTACCGGGTTTTCTTAATACTATAACTTTAGCTTCCTAGAACTATATTAGGTAGTAATTAGTTCTATATATGGCGTTAAGGAGTATTATTAGGGCTCTAAGAACTGGTTCTCTATAGGCTTTAAGGAATCCCGCCGGTATACTATTAGGGCCTAATGCTTTCTAGCTGGCTATATATTGGAGGGCATTATAGATATCTACATTAGAGAATTCGTCTTTAGGGGCGAATATTATATCGATAAAGCAGGGGAATCATAAGTTTAGGATATTATTAAGGGTAGCTATTAATATTAGGAAGAATCTTTCTATTAGTACTTCTACTTTAGAGGAATATATTTTTGCTTTTTATATTTAGGCTCTTTTGCCTTAGAGAAGTATAGGGATTTCTCTTAATTCTGGGGGGAGTCCGCTATATATCTAGGCCTATTTCTCTAGGGACTATAGGTCTGCGTTTTTCGTTATGGCCTTATTAATGGCTTCTCTTTATATCTAGCGCCTTTCCTATTAAATAACCTTAGTTTAGTTTATCTCTACTCTTTATGCTATTAACTAGTTAAGGCTAATACGGTCTTTTCTCTAATTCCTTATAGCCTTATAGGCCGCTATTATGGCCGACTATACTTCTTGGGTCTACTATAGGGCCCTTCCTAGTAGTTTAGTTCCTCTTTTAGGCGCAGCGATATTAGCGATAGCCTATAGTTAGGTTATAAGCTATTAGGCGAAAGTATCGATCTCTATAGGGGACTAAAGTAGGTATGAGGCGTATAGGATAGCTATCCTAACTTTAGCTTTAGCTTAAGCGAGGATTTTATTAAGTTTCTTCTATTAGTATATCGGTAGTAATTTGCGAAACTTATCTAATCTTATTTCTACCCGGATTACCTAAGGGATATAATTAGATCTGGTGATATCTACTGCCCCTATAAACTCTATATTGAGGTCTCTTATACTCTATATATAGTCGATAGTGCTATTACATTTGCCTAGGGCTTATCTAGTTATCTCTCCCTATAGTATTATAAGGGTTAGCTTCTATTTTAATGCGAGTTTAAAGAGGGTATTATAGCCTAGGGAGGTTCTATAAGAGCGGTCTTATATAGGGTAATAGATATTAAAGTTACTAGTAAAGATATTATAGGGGCGAGGGGTAGTTTAAGCGAATTCCTAGAGGGGGGTAGACTAATTCAGGGAAGGGATTAAAGAGTAAATAGAGTAGATATCGGTATTTTAGAGTATAATACAGTATTAATTTAGACCTAAGTCTATTGCCTAGGAGCTAGAAGTATATCTTTTATAGATATAGATTGCTACGCATCCGCTATAAGCGGCTATTTAGTATCTATTAAGGCTAGAGTATAAGGGGAGTCTATCTAGGGCTATAAATTCCTAGAGGGCGATAATATCTAGTTTAGATTTATAGTTAAAGGCGAGGTATACTAATAGTAATTTCTTTTATATATTCTAGTATAGTACCTCTATTATTAGTATTAGGGCTAAAGGGTTAGGGCTCTCGGTGCGTTAGTAGCGGTAGGCTTAGATAAATTAGGTTAGAAGAATATAGCGATATTACTACTACTATTAGTCCTTTTGGGAGCAATAGAGCTTTCTTTATATAGTCTGCCGATTTATTTTTTTAGGGAGTCCTCCCTTAGGAAATTATTAGCAAGGTATCTATAGCCCCTATCCTCTAGGATAGGGGGGAGAGGCATTAATAAGGTATTAGTAGTTGCGAACTATATTAGTCTGGTGCTATAAGCCTATCTTATAATATCCTATTGCCTGTTTACTATAGGATAGAATCGAGACTAGGCTGGATAAGGTCCCTAGCAGTTAAGGTAATACTCTCTTTTATTGCTAATAATATTAGGGCAGTCTTTATCTCTATTAGGGTGTCTCTCCGCGCTATATCGTCCGCATTAAAAGGTCTCCATATAGTAATTCGCAATATATCCAAATTTAAAGCATTAGTAGCATTATCTTAGGTGGATAGTTTTATCATATGGTTTAGCCTTAAAGATTTCTACTTAGTAGATAACTCTAGTCGTATAGAGTCGGTTTACTGCTTTTATATTAGTTACTCTAATAATTAGGGGGGCTCTTATTACTTCTTCGCGGGGTTTCCTTATAGCAACTCTACTAATACTAGGGCTATTAGCTTAGGCTAGGTTTAGTTTAATATCTTTAATAGGGATATTCTTAGAGAATCAGATAGGGAATCCTTTAATAATAATACTAAAGGTATAGATATTCAGTATAGCTCTTATACTAAATACGAGGGGGATCTAGGTGGTTTTTATAGTAAAATAGGATATAGCTTCTATGAAGGTAACAATTATATCTCTGCTATAGAGTCAGCGAGCAATAATAGTATTAATACCTCCAATAATAGTATTTACCGCTTTTATAATCTTAATAGGGGTTCTCTATTATAGGTTCTTAGCAATATTATCTCCTTTAATTATTATTTCACAATAGATTCTCGGCGGTATAAATAAGGTAGTTAGTCTAGATAGTGCAGTCGTTAGTATGCCTTTAGTAGTAATACTAGCCTAGGTCGTTCCAGAGGGGGTCTTTAAGGTAAAAGCTTTATTTATAGCGCTCTCTACTACTTTTTCCAGATTATTAGTCGTAATAAGGTTTAAGTTCGGGTTTAAAGCGGGATTAGTTCGGTTAATATATTTAATGCTATCGACTAAGCTAGTAATAGCATTCTATATATTTCCTAGCGTGGCTGCCGGGATATAGTCTGCAATCTTTTGGTAATACTATTTAAGCAATTCGGTTTCTTCTTAGGTTCCTATATTAGTTTATGCGATATTGCCGCTAATTCGTCTATAATTATCGTTAGCGATAGTGATACGGTAGTTGTAGTAGTTTGACTCGAGTCTACCCCTATTTCCTCTGTCTAAGTCTATAATTTCCGCCGCCTCGACCGCGCTTTTCTCCCGGTGCTGATATGCTATCGGCGGATAGGGTAAGATAAGGTAAGGGATTGATTTATCAACTTTTTGACTATTTTAGGGGTGTATTCGCGCCGGTACCGAGGTGCGGGCGAAATCGCGAAAAGTATAGGGGGCAATATACGTAGGGGATAATATCGGATCGATATCGCTATATTGTTATAGGTTTTTTTGGCCTAAGAGGGAGGGGAGGGGGCTTTAGAGGGGGGGTAGACTAGGGATAAAAGGGGGGAGAGTAATAGGGAAGGTAAGGGGGGGGAAGGGAGGGAGAGTGCCCCTATTGCTAATATAATAACTATTAACTAGTTTCGGCCTATAAAGCCTAAGAGATTTGCTTATTTTTAGTGCTCTTCGTTCTTATTATAGGATTGCTGTAAATATTATACGGGGGCTATATAGGGGTAATCGGTAGCGCCTCTAGCTATACTAGCTTAAAGGGATTAAATAAGTTAGAATTAATTAAGTCGATCGATATTAAGTATTTAGTAAGTAATCGTTTATATAAGGTATAATTTATTTAGTATAATAGATATACCGAATTGGTCGCGAAGTAGGCTAAGGCTAGGATTAAACCTAAAGAATATATGCTTTTACCTATAGTACTTTAGGCAGGAGAGGATAATATAGTAAAGGTTTTTTAGGCCTTCCTTATAGTAGTAGAAAGGTGATAGTATTAAAGGAATTTATTAGAGGCAGAGAAAGGAGTTAAGGCTGATTTTTTCTATATAGAGTTAGGTAAGTATTGCCGATTTATACTTTTATAGACCTTTATATAGTTAGGTTATTTTCGCTATAAATTAGAAGTCTAGTGCCCTTTTGGCTGCTAAGGTCTTATACTGGGGGCGTTTTACTTTTACTATTACCTAATTATTCTACTATTAGTTATATTAATTTTTTGCTAATCGCTCTTCAGCCGGAAGCTAGCTAAGGTTAGGATCGGGGAATAGTATATAGGCTAAAGGTCTTTAATAGCCCTTCCTTTATCGGTATTAGAGTATCGCTACTATTACTACTAATACGCAATTAATCCTATCGGTTATACCTATTTTATCTATTCTTTTAAGGAACTATTAGTGGATATAATTAAGATAGAGGTTAATTAGGGGTATAACTGCCTTAGTTTCGAGGGTATCTAGCGGTATAGTCTTATAGGCCCCGGTAATTATATAGAGGCAGGCTGACTATTCTATAGCTAGGGATTTTATAATGCCTTTTGCTATCCCTCTAAGGGCGGTAAGGGTATACTATACCCCTACGCTAAAGGCAATAGAGGTTTAGATAACCTATATATAGACTAGGCATACTTCCTAGTATTAGCAACCCTAGGTTAAGGCCGCTATTACTATAAGTGCGAGTCGCTACCGCTTAAGTTTCTTTGCGATCTTAATATAGTATTCCCACTATTTTAGCTTATAGTGGATTTTGACTCCTAAGAATCTAGTATATTGCTTTAGCTAGATTATTATAGTCTTAAGCTATACTTTAGTCTTATCCGCCTTATATATATAGGTAAAGTAGATAAGCTTGCTTTTACTAGGGTTAAAGTTAAGTCTAGCTTACTTAGACTAGCTATTATAGATAAGCTATACTTTCTTAAGTAGCGCCTTTATCTCTCCTATATTTCTCCCGTAGGCTATAATATTTATATCGTTGGTAAAGCCTAGTATAATAGTTAAGGCTATTTTTTGTAGCCTCTTATAGAGCGGTATAATATAGACGAAAAAAAGGATAAAAGAGAGGGGGGACCTTTATAATACCCTAGTAGTAATCGGTAATTTCTCTATAAGCTATCCTTTAAAGTGGATTTATACTATTTATAAATTGGTAAAGCTGCGTATTTATACTATAAGCTATAGCGGAAGCCCTTTATTAAGGAGTAGGTAGATAAAATAAGTATAATTAATTATATTAAATACTGCTGATATATCTAGTTAAAGAAGTGAGGCGATCCCGCTATAGTGCTAGGTTATACGAATAATCTTTACTAGTATATTTAGTACTATATTAGTTAACCGATTAGCCTTATTACCTATTTGAAGATTTAGGAGGAGGTTACCCTTTTTAAGGGCGGTAGTAAGCCGCTTTATAATTATAGCTTCTATAACCTTTCCTATTAGATTAAATAATAATATTAATTTTTATCCTCCTATCTTTAAGTATTCCTTAGGTCTTTTCTTAGGCTTCTATAGTATTATTACTTTAGCCTCCCGGAATTAAGCCGGGTAGTACCTAATATAGTATATTTCGTTAAGGAGGTATATAAAGGTTTAAACGAATAGGGGGCTATATACTTTAAGGAATCCTACCGGGAGCCTATTAGGGCCTAATACTTTCTAGCCTACTATATTGCGTAATATAGTATATACCTTTTTATAGGTAAAGGAGTCTATAGAGGGGAATATAGCAGTAGTAAGCTAGGGGAATATTAGGTTAGGGATATTGTTATAAGTAGCCTAAGAGGTAGGGAAAAACCATTAGGCGAATATTTATGCCTTTTCTTTGTATATTATTGCCTTTAGGCTTAAGCCGTTTTATTTTAATAGGGGGATCTCTTTTAATTTAGGCGGGAGGCTACTATATAGATAAGCCTATTTCTCTAGGGACTATAGGTCGGCATTCTAGGCGGTTGCTTTATTAAGGGCCTTTTGCTATAACTAGCGCTATTCCTCCTAGATAATATAGGACTAAATCGCTCCTACTTCTTAAGCGGTACTAAGGTTCTCCGGGGTATAGTATACTGCCTATTTTTGGTAGGCCTTTTTTGCTGCTATTTAGGCTATTTTAATATAAGGGTTCTACTAAAGCTTTATACTAGGAGCTTTAGGTGCCCTCTTTAGTGCTATAATATCGGTAATACTCTAGAGTTAGCTAGTAAGCTATTCGGTATATATATCTATTTTAGCGGGGGAGTAGAGCGGGGCCTTAGTATAATAGGTAGTAAGTTAGTTTTTTACTTTAGCTTAGGCGAGGTATTAGTTAAGGGACTTTTAGCTATTCTTTAAGGGGGGGGCTTTTATACAATAATTATCGGTCTCGATATATATAAGCTAGGGGATATAGTCGGACCCAATAAGGTTAGCATTTCTAAAATATTCGACTATAATATCTAGTATAACTTATATATAGTCGATAGTGCTATTTCTCTTTCCTAGGGCCCTCTTTATTACCTTACTGCAAGGAGTAACTAGCTTAAGCCGCTACTATATTATAAGTTTAAAGAGAGTATTAATATTAGGTGAGGTCTAGTCTAGGCTATCCTAAAGAGGGTAGTATATATTAAAGTCTCTAATAAAGGCACTATAGGGGCGGGGTAAAAGCTTAGTAAGCGCGGTAAGGGGGGTTATCTAGTTTAGCTTATAGCCTAGAGAGTAGATAGAATAGATATTAGTATTTAATAGGGAAATCTTATACTAATTGGTCCCTTTTTCGCTAGACTATATATTAAGCCTATACCGCTTATAGATATATATTACTATTCTCCCGCTGTATGCTACTAATATATATCTTCTGAGGCTAAGGCTTAATAGGGTCTAATTAGGCATAGTAGGTTCTTAAATCGCTATAATATCGGGCTTATGCTAGTAATAGAGTATTAATCTTATAAGGGTGGTTTTCTTTTATATATTCTAATAGAGGACTATTATTATATAGATAGTCGCGAGGGGGTTAGTAGCGGCGGTATATTAGAGGTGGCTATAGGTTAGGCATCTAGGGCAGGCGCGGTCGCACTATAGTTTTATATAGGGGCAGCTCGGAGGAAAGCGGTAATACTGCTATCGGCCTTAATATAGGGGGTCCTATTAATGCTTCCTATTGGTCGGCCTTATTTTTAGGGGGAGGGCTTGCATAAGGGAGATCTACTAGCTGCGCGATAGTAGCCCTAATCCGCGATTAGGATAGTATTAGCGTCTAATGCTATATACGAGGCGAAGAGCCTTAGTCTATCGCTATAGGAATTTCTAGCTTTTTCCTATTATTTATTCGCTACTTTATAGAGGCGGGATTATACTAGGTGGGATCTATAGCAGTTAAGGCAGGATTTGCGTTAGTTTTATATAGTAGCTAGGCAGCTTTAATTATTATCCGGGTAGTATTTAGATCTATACCGGCCGTAATAGGCTGCCGCTATATAGTATATAGCGATATAGCCGAATTTAAAGCAATTATAGTACTAGCGAGGGTATATAGTATTATTATAGGGTTTGGCTTCGAATATCTCTACTTAGTATATAATACCGGCTTTATAAAGCTTATTTATAAAATCGATAGAATCTACCCTTATAATTAAGGGCATTTATATTATAGTCCCCCTAAGGTAATAAGGGGAGACCTTAGTAAAGCCCTCTCTATTAGCTTTAGTTAGGTTCAATTAGATATCCTCTATTATAGTATTCGTAGTATAATAGGTCGGGAAGCTTTTAATAATAATGCTGAATAAGCGTTAATTAGATTCTACCTTTTAGCCGAAGGTAGGGTATACCTAAGTTATATCTATAGTATACTTTACTTTTTCTTCTTTAAAGGTAATAATTATATCGCTATTATAGAGCCTATAGGCTGTAATTACTACTCCTTTAGTGGTAGCCCTATTGATTATATTAACGATGTCGATTAAGGTGCGGTTCTAGAGGATTTCGCTAATAGTGTTTCCTTTAATAAGGACTTTACGGTAGATACGGGGGGGTACCGTAAGAGGAGCTAGGCTATATTAGGGTGGTATAGTAGCTGCGAGTCCTTATACGGCGATAGATACCTATATAATAGGGGCTATAGTAGGTTTTAGGAGATTCTATATAGCCTTATTAATTATGGTCTCAATCGTCTATATAAGGGTTCCGATAGAGGTATAGATATTGCCTAGGTCGGCCTTTTGCCGGGTAATCTCTGCTATAAAGTTTATAGCCTCTCGCACTCTTCCTAGTACCGCTAGGGGAATATAGTCCTAAAGCTCTTTTATAAAATCTATAATAATATTGGCTATTAGTCGCTTCCACCCCTAGGCAGGTTCAGTCTCGGTCTGGTTATACTGTATGCTATTTGCGATTGTGGTATTAGGGTTGTGGCGGCTGTATGCTATACCGCCCCTATTCCCTCTGTCAATATCTATTACTTTATCTGCGCCTACTATGCCTACTCCCTAGACGCGATGCGCTATAGGTGAGGGGGGTAAATAGACGAGAAAAAGCGATTAGGAATATCAGAATTGATTTTAGAGGCGGTTCTATGCCGCTACCTGGGTGCGGGCGAAATCGCGAAAGTTTTTCTGCTACTAGTTATATAAGCGTTATAGTTCTTCTAATAAAATATTAAGGCATTCGAGCTTAGATTTATCGGGGTGTTTTACAATCAATATCCTCTTATATTTACCGTAAAATCCTTATTAAAAGAAATATTATTAGCGGAATCTTTTAAAACTATACCCTAATCGAAATTATTAATATAATTAATAAAGCTACTACTAAAGGAGCGGTAGTCGCGGCCTATAAGCTCTATAGTAGTAATTAAATTATTACTTTTAAAAAAGAAAAGGCAAGCTATATTATAGATATAGCCTAGGTCTGCCCTGCCTTCGGTTAAAAGGTAGAACTTAACTAATACTTATTTAGTATTATTATTAAGAGTTTCCTAACCTATTATACTATAAATATTATAATAGAAGATATCTAGTCGAACTTTATTAAAGCTAATAGAGAGGGCTTTACTAGGGTCTCCTTTTACCGCTTTAAGGGGATTATAATGCAAATGCTTTTAATTATAGGGGTCGATTCTATCGACCTTACAAATAAGCTTTATAAGGCTAATATTATATACTAGGTAGAGATATTTAAAGCCGAACCCTATAATAATGCTATATACCCCCGCTAATACTATAATTACTTTAAATTTGGCTATATTACTATATATTATGCAGCGGTAGCCTGTTATAGCTAATACGGTTCTAAATGCCACCTAAAGGATAAATAAAGCTGCCCAACTATAATATAAAACTAATACGAATCCTACTTTAATTATTACAGACTTTACCTAATATAGTCCCGCCTCTATAAGGTGGCGAATAAATAATAGGAAAACGCTAGAAATTCCTATAGTAATAAACCGAGGCTCTTCGCCTTATATATTATATTAGCTGCTAATGCTATCCCTATAGCGGATTAGGGCTACTACTATATAGCTAGTAGGTTTTCCCTATATAAGCCCTTCCTCTAGAAATAAAGTTGCTTAATTAGAAGTATTAATAGGACCCCCTGCATTAGAGCTAGAAGTAGTATTACCGCCTTTTTTTAAGCTGCTCCTACTTTAGATTATAGCGTAATTATACCTACTTTAGGCACCTAACCTATAGCCACCCTAAATATACTGCCGCTATTATCCCCCTTACGACTATCTATATAATAATAGTCTTTTATTAAAATATATAGAAGAAAACTATTTTTATAAGATTAGTATTTTACTACTAGCGCGAGCCTAATATTATAGTGATCTAAGAACCTGCCGTGCCTAATCGGGTCTTATTAAGCCTAAGCCTTAGAAGATATATACTAATAGCATATAGTAGGAGAGTAGTAATATATATCTATAAGCGGTATAGGCTTAGTATATAGTTTAGTAAAAAAGGACCCAATTAGTATAGGATCTCCCTATTATATACTAATATCTACTCGATTTACTCTTTAGGCTATAAACTAAACTAAATAACCCCTTTTATTATATTTACTAAGCTTCTATCCTACCCCTATAGTACCTTTATTAGGGATTTTAATATATATTATCCTCTTTAGGATAGTTTAGACTAGACTTTATTTAGGATTAATACCTTCTTTAAGCTTATAACCTAATAGCGGCTTAAACTAGCCATCCCTTACGGTAAAATAATAAGGCAGGCACCTAAGAAGAGAAATAGTACCATCGACTATATATAGGTTATATAGGATATTATAATAGAATATCTTAGAAATGCCGATCTTATTAGATCCGATTATATCCCCTAGCTTATACGCATTAAGACCGGCAACTATTATATAAAAGCCCCCCTATAAAGAATAATTAAAAGTCCTTTAATTAATACCTCGCTTAGGTCGAAATTAAAAACCGACTTACTACCTTTTATGCTAAAGCCCTGCTTTACTCCCCTACTGAAATAGATATATATACTATATAGCTTACCGGCTAACTTTAGAGTATTACTAATATTATGGCCTTAAAGAAGGCATCTAAAGCTCTTAATATAGAGCCTTCGTAGAACTTTTATATTAAGATGGCTTAAAATACTATAAAAAAGGCCTACCGAAAATAGGTAATATATCGCACCTTAGAGAATCTTAGTGCTATATAAAAGGCGGGGGCGATCTAGTCTTATATAATATAAGAGGAATAGCGCTAATTATAAAGAGAAGCCTTTAATAAAGCTACCGCCTAGAATGCCGACCTATAGTCCCTAGAGAAATAAGCCTATCTATATAGCGGCCTCCTGCCTAAATTAAAAGAGATCCCTCTACTAAAATAAAATAGCTTAGGCCTGAAAGCTATAATATATAAAGAAAAAATATAGGTCTTTATTAAGTAGTTCTTTCCTACCTTTTAAGCTATTTACAATAATATCCTTAATTTAATATTCCTTTAGCTTACTACTACTATATTCCCCCCTATTGATTCTTTTTCCTATAAAGAGGTATATACTGTATTACGTAATATAGTAGGCTAGAAAGCATTAGGCCCTAATAGGCTCCTAATAGGATTCCTTAAAGTATATAGCCCCCTATTTATTACTACTTTTATATACCTCTTAAATAAGATATACTATATTAGGTATTACCTGGCTTTATACTAGGAGGCTAGAGTAGTAGTATTATAGAAACTAGGGAAAAAGCTAGAGGAGTACTCTAAGGTAAAAGGCTAAAGGCTAATATCGCTTTTTAACTTAATAGGAAAAGTCTTAGAAGTTATAATTATATAGCGGCTTACTATTATTCTTAAAGAGGGTAATCTCTTTTTAGACCTTTAAATAGGCAATAGGGTAAACCAGTCAATTAATATAGCCTTAAGTATATTAGTCGAAATTATATATATAACCTAGTACTATAGCGGGATCGCCTTACTATTTTAATTAGATATTTTAACTGCATTTAATACTATTAATTATATTTACTTTATCTACCTATTACTAAAAAAAAAGCTCCTGCCTTAGCTAGCGGTATAAGTATACGGCTTTACTAATTTGCATTTAGCGTAAATCTACTTTAAGGGGCAATTTATAAATAAACTGCTGATTACTATTAAGGTCTTTTAAGGGTCCTTTTTCTCTTTTATCTTCTTTTTTATTTATATTATACTACTCTATAAAAGACTATAGGAGGTTATATTAATTATTATACTAGGCTTTACTAATAATATTAATATTATAGCCTATAGGAGAGATATAGGGGAGATTAAGGTACTACTCGAGAAAGCGTAGGCTATTTATAATGATTAGTCTAAATAAATAGGATTAAATTTTAACCCTAGTAAGAGCGAGCTTATCTATTTTACCTATATATATAAAGCAGATAAGACCTTAATATAGCTTAGGACCGCTATAATATAGCTGAAATAATATACTAAATTCTTAGGGGTCGAAATCTATTATAAACTAAAATAGAGGGAATACTATATTAAAATCGCAAAAAAACTTAAGTAGTAGCAATTTGCGCTTATAGCGATAGCGGCCTCTACCTAAGGCTATTAATATCGGGAAGTATGCCTTATTTATATGTAAATTATCCAAACCTTTATTGCCTTTAATATAGGGGTATAGTATACCCCTACTGCCCTTAGAGGGGTAGTAAAAGGCATTATAAAATCCTTAGCTATAGAATAATTAGCCTATCTCTATATAATTACTAGGGCCTTTAAGGCTATACTGCTAAATACCCTTAAGACTAAGGCAGCTATACCCTTAATCGACTTCTATTTTAACTATATCTACTAATAGTTCTTCGAAAGAATAGCTAAAATAGATATAACTAATAGGATTAACTATGTATTAATAGTAGTAGTAGTGATATTCTAATGCCGATAAAAGAAAGGCTATTAAAAACCCCTAGCCTATATACTATTCCCTAATTTTAACCCTAGCTAGCCTTTAGCCGAAAAATAATTAGTAAAAGACTAATATAACTAATAGTAGAATAATTAGGTAATAGTAAAAGCAAAATGCCCCCGGTATAAAACCCTAGTAGCTAAAAGGGCATTAGACTTCTAATCTATAGCGAAAATAACCTAATTATATAAAGGCCTATAAAAGCATAAGTCGGTAATATTTACCTAACTCTATATAGAAAAAATTAGTTTTAACTCCTTTTTCTACCTCTAATAAGTACCTTTAGTGCTATTACCTCTCTACTGCTATAGGGAAAGCCTAGAAGACCTTTATTATATTATCTTCTCCTGCCTAAAGTATTATAGATAAAGGTATATACTCTTTAGACCTAATTTTAGCTTTAACTTACTTTACGATCGATATAGTATATCTATTATACTTAATAAACTATACCTTATATAGACGATTGCCTATTAGATATTTAGTATTAACTAACTTAATTAATTTTAATTCGCTTAATCCCTCTAATATAGTATAGCTAGAGGAGCTATTAAACTCCCTTATATAGCCCCTATATAATATTTACAGTAATCCTATAGTAAGAATAAGGAGCCCTAAGAATAAGTAAATCTTTTAGGCTTTATAAGCTAAAATTAGTCAATAGTTATTATTTTAGTATTAAAGGTATCCTTTTTCCCTTTCCTCTTTTTACTCTCTTTACTATTTTCCCCCCTTTTATCCCTATTATTTTTAGTCTACTCCCTTTCTAAAGCCCCTTTTCCCCCCTCTTATGCTAAAAAAACTTATAATAATATAATAATATCCTTTTAGATATAAGCCTATTATTTTAAGGCGAAGACCTTCTTTTCCTTAAAGTCTAATATCTCTTAGATTACTTTAAGAGCGCTAAGGCCCCCTATTGCTACTACTGCTACTACTGCCGCCCGTTTATACCCCTAAGAGGTAAATGCTTATTTAGCCCTCTACTAAAGGGCCTTATAGTTATCTACCTAAAGGCAAAGATAGTTAGCTAGTGATTTATACTATATATAAATCGAAAATATACCTCTACCCCTTTAGTAATAGTCTCCTATATATCTAGGAGTTTTTATATTAGGACCTGGTTCCTAGGGGTCTTCTCTAAAGGTATATATATTTTGCCCGCTAAGGCGTAAAAATAATAGGCCGCCTTAGTCTTTACCTATATTAGCCTTACTAGAGAGTGGGTATAATCCGGCTTATACCTTATTAATTGCAGTATTAATATTTAAGGTCCTCTAAATATATTAGATATAGCCTGTATAGCTATATATATAGTTCTCTAGGCTACTATATAAGGGTTAGAAGCGGTTCTATAGCATGCTAGACCTATACTTACCCCCTTATCTAGTATTGCCGACCGTTTAGGCATTTTTGCTTCTGCTATTGCTATTCTTATTCTTATTATTATTATTATAGCTATTGCTGTTGCTATTATTGCTACTACTGCCGATCTACTAATAGGGTTAGTATTAGCTCTATACTGCGATAGAGGGGTTATTATATACTTTAGAATTAGTGCTATAAAGGAAAAGAAGAAAAAGAAGAAAAGGTATACAACTAAAGGGTATTACTAACCTATATACTAATATAGTGCCTAAGGCTAATCGCTCCTATCTTTAAATTCAGCTTACTTTTGCCTACACACTATAAACTAATGCGCTTAAGATATGCCTAGGCCCCTAAAGGCGCGTGCCTAGCGAAAATACTGCTAATCCTACCCCCTTAGCCTTACCTTCCCCTTACTTCGCACCCGATAGTACTCCGACCTAGGCCTAATACTCCTAGAACCTATACTCGTACTCTTCCTAAGTAATACCGCTAGATATAGTCTTAAGCGGTTGCACACCTTACTTTTTTACGTATTAGATATCCGCCGCCCCTGCTGCGGGGCGATATAAAATAGAAATTAAGATTATAGGAAGGGTTTTCCCCCCGGCTGCCGGGTTTTTCCTTTCCGAATTATCTCTATAGAAGTACTAGATAGGTTATTTAGCTCTAAATAGCCTCTAGCGTAATTTAATAATAATAATAATAGAGAGGGCTTTACTAAGATCTCCCTTTACCGCCTTAGGGGGACTATAATATAAGCGCCCTTAATTATGGGGGTAGACTCTATCGACCTTATAAATAAGCTTTATAAAGCCGGCATTATATACTAAGTAGAGATATTTAAAGCTAAACCTTATAACAATACTATATACCCTCGCTAATACTATAATTGCTTTAAATTCGGCTATATCGCTATATATTATATAGCGGTAGCTCACTACAGCTGGTATAGCTTTAAATACTACCTAAATAGTGATTAAAGCTGCCTAATTACTATATAAAACTAATACGAATCCTGCTTTAACTATTACGGATTATACCTAGTATGGTCCTACCTCTATAAAGTAGCGAACGAATAATAAAAAAAAGCTAGAAATTCTTATAGCGATAGACTAAGGCTCTTCGCCTTATATATAATATTAGATACTAATACTATCTTAATTATAGACTAAGGCCGCTGCCGTATAGCTAATAGATCTCCCCTATATAAGCCCTCCCCTTAAAAATAAAGCCGATCAATCGGAAGTATTAATAAGACCTTTTATATTAAGGCTAATAGTAGTATTACTACTTTCCTCCGAGCCGCCCCTATATAAGACTATAATGCAACCGCACCTGCCTTAAATGCTTAACCTATAGCCACCTTTAATATACTACTACTACTAACCCCTTTACGATTATCTATATAATAATAGTCCTTTATTAAAATATATAGAAAAAAACTACCCTTATAAGACTAATACTCTATTACTAGCGTAAGCCTAATATTATAGCGATTTAAGAACCTATTACGCCTAAATAGGCCCTATTAAGCCCTAGCCTTAGAAGATATATATTAGCAGTATATAGTAGGAGAATAGCAATATATATCTATAAGTAGTATAGGCCTGGCATAAAAGAGACTTTCGCGATTTCGCCCGCACCTAGGTAGCGGCATAAAACCGCCTCTAAAATTAAATCTAATATTTCTAATCGCTTTCTCTCGTCTGTTTACCCCCCTCACCTATAGCGTATCGCATCTAGGGAGTAGGCGCGGTAGGCGCGAATAAAGTAATAAATATCGATAGAGGGAATAAAGGCGGTATAGCATACAGCCGCTATAACCCTAATACTATAATCGCAAATAGTATATAGTGCAATTAGACCGAGACCAAACCTGCCTAAGGGCGGAAGTAACTAATAGCCGATATTATTATAGACTTTATAAAAGAGCTTTAGGACTATATTCCCCTAGCGGTACTAGGAAGAGTGCGAAAGGCTATAAACTTTATAGTAGAGACTGCCTAGTAAGAGGCCGACCTAGGTAATATTTATACCCCTATTGGAACCCTTATATAAATAATTAAAACCATAGTTAATAAGGCTATATAGAATCTTTTAAAACCTACTGTAGCCCCTACTATATAGGCATCTATTGCTATATAAGGACTTATAGCCGCTATACTACCCTAATGCAGCCCAGCCCCTCTTACGGTACCCCCTTATATCTACCGTAAAGTCCTTATTAAAGGAAATACTATTAGCGAAATCCTCTAAAACCGCACCCTAATCAAAATCGTTAATATAGTTAATAAGGCTACTACCGAAGGAATAGTAGTTATAGCCTATAGGCTCTATAGTAGTAATACAATTATTACCTTTAAAGAAGAAAAAGTAAAGTATACTATAGATATAACCTAAATATACCCTACCTTTAGCTAAAAGGCAGAACCTAACTAATGCTTATTTAGTATTATTATTAAAAGCTTTCCAATTTATTATATCGCAAATACTATAATAGAAGATATCCAGTTAAATCTTATTAAAGCTAATAGAAAGGGCTTTACTAAGGTCTCCCTTTACCGCCCTAAGGGGACTATAATATAGGCGCCTCTAATTATAAGGGTAGACTCTATTGACCTTATAAATAAGCTTTAAAAAGCTGGCATTATATATTAAATAGAGATATTCGAAGCCGAACCTTATAATAATGCTATATACCCTTGCTAATACTATAATTATTTTAAATTCGGCTATATTACTGTATATTATATAGTAGTAGCTTACTATAGCTGGTACGGCTTTAAATGCTACTTAAATAGCAATTAAAACTGCCTAACTACTATATAGAACTAATACGAATCCTACTTTAACTATTACGGATTACACCTAGTATAGTCCTGCCTCTATAAAGTAGCGAATAAATAATAGGAAAAAGCTAGAAATTCCTATAGCGATAAACTGAGGCTCTTCGCCTTATATATAGCATTAGATGCTAATGCTATCCTAATTATAGACTAGGGCTATTGCTATTATTATTATTAAATTACTCTAGGGGGCTATTCTAAGCTAGAATTGCCTATCTAGTACTCCGGCAAATAATCCGGAAGGGAAAAACCCGAGGTCCGGGGGGAAAACCCTTCCTACTAATACACTTATAACGACTGGGGAGTCGGGCCCCCGGGGGGGCCAATAGGTTTCCAGCATATAAGGAAGGTAAGTACGCTATCGCTTAGGATTATACCTAGCGGTAGTACTAGGAAGAGTGCGAGAGCGATCCAGAGAAAGTAGGTCCAGAAAAAGGTAGGTCTAGTATCTATAGGGGAAAGGTAATCCTAAATCGGTACACTATAAATCGAAAGTAAAGTAGAGGTTATATAAGCGGGGCAGCGCCGGCTGCGTAATACGCGCGCCGGCTATGCGGCGTATGTATTACGCAGGGGCATTAGAGCAAGAGTAAAGGAACTTTCTATTATCGGGGCTATATCGGCGGCAAATTAGCTGCAAAAGGGGTGCTTAATAGAAGGCAAGCGGTATCAAGTCAGGGGTTAGAGTAAGCCAAATATAAAGAGAGGGTATAGGGGCCTTTAATCGGGCGAAGATATAAAGATACAGGTGCCCCCTAACTTCTTAATCCCTTTTTCTTCCTTTCTATATAGCCGTTATATTTCTATATATAATCCCCTTAAGCCCCGTTCTCTAGTGCTGCGGGGATAATACTAACCCATACGGTAGGGCGGTAATAATAGCAGCAGTATTAGCATTAGCAATAGCAGTAGCAATAGCATTAGCAGCAGCAATAGCAGCAATAGTAACAGCTATAGTAATAGCAATAATAATAATAGTAGCAATATACCGAAAAAGTCGGTATCTTTAGATAAAGGGGTAGGTGCTACCCGCTCCCGCTATACTAGCATTACTAACCCATTATTACTAGCCTGGCAAGCTATAAGGCTGGCCCTACGACCCCTATCTAACGCAAGCTGAAGACCCTAAATATTATTACTACTCTTAATAAGGTAGGACTTAACCGACCGAACCCTAATCTAACTAGCATTCGAACGATAGTAATATAGTATAATGCTATATAGGGCCTAAGGCGGCGTATTTTGCATATACTATAGTAGGGAAGACCTGCCGACCCTTTAAATAGACTCTTAAGAACCAGGAGTTTATTTATACCCTCTTAGGTGCTTAGGAGGTACTAGCCGTAGAGGGGGAGGTATATATAAAGTGCGGGGACTATATAGGATAAGTGCTAATATAGATAGGTCGATAACTACCACGCCCTCTAGTTAAAGGCGCGGTAGGTATTAACTGCCTACGGTAGGGGGAAGGTAGTAGTAGCAGCAATAGTAATAGGGGGGAGTATCGCTCCTAAGGTAACCTAGGAGGCATTAGACCTTAAGGAGTGTAAGGTAGAAGTATTAAAGGGCATTTAGGCCGCATTAGAGCTGCTCGTCTCTTAGGGGCAGAAAAAGGCGGCAAAAGGGGAGGGAAAGAGGGGGGAGAGGGAGGGGGGGCCACTATAGGGGCCAGCGGGGGAGGGGGAGGGGGGGGGAAAGGGGGGCTCTAATATTAATATTATAGCTTTAGAGTAGCTAAAAATTAATTACGTTTATCCGCCTATTATATCTCCTCTCTCCTATATTAGGATATTATTATTAGGTATTAGGGGCGGTATCGGGCGGTTAGGGTCGGCCTAATGCCTCTATAGGGGCAGGTCGCTAGAGCGATTAAGCAAGCTAGAACTAGTTAAAGCAATTAAGGCTAAAGATCTAATATATAAGTCGGTAGGCGAGGCTTAATTTATTAAGGGTAATAGAGATCCTTTAGCGGTCTTAGAAGAGGCTTGGGCCGGTTTTATATAGCTATTAGCGCTATCGTCTATATTTTAGGCAAAAGAGGATTAGGTAATAATAGTCTTTAGGGGCCTCCCTATATCGGCAAAAAGGCGAGGGTATAGTAGGGATTTAGCGCTAATAGAGGAAGGAGTTTAGTCCGATCTTTTCTATATAAAGTTAGGTAAGTATAGCTAATTTATATTTAAAGAGGCTATTATAGAGCTAAATTATTATAGCTATAGATTAAAAGTCTAAGGCTCTTTATGCCGCAATAGGCCTATACCGCCGCTGTCTTACTCTTATAGTAGCTCGGTATTTAGACTATTTAATAAGCCACTTTTTTGCCAGGCATTCTTCGGCTATTAGTTGCTATAGGTTGAGTTCTAGGAATAGGATATATATCTAGGGTCCTTTATAGTTGCTCTACCAATAGTATTAAAGTATTCCTACTACCGCAGTAGAGGTATAGTTAATTCGCTTAGCTATTCTAGTTTTTATTATCCTTTCTAAGAATCGCTAGCGGATATAATTTAGGTATAAATCGATAGGTAGTGTAATTGCCTTAATTTTAAGGATATCTATTAGTATAGCCTTAAAGGCCTTAATAATAGTTTAAAGGCAAAATAATTATTCTATAGTTAGTAATTTTGCGATACCTTTCGCCACCCCACTAGAGGCGGTAGGGGTATACTAAACTCCCGCACTAAAGGCGATAATAGTGCGAATAACCTATATATAGACTAATCGGGCCTCCTTATATTAATATCCCTATATAGAGGCCGCTATTGCCGTAAGGGCGAATTGCTACCGCTTAAGCTTTTTAGCTATTTTTACGCAGTATTTATACTACTAAAGTTTTCAGTAGATCTTAACCCCTAGGAAATGGGCATACTATTTTGGTTGAATTATTATAATCCTAAATCGGACTAGCGTCTCGTCTGCCTTATAAGCGCGTATAAAATAGATAAGCTTACTCTTCCCTAGGTTAAAATTAAGCCTGGCTTATTTAGACTATTCTTTATAGATTATCTATACCTTTTCGAGTAGGGTCTAGGTCTCCCCTATACTCTTCCTATACGCTATAATATTAGTATTATCTACGAACCTTAGGGTAATAATAGAAGCTATTTTTTTAAGCCTCTTATAGAGCGGTATGATATAAACTAAGAAGAGGATAAAAGAGAAGAAAGACCTTTATAAGACCCTAGCGGTAATAAGTAGGTTATTGGTTAATTTGCCCTTAAAGTAAATTTATATTATACGAGAGTTGGTAAAATTGCAGACCTATACTATAATCTATAGTAATAATCCCTTTTCTAAGAGTAGGTAGGTAAATCGAATATAATTTACTATATTAAAGGCTATAGATATATTAAGCTAGAGGAGCGAGGCGATCTTACTATAGTGCTATACTATACGAACTATTTTTACGAGAGTACTAAAGGCTATATTTATAGAACGATTAGCTCTATTTCTTATCTAAAGGTCTAAGAGTAAATTGCCCTCCTTAAAGGTAGTAGTAAGCTAGTATGCTATTACGGCTTTTAGGACTTTACCGGTTAGATTAAATAAAAATATTAGTCTTTAGCCTCCCGCTTTAGAGTATTCTTTTAGTTTCTTTCCCGGCTTTCTTAATACGACTATATAGGCCTCTTAGAATTAAGCCGGGTAGTGCCTAGTATAGCAGGACTTATTGAGAAGGTGGGTGAGAGCTATAATTAAGGGGGGGCTATATGCCTTAAAGAATCCTATAAGTAGCCTATCCGGTCTAAGGGCCTTCTAGCTGGCTATATAGTAAAAAGCGGTATAGACCTTTTTATATATAAATCTCTTATATAGTGGGAACTCTATATTAGCGAATTAGGGGAAGGTCGGGTCTGGTATATCCTTAAATATTATATAGGACTAAGGGAAGAAATATTAAGCGAGGACCTATGCTTTTTTGCTATATATAGTTGCTAAGGGGTGGCCGGGGCTAGCGTATTTAAGTAGTAGGATCTCCCTAAACTCGGGGGGGAGGCCGCTATATAGTCTAGCCTATCGTTCTAAGGACTAAAGGTCTGCATTTTATATTATGGCTTTCCTTAATGCCTCTTTCTAAGAGCGTTATCGCTTTTCTTATACGACCTAGGTTTAGGTAGCTCCTATATCTTAGGCGGCCCTATAGTTTTTAAGGGTATAGTATACTACCTACTTTTAGTATACTTTCTTTGCGGCGATAGCAGCTATTTTTATGCGGTTATTTTACTATAGTTCTGTGGTAGGGGCTTTAGGGGTTTTCTTCGGGGCCGTAATATCTATAATTTCTTAGAGTTAGTAAGTGAGCTATTTAGTATATATATCTATTTCTTTAGGAGAGCTAAGTAGGGCTACAGTAGTAATAGGTATAAGGCGGTTTTTAGCTTTTGCCTAAGCGAGGTATTAATTAAGGGATTTCTAGCTGTTTTTCGGGTAGGCTTTAGCGGCTTATAGGTTGCCGGTATCGATATAGATAAGCTATAGGATATAGTCGGACCCAGCGAGGTCTATATTGCTGAGGTACTTAATAGTAAGGTTTTATATAACCTAGGTATAGTCTATAGTGCTATTTCTTTTACTTAGCGCTTGCTATATGATTTCGCTATAGGGGGTCGCTAGGCCGAATCTCTATTATATTATAAGGTTGAAGAGGGTATTAATACTAGGTAAGGTTCTATCTAGGCTATCCTATAAGGGATAATGCATATTAAAGTCCCCGATGAATGCGCTTTAGGGTTAGGGCAAAAGCCTTATAAGGTCTATAAGGGGGGTAGTCTAATTATATTTATAGCCTGGAGAGTAGATAGAGTAAATATTAGTTTTAAGGAGGCAGACTTTATATTAATTAGGTCCTTTCTCAGTAGTCTATATACCGAGACTATACCGCTTATAGATATATATTACTACTCGTCTGCTATAGGCTGCTAATATGTATTTGCTAAGGCTTAGGCTTAGCGGGGCGCGGCTAGGCGCGGCGGGTTCTTAGATCGCTATAATATTAGGTTTGCTTTAGTAGTAGAGTGCTATTCGTATAAAGGAGGTTTTCTTCTATATATTCTAATAGAGGACTAATATTATACGGATAGGTATATAAGGATCGGTAGTAGCGGTATATTAGTGGTTATAATAGAGGCAGAGGTTAGGGCCAGAGTAGGTATAGACTTTAGGGCCAATAGGGTCCCAGTCTATCCTAGTATTAAGACCGGTTATAAGAATATAGTAAAGGTATAGTTTAGTCTAGTATTAAATATTCCTTTAGAGATAGAGCCCCTTCGGCTAAGGCAGTAGCTATATTTATATAGGGAGGATCCTCTTAAGATAATACGCTTAATTAGTTCCATTAAGGGTAAGGCGCTAGCTACTCTATATCGGTTCTATTCCGCAATAAGAGTAGTATTTATAGATATTATAGGAGGCGCTATAAAGAGCCTAAGTCGGCTAGTATAAGAATTCCTGGCTAACTCCTACTGCTTATTTAAGGTTCTATAGAGGCGGGACTACGCTAGGTACGGGCCTTTGCAGTTAAAGTATAACTCCCTTTATCTATAGGAGACTATTAGGTAGGCTTACTCCCCTTCTAAGTGCTTTTCCGCACTATATCAGCCGCACTATAGGGCCGCTACGCAGTAGGCCGCGATATATCTAAACTTAAAGCAGTTGTAGTACTATTTGGGGTGTAGGGCGTTATTATAAGGTTCAGCTTTAAATATCTCTACCTAGTAGATAATACCAGACTTATAGAGCTTATTAGTGAGGTCAATAGAGTTTACGCCTATAATTAGGGGCGTATATATAGCGGTCCTATATAGGCAGCAGGGGGAGGCTCTAATAAAGCCTTCTCCGTTCGCTTTAGTAAGGTTTCAATAAATTTCTTTAGTTGCGATATTCGCTATATAGCTAGTAAGGAAATTCTTAATAATAAGACTGAATAAGCGTCGGTTTGGTTCTGCCTCCTGCCTAAAGGCGGGTCGGACTTAAGTTATATTAGCGATAAGACTTTTTACTGCTTCTTTTATAAAGGTAACGATAGTATCGCTGCTATATAGCCTGCGTGCCGCGATTATAGCATTTCTAGTAGTAGCTCTATTAATGGTATCTATAATTTCGATTAGTATTCGGTTGTATAAGACCTTACTAATACTATTACCTTTAATTAAAATTTCCCTATAGATATATAGCGGGACCGGAAGGGGAGCGATAGTATATTAGGGTAGTATAGTAGTAGCGGTGTATCCTTATGCTGCGATATTTGCCCAGGTGGTAGCCGGCGCCTATTTTAGGATATCCTAGAGGGCCGATTTAACGGCTTTTTTGATAATCTTCGAAATTATATCGATAAAGGTGCCGATAGGGTCTAGGGTGGCTTTACTATAGGCTATATTGGCTATAGTTTCTATAATTTCTCGCACTTATCTTAGTACTACTAGGGGGATATAATCCTAGAGCTTTTTTATCGATTCTTTAATTATAATAGTAGTAGGTCGCTTCTGCTCTTAGGTAGGCTTAATTTCGGTCTGGTTATACTACGTACTATTCGCGATCGTAGTAGTAGGGTTATAGCGGCTATATATAATGCCGCCCCTATTCCCTCCGTCGATATCTATTACTTTATTTGCGCCTGCCGCGCCTACTCCCTAGACGCGATACGCTATAGGCGAGGGGGGTAAACGGACGAGAGGAAGCGATTGGGATTATTAGAATTGATTTTAGAGGCGGTTCCGTGCCGCTACCTAGGTGCGGGCGAAATCGCGAAGAGTTTTTTTTTTAGGGCTATTGCTATATAGCTAGTAAATCTCTTTTGCGTAAGCCCTCCCCTTAGAAATAAAGCCGACCGATTAGAAGTATTAATAGGACCTCTTATATTAGGGCTAATAGTAGTATTACTACTTTCCTTCGAGCCGTCTTTATATAAAACTATAGAGCGACCGCGCCTGCCCTAAATGCCTAACCTATAGCTACCTCTAATATGCCGCTACTATTAACCCCCTTATAATTATCTATATAATAATAGTCCTCTACTAGAATATATAAAAAAACCACTCTTATAAGACTAGCACTTTATTATTAGCGTGAGCCCGATATTATAGCGATTTAAGAACCTATTCCGCCTAAATAGACCCTATTAAGCTTTAGCCTTAGAAGATATATATTAGCAGCATATAGCAGGAAAATAGCAATATATATCTATAAGCGGTATAAGCCTAGTATATAGTCTAGCGATAAAAGAACCGATTAATATAAGATTTCCCTACTATATACCAATATCTACTCTATCTACTCCTTAGGCTATAAGTTAAACTAAATAACCTCCTTTACCGCATTTACTAAGCTCCTACCCTGCCCCTATAGTGCCTTTATTAGGGACTTTAATATATATTACCCTTTTTAGGATAGCCTAGACTAGACCTCGCTTAATATTAATACTCTCTTTAAACTTATAATATAATAGTAGCTTAGGCTAATTACTCTTTATAATAAAATAATAAAAAGGGCCTTAGGAAAGAGAAATAGTATTATCGACTATATATAGGTTATACTAAATATTATAGTTAAATATCTTAAAAATGCCGACCTTATTAAGTCCGATTATATCCCCTAACTTATATATATTGAGACCGATAATTATTATATAAAAGCCCCCCTTTTAAAAAATAGTTAGAAATCTTTTAACCGATACTTTGCCTAAGCTAAAATAAAAAACCGATTTACTATCTGCTATATTAAGGCCCTGCTCTGCTCCCCTACTAAGATAGATATATACGCTAAATGGCTTACCGGCTAACTTTAGAGTATCGCTAATATTATAGCACTAAAGAGGGCATCTAAAGCTTTTAGTATAAAGCCTTAATAGAACTCCCGCGCTAAGATAGCCTAAATAGTAGTAAAAAAGGCCTACTAAAAATAGGTAGTACGCTATACCTTAGAGAACCTTAGTATTGCCTAAAAAGCAGGAGCGATTTAATCCTATATTATCTAGGAGGAATAGTGTTAAAATCCTATAGTAGCCTATTAGGCTGCTGGCCTAATGCTCTGCTGGCTTACTGACCTTCTGTCCCTTATACCGCCTCTTTGACTTATGGTAGTCTTACCTTAGGCCTTTGCCTTTTACCTTAGGATTTTCAGTGGATTATTTACTGTATATCAAGTAAGATAGGCCTTATTAAAAAAGGTGTGGCATTGCTAAATTAGCGTGGTGGGCCTACTAGTGTGGTGGCGGCCTACTAGTGTGGTGGCTAGTCCACTAGTGTGGTGGGTAGTCACTAGCGTGGTGGTTAGTCACTAGCGTGGTGGCTAATTACTAGTGCGGTGGTTAGGGTGGTTGGAAAGGCTGGATATAGTGGGGCTGCTGACGTATTATATACGTGGCATAGCGAGCATTACGGGGAGCTTTCTTACTGGCTACCTGGATGCCTGGGCCCACCCCTCCTTCGTGTATATATAGGATAGCTTTCCCCCTTCTTTCTAGATAGTAGAAGGGTAGCACAATCGAGTCTGTTAATGCACTATATGCCTCTTAACTTCCACCTTCCCTGCGTTTCTGGTTATCTTATATTTGCCTTGCCTTTACACTTGCCCTGCTTTATAGCACTTGTATAGTCTTAGGACTTAGTGAAAAATCTAGTATTTATACTAAGATTAGTTCACAGGTCGCAGACAGTCTTGCGCCATCTAGCTAGCTAGTAAGGCTTTGCTTTTATAGTGACCTTGAGAATTGCAATAAATAGTATTAATTATAGCGAGAGGCCTTTAATAAAGCAACTGCCTAAAATACCGACCTATAGTCTCTAGAGAAATAGGCTCGCCTATATAGTAGCCTCCTGCCTAAATTAAGAGAGATCCCCCTACTAGAATAAAGCAGTCTAGGCTTAAAGGCAATAATATATAAAAAAAAAGCACGAATATTTATTTAATAGTTCTTCCTTACCTTTTAGGCTATTTATAATAATATCCCCGATTTAATATTCCCTTAGCTTACTATTACTATATTCCCCTTTATAGACTCTTTTACCTATAAAGAGGTTTATTCTATATTACGCAATATAGTAGGCTAGAAAGTATCGGGCCCTAATAGGCTTTTAATAGGATATCTTAAAGTATATAGCCTTCTACTTATTTAAACCCTTATATACCTCTTTAACGAAATATACCGCATTAGGTATTACCTAGTATAATTCTAAGAGGCTAAAGTAGTAATACTATAGAAGCTTAAGAAAAGGCCTAAAGAATATTCGAAAGTAAAAAGATAAAGACTAATATCGTTATTTAACCTAATAGGAAAAATTATAGAAGCTATAATTGCAAAACGGCTTATTACTGCCTTTAAAGAGAGCAACCTCCTTTTAGACTTTTAAATAGATAATAAGGCAAACCGGTTAACTAATATAATACTAAGTATATTAATAGAGATTATTCGTATAACCTAGTATTATAGTAGGATCGCCTTACTCCTTTAACTAGATATATTAGCAGCTTTTAATATAGTTAACTATACCTACTTTATCTACCTACTCCTTAATAAAGGGCTCCTACTATAGCTTATAGTATAAGTATATAGCTTTATTAATTCGTAAATAGTATAAATCTACTTTAAGGGATAGCTTATAGAGAAATTACTAATTACTATTAGGGTACTATAAGGGTTCCCTTTTTCCTTTATCCTCTTCTTTATTTATATTATATTATTTTACGAGAGGCTATAAGAGATAGCCTTAACTATTATATTAGGCTTTACTAACGATATAAATATTATAGCCTATAAGAGAGATATAAGGGAGATGAAGGCGCTACTTAAAAAAGTATAGCTTATCTATAATAGCTAGTCTAAATAAGCTAGATTTAATTTTAATTTTAATAAAAGTAAGCTTATCTATTTTACCTATATATATAAGGCGGATAAGACTAAAGTATAGCTTAAGACTATAATAATCTAGCTAAAGTAGTATACTAGATTCCTAAAAGTCGAAATCTATTATAAGCTAAAATAGAAGGAATACTATATTAAAATTATAAAAAAACTTAAGCGGTAGCGATTCGCATTTATAGTAATAGTAGCCTTAACCTAGGGCTATTAATACTAAAAGGCACGCTTAGTCTATATATAGATTATCTAGACCTCTATAGCCTTTAGCGCAGGGGTATAATATACCTCTACCGCCCCTAGGGGGATAGCAAAAGGTATTACGAAATCCCTAGCTATAAAATAATCAGCCTACTTTCGTATAATTACTAAGGCCTTTAAGGCTATACTATTAAATACTCTTAAGACTAAAGCGGCTATGCCCTTAATTAATCTCTATCTTAATTATATCTATTAGCAGTTCCTAGAAAGAATAGATAAAATAGGTGTAACTAATAGGATTAACTATATATTAATAGCAGTAGCGACGATACTTTAATGCTAATAAAGGAAAGGCTACTAAAGACCCTTAGCCTATATACTATTTTTTAATTCTAACCTTAGCTAGCTTTTAGCTAAAGAGCGATTAATAAAAGACTAATATAACTAATAGTAAAGCAATTAAGTAATAATAAAGGTAAAACGCCCCTAATATGGGATCTTAGCGGCCGAAAGGGTAATAGACTTCTAATCTATAGCGAAAATAACTCGACTATATAAAGGCCTATAAAAACATAAGTCGGTAATATTTATCTAACTCTATATAGAAAAAATCGGCTTTAATTCATTCCTCTGCCTCTAATAAATACCCTTAATACTATTACCTTTTTACTACTATAGGGAAGGCCTAAAAGATTTCTATTATATTATCCTCTCCTACGTAAAGTATTATAGATAAAGGTATATACTCTTTAGATTTAATCCTAGCCCTAACTTATTTCGCAACCAATATAGTATATCTATCGCATTTAATAAACTATACCTTATATAGACGATTGCCTACTAAATATTTAGTATCGACTAATTTAATTAATTCTAGCTCGCTTAATCCCTCTAATATAATATAGCTAAAAGAGCTATTAAATACCCTTATATAGCCCCTATATAATATTTATAATAATCCTATAGTAAGAACAAAAAGCCCTAAGAATAAGTAAATCTTTTAGGCCCTATAGGCTAAAACTAATTGATAGTTATTATTTTAGTATTAGGGGTATCCTCTTTCCTTTTTCCCTTTTTACTCCCCCTACTATTTTCCCCCTGTTTATCTCTATTATCCTTAGTTTACTCCCCCTTTAAAGCCCCCTCCCCCCCCTCCTAGGCTAAGAAAACCTATAATAATATAATAATATCCTCTTAAGTATAGGCCTATTATTATAAAGTAAAGACCTTCCTTTCTTTAAGGTCTAATATCTCTTAAATTACCTTAAGAGCGCTAAAGCCCCCTACCGCCGCCGCTATTACTATTACTACTGCCCGATTATGCCTCTAAAAGGCAGATATTTATTTAGCCCTCTATTAGAAGGCCTTTTGGTCGTCTACCTAAAGGCAAAGATAGTTAGCTAGTAATTTATACTATATATAAATCGAAAATGCACTTTTATCCCCTTAGTAATAGTCTTTTATACGTTTAAGAGTTCTTATACTAAGACCCGGTTCCTAGGGGTCCTCTCTAGGGGTATATATATCTTACCCGCTAGGGTATAAGGATAGTAAGCCGCCTTAGTCCCTACCTATATTAGCCTTACTAGAGAGTAGGTATAACCCGGCCTATACTTTATTGACTGCAGTATTAATGCTTAGAGTCCTCTAAGCGTATTAGATATAGCCTATATAGCTATATGTATAATTCTCCGGGCTACTATATAAAGGTCAAAAGCGGTTCTATAGTATATAAAACCTATACTTACCCCTTTATCTAGTATCGCCGACCATTTAGGCATTTTTGCTTCTACTATTACTATTCTTATTCTTATTATTATTATTATAGCTATTGCTATTGCTATTATTGCTACTGCTGCCGATCTACTAATAGGATTAGTATCAACTCTATACCGCAATAGAGGGGTTATTATATATTTTAGAATTAGCGCTATAAAGGAAAAGAAGAAAAAGAAGAAAAGACATTAAATTAGGGGGTATTACTAACCTATATACTAATATAGTGTCTAAGGCCAGCCGCTCCTATCTTTAAATTCGGCTTACTTTTACCTATACACCATAGACTAATATGCCTGAGATACGCCCGGGCCCCTAAAGGCGTATGCCCGGCAAGAATACTATTAATCCTACCCCCCTAACCTTACCTTCCCTTTATTTTATACCCGATAGTTCTTCGACCTAGGCCTAATACTCCTAGAATTTATATTTGTATTCTTCCTAAGTAATACCGATAGATATGGTCCTAAGCGATTGCGCACTTTACTCTCTTACGCACTAAATACCCGCCGCCCCTACTGCGGGGCGATATAAAGCAGAAATCAAGATTGTAGGAAGGGTTTTCCTTCCGGCTACTAGGTTTTTCCTTTCCGAATTATCTTTATAGAAGTATTAGATAGGTTATTTAGCTTTAAATAGCCTCTAGCGTAATTTAATAATAATAATAATAGGCCTGGTATATAGTCTAGCGATAAAGGAACTAACTAATATAAGATTTCCCTATTATATATTAATATCTATTCTATTTACTCTTCGGGCTATAAGCTAAACTAGATAACCCCCTTTATTATACTTGCTAAGCTTTTATCCTGCCTCTATAATGCTTTTATTAGGGACTTTAATATATACCACTCTCTTTAGGATAGCTTAGATTAGATCTTATTTAGTATTAATACTCTCTTTAAACTTATAATACAATAATAGCTTAGGCTAATTATTTTTCGCGGTAAGGTAATAAAGAGGGCCTTAGGAAAGAGAAGTAGTACTATCAATTATATATAGATTATACCGGATATTATAGTTAAATATCTTAGAAAAGCTAACCTCATTAGGTCTAATTATATCCCCTAGCTTATATATATTAAGACCGATAATTATTATATAAAAGCCCCCCCTTTAAAGAATAGCTAAAAGTCCTTTAACTAATACCTTACTTAAGCTAAAGCAAAAAACTAATTTACTATTTACTATACTAAGGCCCCGCTCTACTCCCCTATTAAGATAGATATATATGCTAAATAGCTTACCGGCTAACTCTAGAGTATTGCTAATATTATAGTACTAAAGAGGGCACTTAAAGCTCCTAATATAAAGCCTTAGTAGAACTCTTATACTAAGATAGCCTAAATAATAGTAAAAAAGGCTTACTGAAAATAGGCAGTATACTATATCCTAGAGAACTTTAGCACCGCTTGAGAAGTAGGAGCGACCTAGTCTTATATTATTTAGGAGGAATAGCGCTAATTATAGTAAGAGGCCTTTAATAAAGCAACCGCCTAGAATACTAACCTATAGTCTCTAGAGAAATAGGCTTGCCTATATAGCAGCCTCCCGCCTAAATTAAGAGAGATCCCTTTGCTAGAATAAAGCAGTTTAAGCCTAAAGGTAATAATATATAAAGAAAAAGCATAAGTATTTACCTAATAGTTCTTCTCTACCTTTTAGGCTATTTATAATAATATCCCTAACCTAATATTCCTCCAACTTACTACTACTATATTCCCCTCTATAAACTCTTTTACTTACGAAGAGATATATACTATATTATGCAATATAGTAGGCTGGAAAGCATTAGGCCCTAATAGGCTCCTAATAAGATTTCTTAAAGTATATAGCCCTCTACTCATTTAAACCCTTATATACCTCCCTAACGAAATATACTATATTAGGTACTACCCGGCCTAGTTTCGAGAGGCTAAAGTAATAATATTATAGAAGCTTAGGAAAAGGCCTAAGGAATACTTAAAGGCAAAAGGATAAAGACTAATATTATTATTTAACCTAATAGGAAAGGTTATAAAAGCCATGGTCGTAAGGCGGCTTACTACCGCCCTTAAAGAGGGTAACCTTTTCCTAGACCTTTAAATAGGTAATAAGGTAAACTAGTTAATCGATATAATACTAAATATACTAATAGAAATTATTTATATAATTTAATACTATAGTAGGATTGCCTTGCTCCTCTAATTAGATATATTAGTAGCTTTTAATATAATTAACTATACCTACTTTATCTACCTACTCTTTAATAAAGGGCTCCCACTATAGCTTATAGTATAAGTATATAGTTTTACTGATTTGCAAATAGTATAAATCTACTTTAAGGGATAGCTTATAGAGAAATTGCTGATTATTACTAAAGTATTATAAGGGTTCCCCCTCTTTTTTATCCTCTTTTTTATTTATATTATACCGCTCTATAAAAGGCTATAAGAGGTAGCTTTAATTATTATATTAGGCTTCGCCAACGATATAAATATTATAGCTTATAGGAGAGATATAGGGGAGATAAAGGTGCCAGTTAAGAAAGTATAGCTTATCTATAATAATTAGTTTAAGTAAGCTAAACTTAATTTTAACTCTAGCAAAAGCAAGCTTATCTACTTTACCTATATATATAAAACAGATAAGACTAAGGTATAGCTTAGGATTATAATAATCTAGCCGAAATAGTATATTAGATTCCTAAGAGTTGAAATCTACTATAAGCTAAAATAGAGGGAATATTATATTAAGATTATAAAGAAACTTAAGCGGTAGTAATTCGTATTTATAGTAATAGCAGCCTTAACCTAAGGCTACTAATACTAAGAAGTATGCCTAATCTATATATAGGTTATCCAGACCTTTATAGCCTTCGGCGTAGGGGTATAATATACCCCTACCGCCCCTAGAGGGGTAGCAAAAGGTATTACGAAATCCCTAGCTATAAAATAGTCAGCCTGCCTTTATATAATTACCAGGGCCTTTAAGGCTATACCGCTAAATACCCTTAAGATTAAGGCAGCTATATCCCTAATTAACATCTATCTTAATTATATCTACTAATAGTTCCTAGAAAGAATAGATAAAATAGGTATAACTAATAGGATTAACTATATATTAGTAGCGGTAGTAGCGATACTTTAATACTAATAAAGGAAAGGCTACTAAAAACCCCTAGCCTATATATTATTCCCTAATCCTAACCCTAATTAGCTTTCGTCCGAAAAGCAATTAGTAAAAAACTAATACAACTATTAGTAAAGTAATTAGGTAATAATAAAGGCGAGATATCCCTAATATAAGACCCTAGCGGCCGAAAGGGCATTAGACTTCTAATCTATAGCAAAAATAATTCGACTTTATAAAGGCCTATAAAAGTATAAATTAGTAATACTTATCTAACTTTATATAGAAAAAATCGGCTTTAACTCCTTCCTCTACCTCTAATAAGTACCCTTAATACTACTACCTTTCTACTGCTATAGGGAAGGCCTAAAAAACCTTTATTATATTATCCTCTTCTGCCCGAAATACTATAGATAAAAGTATATACTCTTTAGACCTAATCCTAGCTTTAGCCTATTTCGCGATAGATATAGTATATCTATTGCACTTAATAAACTATGCCTTATATAAATAATCGCCTGCTAGATATTTAATATTAACCGATTTAACTAATTTTAATTCGCTTAATCCCTTTAATATAATATAGCCAAAGGAGCTACTAAATACCCCTATATAGCCCCTATATAATATTTATAATAATCCCGCAATAGGAATAAGGAGCCCTAAGAATAAGTAAATCTCTTAGGCCCTATAGGCTAGAACTAATCGATAGTTATTATTTTAGTATTAGGGGCATCCTTTTTCCCCTCCCCCCCTTTATTCCCCCTATTGCCTTCCCCCCCCTTATCCCTATTATCTTTAGTCTATTCCCCTTCTAAAGCCCCCTCCCCCCCTCCTAAGCTAAAAAAACCTATAATAATATAGTAATATCCTTTTAGGTATAGGCCAATCATTCTTAGGTAAGAACCTTCCTTTCTTTAAAGTCTAATATCTCCTAAGTTACCTTAGGAGCACTAAGGCCCCCTACTATTACTGCCGCTACTACTACTGCCGCCTAATTATACCCCTAAAAGGCAGACGCCTATTTGGCCCTCTATTAGAGGGCCTTACAGTTATCTACCTAAAGGCAAAAATAGTTAGCTAATGATTTATATTATATACAAATCGAAAATATACCTTTATCCCCCCGGTAATAGTCTCCTATGCGTTTAAGAGTTTTTATATTAAGACTTAGTTCCCTAGGGTCCTTTCTAGGGGTATATATATCTTGCCTATTAAGGCGCAGGGATAATAGGCCGCACTAATCCCTACTTATATTAGCCTCGCTAGAGAGTAGATATAACCTAGTCTATACCTTATTAACTGCGGCATTTATACTTAGGATCCTCCGAGCGCATTAGATATAGCCTATAAGGCTATACGCATAGTTCGCCGGGCTACTATATAAGAGTTAGCTATAGTTCCGCCGTACGTAAGATCTATACTTACCCCTTTATTTAGTATCGCTAACCGCTTAGGTATCTTTATTCTTACTATTATTATTCTTATTGTTATTATTATTGTTGCTGCTATTATTATCGCTGCTGCTGCTGCCGTTCTGCTAATAGGGTTAGCACTAGCCCTATACCGCGATAGAGGGGTCATTATATACTTTAAAATTAGTGCTATAGAGGAAAAGAAGAAAAGAAGAAAAGATACTAAGTCGGGGGGTAATATTACAGACTCGGGCTATACCTATATTATAGATTGGCTAGGGCTTAGGCTGCGCCCGTGCCTAACCCGAGACAGATTATATAAAGCAGATGCGCGGGACTGATAGAGTAATACTAGGGCTCTAGCCCGCGCTATATATGGATATATATAGACTATAGAAGGGACCCGATTCGGGCTCTTCTCCCTTCCTCCTTAGTTTTATTAATATATACATTTAACGCCTATTCGCAGTCGCCCTAGGGCCAGTCCTTTATAGCTCGGGCTATACCCGCGCTATAATGTAGCTAGGACTCGGGCTACGCTTGCGTTTAGCCTAAGAAGAGCGATAGATGGAGTCATGGGACTATACTAGGACTCCAATATATATTATAATCGGGATTTAAATAGACTAGATAAAAGGTTCCTATTTGGATCTTTTTCCTTTCCTCCTTAGTCTATTTAATATATATTATTGATGCCTATCCGCAGCCGCCCTAGAGCTAGTCCTTTATACTATTCGGCTATATATTACTTACTCTTTAAGGTAAATTGGTTAATACTTATTATATATATATTATTCTTTGCGTCCCCGCCGCGAGCGCGCCGCTGGCCCTACCCCCCCGGCTTCACCCTCCTCTCACTTCTCACCCGACAAGATTACCGACCCGGACCCGATACTCCGGGACTTCTCGCTCGCACTCTTCCCATGCAATACCGCCAGATATAGTCCTGAGCGGTTGCGCACCCTATTCTCTTACGCACCGGATACCCGCCGCCCCCGATGCGGGGCGACAAAAAGCAGAAATCAAGAAAGCAGGAAGGGTTTTCCTCCCGGCTACCGGGTTTTTCCCTTTCCGAATTATCTATATAGAAGTACTAGATAGGTTATTTAGCTTTAAATAGCCTCTAGCGTAATTTAATAATAATAATAATAATTATTCTTTACGTTTTAATTATTATTCTATTGGTTATAGGGAGGACTAAAGTAGCGGCTAATTATTAAGCTAATCTTAAGGTTAATAGCAATCTAGCAATAGTAATCGACTACTAGATAGTAGTTATTATAGGAGACCCTAAGTTTATTAATTTTATTAGCCATTTAAGCATTTAATATAGAATAATGGTATTTAAGCTTTACTTCTTTAGGCTAGCTAATTTCTCCTATAAACATTAGTTTTTCCTTAAATTAGATAAAAAAAAGCAGTAAAAGATTTTTTAAGGCTTTAGCGTAAAGAATACTTGAGTTTAATAATCGTACGGTCCTATTAGTATAGATTCTTAAAGAGATATTGGAGGTATTTAAAGAATTTTATTATACTATAGTTGTAGGCCTTACTATTCTTAAAAAAGGCTGCGATTTATAATTAAACTATTAAAGATAGATTCTAGAAAATAAATATCTATTAAGTCTTTTTATTACCGATAAAGTCCTTATTGACCTTAAACTTATATTATATAAAGGTTTATTAGGCTATAAATATCGCCTTTTTGCTATTAAAAGGGTCTTTTATTAGAATCGGCTCATGCTTAAGTTGGGTATAAGCTGTATTAAAGATAGTAAAAGGGATAGATCCGCCCTATTATATTACTAGGACTAGTTGGGGTTTAAGCTAGGGGTTACTTGCCTAATTTACGAGATAAGTCTATAAGGAGTATATCTGCAATTAAATCTTTTGCATTCCCTCAGAAAGCTATTGCATTTAAGTATATATATTACGCTGAGGGCGCTACGGCCTTATACTATCTAACCCTATCTTATTTAGTGTGCTTATTTTAATATTGCATAATGCTTATATTATTAGGTCTATAATATAGAGTTATAAAAAAAACTTTCGCGATTTCGCCCGCACCTAGGTAGCGGCACGGAACCGCCTCTAAAATCAATTCTAATATTTCTAATCGTTTTTTCTCGTCCGCTTACCCCCCTCGCCTATAGTATATCGCGTTTAGAGAGTAAGCGCAATAGGCGTAAACGAAATAATAGATATCGATAGAGGGAATAAGGGCGGCATTATATATAGCCACTATAACCCGACTACTATAATCGCAAATAGTATGCAATATTACTAGACTAAAACCGAGCCTACTTAGGGGCGGATGCGACCTATAGCCGATATTATTAAAGATTTTATAAAAGAGCTATAGGACTATATCCCCTTAATAATACTAAGAAGAATACGAAAGGCTATAAATTTTATAGTAGAAACCACCTAATAGGAGACCGACCTAAGAAATATCTATACCCTTATTAGAACCCTAATGCAGACGATTGAAACCATAATTAATAAGGCTATATAGAATCTCCTAAAGACTATACTAGCCCCTACTATATAGGTATCTATTGCTATATGAAGATATACTGCTATTATACCACCCTAATATAGTTTAGCTCCTTTAGCAGTATCCCCCTATATTTACTATAAAGTCCTTATTAAAGGAAATACTATTAGTAAAATCCTTTAAAACTATACTTTAATTAAAATTATTAATGTAATTAATAGGGCTACTACTAAGGGAATAGCAGTCGCGGCCTATAGACTTTATAATAGCGATATAATTATTATCTTTAAAGAAGAAAAAGTAAGCTATATTATAGATATAGCCTAGGTCCGCCCTACCTTCAGCTAAAAGGCAGAACTTAATTAATACTTATTTAGTATTATTATTAAAAATTTCCCGACCTATTATACTATAAATACTATAGTAGAAGATATCTAGTCGAAACTTATTAAAGCTAATAGAGAGGGCTTTACTAGGGTCTCCTTTTGCCACCCTAGGAGGACTATAATATAAATACCCCTAATTATAGGGGTTAATTCTATCGACCTTATAAATAAGCTCTATAAGGCTAGTATTATTATTATTATTAAATTACGCTAGAGGCTATTTTAGAGCTAAATAACCTATCTAGTACTTCTATAGAGATGATTCGGAAAGGAAAAACCCGGTAGCCGGGAGGAAAACCCTTCCTGCAGTCTTAACTTCTGCTTTATATCGCCCTGTAGCGGGGGCGGCGGGTATCTGGTGCGTAAAAGAGTAGGGTGCGTAACCGCTTAGGACTATATCTAGCGGTATTACTTGGGAAGAGTGCGAGTATAAATTCTAGGAGTATCGGGCCCGGGTTAGAGTACTATTAGGTATAAAATAAGGGGAAGGTGAGGTTAAGGGGATAGGGTTAATGGTATTCTTATCGGGCGCGTGCCTATAGGGGCCTAGACGCATTTCGAGCGCATTAGTCTATAGTGCATAGGCAAAAGTGAGCCGGATTTAAAGATAGGAGTGGCTGGCTTTAGGCACTATATTAGTATATAAGTCTATAATACCCCCCGACTTAGTGCTTTTTCTTCTTTTTCTTCTTTTCTTTTATAGCGCTAATTCTAAGGTATATAATAACCCCTCTATCGCGGTATAAGGCCGATGCTGACCCTATTAGTAGAACGGCAGTAGTAGTAACGACAGTAATAGCAATAGCTACAATAATAATAATAAGAATAAGAATAGTAGCAGTAGAAGCAATAGTGCCTAAATGGTCGGCGATACTAAATAAGGGGGTAAGTATAGGTCTTATATGCTGTAGAACCACTACTAACCTTCGTATAGTAGCCTAAAGAACTATATATATAGCTATATAGGCTATATCTAATGCGCTTGGAGGACCTTAAGTATTAATACCGTAATTAATAAGGTATAGGCCAGATTATACCCGTTTTCTAGCGAGGCTAATATAGGCAGGGACTAAAGCGGCCTATTATCTTTATGCCTTTATAGGTAAGATATATATACCCTTAGAGAGGACCCCTAAGAATTAGGTCCTGGTTTAAGAACTCTTAAATATATAGAAGACTATTATTAGGGGGATAGAAGTGCGTTTTTAATTTATATATAGCATAGGTTACCGGCTAACTATCTTTAGCTTTAGGTGGATAACTATAAGGCCCTTTAGTAAAGGGCTAAATAGGCATCCGCTTCTTAGGGGTATAGCCGGGCGGCAGTAATAGCGGTAGCGGCGGCAATAGGGGGCCTTAGCGCTCCTAGGGTAACCTAGGAGATACTAGACCTTAAAGAGAGGAAGGTCCTCGCTTTAGAATAATAAGCCTACGCCTAAGAGGATATTGCTATATCGTTATGGGTTTTCCTGGCCTAGGAGAGAGAGGAGGGGGCTTTAGAGGGGGGGTAAATTAGGGATAAAGGGGGGGAGAGCGGTAGGGAGGGTAAGGGGGGGGAGGGGGGGGAAAATACCCCTATTGCTAATATAATAACTATTAACTAGTTTCGGCTTATAGGGCCTAAGAGATTTGCTTATTCCTAGTGCTTTTTATTCTTACTATAGGATTGCCGTAAATATTATACGGGGGCTATATAGGGGTGATTAGTGGCGCTTTTGGCTATATTAGTTTAGAGGGATTAGGCGAGCTAGAATTAATCGAGTCGATTAATATTAAGTATCTAGCGAATAATCTTTTATATAAGGTATAGTTTATCTAGTGTAATAGATATACTAAATCGATCGCGAAATAGGCTAAGGCTAGGACTAGACCTAAAGAGTATATGCTTTTGCCTATAGTACTTTAGGCAGGAGAGAATAATATAGTAGAGGTCTTCCGGGCCTTCTTTATAGTAGTAGAGAGGTAATAGCATTAAGGGAACTTATTAAAGGTAAAGGAAAGAATTAAAGCCGATTTTTTCTATATAGAGTTAGGTAAATATCGCCGATTTATGCTTCTATAGACCTTTATATAGTTAGGTTATTTTCGCTATAGATTAGAAGTCTAATGCCCTTTCGGCTGCTAAGGTCCTATGCTAGGGGCATTTCGCCCTTACTACTGCCTAGTTATTCTACTATTAATTATATTAGTTTTTTGCTAATTGCTTTTCGGCTAGGAGCTAGTTAGGGTCGGGATTGGAGAATAGTATATAAGCTAAAGGTCTTTAGTAACCCTTCCTTTATTAGCGTTAGAGTATCGCTATTACTACTATTAATATATAGTTAATCCTATCGGTTATACCTATCTTATCTATTCTTTTAAGGAACTACTAATAGATATAATTAAAATAGAGGTTAATTAGGGGTATAATTACCTCGGTTTTAAGGGTATTTAGCGGTATAGCCTTATAGGCTCTAGTAACTATATAGAGGCAGGCTAACTATTCTATAGCTAGGGATTTTATAATACCTTTTGCTACCCCTTTAGGGGCGGTAGGGGTATACTATACCTTTGCGCTAAAGGCAATAGAGGTCCGGATAACCTATATATAGACTAGGCGTACTTTTTAGTATTAGTAATCCTAGGTTGAGGCCGCTATTACTATAAGCGTGAGTCGCTACCGCTTAAGTTTCTTTGCGATCTTAATATAGTATTTCTACTATTTTAGCTTATAGTAGATTTCGACTCCTAGGAATCTAATATACTACTTTAGCTAGATCGTTATAGTCCTAAGCTATATTTCGGTCTTATCTGCCTTATATGCGCGGGTAAAGTAGATAAGCTTGCTTTTGCCGGGGTTAAAGTTAAGTCTAGCTTATTTAGACTAGCTATTATAGATAAGCTATACTTTCTCGAGTAGTGCTTTTATCTCCCCTATATCTCTCCTATAGGCTATAATATTTATATCGTTGGTAAAGCCTAGTATAATAGTTAAAGCTATTTTTTATAGCCTCTTATAGAGCGGCGTAATATAAATAAGGAAGAGGATAAAAGAAAGGAGGGACCCTTATAATACCCTAGCGGTAATCGGTAATTTCTTTATAAGTTATCCCTCGAAGTAGATTTATATTATTTGCAAATCGGTAAAGCTATATATTTATACTGCAAGCTATAGCGGGAGCCCTTTATTAAAGAGTAGGTAGATAAAGCGGGTATAGTTAATTATATTAAATACTATTAATATATCTAGTTAAAGAAGTAAGGCGATCCTACTATAATGCCAGGTTATGCGAATAATCTCTATTAGCGTGCTTAGTACTATATCGGATGACTAGTTAGCTTTATTACTTATTTAAAGATTTAGAAGGAGGTTACCCTCTTTAAGGGTAGTAATAAGCTACTTTACGACTATAGCTTTTATAACCTTTCTTATTAGATTAAATAATAATATTAGTCTTTATCCTCCTGCCTTTAAGTATTCTTTAGGCCTTTTCTTAGGCTTCTATAATATTACTACTTTAGCCTCTTAGAACTAAGCCGAGTAGTACCTAATGCAGTATATTTCGTTAAGGAGGTATATAAGGGTTTAAACAAATAGGGGGCTATATGCTTTAAGGAATCCTACTAAGAGCCCGTCGGGGCCTAGTGCTTTTTAGCCTACTATATTGCGTAATGCGGTATATACCTTTTTGTAGGTAAAGGAGTCTATAGAGGGGAATATAGCAGTAGTAAATTAGGGGAATATTAGGTCGGGGATATTATTATAAGTAGCCTAGGAGGTAGGGAAGAACTATTAGGCAAGTACTTATGCCTTTTCTTTATGCGTTATTGCTTTTAGGCCTAGACCGCTTTATTCTAGCGGGGGGATCTCTCTTAATTCGGGCGGGAGGCTACTATATAGGCGAGCCTATTTCTCTAGGGACTATAGGTCGGTATTTTAGGCAGTTACTTTATTAAAGGCCTTTCGCTATAACTAGTACTATTCCTCCTAGATAATATAGGATTAGATCGCTCCTGCTTCTTAAGCAGCGCTAAGGTTCTCTAGGGTATAGCATACTACCTATTTTCGGTAGGCTTTTTTTACTGCTATTTAGGCTATTTTAGCGCAGGGGTTCTACTAAAGCTTCGCACTAGGAGCTTTAGATGCCCTCTTTAGTACTATAATATCGGCGATACTCTAGAGTTAGCTAATAAGCTATTTAGCGTATATATCTATTTTAACGGGGGAGCAGAGCAGGGCCCTAGTATAGTAAATAGTAAATCGGTTTTTTGCTTTAGCTTAGGCGAGGTATTAGTTAAAGGACTTTTAGCTATTCTTTAAAAGGGGGGCTTTTACGCAATAGTTATCGGTCTTAATATATATAAGCTAGGGGATATAATTAGACCTAGTAAGATTGGTATTTCTAAAATATTCGACTATAATATCTAGTATAACCTATATATAGTCGATAGTATTACTTTTCTTTCTTAAGGCCCTCCTTATTACCTCGCCGTAAAAAGTAACTAGCCCGAGCCGCCATTATATTATAAGTTTAAAGAGAGTATTAATACTAGGCGAGGTTTAGTTTAGGCTATCCTAAAGAGGGTGGTATATATTAAAGTCTCTAATAAAGGCACTATAGGGGCGGGGTAGGAGCTTAATAAGCGCGGTAAGGGGGGTTATCTAGTTTAGCTTATAGCCTAAAGAGTAGATAGAATAGATATTAATACTTAATAGGGAAATCTTATATTAGTTAGTCCCTTTATCGCTAGACTATATGCCGGGCCTATACCGCTTATAGATATATATCGCTATTTTCCCGCTATATACTGCTAATATATATCTTCTAAGGCTGGGGCTTAGCGGAGTCCGATTAGGCGCAGTAGGTTTTTAAATCGCTATAATATTAGGCTCGCGCTAGTAATAAAGTGCTAGTCTTATAAAAGTAGTTTTCTTCTATATATTCCAATAGAGGACTATTATTATATAGATAGTTATAAGGGGGTTAGTAGCGGCGGCATATTAAAGGTGGCTATAGGTTAGGCGTCTAGGGCAGGCGCAATCGCACTATAGTCTTATGTAGGGGCAGTTTAGAGGAAAATAGTAATACTACTATTAGCCTTAATACGGGGGGTCCTATTAACGCTTTCTATTAGTCGGCCTTATTTCTAGGGGGAGGGCTTACGCAAGGGAGATCTACTAGCTATATAGTAGTAGCCCCGATCCGCAATTAGGATAGTATTAGCATCTAATGCTATATACGAGGCAAAGAGCCTCAGTCTATCGCTATAGGAATTTCTAGCTTTTTCCTATTATTCATTCGCTACTTTATAGAGGTAGGACTATACTGGGTGGGATCCGTAGCAATTAAGGTAGAATTCGCATTAGTTCTATATAGTAACTAAGCAGCTTTAATCGCTATCTAGGTGGCATTTGGATCCGCACTAGCCGCAGCAGGCTGCTACTATATAGTATATAGCGATATAGCCGAATTTAAAGTAATTATAGTATTAGCGAGGGTGTATAGCATCGTTATAGGGTTCGGCTTTAAATATCTCTATTTAGTATATAATGCCGGCTTTATAAAGCTTATTTATAAGGTTAATAGAGTCTACCCTTATAATTAGGGGCGCCTATATTATAGTCCCCCTAAGGCGATAAAGGGAGACCTTAGTAAAGCCCTTTCTATTAGCCTTAATTAGGTTCGACCGGATATCCTCTATTATAGCATTTATAGTATAATAGGTTAGGAAGCTTTTAACGATAATACTAAATAAGCATCGGTTAGGTTTTACCTCCTAGCCGAAGGCGGGGCGTACTTAGGTCGTATCTATAGTATACTTTACTTTTTCTTCTTTAAAGGTAATAATTATATTGCTATTGTAGAGCCTGCGGGCTGCGACTACTACTCCCTCAGCAGTAGCCCTATTAACTATATTAATGATTTCGATTAGGGTATAATTTTAAAGGATTTCGCTAATAGTATTTCCTTTAATAAGGACTTTACGGTGGATATAGGGGGGTACCATAAGGGGAGCTAGGCTATATTAGGGTGGTATAATAGCTGTGAGTCCTTATGCGGCGATAGATACCTATATGGCAGGGGCTATAGTAGGTTTTAAGAGATTCTATATAGCCTTATTAACTATAGTCTCGATCGTCTATATGAGGGTTCTAATAGGGGTATAAATATTGCCTGGGTCGGCCTCTTGCTAAGCAGTCTCTACTATAAAGTTTATAGCCTCTCGCACTCTTCCTAGTACTACTAGGGGAATATAGTCCTAAAGCTCTTTTATAAAATCTATAATAATATCGGCTATTAGTCGCTTCTGCCCTTAGGCAGGTTCGGTCTCGGTCTAGTTGTACTGCGTGCTATTCGCAATCGTGGTATTAGGGTTGTGGCGGCTGTATACTATACTGCCCCTATTCCCTCTGTTGATATCTATTACTTCGTCTGCGCCTACCGCGCCTACTCCCTAGACGCGATGCGCTATAGGTAAGGGGGGTAAATAGACGAGAAAAAGCGATTGGGAATATTAGAATTGATTTTAGAGGCGGTTCTATGCCGCTACCTAGGTGCGGGCGAAATCGCGAAAGTTTTTCGGCTAAGGCTAGTATTATATACTAAGTAAAGATATTTAAAGCCGAACCCTATAACAATACTATATATCCCCGCTAATGCTATAATTACTTTAAATTTAGCTATATCGCTGCATACTATATAGCAGTAGCCTGCTATAGCTAGTATAGCTCTGAATGCTACCCAAAGGGTAAATAAAATTGCCTAACTATAATATAGAACTAATATAAATCCTACCTTAACTATTATAGACCTCACCCGGTATAGTCCTACCTCTATAAGGTAGCGAATAAATAATAGGAAAATACAAGAAATTCCTATAGTAATAGACTAAGGCTTTTCGCCTTATATATTATATTAGCTATTAATACTATCCCTATTGCGGACTAAGGCCGCTATTATATAGCTAGCGGGTCTCCCCTATATAAGCCCTCCATTTAGAAATAAGATTGCTTAATCGGAAGTATTAATAAGACCCCCCGTATTAGAGCTAGAAGCAGTATTACTGCCTTTCTTTAAGCTACTCTTGCCCTAGACTATAGTATAACTACGCCTACCCTAGGCACCTAACCTATAGCCACCCTAAATATACTACTACTATTAACCCTTTTGCGATTATCTATTACGGGCTCGGGCTACGCCCGCGCTATAATGTGGCTAGGACTCGGGCTGCGCCTGCATCTAGCCTAAGAAGGGCAATAGACGGAGTTACGGGATTATACTAAGACTCCGATATATATTATAATCGGGATATAAATAGACTAGATAGAAGGTTTCTATTTAGATCTTTTTTCTTCCTCTTTAGTCTATTTAATATATATTATTAACGCCTATTTGCAGCCGCCTTAGGGCTAGTCCTTTATATTTAAATAGACTCTCTCAGCCTTACTATTATAACTCTATATTATAGAACCAATAATGCAAGCGTTATATAATATCGAAATAAGCACGTCTAATAAGATAGGGGCAGATAGTATAGGGCAGTAGCGCCCCCGATGTAATATATATACCTAAATGCAGTAACTTTCCGAGGGAATGCAATAGATTCAATTGCAGATAAATTCTTTATAGGCTTATCTCGCAGAATAGGCGAGTAAACCCTAACCGGAATACTAACCGGCCCCGGTAATATAATAGGGCGGACCTATCCCCTTTACTACTCTTAATGCGGCTTATATCTAACTTAAGTGTAAGCCGATCCCAATAAGGGACCCTTTTAATAGCAAAAAGATAATATTTACCGCCTAGCGAACCTTTATGCAATATAAGCTTAAGGTTAATAAGGATTTTATTAGGGACGAAAAGATATAGTAGATATTTATCTTCTAGAACCTATCTTCTATAGTCTAATTATAAATCGCAGCTATTTTTAAGAATAGTAAGACCTATAATTATAATATAGTGAAGTTCTTTAAATACCTCTAATATCTCTTTAAGGATCTATATCGATAGGACTATATAATTACTAAATTTAAGCACTCTTTATGCTAAGGCCCTAAAGAACTTTTTATTACCTTTTTCGTCTAATTTAAAGAAAAACTAACGCTTATAAGAGGAATTAATTAGCCTAAGGAAGTAAAACTCGAATACCTTTATTCTATATTAAATGCCAGGATAGCTAATAAGATTATTAGACTTAAGGTCTCCCATAATAACTATTATATAGCAGTCGATTGCTATCGTTAAATCGCTATTAACCTTAAGATTAGCCTAATAATTAGGCGCTACTTTAATCCTCCTTGCGATCGATAAAATAATAACTAGGATATAGAGGGTAATATACAGATAATAGGTATTAATTAGCTTATTTTAAAGAGTAAGTAATATATAGCCGAATAAGTCTTATAGGAGGTCCTTAATAAGTAACAGGAGAAGGATTTTTGCTTTTATTATAATACTTCTACCTACTATATATAGAAATGCTATTTATAAAGGGCCTATAGACCGAGAATAATTAAAGTAGCTATAATAGACTTTTAGGCTGCTAAAGATAATAGTAGTAATAACTTTTAGGGAAAAGACTAGCCTTTAAGCCTAATCTCGCAAAAAGGCTTAAAGTATATACTTAAAACCTTAATTAATTATAAAAAAGACCTTATATAAAGGAGATAAAAAAGATTATAAAATATATAGATAGGCACCCCTTTTTAGTACCGATATTATATAAATCTTATACTTTTATTAATACCTTAATCGACTTAGGTTATAATTACTATAGTACTATAAGCGAAAAAAATAGTATAATAGTTAGGTCTCTAACCTATCCGCCTACTATAACGTAGGAAAATTGGAATAGTAATAGAGATTTAAAGCCATTTAGAGGAATATAAGGAAGCGACTTCCTCTATTATATATATTATTCACATAGATATTAATATTAATAGCTAGCCTTCTATAGTTATACTTTATATAATCTTAGGCCTTACCTATAATATTATTTTAGGTCTCCCTTAGATAGAATATTATAATATTATATTATAAGCGAAATAATATTAGATATAAATTAGAGCGGTAGGTAATCTTATTATTTAGAAATTAGCAGTATAATACTCTAGCCCTACTATAATTAATATTCTTAGTTTAATCTTCTATAATATACTTCGGTAGATAAAGCGTTCTAAAGACTAATCGACCTCTTTTATTGCTATAAGCCTATAAGAGATAATATATATCTTTTATATAATGCTTTTACTATATTAGGATCCTATATTATTTCTATAGAAGCCGCAGGTTCTACCCTTAGAGTTATAGGAATTTAGCGACCTATTTAATAAGGAAAAGGCCTCTAGCCTTCCTTTATACTAGGGTATATTAGATTATTATATTCAGCTTAAGAAGGCCCTAAATAAAAGCATACTAGACTTACCTTAGGGCCTATTATATAATATATTATAGGACTAACTACTTAAGGTTTGGAGATAGGTAACTAACCTTATAGATAAGGGATAGATTTAGGCAAGCTCCTTATTAGCGGTAACTCTAGTCCTTTTAGCTAAAAAGGGGAATAAAGGGTAGCATTTTTATATAGATTACCAAGCCCTAAATAAGGTTATAGCTTAAAACCGATACCCCCTCCTACTAATTAAAAAGACCTTACGATCTTTATCTTAGGCGAAATAGTTTACTAAAGTCAATATATATATAGTATTCTATAAAATCTATATTACAAAAAGCGATAAATATCTTACTATATTCTATATGCGATTTAGCCTCTTTAAATAGCTTATTATACCTTTTAGCCTTACTAGAGCCCTTATAATATTCTAATGATATATTAATAAGGCCTTAGGAAATATACTTAGGGATTTTGCAATTATATATTTTAATAATATTCTTATTTATACCTTAGGATTAAGGGAGGACTATATAAGATACATTAAGGATATACTCTAACAACTTTAAGATGCTAGCCTTAACTTAGACTTAGAGAAGTATAATTTTACTATAATAGAGGTCTAATATCTAGGTTATATTATAATAATAGGAAAAGAGATCTATTTAGACCCTAAAAAGATTAAAGCTATTTAAAACTAGGAAGCCCTTATAAAACTAAAAGGGGTTTAAAGCTTCTTTAGCTTTATAAATTTTTACTATAATTTTATTCTTAACTTCTTTTAATTCGCCAAACCTTTAATTAAGTTAATAAAAAAAGGGGTTCCTTTCTAATAGTTAGATAAAAAAGAGGCGGTATTCTAAGCGCTTAAGTATTACTTTATTTTATACCTAGTTTTCACTTAATAAGACCTTAATAAGGAGACGATTTTTAAAATAAATAGCTTTAGTACTACTTTTAGTAGCTACTTCTTTTAAATTAAAGAAGATAGAATCCTCTACCCTATTATATACTATTCTATATACCTTATAGATACTAAATAGAATTATATAATTTACGATAAAAAGCTTTTTATTATTATCTTTTATCTTAAGGTATAATTAGCTAAACTCTAATTAATAGCCTCTTTATTTACGATTCTTATAGACTATAAGAATTTAGAGTATTTTACTTAACCCTATAAGATATTAGAATAGCAGACTAAATAGGCTGAAATACTAGCGCTCTTTAATTTCTATCTTTAGTATAAACTAGGGTTATAAGCTTAATGCCTTAATGCCCTATCTCAATAAAAATAGGAAGCTAGCAGTATAATACTAAAAATTAGCTAGATTTTAAAACTCCTATTAATCTTAGTACTTTATTTAGACTCGATTACTAAACCGGTTCCTATAGCTATACCTTTAGGGTTAAGCTTACCTAATAGCTTATATATTTTCGCCGACTCTTACCTTTAGGCATTTGAGGATTAAGCTATTACTAAAGATAAAATATATTAGGTATACTAAATAGTAATAGCGATAGGCAAGAGATGCTTTTTAACCGAAGCTTTTATAAAGGAATAGATTATAAATTACATCCTAAATATATATAATACGCTTTTCTACCGGGGGCAGATATAGCTCCCTTTTTTTAAACCCCTAACTACTACGGTTATATAGCACTACTATAAATTACCTATTGCAGGCTATCTAGGGAAGAATACTATATTCTAATTAGTATATTACGACTATTACTTTGATAATATATCTTTAGCGGTAGCGAGATATATCTAGAATTATTAATGCTATAGGGTATATAAGAGCCGATAATTACGCTAAAGCCTACTATAGCTATTACCTATTTTAGACCGATTTTAATTGTAGATTTCTATCGACTTTATAATAGATCTTCCCGCATATAATATATCTAACCTATAATTCCTTATAGTTATTACTAATCGCCTATCGAAGTATATTTAGCTTAAGGTAATATACTCTATAAAAGCGGAAGACTATATAAAACGGTTCTAATAGTATTAGTAGTATTTCTATAGGTTCCCTAAAGAAATTAGTAGCAACTAAAGGTCTAATTAAATAAGATAATTTTAGACTATATTTTATAATTTAGTTAGGACTAAATAACTCCTTTCAATTGTATATTACCCTTAGACTAATAGCGGTATAGAATAGATAAACTAAAAGGTCTAGGCTATCTTATATATTATAATCTCTTTTAACTAATATAACTAGCTAAAATACCTTATGGTATACTAACTAGCATTAAATAACTAGATATTATTAGTAACTAGTTTTAGTCCTAATTGGCTCTTTAGTAGATTTAATATTCTAATAGTTATATTGCCTCTAGATATATATCAAAAAAACTCTTCGCGATTTCGCCCGCACCTAGGTAGCGGCATAAAACCGCCTCTAAAATCAATTCTAATAATCCTAATCGCTTCCTCTCGTCCGTTTACCCCCCTCGCCTATAGCATATCGCGTCTAGAGAGTAGATATAGTAGGCGCGAATAAAGTAATAGATATCGATAGAGGGAATAGGGGCGGCATTATATATAGCCGCTATAACCCTACCACCACGATCGCGAATAATATACAGTATAACTAGACTAAAACCGAGCCTGCCTAAGAGTAGAAGCGACCTACTGCCGTTATAATTAAAGAATCAATAAAAGAGCTTTAGGATTATATCCCCCTAGTAGTACTAAGATAAATACAAAAAATTATAGAAACTATAGCCAATACGGCCCGTAGTAAGGCCACCCTAGACCCTATTGGCACCTTTATCGATATAATTTTAAAGACTATCGAAAAAGCTATTAAATCGGCCCTCTAAGATATCTTAAAATAGGCGCTAGCTATCACCTAAGCGAATATCACAGTATAAGGATACACCGCTATTGCTATACTACCCTAATATACCGTCACTCCCCTTCCAGTCCCGCCATATATCTATAGGGAAATTTTAATCAAAGGCAATAGTATTAGCGAGGTCTTACGCAACCGAATACTAGTCGAAATTATAGATACCGTTAATAGAGCTACCACTAGGAATACTACGGTCGCGGCATATAGGCTACGCAATAGCAATACTATTATCACCTTTATAGAAAAAGCAGTAAAAAGTCTTATCGCCAATACGACCTAGGTCCGACCCGCCTTTAGGCAAGAGGTAGAACTAAACCGACACTTATTTAGTCTTATTATTAAGAATTTCCCTACTAGCCATATAGCGAATATCGCAACTAAAGAAATCTACTAAAACCTTACTAAAGCGAATAGAGAAGGCTTCATTAGAGCCTCCCCCTACCGCCTATATAGGACTGCTATATATATGCCCCTAATTATAAGTATAAACTCTATTGACTTCGCTAATAAGCTCTATAAGTCTGGTATTATCTATTAGGTAGAGATATTCGAAGCTGAACCTTATAATAACGCCCTACACCCTAAATAGTGCTATAACTGCTTTAAGTTTAGATATATTGCGGCCTACTGCGTAGCGGCCCTATAGTACGGCTAATATAGCGTAGAAAGGCATCTAGAAGGGGAGTAGGCTTGCCTAATAGTCTCCTATAGATAAAGGGAGTTATGCCTTAACTATAAAGGCCTATATTTAGTATAGTCCTGCCTCTATAGAACCTTAAATAAGCAATAGGAGTTAGCTAGGAATTCTTATGCTAGCCGACCTAGGCTTTTTATAGCGCCTCTTATAATATCTATAAATGCTACTCCTATCGCGGAATAGAACCAATATAGAGCAGCTAGTACCTTACCCCTAAGGGAACCGATTAAGCGTATTATCTTAAAAGGATCCTCCCTATATAAATATAGCCGCCGCTTTAGCCGAGGGGGCTCTATCTCTAAAGGAATATTTAATACTAGACTAAATCATACCTTTACTGCGTTCTTATAACCGGTCCTAATATTAGGATAGACTAGGACCCTATTGGCCCTAGAGCCTATACCTACTCTAGCCCCGACTTCTGCCTCTACTATAACTACTAATATACTGCTACTACCGACCCCTATATACCTATCCGTATAATATTAGTCCTCTATTAGAATATATAGAAGAAAACCTCCCTTATATAAATAGCACTTTACTACCGAAGCGAACCTGATATTATAGCGATCTAAGAACCCGCTATATCTAGCCGCGCCCCGCCGAGCCTAAGCCTTAATAAATACGTATTAGCAGCCTATAGCAGATAAGCAGCAATATATATCTATAAGTGGTATAGTCTCAATATATAGACCACTAAGAAAAGACCTAATTAGTATAAAGTCTGCCTCTTTAAAACTAATATTTACTCTATCTACTCCCCAGGCTATAAATATAATTAGACCACCCCCTTTATAGACCTTATAAGGCTCCCGCCCTAACCCTAAAGTATATTTATTAGGGACTTTAATATATACTATCCCTTATGGGATAGCCTGGATAAAACCTTACCTAATATCGATACCCTCTTCGACCTTATAATGCAATAGAGACTCAGCCTAGCGACCCCCTGCGGCGAAATTATATAGCGAGCGCCAAATAAAAGAAATAGTACTATAGACTATACCTAGGTTATATAAGACCTTACTATTAAGTATCTTGGCAATATAGACCTCGCTAGGTCCGACTATATCCTATAGCTTATCTATATTGATACTAGTAACCTATAAGCTGCTAAAGCCTATTCGAAAAACAGCTAGAAATCCCTTAACTAATACCTCGCTTAAGCAGAAGCTAAAAACCGCTTTATACTTACTACTACTATAGCCCCGCTTAGCTCTCTTAAAGAAATAGATATATATACTAAATAGCTTACTTACTAACTTTAAGAAATTGCAGATATTATAGCCCCGAAGAAAACCCCTAGAGCCCCCGCTATAGAACTATAGTAGAATAACTATATAAAAATAGCCGCTATCGCCGCAAAGAAAGCGTACTAAAAGTAGGTAGCATACTATACCCCTAAAAACTATAGGGCCGCCTAAGACGCAAGAGCTACTTAAACCTAGGTTATATAAGAAAAGCGATAATACTCCTAGAGAAAGGCATTAAAGAAAGCTATAGTATAAAATATAGACCTTTAGTCCTTAGAACGATAGGTTAGATTATATAGCAGCCTCCCCCCTAAGTCTAGGGAGATCCTACTACTTAAATGCGCTAGCCCTAGCCACCCCTTAGTAACTATATATAGCGAAAAAGTATAGGTCTTCGCTTAATATTTCTTCCTTTAGTCCTATATAATATTTAAGGATATACTAGACCTAACCTTCCCCCTATTCGCTAATATAAAATTCCCGCTATATAAAAGATTTATATATAAAGAGGTCTATACCGCCCTTTACTATATAGCCAGCTAGAAGGCCCCTAGACCGGATAGGCTACCTATAGGATTCCTTAAGGCATATAGCCCCCCCTTAATTATAACTCTTACCCACCTTTTTAATAAGTCCTACTATATTAGGCACTACCTAGCTTAATTCTAAAAAGCCTGCATAATTATACTAAGAAAGCTAGGAAAAAAACTAAAAGAATACTCTAAAGTAGGAGGCTAAAGATTAATATCCTTATTTAACCTAACCGATAAAATCTTAGAAGCCGCAGTAGTACGCTAGCTTACTACCGCCCTTAAGGAGGGCAACCTACTTTTAGACCTTTAGATAAGAAATAAAGCTAATTATTCTATAAATATAGCCCTTAATACTCTCGTAGAAATAGTTCGTACGGTATAATATTATAGTAAGATCGCTTCGCTCCTCTATCTCAATATATCTATAGCTTTTAATATAATAAACTATATTCGACTTACCTACCTACTTTTAGAAAAGGGATTACCGCTATAGATTATAGTATAGGTCTATAGCTTTACTAACTCTTGTATAATACGAATTCACTTTAAGGGCAAATTAATTAATAACCTACTTATTACTACTAGGGTCTTATAAAAGTCCCCCCTTTCCCTTATCCTCTTCCTAATCTATATTATACTACTTTATAAGAGGCTTAAAGAAGTAGCCTCTATTATTACCTTAGGATTCGCAAATAATACTAATATTATAGTATATAAGAGGAGTATAAAAGAGACTTAGATCCTACTTAAAAAGGTATAGATAATCTATAAAGAGTAATCTAAATAAGCTAGGCTTAATTTTGACCTAAGAAAAAGTAAGCTTATCTATTTTATACGCGCCTATAAAGCAGATAAGATGCCGGTCTAACTTAGGACTATAATAATTTAGCTAAAGCAGTATGCCTATTTCCTAGGGGTTAAAATCTACCGAAAACTTTAGTAGCGTAAATACCGCATAAAAATAGCTAAAAAGCTTAAGTAGTAGCGACTCGCCCTTATAGTAATAGCAGCCTCTATATAGGGATATCAATATAAAGAGGCCCGATTAGTCTATATATAGGTTATTCGCACTATTATTACCTTTAGCATAAGAGTTTAGTATACCCCTACTGCCCCTAGTAGGGTAGCAAAAGGTATTGTAAAATTATTAACTATAGAATAATTATTTTGCCTTTGAATTATTATTAGGGCCTTTAGGGCTATACCAATAGATATCCTTAAGACCGAAGCGGCTATACTACCTATTAATTTATATCTAAACTATATCTGCTAGCGATTCTTAGAAAGGATAATAAAAACTAGGATAGCTAAGTAAATTAACTGCGCCTCTACTATAGTAATAGCGATATTCTAATACTATTAGTAGAATGACTATAAAGAACCCTAGATATATATCCTATTCTTAAAACTCGACCTATAGCAGCTAATAGCTAAAGAATGCCTAATAAAAGAGTGGCTTATTAAATAGTCTAAATATTAAGCCGCTATAAGAGTAAAACGGCAGCGGTATAGGCCTATAGCAGCAGAAAAGGCCCTAGACTTTTAATCTATAGCTATAATAATTCAGCTCTATAATAGCCTCTTTAAATATAAATCGGCCGTATTTACCTAGCTTTATATAGAAAAGATCGGATTAAACTCCTTCCTCTATTAGCGCTAAGTCCCTATTATGCCTTCGCCTTTCTGCCGATATAGAGAGGCCCCTAAAGATTATTATTATTTAATCCTCTTTTACCTAAAATATAGACAATAGCGCTAATAGCTATATAAGACTAGCCTAAGCCTCTTCTAAGACTGCTAAGGGATCTCTATTACCCTTAATAAGCTAAGCCTTACCTGCCGATTTATATATTAGATCTTTAGCCTTAACCGCTTTAATTAATTCTAGCTCGCTTAATCGCTCTAGCGATCTGCCCCTAGAGAGGCATTAGGCCGACCCTAACCGCCCGATACCGCCCTTAATATCTAATAATAATATCCCGATATAGGAGAGAGGAGATATAATAGGCGGATAAATATAATTAATTCTTAGCTACTTTGAAGCTATAATATTAATATTAGAGCCCCCCTCCCCCCCCCCCTTCTCCCTCCCCTGCCGGCCCTTATAATAGCCCCCCCTCCCTCTCCCCCCTCTCCCCCTCCCCCTCTGCCGCCCTCTTTTGCCCCTAAGATATAAGTAGCTTTAATGCGGCCTAAATGCCCTCTAATACTTCTACCTTATGCTCTTTAAGGTCTAGCGCCTCCTGGGTTACCCTAGGAGTAATATTCCCCCCTACTACTACTACTGCCGCTACTACCTTCCCCCTACTATAGGCAATCGATACCTATTGCGCCTTTAACTAGAGGGCGTAGTAGTTATTAACCTATCTATATTAGTACCTATCCTATATAGTCCCTATACTTTATATGTATCTCCCCCCCTACGGCTAGCACCTCTTAGGCACTTAAGAGGGCGTAAATAGACTCCTAGTTCTTAAGAGTCTATTTAAAAGATTAATAGGTTTTCCCTACTATAGTATACGTAAAATACGCCGCCTTAGGCCCTATATAGTATTATACTATATTACTATTATTCGAATGCTAGTCGGATTAGGGTTCGATCGGTTAAGTCTTATCTTATTAAGAGTAGTAATAATATTTAGGGTTTTTAGCTTATATTAAGTAAGGGTCGTAGGGCCAGCCTTATAGCTCGCCGGGCTAATAATAATAGATTAGTAATACTAATACAGCGGGAGCGGGTAGTACTTACCCCCTTATCTAAAGATACCGACTTTTTCGGCATACTACTGCTATTATTATTACTATTGCTATGGCTATTGCTACTACTGCTATTACTGCTGCTAATGCTATTGCTGCCGCTATTGCTAATGCTGATGCTGCTGCTATTATTACCGCCCTACCGCACGGGTTAACATTATCCCTGCAGCGCCAGAAAATAGGGCTTAAAGGGATTATATATAGAAAAATAATAGCTATATAGAAAGGAAGAAAAAGGGATTAAGAAATCGGGGGGCACCTGTACTTTTATATTTTCGCCTGATTAAAGGCCCCTATACCTTCTCTTTATATTCGGCTTATTCTAATCTCTAATCTAATACCGCTTGCCTTCTACTAAGCACCCCCCCTGTAGCCAATTCGCCGCCGATATAGCCCTAATAATAGAAAATTCCCTTACTTTTGCTCTAATGCCCCCGCGCAATACGCATGCCGTATAGCCGGCGCATATACTATACAGCCGGCGCTGCCCCGCTTATATAACCTCTACTTCACTTTCGATTTATAGCATACCGACCCGGGACCACCCTTCCCCTATAGATATTAGACCTACCTTTTTCTGGACCTATTTTCTCCGGATCGCTCTCGCACTTTTCCCAGTACTGCCGCTAGGTACGATCCTAAGCGATAGCGCACCTACCTTCCCTATATGCCGGAAACCCGTCGGCCCCCCTAGGGGCCCGACTCCCTAATCGTTATAATTATACTAGTAGGAAGGGTTTTCCCTCCGGACCTCGGGTTTTTCCCTTCCGGATTATTTGCCGGAGTACTAAATAGGCAATTCTAGCTTAGAATAGCCCCCTAAAGTAATTTAATAATAAATAATAATTGCCTCTAGATATAATATTAAGTTTAATAACCCTAAAAGGGTAAGCCGCCCTATTCTTAGTTACCTTCTATAAGGGATAAAAAGTAGCCTAGGCTGCTATCGCCTTTATATAATAGCGATAATAAGACGTAATTAACCGTTTATATTACCTAATAGAATATTTTTAAATTAAAAATTAGGTATAGCTTACCTTATATAATATTAAGATAAACCGGCCTTATAAAAAGCTTAATTAGGTCTTAGTAAAGTATATAGTTATAGCTATACTATCTCTGCTTAATATTCGATTTAATATCCTATAGGGTATTTACCTAGTTTTCTATATTAATTTAGTCGAATAAGCGGCCTTTAATCTATTTTTAAATTAAAAGCTAACTAATATATAATCTAGTCCCCTACTTATACTACCTTAGGACTCTAATCGGCTATATAAAAAATATAAAGTAGAAGAAATTTTAGCTATAAGGAATACTTAAGGTTAAGGGTGGAACTATAATATACTTATTAAATAGAAAGGATATAATTTACCTATATAGGAACCCCTAGAGAACTTCTTAGAGATAATAATATAAAAAGCATTTAAGGCTAAATAGGGGGATATTTAGATATATAATAGACCTATACGGCTTTAGGATTAGATTTTAGACTTATAACTTTAATATCATCTAATAATATAAAAAAAAAAAAAAACTAATCCTTTTCTTTTTTAGTAAAATAATCTAGTAAGTTTTAGCGTTTATCTTTTATTTCTTAGCAATTTTAGCCCTATTTTTATATTCTTAATTCTTATTGCTTTTACTACTTTTACCCTTATTAATATTCCTTTACCCTCCTATAGGATTTAATAGGGGGGTATATAGGGGAAGGGAGGGGACTATAAGATAGTAAGATAGGAAAAGTAGTAGCGGTATTAGCGGTATAATTAGCGGATACTAACTTAATATAGTATGGCTTAAGTACCTATAATAGGGCATAATAGGTCTGGGGGGATATACTTATAATACCGGGCCGGTAGTAATAGAACTGGCTTTAGCTAGCGGTATAATTATTAGTATAGGGGCCTAAGGTAAGGCTATACTAGTATATAAGGAGGATGCTAACTAAAGGGAAGTAGGCGGAGTATAAAGCATAGGTATAATAGGGGTAACTTAATACGTAAAGCTAGTTATTACTTCTGCTATAATCTATATATCTTATTATTATTCCGCGAGTAGTTATATAATAGGCGCTATAGAGTTACTACTAGCCTATTAAGACCCGATAATTAAAATAAAGGGAATAATAGTCATTATAGGTATAGCAGGAGTCGACCCGCTAATATTAATAGCCGGGGTATACGCAGAAAGGGCTATTATAATATACTCTTACGCTATAGCCTATAGTTTATCCTATTAATAATATAGTAGATTGAACTTAGGGCGAAGATAGGCCTTTCGGCTTAGGATATCTTTTACCTTTAAATAGGCGGCCTCTTTAATACTTTATTTCTTTTATACTATACAGATAATGCGCTTTATTATCTACTGCTGTTAGGGATTTATCGATATTATATACTTATATTAGATATATATCTTATATTTCTAATAGTATTAAATATAAGCTTAGGAGCGATTAAACCGTATATAAACGATATATTCTCTAGTATTTATAATATTCTATATATAGGCGATATAGGTATACTCTACCTCCTTAATATTATTAGTATTTAATCCTTTAGAATCCCTTTAGATAAAGAACTCCTTTATAGTACATTTCTTCTATAATTGCTAATATAATAATCTAATAGTAGGTAAGGGCAGTATTTTCCTAATGCGCGAAGGCATTTAGGGTATATTAGTAGATAAGAAGGGAGCTAATAATACTCTAGATAGGGTCTTAAGGGTAATAGCTATTAAAGAAGAAGTTTTTATTAGTATTATCCCTATCGACGATAGGACTTTTATACGAAAAGGGGCAGGAGAATATAAGGGCGATAATAAGGCTTTTATATTAAGCGATAAAAGTTTTACCAGACTCTTATTATTATTAGAAATAATAATAAGCTTAAAGCTAGGGGGGGAAATATATAACCGTCCTAAGGAAGGTATAGACTATAGCAGCTATAATAGCGTTTCTAGCTAGGAACCTTTTCTATACTTAGCACTTCTAGAGCCTTTAGTAGACGCTTAGGATAAACCTAATAGGGTTATAAAAGGGTTTTAGGTAATAGGCGTATTTCTATCTATTAATCCTCCGGATAATATAGCGATAAATCCGATATAATAGCAAATAGGGGGGGACCTAAATACCTATTAGTATCGGACGATTTATTATATAGACTTAATACGAATAATCTAGGAACTTTCGATAGTATAACTCTATTAGTAGAGACGATTCTTACAATAGTAATAATACTATAGACTTACTATTAGGAATAATAGCCTTAGTAATAATAGGTATAGGGATAGAGAAAGGGAGAAAAAAGTATAAAAGAGAAGTAGATAAAGGAAAAAGCCTTAGTATAAATAGATTTCTGACTAATAGCTAGCGATAAAATTTTTCTGCTTTATGATATAAGTTACGTAAAATATTATAGTCGAATACTTTAGAAATACCGACCTTATAGGGTCCGACTATATCCCTTAACTTATATATATTAAAACTGGCAATTACTATATAAAAGCCCCCCCTGTAAAGAATAATTAGAAGTCCCTTAACTAATACCTCGCCTAAATTGAAACTAAAAACCGATTTACTACCTTTTATACTAAAGCCCTACTTTACTCCCCTACCGAAATAGATATATATACTGTATAGCTTACTAGCTAACTCTAGAGTATCGCTAATATTATAGCCCTAAAAAAAGGCACCTAAAGCTCTTAGCATAAAGCTTTAGTAGAACTCCCGCACTAAGATAGCCTAAAATACTATAAAAAAGGCCTACTGAAAATAGGTAGTATATTATACCCTAGAGAATCTTAGTGCTATATAAGAGGCGGGGGTAACTTAGTCCTATATTATATAAAAGGAATAGCGCTAATTATAAAGAGAAACCCTTAATAAAGCCACCGCCTAAAATACCGACTTATAATCCCTAGAGAAATAGGCCTATCTATATAATAGCCTCCCGCCTAAATTAAAAGAGATCCCTCTACTAGAATAAAGCGGCCTAGGCCTAAAAGCTATAATATATAAGGAAAAAGTATAGGTCTTTACTAAATAGTTTTTCCCTACCTCTTAAGCTACTTATAATAATATCCCTAACCTAATATTCCCCTAGCTTACTACTATTATATTCCCCCCTATTAATTCCTTTTCCTACGAAAAGGTATATATCGCATTATATAATATAGTAGGCTAGAAAGCATTAGGCCCTAATAGGCTCTTAATAGGATTCTTTAAAGCATATAGCCCCCTACTTATTACTACTCTTATATATCTCCTAAATAAAATATACTATATTAAATACTACCCGGCTTAATACTGGGAGGCTAAAGTAATAGTACTATAGAAACTAAGGAAAAAGCTAGAAGAGTACTATAAGGTAGGAGGCTAAAGACTAATATTTTTTTTTAACTTAATAGGAAAAATTATAAAAGCTATAATTATATAGTAGCTTATTACTACTCTTAAAGAAGGTAACCTCCTTTTAGACCTTTAAATAAATAATAGGATAAACTAATTAACCGATATAGTACTAAATATATTAAACGAAATTATATGCATGACTTAGCACTATAGTAGGATCGCCTTACTATTTTAATTAAATATCTTAGCTATATTTAATACTATTAATTATATCTGCCTTATCTATTTACTATTAGAAAAAGGGCTTCTACTTTAATTAGCAGTATAAATATACAGCTTTATTAATTTATGCTTAATATAAATCTACTTTAAGGGGTAATTTATAGATAAATTACTAATTACTACTAGGATCCCTTAAGGGTCCCTTTTTTTCTTTATCCTCTTCCTTATCTATATTATACTACTTTATAAAAGACTATAGGAGGTTATATTAATTATTATACTAGGCTTTACTAATAATACTAATATTATAGCCTATAGGAGAGATATAAGGGAGATTAAGGCACTACTTGAGAAAATATAGGCTATCTATAATAATTAGTCTAAATAAGTAGGATTAAATTTTAACCCTGGTAAAAGTAAGCTTATCTATTTCACCTATATATATAAAGCAGATAAGACCTTAGTACGGCTTGGGACTACTATAATATAGCTAAAATAATATATTAGATTCTTAGGGGTTGAAATCTACTATAAGATAAAATAGAGGGAATACTAAATTAAGATCGTAAAGAAACTTAAATAGTAATAATTTACGCTTATAGCGATAGTAGCCTCTACCTAAAGCTGCTATTATTAGAAAATACGCTTTATCTATATATAGGTTATTTAAACCTTTATTGCCTTTAGCGTAAGAGTATAATATACCCCTATTATCTTTAAAGGGATAGTAAAAGGCATTATAAAATCCCTAGCTATAAAATAATCAGCCTACCTCTATATAGTCATTAGGGCCTTTAAAGCTATACTACTAAATACCCTCGAGACTAAGGCAGTTATACCCCTAATCGACCTTTATTTTAACTATATCTCTTAATAATTCCTTAAAAGAATAGCTAAAATAGGTATAACCGATAGGATTAACTATATATATATATATATATATATATTACGCTAGCTAAGCTATCTAGGGGGGGGATAAGCCCCCATCTAGCCTAATGCTAGTACCTCTATGCCTAATCTATATAGGAAACCCGAGTGCCGGGAGGAAAACCTATATATTGTCTGTAGTCGATGGTATCCCTTTAGAATCGAAGGGGGTTTACTATATATTGCGAGGAGGTGTCCTATCGCGCGAGACTAGGTCTGGCGGTAGGGCTGGGAAAGTATAGATAGTAGGCACGCCTCGATAGGCGCAGTGATTTGCATTAGTAGTCATTAGTCATTAGTTATTGGGCATTAGTTAGGCTCTAAGGTAGGTGTGAATCGGAACCGATATAATTAATATTATTGGGTATAGGGGGCGGCGGTAATATTAGTATCGGGTGGGCGGCGGTATCGCAGTAAGTCGTGCGTTTTGTTATTATTAACTTCGTCTGATGTAGGTTAGGGCAGCTGGCGGACGGTCGAGTGATCTAGTGCGGGTATATAGCGGTATAAAGTCTCCCTTACCTACCCTACCTTTTTAATTCCTTTCCTCTTCCCTTTTTATTCCTTATTGAAAATTACTAAGAATTTTCCTTTACTTCTCCGCCTCAATTACACTATAGTAGTTTTTATGCATCTTTTATTTTTTAATATGCCTACCATTCTGAAGTTAGGTCCTGGCCTAACTTGAAAATGGCTATATCGTCCCTGCATATACCGCGGTGCCGATATAGCTGCTTATTGTTATAACCAATAAGGTAAAAGGTTCTCTTTAATTATTATCTATCTTTTTCTAATAGTAGGTAGGGCTTAAGGGTGCCTATTTCGCTTATACTTCGAAGCGGAAGCCTTATTATATCCTAGTGTGTAATACTATAAACCACGAACCGGTAGAGAATATGCTTATATTGCAGAAGGCCTATGCTTATAAGCAGGAAGTAAGTATATTAGTTTGCCGGTATCCTTTAACTTTATAGTTAACTTTAGTAGGTAGATAAAGACGATTACTATAAGGCCTAATAGGCTATATATTAGTCTATTACGCTAATTACCTTAGTACCTTAAAAGGGTCAAAACGACTCTACTATTATAATATAAATAATAATACCTATAGTCCTAATCTTACTACCAGCCGATTTCTTTAGGCTTATTAAGAAAGGGGTTTTAGCTTTAGAGCGCGCCTATAACGGTAAGCCCTAGCCTCTTTTATCGGTCGAGGGACCTTAGCCTCCTACTACTATTACCGGCGATAAAAGCCTTACTAGTTCTATTATTATACTAGATATCGATAACGAGCCTACTCCTAGGCTTACTGCTATAAGAGAACTACTTTATAGCGAGGGGGTCTTGCTAATATAGTCTAAGACTCCTATAATACTATCTTCTAGTAAATTGCAGTAAACGGTTATATTTTTAAAGTTTATAAAGTCCTAAGCGGAGTCTTAGCTAATAGCATCTGCCTCTAAAGCGCTATCTATACCGCTATTAAAGCCTCCCCTACCTATTACTCAATCGGTATAGCCTAAGCAAGCTAAATTAGTAGTTCTATTGCTATCCTCTCTTTATCTTTATACTAATACCCCTACCCTTTCCCCCTTTAAAAAGAAGAAAAAGGGGTTAAAAATAATAAAATCGCCTATAAAAGGAATACTAGGTTTAGCTACTAGGGTTAAACGAAAAATATATTCGAGATCTATAGTATCCCCTTCCCTAAAGGGGAAAAAGAAGGGAAAAAGGAAAATAAAAATAGCCCCTAATAATAGCTATAGTAATAGAGAGGGTAGTATAGAATAAATAAGGATCTAAAGGGTTAAGGGTATTAAAAAGATTAAAGGTCTAAATCTATCGACCGTATAAATAGCTTATATAAAAAAGACGTTCTTCTCCTATCTATATAGTCAATTATATTTTTATCTATAATTATCTATATATATATATATAGTCTAGGGTTAGGGTGTAATTATATTAGGTTGCTATTAGAGCTAAAGTCTATATAGGCGGTAAGTATAATAGCTAGGGTAAACTATTCGAGCCGGCGGATATTAAAGACCTATTTAATAACCTATTTAGCTAAGTCTTTATTTTTAAGTGCTTAGGTAATATTACGCTTATTTAGTATAAGGCGGTCTTAGATATAAAAAGGAGGGTTTTTAAGATAGTTACTATACTTTAAGATTATATATTCGATATTTTTTATATTAAAACCGCATTAGCAATATAGGTAGCAGATAGATAGGACCTTTATCTTATATAAGAACTTATTAAAGCCTATTTTTTCTATTCTAAATTAGGTAAAAAGGGAAGACTTATATTTATAGAGGTTTTTATAGAGATTTAGCATCTTCTTTATAAAGGTAAAGTTAGGGGTATATTTAGCAGTAGGGCGGTTCTTTAGCGGGTATTATACTTAGGTAAATTATTACTTCGATTACTATCTTTTTATCTATTTAAAAGCTAGAAAATAAATAGGGGATAATTTATTATCCTAAAGTAAAATCGAATCTTTAAAGGCTATATAATTTAGTATTCTATTCTTAGTCGGTCGCCTTTATCTATAGGTAGGTCTTTATTATAACTAAGTCTAGATAATAGTATATATATTAGAGATAAGGTCGGCTATACTACTTTTTTAGGTTCTAGTAAAGAATTATTATCAGGCTAGGTTAAGGTAAAGGTTGAGTAGCGGGACTACTACTTCAGTTTCTATAATTACATTAGGTATTATTCGGTAGGCTCTTATAATTATATAGAGGCACTTCGACTATTTAGCGGCTAAACTATATATAATACCTCTTATTATTTCTCCTAGCTTAATAGGAGTATGCCAGATTCTAATACTAAAGGCAATTATAGTTCTAATAACCTATATATATAATAGTCAGGCTTTGCAGAACTAATATCCCTATATAAAGGCCGCTAGAGCGATAAAGGCAAGCTTCTGCTTTTTTAGCTTCTTTACTATTTAGGCCCTATAATCAGTCTAGCTAAATTTATAATTAATCTCTACTCTAAGGAATCGGGCGTATTATATAGGCTAGATAGTCGTATTACTAAATCGTATTATTATAATATCCAGTCGGTATTATTTAGTAAAGTGTATTAGCTTACTCTTTACTAGGTTGAATTTCAATCTAGCCTCTACTAACTATTTTTTATAGATTTTCTATACTTTCGAGAGGGTTGCGACTATATCCTATATTATTTTGCCGTATGTAATTATATTAATATTATCTGCGAATCCTAAGGTTAGCAAGTTATCTACTACTTCGAGTCTATAGTATAGGGGTATAATATAGAAGAGGAAAAAAACTAGGGAGATTAAAGAGCCTTAGGGTACTCCTACCGTAATTAGGAATCTTTAGGTAGGTTAGCCTTTAAAAAAGATTTTAGCTAAATATAATACAGTAAAGCCTTAGACCTAGGCTACTATTTATCGGGGGGCGCTACTTTAGAGGAGGAGGTATATAAGCCTAGTATAGTTAATAATATCGAATACTATAGAGATATTTAATTATAGTAGTAATACTATTCCTTTATACTACTAGGTGGCCTTAACTACTTCTACTAGGGTATATAGTACTATATCTATTAATCTATTTACTCTATTGCCTATTTATATATCTAATAGTAATTTCCATTCTTTTGCGATTATTATTAGTCTTTTTGCTATTATAGCTTTAAGGATTTTACTAAAAAGGTTTAAGAGGGATATTAGGCGCTAGGCTCTTACTTTTTAGTATTTTTTAAGTATTTTGCCGGGTTTTCTTAATACTACGATTTTAGCTTCCTAGAATTATATTAGGTAGTAACTAGTTCTATATATAGCATTAAGGAGTATTATTAGAGCTCTAAAAACCGGTTCTCTATAGGCTTTAAGGAATCCCGCTAGTATACTATTAAGGCCTAGTACTTTCTAGCTGGCTATATATCGGAGGGTATTATAGATATCTACTTTAAAGAATTTATCTTTAAGGGCAAATATTGTATTAATAAAGTAGGGGAATTACAGGTCTAAGATATTATTAAGGGTGGCTATTAATATCGGGAAGAATCTTTCTATTAATACTTCTGCTTTAAAGGAATATATTTTTACTTCTTATATTTAGGCTCTTTTGCCTTAAAGAAGTATAAAGATTTCTCTTAATTTTAAAGGGAGTCTACTATATATCTAGGCCTATTTCTCTAGGGACTATAGGTCTGCATTTTTCGTTATAGCCTTATTAATAGCTTCTCTCTATATCTAGCACCTTTCCTATTAGATAACCTTAGTTTAGTTTATCTCTACTCTTTATACTATTAACTAATTAAGGCTAGTATAATCTTTTCTTTAATTTCTTATAGCCTTATAGGCTACTATTATGGCCGATTATACTTCCTAGGTCTACTATAGGGCCCTTTTTAGTAGTTTAATTCCTCTTTTAGGCATAGCGATATTAGTAATAGCCTATAGTTAGGTCGTAAGCTATTAGGCGAAAGTATCGATCTCTATAAGGGATTAAAATAGGTGCGAGGCATATAGGATAGCTATCCTAACTTTAGTTTTAGCTTAAGTAAGGATTTTATTAAGTTTCTTTTATTAGTATATTAATAATAGTTTGCGAAATTTATTTAGTTTTATTTCTACCTAGATTACATAAAGGATATAATTAGATCTAGTAATATCTGCCGCCCCTATAAACTCTATATTAAGGTCTCTTATACTCTATATATAGTCAATAGTGCTATTATATTTGCCTAGGGCTTATCTAGTTATCTCTCCCTATAGTATTATAAGGGTTAGCTTCTATTTTAATATAAATTCGAAAAGGGTATTATAGCCTAGGGAGGTTTTATAAGAGCGGTCCTATATAGGGTGGTAGATATTAAAGTTACTAGTAAAGATACTATAGGGGCGAGGGGTAGTTTAGGCGAATTCCTAGAGGGGGGTAGATTAATTTAGGGAAGGGATTAAGGAGTAAATAGAGTAGATATTAGTATTTTAAAATATAATACGGCATTAATCTAGGCCTAAGTCTATTGCCTAGGAGCCAAAAGTATATCTTTTATAGATATAGATTGCTATGCATTTGCCATAGGCAGCTATTTAGTATCTACTAAGGCTAGAGTATAAGGGGAGTCTATCTAAGGCTATAAATTCCTAGAGGGCGATAATATCTAGTTTAGATTTATAGTTAAAGGCGAGGTACGCTAATAGTGATTTCTTTTATATATTTTAGTATAGTACCTCTATTATTAGTATTAGGGCTAGGGGGTCGGGGCTTTTAATATATTAATAATAATAGGCTCGGATAAATTAGATTAGAAGAATACAGCAATATTATTACTACTATTAGTCCTCTTGGGGGTAATAGAGCTTTCTTTATATAATCTATCGATTTATTTTTTTAGGGAGTCCTCCCTTAGGGAGTTACTAATAAGGCATCTATAGCCCCTATCCTTTAGGATAGAGGGGGAAGGCATTAATAAAGTGCCGGTATTTACGAATTATATTAGTCTAGTACTATAAGCCTATTTTATAATATCCTATTGCCTATTCGCTATAGGGCAAAATCGAGACTAAGCCAGATAGGGTCCTTAATAATTAAAGCAATACTCTCTTTTATTGCTAATAATGCTAAGGCAATCTTTATCTCTATTAAGGTATCTCTTTGCGCTATACCATTTACATCGAGGGGTCTCTATACAGTAATTTGCAATATATCTGAATTTAAAGCATTAATAGTACTATCTTAGGTAGATAGTTTCGTTATATAGTTCAGCCTTAAAGATTTCTACTTAGTAGATAACTTTAGTCTTATAGAGTCGGTTTACTACTTTTATATTAGTTACTTTAATAATTAGGGGGGCTTTTATTACTTTTTCGCGGGGTTTCCTTATAGTAACTCTACTAATGCCGGGGCTATTAGCTTAGGCTAGGTTTAGTTTAATATTTTTAATAGGGATATTCTTAGAGAATCAGGTAAAGAATCTTTTAATAATAATACTAAAGGTGCGGATATTTAGTATAGCTCTTATGCCGAATATAAGGGGGATTTAGGTGGTTTCTATAGTAAAACGGGATATAGCTTCTATAAAGGTAACGATTATATCTCCACTATAGAGTCGGCGAGCGGTAATAGCATTAATACCTCTAGTAGTAATATTTACCGCTTTTATAATCTCGATAGGGGTTCTCTATTATAGGTTTTTAGTAATACTATCTCCTTTAATTATTATTTTACGGTAGATTCTCGGCGGTATAGGTAAGGTGGTCGGTCTAGGTAGTATAATCGTTAGTATGCCTTTAGTAGTAATACTAGCCTAAATCATTCTAAAGGGGGTCTTTAAGGCAAAAGCTTTTTTTATAGCGCTCTCTACTACTTTTTCTAGATTATTAGTCGTAATAAGGTTCGAGTTCGGGTTTAGGGCGGGATTAGTTCGGTTAATATATTTAATGCTATCGATTAGGCTAATAATAGCATTCCATATATTTCCCAGCGTGGCTGCTAGGATATAATCTACAATCTTTTAGTAATACTATTTAAGTAATTCGGTTTCTTCTCGGGTTCCTATATTAGTTTGTGCGATATTACTGCTGATTCGTCCGTGATTATCGTTAGCGATAGTGATATAGTGGTTATGGTGGCTCGACTTGAGTCTATCTTTATTTCCTCCGTCTAAGTCTATAATTTCTGCCGCCTCGACCGCGCCTTCCTCCTAGTGCCAATACGCTATCGGCGGATAGGGTAAGACGAGGTGAGGAATTAATCTAGCAACTTTTTAACTGTTTTAGGGGTATATTCGCGCCGGTACCGAGGTGCGGGCGAAATCGTTCGATATATATAGGATTAACTATATATTAGTAGTAATAGCAGTAATACTCTAATACTAATAAAAAAAGGGTAATTATAAACCTTTAGCCTATACTTTATTTCCTAATTTTAACTCCTATTAGCTTTTAGCTAAAAAAAGACTAATAAAAGACTAATATAACTAATAGTAAAATAATTAGATAGTAATAAAGGCAAAACGCCCTTAGTATAAAACCCTAGCGGCCGAAAGGGCATTAGACTTCTATTTTATAGCAAAAATAACTCGATTATATAAAGACCTATAAAAGTATAAATCGGCAATACTTACCTAACTCTATATAGAAAAAATTAGCTTTAACTCTTTTTTTTACCTCTAATAAGTTCCTTTAGTACTATTACCTTTTTATTACTATAGGGAAGGCCTAGAAGACCTCTATTATATTATCCTCTTTTGCCTAAAGTACTATAAATAAAGGTATATACTTTTTAAGTTTAATCCTAGCCTTAGCCTACTTTATAACCGATTCGGTATATTTATTATACTAAATAAACTATACCTTATATAGATAATCGCTTACTAAATACTTAATATTAACCGATTTAACTAATTCTAATTTGCTTAATCCCTTTAATCTAGTATAGCTAAAAGCGCTACTAAATACCCCTATATAGCCCCCGTATAATATTTATAGTAATCCTATAGTAGGAATAAAGAGTATTAGGAATAAGTAAATCTCTTAGGCCCTAAAGGCTAAAATTAGTTAATAATTATTATATTAGTAATAAAGGCATTCTCCCTCCCCTCCCCCCCCTTACTTTCTTTATTATTCTCTCCCCTTTTATTTTTAATTTACTCCCCCTTTAAAGCCCCCTCCCCCCCCTCTTAGGCTAAAAAAACCTATAATAATATAATAATATCCTCTTAGGTATAGGCTTATCGTTTTAAGGTAAAAACCTTCTTTTCTTTAAAGTCTAATATCTCCTAGGTTACTTTAGGAGCATTAAGGCCCTTTACTGCTACTACTATTATTATTATTACCGCCTAATTATGCCTCTAAGAAGTAGATACCTATTTAGCCTTCTATTAAAGGGCCTTATAGTCGTCTACCTAAAGGTAAAGATAATCAGCTAATAATTTATACTATATATAAATCAAAAATATACTTTTACCCCCCTAGCAATAGTCTCTTATATATTTAAGAGTTTTTATATCGGGATTTAGTTCTTAGGGGTCCTTTTTAGAGGCATATATATCTTACCCGCTAAAGCATAAGGATAATAGGCTGTATTAATCCTTACTTATATTAGCCTCGCTAGAAAGCAGGTATAACCCGGTCTATATCTTATTAGCTATAATATTAATATTCAGGATCTTCTAAGCGCATTAGATATAACCCGCAAGGCTATATATATAGTTCTCTAGGCTACTATATAAAGGTTAGCTATAGTTCTGCTGCATATAAGACCTATACTCACCCCTTTATCTAGTATAGCTGACCGTTTAGGCATTTTCGCTATTATTATTTTTATTATTATTATTATTAGTATAGTTGCTATTATTGTTGCTGCTGCTGCTATACTGCTAATAGGGTTAGTACTAGCCCTATACTGCGATAGAGGGGTTATTATATACCTTAAAATTAGCATTATAAAAGAAAAGAAAAAAAGAAGAAAAGGCACTAAATTAGGGGGTATTACCGATCTATATACTAATATAGTGCCTAAGGCCGTCCGCTTTAACCTTTAAAGTTAGCTTACTTTCTCTTCCGATTAAAAAAAATTAATATATACCGAGAAGCGCCTAGGCTACTATAGATATACGCCTGGCGAGAATACGCCTATTACAAGCGCGCTATTAGCCCTACCCCCCTGGCTTTACCCTCCCTTTACTTCTCACTTAATAAGACTACCGACCTAGACCTAATATTCCAGGACTTCTTACTCGCATTCTTCCTATATAATACCGCTAGATATAGTCTAAAGCGGTTGCGCACCCTACCTTTTTACGCACTAGATACCCGCCGCCCCTATTGCGGGGCGATAAAAAATAGAATTTAAGAATATAAGAAGGGTTTTCCTCCCGGCTATTAGGTTTTTCCTTTCCGAATTATCTTTATAGAAGTATTAGATAGGTTATTTAGCTCTAAATAGCTTCTAGCGTAATTTAATAATAATAATAATATAGAGTTATAATAGTAAGACTAAGAAAGTCTATTTAAATATAAAAGACTAGCCCTAGAGCGACTATAAATAGACGTTAAATAGATATAGTAAATAAATTAAAGATAAAAGGAAAAGGATCTAAATAGGAATCTTTTATTTAGTTTATTTATATCTATATATAATACGTATCAGAGTCCTAATATAGTCCTATAACTCTATGCGTTTATCTCCCTTTTTAGATTAAACGCAGGCGCAGCCCGTATTTTAGCCACATTATAGCACAAGCATAGCCCGAGCCTATGACAGATACTATATAAGACAATCATAATTAAACTAGTACCTAAAATCTTAATACTAATTTATATAAGAAAATTTAAGACTTAAGAGAATACCCTACAAATTATTATACTAATTAAAATATATATATATATCATTTTTAATATTATATTTTAACTGCAAAAGGAGATAATAAGTAATAGTATTTTTCTTATAATACTAATTTCTATGTACAAGCACCATTTAAAAATTTAAGTATTTTTTTAAGCTAGTTAATCACCTGCTAAATAGTATCTTACTTCTTTAATAAACCGAGATCGCGTACTTGTTCGGCACTTGGCGCGTTGTTTCGAGGCGTTATTATACCGGCCCGGGCATAGGCGGCTTTCATGGCAATTGCTCTTGCATGCTAGAGAACCGGGTTATTCGCGATATTATAATTAGCACTATACTGGGGAAGAAACAAACCTCTCTTTTATGATGCAAGCATTCGTAATAGTCCTCTAATGCAGGAGAACATTTTTTTTTCCCAGAATCGTCTTCTGCTGTCGTGTTTACGACATAACAGGCCATCACATCTTGCCAGAACGGAAAGCATCGCCCGACACCTGCAATTTATATGGTCAGTTGTCACAGAGAAACAGAATAAGGCAGATTTCCCCAATGCGTACCTCCGTGCATGCCATATCCTGATGCCATGATAGACGGATAGATTGTGCGATCGTGATATTCAGAACGTGATGTCGTGGAACATAGCTGTCAAGAAGAAATGTGAAGTCAAAAGTTCACTGAAGAAGCACTAGGTAGGTATATTGGTGCCTGAGGTACCAGGCATCCATGAGGCTTCTAGTATATGTCCCTTTTAGCGCCGCGATTCTTGCATTCCTCACCATAATTGCAATTTTACGACCATAAACTTCTTCCTGCCTGAAGTACGTAAATCCCCTAAGCAGCAGCCCCTTGCTCCAGCTAAGGACAAACCAGACGCTCGCTGTACAAGGAAGCCTTCTAACCGGATGCAAAGCAGCAGCAGTATATTCTCTCATAAGGATCAGAGGGTACTGCAATCCTCTTCCGTGGTAATCCGCCGACTTTCACGATGATTAGCGCTTTATCGCCCGCGAAGGTGTTGCTTTCTGCCGTGCACGCCGCTCTGAATGCAGACATAGGTAGCCTTGCCGCTTTGGCCAAAGTTTACGCTTCCACTCTGCATCATCAGCTTCTGCTGCGAATTATCCTCACGTACTTGCCCGAATCAGTGAAACCTGCTGAATACGTGGGCCTTCTTACCCAAACAGCCGATGGACGCCTTCTGAACGGGGACACTGTCGCCGTGGAGGATATACTGGTGATAGATTTGACAGACGATCAAGCGGCTAAAGAGGCCAGAAGGCTGCTGCTACGGCCGCTATCATGCTTTGATGCGCCTGAAACATTCCGAAACGATCCACTCGGACGCTTTCTGTCACTAAGAGCTCGATCCATGAATCACGAAGCTGGAATGGTCGGTCAGCTGCTGGATTTACTGCTGCCATTCGTTAACCACAGTACCGAATTACATGACTGGATTGTATGCACCGCTCTGCCATACATAAGAAGGAACTCGGAGCTTCGAGTTGGGGAATTACCCGAATATTCCCTGCATCAATTTGAGAGCTTACCACATCGCACAGCTAGCGAGTACCTTGTATCCCAACTGAATCATTTGGATAGACGACAAGACGGGGCTGTCATGATAATGAGAAGCATTTTAGGACCATGGCTACATGATACAGCGCGATGGGAGCATGCTTTGGATGTGAAAGAGGTCCAGCCAACAGTGCTGCTATGCCCAGTCTGGCATCAGATATGTGAGTGGCTCCTCAGTCTAGCTGCATCGTCGTGGCCAGTCGCAGTTCAGATTTTGGAAGGTTGGAATGGCCTCGAAGATGTTGAATTTGGCTACGGACTAAGCTCGAAACTCCCGCCCTCATGTTATAAATACTTCAAACGCTCTTATGCCGCATTGACCCTGGCATGTGTCTACATAACCCCGGAAGCAACACTGGAGTGTTTAACCAGCCTTCAACGGATAACAGCCAAGGTAAGGTCATACCTTGCGTATGACGAACCATGCAAATCGTTGGAGGAAATGTTGTCTGACTTGCCCGATTTTTCCATCGAAAACCTGTCAATATTTCGAGAGGGCCGTATTGCGAGCTGTATGAAAAACGATTTACTCGAGCAGAGCAACCCACTCACTGACCCGCAAGAAAATGCCACGAAACTTCTGTTAGCTTTAATTCTAAGTGCGTACATCTTGACTATCCATGGTCGCCCTTCTTCGGTCAAGAATGTGGGTGAGCTCACGTTTTTACGCGACGAGTTGGCTCAAAAGACAGAAGTGGCCAAACTGTTGCGTGAAATCGGTTCCCAGACCTCTCCGGATGGGGACGCGAATTTGCTGCGAGCGCGGAGATGCTTGTTGTGGCTTCATGACTGGGGTAAGACTGATACCGCTGGTCTGTATGTTTCGGCCTGTGGCGCGCTGGGAACAGTCAAGAAGGCATATATTGAAACCGAGTTTCTAAAAATGCTGCTTTCCACGAGGCGTATGTGTCTGATAGCCCTTGCCCAATTGGATCCCTCTTGACGGCCAGTATCGGTAACCATTGTACACTAATGTTCAATACAGGTTATGCTTTGGCGCGTTCATTGTACGAAGATGACAGTTACAACTATCTGTCTGCTGATATAGTGCAAGAAGTGGTTTATCAATCAGCTTTATTAGCGTTTGATAACGCTACAAATCCAGACCGAAGTGGAGGAGGTCTCCAGCATTGTCATGATATGCAAGTTCCGCTCTTGGTGTTGTTTGCTGATCACTACTAACTGCTCGAAGCATTCATGCTTTTCCTGGCACAGTAGGGCCGTCACTACCTGGGACAAAGGAAATATGGGCTCTTTTGAAAGCAACATACGCTTTGAGCAATTATCAGTTGGCCATTCAACCAGAAGAGCCGTTTCGACCCGTCGTTCTTCGAGTGCATTCAGATCCTATATCAATCATCCAAAAAATTCTTGAACAGAACCCTCGCGCTTATACTAGGCTTCAAGAATTTGTAGAAATGGGCACGAATATCGCTAGAGCTGGCTTGCCGTACCCAAACGTTGGCATGCCAGCGGATGTCCAAGTCACGGCAGAGCAGCCCGAAGCAACCATTGAAAAAATTGAGCGCCGCATCACAGCCATGTGTATCAAGGCTGCCCTGAGAGAAGACGATTTTGAGACGGCTTATTCGTATGTGGCTAGTCGACTGGCTTGCCTTGTGACAGATTCTTCAACGCACGTGCTATCAGACGGATGGTCCTGGAAGGCCGCCATGGAGGCAGGACTATATGTCCGCACGGCCTGGTCGCAATTACCTTCTCATTTGGGGACTGCGAGTAGCGATCTTAATATTAGGCACGTTGAGCAACGGATAGAGTGTCTCGCGACAGCGCTACGTTTGGCACCAACCAATGAATTACAAGATATTCTGAAGAACTTCAGACGATGCGAAGAGCAACTAGACTCGATAATGAAGGAGGAGATTATTGGCAAAATAATGTGTAGAGAAGGAATCCACAATAACCACTCATCCGGGGCCTTCGATGATCTACAACTTGAGCAGCAGTCCTCATTAAGTCCTCTCGAGGAAAGCATGGTAACGCGTCAGATGGAGGATGTACCAATGTCTCTGTTTGACCTTTCCCGGGCGACGGCCCGCCTCGCCCAGAAAAATATAACCGCTTTTTCAAGTCGACAAAGTATTATTGAAGGTGCTCGTTCGGCTTCTCCCGATTACTCAGATGCGCTCCAGCAGCGTGTAAGGAAACGGGATCAACTTCGTGAAGCAGCCACGGGAACGCTGGTATCTGGTGTTGGATGGCTCATAGGAGCTCGTGCTAATCATGATTGATGTCTCAGACTGTCATTAAATTAAGGCTGTGGAATCGCGGGCTATATTACATTATATTTATCTACTTCGTAGCGGCCGTGTTAGAGTAGCAAACAAGGATCATTCTCAAGGTTGCATCACCGGCTTCTCGCTTGAACAAAGTGCAACAAATTGGCTTGAAATTTCGTGGATGTTGTCATGACAACATTCTGAAGGTGATATAAATATCTTCATCTCGCTGGCAGAGCAGCATATACTGTCAGTATCCGATCTCAAGCCATTGATTTTGTTTTTGTGTACAGTCACTTAGTCGAGCCTTGTAATAGCACCTTGGAGATGATTATTTCTCGAATATGAGATCATTTGGTACATATATAGTATGCTGAAGGAGCTTAAAAGTGCAGCCTGCTTCTATGATGGTCCGAAGGGTCTATTCGTACACTGTGGCGAGGCAAACGGAATTAGTACTATGCAATTACAAAGGCCCTAACAAGGACCCTCACAAAGAATTTTATAGGGATGTGCGTCACACAGCCCTGGCCAATGAAGCATTTTACCAGTCAAATTATGTTTAGTATTCTGAGCCAAGGTGGTTATGGTTTCTGGAGTCCAATGGTTGAATGGGATACTGAAGCAGCGAACCGAATGGCATTTTTATCTCCTGTGTTGTACAAACGATGAATTAGTAATGATGTAAGCAGAACATCTTTATCAAGGAACCCATGAAAGTGACTCAGCTTTTTTTATCACCTCAAAAACTCAGTCATGCTGGCGATATTGTTGCTTGGATGCAGAATACGACACTGACTATGGCGAGAGGGGTGTATTGGTTGTAATTTGCATATTGCAACGAACACTGGCATGTGAGAAAACCCAGGTTGCTGTGATGATAGGCGAATACAGATAGATAGGTTTTTGGGCGGTCCGTCGTAAATAGCGGCAAATCTTTTCACGATCAACCTCCGAGTCTCCTGAAGTAAGGCGGATCAACAAAATGCGCGGGTGTTAACGTGCTCAAAAATTGTATATCGATAGTTGCGATCCACTTTAGCTCAGCAACACCAAGGTAGGGACACTGCTTCTCATAATAATGTTACAAGCGACTGCAAGGCGCAGCCTGACGTTGTCGACTGTGGACTTTTATGCATATTGACTTTTTTCCGGCCAGATGCCGAAACCGATGTCTGGGGGAGTGTTGTGCTGCCAAAGCTACCCCAAGTATGCCGTGCAACGTGCGATTGACGATACGATTGAAAACTTGCGGATTGAAGTGCTGCCCAAGAGGTCCACCAAACCCAGTGTCGCCGCATAAATGACCAATGATGAAGAATGAGAAAGGAGACAAGTAAGCACCAAAATGAAATGAACACTTGTGTTGTAAATAAAGGAAGAAAATTGCAATACAAGACGACCGGCCGGCTATTCCATCCTGAGAAATCTTGCTTGGTTGGTTCCTAGTTCAGGTCGTCTCGTACGGATTTTCACGTATTCGGAAGTCGTATGACTACGTCAGCAAGCGAGAGGAAGAAGAGGGGATCCGTAACCCGCGTAATAAACCAAGTCAAGGAATGGAGTTGTCGAGGCAAAGGTGCAGTTGCTCTTTGGATTGCAGTGATCATCTTGCTGATGAATCAGTTCCTGCAAAAATTAGCGGCGACGAATCAAAACGATGAGATGCGACACGAACCTCCATATGCCTCCCGAGCTTCGGATCGGGAGGCAGCGTCACCATAGCCCTAACCACCAGGGACTGGTTCTCGGTCTCTCGGGGCACTGCGGTCGACCTGACGGTCATACCGATCACGTTCATATCCTCCAGGACCGCCTCGAGCACTGTAGCGATCGCGATCATCACGTCCTGCGTATCGCTCTCGACCGTAGTATTCATCGCGGTCTCTGCGTTCATAAGGCCCACGATCAGACTCGCGACTATAACCGCGATCATCGTACCGGCGGTCCTCCCTGTAACCCCCACGTTCGTAGTTTCGTTCGTAGCCACCGCGCTCGTGACCGCGATCGTCATTTCGACGATCATAGTTGCGCTCATAGCCACGGTATCTATAATTGTCATCACGTCCGTAGCTACCTGTGCCGCTATAGCCACCACGTCGGCGGTCATCAAAGCGAGGACGAGGATCTTACTGCAGTTAGATAGAAAGAAAAAGATCCAATAAGTGAGCTTGAGACTAACCTCGCTTAGGTGGCCCAAAATATTTGCCGGGCGTTGGAGTGCGTGGACGAGCGCGTCGCGCCTTTTCAATGCTAAGGGTGCGGCCTTCAATCTGCTCGCCCTGAAGACCTTCTTTCGCTGCTTCAGCCTGTTCGGATGTTACCATCTTAACGAAGCCGAATCCACGAGATTCCTTCGTATGAGGATCACGCATGATCTGGCATTTTTCGACATCACCATATTTTTCGAACATCTTCGAAACCTCCCCTTCGGTTAAACGAGGATGTATACCGGTGACGAAAAGATTGGATCCTGGATTGATAGCGCCATCGTCATCATCTTTTGGGCCAGAGGATTCTTTTGCAATACTGAAAGACGGATGAAATCAACAGCCATTGTTAGTATACCAACGAGCGTTTTGACACGTCAAGTGCATGGAATGTGATCTTACGACTCGGTGTTTCCATTTGGTGAAGCTGACCTCCTACGTCCACTATCAGTTTCATCGCGAGTCGGCCGAGGAGACGCGCTCCTGTTATCGCGATCATAGCGAGTAACATCGTCTGACAGCAACATGCGAGATTAGAACTTTGAATGCAGAAAAAGCACGCGAATGGCGGTGGTGTGTTTTGAACAAGAGTTCGTAGCTTTTAAGCCTACCATCGTAGCGGTCACCGCCCGCCGCCTCATAATCCATCGAAGTAGTTGCCATTGTAGAGATACGAGTTCTCTGTTAACGAAGAAAGTGCAATATTAAAGTAATGCGCCAAATTTGCGGTTATCAATGCGTTGACGATGGAGATTTTCAATGGCGCGAATGAGTATGGACTTTAGTGTAGGAACGGAGTAGGCTTGCTTGAAAAGGGAAAGGAAAAAAAAAAGGGCGGCGCGAATATGACTGGTTAGGTGGCTAGACGAAGCCCCAATATTTCGGCGGGGCAATAAAATGTAGATAAGCTATAATATTCGACCTAATCGGCTGCTTATAATACATTTTCTTATACAAATACTACTAAAGATAGGAAAAATAATAAGCATAAGCTAGTAATTATTAATTTAATTATATATTTCTATATATTTGTCACGGGCTTGGGCTATGCCCGCGCTATAATGTGGCTAGGACTCGGGCTGCGCCTGTGTCTAGTCTAGGTAGGGTCATATAAGTCAGCGGCATAGGGTTACGGGACTATACTAGGACCCTAACCCGTGCTAACGTATAGATAAATAGACCATCAAAAGGCCCCTATTTGGGTCCTCTCTCTTTCCTCCTTAGTCTATTTAATATATTCATTTAATGCCTATTCGTAATAGCCTTAGAGCTAGTCCTTTATATTGAAATAGACTCTCTCAGTCTTACTATTGTAACCTCACATTATAAAGCTAATGATATAGGCTATATAAGATATCGAGATAAGTATACCTGGAAAAACGGGTCTAAATAACCCGGGACTATAACGCCCCCGATATAATATACATACCTAAATAGAACAGCTTGCGATAGGGCTATAATAGATAGAGGCGCAGATGCAAACTAATATATAATACCTTACTGCTGTTACCGCCTTACTATAGACCCTTCTTGCGAATTAATTAAATAGCTCCTAGGCTGCTACTTAACCGGCCCTAATTATATAATAGAACGGCTCCCTTCTTACGGCTTAAGACCCGACCTATAGCTAGCTAAAACGCAAGCCGATCCCAATAGGGGACCCTTTTAATGGCAAAAAGGCTATATTTACAGCCTAGTAGACCTTTATGCAATATAAGCTTAAAGTCGATAGGGACTTTATTAGAGACGAGAAGACCTAATAAATATTTATTTTTTAGAACCTTTTATCTATAGTCTAATCATAAGTCGCAGCCTTCTTTAAGAATAGTATAGCTTATAATTATAATATAATAAAGTTCTTTAAATACCTTTAATGCCTCTTTAAGGACTTATACCGGTAGGATCGCGCTATTATTAAGCTTAAGCACTCCTTACGCTAAGGCCATAAGGAACCTTTTGCTGCTTTCTTTATTCGATTTAAAAAAAAACTTATACTTACTAGCGGCCTTAATTTGCCTAAGAAAGTTAAAGTAGAATACCTCCGATCGGCGCTTAATGCTTATATAGCTAATAAGATTATTAGTCTAGGGGTCTCCTATTATAATTACTACTTAGCGGTAGACCGCTACTAATAAATTGCTATTAATATCGAGATTAGTCTAACTATTAACTACTAATCGGGCTCGGCCTATTCCCGACTAACTTATGCCCGGGATTCTAAAGGCGATATATAAATATCGGGCGTTAATAAGCTAGACTCGAAGGGTAATCTGCCTAAAGCAATATAAGTCTCTATAGAATAATATAAAGAATATAGGAAGAAAGGCTTTTATCTTTAATACGGCTCTTCCTAGTATTAAAGGAATATATACTACCTACTGCCGGTAATCTAGCCAGATATAGTTAAAGTAGCCTTACTAGACTTATAAATCGTAAAGGTCGAAAGTAGCGATAAAAATTAAGGAAAAGAATAGCCCTTAAGCTTAGTCTCGTTAGAAGGCTTAAGATATATATATAGACCCTAGCCCGATTATAGAAAGAATTAGATAAAATTACAAAACGAATAAATAAATACCCCTTTTTAATACTAATTTTATATAAATCCTATACCTTTCTTAATACCTTAATCGACTCGGGATATAACAGCTATAGCGCTATAAGCGAAAAGATAGTATAATAGTTAGGCCTTCAGCCTATCCGCCTGCTATAACGTAGGGAAATTAGAATAGTAGTAGAGATTTAGAGCTAATTAAAAAAACGTAAGGTAAAATATTCCTCTATTACTTATATCGTCTATATAGTAATCGATATCGATAGATAGCCGTCTATAATTATATTTTATATTATCCCGGCCTTTACCTGCAATATTATTCTTAGGATGCTCTAAATAGAGTACTATAATATTATATTATAGGCGAAGTAGCGCTAATTAAAGATCGGAGCGGCAGGCGGCTTTATCATTAAGGAATTAATAAAAAGATAATAAGGTTTAACTGCGATAAATATCCTCGGCTTAGTCTTCTACGGTATACCAAAGCAGGCGAAACGCTCTAGGGACCAGTCGACCTCTTTTATTACAATAAGCTTATAGGAGATCATATATATCCTCTATATTACGCTTCTACTATATTAAGACTCCGCCCTACGATCGTAAGAGCTATAAGTGCTCCTAACGGAATTATAGGAATTTACTGACCTCTTCAATAAAGAGAAGGCCTCCGGCCTCCTTCTACACTAAGTGTTAAGGATTCGGGCTATGCCCGTCTTATACTAAGGATAAGCTTATAGTAAGTGCGCGCGGCTAGTATATATAGGTGTCAATTATACCAAGTCATAGTAACTAGGTACAATACGTATTCTTTTGGCCGTATAGTCAAGAGTGTAGGTTTTTACCTAGCAATATACGCGGCACCCGCTTAGGGCCCAATTGGGCCATATCGTTACATTTGTACTAAGTTACGTAAGGTTATAGGATCGAATCCCGCATGCGGTACGTGCGTATAGCGGGCTTTTTATCTAGGCTTATAGAGGACATGCTATTAGCCTCTAGGGGGTGTATGATATTATATAGTCGGCGCCAGCTGCACGAGCTTAAAGGGCCTGTAGAGAAGGAAGCTATATCAAGGATTTGGGCTATGCCCGTCTCATATTAAGGACAAGCTTATAGTAAGTGCGTGCGGCTAGTATAATATAGGTATTAATTGTACCAAATCATAATAACTAGGTACAATACGTACTCTTTTGGTCATATAGTTAAGAGAGTAGGTTTTTACCTAGCGATATGCGCGGTACCCGCTTAAGGCCCAATTGGGCCATATCGTTATATTTGTACCAAGTTACCCAAGGTCATAGGTTCGAATCCCGCATATAGTATATGCATATAGCAGGCTCTTTATCTGGGCTTATAGAGGACATGCTACTAGCCTCTAGGGGGTGTATGGTATTATATGGTCGGCGCTAGCTGCACGAGCTTAAAGGGCCTGCAGAGAGAGAAGCTATATTAAGGATTTGGGCTATATCCGTCTTATACTAAGGACAAGCTTATAGTAAGTGCGTGCGGCTAGTATAATATAGGTATTAATTGTACCAAATCATAATAACTAGGTACAATACGTACTCTTTTGGTCATATAGTTAAGAGAGTAGGTTTTTACCTAGCGATATGCGCGGTACCCGCTTAAGGCCCAATTGGGCCATATCGTTATATTTATACCAAGTTACCCAAGGTCATAGGTTCGAATCCCGCATATAGTATATGCATATAGCAGGCTCTTTATCTGGGCTTATAGAGGACATGCTACTAGCCTCTAGGGGGTGTATGGTATTATATGGTCGGCGCTAGCTGCACGAGCTTAAAGGGCCTGCAGAGAGAGAAGCTATATTAAGGATTTGGGCTATATCCGTCTTATACTAAGGACAAGCTTACAGTAAGTGCGCGCGGCTAGTGTGATATAGGTGTCAATTGTATTAAATTATAGTAACTAGGTACAATACGTACTCTTTTAGCCGTATGGTCAAGAGAGTAGGTTTTTACCTAGCGATATGCGCGGCACCTGCTTAGGGCCCAATTAGGCCACATCGTTACACTAGGATACAATAGACTAATTACCTGCGTATTCCCAAACCTATATATACAGCCCTTATGAGCCTATCCTTCTCCTCTGAGAGTTAACATTTAAAAGACTACGCCCTATTTCCATCTATATTTAATATATATATCGGTTTGAGCCTAATGCAATTCTATATTCCCCTAATTGACTGCATTAAGACCTTAAATATATTCAAGCCGAACGCTAGTAGCGGCTAAGCTGTAGGCGGCATAATAACCCTTATAGATCCCGATATTATAAAAATCCCGCGACTTATAAGCGGTCTAACCGCCCCATCTGCTAAGCGCTCTAGCCCTTTAGAGCGCAAATATAAGCCGTAGCGTATTATAGGCGACTACTTATTAGAGGATGATTCCTCTAATAAGGAGCATAAATACGCCTATAATAAGGAGTTCTTATGCAAGCGATATAACTGAAAAATACAGGCAATTAGTATTCTCCCTATTTGCATACAAAAAGGTAGGAGTAAAAACTATTCTTACTGCTAAGACGCGTATAACTCGTGCGTATAGCTTGACTTTAAGCTTACTAGCAATCCCAGACTCTGGCGGATCTACCGGGCATAGGTTAAAGCCTATAAGGACGGCACCGCCGTTATTAAACCTGCGCGTCCTGCAATTGATATTAGGCCTAGGCCCCTACTTATTCTCCCTTAAGATTCTGATCAGCTATATAAGGAATATAAGGTTAAGGCGATATTAGCAGCGAAAAACGCTCGGGGCTAGGGTAGGAACCATAATATAATAGTTAAATAGAAAGGGTACGACTTACCTATATAGGAACCCTTAGAAAACTTTAAAGATTTACTGGCACGAGAGGCATTTAAAGTTAAATAGGGTAATATTCGTATATATAATAGGCCCGTTAGGCTATTAAAATAAGGTCTACTCGATATATAAATAACGCCTGAATGCCTACTTATAAAAAAAAAACCCCTTAAAATATTAAAAAAAAATACTAAGCTTATATGCCCCTCTCCCGGGCTAGTACTATCCTCCCCCCTCTCTTGTATTATAACTACTATACTCGTCGCTATATAGGCCCTCTTCAGCACTATTAGGATTAGTATACCCCTACGGCAGCTACTGCTGCAGGGGTGGTAGTAGCAGGGGCGGCTGTATATAACCCCTAGGATAATATCCCTAGAGGGTCAGATATATATACGGCGAGTAGGCTTAGCGCGGATGGTTGCCTATATGACCCCAATAGGATGGCATTCCGGGGGACATACTATATAGGGAATATAGGGGGGCTATAATAGGGCCTGATAAGGATGCCGCAGGATCTATAGCAGCAGCGGCGGGGGATACGGCAAAATTAGCTAGGGCTATTATAGCGCCGGGGGGTTCTATAGCAGGTAGTATAGCTAGGCCTCTAGGAGAACCTATACACCCTGCTTATAAGCAGGCGGTTCCCCGGTATAATAGATTAGTAAGGGGCGGGCTAAAAGGAGAGCTAAATAGGGCTAGATAAAAGGCGCTACATACTACTCTATTCAGGCGTAATACTTCTGGGCCTCTTATTATATATCCCGTATTACGCTTAATATAAGGGCTAGATTGATAACCGACCCGGCTTAATAATGGGAGGGAGTTATAACCTAAGAGATATTAATTAACGCCTTACTGGCGGAACCATAGGACCTAAAAGCAAGATATAGGATATAAAGAGTTATTTAGTCGGCGGCTATAGCGTACTACTATTAGTTATTAAAGGCCCGAAAAGAAGACGAAAGAATAGCAGCCTAAGCCTTAGACGTCTCAGTTGCGGGATATATAGGTTTAATAATGGTAGTGCTATCCTTATAGGCCTTAACCTATGCCTAGTAGATCTATTAGAGTCTAGAATTACCAGTAAGCTTAAAGTCAAGCTATATATATAAGCTATATGCGTCCTAGTAATAAATGCAGCCTTTACTCCTACCTTTTCGTATATAAATAAGGAGAATACCAATCGCCTATTTTTTTCAGTTATATCGCTTCCATAAAAACTCCTTATTATAGGCATATTTATACTCTTTATTAAAGGAATCACCTTCTAATAAGTAATCGCCTATAATATACTGCGGCTTATATCTATACTCTAAAGGGTTAAAGCGCTTAATAGATAAGGCGGTTATACCGCTTATAAGTCGCGGGATTTCTATAATATTGGGATCTATAGGGGTTATTACACCGCCTATAGCTTAGCCGCTACTAAAATTCGGCTTAGATATATTTAGGGCCCTAATATAGTTAATTAGGGGAATATAAAGTTATATTAGGCTTGAACCGATATATATATTAAATGTAAATAGAAATAAGATATAGTTTTTTAGATATTAACTCTTAGAGGAGAAGGATAGGCTTATAAAGGCTATATATATAGGTTTGGGAATATATAGGTAACTAGTCTATTAATATTAGTATCTATTATAACCCTAGGTAGGGGAGGATAATACTTATGGTAGGATACTAATAATAATTAAATCGGCTATAAGAAGGAAGAGAAGGGAAGAAAAAGGCGATAAAAAGGGCGCGAGAGAAAATATACTTTTACTTAAAGGGATTAACTACTAATAGCTAGCGGAAAATTTTTTATAATACTAATAGCTGCTATAAATAGCTTCTAATTAATAATATAACACCAGACTTCTATACGTTTTTATTATTATTATTATTATTAAATTACTCTAGGGGGCTATTTTAAGCTAAAAATGCCTATCTAGTACTCCGGCAGATAATCCAGAAGGGAAAAACCCGAAGACTGGGGGGAAAACCCTTCCTGCTAGTATAATTATAACGATAGGGAAGTCGGGCCTCTAGGGGGGCCGATAGGTTTCTAGCATGTAAGAAAGGTAGGTACGCTATCGCTTAGGATTATACCTAGCAATAGTGCTAGGAAAAGTGCAAGAGCGGTCTAGAAAAAGTAGGTCCGGAAAAAGGTAGGTCTAGTATCTATAGGGGAGAGATGGTCCTAAGTCAGTGCACTATAAATCGAAAGTAAGGTGGAGGTTATGCGGGCGGGGCAGCGCCGGCTATATAGTACGCACGCCGGCTGCATAGCGTGCGTATTGCGCGGGGGCACTAAATTAAAAGTAAGGGAATTTTCTATTATTGGGGCTATATTAGCAGCGAATCGGCTATAGGGGGGGTGCTTAGTAGAAGGCAAGTGGTATTAGGTCGGGAGTTAGGGTGAGCTAAATATAAAGAGAGGGCGCAAAGGCCTCTAGTCAGGCAAAGATATAAAGGTACGGGTGCCCCCCGACTTTTTAATCCCCTTTTCTTCCTTTCTATAGGGCTATTATTTTTTTTCCATATATAATCCCCTTAAGCCTTATTTTCTAGCGCTGCGGGGACGATACTAACCTATACGGTAGGGCGATAATAATAGTAATAGCAGCAGCAATAGCAATAACAATAGCAAAAGCAATGGCAGCAGTAGCAGCATTAGCATTAGCAGTAGAAGCATTAGCAGCAATAGCAGCAGCAACTATAGCAGTAGTAATAATAATAATAACAGTAGTATGCCGAAGAAGTTAGCGTTTTTAGATAAAGGGGTGGGTACTCCCCGCTCCCGCTATACTAGCATTACTAACCCGTCTTTACTAGCCTAGCGAGCCGTAGGGATAGCCTTACGACCCTTACCTTATATAGGCTGAAGACCCCGACTATTGATACTGCTCTTAATAAGGTAGGATCTAACTAATCGACCTTTAATCTAACCGACGTTCGAGCGATAGTAATATAGTATAATGCTATATAAGGCCTAGGGCGGCGTATTTCACGTATACTGCGGCAGGGAAGACCTGCCGTCCCCTTAAGTAGACTCCTAAAAACCGGGAGTCTATTCACGCCCTCCTAAGTGCCTAAGAGGTATTAGCTATAGGGGGGGAGGTACATATAAAGTGCGGGGGCTGCATAGGATAGGTGCTAATATAGATAGATCAAGAACTACTATGCCCTCTAGTTGAGGGTATAATAGGTATCGACTGCCTGCAGTAGGGGGAAGGCAGCGGCGGCAGCGGTAGTAGTAGGGGGGAGCATCGCTCCCGGGGTGACCCAGGAGGCGCTAAACCTCAAGGAGCGTAAGGTAGAGGCGTTAGAGGGTATTTAGGCCGCATTAGAGCTGCTTATCTCTCGGGGGCAGAAGAGGGCGGCGGAGAGAGAGGGGGAGAGGGGGAGAGGGAGGAGGGGCTACTGCAGGGGCCGGCGGGGGGGGGAGGGGGATACGTTTCTATTATACTACCTTCCCGAATTGGCTATTCTACGATATCCTTTACTCGTATAAGTTAAACCCGATAAACAAACTTAAAGTTATCGCAATAAAAATCTAGGCAACCTAATTAGGTCTGCGCAAAAGAGGGACGGGCTTCTAAATACAATTAATTCGATTATAAGGCAAAAGAGGGGGGTATATTACAGGCTCGGGCTATGCTTACGCTATAATATAGCTAGGACTCAGGCTGCACCTATGCCTAACCTAGGCAGGGTTATATAAGTTAGTGGTATAGGGTTATAGGACTATATTAGGACCCTGACCTATGCCAATATATAGATAAATAGACTATCAAGAGGCCCCTATTTAGGTTTTCTCTCTTTCTTAGTCTATTTAATATATTCATTCGATGCCTATTTATAGTAGCCCTATGGCTAGTTCTTTATATATATTATTATTATTATATTACTTTAGAGGCTATTTAGACCTAAATAACCTATCTAATACTTCTATAGGATAAATCGGAAAGGAAAAACCCGGCGGCCGGGAGGAAAACCCTTCCTATATTCTTAAATGCTATTATATATCGCCCCGTGGCGGGGGCGACGGGTATCTAGTACGTAAGAGAGTAAGGTGTATAGCCGCTTAAGACTATATCTAGCGGCATTGCTTGGGAAAAGTGTAAGTATAAACTCCGGGGGTATCGGGCCTAGGTTAGGGTTCTATCGGGTGCAAAATAATAGAGAGGTAAGGTTAGGGGGGGGTAGGGTTAGCAGTATTCTCGCTAAGCGTATGCCTATAAAGGCCCGGGCGCATCTTAGGCGTATTAGTCTATGGTATATAAGCAAAAGTGAGCCGAATTTAAGAATAGAAGCGGGTGGCCTTAGATACTACATTAGTATATAGGTTAATAATTCCCCTGATTTAGTACCTTTTTTTCTTTTTTTCTTTTCCTCTATAGCGCTAAATCTAAGGTATATAATGGCCCCTCTATTGCGGTATAGGACCGATACTAACCCTATTAGTAAAGCAGCAGCAGCAGAAATAATAGCAATAGCAGTAATAACAATAATAGCAATAATAGCAATACTAATAATAGTAGCGATAAAATGCCTAAGTGGTTAGCGACTTTAAATAAAAGGGTAAGTATAGGTCTAATATGCGATAGGGCCGCAGCTAACCCTTATATAGTAGCTAGGGGAGTTGCACGCCTGGCCTTACGAGCTATACTTAATACACTTAGAGGATCCTAAGTATTAATACTAGAGTTAATAAGGTATATATTGGGTTATACCTACTCTCGGGCGAAGCTAATATAGGCAGGGACTAGCGCGGTATACTATCTATATGCCTTAGCAGGTAAAACTTATATGCCTTTAAAGTAGACCCTTAAGAACCAGATCTTAATATAAAAACTCCTTACTATATAAAAGATAGTAGCTAGGGGGGTTAAAGTATATTTCCGATTTATATATAGTATAAGTTATCAGCTAACGACTTTCTAGGTGGATAGCTATAAGGCCCTTTAGTAAAGAGCTAAATAGGTATTTACCTCTTAAAGATACAGTTAAGCAGCAGTAATAATAGCAATAGTAGTAAGGGGTTTTAATATTCTTAAGGCAACTTAGGAGATATTAAATTTAGAGGAGCAGAAGGTAGAGGCCTTAAAGTAGTAGGCTTAAGTATAAGAGGATATTACTATATTATTAAGGGTGCTTTTAGCCTAGTAAAAGGGGGGAGAGGCTCTAAAGGGGGGGTAAGATAAAGACGATAAAGATAATAAAAGCAATAAGGATGAAAGGGGGAAAAGCAATAGGGAGAATAAAGGGGGGGAAAGGAAGGAGGATACCTTTAATACTAAAATAATAACTATCGACTAGTTCTAGCCTATAAGGCCTAAAAGATTTACTTATTCTTAGGGCTCCTTATTCTTACTTTAGGATTACTATAAATATTATATAGGTGCTGCATAGGGGTGCTTAGGGCTACCTTTAGCTATATTATATTAGAGGGATTAGGCAAATCGGAATTAATTAAATTAATCGATACTTAATATCTAGTAAGCAATTATTTATGTAAAGTATAGCTTATTAAGTGTGATAGATATACTATATTAGTTGCGAAGTAGGTAAAAGCTAGGGCTAGGCCCGAGGAGTTTATGCCTTTATCTATAGTATTTTAAGTAGGTAAGAATAATATAATAGAGGTCTTTTAAGCCTTTTCTATAGTAGTAAAAGGGTAATAGCACTAAAGGGATATATTAGAGGCAAAAGAAGGAATTAAGGCTAATTTTTTCTGTATAGAGTTAGGTAAATATTGCCGATTTATATTTTTATAGGCCTTTATATAATCAAGTTATTTTTACTATAGAGTAGAAATCTAATGCCCTTTTAGCCGCTAGGGTTTTATATTAGGGGCGTTTTGCCTTTATTATTACCTAATTATTTTACTATCGATTATATTAGTCTTTTACTAATCTTTTTTTAGCTAAGAGCTAGTAAAGGTTAAGGTTAGGAAATAGGGTATAGGCTAAAGGTTTTTAATTACCTTTTCTTCGTTAGCATTAAAGTATTACTACTACTGCTACTAATATATAATTAATCCTATTGGTTATACCTATTTTAGTTATTCTTTTGAGAAATCGCTAATAAATATAGTTAAAATAGAGGTTGATTAGGGGTATAACTACTTTAATCTTAAGGGTATCTAGTAGTATAGCTTTAAAGGCCTTAATAATTATATAAAGACAGGCTGACTATTCTATAGCTAAGGATTTTATAATGCCTTTTACTACCCCTCTAAGGGCGGTAAGGGTATACTATACCCCTATGCTAAAGGCAATAGAGGTTTAAATAATTTATATATAGATTAGGCGTACTTCCTAATATTAGTAGCCCTAAATAGAGGCCGCTATCGCTATAAGCGTAAGTTACTACTACTTAAATTTCTTTATAATCTTAATACAATATTCCCCAGCGGTATATTTACTAAATCGAAGCCTTAGGAAGTCAGAAAAACCTTATAATAACTAAAAGTTACCTCTTTAAATACTTTAACTTTAGCTCTATAAAAATAAGCCTGCTAAACGATAAAAAAAATTTTTTCGCGATTTCGCCCGCACCTAGGTAGCGGCATAGAACCGCCTCTAAAATCAATTCTAATAATCCTAATCGCTTCCTCTCGTCTATTTACCCCCCTCGCCTATAGCGCATCGCATCTAGGGAGTAGGCGCAGTAGGCGCAAACGAAGTGATAGATATCGATAGAGGGAATAAGGGCGGCATTACATATAGCCGCTATAACCCTACTATTATAATCGCGAATAATATATAGTATAACCAGACCGAAACCGAGCCTGCCTAAAAGCAGAAGCGACCCGCTACTATTATAATTAAAGAATTAATAAAAGAGCTTTAAGATTATATCCCCCTAGTAGTGCTAGGATAAGTGCGAGAAATTATAGAAACTATAGCCGATACGGCCCGCAGTGAGGCCACCCTAGACCCTATCGGCATCCTTACTAATATAATTTTAAAGACTATCGAAAAAGCTATTAAATCGGCCCTCTAGGATATCCTAAAACAGGCGCCAGCTACCACCTAGGCAAATATCGCAGCATAAGGACACGCCGCTATTGCTATACTACCCTAATATACCATCGCCCCCCTTCCGGTCTTACTATATATCCATAGGGAAATTTTAATTAAAGGCAATAGTATTAGCAAGGTCCTATGCAACTAAATACTAGTTGAAATTATAAATATTATCAATAGAGCTACTACTAGGAATACTATAGTCGCGGTACGCAGGCTATATAGCGGCAATACTATTATTACCTTTACAGAAAAAGCAGCAAAAAGTCTTATCGCCGATATAACCTAAGTCTAACCTGCTTTTAGGCAAAAGGCAGAACTAAACCGACGCTTATTTAGTCTTATTATTAAGAATTTCCCTATTAGCTATATAGCAAATATTGCAATTAAAGAAATCTATTAAAACCTTACTAAAGCGAATAAAGAAGGCTTCATTAGAGCCTCCCCCTACTACCTATATAAGATTACTACGCATATGCCCCTAATTATAGGCGTAAACTCTATTGACCTCGCTAATAAGCTCTATAAGTTTAGTATTATCTACCAGGCAAAAATATTTAAAGCTGAACCTTATAATAATGCCCTATACCCTAAATAGTACTATAACTACTTTAAGTTTAGATATATCGCGGCCTATTGTGTAGTAGCCCTATAGTATAGCCGATATAGTATAGAAAGGCACCCGGAAGGGGAGCAGGCCTACCTAATAGTCTCCTATAGATAAAAAGAGTTATACCTTAACTATAAAGGCCCGTATTTAGTATAGTCCCGCCTCTATAGAACCTCGAACGAGTAGTAAGAGTCAGCTAGGAATTCTTATACTAGCTAACCTAAACTCTTTATAGCGCCTCCTATAATATCTATAAATACTACTCCTATTATAAAACTAAACTAATATAGAGCAGCTAATACTTTGCCCCTAAAGGAACTAATTAAGTATATTATCTTAAAAGGATCCTCCCTATATAAATATAGCTGCCGCCCTAGCCAAAGGGGCTCTATCTCTAGAGGAATATTTAATGCTAGACTATACTATACCCTTACCGTATTCTTATAACCGGTCCTAATATTAGGATAGACTAGGACCCTATCGGCCCTAGAGCCCGCACCTATTTTAGCCCCGACCTCTACTTCTACCGTAACTACTAATATACTGCCGCTACCGACCCCTATACGCCTATCCGCATAATATTAGTCTTCTACTAGAATATATAAAAGAAAACCTCCCTTATATAAATAGCGCTTTACTACTAAAGCGAACCTAATATTATAGCGATCTAAAAACCCGCCGCGCCTAGCTACGCCCCGCTAAGCCTAAACCTTAATAAATATATATTAGCAGCCTATAGCGGACGAGCGGCAATATATATTTATAAGTGGTATAATCCTAGCATATAGACTACCGAGAAAGGACCTAATTAATATAAAGTCTGCCTTATTAAAACCGATATTTACTTTATCTACTCCTTAGGCTATAAATATAATTAAACTACCCCCCTTATAGACCTCGTAAAGCTTTTGCCCTAATCCTAAAGTATATTTATCGGGGACTTTAATATATATTATCCCTTATAGGATAGCTTGGATAGAACCTTATTTAGTATTAATACCCTTTTCGACCTTATAATATAATAAAGACTCGGCCTAGCGATCCCCCGCAGTAAAATCATACGATAAGCACTAAATAAAAGAAATAGCACTATAGACTATACCTAGGTTATATAAGACCTCACTATTAAGTACCTCGGCAATATAGACCTTGCTAGGTCCGACTATATCCTATAGCTTATCCGTATTAATATTAACAATCTATAAGCCGCTAAAGCCTACCTGAAAAATAGCTAGAAATCCCTCGACTAATACCTCGCTTAGGTAAAAGCTAAAAACCGCCTTATATCTACCGCTACCGCGGCCCCGCTTAGCTCCCCTAAAGAAATAGACGTATATACTAAATAGCTTACTTACTAACTCTAAGAAATTATAGATATTGCAGCCCTAAAGAAAACCCCTAGAGCCCCCGCTATAGAACTATAGTAGAATAACCATATAAAAATAGCCGCTATCGCTATAAAGAAAGCATACTAAAAATAGGCAGTATGCCATATCCCTAAAAACTATAAGGCCGCCTAAGACATAAGAGCTACCTAAACCTAGGTTATATAAGAAAAGCGATAACACTTCTAGAGAGAGGCATTAAAGAAAGCCATAGCATAAAATATAGACCTCTAGTCCCTAGAACGATAGGCTAGACTATATAATGGCCTCCCCCCTAAGTCTAGAAAGATCCTACTACTTAAATATACTAGCCCTAGCTACCCTTTAGCAACTATATATAGCGATAAAGTATAGGTCCTTACTTAATATTTCTTCCCTTAGTCTTATGCAATATTTAAGGATATACTAGACCTAACCTTCCCTTAATTCGCCAATACAAAATTCCCGCTATATAAGAGATTTATATATAAAAAGATCTGCACCGCCTTTTACTATATAGCCAGCTAGAAGGCCCTTAGACTGGATAAGCTACCTATAGGATTCCTTAAGGTATACGGCCCCCCTTTAATTATAGCTCTTACCCACCTTCTTAATAAGTCCTATTATACTAGGCATTACCTAGCCTAGTTCTAGGAAGCCTATATAGTTATATTAAGAAAGCCGGGAAAGAAATTAGAGGAATACTTTAAAGTAAGAGGCTAGAGACTAATATCCTTATTTAACCTAACTAATAAAATCCTAAAAGCTGTAATAGTATGCCGGCTTACTACCGCCCTTAAGGAGGGCAACCTACTCCTAAACCTTTAGATAAGAAATAAAGCTAATCATTCTATAGATATAGCCCTTAGTACTCTCATAGAAATAATTCGCATAGTATAGCATTATAATAGGATCGCCTTACTCCTCTAGCTTAATATATCTATAGCCTTTAATATAATAAACTATATTTAATTTACCTACCTACTCTTAAAAAAAGGATTATTACTATAAATTATAGTATAGGTCTGTAGCTTTACCAACTCTTATATAGTATAAATTCACTTTAAGGGTAAATTAACTAATAACCTACTTATTACCACTAAGGTCTTATAAAAGTCCCCTTTCTCCTTTATCCTCTTTTTAATCTATATCGTATTACTTTATAAAAGGCTTAAAGAGATAGCCTTTATTATCACCCTAGGGTTTATAGATAATACTAATATTATAGTATATAGGAGGAGTATAAGGGAGACCTAAACCCTATTCGAAAAGGTATAGATAATTTATAATAAATAGTCTAAATAAGCTAGGCTTAATTTTAACTTAAGAAAGAGTAAGCTTATCTATTTTATATATACCTATAAAATAGATGAAACGCTAGTCCGACTTAAGACTATAATAATTTAGCTAAAGTAGTATGCCTATTTCCTAGGGGTTAAAATCTACTAAAAACTTTAGTAGTATAAATACCGCGCAAAAATAGCTAAAAAGCTCGAATAATAGCAATTTACCCTTATAGCAATAGCGGCCTCTATATAAAGATATTAATATAGGGAGGCCCGATTAGTCTATATATAGGTTATTCGCACTATTATCGCCTTCGGTATAGGAGTATAGTATACCCCTACCGCCCTTAGTAGGGTAGCAAAAGGTATCGCAAAATTATTAATTATAGAATAATTATCTTGCCTTTAAACTATTACTAAGGCCTTTAAGGCTATACTAATAGATATCCTTAAGACTAAGGCGGCTATACTACCTATCGATTTATACTTAAACTATATCTACTAGCGATTCTTAGAAAAGATAGTAAAGATTAGGATAGCTAAGCAAATTAACTATGCCTTTACTATAATAATAGTAATACTCTAATACTATCGATAGAGTAATTATAAAGGACCCTAGATATATATCCCGTTCTTAGAACTTAACCTATAGTAGCTAATAGCCGAAGAATACCTAATAAAAGAGTAGCTTACTAGGTAGTCTAAATACTAAGCCGCTGTAAAAGCGAGATAGCGGCAATATAGGCCTATAGCGGCAGAAAGGGCCCTAGACTTTTATTCTTTAGCTATAATAATTTAGCTCTATAATAGCCTCCTTAAATATAAATCGGCCATACTTACCTAACTTCGTATAAAAAAGATCGGACTAAACTCCTTCTTCTACTAGCGCTAAGTCCCTATTATACCCTCACCTTTCTACTAATATAAGGAGGCCCCTAAAAACTATTATTACCTAATCCTCTCTTGCCTAAAATACAAATAATAGCACTAATAGCTATATAGGACTAGCTTAAGCCTCTTCTAAAACTATTAAGGGATCTCTATTGCCCTTAATAAGCTAAGCCTCGCCTACTAATTTATATACTAGATCTTTAGCCTTAACCGCCTCGATTAGTTCTAATTTGCCTAATCGCTTTAGCAACCCGCCCCTATAGAGGCACTAAGCCGACCCCGACCGCTTAATACCGCCCCTAATATCTAATAATAATATCCTAACGTAGGAGAGAGGAGATATAGTAGGCAGATAAACGTAATTAATTCTTAGCTACTCTAAAGCTATAATATTAATATTAGAGCCCCCCTCCCCCCCCCCTTCCCCCTCCCCCGCCGGCCCTTATAGTGGCCCCCCCTCCTTTTCCCCCCTCTCCCCCTCCCCCTCTGCTACCCTTTTCTGCCCCTAAGAGATAAATAGCTCTAAGGCGGCTTAGATGCCCTTTAATACTTCTACTTTATACTCCTTAAGGTTTAATACCTCTTAGGTCACCTTAGGAGTAATACTTCCCCTTACTATTACTGCCGCTGCCGCTACCTTCCCCCTATTGTAGGCAATCGATACCTACTATACCTTTAACTAAAGGGCGTAATAATTATTAACCTATCTATATTAGCACCTATCCTATATAGTCCCTATACCTTATATATACCTCCCCCCCTATAGCTAGCACCTCCTAGGCACCTAAGAGGGTATAAATAGATTCTTAGTTTTTAAGAGTCTATTTAAAGGGTCGGCAGGTCTTCCCCATTATAATATATGCAAAATATACTGCCTTAGGCCCTATATGGCATTATACTGTATTACTATTATTCGAATGCTAATTAGATTAAAGTTTAATCGGTCGGGTCTTATCTTATTAAAAGTAGTAATAATACTTAGGGTCTTTAGCTCGTATTAGGTAAAGATTGTAAGGCTAACCTTATAGCTCGCCAGGCTAATAATAAAGGGTTAGTAGCGCTAGTATAGCGGGAGTAAGTAGTACCCACCCCTTTATCCAAAGATACCAACTTTTTCGGCATACTACTACTATTATTATTATTACTATTGCTATAGCTATTGCTATTGCTACTATTGCTACTACTAATACTACTACTGCCGCTATTGCTAATACTAATGCTATTACTAATATTACCGCCCTACCGCACGGGTTAGTATTATCCCCGCAGCGCTAAAGAATAGGGCTTAAGGGGATTATATATAGAAAAAATAACGGCTATATAGAAAGGAAGAAAAAAGGATTAAAAAGTCGGGGGGCACCTATACTTTTATATCTTCGCCCGATTAAAGGCCTTTATGCCCTTTCTTTATATTTAGCTTACTTTAACCCCCGACCTAATACCGCTTACCTTCTACTAAGCACCCCCTTTATAGCCGATTCACCGCCGATATGGCCCTAATAATAGAAAATTCCCTTACTCTTGCTCCGATGCCCCCACGCGATATATATACCGCGCAGCCAGCACGCGTGCTATACAGCTAGCACTGCCCCGCTCGTATAACCCCTACTTTACTTTCGATTTATAGTATACTAACCTAGGGCTACCTCTCCCCTATAGATACTAGACCTACCTTTTTTTAGACCTACTTTCTCTAGATCGCTCTCGCACTCTTCCTAGTATTACCGCTAGGTACGATCCTAAGCGATAGCGTACCTACCTTTCCTATATGCCGGAAACCTATCGGCCCCTTAGGGGGCCCGACTCCCTAGTCGTTATAATTATATTAGCAGGAAGGGTTTTCCCCCCGGACCTCGGGTTTTTCCCTTCTAGATTATTTGCCGGAGTACTAGATAGGCATTTCTAGCTTAGAATAGCCCCCTAGAGTAATTTAATAATAATACAATATTCCCTCTATTTTAGCTTATAATAGATTTTAACCCCTAAGGATTTAGTATATTATTTCGGCTATATTATAGCAGTCTTAAGCCGTACTAAGGTCTTATCCGCCTTATATATATAGGTAAAGTAGATAAGCTTGCTTTTACTAGGGTTAAAATTTAGTCCTATTTGCTTAGACTAATTATTATAAATAGCCTACGCTTTCTTAAATAGTACCTTAGTCTCCCCTATATCTCTCCTATAGGCTATAATATTAATATTATTAGCGAAGCTTAGTATAATAGTTAATACAACCTCTTATAGTCTTTTATAAAGTAATATAATATAGATAAAAAAGAGGATAAAAAAGAGAGGGGACCCTTAAGAGACCTTAGCGGTAATTAATAATTAGTCTAAAAATTACCCTTTAAAGTAAATTTATACTAGTCGCAAATCAATAAAGCCGTATACTTATGCTACTAGCTATAGTAGGAGCCTTTTTTCTAATAGTAGATAGATAAAGCGGGTATAATTAACTATATTAAATATAGCTAAGATATCTAGTTGAAGTAATAAAGTAATCCCACTATAGTACTAGGTCGTGCATATAATTTCGATTAGTATGCTTAGTACTATATCGGTTAACCGGTTTGCCTTATTGCCTATTTAGAGGTTTAAAAAGAGATTACCCTCTTTAAGAGTAATAGTAAGCTACTATATAACTATAGCTTTTATAACCTTTTTTACTAGGTTAAATAGTAATATTAGTCTTTATCCTCCTGCCTTAAAGTATTCCTTTAGTTTTTTCCCTAATTTCTATAGTACTATTACTTTAGCCTCCCAAAATTAAGCCAAATAGTACCTAATACAGTATATTTTATTTAGGAGGTATATAAGGGCGGTAACGAATAGAAGGCTATATACTTTAAGGAATCCTATTAGGAACCTATTAGGGCCTAGTACTTTTTAACCTACTATATTACGTAATACGGTATATACCTTTTTATAGGTAAAAGAGTCGGTAGGGGGGAATATAATATTAATAAGCTAGGGGAATATTAAGTTAGGAATATTATTATAGGTAGCTTATAAGGTAGGGAAGAATTATTTAGTAAGGACTTATGCCTTTTCCTTATATATTATTGCTTTTAGGCTTAGACTGCTTTATTCTAGCGGGGGGATCTCTTTTAATTTAAGTAAAAAGCTATTATATAAGCAGGCCTATTTCTCTAAGGATTATAGATTAGCATTCTAGGCAATAGCTTTATTAAGGGCTTTTCGCTATAACTAGCGCTATTTCTCCTATATAATATAAGATTAGGTCGTTTTTGCTTTTTAGGCAGCGCTAAGATTTTCTAGGGTATAATATATTACCTACTTTTGGTAGGCCTTTTTTACTGCTATTTAGGCTATCTTAGCGCGGGAGTTCTACTATAGCTCTATACTAAGAGCTTTAGGTGCCTTCTTCGGTACTATAATATTGGCGATACTTTAGAGTTAGCCTGTAAGCTATTTAGCGTATATATCTATCTTAATAGGGGAGTAGAATAAGGCTTTAGCGTAGTAGGTAGTAAGTTAATTTTTTGCTTCGGCTTAAGCGAGGTGATAATTAAGGGACTTCTAGCTATTCTTTAAGGGGGGGGCTTTTATATAATAATTACCGGTCTTAATATATATAAGCTAGGGGATATAGTCGGACCCTATAAGGTCGGTATTTCTAAAGTATTCGACTATAATATTTTACGTAACTTATATATAGTTAATTATACTATTTCTCTTCTTTAGAGCCTTCCTTATTACCTTAGTATAAAGGGTAGCTAGCTTAAGCCGCTATTAAGTCGTAAATTTAAAAAGAGTATTAATACTAAGCGAGGTTTAATCTAGATTATCCTAAAGAGGATAATATATATTAAAGTCCCTAACGAAGGTATTATAGGGGCGGAATAAGAGCTCGGCGAATATAATAAAGGGGGTTATCTAGTTTAGCTTATAGCCTAAAGAGTAAATAAAATAGATATTAGTATATAAAAGGGAAATCTTATACTAGTTTGGTCCCTTATTGCTAGACTATATGCTAGGTCTATACCGCTTATAGATATATATTATTACTCTCCTACTATATAATGCTAATATATATCTTCTAAGGCTGGGGCTTAGTAAGGCCTATTTAGGCGCGGCGGGTTTTTAGATTGCTATAACGTCGGGCTTACGCTAATAGTAAAATGCTAATCTTACGAGGGTGGTTTTCTTTTATATATTCTAATATAAGACTATTATTATATAGATAGTCGTATAGGGGTTAATAGCAGCGGTATATTTAAGGTAGCTATAGGTTAGGCGCCTAGGATAGGTATAGTCGCACTATAGTTTTAGGTAGGAGCAGCTTAGAGGAAAGCGGTAATACTACTTCTAGCCCTAACGTAAGGGGTCCTATTAATACTTTTAACCGGATAGCCTTATTTCTAAGGGGAGAGCTTATATAGGGGAGACCTATTAACTATACGGTATCGGCCTTAGTCTGCAATAGGGATAATATTCGCGGCTAATATAATATACGAGGCAAAGAGCCTTAGTCTCTTACTATAGGAATTTCTAGCATTTTCCTATTGCTTATTCGCCACCTTATAGAGGTGGGACTATACTAGGTAAGGTCTATAGTAGTTAAGGCAGGATTTACGTTAGTTCTATATAACGGCTGGGCAGCTTTAGTTATTATTTAGATAGCATTCGGAGCCGTACTAGCTATAGCAGGCTGCCGCTGCGCAATATATAGCGATATAGCTGAATTTAAAGCAATTATAGTATTGCTAGGGGTATATCGTATTATTATAAGGTTTGGCTTTGAATATCTCTACTTAATATATAATGCTTGTAACAAAGTGGCCTAAAGGGCCCTAAGCGGATGTCTGCGCATATCGTCTGGGTGTTGGCCTAACCTTCTGTCTGACCATTAGGCCAGACAAAAGAGTACGTATTATACTAAGTTGTTATGAACTGGTATAATTAATACCTATATCCCCTCTTAGCAATCTGCGTATAGGGAGCTGCCTGCCTTTAGTATGGAGACAGGCATAGCCTGAATCCTTAATATAGCTCCCTTCTCAGCTACTCTATAGCTAGCTGCATTCATTCCATAGCTAGCGCCTACTAGGATACTACGCACCCCCTAGAGGCCGGTCTATCTTTTATTAGCCCAGGTTAAATACTACCGCCTAATAGCACGCATTGGCCCAGATGGCGCGCATATACGGGATTCGAACCTGCGACCTTAGGTAACTTGGTATAAATGTAATAAAGTGGCCCTAAAGGGCCCTAAGCGGATATCTGCGCATATCGTCTAGGTATTAGCCTAACCTTCTATCTAACCATTAGGCCAAACAAAAGAGTACGTATTATACTAAGTTATTATAAACTGGTACAATTGATACCTATATCCCCTCTTAGCGATCTGCGTATAAGGAGCTGCCTGCCTTTAGTATAGAGACGGGCGTAGCCTGAATCCTTAATATAGCTCCCTCCTTAGCTGCTCTATAGCTGGCTGCATTTATTCTACAGCTAGCGCCTACTAGGATACTATGCACCCCCTAGAGGCCGGTCTATCCTTTGTTAGCCTAGGTTAAATGCCACCTCCTAATAGCATATATTGGCCTAAATAGCGCGCGTATATGGGATTCGAACCTGCGACCTTAGGTAACTTGGTATAAATATAACGAAGTGGCCCTAAAGGGCCCTAAGCGGATATCTGCGCATATCGTCTAGGTATTGGCCTAACCTTCTATCTGCCTATTAGGCCAGACAAAAGAGTACGTATTATACCAAGTTGTTATGAACTAGTACAATTGACACCTATATCCCCTCTTAGCAATCTGCGCACGGGGAGCTGCCTGCCTTTAGTATGGAGACGGGCGTAGCCTGAATCCTTAATAATGCTAGCCTTATAAAGTTTATTTGCGAGGTCGATAGAGTCTATCCTTATAATTAAAGGCGCCTATATTATAATCCCCCTAGGGTAGTAAAGGGAGACCCTAATAAAGCCCTCTCTATTAGTCTTAATAAGATTCGACTAGATATCTTCTACTATAGTATTTACAGTATAGTAGGTCGGGAAGCTTTTAACGATAATATTAAATAATCGTCGGTTAAGTTCCGCCTTTTAGCTAAAAGCGGGGCATATCTAGGCTATATCTATAGTATACTTCGCTTTTTCCTTTTTAAAGGTAATAATTATATCGCTACTATAAAGCCTATAGGCCGCGATTACTATTCCTTTAGCGGTAGCCCTATTGACTATATTAACGATTTCGATTAGGGTATAGTTTTAGAGGATTTTGCTAATAGTATTTCCCTTAATAAGGACCTTATGGTGGATGCAAAGGGGTACCGCAAGGGGAGCTAGGCTGCATTAGGGTGGTATAGCAGCGGCGAGTCCTTATGCAGTAATAGATGCCTATATAGTAGGGGCCATAGCGGTCTTTAGGAGGTTCTATATAGCCTTATTAACTATGGTTTTAATCGTTTATATAAGGGTTCTAATAGGGGTATAGATATTGCCTAGGTCGGTCTCTTACCGGGAGGTCTCTACTATAATATTTATAGCCTTTCGCATTCTTCTTAGTACTACTAGGGGAATATAGTCTTATAGCTCTTTTATAAAATCTATAATAATATCGGCTATTAGTCGCTTTTGCCCTTAGGTAGGTTCGGTCTCGGTCTAGTTGTACTATATACTAGTCGCGATTATAGTATTAGGGTTATAGTGGCTGTATACTATGCCGCCCCTATTCCCTCTATTGATATCTATTACTTTATTTGCGCCTGCCGCGCTTACTCCCTAGATGCGATATACTATAGGTAAGGGGGGTAAACGGACGAGAAAAAGCAATTAGAAATGTTAGAATTGATTTTAGAGGCGGTTTTATGCCGCTACCTAGGTGCGGGCGAAATCGCAAGAGTCTGTCCTTTATATATATATATATATATATATTACTCTAGCTAAGCTATCTAGAGGGAATAAGTCCCCGTCTAGCCTAATACTAGTACCTTTATGCCTAATTTATTTAGGAAACCCGAGTGCCGGGAGGAAAACCTATATACTATCCTTAATTAGTAATATCCCTTTGAATCTAAAGGGGATTTACTATATATTACAAAGAGGTGTCCTATCGCATAAGACTAGGTCTGGCGGCAGGGCTGGGAAAGTATAGATAGTAGAAACGCCTCGATGGGTATAATAGTATGCATTAGTGGGCATTAGGTTGGCTCTAGGGTAGGTATGCATCGGGTTCGGCATAGGCAGTATTATTAGGTAGAGGTAGTAGCAATAACGTCAATATCGGATAGGCGGCGGTAATACAATAAGTCGTGCGTTTTATTATTATTAACTTCGTCTAATGTAGGTTGGGGCAGTTAGTAGACGGTCGAGTAATCTAGTATAGGCATATAGCGGTATAAAGTCTTTTTTACCTGCCCTACCTTTTTATTTTTTTTCCTCCTCCCTTCTTACTCCTTATTAAAAGTTATTAAAAATTTTCCTTCACTCCCTTATATATAGCTCCGCTTCAATTGCGCTATTAAAGCTTTTATATGCCTTTTGTTCTTTAAGATGCCGAATATTCTAGAGTTAGGTCTTAGTCTAGCCTATAAATGGCTATATCGTCCCTGCATATGCTATAGTGCTAATATAGCCGTTTATTATTATAATTAATAGGGTGAGAAGTTCTTTTTATTTATTATCTGCCTTTTGCTAATAGTAGGTAGGGCTTAGGGGTGCCTATTTCGCTTATACTTTAAAGCAGAAGCCTTATTATATTCTCGAATGTAATACTATAAACCGCAAACTAATAGAAAGTATGCTAGTATTATAGAAGGCCTTCGCTTGCGATTAGGAAGTAAGTATAGCGGCTTACTAGTATTTCTTAACTTAATAGCTAACCTTAGTAGGTAGATAAAAATATGTACCATAAGGTCTAATAGGCTATATATTAGTCTATTATACTAATCACCTCGGTTCCCTAAAAAGGCTAAAATAACTTTACCATTATAATATAAATAATAATACCTATAGTCTTAATTACGCTTTTAGCTGATTTCCTTAGATTTATTAAGAGAGGAGTTTTAGCTTTAGAATAAGCCTATAGCGGGGGGCCTTTGCCCCTCTCTATATTTGAAGAACCTTAGCCTCTTACTACTACTAGTAATATTACTACTAACAATAGAAGCCTTATTAGTTTTATTATTGTTATTTATAATAAGCCTGCTTTGAGGCCGGCTATTAGGGGGGAACCGCCTTATAGCGAGGGGGTCTTACTAACCTAATCAGAAAATCCTATATTGCCTTTTTCTAGTGAATTATAGTAAATAGTTATGTTTTTAAAGTTTATAAAATCCTAAGCGTAGTCGCAGCTAGTAGCTTCTGCCTTTAGGGCGCTATTTATACTGCTATTATTAAAGCTCTTTCCGCCTACTATACTATCGCCGCTTAAATAAGTTAAATTGGTAGTTCTATTGCTATTTTCCTTTCACTTTTAAATTAATATCCCTATCCCTTCCCCTTTTAAGCGGAAAAAGGAAAAGTTAAAGACGGTAAAACTACTTATAAAAGGGATATTAGGTTTATATGCTAAAATTAAATAAAAGATTTACTTAACTATAGTATCCCCCTCCCTAAGGGGGAAAGGGAAGGAAAAAGGGAAGGCAAAAGTAGCTCCTAATAATAGTTATAGTAATAGTAAGGGTAGTATAGAGTAAATAGAGAACTAAAGAGTTAGGGGTATTAGGAAAGCTAGGGATCTAAAGCTATTAATAGTATAGGTAGCTTATATAGAAAGAATATATTTTTTCTATTTAAAAGTTTAATTGTATTATTATCTATAATTATCTATATATATATATATATTCTAGGGTTAGGGTATAATCGTATTAGGTTACTATTAGAGCTAAAGTCTATATAGGCGGTAAGTATAATAGCTAAAGTGAATTATTTAAGCTAGTGGGTATTAATGACCTATTTAATAACCTACTTAGCTAAATCTTTATTTTTAAGTACTTAGATAATATTATACTTATTTAGTATAGGACGGTTTTAGATATAAAGGGGAGGGTTTTTAAGATAGTTACTATACTTTAGGATTATATATTCGATATTTTCTATATTAAGTCTATATTAATAGTATAGGTAATAAATAGATAGGACCTTTATTTTATATAGGAACTTAATAAGGCCTATTTTTTCTATTCTAAGTTAGGTAAAGAGGGAGGATTTATATTTATAGAGGTTTTTATAGAGGTTTAGCATCTTTTTTATAGAGGTAAAATTAGGGGTATATTCGGTAGTAAGGCGGCTTCTTAGTGGGTATTATATTTAGGCGAATCGCTATTTAGATTGCTATCTTTTTATCTATTCGAGAGCTAAAATATAGGCAGGGGATAGTTCGTTATCTTAAAGTAGAAGTAAGTCTTTAAAGGCTATATAGTTTAGTATTCTATTCTCGGTCGGTCGCTTTTATCTATAGGTAGGTCTTTATTATAGCTAAGCTTAAATAATAATATATATATTAGAGATAAGGTTGGCTATACTACTTTCTTAGGTTCTAGTAAGGAATCGTTATTAGGCTTAATTAAGGTAAAGGTCAAATAAGGGTATTATTACTTTAGTTTCTACGATTGCATTAAATATTACTTAGTAGGCTCTTATAACTATAAAGAGATACTTCGATTATTTAGCGGTTAGACTATATATAATGCCTCTTACTATATTTCCTAGCTTAATAGGAGTATGCTAGATTCTAGCTCTAAAGGCGATTATAGTTCTAATAACCTATATATATAGTAGTTGGGCTTTACGGAATTAATAACCTTATATAGAGGCCGCTAGAGCAATAAGGGCGAGCTTCTACCTTTCTAATTTCTTTACTCTTTAGGCCCTATAGTCAGACTAGCTAAATTTATAATTAATCTCTACTTTAAGGAATTAAGCGTATTATATAGGCTAGATAGTCGTTTTGCCGAATCGTATTATTATAGTATCTAGTTAGTACTATTTAGTAAAGTGTATTAGCTTACTCTTTATTAGGTTAAATTATAATTTAGCCTTTACCGACTATTTTTTGTAGATCTTCTATACTTTCGAAAGGGTTACAATTATATCCCGCGTTATTTTGCTATATATAATTATATTAGTATTATTTGCGAATCCTAGGATTAGTAAATTATCTACTACTTTAAGTCTATAGTATAAAGGTATAATATAAAAGAGGAAAAAGACTAAGGAGATTAAGGAGCTTTAAGGCACTCCTACTATAATTAAGAATTGTTAGGTAGGTTAGCCTTTAAAAAAGATTTTAGCTAAATGCGATATACTAAAGCTTTAGACCTAGGCTGCTATCTATCGGGGGGTATCACTTTAGAGAAGGAGGTATATAAGTCTAGTATAATTAACGGTATTAAATGCTATAAAGATTTCCAATTATAGCAATAATACTATTCCTTTATATTACTAGGTAGCTTTAACTACTTCTACTAGGATATATAGTATTATATCTATTAATCTATTTGCTCTATTGCCTATTTATATATCTAATAGTAATTTCTATTCTTCTACAATTATTATTAGTCTTTTTGCTACTATAGCTTTAAATACTTTTCTAAAGAGGTTTAAAAGGGATATTAATCGCTAGGCTCTAGCTCTTTAGTATTCTTTAGGTATTTTGCCGGGTTTTTTTAGTATTACGACTTTAGCTTCATAAAATTATATTAGATAGTAACTAGTTCTATATATAGTATTAAGGAGTATTATTAGGGCTTTAATAACTGGTTTTTTATAGGCTTTAAGGAATCCCACTAGTATACTATTAAGGCCTAATGCTTTCCAGCTAGCTATATATCGGAAGGCATTATAGATATCTGCTTTTAAGAATTCATTATTAGGGGCGAATATTATATTTGTAAGGTAAAAGAATTATAGGTCTAAAATATTATTAAGGATAGCTATTAATATTAGAAAGAATCTTTCTATTAGTATTTCTACTTTAAAGGAGTATATTTTTGCTTCTTATATTTATACTTTTTTACTTCTAAGAAGTATAGGGATTTCTTTTAATTTTAGAAGGAGTCTATTATATAGCTAAGCCTATTTCTCTAGAGACTATAGGTCTGCGTTTTTCGTTATAGCCTTATTAATAGCTTCTCTCTATATCTAATACCTTTCCTATTACATAACCTTAATTTAGTTTGTCTCTACTTTTTATACTATTAACTAGTTAAAGTTAATACGGTTTTTTCTTTAATTTCTTATAGCTTTATGGGCTGCTATTATAGCCGACTATACTTCTTAGGTCTACTATAAGGCCTTTCTTAGCGGTTTAGTTCCTCTTTTAGGCGCTATGATATTAGCGATAGCCTATAGTTAGGTTGTAAGCTATTAGGCAAAGGTATTAATCTCTATAGGGGATTAGGGTAGGTACGAGGTATATAGGATAGCTATCCTTACTTTAGCTTTAGCGTAGGCGAGGATTTTATTAAGTTTCTTCTATTAGTATATCAATAGTAGTTTATAAAACTCGTTTAGTCTTATTTCTATTTAGATTACCTAAAGGATATAGTTAGATCTAATAATATCTACCGCCCCTATAAACTCTATATTAAGGTCGTTTATACTCTATATATAGTCGATAGTGCTATTATATTTACTTAGGGCTTATCTAATTATCTCTCCCTATAGTATTATAAAGGTTAGCTTTTATTTTAATATAAGTTTAAGGAGGGTATTATAGCCTAAAGAGGTTCTATAAAAGTAGTCCTATATAGGGTAATAAATATTAAAGTCGCTAGTAAAAGTACTATAAGAATAAGGGGAGGTTTAAGTAAATTCCTAAAGGGGGGTAAATTGATTTAGAAAAAGGATTAAAAAGTAAATAGAATAAATATTGGTATTATAAAGTATAATATAACACTAATTTATACACAAATCTATTACATAAAAGCTAAAAGTATATCTTTTATAGATATAGATTGCTGCATATCTACTATAGGCAGCTATTTAGTATCTACTAAGGCTAGAGTATAAAAGGAGTCTATTTAGAGCTATAAATTCCTAGAGGGCGATAATATTTAGTTCTAATTTAAAATTAAAGGCGAGGTACGCTAGTAGTAATTTCTTTTATATATTTTAATATAATACCTCTATTATTAGTATTAGAGCTAGGGGGTTAGGGCTCTCGGTATATTAATAGCAATAGGCTTAAATAGGTCGGGTTAGAAGAATATAGCAATATTACTACTACTATTACTCCTCTTAGGGGCGATAAAGCTTTTTTTATATAATCTGCCGATTTATTTTCTTAAAGAGTCTTCTTTTAGGGAATTGCTAGCGAGGCATTTATAGCCCCTATCCTTTAAAATAAAGGGGGGAGGCATTAATAAGATACTAATATTTATAAACTATATTAGTCTAGTGCTATAAGCCTGTCTTGCGATATCCTATTGCCGGCTTGCTATAGGGTAGAATTAAGACTAAGCTAAATAAGGTCCCTAGCAGTTAAGATAGTACTCTCTTTTATTACTAATAATACTAAAGCAGTCTTTATTTTTATTAGGGTATCTCTCTATACTATACCATCTATATTAAAGGGTCTCCCTATAGTAATTTGCGATATATCTAAATTTAAAGCATTAATAGCACTATCTTAAATAAATAGTTTTATTATATAGTTTAGCCTTAAAGATTTCTATTTAATAGATAACTCTAGTCTTATAGAGTCGGTTTACTGCTTTTATATTAGTTACTTTATTAATTAAAGGGGCTCTTATTGCTTCTTCGCAAGGTTTTTTTTATAGCAATTCTACTAATACCGGGGCTATTAGCTTAAGCTAGGTTTAATTTAATATCTTTAAAAGGGATATTTTTAGAGAATCGGGTAGGAAATTCTTTAATAATAATACTAAAGGTATAGATATTTAGTACGGCTCCCATACTAAATATAAGGGGGATCTATATAGTTTCTATAATAAAATAGAATACGGCTTCTATAAAGGTAATAACTATATCTCTACTATAAAGTCGGCGGGCTACTATAGCATTAATACCTCTGGTAGTAGTATTTTTCGCTTTTACGATCTTAATAGGGGTTCTCTATTATAGGTTTTTAGTAATACTATCTTCTTTAATTATTATTTTACGGTAGATTCTTAGCGGTATAGATAGGGTAGTCGGTCTAAATAGTACGGTTATTAATATACCTTTAGCAGTAATACTAGCCTAAATTATTCTAAAGGGGGTCTTTAAGGCAAAAGCTTTATTTACGGCGCTTTCTATTACTTTTTCTAAATTTTTAATCGTAATAAGATTTAAGTTTAAATTTAAGTTTAAAATAGGGTTAGTTCGGTTAATATATTTAATACTATCGACTAGGCTAGTAATAGCATTCCACATATTTCCCAGTATAACTGCCGGGATATAATCTGCAATCTTTTAGTAATACTATTTAAGCAATTCGGTTTCTTCTTAGGTTCCTATATTAGTTTATATGGTATTACCGCTAATTCGTTTGTAGTTATCGTTAGCAATAGTAATACGGTAGTTATAATAGCTCGATTTGAGTCTACCCCTACTTCCTCTATCTATATTTATAATTTCTGCCGCTTTAACCATACCTTCCTTTTAGTATGAATATGCTATTAGCAGACGGGGTAAAAAAAGGTAAGAAATTAATCTAGCAACTTTTTAATTGTTTTAGGGGTGTATTTGCGCCGGTACTAAGGTGCGGGCGAAATCGCGAAAGTTTTTTGCCTTTAGCCAGTCCTTTATAATATTATTATAAAAAACTTTTGCAATTTTACTTATATCTTAATACTAGTATAAATATACCTCTAAAATAATTTGAAATAATAAAATAAAGTAAATAAATGAATTTTATATTTTAATTATTTTATTTACTAATATCATATATATTAATTATAGGAACCTGAAGCTTTTCGCGATTTCGCCAGCACTTTAGTACTGGCGCGAATATATCCCTAAAATAGTTAAAAAGTTACTAGATTAATTCCTTACCTTATCTTACCCTATCCGCTAATAGTATATCGGCACTAAGAGGAAGGCGCAGTTAAAGCGGTAGAAATTATAGATTTAGATAGAGGAAATAGGGGTAGACTTAAGTCAAGCCATTATAACCACTATATTACTATCGCTAATAATAATTATAGATAAATTAGCGGCGATACTGTATAAACTAATATAGGAACCCAAAAAGAAACTGAATTGCTTAAATAGTATTACTAAAAGATCGCAGACTATATCCCGGCAGCTACGCTAGAAAATATATAAAATATTATTATTAGCCTGGTCGATAGTATTAAATATATTAACCGAACTAATATTACCCTAAATTCAAATTCGAACCTTATTATAACTAATAATCTAGAAAAAGTAGTAGAAAGTATTATAAATAAAGCTTTTGCCTTAAAGACCCCCTCTAGAGCGACTTAAGCTAGCATTACTACTAAAAGTATACTAATAACTATACTACTTAGACTAACTACCCTACTTATACCGCTAAGAATCTACTGCAAAATAATAATTAAAAGAGATAGTATTACTAAAAACCTACGATGGAGAACCCCTATTAAGATTATAAAAGCGGTAAATACTACTACTAGAGGTATTAATACTATAGCCGCCTACCGACTCTATAGTAGAGATATAGTCGTTATTTTTGCAGAAGTTATATCCTATTTTATTATAGAAATTATATAGATCCCCATTATATTTGGCATAAGAGCTATATTAAATATCTGCACTTTTAGTATTATTATTAAAAGATTTTTTACCTAATTCTCTAAGAATATCCCTATTAAAGATATTAAATTAAATCTAGCCTAAGCTAATAGCCTTATTATTATTATTATTAAAATACGCTAGAGGCTATTTAGAGCTAAATAACCTATCTAGTACTTCTATAAAGATAATTGGGAAAGGAAAAACCTAGTAGCCGGGAGGAAAACCCTTCCTATATTCTTAATTTCTACTTTTTATCGCCCTGCAGCGGGGGCGGCAAGTATCTAGTGCATAAGAGAGTAGGGTGTGCAATCGCTTAAGATTATATCTAGCGGTATTATATAGGAAGAGTGCGAGTAAGAAGTCCCGGAATATTAGGTCTAGGTCGGTAGTCTTATCAGGTGAGAAGTAAAGGGAGGGTAAAGCTAGGGGGATAGGGCCAGCAGCGCGCTCGTAATAGGCATATTCTTACTAAACATGCATCTATAGTAGCCTAAGCGCTTTTTGGTATATATCGATTTTTTAGTTAGAAGAGAAAGTAAGCTAACTTTAAAGGTTAAAGTAGGCAGCTTTAGGCACTATATCAGTATATAGATTAGTAATACCCCCCGACTTAGTGCCTTTTCTTCTTTTCTTCTTTTCCTCTATAGTGCTAATTTTAAAGTATATAATAACCCCTCTATCGCGGTATAGGGCCAGTACTAACCTTATTAGCAGAACGGCAGTAGTAGCAGCAATAATAGCAGTAGCAATAACAACAATAATAAGAATAATAATAATAAGAATAAAGATGCCTAAGCGGTCGGCAATACTAGATAAGGGGGTAAGTGCGGATCTTATGCGCGGTAAAACCATAGCTGACCTTTATATAGTAGCCCGGCAAATTATACGTATAGCCTTACGGGCTATATTTAATACGCTTAAAGGATCCTAAATATAGATACTATAGCTAATAAGGTATAGACTAGGTTATACCCGCTCTCTAGCGAGGCTAATATATATAGGGATTAGTACGGCCTACTATCTTTATGCCCTAGCAGGCAAAATATATATACCCCTAGAAAGGACCCCTAGGAACCGGGTCCTAATATAAAAACTTTTAAATGTATAGGAGACTATTACTAGGGGGATAAAGGTACGTTTTCGATTTATATATAGTATAGGTTACTAGCTAACTATCTTTACCTTTAGATAGACGACTATAAGGCCCTCTAGTAGAAGGCTAAATAGGCGTCTACCTCTTAAGGGTATAATTAGGCGGTAGTAGTAATAGCGGTAGTAGTACTAGGGGGCCTTAGTACTCTTAAGGCAACCTAGGAGATATTAGATTTTAAAGAAAGAAAGGTCTTTACTTTAGAACGATAGGCTTATACCTAAAAGGATATTGCTATATTATTATAGGTTTTCCTAGCTTAAAAGGGGGGGGAGGGGGCTTTAGAGGGGGGGTAGGATAAAGATAATAAGGATAAAAGGGGGGAAGGTAATAGAAAAAGTAAAAAAGGGGAAGGGAAAAAGGATACCTCTAATACTAAAGTAATAATTATCGATTAATTCTAGCCTATAAGGCCTAAGAGATTTACTTATTGCTAAGGCTCCTTATTCGCACTTTATGATTACTATAAATATTATATAGGGGCTATATAAGGGTGATTAATAGCTCTTTTAGCTATACTATATTAAAGGGATTAAGCGAATTAGAATTAGTTAAATCGGTTAATATTAAATATTTAGTAGGCAATTATTTATATAAGGTATAGTTTATTAAGTACGATAGATATACTATATTGGTCGTAAAGTAGGTTAAAGCTAAAACTAGATCTAAGGAGTATATACCTTTATCTATAGTACTTTAAGCAGGAGAGGATAATATAATAAAGGTCTTCTAGGCCTTCCCTATAATAGTAGAAAGGTAATAGCATTAAGTGTATTTATTAGAGGCAAAAAAAAGAGTTAAAGCCGATTTTTTTTATATAAAATTAGGTAAGTATTACCGACTTATGCTTTTATAGGCCTTTATATAATCGAGTTATTTTCGCTATAGATTAGAAGTTTAATATCCTTTTAGCCGCTAGGGTCTTATGCTAAGGGTATCTCGCCTTTACTACTATCTAATTGCTTTATTATTAGTTATATTAGTCTTTTATTAATAGCTTTTCGGCTAAAAGTTAGCTACTATTAAGATTAAGGAATAGTATATAGGCTAAGGGTTTTTAGTAGCTTTTCTTTTATTAGTATTAGAATATTATTGCTATTACTACTAATATATAGTTAATCCTATCGGTTATGCCTATTTTATTTATTCTTTCTAGGAACTACTAGTAGATATAGTTAAAATAGAGGTTAGTCGGGGGTATAGCCGCCTTGGTTTTAAGGGTATTTAGTAGTATAGCCTTAAAGGCCTTAGTAATTATACGAAAGCAGGCTGACTAATCTATAGTTAGGGATTTTATAATGCCTTTTGCTACCCCTTTAGGGGCAGTAGGGGTATAATATACCTTTACGCTAAAGGCTATAGAGGTCCAGATAATCTATATATAGATTAGGCATACTTCCCGGTATTAGCAGCCTTAGGTTAAGACTGCTATTACTATAAGTGCGAATTGCTACTACTTAAGTTTCTTTATAATCTTAATATATTATTATTATTATTATTAAATTACTCTAGGGGGCTATTCTAAGCTAGAAATGCCTATCTAGTACTCCGGCAAATAATCCAGAAGGGAAAAACCCGAGGTCCGGGGGGAAAACCCTTCCTACTAATATAATTACAACGACTAGGGAATCGGGCCCCCTAGGGGGCCGACAGGTTTCTAGCATATAAGAAAGGTAGGTATACTATCGCTTAGGATCGTACCTAGCGGCAGTACTAGGAAGAATGCAAAAGCGATCCGGAGAAAATAGGTCTAGAAAAAGGTAGGTCTAGTATCTATAGGGGAGAGGTGGCCCTAGATTAGTGCACTATAAATCGAAAGTAAAATAGGGGTTATATAAGCAGGGCAGCGCCAGCTATATAGTACGCGCGCCGGCTATGCGGCGTATATATCGCGTGGGGGTATTAGAGTAAAAGTAAGGGAATTTTCTATTATTAGGGCCATATTAGCGGCAAATCGGCTGTAGGGGGGGTATTTAGTGGAAGGCAAGCGGTATCGGATTAGGGGTTAGGGTAAGCTAAATATAAAGAAAAGGCGTAAAGGCCTTTAATTAGGCGAAGATATAAAGGTATAGGTACCCCCCGACTTCTTAATCCCTTTTTCTTCCTTTCTATATAGCTATTATTTTTTCCGTATATAATCCCTTTAAGCCCCGTTCTCTAGTACTATAGGGATAATACTAACCTATACGGTAGGGCGGTAATATTAGTAATAGCATTAGCATTAGCAATAGCAGTAGCAGCAGCATTAGCAGTAGCAATAGCAGTAGTAGCAATAGCTATAGTAATAGCAATAATAATAATAGCAATAGTATACCGAAAAAGTCAGTATCTTTAGATAAAGGGGTAAGTACTACCCGCTCCTGCTATACTAGCGCTACTAACCCTTTATTACTAGCCCGGCAAGCTATAAGGTTAGCCCTATAATCTTTGCCTAATGCAAGCTAAAGACCCTAAGTATTATTACTACTCTTAATAAGGTAAGACCTAACTAACTAAACCTTAATCTAATCGGCGTTCGAACGATAGTAATATAGCATAATACCGTATAAGGCCTAGGGCGGCGTATTTTGTATATACTATAGCAAAGAAGACCTACCGACCCCTTAAATAGACTCCTAAGAACTAAGAGTCTATTTATACCCTCCTAGGTGCCTAAAAGGTGCTAGCCGCAAGAGGGGAGGTATATATAAAGTATAGGGACTATATAGGATAGGTGCTAATATAGATAGGTCGATAATTACTATGCCCTCTAGTTAAGGGCGCGGTAGGTATTAATTGCCCGCAGTAGGGGGAAAGTAGTAGCGGCGGTAATAGTAGTAAGGGGGAGTATTACTCCTAGGATAACCTAAAAGGCGCTAGACCTTAAAGAGCGTAAAGTAGAAGTATTAAAGGGCATTTAAGCCGCCTTAGAGCTGCTCGTCTTTTAGGGGCAGAAGAGGGCGGTAGAAGGGGAGGGGGAGAGGGGGGAAAAAGAGGGAGGGCCACTATAGGGGCCGGCAGGGGAGGGGGAAGGGGGGGGGGAGGGGGGCTTTAATATTAATATTATAGCTTTAGAGTAGCTAAGAATTGATTATATTTATCTGCCTACTATATCTCCTTTCTCCCGCATTAGGATATTATTATTAGATATTAGGGGCGGTATTAGGCGGTCGGGGTTAGCCTAGTGCCTCTATAGGGGCGGGTCGCTAAAGCGATTAAGCGAGCTAGAACTAATCGAGGCAGTTAAGGCTAAGGATCTAGTATATAAATTAGTAGGCGAGGCTTAGCTTATTAAAGGTAATAGAGATCCTTTAGCGGTCTTAAAAAAGGCTTAGGCTAATCCTATATAACTATTAGCACTATTATCTATATTTTAGGCAAAAAAGGATTAGGTAATAATAGTCTTTAAAGGCCTCCCTATATTAGTAGAAAGATAAAGGCATAATAGGGATTTAGCGCTAATAGAGGAAGGAGTTTAATCCGATTTTTTCAATATAAAGCTAAATAAGTATAGCCGATTTATATTTAAGAAGGCTATTATAAAGCTAAATTATTATAGCTAAGGAATAGAAGTCTAGGGCCCTCTCTACCGCTATAAGCCTATATCGCCGCCGTCTCGCTCTTATAGCGGCTTAATATTTAGACTACTTAATAAGCCACTCTTTTACTAGGCATTTCTTAGCTATTAGCTACTATAGGTCGAATTCTAGGAATAGGATATATATCTAGGGTCCTTTATAATTACTCCGCTAATAGCATTAGAGTATCGCCGCTACTATAATAGAGGCGCAATTAATTCGCTTAGTTATCCCAATCTTTATTATCCTTTCTAAAAATTATTAGCAGATATAATTTAAGTATAAATCGATAGGTAGGGTAGCTGCTTTAGTCTTAAGGATATCTATTAGTATAGCCTTAAAGGCCCTAGTAATAGTTTAAAGGCAAGATAATTATTCTATAGTTAGTAATTTTGCAATACCTTTTGCTACCCCGCTAGGGGCAGTAGGGGTATATTATACTCTTATGCCAAAAGCGATAGTAATGCGAATAACCTATATATAGACTAATCGGGCCTCCCTATATTAATATCCCTATATAGAGGCCGCTATTGCTATAAAGGCGAATCGCTACCACTTAAGCTTTTTAGCTATTTTTATGCAGTATTTACGCTACTAAAGTTTTCAGTAGATTTTAACCCTTAGGAAATAGGCATACTATTTTAGCTAAATTATTATAATCCTAAATTAGACCGGCATCTCGTCCGCCTTATAAGTATATATAAAATAAATAAGCTCACTCTTTCCTAAGTTAAAATTAAGCCTGGCTTACTTAGACCACTCATTATAGATTATCTATGCCTTTTCGAGTAGGATCTAAGTCTCCCTTATACTCCTCCTATATACTATAATATTAGTATTATCTATAAACCTTAGGGTGATAATAGAGGCTACCTTTTTAAGCCTCTTATAGAGCGGTATAATATAGACTAGGAAAAAGATAGGGGAGAAAGGGGACCCTTATAGGACCCTAATAGTAATAAGTAGGTTATTAATTAATTTGCCTTTAAAGTGAATTTATACTATATAAAAGTCGGTAAAGCCGCAAACCTATATTATAATTTATAGTAGTAATCCCTTTTCTAAAAGCAAATAGGTAAATTAAATATAATTTACTATATTAAAGGCTGCAGATATATTAAGCTAGAAGAGTAAAGCGATCTTACTGTAATACTATACTATATGAACTATTTCTATAAGAGTACTAAAGGCTATATCTATAGAACGATTAGCTCTATTTCCTATCTAAAGGTCTAGGAGTAAATTACCCTCCTTAAAGGCAGTAGTAAGCCAGTATACTATTATAGCTTCTAGGACTTTACTAATTAAGTTAAATAAGGATATTAGTCTTTAGCCTCCCGCTTTAAAGTATTCCTTTAGTTTTTTTCCCGGCTTTCTTAATATAACTATATAGGCCTCCCAGAACTAGGCTAAATAATGCCTAATATAGTAAGACTTATTAAGAAGGTAGGTAAAAGCTATAATTAAGGGGGGGCTATATGCCTTAAGGAATCCTATAAGTAGCCTATCCGATCTAGGGGCCTTCCAACTAGCTATATAGTAAAAGGCAGTATAGACCTCTTTATATATAAATCTCTTATATAATAGGAACTCTATATTAGCGAGTTAGGGGAAGATTAGGTCTAATATATCCTTAAATATTATATAGGACTAAGGGAAGAAATATTAAGCGAGGACCTATACTTTATCGCTATATATAATTGCTAAAAGGTAGCTAAGGCCGGCGTATTTAAATAATAGGATCTCCCTAAACTTAGGGGGGAGGCTACTATATAGTCTAGCCTATTATTCTAAGGACTAAAGGTCTATATTTTATACTATAGCTTTCCTTAATGCCTCTTTCTAAAAGTATTATCGCTCTTCTTATACAACCTAGGTTTAAATAGCTCCTACGTCTTAAGCGGCCTTATAGTTTTTAGGGGTATAGTATACTACCTACTTCTAGTATACTTTCTTCGCGGCAATAGTAGCTATTTTTATATAGTTATTCTACTATAGTTCTATAGCGGGGGCTTTAGGGGTTTTCTTTAGGGCTATAATATCCATAATTTCTTAAAGTTAGTAAGTAAGCTATTTAGTATATATATCTATTTCTTTAGGGGAGCTAAGCGGGGCCGTAGTAGCAATAGGCATAAGGCGGTTTTTAGCTTCTACCTAAGTAAAATATCGGTCGAGGGATTTCTAGCTATTTTTCAGGTAGGCTTTAGCGGCTTATAGGTTGCTAATATTGATATAGATAAGCTATAGGATATAATCAGACCTAGCAAGGTCTATATTACCGAGGTACTTAATAGTAAGGTCTTATATAACCTAGGTATAGTCTATAGTACTATTTCTTTTATTTAGCGCTTACTATATAATTTCGCTACAGGGGGTCGCTAGGCCGAATCTCTACTATATTATAAGGTCGAAAAGGGTATTAATATTAGGTAAGGTTCTATCTAGGCTATCCTATAAGGGATAATATATATTAAAGTCTCTAACGAATATGCTTTAAGGTCGGGGCGGGAGCCTTATAAGGTCTATAAGGGGGGTGGTCTAATTATATTTATAGCCTAGGGAGTAGATAGAGTAAATATTGGTTTTAATAAGGCAGACTTTATACTAATTAGGTCCTTTCTTAGTAGTCTATATACTAAGACTATACCGCTTATAAATATATATCGCCGCTCGTCTGCTATAGGCTACTAATATATACTTATTAAGGCTCGGGCTTAGCGGGGCGCGGCTAAGTATAGCAGGTTCTTAAATCGCTATAATATTAGATTCGCTTTAGTAGTAAAGCACTATTTATATAAAAGAGGTTTTCTTCTATATATTCTAGTAAAAGACTAATATTATATAGATAGGCATATAGGGGTCGGTAGCAGCAGTATATCAATAATTATAGTAGAGGCAGAGGTCGGGGCTAGAGTAAGTATAGGCTCTAGGGCCAATAGGGTCCTAATCTATCCTAATATTAGGACCGGTTATAAGAACGCAATAAGGGTATAGTTTAGTCTGGTATTAAATATTCCTCTAGAGATAGAGCCCCTTTAGCTAAAGCGGCAGCTATATTTATATAGGGAGGATCCTCTTAAGATAATATACTTAATCGGTTCCCTTAGGGGTAAAATACTAACTACTCTATATCGGTTTGGTTCCGCAATAAGAATAGCATTTATAGATATTATAGGAGGCGTTATAAAGAGCCTAAGTCGGCTAATATAAGAATTCTTAGCTAACTCCTACTATTCGTTTAAGGTTCTATAAAGGCAGGACTATACTAGGTATAGGCCTTTATAGTTAAAGTATAACTCTCTTTATCTATAAGAGACTATTAAGTAGGCCTACTTCCCTTCTAGGTGCCTTTCCGCACTATATCGGCCGCACTATAAAGCCACTACGCAATAGGCCGCGATATATCTAAACTTAAAGTAGTTATAGCACTATTTAGGGTATAGGGCGTTATTATAAGGTTTAGCTTTGAATATCTCTACCTAATAGATAATACTAGACTTATAGAGCTTATTAGCAAAATCGATAGAATTTACGCCTATAATTAGGGGCATATATATAGTAGTCCTATATAGGTAGTAGGGGGAGGCTTTAATAAAGCCTTCTCTATTCGCTTTAGTAAGGTTTTAGCAGATTTCTTCAGTTGTAATATTTACTATATAGCTAATAGGGAAATTCTTAATAATAAGACTAAATAAGCATCGGTTTAATTCTACCTCCTGCCTAAAGGCAGGTCAGACCTAGGTCGTATTAATAATAAGACTTTTTACTACTTCTTCTATAAAGATAATAATAGTATCGCCGCTATATAGCCTATATGCCGCGACCGTAGTATTCCTAATAGTAGCTCTATTAATAGCATCTATAATTTTAACTAGTATTTAGTTATATAAGACCTTACTAATACTATTGCCTTTAATCAAAATTTCCCTATAGATATATAGCGGGACTGGAAGGGGGGCGATGGTATATTAGGGTAGTATAGCAGCAGCAATATATCCTTATGCCGCGATATTTGCCTAGGTAGTAACCGGCGCCTATTTCGGGATATCCTAAAGGGCCGATTTAACGGCTTTTTCGATAGTCTTCGAAATTATATTAGTAAAGGTGCTAATAGGATCTAGGGTAGCCTCACTGCAGGCCGTATCGGCTACAGTTTCTATAATTTCTCGCACTCATCCTAGTACTACTAAGGGGATATAATCCTAAAGCTCTTTTATTGATTCTTTAATTATAATAGTAGTAAGTCGCTTCTACTCTTAGGCAGGCTCGGTTTCAGTCTAGTTATACTATATGCTATTCGCGATCGTAATAATAGGGTTATAGCGGCTGTATGCAATACTGCCCTTATTCCCTCTATTGATATTTATTATTTCGTTCGCGCCTGCTGCGCCTACTCCCTAGACGCGATATGCTATAGGCGAGGGGGGTAAACAGACGAGAGGAAGCGATTAGGATTATTAGAATTGATTTTAGAGGCGGTTCTGTGCCGCTACCTAGGTGCGGGCGAAATCGCGAAAAATTTTTTTTCGGCTTCTTCTATAATCTTAATATAATATTCCCTCTATTTTCGCTTATAATAGATTTTAACTCCTAAAAATCTAATATACTACTTCGGCTAGATTATTATAGTTTTAAGCTATACCTTAGTCTTATCCGCCTTATATATATAGGTAAAGTAGATAAGCTTACTTTTACTAGGATTAAAGTTAAGTCCGTCTTATTTAGATTAGCTATTGCAGATAAGCTATACTTTTTTAAATAACGCCTTTATCTCCCTTATATCTCTCCTATAGGCTATAATATTTATATTATTAGTAAAATTAAGTATAATAGTTAAGGCTACCTTTTATAGCCTCTTATTAATATTATTATGAATTTACGCTAGAGGCTATTTAGAGCTAAATAACCTATCTAGTACTTCTATAGAGATGATTCGGAAAGGAAAAACCTAATAGCCGGGAGGAAAACCCTTCCTGCAATCTTAATTTCTACTTTATATCGCCCCGCAGCAGGGGCGGCGGGTATCTAGTGCGTAAGAGAGTAGGGTATATAACCGCTTAAGACTATATCTAGCGGTATTACTTAGGAAGAATACGAGTATAAATTCTAGGAGTATCGGGTTTAGGTTAGAGCATTATTAGGTATAAAGTAAGGGGAAGGTAAGGCTAAAGGGGTGGGATTAGCGGTATTCTCGCCGGGTATACGCCTTTAGGGGCCTAGGCGTATCTTAAGCGCGTTAGTCTATAGTATATAGGCAAAAGTGAGCCGAATTTAAAGATAGGAGCGATTAGCCTTAGGCACTACATTAGTATATAGGTTAGTAATACCCCCTGGCTTTATGCTTTTTCTTCTTTTTCTTCTTTTCCTCTATAGTGCTAATTCTAAAGTATATAATAACCCCTCTATCGCAATATAAGGCCAATACTGACCCTATTAGCAGATCGGCAGCAGTAATAATAATAGCAATAGCAATAGTAGAAATAAAAATGCCTAAACGGTCGGTAATACTAAATAAAGGGGTAAGTATGGGTTTAGCGCGCTACAGAACTACTTTTAACCCTTATATAGTAGCCTAGAGAATTATATGTATAGCTATACGGGCTATATCTAATATGCTCGGAGGACCTTAAGTATTAATACTACAGTCAATAAGGTATAGGCTAGGTCGTACATATTCTCTAGCGAGGCTAATATAAATAGGGATTAAGGCGGCCTACTATCCCTGCGCTTTAGCGGGCAAGATATATATACCCCTAGAGAGAACCCTTAGGAACTAGGTCTTAGTATAAGAACTCTTAGACGTATAAGAGACTATTATTAGGGGGATAAAAGTGCGTTTTCGATTTATATATAGTATGGGTTATTAGCTAATTATCTTTGCCTTTAGGTAGATAATTATAAGGCCCTCTAGTAGAAGGCTAAATAAACGTCCGCCTCTTAGGGGTATAGATAGGCAGTAGTAATAGTAGCGGCAGCAGTAGGGGGCTTTAGCGCTCTTAGGGTAACCTAGGAGATATTAAACCTTAAGGAAAAGAAGGTCCTCGCCTTAGAATAATAGGCCTATACCTAAAAGGATATTGCCGTATTATTATAGGTTTTTTTAGCCTAAAAGGGGGGGGAGGGGGCTTTAAAAGGGGAGTAAATTAGGAACGATAGGGATAAAGGGGGGGAGGGCAATAGGGGGAGTAAAAAGAGGGAAGGGAAGGAGAATACCCTTAATATTAAGATAATAACTATCGATTAGTTTTAGCCTATAGGGCCTAAAAGATTTACTTATTCCTAGGGCTCTTTATTCCTACTGCGGGATTACCGTAAATATTATATAGGGGCTATATGGGGGAGTTTAATAGCTCTTTTAGCTATACTATATTAAAGGGATTAGGCAAGCCGGAATTAGTTAAATCGGTCAATATTAAGTATCTAATAGGCGATTATCTATATAAGGCATAGTTTATTAAGTGCGATAAATATACTATATCGGTTGCAAAGTAAGCTAAGGCTAAGACTAGGTTTAAAAAGTATATACCTTTATTTATAGTATTTTAAGCAGGAGAGGATAATATAATAGAGGTCTTCCGGGCCTTCCCTATAGCGGTAGAAAGCTAATAGCACTAAGGGTACTTATTAAAAGCAAAAAAAGGAGTTAAAGCCGATTTTTTTATATAGAGTTAGATAAATATTACCGACTTATACTTTTATAGGCCTTTATATAGTTAGGTTATTTTCGCTATAGATTAGAAGTCTAGTACCCTCTCGGCCGCTAGGGTCTTATGTTAGGGGTATCTTGCCTTTACTACTACCTAATTATTCTACTATTAGTTATATTAGTCTTTTATTAGTCGCTCTTCGGCTAGAAGCTAGCTAGAGTTAAAATCGGGGAATAGTATATAGGTTAAGGGTCTTTAGTGGCCTTTCTTTTATTAGCATTAGAGCATCGCTATTACTACTATTAATATATAGTTAATCCTATCGGTTATACCTATCTTAGCTATTCTTTTAAGGAACCGCTAATAGATATAATTAAGATAGATGTCGATTAGGGATATAGCCGCCTTAGTTTTAAGGGTATCTAGCGGTATAGCCTTAAAGGCCCTAGTGATTATATAGAGGCAGGCTAACTATTCTATAGCTAGGGATTTTATAATACCTTTTACTACCCCTCTAGGGGTAGTAGGGGTATACTATACCCCTGCGCCGAAAGCGATAGAGGTTTAGATAACCTGTATATAGATAAGACGTACTTCCCGATATTAGTAGTCCTAGGTAGAGGCTGCTATCGCCGTAAGTGCGAGTTACTACCACTCGAGTTTCTTTGCGATCTTAATATAGTATTCCCTCTATTTTAGCTTATAGTAGATTTCGACCCCTAAGAACCTGGCATGCTGTTTCAGCTGTTTTATAGCCTCTTATAGAGCGGTATAATATAGATAAAGAAGAGGATAAAAGAGAAAGGGGACCCTTATAGTATTCTAATAGTAATTAGCAGTTTATCTATAAGCTATCCCTTAAAGTAGATTTATACTATTCGCAAGTCGGTAAAGCTATATACTTATATTATAAGCTATAATAAAAGCCTTTTATTAAGAAGTAGATAGATAAGGCGGGTATAATTAACTATATTAAATGCTGCTAATATATCTAGTTAGAGGAGCGAAGCGATCCTACTATAGTACTAAATCGTACGTATAATCTTAATTAGTATACTTAATACTATATTAGTTAACCGGTTTGCCTTATTACTTATTTAAAAGTCTGGGAGGAGGTTACCCTCCTTAAGGGCGGTAGTAAGCCGCCTTGCGATTATAGCTTCTATAACCTTTTTTATTAGGTTAAGTAGTAATATTAGTCTTTATTCTTCTGCCTTTAAATATTCCTTAGGCCTTTTCCTAGGCTTCTATAATACTACTACTTTAGCCTCTTAGAATTAGGCCAGGTAATACCTAATGCAGTATATTTTATTAAGGAAGTATATAAAGGTTTAAATGAGTAGAGGGCTATATACTTTAAGGAATCCTATTAGGAGCCTATTAGGGCCTAATGCTTTTTAGCCTACTATATTATATAATATAGTATATACCTCTTTATAAGCAAAAGAGTCTATAGGGGGGAATATAGTAGTAGTAAATTAGGGGAATATTAGGTTAGGGATATTATTATAAATAGCCTAGGAGGTAGGGAAGAATTATTAGGCGAGTACTTATACCTTCTCTTTATATATTATTGCCTTTAGGCCTAGATTGCTTTATTCTAATAGAGGGATCTCTTTTAATTTAGGCGGGAGGCTACTATATAAGCGGGCTTATTTCTCTAGAGACTATAAGTCGGTATTTTAGGCAGTTACTTTATTAAGGGCTTCTTGCTATAATTAGTACTATTCCTTTTAGATAATATAGGATTAAGTCGCTCCTACTTCTTAAGTAGCGCTAAGATTCTCTAGGGTATAATATACTACCTATTTTCGGTAGGCCTTTTTTACTACTATTTAGGCTATTTTAGCGCAGGAGTTCTACTAGGGCTCTATACTGGGAGCTTTAGGTGCCCTTTTTAGTACCGCAATATTAATAATACTCTAAAGTTAATTAGTAAGCTACTTGGTATATATATCTATTTTAGTAGGGGAGTAGAGTAGGGCCTTAGCGTAATAGGTAGTAAGCCTATTTTTTACTTTAGCTTAAGTAAGATATTAATTAAAAGACTTCTAACTATTCTTTAAGAAGGGGGCTTTTATATAATAGTTATTAGTCTTAATATATATAAGCTAGGGGATATAATTAGACCTAATAAGGTCGGAATTTCTAAGATATTCAACTTTAATATCTAATATAACCTATATATAGTCGATAATACTACTTCTCTTTTTAAAAGCCCTTCTTATTACTTTACTATAAAGGGTAGTTAGCTTAAGCCGCTACTATATTGTAAATTTAAAGAGAGTATTAATACTAAGCGAGGTTTAATCTAAGTTATCCTAAAGAGGGTAATATATATTAAAGTCCCTAATAAAGGCACTATAAGGGCGGGATAAAAGCTTAGCAAATACAGTAAAAAGGGTTATCTAGTTTAGCTTATAGCCCGAGGAGTAAATAAAGTAAATATTAGTATATAATAGGAAAATCTTATATTAGTCGGTTCCTTTATTACTAGACTATATGCCGGGCCTATGCCGCTTATAGATATATATTGCTATTCTCATCTTCTAAGGCTGGGATTTAGTAGGGCCCATCTAGGCGCAATAGGTTCTTAGATTGCTATAATATTAGGCTTACGCTAGTAATAAAGCATTAGTCTTATAAGAGTAGTTTTCTTCTATATATTCTAATAAAGGATTATTATTATATAGATAATTGCGAGGGGGTGTAAGGGTTGGAAAGGCTAGGTAGGGTCAATCTAGTATATTAGACTAAAGCTTGAGGAGAGATCAGAAGTGTCCCAGACTATATAGCTATATATGCGCAAGTCTGCCATGACTTGCGGCTGGTTCGCAGGGTTTACGCCTCTTCTATAGTCGCTAATTATCCGTATATCCTCTTCTAGAACTATAGGGCCCTATCCTACGTTCCATCCTATAGTCGCGGGGCAGGGCCTTATAATTGCCCCTCCTCTTCTAGCCGGGCTTTTGACCGGTTCACTTACAACTTGTAGGGCAATAGCTTCGATCGCATGCATATTATTTATTTTGCCTCTAGTAGGCCCTACTATCAATGTGCCCCTATATCCCATATATATCGCGTATAGTTCGTTATTTTTTCCCCTCCCTATCACTATTACTATCTCTTTTTTTCCTCTAATATCATCTATCGCTATTCTATATTTTCAATTAAGAAATATAATTTTTTGCAGTACGACTATATTGTTTTATCCTAATGAAGAAGATTATAATATATTTAGTTCCGCAGATAAATAGAGTAACGCTAGATCCTAATGTAGCATTAAGGATCCGGCTTTTAATGCCGATATACCGCCGCCTAATACTAATGCAGTTAGCAACGATATCTTATCGTTTATAATAGAGGAGCGCGCGATTATTATGCAACCAATTTTATTAGTACGACAAATATATATAATATGCCTCCGCTAGGAGGTAAAAGATTATATAGATAATCTATTAGTAGAGATGGTTTTACCGTTATTCTATTATAAGTTTAAAAAAAGTGCTATTCTTATAGAGAGCGCGCTATAATTTAAAAAAAGGATGCAAATAGTATAACGGTGTAATATACCTATTATAATACTAATAACCGTACTTACCTCCCCGTAAGTCTATTAGTACCTTTTCGTATAATTATCGCTAATATATCGGTTGTATAGTATTAGCCTTTAATAATAAGAAACTTTAAGGATCTCCTCGTGATTTTTGCTTAGCTATAGTCCCTTTTAGATACCTAAGTAGAGGATAAGGACGATAATATAATAGTAGATAAAGAGGATAGCGCTAAGATATACTATACCTTTTTAGAGAATACTTATATAAGGATTGCCTACTCTTCGATTTTACTAATCTAAGGCTTTAATAAGTCAAACTCAGACTATAATAAGGGTTTTAAGCTTAATAGAAATATTAAGCTAATGCATATATATCCCCCTCTTCGCTTATATATTATACTTAACTAACTTTAGTATAAAAATTAAAGGCTGCCTACTGCGAATTTACATTCTACTAAGAGCAGCTTATAGTAACTTAGTATAATCCTATGCCTCTTCTAGAGAGTAAAAATATAAGCCGGCTAAGTCCCTATTGCTATTACTATGCGATACTAATATCTTCACTTAGTACTAAAAGCAATATACGGTCTAAAAAACTACTATAAAGCCGCGGCTTCTCTCCTATAATGCAGGGTATATAATATAGGCAGTAGCGGTCAACCGCTACTATTAGATAATAAGTAATATTATTTATACCGATAGCAACTCTAACGGTAGTCTCGCCTATATATATTCCGTTATATAGGGGTATCCTATCCCTATACCCCCTCTTTAGAGTAGTAGTGTCTTTCATTAATTTTTTTCCTTTATATTTTTCCTTTATTTTTAATTTTTTTTTATTTTTATTATTTTTGTTTTTTGGCGTTTTTAGCGTTTTGGCATTAGCGTTTTAATAGTTTTTCTTATTTAATATATAAGTATTATTAATGTGTGCCGATAGAGCCGCGCTATTTCCGTATTTTTATCTAACCCTTATCTTTAGCTCTTCGCTAATATAATGCGATAAGTACTAATGCGTAAATATTATCTTTTGCTATTTATTAATTATATTCACTAGGCTAGCCTTTCTACTTTATAAGGAAATATATGCCTTTTCGCTTAATCCTTTAGTCTTTAATTTCTTTAATTTTATATTCTTCCCCTTCTTCTTTAAGGTCTAGGATTACTAAAGTTTCTATAGAGTTATCCCCTTTCTATAGCTCTAAAAGTATAATATAGAATATATTATATATCTAATCGTATTTTTCGAAAAGTGCTAAGCGATATACTTGCTTTCCTACTATATATAGTATACGAAACGGCCCTAAAAACCTTAGTATTAGCTTCTTAGTTATTGCTTTTAGTTAAATATTCTTAGCCGATAGTAATATTAAGTCACCCCTTTAGAATATATATAATATATATCGCTAATTATAATATTTTGCCTACGCTATAGTAGCCTATTGCCAATTAGCTTATAGCTGCTTCCGCAGTTAATAGAGTTTTTAGAATTATATACTTATACTTAGTAAGCGATTTTCTCTTAAAGTAGTATTAATAGCTAAGCGAAACTTAGGGTAATAGCCTATTAGTACCTAATATAGCGAGTATCCTATTAAACGGTTTACTATATTATTATAGGCAAATTGCACTTACACTAGTAATACTAGCTATAGAAGCTAGTTTTTAGAAATAAAGCATCTAAGATAGTATTTTAAGACCTAGTTAATTCGTTTCATTTAGCTATCTATTTAAGGGTGAAATATAGTCGATAACCTCCTTTTTATCTATAACTAATAATATAAGTCCGACTAGAATTTACTAGTAAAAATAGTACTATAGTCTAAAATAATACCCTTAGGGGCCTTAAATTAAAACTCGATTTTTTAATAGAATACTACTACTAACTTAGCTGCATTAATAGTAGTATTTATAGGGATAAAAAGGGAATACTTAGTATATCGGTTAATAATAATAAGGATTATATCAACCTTATATTCCCTATAAAATGCTATTGATAATCCTATAATAAAGTTTATAGATAACTCGACCTATAGTCGCTAAGATATTAATAGCAACTCAAGCTATCTATATAGGCGATATCGCCGCGCTATAACCCTCTAATATATCATATAGCTTAATATATAATCTATTACTGCCTCTTTTAATAAAGGCTAATAAAAGTAACGATTTATCAGCTCTATTATACGATATATACTAAAATAACCCGCTAGTAGATCGTTATAGTAAAGCCATAAAAGCTTGTTCTATAAGGTAGGCTCCTAAAAAATATATACCCAGTTATTATATATCTAAAGGCTATAAAAACTTTCGCGATTTCGCCCGCACCTAGGTAGCGGCATAGAACCGCCTCTAAAATTAAATCTGATATTTCTAATCGCTTTCTCTCGTCCGTTTACCCCCCTCACCTATAGCATATTATATCTAAGGAGTAGGCGTAGCAAGCGCGAATAAAGTAATAGATATCGATAGAGGGAATAAGGGCGGTATAGTATACAGCTGCTACAACCCTAATACTACAATCGCGAATAGTATATAGTATAACCAGACCGAGACCGAACCTACTAAAGGCAGAAGCGATTAATAGCCGATATTATTATAGACTTTATAAAAGAGCTTTAGGATTATATTCCCTTAGCGGTATTAGGAAGAGTGCGAGAAGCTATAAACTTTATAGTAGAGACTGCCTAGCAAAAGACCGACCTAGGCAATATCTATACCCCTATCGGAACCTTTATATAGACGATTGAGACTGTAGTTAATAAGGCTATATAGAATCTCCTAAAACCTACTATAGCCCCTATTATATAGGTATCTATCGCTATATAAGGATTTGCAGCCGCTATACTACCCTAATATAGCCTAGCCCCCCTTACGATACCTCCCTATATCTACTATAAAGTCCTTATTAAAGGAAATACTATTAGCGAAATCCTCTAGAACCGCACCCTAATCGAAATCGTTAATATAGTTAATAGGGCTACTGCTAAGGGAATAATAGTTATAGCCTATAGGCTCTATAGTAGCGATACAATTATTATCTTTAAAAAAGAAAAAGCGAAGTATACTATAGATATAACCTAAATATGCCCTATCTTTAGCTAAAAAGCAGAACCTAACCGATATTTATTTAGTATTATTATTAAAAGCTTCCCGATTTATTATACTGTAAATGCTATAATAGAGGATATCCAGTCGAATTTTACTAAAGCTAATAGAGAGGGCTTTACTAAGGTCTCCTTTTGCCGCCCTAAGGAGACTATAATATAAGCGCCCCTAATTATAGGGGTAGACTCTATTGACCTTATAAATAAGCTTTATAAAGCTGGCATTATATACTAAGTAGAGATATTCGAAGCCGAACGTTATAATAATACTATATACCCTCGCTAGTGCTATAATTACTTTAAATTCGGCTATATTATTATATACTATATAGCAGCAGCTCGCTATAGCTAATATAGCTCTAAATGCTACCTAGATGGCAATTAAAGCTGCCTAGCTACTATATAGAACTAATGCGAATCCTGCCTTAACTATTATAGATTATACCTAGTGTAGTCTTACCTTTATAAAGTAGCGAACGAATAATAGGAAAAAGCTAGAAATTCCTATAGCGATAGACTAAGGCTTTTTGCCTTATATATAGCATTAGATGCTAATACTATCCTAATTGCAGACTGGGGCTGCTACCGTATAGCTAATAGATCTCCCCTGTGTAAGCCCTCCCTTTAGAAATAAAGCTAACCGGTCGGAAGTATTAATAGGACCTCTTGTATTAAGGCTGATAGTAGTATTACCGCTTTCCTTTAAACCGCCCCTATATAAAATTATAGTGCGACCATACCTGCCCTAAATGCCTAACCTATAGCCACCTCTAATATACTATTGCTATTAACCCCCTTGCAATTATCTATATAATAATAGTCTTTTACTAGAATATATAGAAGAAAACTATCCTTATAAGACTAGTATTTTACTACTAATGCGAGCCCAATATTATAGCGATCTAAAAACCTACTATGCCTAAATAGACCCCGCTAAGCCCTAGCTTTAGAAGATATATATTAATAGTATATAGCAGGAGAACAGCGATATATATCTATAAGCGGTATAGGCCTAGTATATAGTTTAGCGATAAAGGAACTGATTAGTATAAGATTTCCCTACTATATATTAATATCTACTCTATCTACTCTTTAGGCTATAAGCTAAACTAGATAACCCCTTTTATCGCACTTGCTAAGCTCTTACCCTACCCCTATAGTGCCTTTATTAGGGACTTTAATATATATTACCCTCTCTAGGATAGCCTAGATTAGACCTCGCTTAATATTAATACTCTCTTTAAATTTATAATATAATAATAGCTTAGGCTAGTTATTCCTTATAGTAAGGTAATAAAGAGGGCCTTAAGAAAGAGAAGTAGTACTATCAACTATATATAGGTTATACTAGATATTATAGTCAAATATCTTAAAAACGCTAATCTTATTAGGTCCGATTATATCCCCTAGCTTATATATATTGAGACCGATAATTATTATATAAAAGCCTTCCTCTTAAAGAATAGCTAGAAGTCTTTTAACCGATATTTTACTTAAGCTAAAATAAAAAACCGATTTACTATTTATTACGCTAGGGCCCTATTCTATTCTCCCGCTAAGATAGATATATATGCTAAATAGCTTATTAGCTAATTCTAGAGTATCGCCAATATTGCGGCATTAAAGAGGATACTTAAAGCTCTTAATATAGAGCCCTAGTAAAATTTTTGCGCTAAGATAGCCTAAATAGTAGTAAAAAAGGCTTACCGAAAATAGGTAGTATATTATACCCTAGAGAACCTTAGTACTGCCTAAAAAGTAGGAGCGACTTAGTCTTATATTATTTAGGAGGAATGGCGCTAGTTATAGCAAAAGGCCTTTAATAAAGCAACCGCTTAAAATGCCGATCTATAGTCTCTAGAAAAATAGGCTTACCTATATAGCGGCCTCCCGCCTAAATTAAGAGAGATCCCCCTACTAAAATAAAGCAGTTTAGGCCTAAAGGTAATAATATATAAAGAGAAAGTATAAGTATTCGCCTAATGGTTTTTCCCTATCTTTTAGGCTACTTATAATAATATCCCCGACTTAATATTCCCCTAACTTACTACCGCTATATTCCCCTCTATAGACTCCTTTACCTATAAAAAGGTCCGCACTATATTATATAATATAGTAGGCTAAAAAGCATTAGGCCCTAATAGGCTCCTAATAGGATTCCTTAAAGTATATAGCTCTCCACTCGTTTAAACCCTTATATACCTCTTTAATAAAATATACTATATTAGGTACTATCTAGTATAGTTCTAAAAGGCTAAAATAGTAGTATTATAAAAGCCTAGGAAAAAGCCTAAAGAATACTTAAAGGCAAAAGGATAGAGACTAATATTATTATTTAACCTAATAGGGAAGGTTATAGACGCTATAATTATAAAGCGGCTTACTATTACCCTTAAGGAGGGCAATCTCCTCCTAAACCTTTAAATAGATAATAAGGCAAACCGGTTAACCAATATAATACTAAGTATACTAATAGAGATTATTCGCATAATCTGGCATTATAGTAGGATCGCCTCGCTCTTTTAATTAAATATATTAGCAGCTTTTAATATAGTTAATTATACCCGCTTTATCTACCTATTCCTTAATAAAGGGCTCCTACTATAGCTTATAGTATAGGTATACAACTTTACCGATTCGCAAATAGTATAAATCTACTTTAAGGGATAGCTTATAAAGAAATTGCTAATTACTATTAGGGTACTATAAGGGTCCCCCCTTTCCCTTATCCTCTTCTTTATTTATATTATACCGCTTTACAAAAGGCTATAAAAGGTAGCCTTAACTATTATATTAGGCTTTACTAACGATATAAATATTATAGCCTATAGGAGAGATATAGGGGAGATAAAGGTACTACTTGAGAAAGTATAGCTTATCTATAATAGCTAGTCTAAGTAAGCTAGACTTAATTTTAACTTTAGCAAAAGCGAGCTTATTTATTTTACCTATATATATAAGGCGGATAAAACTAAGGTATAGCTTAAAACTATAATAATTTAGCTGAAGTAGTATACTAGATTCTTAGGAGTCGAAATCTATTATAAGCTAAAATAGAGAGAATATTATATTAAGATCGCAAAGAAACTTAAGCGGTAGCAATTTATACTTATAGTGATAACGGCCTTAACCTAGGGCTACTAATACTAAAAGGTATACCTAGTCTATATATAGGTTATCTGGACCTCTATAGCCTTTAGTATAAGGGTATAGTATACCCTTATTACCTTTAGGGGGATAGTAAAAGGTATTACGAAATCCTTAGCTATAGAATAATCAGTCTGCCTTTATATAATTACTAAGGCCTTTAAGGCTATACCGCTAGATACCCTCGAGACCGAGGCAGCTATACCCCTAATTAACCTCTATCTTAATTATATCTGCTAATAGTTCCTAGAAAGAATAAATAAAATAGATATAACCGCTAGGATTAACTTTATATTAGTAGTAGTAGCGGCGATACTTTAATACTAATAAAGGAAAGGCTACTAAAGACCCTTAGCCTATATACTATTCTTTAGTCTTAACCTTAGCTAGCTTTTAGCTGAAGAATAATTAGCAAAAGATTAGTATAACTAATAGTAAAGCAATCGGGCAATAGTAAAGGCGAAATGCCCCTAATATAGGACCTTAGCAGCCGAAAGGGCATTAGATTTCTAATTTATAGCGAAAATAACTTAATTATATAAAAGCCTATAAAAGTATAAGTTAGTAATACTTACCTAACTCTATATAGAAAAAATCGGCCTTAATTCCCTCCTCTGCCTCTATTAAATACCCTTAATACTATTACCTTTCTACTACTATAGGGAAGGCCTAGAAGACCTTTATTATATTATTCTTTCCTGCTTAAAGTACTATAGATAAAGGCATATACTCTTTAGATCTAATTTTAGCCCTAGCCTACTTTACGACTAATATAATATATCTATCGCATTTGATAAACTATACCTTATATAGATAATCGCCTACTAAATACTTAGTATTAACTAACTTAATTAATTCTAGCTTACCTAATCCCTCTAATATAGTATAGCTAAAAGAGCTACTAAATACCCCTATATAGCCCCTATATAATATTTATAGTAATCCTATAGTAGGAATAAAGAGCCCTAAGAATAAATAAATCTTTTAGGCCTTATAGGCTAAAATTAATTAATAGTTATTATTTTAATATTAGGGGTACCCTCCTTTTCTTCCCCTTTTTTACTCCTTTTATTATCTTTCCCCTTTTTATCCTTATTATCTTTAGTTTATGTTAAAATCCTATAGTAGCCTATTAGGCTGCTGGCCTTCCTACCGCCTTTTTGACTTACGGTAGTCTTACCAACCCAGGCCCTTGCCTTTTACCTTAAGGATTTTCAGTGGATTATTTACTGTATATCAAATAAGGTAGGCCTTAAGGTAGGCCTTGTTAAAAAGGTGTGGCATTGCTAAATTAGCGTGGTGGGTCTACTAGCGTGGTGGCTAGTCCACTAGTGTGGTGGTTAGTCACTAGCGTGGTGGCTAGTTACTAGTGCGGTGACTAATTACTAGTGCGGTGGTTAGGGTGGTTGGAAAGGCCGGATATAGCGGGGTTGCTAACGTATCATAGCGAGCATTACAGGGAGCCTTCTTACTGGCTACCCTGAATGCCTGGGCCCACCCCTCCTTCGTGTATATATAAGATAGCTTTCCCCCTTCTTTCTAGATAGTTGAAGGGCAGCACAATCGAGTCTGTTAATGCACTATATGCCTCTTAACTTCTTATCTTCCCTGCGTTTTCTGGTTATCTTATATTTGCCTTACCTTTACACTTGCCTTGCTTTATAGCACTTATATAGTCTTAGGACTTGGTGAAAAATCTAGTATTTATACTAAGATTAGTTCACAGGTCGCAGATAGTCTTGTGCCATCTAGCTAGCTAGTAAGGCTCTGCTTTTATAGTGACCTTGAGAATTGCAATAGGTTATGAGCCCGGGTTTTACTTCTTTGTTTTTACCCTACCTCTTTTGTGTTCACCCCTTGGTCTCTCTTGCTTATTAATACTACTAATATAGCTATCCTTTGGTATCTTCGGCTTACCCTTATTAACTTCGGCTTACCTATTATCACCTTTGGCTTACCCTTTGTTACCTACGGTATTACCCTGCGGCAATCAACGGCGTACCCCTACGGCAACTTACGGCATAACCTTACGGCACTCTTAGCGTAACCTTACGTTATTTTCGGCGTAACCTACGGTACCTATGGATTTTATAGTGTAATATTCTTTACATTATACCACTATATAACACTTTTACACCTAGTGCACAATACCTACTGCACTATACGGCACCTGTTATACTCTCCCACTTATAGCACCTTTAGTACGGCACTTACGGCACCTTTTTATATTACGGCACCTACGGCACCTACGGCACCTGGCTTCTACGGCATTTACGGCACCTACGGTACTTACGGTACCTTTATATTACGGCATTATATAAGCACCTTGAACACCAACGCTATAATACGGACTTGCACAACGCCTACGGCATCTATGCTTTTATATTAAGACCTGCCGCTATACTCTGCGGTTACCTTTTATAGTAGGCTACTAGCCACTATATTTATTGGCTATTTTACCAGTTATTCGACTATTTTGCTAGCTATTCAGCTGGTTATTCATCTATTCCTACAGCTATTGGCACCATTTTTAACTACTTTTAACCACTATAATGGCACAGTCTAGGCCTTCCACTTATAAGGCCACTTTGGATTCCGACTCTAAAGCTGATCTTACTGTACAACTTCAGCTAGATATGGACTATATAAAGTCCCAGATGAACACCCTAACTATCCTTATACAAGGCTTAGTTAGTAGGCGAAATAGTAACGTTCCTACTATTATAATTAGCAAGAAACTAGTAGAGGCTACTAGCCCTATTATCTCCGGTCCTACTAATATGAACAGCAAGGACCCTATAGAGGCTACTAGCCCTACTAATACTAACGCCGCTTCTACTAATAATAGCAAGAATAATTCTACTAATAATAGGAAAAAGAAGCAGCAACAGAAGAAGAAACAGGACTCTAGCAGCAAACAGCAAAATGTCGAGTCCTTTATTATAGGCAATTATAATACCCAGGATACTAATATATCCTATTCCTCTTCTTCTACCACTATATCCACTGATATAAGCTATAGTGCTAAATCAGGCGGTAGGACCCCTAAGGATGCCCTCCTTTACGATATAGGCTCCACTTGTCATATTGTTAATGATAAGAAGCATTTCACCACTTTTCACCATTTTGAGAAGGATGATAAGCCTGTTATTACTACTGGTGGTGGCCCTATTTCCCCTACTGGTTGGGGCATAGCACGATTTACTGTGCTACAGGGCGTTAATCCCACCAAATGGGGTATTATAGAGCTCAAGAATACACTATATATTCCTACCTTGGATATTAACATCATTAGCGATGTAAAGCACTATGCCGCTAAAGGGGTACTAATTAAAAATCAGCTTTGGTCAGCAAGCCGTAAATGCATCGGCATTTTTAACTTTGAAAAATACGGCTTTTTCCTTCCACAGAAAGGAATAGACACACCACTACTGCATCAATCTTGCAGCCATTATACTATTACTAATAGTATAATAGTAGAGGTCCCCAGCCCTACTAACCCTGCTGATTATAGTAATCCTGAGGTTACTACTATTACCCCCGTTCCTACTACTGCGACTAGTAAGGAACCTGTAGAGGCTACTAGCCCTACTACTAATCAGCCCGCTACCACAACTAGCGATGTTCCTACTATTACGACTAGTAAGGAACCTGTAGAGGCTACTAGCCCTACCACCCAACCTTCCGCTATTACGACTAGCGAAATACCCGCTATTATACCTAGCGAAAATCCTGTAGTGGCTATTAGCCCTACTCCTGCCCCTATAGCTGCTGATACAGAATATCAAAAGCTATTATAATTAGCCGGCATTTGACATGTACGGCTAGGGCACATAGGTATTCAGCTACTTAAAAAGACCTATGCTAATACCTATCTGGTCTACCTTCCAAAGAAGAAGGTTATTACTAAAACGACCTTTATTACCTTCATCCACCAAAATAAAGGTATAGGCCCTATTTCTAATGGCCTAGAAGGAGACTTTCACAGAGGGCAAAATACAGGTTCAGAGGGGGTATCTAGCAGAGAACCTGCTATTTTACTGGATGACCTAGAAAGCATTTATAACCCTACTAACTCTGCTAACCTTACTAGCATTACTAATACTAATGCTATACCGGATGACCTAAAAAGCATGCCGGATCCTACTAATTTTACTAGCATTACTAATGCTACCCCGGATGGTACTACTAACACTAATGCCACCGTAGATTACCTTCCTAAGTCAGAAGGTATTACGCTACAGTCCCCGGCTACTATAAAGGATGATCTTATAGATATCCTTACTAGCCTTGCTGGCCCTGCTGGCCCTATAAGCCCTACCGACTTATTTCCTAATTATGATTTATACTACCTGATATGGGATTCCTGTTATAAAGCGAAGCGTAAGTTAGCTAAAAATGCTGACGGCACGCTAAATAGCTGGAAGGATATGCTACAAAGCCCTGAAAAAGACCTCTGGATAAAGACCTTATTTAAGGAATTTAAGCAATTATTGGATACTAAAGTCTTCCAATTTATTCCTAAGTCTAGCGTTCCTATTAATAGGAAAATCATACGCAATAGGCCTGTTTTTCGGATTATACAGGATACTAAACCTCAGCTAATTCCACTTCAACCAGAGATTCTAAATGAATCTAGTGGAAAAGACCTTAGCCCTACTGATCAGAGCCTTTATCAGAGCCTTACTAGCACTATAATGTGGCTTATGATGATGACTAGGCCCGACCTAGCATTTCCTACCCAATACCTATCTCAGTTTATGTCGAAAGCAACTAATGTGCATCTAAATGCTGCAAAGGGCAGCTTTAGCTACCTTAAAGGCACTGAGAACCTAGCTATTTGCTTTACTAAAAGCAACCAACAGCCTATTATAACCGCTTATTCTGATAGCGATTTTGCTGGCTGTAAAGAAACTTCTAAATCAACTGGAGGTTTTCTTACTACTATTAATAGTGGTCCTATTAGCTGGCATTCTAAGCGAGCCTCTTTAGTAGTGCTTTCTACTTTAAAAGCCGAATCTGATGCCTTACTTGAGACTATCTGTGAAGTACAGTGGCTTTCTAACCTTTGTAAGGAACTAGAAATTGATATCTTACGCCCTATACCGCTATACTGCGATAACCAGGGCTCCATTTCGAATTCTAATGACCCTAATCAGCACGCTCGCACTAAGCATACGCTATTAAAATTCCGGTATATTAGGGAGCAAGCCCAGCTGGGCTTGGTTAAAATTACCTACTTACCTACTAATAGTATGCCTGCTGACGGTCTTACCAAGCCACTGCCGGGCCCTAAATTTACTAGGTTCCGCGAGTTACTAGGCCTTAGGGCCTGCTAACTTATACTAACTTTTACTAAGGTTTTTTCTTATGTTTTTTCCTTAGCACTTTTATTGCATTTTTCCTATCCTTTATATACGACGATTAGCTTGATACTACAGTAGCTAATCAGAGGGGGTGTTAAAATCCTATAGTAGCCTACTAGGCTGCTAGCCTTCCTACCGCCTTTTTGACTTACGGTAGTCTTACCAACCCAGGCCCTTGCCTTTTACCTTAAGGATTTTCAGTGGATTATTTACTGTATATCAAATAAGGTAGGCCTTAAGGTAGGCCTTGTTAAAAAGGTGTGGCATTGCTAAATTAGCGTGGTGGGTCTACTAGCGTGGTGGCTAGTCCACTAGTGTGGTGGTTAGTCACTAGCGTGGTGGCTAGTTACTAGTGCGGTGACTAATTACTAGTGCGGTGGTTAGGGTGGTTGGAAAGGCCGGATATAGCGGGGTTGCTAACGTATCATAGCGAGCATTACGGGGAGCCTTCTTACTGGCTACCCTGAATGCCTGGGCCCACCCCTCCTTCGTGTATATATAAGATAGCTTTCCCCCTTCTTTCTAGATAGTTGAAGGGCAGCACAATCGAGTCTGTTAATGCACTATATGCCTCTTAACTTCTTACCTTCCCTGCGTTTTCTGGTTATCTTATATTTGCCTTGCCTTTACACTTGCCTTACTTTATAGCACTTATATAGTCTTAGGACTTAGTGAAAAATCTAGTATTTATACTAAGATTAGTTCACAGGTCCCAGACAGTCTTGTGCCATCTAGCTAGCTAGTAAGGCTCTGCTTTTATAGTGACCTTAAAAATTGCAACAGTTTACTTCCCCTCTAAAGCCCCCTCCCCCCCCTCCTAGGCTAAAAAAACCTATAGTAATATAGTAATATCCTTTTAGGTATAGGCCTATCGTTTTAAAGTAAAGACCTTCTTTTCTTTAAGGTTTAATATCTCTTAGATTGCCTTAAGAGTGCTAAGGCCCCCTATTACTACCGCTGCCGCTATTACTGCCGCTTAATTATGCCCCCGAGAGGCAGATACCTATTTAGCTTTTTACTAAAGGGCCTTATAATCGTCTACCTAAAGGTAAAGATAATTAGCTAATAACCTATACTGCATATAAATCGAAAATATATTTTTATTCCCCTAGTAATAGTCTTTTATATATCTAAGAGTTTTTATACTAAGACCTAATTTTTAAAGGTCCTCTCTAGGGGTATATATATCTTACCTATTAAGGCATAGGGATAGTAGGCTGCCTTAGTCCCTACCTATATTAGCCTCGCTAGAGAGCGGGTATGACCCAGCCTATACCTTATTAATTATAGTATCGATACTTAGGGTCCTCTAATTATATTAGATATAGCCTATATGGCTATACGTATAGTTCTCCGGGCTACTATATAAGGGTTAGAAGCGGTTCTATAGCGTATAAGACCTATATTTACCCCCTTATCTAGTATTGCCGACTATTGAGGCATTTTTGCTTCTACTATTGCTATTCTTATTCTTACTATTGTTATTGTAACTATTGCTATTACTGTTATTACTGCTGCTGCCGATCTGCTAATAGGGTCAGCATCGGCCCTATACTGCGATAGAGGGGTCATTATACACCTTAGAATTAGCGCTATAGAGGAAAAAAAAAAAAGAAAAGGCACTAAATTAGGAGGTATTATTGACCTATATACTAATATAGTGCCTAAGGCTAGCCGCTCCTATCTTTAAATTCGGCTTACTTTTGCCTATATACTATAGACTAATACGCCCGAGATACGCCTAGGCCCCTAAAGGCGCGCACCTAGCGAGAATACCGCTAATCCCACCCCCCTAACCTCACCTTCCCCTTACTTTATACCCAATAGTACTTCAACCCGGGCCCGATACTCCTGGAATTTATACTCGTACTCTTCCTAAGTAATACCGCTAGATATAGTCTTAAGCGGTTGCGCACCCTACTCTCTTATGCACTAGATACCCGCCGCCCCTGCTGCGGGGCAATATAAAGTAGAAATTAAGATTATAGGAAGGGTTTTCCTCCCGGCTACCGGGTTTTTCCTTTCTGAATTATCTCTATAGAAGTACTAGATAGGTTGTTTAGCTCTAAATAGCCTCTAGCGTAATTTAATAATAATAATAATATCTAAAGGCCATATATATATTACTCTTATATTCCTTTAGTACTTCCCTTTCTTATCGCCTATAGTTTGCAGCCTAACTATTAGAAGTTTAGGTCCCAGTCTTAGGCTTTTTTAAGCAGCTAGACTAATAGCTCCCCTAGCTTTAAGGCGTAGATATCTTATAATATAATAGCCGCTAAGATCTCTATAGCTAATAGACTTTTAATTATCCTTACCCTCGCTACTAGGTCGGCACTATTTAGCTATTTTCTCGCTAGCGTCCTAACGGCTATTCGGCCTATAAATACCATAAAGTCCTCCCTTTATATACTTTCTATACCTAGGCTATAACTCTTAGGGTCCCCCTTATCTACTGCAGTAGTAAGGTTAGAGTCCTATAAGGCTAGAATATTCTTAGTTCCTAAAGGCATCTCGCTATAGCCTTCTAAGGCTAAAGCATTTTCCTCTCTTAAAAGTATCTTACTATGCCTTCCTTAATGTATTAAATAGTTTTCTATACCTTCGGTATCTATTCCTATTATAATAGGGTCTTATTTCTTTTAAAGGTCTAAAAGTAGCTCCTAATTTATATTTAGTTCGCCCTTATAATCGGGCCGCCTTAATAGCGCATTAGCTAAATTAGTTTTCCCCATCTTATACTTAATAATAAAATTAAAAGGACTTAAGAATATATACCACTATACTTATCTGCCATTTAGCTTTAGTTATCTTATAAAGGATTAGAGGTTATAATAATCTAATAATACTTCTACTAGGTTCTCAACCCATTTAAGGTAGTATTGCCAGTATTTAAATAATTCTATAATTGCAAATTGTTCTTAGTCTGCAGTATTATAGTTCCGCTTTATATCTATGAATTTTTTTGACTAAAAGGCTATTAAATAGTATCAGCCCTTATCATCCAGCTATAATATAATTCCTACTATTGCAAATATAGAAGCATCGGTTTCTATCTATACTAGCTGCCTTAGGTTATAATATTATAAGAGTAACGTAATCTAAAAAACGGCTTTTAGCTAGAGGAATACTTATATTTCACGCTTTTTAAATTAGAACGGTCCTTTATATATACTTTTCTAGCTTCCCTTTAGGAGCGCATTTAAAGATACTATAATAGCAGAATATTAGTAGATAAACCTCCTATAGAAGTTATAGAATCCTAAGAAGACCTATATATCGCAAAAAGTATAAGGCATGCCCTAGTCTTTTATAGTAGCTACCCATTTTATATCTATTGCTATCCCTTTAGTAGAGAATATAAAGCTTAAAAACTCTACCGATTCTTAGTAAAAGCTATACTTAGAGGGTTTCGCATATAGTTCCGTATCTCTTATATACTAAAGGATTTACTTTATATAATCTATATATTACTTCCGGTTTTTAGAAAAGATTAAAATATTACTAAAATATACTATATATATAATATCGAGAAGCCCGTATAAAGCTTAGTATATATAACTCTAGAATATAGCTAATGCATTTATTAGGCCTATAAGTATAATAAGGAACTTATAGTGCCTATATCGTATATAGAAGGCAGTCTTCTATTTATCTCCTTCCTTAATATAGATCTAATAGTAGGCATCCTTAATATCGATCTTTATAAAGTATTGGGCTCTTTAGTATTAGTTAAATATCTCCAATATAAATAATAATATATAGCGATTCTTTACTATTACTTTATTAAATCCTCGGTAGTCTATATATAGTTATAGTATACTATCCTTTTTTAGTACGAATAAGATAAGAGCCCTAATAGGGCTTTTAAATAGCTTAATACGCCCTTTAGCTAGGTTATTATTAATATAATCTTAGAGCTCTTTAAGCTTATTTAGCAAGAGTAGGTAGATAGGTCTATAGGGCGGTATTATACTAGATTGCAAATCAATAGTATAATCTATAGCCTTACTTTACGGTAGTATCCTAGCCTTATCGGCCGCGAATATATCCTAAAATGCATATAGCTTAAGTAGAATAGCTTAGGGGTTCCTATATTTGCTAACTATTTCTTTATCTTCTAGAGGTATAAAGTTATTATCTATAAGACTCTAGACCGAATAAACGATTGCAATACCTTTATACTTATAAATAAACTTCTAGGTATTTATTAGTATAAAGTCTTTCTATTATAGTTCGAACTACTATTTACGATTATATAGGGAAAGGTATACCCGCTCTTAGGCTAGTATATATATGCCTAATAAGATAAGACTTCTTTAGATCCTCAGATCCCTATTGATAGCAATATATACTATAATAAGTTCTCTTTTTTGGCCCTAGAAGTTAGTTAACGCAATAGGGACTTTATATATACTATATTAAGGAACGGTAAAAGCCCTTATAGCATAGAAGGTAGGTGCTTTTATAATTATTTTCTAAAGTTTATAGTATCACGTAAATTGCACGCTAATTAGGTTAATATTAGTATAGCTATTTAAATCTGCAAACGTTTTGATAGGGGTTCGCCCTTTTCTAATAGTAATAGTGATATAAAAGCGATATCCTATAGGTACTATTGGTCTAGCGGTAGAAGATAGGGCATTTACTTCTACCGCTATATATTTTCTAGAGTAGTTCGGGGCTCCTTCGGTTGCTTAGCGCAGTTATATCTTAAGTGGTTGGTACTACCACAATTATAGTAATAGCATTAGCCTTTTACTTTAGTATTATTTAGGGTAGTTGCTAGGCTAATAATTATGGTACTAGTATAGCGCGAGGTGCGTATAAAGTCTAATTTTCTAATTTTCTAATTTTATAGGGGCGTAATATAAATAGGTTTTTTAGTTTTCGTTTATCTTTCCTACCTATAGCATCCTAGAATTATTAGGCTATCTATATTACTTCCTCTTATGATTTCCCTATAATAGACTTATATAGATTTATATAATTCTAGAGGTCGGGTTAGAGTTTTACAAAAAAGGATAATACTTAGCTTTTTTTACTAGCTCTTTTTAAATATTTTTCTAAAGAGTTAAAATAGATATTAAACTCGATCGGGCTTTAGTAATCCCTCTATTTTATATTTTTAAGTATAATAGCAATCTAGGCCTCCCTATTAGCTGCATCCTTAAGAAGTATAAAGGTCTATAATTAAAATTCATCTTAGTCCTCTTCTAGGTATCGCTTATATTTTACAGTCTATTCGTTAAAGTATTAGTCCTACCTCGCCCAATATACTTAATGTATATAGTTAAAGGCAAAAAAGATTTTCCGATAGTCCTTACGAAACTTACGCCTAGCATTATTAAAGGCATATATAAGGTTATTAACCTAAATTTAATGTTTCTAAGGGTTAGTAGGGTATATTAATTCCTTAATATTGCGAATTTTAACCTTAGCCCTATTACTCTCGCTAGAATCGCTAGAGTATTAATAAGATCTCTTTAACTGGTTAGCTATAGTTAGCCTAAGTAGGCGATATAATTCTTCCTCTTAGTCTTATAGCTATTGTAATTCCTATAACTACGCGATACGCTTACGAATAATAAGCGCAACTGCTGCAGTATCTAAGGGGGTCGCTGCCTCAGTTGGGGTATTAGTAGTAATATTCTGTATACTTAATTATACTATATTCTCCTACGAGGCGCTTATAGATCTTGTGATATAGGGTGCCATTTTGACCCTAGAGAGCCTAAAAGAAGCTTTAGAATTATAAGGGTTGGAAAGGCTAGGTAGGGTTAATCTAGTATATTAGACTAAAGCTTAAGGAGGGATTAAAAGTATCCCGGACTATATAGCTATATATGCGCGAGTCTGCTATAACTCGCGGCTGGTTTGTAGGGTCTACGCCTTTTCTATAGTCGCCGACTATCCTCGTATCCTCTTCTAGGACTATAGGGCCCTATCCTATATTCTATCCTATAGTCGCGGGGCGGGGCCTTATAGGGGGTTAGTAGTGGCGGCATATTAGAGGTAGCTATAGGTTAGGCATCTAGGGCAAATACAGTTGTACTAAGATCTTATACGGGGGCAGCTTAGAGGAAAGTAATAATACTACTATCGGCTCTAATACGGGAGGTCCTATTAATACTTTTAACCGGGCGGCTTTATTTTTAGGGGGAGGGCTTATATAGGGGAGATCCGCTAGCTATATAGCGGTAGCCTTAGTCTATAATTAGGATAGTATTAGCATCTAATACTATATATAAGGCGAAAAGCTTTAGTCTATTGCTATAAGAATTTCTAGCTTTTTCCTATTATTTATTCGCTATCTTATAGAGGTAGGACTATACTAGATAAGATCTATAATAGTTAAAATAGGATTTGCATTAATTTTATATAATAACTAGGCAGCTTTAATTGCTATTTAGATAGCATTTAGAGCTATACCAGCTATAGCGGGCTGCTATTATATAGTACGCAGTAATATAGCCGAATTTAAAGTAATTATAGTACTAACGAAGGTATATAATATTATTATAGGGTTCAGCTTTAAATATCTCTATTTAGTATATAATGCCGGCTTTATAGAGTTTATTTATAAGGTCGATAGAATCTACCTTTATAATTAGGGGCGCCTATATTATAATCCCCTTAGGGTAATAAAGGGAGACCCTAGTAAAGCCTTCTCTATTAGCTTTAATAAGATTCAACTAAATATCCTCTATTATAGCATTTATAGTATAATAGATCGGGAAGCTTTTAATAATAATATTAAATAAGCATCGGTTAAGTTCTATCTTTTAGCTAAAGGCGGGGCATACCTAAGTTATATCTATAGTATACTTTGCTTTTTCTTTTTAAAGGTAATAATTATATTGCCGCTATAGAGCCTATAGGCTATAACTACTACTCTTTTAGTGGTAGCCCTATTAACTATATTAACGATTTCGATTAAGGTATAGTTCTAAAGGATTTTGCTAATAGTATTTCCTTTAATAAAGACTTTACGGTAGATATAAGGGGGTACTATAAAGGGAGTTAAGCTATATTAGGGTAGTATAGTAGCTATAAGTCTTTATACCGCGATAGATGCCTATATAGCGGGGGCTATAGCAGTTTTTAGGAGATTCTATATAGCCTTATTAATTGCGGTCTTAATCGTCTATATAAGGGTTCTAATAGGGGTATAGATATTGCCTAGGTCGGCCTCTCGCTAGGTAGTCTCTACTATAAAGTTTATAGCCTTTCGCACTTTTCCTAGTACTACTAGGGGAATATAGTCCTATAGCTTTTTTATAAAATCTGTAATAATATCGGCTATTAATCGCTTCTGCCTTTAGGTAGGTTTAGTCTCGGCCTAGTTATACTATATGCTATTCGCAATCATAGTATTAGGGTTATAGCGGCTATATGCTATGCCGCCTTTATTCCCTCTATTGATATTTATTACTTTATCTGCGCCCGCTATGCCTACTCCTTAGGCGTAATACGCTATAGGTGAGGGGGGTAAACGGACGAGAAAAAGCGATTAAAAATATCATAATTAATTTTAAAGGCAGTTCTATGCCGCTACCTAGGTGCGGGCGAAATCGCGAAAGTTTTTTTTAAGCTAATAGCCTTAGTATTAGTAGAATTATTATAAGGAAACCCTATAAAAAAGTAATAAAAGCCCCTTTAATTATTAAAGTAACTAATATAGAAGTAGTAAATTAACTCTGTAAGACTAAAGTTATCTATTAAGCAGAAATCTTTAAGGTTAAACTATATAACGAAATAATCTTCTAAACTAGTACTATTAATACTTTAAATTCGGATATATTATAAACTATTATATAAAGACTATTCGATGCGGATAGTATAGTACGGAGAGATACCCTAATAGAGATAAAAATTGCCTTAGTATTATTAGTAATAAAAGAGAGTATTACTTTAACTATTAGGGACCTTATCTAGCTTAATCTTAACTCTATCTTATAGCAAACCGGCAATAAAATATCGCAAAATAGGCTTATTATTAAATTACTCTAGGGGGCTATTCTAAGCTAGAAATGCCTATCTAGTACTCTAGTAAATAATCCAGAAGGGAAAAACCTAAGGACTAGGGGGAAAACCCTTCCTACTAGTATAATTATAACAATTAGGAAGTCAGGCTCCTAAGGGGGCTAATAGTTTTCCAGTATATAGGAAGGGTAGGTATACTATCGCTTAAGATTATACCTAGCGGTAGTATTAAGAGGAGTATAAGAGCGATCTAAAAGAAGTAGGTCTAGAAAAAGTTAGGTCTAATATCTATAGGGGAGAGGTGGTCTTAAGTCGGTACGCTATAAATCGAAAGTAAAATAGAGATTATATAGGCGGGATAGCACTAGCTGCATAATATGCGCGCCGGCTGTATAGTATATATATCGCGCGGGGGCATCAGAGTAAGAGTAAGGGAATTTTCTATTATTAGGGCTATATTAGTAGTAAATCGGCTGCAGAGGGGGTACTTAGTAGAGGGTAAGCGGTATTAAGTTAGGGGGTAGGGTGAGCCGAGTATAAAGAGAGGGTATAAAGGCCTTTAGTCTAATAAGGATATAAAAGTATAGGTGCCCCCTAACTTTTTAATCCTTTTTTCTTTCTTTCTATAGGGCTATTATTTTTTTTATATATAATCCCTTTAAGCCCTATTCTCTAGCGCTATAGGGACGATACTAACCCATACGGTAAAACGGTAATAATAGCAATAGTAGCAGCATTAGCGATAGCAGCAATAATAGCAATAATAATAGCAATAGCAGCAGCAGCAGCATTGGTATTAATAGCAGAAGTAGTAGCAGCAACAGCAGCAGTAGCTATAGCAGCAACAATAATAATAATAATTGTAGTATACCGAAAAAGTCAGCGTCTTTAGATAAAGGGGTAGGTACTATTCGCTCCTACTATACTAATATTACTAACCTATCTTTATTAGCCTAATAAGCCGCAGGGATAGCCCTATAACCCTTACTTAATATAGGCCGAAGACCCTAACTATCAATACTACTTTTAGTAAAATAAAACCTAACTGATCGATCCCTAATCTAATTAATATTCAAACGATAGTAATACGGTATAATACTATATAAGGCCTAGGGCGGCATATTTTATATATATTACGGTAGGGAAGACCTACTAATCCCTAGAATAGACGCCTAAAAACCGGGAGTCTATTTATACCCTCCTATATGCCTAGGAGGTATTAGCTATAGGGGGGGAGGTATATATAAGGTATAGGGGCTATATAGGATAGATACTAATATAGGTAGGTCGATAATTATTATACCTTTTAGTTAAAGGCGCGGTAGGTATCGACTGCTTATAATAGGGGGAAGGCGGTAGTAATAGTAGTAATAATAGGGGGGAATATTACTCCTAGGGTAATCTAGGAAATACTAGACCTTAAGGAGTATAAAATAGAGGCATTAGAGGGTATTTAGGCCGTATTAGAGCTGCTTATCTTTGAAGGGCAAAAGAGGGCGGTAAAGGGGGAGAAGGAAAAAGGGGAAAAGGAGGGGGGGCTATTATAAGGGCCAATAGGGGAGGGGGAGGGGGGGGGGGAGGGGGGCTCTAATATTAATATTATAACTTTAGAATAATAGAAAATTAATTGCGTTTATCTGCCTACTATATCTCCTCTCTTCTGCGTTAGGTTATTATTATTAGATATTAGGGGCGGTATTAAGCGGTTAGGATCAACCTAGGGCCTCTATAGGGGTGGGTCGCTAGAGTAATTAGGCGAGCTAGAACTAATCGAGATAATTAAGGCTAAAGATCTAGTATATAAATCAGTAGGCAAGGCTTAGCTTATTTAAGGCGATAAAAATCCTTTAGAGGTCTCTAAAGAGGCTTAAGCTAGTCTTATATAGCTATTAGCGCTATCGTCTATATTTTAGGCAGGAGAAGATTAAATAGTAATAGTCTTTAGGGGCCTCCTTATATCAGCAGAGATGCGAAGGCATAATAGGGAATTAGTACTAATAAAAGAAGGAGTTTAGTCCGATCTTTTCTATACAAAGCTAAGTAAATACAGTTAATTTATATTTAAGAAGGCTATTATAGAGCTTAATTATTATAGCTATAGATTAGAAGTCTAGGGCCTTTTTTGCCGCTATAGGCTTATATCGCCGCCATTTTGCTCTTATAGCGGCTTAGTATTTAGATTACCTAATAAGCTACTCTTTTACTAGGTATTCTTCAGCTATTAGCTACTATAGGTTAAATTCTAAGAACGGGATATATATCTAAAGTCCTTTATAGTCACTCCGCTAATAGCTGTTAAAATCCTATAGTAGCCTATTAGACTGCTGGCCTTATGCCCTACTGGCCTACTAACCTTCTGGCCCTTATACCGCCTCTTGGACTTATGGTAGTATTACCGTAGGCCTTTGCCTTTTACCTTAAGGATTTTCAGTGGATTATTTACTGTATATCAAGTAAGGTAGGCCTTGTTGAAAAAGGTGTGGCATTGCTAAATTAGCGTGGTGGCCTACTAGCGTGGTGGCTAGTGCACTAGTATGGTGGTTAGTCACTAGCGTGGTGGCTAGTTACTAGTGCGGTGACTAGTTACTAGTGCGGTGGTTAGGGTGGTTGAAAAGGCCCGATATAGTGGGGCTGCTGACGTATTATATACGTGGCAAAGCGAGTATTACGAGGAGCTTTCTTACTGGCTACCTTGGATGCCTGGGCCCACCCCTCCTTCGTGTATATATAGGATAGCTTTCCCCCTTCTTTCTAGATAGTAGAAGGGTAGCACAATCGAATCTGTTAATGCACTATATGCCTATTAACTTCTTACCTTCCCTGCGTTTTCTGGTTATCTTATATTTGCCTTGCCTTTACACTTGCCTTACTTTATAGCACTTATATAGTCTTAGGACTTGGTGAAAAATCTAGTATTATACTAAGATTAATTCACAGGTCGCAGACAGTCTCGTGCCATCTAGCTAGCTAGTAAGGCTTTGCTTTATAGTGACCTTGAGAATTGCAACAGGTTATGAGCCCGGGTTCTTACTTCTTTGTTTTTACCCTACCTTTTTTGTGTTCACCCTTTGGTCTCTTTTGCTTATTAGTACTATTAATATAGCTTATCCTTTAGCACCTTTGGCTTACCCTTATCACCTTCGGCTTACCTATTATCACCTTGGCTTACCTTTTATTACCTACGGTATTACCCTGCGGCAATCAACGGCATACCTAATAGCAACTTACGGCGTAATCTCACGGCACTTTTAGCGTAACCTTACGTTATTTTCGGCGTAACCTACGGCACCTACGGATTTTATAGTGTGATATCTACCATACTATACCACTGTATAACACCTTTACACCTAGTGCACGATACCTACTGCACTATACGGCACCTGTTATACTCTCCCACTTATAGCACCTTTGGTACGGTACTTACGGCACCTTTTATATTACGGCACCTATAGCATTCACGGCACCCACGGCACCTACGGCACTTACGGCACCTTTATATTACAGCACTATATAAGCACCTAAAACACCAACGCTATAATACGGACTTGCACAACGCCTTCGGCATCTGTGCCTTTATACTGAGACCTACCGCTATATTCTGCGGTTACCTTTTATAGTAGGCTACTAGCCACTATATTTACTGGCTATCTAGCTAGTTATTCGACTATTTTGCTAGCTATTCAGCTAGTTATTCCTCTGTATTTACAACTATCGGCACCATTTTTTAATGGATTTTTAAACCTTTTTTGCCCATAATGGCAGAATCAGGGTCTTCTTCCTATAAGGTCCCTGAATCCGATACTGAAGCTGATACTAATGCACAACTGCAGCTAGATATGGACGATATGAAGTCCCAGATGAATATACTTACTAACCTTATACAGGGCCTAGTTAGTAGGCAAAATAACGATTCCCAGGCTACCCAGGCTACCCAGGCTACTAATAAGAAGCCTACTAAAGCTACTGAAGCTGGACCTTCCACTAAGGCGACTACCACTAAGGATGATGATGAGGCTGACGTTATGGAAATCGACCAACCTTCTACCCCTATAAAATATAAGGGTAAAGAGCCTATTTATACTACAACAGGACCAACAACTATCACCAACTAAATTAGTGATGGGGCTATTAAAGAATTAGCTAAAACTGCTAACCGCTTTAAGGAATCTCAAAAGCTAAAAAGCCCCTATAATTTCGACCAGTAGAAGCAGGCCCTTACTATACAACTCAGGGCCTTTAAAATAGCTAACTTTATTAACGACCCCTCTATAGTAAGGCACTTTGATGAGTCTGAGCAGGCACTTCTACTACTAATGCTAAAGAATAGCTGTGGTGAAGAAGCTGCAGAGGCTATAGACTGGTGTAATGACCCAGAGGAAGCCTACCTTTTACTAGTAGCCCAGTACTGCCACTCACCAGAAGTACAGCGGGCACACTTATACCCTACCTTTCACACCCTTATATTTACCGGTTATAAAGGCACTTTGGAGGCTTTTAGTAGCGAATTTAACAGCTATATTTCTCGCCTTAGAATCTTAGGTTCTAAGATCGACTCTTTCGACTAAGTTAACCAGTATCTTTAGGCTATAGAGGGGGTATTTACCCGCTGGACGGAACGCCAACGCTCTATGATTAGGGCTTATAGCGCCCAGGGTGTTATTAACAGCAGCAAATTTAACCTCCAGTATTTTATGGTTGACCTACTAGAAGAACAGCGTTCTAAAGGGTCTAATAAGGTAGCTGCTAATAATAACCCTAAGCAGCTCAAGGCTTCTAAGGACTCTAAGAATAAAGGGTCTACTAATGCCGCTTCTACTAATAATAGCAAGAATAACTCTACTAAAAAGAAGCAGCAATAGAAGAAGAAATAGGACTCTAATAATAATAGCAAACAGCAAGATGTCGAGTCCTTTATTATAGGCAATTATAATACCTAGGATACTGATATATCCTATTCCTCTTCTTCTTCCACTATATCCACTGATATAAGCTATAGTGCTAAATCAGGCGGTAGGACCCCTAAGGATGCCCTACTTTACGATATAGGCTCTACTTGTCATATTGTTAATGATAAGAAGCATTTTACCACTTTTCACCACTTTGAGAAGAATGATAAGCCGGTAATTACTACTGGTGGTGGCCCTATTTCCCCTACTGGTTGGGGCACAGCACAATTTACTGTTCTATAAGGCATTAATCCTACCAAATGGGGTATTATAGAGCTCAAGAATGCACTATATATTCCTACCTTGGATATTAACATTATTAGCGGTGTAAAGTACTATGCCGCTAAAGGGGTACTAATTAAAAATCAGCTTTGGTCAGCAAGCCGTAAATGTATTGGCATTTTTAACTTTGAAAAATACGGCTTTTTCCTTCTACAGAAAGGAATAGACACACCACTACTGCATCAACCTTGCAGCCATTATACTGTTACTAATAGTATAATAGTAGAGGTCCCCAGCCCTACTAACCCTGCTGATTATAGTGATCCTCTGGATACCACTATTACCCCCGTTCCTACTACTGCGATTAGTAAGGAACCTGTAGAGGCTACTAGCCCTAATACCAACTCTCCCGCTATTACGACTAGCGACGTTCCTGCTATTACGACTAGCAAGGACCCTATAGAGGCTACTAGCCCTACTACCCAACCTTCCGCTATTACGACTAGCGAAGACCCTGCAGTGGCTACTAGCCCTACTCCTGCCCCTATAGCAGCTGATACAGAATATCAGAAGCTATTACAATTAGCCGGCATTTAGCATGTACGGCTAGGGCATATAGGTATTCAGCTACTTAAAAAGACCTGTGCTAATACCCCTAGTCTTCCTAACCTTAATAAGGTTAAAGATGCTGATTTTCGCTGCCTAGCCTGTATCCAGGCTAAGAAGGTTAGAAGACCTTCTAAAGATGCGATACCTAATCCAGCTAAATGCCTGGATATTATAGAAGGTGATACTTTTGCTATATCACCTATGCCATATAACAAACGACCTGTTGCCCTTATATTAGTGGATAGAAAATCCCGATTCCGCTGGCTTTACTTACTGCCTAATAGGGAAGGCACTGTTGTTTTTAAAGCATTACAGAGCTTTATACAGAGCCTACAGGTCAGATATGGTAAAACGCCTGTTGAATTCCACTATAATAGTAGAAATGAAATCAACAAAATGCTTAGTGATTGGCTTGTTGAACAGGGTATAGCTTTTAATACCTCTTGCCCCTATATTTACGAACAAAACGGCCTAGCTGAGCGTTCCATTAGGGTTATAGCTGACAGGCTACGTGCTACTATGGCCTAGTCAAGGCTACCATCTAACCTCTAGTCTGCTGTAATTACTAGCGTTGTTATGCTAGTAAATATAACAGCTGTTACTAACAGACCTTCTAGCCCCTATCAGGAGCTACTAAAGGATTACGACTAGATAACACCGGAACACTACCCTGACCTTATTAACCTTAGGGCTATTGGAGCAGCTATTGAAGTGCTTATACCACACGAAAAGCGTGTAAAAAACCGCAAATTAGCGCCCCGTACCGAGCCTGGTAGGCTCCTTGCCACTCTAGGTAATAATACCTATCTAGTCTACCTTCTAAAGAAGAAGGTTGTTACTAAAACAACTTTTATTACCTTTATTCATTAAAATGAAGGTATAGGCCCTATTTCTAGTGGCCTAGAAGGAGACTTTCATAGAGGGCAAAATACAGGTTTAGAGGGGGTATCTGGTAGAGAACCTGCTATTTTACTAGATGACCTTGAAAGCATTTCTGACCCTATTAACCTTACTAGTATTACTAACACTAATGCTATACCGGATGACCTAAAAAGCATGCCGGACCCTACTAATTTTACTAGCGTTACTAATACTAATGCTACCTTGGATTACCTTCCTAAGTTAAAAGGTATTACACTACAGTCCCCGGCTACTGTAAAGGATGACCTTATAGATATCCTTACCAGCCTTACTCTTACCGACCTTACTGGCCCTGCTATATCTGCTAGTCCTACCAACCCTACCAGCCCTGCCGACTTATTCCTTAATTAGGCTTTATATAACCTAATATGGGATTCCTACTATATAGCTAAGCGTAAGCTAGCTAAAAAGGCCCCTGATGGTACGCCTAATAGCTGGAAGAATGTGCTACAAAGCCCTGAAAAAGACCTTTAGATAAAGGCACTATTTAAGGAATTCGAGCAGCTTTTAGATACCAAAGTCTTCCAATTTATTCTTAAGTCTAGCGTTCCTATTGATAGGAAAATAATACGTAATAGGCCTGTTTTTCGGGTTAAAAAGGATACTAATAATCAGTCTATAAAATATAAGGCTAGATTAGTTGTTAAGGGCTTTATGTAAGTCGAAGGAAAGGACTTCTAGCATACTTATGCTTCTACCTTTATCCTACCTACCTAGAGGGTTATACTGGCTTTAGCTGCTAGTAATAATTGGGAAATAGAGCAAATTGACTTTATAGGTGCCTTTCTAAATAGCGAGCTTTCCGAAACTATTTATATGGATATCCCTAACGGATTTCTTGAATTTATAGAGAGCTTATTACTTACTGATAATAAGCTTTGGTCTAATATATAGCGCTAACGGCTACTAACTTTACTTAAAGAAGCCGGCTTTAATCCCTCTATTAAGCAAGCTATTTTACTAAAGAAGGCCCTATACAGGCTAAAACAAGCACCCTGCGAATAGCAATACCGGCTAAAAGATCTGATTTCTAGTAAAGGTTTTTTACCTTTAGCCTCTGATGCTGCCGTCTTTTATAATAAGCAAACTAGCACTTTTATCGTCACTTACGTTGACGATTGCCTATTAGTTGGTCCAAATATAACTTATATTAACTAGCTAAAAAGGAAATTTTATAAGGTCTATATTATAGAAGACTGCGGTCCGGCTTCCTTTTTCCTAAGCGTATAAATTATACGAAATAGGAAGGAAGGTTTATTGTGGCTACACCAAGCCTAATTTATAGCAGAGGTTTTAGCTAAATTCGGCTTACAGGATACTAAACCTCAGCTTATTCTACTTTAACTAGGGATTCTAAATGAATCTAGTGGAAAAGACCTTAGCCCTACTAATTAGAGCCTTTATTAGAGCCTTATTGGCACTATAATATGGTTTATGATGATGACTAGACCCGACCTAGCATTTCCTACTCAATACCTCTCTCGGTTTATATCTAAGGCAACTAATGTGCATCTAAATACTGCAAAAGGCAGCTTTAGCTACCTTAAAGGCACTGAGAACCTAGCTATTTGCTTTAGTACTACTAAAAGCAACCAACAGCCTATTATAACCGCTTATTCTGATAGCGATTTTACTGGCTGTAAAGAAACCTTTAAATCTACTAGAGGCTTCTTTACTACTATTAATAGTGGTCCTATTAGCTGGCGTTCTAAGCGAGCCTCTTTAGTAGTGCTATCTACTTTAGAAGCTGAATCAGATGCATTACTTGAGACTATCCGTAAGGTATAGTGGCTTTCTAACCTTTATAAGGAGCTGGAAATTGATATTTTGCGCCCTATACCGCTATACTGCGATAATTAGGGCTCCATTTTAAATTCTAACGACCCTAATCAGTATGCTCGCACTAAGTATACTCTATTAAAATTCCGGTATATTAGAGAGTAAGCCCAGCTGGGCTTGGTTAAAATAACCTATTTACCTACTAATAGTATGCCTGCTGACGGTCTTACTAAGCCACTGTTGGGCCCTAAATTTACTAGGTTCTGCGAGTTACTAGGCCTTAGGGCCTGCTAACTTATACTAATATATTTTTACTAAGGTTTTTCCTATGTTTTTCCTTAGCACTTTTTACTGCATTTTCTTTCCCTATCCTTTACACGATTAGCTTGTTACTATAGTAGCTAATCAGAGGGGGTGTTAAAATCCTATAGTAGCCTATTAGGCTGCTGGCCTTATGCCCTACTGGCCTACTAACCTTCTGGCCTTTATACCGCCTCTTGGACTTATGGTAGTATTACCTTAGGCCTTTGCCTTTTACCTTAAGGATTTTCAGTGGATTATTTACTATATATCAAGTAAGGTAGGCCTTATTGAAAAAGGTGTGGCATTACTAAATTAGCGTGGTTGCCTACTAGCGTGGTGGCGGCCTACTAGCGTGGTGTGGCATTGCTAAATTAGCGTGGTGGCCTACTAGTATGGTGGCTAGTCCACTAGTGTGGTGGTTAGTCACTAGCGTGGTGGCTAGTTACTAGTGCGGTAACTAGTTACTAGTGCGGTGGTTAGGGTGGTTGAAAAGGCCCGATATAGTGGGGCTGCTGACGTATTATATACGTGGCAAAGCGAGTATTACGAGGAGCTTTCTTACTGGCTACCTTGGATGCCTGGGCCCACCCCTCCTTCGTGTATATATAGGATAGCTTTCCCCCTTCTTTCTAGATAGTAGAAGGGTAGCACAATCGAATCTATTAATGCACTATATGCCTCTTAACTTCTTACCTTCCCTGCGTTTTCTGGTTATCTTATATTTGCCTTGCCTTTATACTTGCCTTGCTTTATAGCACTTATATAGTCTTAGGACTTGGTGAAAAATCTAGTATTATACTAAGATTAGTTCACAGGTCGCAGACAGTCTCGTGCCATCTAGCTAGCTAGTAAGGCTTTGCTTTATAGTGACCTTGAGAATTGCAATAATAGCATTAGAGTATTACTACTACTGCAGTAAAGGCGTAGTTAATTCGCTTAGCTATCTTAGTTTTTACTATCTTTTCTAAAAATCGCTAGCGGATATAGTTTAAGTATAAATCGATAGGTGGTATAGCCGCTTTAATCTTAAAAATATCTATCGGTATAGCCTTAAAGGCCCTAATAATAGATATATATACCGAATAGCTTACTAGTTAATTCTAAAGTATTACTAATATTGCGGCATTAAAGAGGGCACCTAAAGCTCTGAATATAGAGCCTTAGTGGAACTTTTGCGCTAAAATGGCCTAAATACTAGTAAAAAAGGCCTACTGAAAATAGGTAGTATATTATACTCTAGAGAACCTTAGTGCCGCTTAAGAAGTAAGAGTGACCTAATCCTATATTATCTAGGAGAAATAACACTAATTATAGCGAGAAGCCTTTAATAAAGTAAATGCCTAAAACATTAATCTATAGTCTCTAGAAAAATAGGCTTACCTATATAGTAGCCTTCTGCCTAAATTAAAAAAGATCCCCCTATTAAAATAAAGCGGTCTAGGCCTAAAGGCAGTAATATATAGAGAGAAGGCATAAATACTTGCTTAATAGTTCTTCCCTACCTTTTAGGCCACTTATAATAATATCCCTAACCCGATATTCCCTTAGCTTACTACTACTATATTCCCCTCTATAGACTTTTTTACTTACGAAGAGGTATATACTATATTATGCAATATAATAGGCTGGAAAGTATTAGGCCCTAATAGGCTCCTAGTAGAATTCCTCAAAGCTTATAGCCTTCTACTCGTTTAAACCTTTATATACCTCCTTAATAAAATATACTGCATTAAGTACTACCTAGCCTAGTTCCGGGAGGCTAAAATAGTAATATTATAAAAGCTTAAGAAAAGGCTTAAAGAATACTTAAAGGCAAGAGGATAGAGATTAATATTATTACTTAATTTAGTAGGGAAGGTTATAAAAGCTATAGTCGTAAAGTAGCTTACTACTACCTTTAAAGGGGGTAACCTCCTCCCAGACCTTTAAATAGGTAATAAAGTAAACTAACTAACTAATATAACATTAAGTACGCTAGTAGAGATTATATATTCAACCTAATACTATAGCGGGATCGCCTTGCTTTTTTAACTAGATATATTAGCAGCATTCGATATAGTTAATTATACCCGCTTTATCTACCTACTCCTTAATAAAGGGCTCCTACTATAGCTTATAGTATAGGTATATAGCTTTACCGATTTACAAATAGTATAAATCTACTTTAAGAGATAGCTTTTAGATAAACTATTAATTACTATTAAGGTCCTATAAAGGTCCCCCTTTTCTTTTATCCTCTTTCTTATCTATATTATACTGCTCTGTAAGAGATTATAAGAGGTAGCCTTAATTATTATATTAGGCTTTACTAATAATATAAATATTATAGCCTACAGGAGAGATATAGGGGGGATAAAGGCGCTACTTAAAAAAGTATAGCTTATCTGCAATAGCTAGTCTAAGTAAGTTAGATTTAATTTTAACCCTAGTAAAAGTAAGCTTATCTACTTTACCTATATATATAAAGCGGATGAGATTAAGGTATAACTTAAGATCGTAATAATTTAGCCGAAGCAATATACTAGATTCCTTAGAGTTGAAATCTACTATAAGCTAAAATAGAAGGAATACTATATTAAGATTATAAAGAAACTTAAGCGGTAGCGACTTACACTTATAGTAATAGCGGCCTTAACTTAAGACTGTTAATACTAGGAAATACGCCTAGTCTATATATAGGTTATCTAGACTTCTATTGCTTTTAGCATGGGGATATAATATACCCCTACCGCCCCTAGAGGGGTAGTAAAAAGTATTATAAAATCCTTAGCTATAGAATAGTTAGCCTGCCTCTATATAGTTATTAGGGCCTTTAAGGCTATACTGCTTAATACCCTTAAGACCTAGGCGGCTATAACCCTAATTAACCTCTATCTTAATTATATCTACTAATAGTTCCTTAAAAGAATAGATGAAATAGGTATAACTAATAGGAGGATTAACTGTATATTAGTAGCGGTAGTAGTAATATTCTAATGCTAATAAATGAAGGGCTATTAAAGACCTTTAGCCTATATACTATTTCCCGATCTTAACTCTAACTAACTTCCGGCAAAAAAGCAATTAGTAAAAAATTAATACAACTAATAGTAAAGTAATTAATTAGTAGTAAAAGCGAGATGCCTTTAGTATAAGAGCTTAACGGCCGAAAGGGTATTAGACTTTTAATCTATAGCGAAAATAACTCGATTATATAAAGACTTATAAAAATATAAATTAGCAATATTTACCTAACTCTATATAGAAAAAATTGGCCTTAACTTTTTCCTTTACCTCTAATAAGCTCTTTTAGTATTATTACCTTTTTACCGCTATAAGGAAGGCTTAGAAAACCTCTATTATATTATCCTCTCCTGCTTAAAATACTATAAATAAAAGTATATACTCTTTAGGTCTAGTTTTAACTTTAGCTTACTTTATAACCGATATAGTATATCTTTTGCATTTGATAAATTATATTTTATATAAACGATCGCTTATTAAATACTTAATATCGACTGATTTAATTAATTCTAGTTTATTTAATCCCTTTAGTATAATATAGTTAGAGGCGCTACCGAATACCCCTATATAGCCCCTATATAATACTTATAGTAATCCTATAGTAGGAACGAAGAGCACTAGAAATAAGTAAATCTCTTAGGCCTTATAGGCTAAAACTAGTTAATAGTTATTATATTAGTAATAAGGGTATTCTCCTCTTTTTCCCCCTTTTTACTCCCCCTATTGCCTTTTCCCCTTTTATTTTTATTTTGCCCACCCTCTAAAGCCTCCTCCCCCTCCTTTTAGGCTAAAAGTACTTATAACGATACAGTAATATCCTCCTGCATATAAGCCTAATGCTTTAAAGCTAATACCTTCCGCTCCTTTAAGTCTAATATCTCTTATGTCGCCCTAAGAGCGCTAAGGCCTTTTACTGCTATTACTATTATCGCTGCTATCTAATTATACCTTCGAAAGGCAGATATTTATTTAGCCTTCTACTAAAGGTCCTTATAGTTATCTACCTAGAAGATAGTTAACTAGCAATCTATACTATATATAAATTGGAAATATACCTTTATTCTTCTAGCTAGTATCTTTTATGTATTGAAGAGCTTTTATATTAAAACCTAATTCTTTAGGGTCTATTTAAATGGTATATAAGTCTTACCTATAAAGGCATAAGGGTAATATGCTATACTAATCCCTATATATATTAGTATCGCCCGAGAGTGGGTACGACCCGGCCTATATCTTATTAGCTCTAGCATTAATAATTAGGATCCTCTAATTGTATAAGGTATAGCCTATAAGTATAACGATGTGGCCCAATTGGGCCCTAAGCGGGTATCTGCGTATATCGCTAGGTAAAAACCTAATCTTCTGTCTGACCGTTAGGCCAGACAAAAGAGTACGTATTATACTAAGTTACCATACTTGGTACAATTGATACTTATATCCCCTTGGCACTATGCTGCGCGCATACTCGAGCTTGCCCTTAGCATGATATAGGTGTAGCCCGAATCCTTAATATAGCTCCCCTCTCCGCAGCCGGCCATATAATACCACGCACCCCCTAGAAGCCAGTCCTATCCTCTATAAGCCTAGGTGAATAGCCCGTGCGTGCTCCGCGTAAGTGGGATTTGAACCTATGACCTTAGGTAACTTGGTATAAATGTAACGATGTGGCCCAATTGGGCCCTAAGCGGGTGTCTGCGCACATCGCTAGGTAAAAACCTAATCTTCTGTCTGACCGTTAGGCCAGACAAAAGAATACGTATTATACTAAGTTACCATACTTGGTACAATTAATACCTATATCCCCTTGGCACTATGCTGCACGTATACTTGAGCTTGCCCTTAGCATGATACGGGCGTAGCCCAAATCCTTGACAATAAGGCTATATAAATAGCTCCTCTAGCTACTATATAAGGGTCAGCTATAGCCTTATCGCATATAAGATTTATATTTACCCCCTTATCTAATATAGTTAAGCGTTTAAGCCTTTTATCGCTATTATTATTATTATTATTACTATTATTATTGCTGTTGCTATTATTACTATTGCTTCTATTGCTACTACTACCGTTCTCCTATAGGGGTTGGTATCGGCCCTATACCGCAATAAAGGGGTCATTATATACCTCAAAATTAGCGCTATAGAGGAAAAAAAGAAAAGAAAAAAAAGCACTAAATTGGGGGGTATTACTAACCTATATACTAATATAGTGCCTAAGGCCGCCCGCTTTAACCCTTAGAATTAGCTTACTTCCTCTTTCGACCTAAAAACTAATATATACCGAGATACGCTTAAGCTACTATAGATATGCACCCGGTGAGAATACGCCTATCGCAAGCGCGCTGCTAGCCCTACCCCTTTAGCTTTACCCTCCCCTTACTTCTCGCCCAATAAGAATACCAACCTAGACCTAATACTCTAGGACTTCTCGTTCGCACTCTTCCTATATAATACCACTAGATATAGTCCTAAGCGGTTATGCATCTTACTCTCTTATACACTAGATACCTACCGCCCCCGCTATAGGGCGATATAAAATAGAAATCAAGAATATGGGAAGGGTTTTCCTCCCGGCTATTAGGTTTTTCCCTTCCGAATCATCTTAATAGAGGTACTAAATAGGTTATTTAGCTCTAAATAGCCTCTAGCGTAATTTAATAATAATAATAATAGCTTATAAAAGCTAAATAAAACTATACTATTTATAATAAAGAGCTATTTATTATTATCTTATGCCTTAAGGCGTAATTAGCTAAACTCTATTCTATTACTACTCTATTTATAATCCTTATAGACTATAAGAACCTTAAGTATTTTACTCGACTAAAGGAGATTTTAAAATATTAAGCGTAATAAGCTAAGATCCTAGCCCTTTTTAACTTCTATTTTTAATACCAGCCTAGCTTATAAGCCTAATGCCTTAATGCCTTTTCGTAATAGGAGTAAAAAGCAAATAGTATAGCTTTAAGATTTAGCTAAGTCTTTAAGCTGCTATCTATCTCTACTTTAGAGGTAGACTTAATGAAAGACTAATAAGACCTAATAAAAGACCGATTAGACCTAATAAGGGACTAACCGGCTATAGATTTAAATATAATAGAGGATATACTAAAAGTAGCCCTTTATAAAGAACTAGCCCTAGGGCGGCTGCGAATAGGCGTTAATAATATATATTAAATAGACTAAAAAGGAAGGAAAAGGATCCAAATAGGAACCTTCTATTTAGTCTATTTATATCCCGATCATAATGTATATCGGAGTTCTAGTATAGTCCCGTAACTCCGTCTATTGCCCTTCTTAGGCTAGATACAGGCGCAGCCCGAGTCCTAGCTATATTATAGCGCGGGCATAGCCTAAGCCCGTAATATACCCCCTTCCTCCTCCTTAGAGGCAGAAGAATAAACCATCCGATATCATCCCCTATATATATCGCCCCTTAATTAAAACCTCTTATAGCCCTCGAAAATAACCTTAATTAGATATATAGGATAACAATCGGGCGTATACACCTACTAATATATAACCGATATAAATATAGCGGGGGCTAAAATCGGTATGCTTTAGGTAGATATAATAGAATCTTATTAAAGCCGGTTATAGTACTATTAGCTAGAAGAAACTATATTATAGCTATCGCGGAGCAGAAAAATTTTATCGCTAGCCGTTAGTTAGAAATCCATCTATATTAAGGCTTCTTTTTTTATTTATTTCTCTTTTATATTTCTTTCTCCCTCTCTCTATCCCTATACCTACTATTACTAAAGCTATTATTCCTAGTAGTAAGTCTACAGTATTACTATTATTATAAGAATTATTCCTACTAATAGAGTTACGCTATTGAAAGTCCCTAGATCGTTTATATTAGGTCCGTATAGTAAATTGTCTGATACTAATAGGTATTTAGGTCCCCCCCTGTTTACTATTTTATTAGATTTATCGCTATATTGCCTAAAGGACTAATAGATAGGAATATACCTATTGCCTAGGACCCTCTTATAACCCTATTAGGTTTATCCTAAGCATCTGCCGGAGGCTTTAGAAATACTAAGCGTAAAAGAGGTTCCTAGCTAAAAATGCTATTGCGGCTGCTATAATTTATACCTTCTTTAAAATAGTTATATATTTCCCCCCCTAGCTTTAAGCTTATTATTATTTCTAATAATAATAAGAGTCTAATAGAGCCCTTATTGCCTAATATAGGAGCCCTATTATCGCCCTTATATTCTCCCGCCCCTTTTTATATAAAAGTCTTATCGTCGATAAGGGTAATACTAATAAAAGCTTTATCTTTAATAGCTATTACCCCTAAGACCCTATCTAAAGTACTATTAGCTCCCTCCTTATCTATTATTACGCCCTAAATACCTTTATATACTAAAAAAATGCCGCCCTCGCTTATTATTAGATCGTTATATTAATAGTTATAAAAGAAGTATACTATAAGAGAGTTCTTTATTTAGGGGGATTCTAAAAGATTAAATACTAATAATATCGAGGAGGTAGAGTATATCTATATCGCCTATATATAGTATACTATAGATACTAAAGAATATATCGTCTATATATAGTCCGATCGCTTTTAGGCTTATATTTAATACCATTAAAAATATAAGATATATATTTAGTGCGAGTATATAATATCGATAAATCCCTAACTATAGTAAGTAATAAAGCATATTATTTATATAGCATAGAAGAAATAAAGTATTAAGGAGGCTGCCTATCTAAAGGTAGGAGATATCTTAGGCCGAAAGACCTATCTTTGCCTTAAGTTTAATATACTATATTATTAATAGGATAAACTATAGGCTATAGCGTAAGAATATATTATAACGGCCCTTTCTATACATGCCTTGGCTATTAATATCGGCGGGTCGACTCCTACTATACCTATAACGATTATTATTCCCTCTGCCTTAATTATTAGATTCTAATAGGCTAACGGCAACTCTATAGCGCCTATTATATAATTACTTATAGAGTAATAATAAGATATATAGATTATAGCAGAAGTAATAACTAGCTTTATATATTAGGTCACCTCTACTATACCTACGCCTTATATACCGCCTGCTTCCCCTTAGTTAGCATCCTCCCTATATGCCGGTATAGCCTCGCTTTAGGCCCCTATATTAATAACTATACTACTAGCTAAGGCCGGTTCTATTACTACCGGCCTAGTATTATAAGTATATCCCCCCAGACCTATTACGCCCTATTATAGGTACCTAAGCTATACTATGCCGAATTAATATCTACTAATTATACTGCTAATACCGCTATTATTTTTCCTATCCTACTATCTTATAATCCCCCCCCTTCCCCTATATGCCCTCCTATTAAATCCTATAGAAGGGTAAAGGAATACCGATAAAAGTAAAAATAGTAAAAGCAATAGGAATTAAGAATATAAAAATAAGGCTAAAATTACTAAGAAATAAAAAATAAATGCTAAAACTTACTAGATTACTTTACTAAAAAAGAAAAGGATTAGTTTTTTTTTTATATTATTAGACAATATTAAGGTTATAGGTTTAAAATCTATTCTTAAGGCTATATAGGTCTATTATATATCTAAATATCCCCCTATTTAGCTTTAAATGCCTTTTATACCGCTATCTCTAAGAAGTTCTCTAAGGGTTCTTATATAGGTAAATTATATCCTTTCTATTTAATAAGTATATTATAGTTCTACCCCTAACCTTAAGTATTCTTTATAGCTAAAATTTCTTTTACTTTATATTCCTTATATAGCCGATTAAAGTCCTAAGGTAGTATAAATAAGGGATTAAGTTATATATTAATTAGCTTTTAACTTAAAAGTAGATTAAAGACCGCTTATTCGACTAGATTAATATAGAAAACTAGGTAAATACCCTATAGGATATTAAGTCGAATATTAAATAGAGATAGTATAGCTATAACTATATACTTTACTAAAATTTAATTAAGCTTTTTATAAGGCCGGTTTATCTTAATATTATATAAGGTAAGCTATACCTAATCCCCGACTTAAAAATATTTTACTAAGTAGTATAAACGGTTAATTGCATCTTACTATTACTATTATATAAAGGCGATAGCGGCTTAAACTACTTTTTATCCCTTATAAAGGATAGCTAAAAATAAGGCGGCCCGCCCTTTTAGGGTTATTAAACTTAATATTATATCCAAAGGCAGTATAATTATTAGAATATTAAATCCATTAAAGAGCCAATTAGGACTAAAATCAATTACTATTAATATCTAGTTATTTAATACTAATTGGCATACTATAAGGTATTTTAGCTAGTTATATTAGTTAAAAGAGATTATAATATATAAGATAGCTTAGACCTTTTAGTTTATCTATTTTATACTGCTATCGGTCTAAAGGTAATATATAATCGAAAGGAGTTATTTAGTCCTAATTAAATTATAACATATAATTTAAAATTATCCTATTTAGTTAGACCCTTAGTTGCTAATAATTTCTTTAGGGAACCTATAGAAACGCTATTAGTACTATTAGAATTATTCTATATAATATTCTGCTTTTATAGAGTATATTGCCTTAAACTAAATATACTTCAATAGGCGATTAGTAAAAGAGCCCTAGGTAGACTTCCGGGTCTCTTTATCATCGGCAAAAGCAGCATTAGAAGATATTAATAGCTCTCTAGTAGATGGTTGCTGCTAGATATTATCATTTGGTTGTTGTTGTATGGCAGTATATTAAATAGCTAAGTAACGTGTAATATAGAGGTATATTGTGACCCCTATTGCTAGTAGATAATAGTAAGGGGAAGGGTTGTATAGATGTTCTAAAAGGCGGGAGACTGCAACAGCAGTATCAGGTCGGGTCATAGTAGTTGGGTAATTTATAGAGCCCATAAGCTTTTGGTACTAGTATATCTCGTGTGCCGTAGCAATACCAGTATATTTATTAAGAGGCTGTTCTAGGATTGGATAGTCTTTATGTGTAATATTTCTTCCTTTTAAGAAGTCGTGCGCAAGCTTTTCCATATAAGAGTCTTGCAATATCTAGGTCTTAATAAGTCGATGCCGTATAATTCGGATACCTAAGAACCATTTCAAAGTACCAAGGTCCTTCATTTTATAGGCTGCTTTTAATTTATTAACGACGGATTCTACTTTAGGACGATTCTTTGGTTGAAATAGTACTATTATATCATCCATAAAATAAAAGACTACTACAGTAGTAGTAATCATAATGCAAGGGTCTTCTGTAATAAGAGTAAGGTCGAGGGATTTAAGGGTTGATAAAAGCTCTTGTTACTATAGGTAAGGAGACCTGCGAAGACTATATAAGGCGCGCTATAGTAATAGTGCCCATCCAGATCTTTTAAATCCATCCGGATATTCTATATAGACGACTTCGTCCTATAGGCTGTTAGTAAATGCCGATATAGTATCCATTTGTATAGTATTAAGGTCGAACTTTGTCATAATAGCTATTAAAATTCGGAAGGACTTGGCAGCTAGCATAGCAGCATAGGTTTCTTTATCACTATAAGGTTAAAGATCACTACGCATACTATTGCAATTCTCAAGGTCACTATAAAAGCAGAGCCTTACTAGCTAGCTAGATAGCACGAGACTGTCTGTGACCTGTGAACTAATCTTAGTATAATACTAGATTTTTCACCAAGTCCTAAGACTATACAAGTGCTATAAAGCAGAGCAAGTGTAAAGGCAAGGCAAATATAAGATAACCAGAAAACGCAGGGAAGGTAAGAAGTTAAGAGGCATATAGTGCATTAACAGACTCGATTGTGCTACCCTTCTACTATCTAGAAAGAAGGGGAAAAGCTATCCTATATATACACGAAGGAGGGGTGGGCCCAGGCATCCAAGGTAGCCAGTAAGAAAGCTCCCCGTAAAACTCGCTATGCCACGTATATAATACGTCAGCAGCCCCACTATATCCAGCCTTTCCAACCACCCTAACCACCGCACTAGTAACTAGTCACCACACTAGTAACTAGCCACCACGCTAGTGACTACCCACCACACTAATAGACTAGCCACCACACTAGTAGGCCGCCACCACACTAGTAGGCAACCACGCTAATTTAGCAATGCCACACCTTTTTTAATAAGGCCTACCTTACTTGATATACAGTAAATAATCTACTGAAAATCCTAAGGTAAAAGGCAAAGGCCTAAGGTTGGTAAGACTACCGTAAGTCCAAGAGGCGGTATAAGGGCCAGAAGGTTAGTAGGCCAGTAAGGCATAAGGCTAGCAGCCTAGTAGGCTACTATAGGATTTTAACACCCCCTCTGATTAGCTACTGTAGTAGCAAGCTAATCGTATAAAGGATAGGGAAAGAAAATGCAGTAAAAAGTGCTAAGGAAAAACATAGGAAAAACCTTAGTAAAAATATGTTAGTATAAGTTAGCAGGCCCTAAGACCTAGTAACTCGCGGAACCTAGTAAATTTAGGGCCCGGCAGTGGCTTCGTAAGACCGTCAGCAGGCATACTATTAGTAGGTAAGTAGGTAATTTTAACCAAGCCTAGCTGGGCTTGCTCCCTAATATACCGGAATTTTAATAGCGTATGCTTAGTGCGAGCATGCTGATTAGGGTCGTTAGAATTCGAAATGGAGCCCTGGTTATCGCAGTATAGCGGTATAGGGCGTACAATATCAATTTCCAGCTCCTTACAAAGGTTAGAAAGCCACTGTACTTCACGGATAGTCTCAAGTAATGCATCGGATTCAGCTTCTAAAGTAGATAGTACTACTAAAGAGGCTCGCTTAGAACGCCAGCTAATAGGACCACTATTAATAGTAGTAAGAAAGCCTCCAGTAGATTTAGCGGTTTCTTTACAGCCAGCAAAATCGCTATCAGAATAAGCGGTTATAATAGGCTGTTGGTTGCTTTTAGTAGTACTAAAGCAAATAGCTAGGTTCTCAGCGCCTTTAAGGTAGCTAAAGCTGCCTTTTGCAGCATTTAGATGCACATTAGTTGCCTTAGACATGAACCGAGAGAGGTATTGCGTAGGAAATGCTAGGTCGGGCCTAGTCATTATCATAAGCCACATTATAGTGCCAGTAAGGCTCTGATAAAGGCTCTGTTTAGTAGGGCTAAAGTCTTTTCCACTAGATTCATCTAGAACCCCTAGTTGAAGTGGAATAAACTGAGGTTTAGTATCCTGTAAAATCCGAAAAACAGGCCTATTGCGTATGATTTTCCTATTAGTAGGAACGCTAGACTTAGGAATAAATTGGAAGACTTTAGTATCCAATAATTGCTCAAATTCCTTAAATAAGGCCTTTATCCAGGGGTCTTTTTCAGGGCTTTGTAGCATATCCTTCCAGCTATTTAGCGTGCCATCAGCATTTTTAGCTAGCTTACGCTTCGCTTTATAGCAGGAATCCCATATTAGGTGGTGTAAATCATAATTAGGGAATAAGTCGGTAGGGCCGGTAGGGCTAGCAGGGCCAGTATGGCTAGTAGGGCTAGCAAGGTCGGCAGAAGTAAGGCTAGTAAGGATATCTATAAGGTCATCCTTTATAGTAGCCGGGGACTGAATTGTAGGGGTGGTATTAATATTAATAATACCAAGGACGCTTTTAAGGTCATCCAGTATAACATTATTATTAGTAATGTTAGTAGGGTCCGGCATGCTTTCCAGGTCATCCGGTATAGCATTAGTGTTAGTGATGCTAGTAAGGTTAGTAGAGTTAGTAGGGTCAGGAATGCTTTCTAGGTCATCCAGTAAAATAGCAGGTTCTCTGCTAGATACCCCCTCTGAACCTATATTTTGCCCTCTGTGAAAGTCCCCTTCTAGGCCACTAGAAATAGGGCCTATACCTTCATTTTGGTAGATAAAGGTAATAAAGGTTGTTCTAGTAATATTCTTCTTCTTTAAAGGGTAAACCAGGTAGGTATTAGCACAGGTCTTTTTAAGTAGCTGAATACCTATATGCCCTAGCCGTATATGCCAAATGCCGGCTAATTGTAATAGCTTCTGATATTCTGTATCATCTGCTATAAGGGCAGGAGTAGGGCTAGTAGCCACTACAGGATTTTCGCTAGTCGTAATAGCGGGATTTTCGCTAGTCGTAATAGCGGGAGAGTTAGTAGTAGGGCTGGTAGCCTCTACAGGATCTTCGCTAGTTATGGTAGCGGGCTGGTTAGTAGTAGGGCTAGTAGCCTCTACAGGTTCCTTACTAGTCGCAGTAGTAGGAACGGGGGTAATAGTAGTATCCTCAGGATTACTATAATCAGCAGGGTTAGTAGGGCTGGAGACTTCTACTGATATACTATTAGTAATAGTATAATGGCTGCAAGGTTGATGCAGTAGTGATGTGTCTATTCCTTTCTGTAGAAGGAAAAAGCCGTATTTTTCAAATTTAAAAATGCCGATGCATTTACGGCTTGCTGACCAAAGCTGATTTCTAATTAGTACCCCTTTAGCGGCATAGTGCTTTACACCGCTAATAATGTTAATATCCAAGGTAGGAATATATAGTGCATTCTTGAGCTCTATAATACCCCATTTGGTGGGATTAACGCCCTGTAGCACAGTAAATCGTGCTGTGCCCCAACCAGTAGGGGAAATAGGGCTACCACCAGTAGTAATTACCGGCTTATCATCCTTCTCAAAATGGTGAAAAGTGGTAAAATACTTCTTATCATTTACAATATGATAAGTAGAGCCTGTATCGTAAAGGAGGGCATCCTTAGGGGTCCTACCGCCTGATTTAGCACTATAGCTTATATCAGTGGATATAGTGGTAGAAGAAGAGGAATAGGATATATTAGTATCCTGGGTATTATAATTGCCTATAATAAAGGACTCGATATTTTGCTGTTTGCTGCTATTATTAGAGTCCTGTTCCTTCTTCTTTTGCTGCTTCTTTTTCCTATTATTAGTAGAATTATTCTTGCTGTTATTAGTAGAAGCGGCATTAATAGTAGTAGGGCTAGTAGCCTCTACAGGGTCCTTGCTAGTCGTAATAGCAGAAGGTTGGATAGTAGGGCTAATAGCCTCTACAGGGTCCTTGCTAGTCGTAATAGCAGAAGGTTGGATAGTAGGGCTAGTAGCCTCTACAGGGTCCTTACTATTCATATTAGTAGGACCGGAGATAGTAGGGCTAGTAGCCTCTACTAGTTCCTTGCTAATTGTAATAGTAGGAACGTTACTATTTTGCCTACTAACTAAGCCTTGTATAAGGGTAGTTAGGGTATTCATCTGGGACTTTATATAGTCCATATCTAGCTGTAGTCGTGCAGTAAGATCAGCTTTAGAGTTGGAATCCAAAGTGGCCTTATAAGTGGAAGGCCTAGACTGTGCCATTATAGTGGTTAAAAGTCGTTAAAAATGGTGCCAATAGCTGTAGGAACAGATAAATAACCAGCTAAATAGCTGGCAAAATAGTCGAGTAACTAGCTAGACAGCTAGTAAATATAGTGGCTAGTAGCCTACTATAAAAGGTAACCGCAGAATATAGCGGTAGGTCTCAGTATAAAAGCACAGATGCCGTAGGCGTTGTGCAAGTCCAGAATATAGCGTTAGTATATAAGGTGCTTATGTGGTGCCGTAATATAAAGGTGCCGTAAGTGCCGTAGGTGCCGTAGGTGCCGTAGGTGCTATAGGTGCCGTAATATAAAAGGTGCCGTAAGTGCCGTACCAAAAGTGCTATAAGTGGAAGAGTATAACAGGTGCCGTATAGTGCAGTAGGTGTCGTGCACTAGGTGTAAAGATGTTATACAGTGGTATAGTGTGATAGATATCACACTATAAAATCCGTAGGTGCCGTAGGTTACTCCGAAAATAACGTAAGGTTACGCTAAAAATGCCGTGAGGTTACGCCGTAAGTTGCCGTAGGGGTACGCCGTTAATTGCCGCAGGGTAATGCCGTAGGTAATAAAGGGTAAGCCAAAGGTGATAAGGGTAAGCCAAGGATACTAAAGGATAGCTATATTAATAGTACTAATAAGCAAGAGAGACCAAAGGGTGAACATAAAAGAGGTAGGGTAAAAACAAAGAAGTAAAACCCGGGCTCATAACCTATTGCAATTCTCAAGGTCACTATAAAAGCAGAGCCTTACTAGCTAGCTAGATAGCACGAGACTGTCTGTGACCTGTGAACTAATCTTAGTATAATACTAGATTTTTCACCAAGTCCTAAGACTATACAAGTGCTATAAAGCAGAGCAAGTGTAAAGGCAAGGCAAATATAAGATAACCAGAAAACGCAGGGAAGGTAAGAAGTTAAGAGGCATATAGTGCATTAACAGACTCGATTGTGCTACCCTTCTACTATCTAGAAAGAAGGGGAAAAGCTATCCTATATATACACGAAGGAGGGGTGGGCCCAGGCATCCAAGGTAGCCAGTAAGAAAGCTCCCCGTAAAACTCGCTATGCCACGTATATAATACGTCAGCAGCCCCACTATATCCAGCCTTTCCAACCACCCTAACCACCGCACTAGTAACTAGTCACCACACTAGTAACTAGCCACCACGCTAGTGACTACCCACCACACTAATAGACTAGCCACCACACTAGTAGGCCGCCACCACACTAGTAGGCCGCCACCACACTAGTAGGCAACCACGCTAATTTAGCAATGCCACACCTTTTTTAATAAGGCCTACCTTACTTGATATACAGTAAATAATCTACTGAAAATCCTAAGGTAAAAGGCAAAGGCCTAAGGTTGGTAAGACTACCGTAAGTCCAAGAGGCGGTATAAGGGCCAGAAGGTTAGTAGGCCAGTAAGGCATAAGGCTAGCAGCCTAGTAGGCTACTATAGGATTTTAACACATACAAATTCGGGCTTTAAATTTAGTAAGAAAGCCGTATTTATCATACTTATATTTAAACACCCACATAAGTGGTATAGGCTTATAATTATTAGGAAGGTCTGATAGTTAGGTAGGCTTAAAGGTTCTTTTATTCTAGTTATTATAGAATTCGCTCTTTGCGGCCTCTTTAAATTCTGGTTTAAAATAGTAACCTTTTAGGTCTTTCTAAAACCTTGGTTTAGGCGGTAGGGATAATCGGTGTAGGCGTTCCTTAGTGCCTAGAAAATAACTGCTAATAAAAGCCGTACTAGAAGCATTCTTACTAGCCAGCCTAGCTAACCTTCGTAGTATAGAACTAGTCTCAGCACTTACTTCAGAAGGATATATAGAAGCTAGGGTAGGTAGCTAGACTATAAGATGTTATTGTTTACTAGGAACAGCTTATTTACTAGTGGGTATAAAAGTCGAAGGTAAGGTTAGGCTAGGCATAGAAGGCTGGGTAGTAGGAATAGGTATAATAGTAGTAGAAGGGTGAGATATATAGAGCTCGTCTATATCTTCATACTTAAATGCATTGTCAATATGTTGTGGTAATTATATTTCAAGTCGTTATAGTATAGCGGCGGATTTACCATTATAGTAACTATTTTCATCAAAGGTAATATCGCGAATTCATCGTACTTCATAAGGGTTAGGAATCCACACACAGTAGATATTAATAGAATCGTAACCTACTAAATATCCTATCTTAGCGTATAGTGCTAGCTTTAATTCTCGTCGATTAGTGCTTTTTAACGCTGTTATTATTAATGGATAAGCCTTACAACCGTAAGCCTTAAGGAATAATATAGAAGGCCTAGGGTTAGTATATTGGGTATCCCTAGCGTTATTAGCTAGCTAGGAATGAAGTCGTTAATATAGTATAATCTACTAAAGGCCTTATTGTGGTGTGCGATTATATAAGAAGGTTGCGGCTTTCTACAGCTCCGGCCATAGATCTTTAGGTAGGTTAGCAGCTAATCGTAAGGTCTTAGCTTTAGTCCCTATAATACCCCCCAAGCGTTCAGCTGGGCTATTTTATACTGAGGTATAAAGCGCTGTGACTTTATCCTCTATACCTAAGGATATCTTCCAATTATAGTATTATTGCTAGAAAGCAGGGTTATTATCGCGATAAACAATAGAGATAGCAAGGTTCTACTAGCGCTATAAATAATTATTAAGGTCTGCTAGCTTTCCTAGGATTTCTAATTAAGTCTTAGAATATAAAGGATAATAGAAGATAAATTTAGTACCGTCATCCCGTAATAATAATACTGCAATAGCACCATTATAAGCTTAGTCCAGTATAAATATGTCAATATATATCCGCTAGAAAGGTCTTAGGCTAGGTAAATAGGGCTGCCGGCTGATAATCCTAGTGGCCTTAGATAGTAAGTACTGCTCACAATCAATAGTAAGTAATCCCTTAATTTTAGCGCCGGTAGTCGACTGGACTATCCTTTCTAAGGCTTCCTTATTAGGGTAGCCTAGTCGCTTATGCTATATCGTAGCCGTAGCTTCTAAGGCAGACGCATTATAGGTATCCTTCGAGATAGCCACTGCTATAGCGGGTGCTATAGTAGGTTGAGTGGGATGAAATAGTATGAATTATATAGCCGCAGAATTATTAATTAATAGAGACATATTTTTATCCGGTATAGTAGGGTCTTCCCTACTAATAATAAATAAAGGAGACATAGTATCCGCAGAGGTAGTAGATATAGAAGGGCAAGATACCGTAATATCGTCAGAAAGGTAAGATACTATAATATCCCCAGTAGTAGTAGTAGTAGTGGCAGTAGCAACAGCGACTTCGCTATACTCTATAACCTGCTGGCCAAACATCCGGTTGGTATAAAATAAACAGTCCTTATTGTGTGTAATCCAGCCAGTCTGTGAGTTCCAATAGTAATTCGCACGCATAAATCGCTCCAGGCTTGCCACATTAGTATAAAACGTCGGTATATATACTACATATAGTAGCTCGAAGATGCCTTTATTAGTATTTAATCGCACTCTTCTATATCCTAATATAGAGGGATTAGATTCACTAGTAAATACTATTTCCGGTTCGATATTTAAAACGTAATCTAATAACCAATCTTTATTATTAGTGATATAGGTATTAAAACCACTATCTAGTATCCAGGAATCTTTAAGTGGATAGGGTATAATCGAGAGAGATGCCTATAGGCTGGTAATAGATAGGGATGCCTATAGGCTGGTAATAGATAGAGATGCCTATAGGCTTGCCTATAGGCTAATAATAGTTGTTGACGATATAGTCGGTTCGGGTTGCATAAGGTTGTGTAACGTATTACTATCCTTGCTAGTAAACGCACTTCCTAGTGATATAGAAGGAAAGGGTAGTTATAACACAATAGGATTAATCGTGATTCCTTTCACTTGTAATACTTTAATAACTATATCCTTAAAGCGCTGATTAGATAAAAACTTAGATTGGATTTTATTAAGTATAGTGGTATTAGGCTTCCAATCCTTGGGCGCCTTTTGCTAATTTAAAACATAATAATCCTCCTAGCGATAAAAAAGGCTACAAACGTATAGTTGTTTAGGCTTGGTAATATCAATTGTTTTTTATTGATTATTTTGTTGATTTTTATTGGTATCTATATCCTGGAAAGAAGTAAAGGCACCTTATACTCTTTATTGTGTAGCAAACTCTTGCTTAAATAAATTACTGATATAATAACCATCGGGTATCTTTTTTTCCTATCCTTCTTTATTATTATATTGCTTTTCCTTAATTCTATTCTTCTAATAATTAGAAAAGGCTAGTTCAATAGATTCTATAGCATTAATAAAATCCTAGGTTAGTCGGAATCCTTATATATCTAGTAGGTTGATATTAATAGCTTCTGCAAGGACTTTCTTATAGGAAGTAATCCAACTAGATATTTTAGTCCTATTAGGACTTCGCAGTACAGCTGTATAGCGCTAGCGGATATCTTTTTCATAATCCTAAGTGGTAGGCTGCAAGCGTTATTTTAATAGGTATAGCTATACGGCAATATTATTCTCCTGGCTTATAGTATCGTAGTAGTTGCCTATAGTTGCGATAACCTAGCGTTAGATATTAACGAGAGCCTTTTTCTTATCCTTATAATCCTATAGGGCAGTCCTATAGACATTCGTTATATACTGCAACCTAGTAAAATCAGAATTATCAAGATTAAGGATAGAGGAAGTATAAGGCTTGATAGTAGAAGCAGTAGGCTCAACAGGCTATTATAAGGTAGGCCTATCTTGCACAGAAGGGTTGATATAGGCCCAGATATTTTCATTAATAGCGAACTTCTTAATAATCGAGATCCATTTAAACTAGTTTTTACTGCCTAGCAGTTAGAAGTTTGCCGGGTTTCCTAAGTCGGTATTAGTAGCTATAGTAGAATAGGTAGGAAGAATAGGTAGAAAAGAAGGATAGGTAAGATAAGTAAGATAGGTAAGATAGATAGGAAAGAATAATAATAGGAAAGAATAATAACCTAGCCTTAGTTAAAGAAAATCTAATAGAATAAAAAGTCTAAGTAAATCCAAAGGGCAAAATAGTCCTAGTAAATAGTCCTAGGCAAAAGGGGTCAATTATCCAGTCACAATATACCATACTTATGGTCTTCCGGCCTTAGTAATCAAAAGTCGCTTGCCGGCTTCTTAAGTCAGAAGAAATATTTCGCGCAGGCAAATATGTCGGCACTACTGCGTTCTTTTAGGCTATGCCTTGCATTAGTAATTTGTATGGCAGTACGGGTGCCCTAGTAGAACTTTTGCTTGAGGCTGATTTCTTTATCGGAAAGAATATTTAATCATAGAAAATCATCTGGCAAGATAGCGACAATATAATAGAAGGTGCGTAGGTAAGCAGTTGGTATGCCTATTGCGCGGCGAAGGTCGGAATATAGTGACAGAATTTGCGCGATTATGCAGGTTTGCACGCTATTTATCACGCATTTATACGGTCCTAGTAATAATATTAGTACAGAGGTATAAGAAATATAATAGCAAGAAAAGATTGATATTGCATAGAATGCGTAATTGCACTCTTGCAAACCTATGCACAGCTGCGTGCAGCTGGCTAAAGTCAGTACGCAGTTATTTGCATATATAATAAAAAGGGGAAAGCAGCTGGCAATCCGTCGGACCAGCTAGTAATTTGTCGGCGTGCAGCTAGCAATAAATGTACGCGAATAATAGTCTAAGAGAAATCGATAGGATAAAATAGATAGAATAAAGCGATTTACTAGGTGCAAACCGGGCTCATAACTATCAAACTAAAACGGTGGTTTTTGCGCCTGCTAAGATAATGCAGTATGCGAAGGATAAAGGCAGTGGAATGGTAAAATCGCAGTAAGGTAAAAGTAACGGCACAGATAAGATACGAGACTAAGGCGTAGGGACAATCTGAATTAATTGTGCACTCTTGCTTATATGCATACATCCATATATTCCTCCCACTATTTAGGTAGGAATATCTAGGGATTTAAATATATAATATTCCAATATAGAACATTCCTAGTGAAATCAATCTGACGTGAATGTTATGACCATACTGTGATATCATAGATATGTGGCGAAATATGCATTTGTAGTGCATCGAGATTTGCGACGATAAAGTGGTGTGATCAATTTGTGATGCATCATATGTTTGCGCGTGAGGGAATGTGTGTAAGTACTGGGTATTCAACTTTACTAGCAGCCGCCATATACATATAAGTACTGAATACTTAATACCTTTCTCAATCTGATGATGCGGTGATGTGTAGAGATTGTCGGCGATAGATATCCAAAAATAATAAACTAAAATAACAATAAATAATTTCATTCTGACATCGTTTCCTTATTAAGGTCCTATTAAGCAAGAATTAGGTATAAGATAAAGTAATACTTAAGCACTTAGAATACTACTTCTTTTTTATTTAATTATTAGAAAGGAACCCTTTTTTTTATTAATTTAATTAAAAGTTTAGCGAATTAGGAGAAATTAAAGAAAAAATTATAGTAAAAATTTGCGAAGCTAAAGAAGCTTTAGACCCCCTTTAGTTTTATAGGGGCTTTTTAGTTTTAAATAGCCTTAATCTTTTTAGGGTTTAAGCAAATCTCTTTTCCTGCTATTATAATATAACCTAGATACTAGACCTCTATTATAGTAAAATTATACTTCTCTAAGTCTAGGTTAAAACTAATATCTTAAAATCGTTAGAGTATATTTTTAATATATCTTATATAATCCTCCCTTAATCCTAAGGTATAAATAAAGATATTATTAAGGTATATAGTTGTAAAATCCCTAAGTATATTTCCTAAGGCCTTATTAATATATTATTAGAACGTTATAGGGGCTTTAGTAAGGCTAAAAGGTATAATAAGCTATTTAAAGAGGCTAAATTGCATATAAAATGCAATAAGGTATTTATCGCCTTCTATAATATAGATTTTATAGAATACTATATATATATCGACTTTAGTAAATTATTTTACTTAGGATAAAGATCGTAAGGTCTCTTTAATTAATAAGAGGGGGTATCGGTCTTAGGCTATAACCTTATTTAGGGCTTAATAATCTATATAAAAATACTACCCTTTATTCCCCTTCCTAATTAAAAAGACTAAAGCTACTACCGATAAGGAGTTTATTTAAATTTATCCTTTATCTATAAGGTTAATTACCTATCTCCGAACCTTAAGTAGCTAGTCCTATAGTATATTATATAATAGGCCCTAAAGTAGGTCTAGTATATTTTTATCCAGGGCCTTCTTAAGCCGAATATAATAATCTAATATACCCTAATATAGAAGAAGGCTAAAGGCCTTTTCCTTATTAAATAGGTCGCTAAATTCCTATAACTCTAGGGGTAGAACCTATAGCTTCTATAGAGATAGTATAAGGTCTTAATATAGTAGAAGTATTATACGGAGGATATATATTATCTTTTATAGGCTTATAGTAATAAAAAAGGTCGATTAATCTTTAGAATACTTTACCTACCGAAATATATTATAAAAGACTGAATTAAGAATATTAATTATAATAGGGCTAGAGTATTATATTACTAATTCCTAAATAATAAAATTGCCTACCACTCTAATTTATATTTAATATTGTTTTACTTATAATATAATATTGCGGTATTTTATCTAAGGGAGACCTAAGATAATATTATAGGTAAGGCCTAGGATTATATAAAGTATAATTATAAAAGGCTAGCTATTAATATTAATATCTATACGAACGATATATATAATAAAGGAAGTCGCTTTTTTATATTCCCCTAAATAGCTCTAAATCTCTACTACTATTCCGATTTTCCTATATTATAGTAGGCGGATAGGTTAGAAATCTAACCATTATACTATTTTTTCGCTTATAGCGCTATAGTAATTATAACCTAAATCGATTAAGGTATTAATAAAAGTATAAGATTTATATAATATTAGTATTAAAAAGGGGTGCCTATCTATATATTCTATAATCTCTTTTATCTCTTTTATATAAAATCTTTTTTATAATTAATTAGGGTTTTAAGTATATACTTTAAGCCCTCTCGCGAGATTAAGCTTAAAGGCTAGTCTTTTCCCTAAAAGTTATTACTACTATTATCTTTAGCGGCCTAAGAGTCTACTATAGCTACCTTAATTATTCTTAATCTATAGGCCCTTTACAAATAGTATTTTTATATATAATAGGTAGAAGCATTATAATAAAAGTAAAAGTCTTTCTTCTATCGCTCGTTAAGGACCTCCTATAAAACCTATTTAGCTATATATTACTTACTCTTTAAAGCAAACTAATTAATACCTATTATTTATATATTACTTTCTATATCTTAATTATTATTTTATCGATTATAAGAAAGATTAAGGTAGCGCTTAATTATTAAGCTAATCTTAAGGTTAATAGCGATTTAATAATAGCAATCGACTACTATATAGTAGTTATTATAGGAGACCTTAAATCTAATAATCTTATTGGCTATCCTAGTATTTAATATAGAATAGAGGTATTTAAGTTTTACTTCTTTAGGCTAACTAATTCCTCTTATAAGCACTAGTTTTTCCTTAAATTAAACAAAAAAAACAGTAAAAGGTTCTTTAAGGCCTTAATATAAGGAATACTTAAGTTTAATAATTATATAATCCTATTAATATAAATCCTTAAAGAGATATTAAAGGTATTTAAAAAACTTTACTATATTATAATTGTAGGCTTTACTATTCTTAAAAAAGGCTACGACTGATAATTAGACTATAGAAAATAGGTTCTAGAAGATAAATATCTACTATATCTTTTCGTCCCTAATAAAGTCCTTATTAACCTTAAGCTTATATTATATAAAGGTTCGCTAAGCAGTAAATATTATCTTTTTACTATTAAAAGGGTCCCCTATTGGGATCGGCTTATGCTTAGGTTAGGTATAAGCCGCATCGAGAGTAGTAGGGGGGATAGGTCCGCCCTATTATATTACTAGGACCGGTTAGTATTCTAATTAGGGTTTATTCGCCTGCTTTGCGAGATAAGCCTATAAAGAGTTTATCTGCGATTAAATCTATTGTATTCCCTTGGAAAGTTATTGCATTTAGGTGTATATATTATATCGGGGGCGCCACTGCCTTATGCCGTCTGCCCCTATCTTATTGGGCGTGCTTATTTCGATATCGTATAACGCTTATATTATTAGTTCTATAACATAGAGTTATCATAATAAGGCTGAGAGAGTCTATTTAAATATAAAGAACTGGCCTTAGGACGGCTGCGAATAGGCATTAATAATATATATTAAATAGACTAAAGAGGAAGGAAAAGGATCTAAATAGGAACCTTCTATTTAGTCTATTTATATCCCGATTATAATATATATTAGAGTCCTAGTATAGTCCTGTGACTCCGTCTGTTGCCCTTCTTAGGCTAGACGCGGGCGCAGCCCGTGTCCTAGCCATATTATGGCTCGGGCGTAGCCCGAGCCCGTAACAACCTTTCGATTAAAGTCTTTTTATTAGGTAGCTCTTAAATTTTTACTAATACTTATCTATAGGTGCTTTCAGACCAAGCTATAGCTAAAGATAACCTTTACTATACCTAATAGAAGGCTATAGCAAATATTAAGCAATAATTCTTAAGAGAGGCAAAAACTAAAGAGTAGATTATAAATTATTATAACGATATGGCCTAATTGGGCCCTAAGCGGGTGTCTGCGCATATCGCCAGGTAAAAACCTACCCTCTTGACTATACGGCCAAAAGAGTACGTATTGTACCAAGTTACCATACTTGGTACAATTGACACCTATATCCCCTTGGCACTATACTGCGCGCAAGCTTGCCCTTAGCATGATACAGGCGTAGCTCGAATCCTTAACATAGCTCCCCTCTCCGCAGCCGGCTATATGATACCACGCACCCCCCAGAGGCTAGTAGCATGTCCTCTGTAAGCCCAGATAAGGAGCCCGCTATACGCACCACATACGAGATTCGAACCTATGACTTTGGGTAACTTGGTATAAATATAACGATATGGCCCAATTAGGCCCTAAGCGGGTGTCTGCGCATATCGCCAGGTGTTGAGCTGGCCCAGGTCCCAGTGCGTAGGGTGCGCGCGTAATACTACTGTATCGGTGACTATCACGGTATCACCTATCAGAGGTATTGATCGTTCCTAAAGTGAATATATTGTAATGTATCTATCTAAGAAAGAAGAAAGCAAGAAAAGACTAAGGGCGGCGATGTGCCCTATATGCTATATGTGCCGGGCACGCAATGACTATGTATGCCTGTATGCTATAGCCATATATGCCGCGTCACTATTAGGTGCACTGACTAAGTGACTGACTGACTGACTACGTATATATATGTGCTATAGCCATATCTGCCGTGTCATTATCAGGTGCACTGACTAAGTAACTGACTGACTGACTGACTGACTGACTGACTTACTAACCGACTGACTGACTTACTGACCGACGATTCCGACACTAGCAGTCTCTCTTTTTATAATAACAAAACAACGGAATCGCTCGGTTGTAAGGCAGATACATAGAAATGCAAGTGTGGCTAGGTCTAGGAAGGTTGTGCTTCCGACCGGTATTATACCCCTATTGGATTTGGCTAAGATGTTGAATATCGTAGCCATTATGCCAAAAGAAATAATAGGAATTGCGTAGCATAAAAGAAATAACAGGAATTGCATAGCGTAATAGAATATAAGAAAACAAACTCACTTACCTGCCGTAAATAACGGCACTTATCCACTTGCTGACCTTTTGACCCATCCTTCTATACGAATAGTAGCCTTATTGTGGTCGATAAAAGTTTCGAGGGCCTTATTTGGTGTTCCTTTAGTTATAGCATCGGCAAGGTTATTATTTCCGTTAATCCAACGGATCTTATAAATCTCTCGATGTTTATATGACTGTCTTAAGGCCATAATATCTATCATTAGTCTCTTTTCTTTTATTATGCCTAGCTTAACAAGGCATTCGTATAGTGAAAAAGAATCTATGTACACGACCGTAGGAATTCTTGGTAATCCTAGCTTTATGGTAATTATATTTAAAGTCGTGCCTATTGCATATGCAATATCGACTCCTTGTACTATACTATATAACTCAGAGGCAAGTGCACTGCGTGTTACGCGCTTGCTTTTGGTAGAGCTATACGTTATAATATTACCAGTTAGCATAAAGGTATTTTCTTCCATAGGGTTATCTTTTTCGTTGCCAATAATAACAATATATCCTATCTAGGAGCTTAAATCTTTATTGTTGACAAAGGATCCATCCACAAATACAAAGATTTTTGCTGTAGTAAGGTCGAGGTTAATATATTGTAAGCCATGGTCCTGATTATCCAGCTGCCATTTAAGGCGTTTATTTAATCTAGCGATATCATTAGAATCAGGCCGTTGTTATTATGCTGCAACGGATAGGTCATAGGATGCTTCGGGTTGGCAAACAGTTGCAATATAGGCGCCACGGGCACGTTGTTCGACATAGTTTTGTTGTGCCGTAGGCGTATTCTTGTCGATAAGGGCGATATTTTTACTCTGGCCTTTCTGGCATAATGTCATGGTACCATTATTGGCATTGATAGTTAGCTTGCAACCGTTAAATAATAGGGGCGTTGTGGGTGATAATTTTGTCTTAGGCTTTGCTTTAAATCCTGCCTTAGTGAGCTCTATATCTTCGCGGTCGAAAAAGGATATATTACTAAGGCCAAGTGTATCATCTGTTTGCATTCCTATTATACTAAAAGGTGTGGTATTATTAGTGGTATTATTCGTAATATTATTTGCGGTATTATTTGTGGTATTATTATTATCGTCATTATTGTCAGATATTAATAAACAAGGGTCGTATGTTGATATGGTCATGCGTAATTTATCGCAATAGTGCCGGAAGTAAGTTGCCCACTAATGTGTGCCTGCCTCAGCTATACCATATAGTGGCTTTATTACTTTTATAATAGTATTATCGGGATATAGGTGAGCTATTTGCTTAGGTAACTTCGCAATAATTAACCGGTTAAGAGTGGTTGATAACTGCACATAGGCCTGTGTGATATCTCTTATCCATAAGAATAAGCCGTAAGAGTGGTATAGTGATGGTGCTATAGATATTAATAAACGTTGACTTGCCCGTTGAATTGTAGGCGATTGGGTTAATATTAGTTGCTTTTTATTATCACTATGGCCTTGTATTATAAGCCTTGACTTTTCGTACGGCGTTGCGGTGCCTTTGCCTTTAATTTTCCTTACCATCCTAGAATTAAATAAGCGTTGGTTACCGTGCTTGCTATTATTATAGGTGGTAAATCGGAATATATCGCGGGCCTGTAATGCTTCTATTTCGGCTTGGTCAGACTGTTCAAATGGGTTTCCAGGCGTTGTAATTTTTCCTTATTAGCGTAATTCACTCGCAAGTTGTAAGTCGGCTTTTTCTTTTGCAGTTAAAAAGGCAGTATTAATTATACTATTAGAATTAACGGTATTATTACGGACTCGGGCTATGCCCGTATCATGGATTGACTAAGGCTTAGGCTACGCCCGTGCCTAGTCCGGGACGGATGACATAAGATAGATACGCGGGCCTATAGGGCAACGTTAGGGCTTTAGCCCGCGCCATACACAGATATATATAGACTGCGGAAGGGACCCGATTTAGGCTCTTCTCCCTTCCTCCTTAGTTTTATTAATACATCCAATTGACGCCTATTTGCAGCCGCCCTAGGGCCAGTCCGTCACAATTAATAAAACTCTCTCAACCCTTATTGTTATATTACATACAACTGCCGATAATAGATAGAGGCCCCTTATAGAATGCTATAGGCCTAAATAATGCCCGGCGCGCCTCTGCTTATTAATAGGCCGCCTAATGGGAGTTAATTACTAATGCTATAGAAGTTCTTAATACGAGGTTCTAAGAAAAGCTATCCTAAAGCTAAAAAAGCGAGCATTAGATATATACTTAGGCCGAGCAGACTGAGCATTAGATATAGGCTCTTATCGAATAGCTATAATAATAACTATTATTAGCCCCTATATTAACCTTTAACTAGTCTTAGACCGATTTTATTCTAATCCTAAAGGAAACCCAATTAAAGTATAAGCCGATACTAGTCGGGGAACCCTTTAATAGTAAGAAGGCTATATTTACTATATAGAAGACCTTTATAGAGTATAAGCTAAAGATCGACCGAGACTTTATTAGTAACGATAAGACCTAGTAGATATTTATCTATTAGAACCTTTTAGCTATAATCTAATCCTAAATTATAGTATTCTTTAAGAATAATACAGCCCTTTACTACCGCCCTATAGCCTTTTTTAACTACCTATAGCGACTCTTTAAGGACCTATACCGAGAGGAATACGCAATTAGTAAGCTTAAATATATCTTTTATTAAAAGCCAAAAGAACCCTTTTCTACCTTCTTTATATATTTTAAAGAAAAGTTAGTATTAGCGGGGGGGCTTAAGTGGCCTAAGTTAGTTAAGCTAGAAATGCTCTAATCTGCTTTTAACCTTTATATATCGGAAAAAATTATCGGCCTAAGGGTCTCCCATAAGGACTATAATACAGCTATTATATAGTACTATAAGATTGCTATCGACCTAGAGACTAGCTTTACCGTAAAATACTATATAAACTTATCCTGGAATTATAATGCTAATGATTGGGATCTATAGATAAACGCTTGGGATAAGGACGGTAATATGCCTATAATAGGCATTAATAAGTTAGGCTTAAAGGGTAAGAAGAAGTTATTTATAAAAAGGGTAGTATAGGTTTTAATAGACGTCCTTAAGGAATACTACTAAAAGTTATTTTATCCTTAATATAGGGATACCGGCTATAAGATATCGGAATATAAGCTAAAGCCGGCTTATCCTCTATAAGCGATAACTATAGCCTCTATAGACTTTAAGGCTATAGAAACCTTATAAATCGCTAAGCTTAAAGAGAGCAATAGTAGTAATACTTAGGGAAAAGACTAGCCCTTAAGCTAAATCTCGCAAGAGGGCTTAAAATATATACCTAGCCCCCGGCTAGGTTATAATAGGACTACTATTAAAAGGAGATTAATAATATTAAGGAATATATAGATAGACACCCCTTTTTAATCCTAATATTATATAATAATTCTACCTTTATCAATACCCTAATTGATTTTAGTTATAATTACTATAGTGCGATAAGCGATAGAACTATCTAAAGGTTAAGACTTTAGCCTATCTACTTATTATCCTATAGAAAGCTTAAAACTATAATAAATATAAAGAGCCGATCAAAAAAGCGATAGGCTATTACCCCCTTAATTATCTATACTATTTATATCGATATCGATATCGATAGATAGCTATTGGCTGTAATACTATATATCATCCTAGGCCTAACCTGCGATATTATCCTAGGGTTGCCTTAAATAGAGTATTATAATATCAAACTATAGGCAAAGCGGCGCCAATTAAGAATTAGAGCTATTAATAGCCTATTTATAAAGGAATCGATTATTCGATCCTTTAAGCCTACTGCAATTAATATTCTTAGATCGGTCTTTTATAGTATACTATAATATATAGTATATACTTAAGATAACTCGACCTCCTTCTTTTATATAAGCCTATAGGAGCTTATATACATCTTCTGCATTATGCTCCTACTATATTTGAATTTAGCTTCCCCCTTAGCCTAACTGTAGACCCTACTACTAAAGCTTTAGGACTTTACTAACCTCTTTAATAAAGCAAAAGCTTTTAGCCTCTTATTATACTAAGGCATACTTAATTATTATATTAAGCTTAAACTGACCCTAAATAAGGGGCCACCCGACCTCCTATAGGGACCGCTATGTAATATACTATAGGACTAATTGCTTAAGGTTTGGAGATAAGTAACTAACTTTATAGATAAAAGATAAATCTATATGAGTTCCTTATCAGTAGCGGTATTAATCTTACTTACAAAAAAAGCGAATAGTAGATAGTGCTTCTGCGTAGATTATTGGGCCCTAAATAAAGTTATAATATAAGACTAGTATCCCCTTCCTTTAATTAAGGAGATACTATATTCCCTATCTTAAGCGAAATAGTTTATAAAGGTAGATATTGTTAAAATCCTATAGTAGCCTACTAGGCTGCTGGCCTTCTTACCGCCTTTTTGACTTACAGTAGTCTTACCAACCCAGGCCCTTGCCTTTTACCTTAAGGATTTTCAGTGGATTATTTACTGTATATCAAGTAAGGTAGGCCTTAAGGTAGGCCTTGTTAAAAAGGTGTGGCATTGCTAAATTAGCGTGGTAGCCCACTAGCGTGGTGGCTAGTCTACTAGTGTAGTGGTTAGTCACTAGCGTGGTGGCTAGTCCACTAGTGTGGTGGCTAGTCTACTAGTGTGGTGGTTAGTCCACTAGCGTAGTGGCTAGTTACTAGTGCGGTGGTTAGGGTGGTTGGAAAGGCCGGATATAGCGGGGTTGCTGACGTATCATAGCGAGCATTACGGGGAGCCTTCTTACTGGCTACCCTAAATGCCTGGGCCCACCCCTCCTTCGTGTATATATAGGATAGCTTTCCCCCTTCTTTCTAGATAGTTGAAGGGCAGCACAATCGAACCTGTTAATGCACTACATGCCTCTTAACTCCCACCTTTCCTGCGTTATTCTGGTTATCTTATATTTGCTTTGCCTTTACACTTGCCTCGCTTTATAGCACTTGTATAGTCTTAGGACTTAGTGACGAATCTAGTATTTATACTAAGATTAAGTCACAGGTCGCAGACAGTCTTGTGCCATCTAGCTAGCTAGTAAGGCTTTGCTTTATAGTGACCTTTAGAATTGCAATAGATATCTATGCTATATTCTATAAGATCTATATCGCTAAAGGCGATAAATACCTAATTGCGTTTTAGATCCGTTTTAGTCTTTTCGAGTGGTTAATAACCCCCTTTAGCCTAATTAGGGCCCCTACGATATTCTAATAATATATTAATAAGGCTTTAGGGGATTTTTAAGGGATTTTACTACTACTTACCTAGATAATATTTTAGTTTTGTTAAAATCCTATAGTAGCCTACTAGGCTGCTGGCCTAATGCCCTACTGGCTTACTAACCTTCTGGCCCTTATACCGCCTCTTGGACTTACGGTAGTCCTACCAACCTTAGGCCTTTGCCTTTTACCTTAAGGATTTTCAGTGGATTATTTACTGTATATCAAGTAAGGTAGGCCTTAAGGTAGGCCTTGTTAAAAAGGTGTGGCATTGCTAAATTAGCGTGGTGGCCCACTAGCGTGGTGGCGGCCTACTAGTGTGGTAGCTAGTCCACTAGTGTGGTGGTTAGTCACTAGCGTGGTGGCTAGTCCACTAGTGTGGTGGCTAGTCTACTAGTGTGGTGGTTAGTCCACTAGCGTAGTGGCTAATTACTAGTGCAGTGGTTAGGGTGGTTGGAAAGGCCGGATATAGCGGGGTTGCTGACGTATCATAGCGAGCATTACGGGGAGCCTTCTTACTGGCTACCCTAAATGCCTGGGCCCACCCCTCCTTTGTGTATATATAGGATAGCTTTCCCCCTTCTTTCTAGATAGTTGAAGGGTAGCACAATCAAACCTGTTAATGCACTACATGCCTCTTAACTCCTACCTTTCCTGCGTTATTCTGGTTATCTTATACTTGCCTTGCCTTTACACTTGCCTCGCTTTATAGCACTTGTATAGTCTTAGGACTTCGTGACGAATCTAGTATTTATACTAAGATTAAGTCACAGGTCGCAGACAGTCTTGTGCCATCTAGCTAGCTAGTAAGGCTTTGCTTTATAGTGACCTTTAGAATTGCAACAAGTTTATACTAAGAGCTTATAAAAGGAATATATAGATTATATTAGGGTTATCCTTTAATGCCTATAAGATGCCGGCCTAAATCTAAATCTAAATAAATATAATTTTATAGTAAAAAAGGTATACTACCTTAACTATATCGTAATAATAGGGAAAGAGATCTGCTTAGACCCTAAGAAGATTAAAGCGATTTAAGAGAAGGAAGCCTTTACGAAATTATAAGGCATCTAAAGCTTTTTAGGTTTTATAAATTTCTATTACGATTTTATCCTAGATTTATATTATTTAGCTAAACCTTTAGTTTAATTAATATAAAAGGGTATCACCTTTTAATAGCTTAAAGAGGAAGAAAAGGCTTTTTAAGCACTTAAGTAGTATTTTATTTTATATCTAATCTTCGCCTAATAGGACCTTAAGAAGGAGACGATCCTTAAGGTAGATAGCTTTAGTATAGCTATTAATAGCTGCCTCTTTTAGATTAAAGAAAATAAAGTATTTTACCTAATTATATACTATTCGGCATAGCTTATAAAAGCTAAATAGAATTATACTATTTACGATAAGGAGCTATTTACTATTATATTATACTTTAAGGTATAGTCTACTAAACTCTATTTTATTGCCGCTTTATTTATAATCCTTATAAACTATAAGAACCTTAAGTACTTCGCTTAACTAAAGGAGATATTAGAATGCTAAGCGCAATAGGCTAAGATATTAGCCTTTTTAAACTTCTACCTTTAGTACCGGCCCGGCTTATAGGCCTAATGCCTTAATATACTCTCGCAATGGGAGCAAAAGGCAGATAATATAGCTCTAAGGTTTAGCTAAGTCCTTTAATTATTATCTATCTTTATTATTAAGGTAGATCTAATAGAAGACTATATAGACCTAATAGAGGATTGACCGGACCTAATAAGGAATTAATTAGCTATAGACCTAGATATAATAAAAGATATACTAAGGGTAATACCTTCTATAGGAATCTCTTTATTAAATAGCTTTTAAATCTTTACCGATACCTATCTATAGGTGCTTTAAGATTAGGCTATAGCTAAAGATACCTTATACTATGCCTAATAAAAGGCTATAGTAAATATAAAGCGATAATTCTTAGGAGAAATAAAGACTAAAGAATAGATTGCAGATTATACTGTCAGAATGAAATTATTTATTGTTATTTTATTTTATTATTATTTTTGGATATTAATCGCCGACAATTCTTACGCATCGCCGCATCATCAGATTGAAAAAAGTATTAAGTATTCAGTACTTATATTTATATGGCAACTGCTAGTAAAGTTGAGTACCTAGTACTTACACACATTCCTTCACGCGCAAATATATGATGCATCGCAAATTGATCACACCACTTTATCGTCGCAAATCTCGATGCACTACAAATGCACATTTTGCCACATATCTATGATATCACAGTATGGTCATGATATTCACGTCAGATTGATTTCACTAGGGATGTTCTATGTTGGAATATTATGTATTTAAATCCCTAGATATTCCTACCTAAATAGTGGGAAGGATGTATAGAGGGAGGCGCGCAAGCAAGTATGCAGAATTAATATATATTAGATTATCCCTACGCCTTAGTCTCGTATCTTATCTGTGCCGTTACTTTACCTTACTGCGATTTTACTATTCTACTGCCTTTATCCTTCGCATACTGTATTATCTTAGCAGGCGAAACCCTTTTGATAGTTATGAGCCCGGTTTGCACCCGGTAAATCGCTTTATTTTATCTATTTTATCCTCTCGATTTCTCTCCGACTATTATTCGCGTGCATTTATTGCTAGCTGCACGCTGATAAATTACCAGCTGGTCCGACGGATTGCCAGCTGTTTCCCCCTTTTATTATATACGCAAACAATTGCGTACTGACTTTAGCCAGCTGCACGCAGCTGTGCCTTAGTTGCAAGAGTGCAATTACGCATTCTATGCAATATTAATCTTTTCTTGCTGCTATATTTCTTATACCTTTGTGCTAATACTATTACTAGGACCGTATAAACGCGTGATAAATAGTGTGCAAACCTGCACAATCGCGCATTTTCATATTGAAATTCTGTCACTTTATTCCGACCTTTGCCGCGCAATAGGCATACCGACTGCTTACCTGCGCACCTTTTATTATATCGTCGCTATCTTGCCAGATGATTTTTTATAATTAAATATTCTTTCCGACGAAGAAATCAGCCTCGGGCAAAAGTTCTGCTAGGGCACCCGTGCTGCCATATAAATTGCTAGTGTAAGGTATAGCCCAAAAGAACGCAGCAGTACCGATACATTTGCCTGCGCGAAATATTTCTTCTGACTTAGGAAGCCGGCAAGCGACTTTTGACTACTAAGGCCGGAAGACTATAAGTATGGTATATTGTGACTGGATTGACTGGATTGACTACCTAGATTGATCCCTTTTGCCTAGGACTATTTACCGGGACTATTTTGCCCTTTAGATTTACTTAGACTTTTATCCATTAGATTTTCTTTAACTAAGGCTAGGTTGTTATTCTTTCTTATTGTTATTCTTTCCTATCTATTTTACCTATCCTACCTATCCTACCTATCCTGCCTTTCCTACCTATTCTACTATGGCTACTAATACCGACCTAGGGAACCCGGCAAACTTCTAACTGCTAGGCAGTAAAGACTAGTTTAAATGAATCTCGATTATTAAGAAGTTTGCTGTCAACGAAAATATCTGGGCCTATATCAACCCTTCTATGTAAGATAGGCCTACTTTATAACAACCCGTTAAGCCTACTGCTTCTACTATTAAGCCTTATACTTCCTCTATCTTTGACCTCGACGATTCTAATTTTACTAGGTTGCAGTATATAACGAATGTCTATAGAACTACCCTATAGGATTATAAGGATAAGAAAAAGGCTCTCGTCAATATCTAACGTTAGATTATCGCAACTATAGGCAATTACTACGATACTATAAGCCAGGAGAATGATGTTGCCGTATAGCTATACCTGTTAAAATAATGCTTGCAGCCCACCACTTGGGACTATAAAAAAGATATCCGCCAGCGCTATATAGCTGTGCTATAAAGTCCTAATAGGACTAAAATATCTAGCTGGATTACTTCCTATAAGAAAGTCCTTATAGAAGCTATTAATATCAATATACTAGATACATAAGGACTCCGACTAACCTAGGATTTTATCGATGCTGTGGAATCTATTGCACCAGCTTTTTCTAATTATTGGAAGAATAGAATTAAGGAAAAGTAATATAATAATAAAGAAGAATAGGAGAAGAAGATACCCGACGGTCATTATATTAGTGATTTATTTGAGTAAGAGTTTGCTATATAATAAAGAGCATAAGGTGCCTTTGCCTCATTCTAAGATATGGATACTACTATGGATGCAAATAAAAATCACAAAATAATCAATAAAAAACAATTGATATTACCAAGCTAAAACAACCATGCATTTATGGCCTTTTTCATCGCTGGGAAGATTGTTATGTTTTAAACTAGCAAAAGGCGCCTAAGGATTGGAAGCCTAATACCACTATATTTAATAAAATCCAATCCAAGTTTTTATCTGATCAGGGCTTTAAGGATATAGTTATTAAAATATTGCAAGCGAAAGGAATCACGATTAATCCTATTATGTTATAACCACCCTCTCCTTCTATATCACTTAGAATTGCGTTTGCTAGCAAGGATAGTAATACGTTATATAACGTTATACAACCCGAACCGACTATATTGTCAACGACTATTACTAGCCCACAGGCAAGCCCATAGGCATCCCTATCTATTATAAGCCCATAGGCATCCCTATCTATTACTAGCCTATAGGCATCCCTATCTATTACTAGCCTATAGGCATCTCTCTTAACTACACCCTATCCACTTAAAGATTCCTAGATACTAGATAGTGGTTCCAACACCCACATTACTAATAATAAGGACCGGTTGCTAGATTACGTACAAAATATCGAGCTAGAAATAGCATTTGCAGGCGAATCTAATCTTTCTATACTAGGATATAGAAGAGTGCGATTAAATACTAATAAAGGCATCTTTGAGCTACTATATGTAGCATATATACCGACATTTCACACTAATGTGGTAAGCTTGGAGCGATTTATGCGTGCAAATTACCACTGGAACTCACAGACTGGCTAGATTACACATAATAAAGACCGTTTATTTTATACCAACCGGATGTTTAGCCAGCAGGTTATTAAGTATAGCGAAGTTGCTATTGCCGCCACTACTACTACTTCTGAGGATACTACGCCTCCTTCATCTATTATTAGTAGGGAAGACCCTACTATACTAGATAAAAATATATCTCCGTTAATCAATAATTCTGCGGCTATACAATATATATTATCTTATCCCACTCCAACCAGTATAGCGCCCGCTACAGTAGTGGCTATCTCGAAGGATACCTAAAATGCATCTACCTTAGAAGCTATGGCTACGATATGGCATAAACGACTAGGCCACCCTAATAAGGAAGCCTTAGAAAGGATAGTCTAGTCGACTACTGGCACTAAAATTAAAGGATTACTTACTATTAATTATAAGCAGTATTCACTATCTAAGGCTACTAGGATTATCAGCCGGCAGCCCTATTTACCTAGCCCAAGACCTTTCTGGCGGGTATATATTAATATATTTATACTAGACCAAGCTTATAATAGTGCTGTTGCAGTACTATTACTACGGGATGATAATACTAAATTTATCTTCTATTATCCCTTATACTTTAGGATTTAGTCGGAAATCCTAGGAAAGCTAGCAGACCTTAATAATTATTTATAGCGCTAGTGGAACCTTGCTATATCTATTGTTTATCGCGATAACGACCCTGCTTTCCAGCAATAATACTATAATTGGAAGATATCCTTAGGTATAAAGGATAAAGTTATAGCGCCTTATACTTTAGCCTAAAAGGGCCTAGCTGAACGCTTGGGGGGTATTATAGGGACTAAAGCTAGGTCCTTACGATTAGCTGCTAACCTACCTGAAGACCTATGGCTGGAGCTATAGAAAGCCGCAACCTTCTTATATAATCGCATACTATAATAAGGCCTTTAGTGGATTATACTATATTAACGACTTCATTCCTGGCTAGCTAATAACGCTAGGGATACCCAATATACTGATCCTAGGCCTTCTATATTATTCCTTAAGGCTTACGGTTGCAAGGCCTATCTATTAATAATAATAGCATTAAAAGGCACTAATCGACGAGAATTAAAGCTAGCACTATACGCTAAAATAGGATATTTAGTAGGTTATAATTCTACTAATATCTACCGTATATAGATTCCTAACCCTTATGAAGTATAATAAATTCGCAATATTACTTTCGATGAAAACTGTCACGGGCTCGGGCTACGCCCGCGCCACAATATGGCTAGGACTCAGGCTGCGCCCGCGACTAGCCTTAAGAGTATCGGCACAGGGTCATAAGGGCTCGCTAAGGACTCGGCCCGTACTATATACGGGCATAAATAGGCTACTTAGAGGCCCTTATTCGGGCCCTCTCTCTTTCCTCCTTAGTCTATTTAATATATTCATTCGACGCCTATTCGCAGTAGCCCTAGGGCCAGTCCTTTACATTTAAATAGACTCTCTCAGCCTTATTATTATAACCTTATATTATAGAGCTAATAATGCAGGCTATATAAGATATCGAGATAAGCATACCTAGGGAACCGAGTAGAGAGAACCTAAAGCCATAATACCCCTAATGTAATATATATACCCAAGTGGAGCAGCTTGCAGCAGGATTATAGCAGATAGAGGCGCAGATGCAGACTAATGCGCAGCACCTTACTGCTATTACCGCCTCGCTGCAGACCTTTCTCGCGAACTAGTTAAATAGCTCCTAAAATGCTACTTAACCGGCTCTAATCGTATAATAGAATGCCCCCTTCCCTACTGCTTAGGATATCTAGCTAAAGCATAAGCCGATCCTAATAGGGGACCCCTTTAATAGTAAAAAGGCTATATTTATAGCCTAGCGGACCTTTATATAATATAAGCTTAAGGTCGATAGGGAGTTTATTAGAGATAAGAAGATCTAATAGATATTTATCTTCTAGAACTTTTCGTCTATAGTCTAATTATAGGTCGCGGCCTTCTTTAAGAATAGTATAGCTTATAATTATAATATAATAAGGTTCTTCGAATATCTTTAATATCTTTTTGAGGACCTATATTAGTAGGATCGCGCTATTACTAAGCTTAAGTATTTTTTATACTAAAGCCTAAAGGAACCTTTTGCTACCTTTTTCGTTCGATTTAAAGAAAAACTTATGCTTATTAGCGGTCTCGGTTGGCTTAAAGAAGTTAAATTAGAATACCTTTAATCGGCACTTAATACTCATATAGCTAATAAGATTATCGGTTTTAGGGTCTCCTATTATAATTACTATTCGGCAGTAGATTACTACTAATAAATTACTATCGATATTAAGACCAGCCTAACTATTAACTACTAATCGGGCTTAGCCTATTCTCGACTAATATATGCCTAGGATTCTAAAGGCAATATATAAATATTAGGCATTAATAAGCTAGACTTAAAGGGTAATTAGTATACTCTTAAAGCGATATAAGTCTCTAAAGAATAATATAAAGATTATAGGAAGAAAGGCCTCTGCCTTTAGTATAGCTCTCCTAAGCATTAGATATTTATATATTATCTACTGCTAGTAATCTAACCTAATATAGCTAAAGTAGCCTCACTTGATTTATAAGTTATAGAGGTCGAAAGTAGCAATAAAGATTAAAAAAAAAATAGCCCTTAAATCTAGTCTCATTAGAGGGCTTAAAACGCATATATAGACCCCGGCCTAATTATAGAAAGAATTAGAGAAAATTATAGAATAAATAGATAAATACCCCTTTTTAGTACCGATCTTATATAAATCCTATACCTTTATTAATATCTTAATCGACTTAGGATATAATTGCTATAGCGCTATAAGCGAAAAAATAATATAACGGTTAAGCCTCTAACCTATCCGCCTACTATAATATAGGGAAATCGGAACGGCAGTAGATATTTAAAGCTATTTAGGAGAATATAAGGTAATATATTTCTTTATTACTTATATCGTCTGCATAATAATCGATATCAATAGATAGCTATCTATAGTTATACTTTATATTATCTCGGGCCTTATATGCGATATTATCCTTAGGATGCTTTAGATAGAGTATTATAATATTATACTATAGGTAAAGTATCGCTAATTAAAGATCGGATTAGTAAATAGCCTTATCGTTAAGGAATTAACGAGAAAATAATAGGATCTAACCATAATAAATATCCTTAGCTTAGTCTTCTATAGTATATTAAAGCAAGCGAAATACTCTAGGGATCGGTCGACTTCTTTTATAGTAATAAGCTTATAAAAGATAATATACATCCTTTGTATTATACTACTACCTTATTAAGACTCTGCCCTATAATTATAAGAGCTATAGGTACTCCTAATAGAATTATAAGAATTCGCCGACCTCTTTAATAAGGAGAAGGCTTCCGGTCTCCCTCCGCACTAAGGTATATTAGACTACTATATCTAACTTAAAAAGACTATAGATAGGAGCCAATTAGACTTACTTTAGGGCCTATTATATAATATACTATAAGATTAGTTACTTAAGGTTTGGAGATAAGTAACTAACCTAATAGATAAAGGATAGATCTAAGCGAGCTCCTTATCGGCAGTAATACTAATCCTACTAGCTAAGAAGGGGAATAATAGATAGTGATTTTGCATCGACTATTAGGCCCTTAATAAAATTATAGTCTAAAACTAATACCCCTTTTTTTTAATTAAAAAGACCTTATAATCCCTCTCCTAAGCGAAATAGTTTACTAAGGTTAATATACGTATAGTATTCTATAAGATATATATTATAGAAGGCGATAAATACTTAACTGCATTCTATATATAATTCGGACTATTTAAATGGCTTATTATGCTATTTAGTCTGATTAGGGCCTTTACGACCTTTTAAAGATATATTAATAAGGCCTTAGGGAATATACTAAGAGACTTTATAACTGCCTACCTTAATAATATTTTGATCTATACTAGGGGATTAAAGGTAGACTATATAAGGCGTATTAAGGAAGTCCTTTAATAATTACAAAAAGCTAGCTTAAATTTAGATTTTAATAAGTATAACTTTACAGTAAAAGAGGTCTAGTACTTAGGATATACCGTAATAGCTAGAAAGGAAATCTATCTAAACCCCAAAAAGATTAAGGCTATCTAGAATTAAGAAGCACCTATAAAATTAAAAGGCATTTATAGTTTCCTTAGTTTTGCTAATTTCTACTGCGACTTTATTTTAGATTTCTCCCGCCTTATCGACCCTTTAGTTAGGTTAATAAAAAAAGGGGTTCTATTCTAATAGTTAGATAAAGAAGAGGCGGCATTCTAAGCGCTTAAATAGTATTTTATATTATTTCTAGTTTTCGCCTAATAGGACCCTAATAAAGAGATAGTCCTTAAGGTAGATAGCTTTAGTATAGCACTTAGTGGCTATCTATTATAGATCGGAGAGGATAGTATACTCTACCCTATCGTATACTATTCTATTTGCTTATTAGATATAGAATGAAACTATATTATATACGATAAGGAATTCTTTGCTATTATTTTTTGCCTTAAGGTGTAATTAGTAGAATTCTATTTAATAGCCTCCCCTTTTACTATTCTTACCGACTATAAAAACCTAGAGTACTTCGCCTGGCTATAAGAAATGTCCAAGCGATAAGCCTAATAGGCTAAAACTCTAGCGCTTTTTAACTTCTATCTTTAGTATAAGCCCGGATTATAAGCCTAACGCCTTAATACGCTTTCTCAGTAGGAATAAGAGGTAGATAGGGCAGAGCTATAAATCGGCTAGATCTTAAAACCGCTATTTATTTTAGCACTCAATATAGATAAAATAGAAAGTAAAAAAATACCGACTTTAGCCCTAAAGACTACCCTACCCTACGGTTTATATATCTTCGCCGACTCTTACCTTTAAACTATCTAAAACCAAGCAATATCTAAAGATAATATATATTAGGCCTAATAGACGGTAATCGCGAATAGGGAATAACGATTTTTAATAGAGGTAGTAATATAAGAACAAATTACTAACTATACCCTAAATATATATAGCGTACTCCTTTACCGGGTATAGGTATAGCTCCCATCGTTTGAGCCCCTAACTACTATAATAATCTAATATTACTATAATTTACCTATTATAGGCCACCTAGGGAAAAATACTACCTTCTAACTATTGCGATAAGATTATCACTTTAATAATATATCGTCTAAGGTAGCAAAATATATTTAGAATTGCCGATATTATAGGGTGCATAAGAGCTATTAATTGCGCTAGGGCTTACTGCAACTACTACTAATTGCAGACCGCTTTTAGTTGTAAATATTAATCGATTTTATAACTAACCTTCCTGCCTGCAATATATCTGACCTGCGATTCCTTATAGTAATAATAGACCGCTTATTAAAATATATCTAGCTAGAAGCTATATATTTAATAAAAGTAGAAGACTACATAAAGCGGTTCTAATAGTACTAGTAGCGCTTTTATAGTTTTCCTAAGGAGATTATTAGCAATTAAGGTTTAGATTAAGTAGGCTAATTTTAGTCTATACTTTATAAATCAGCCAGGATTAAGCAACTTCTTTCTATAGTATACTATCCCTAAACTAATAGCGGCATAAAGCAAATAAACTAAGAGGTATAAGCAGTCCTCTGTATTATAGTTTCCTTTAATTAGTATAATTAGCTAAACTATCTTGCGGTATATTAACTTATATTAAATAACCGGATATTATCTATTACTAGGTTTAGCCTAAACCGGCTGCTTAATAGGTTTAATATTCTAATTATCGCTTTGCCCCTAGAGATAACCCTAAGCTTAACTACCCTAAAGGGGTATATAGCTCTCTTTCTTAGTAACCTTAAAGAGGGATAGGAATTAGCTTAAGCTACTATCGCCTTCGTATAGTAATAATAGTAAAATACTACTAACTGTTTATAATACCCGGCCGAATGCTTCTAGGTTAGTAACTAGGTATAATTAAACCTTTAGAATATTAAAACGAACCGCCTATATAAAAAGCTCGATTAGGTCTCTACTAAATATACTATTATTGCCGTCTTATTACTGCTTAATATCTAGCTTAATATCCTATAGGGTATTTATCTAGTTTTCTATATTAACCTAATCGAATAGGCTGCTTTTAATTTATTACCTAATTAGGTAATAACTAATATATAACTTAAGCCCTTACTTATCCTCCCTTAAAACTCTATAAACCTATATAAAGAATATAAGGTTGAGGAGATACTTATAGCAAAGAATATATAAGGTTAAAGATAAAAACATAATATACTTATAAAGTAGAAAGGGTATAACTTACCGATATAGGAACCTCTAGAAAACTTTAAAAATACTATTATATAGGAAATATTTAAGGCTAAATAGGGGGATATTAGGACTTATAATAGGCCTAGCTAGGTCCTAAAATAGGGTCTATTAGACTAGTAAATAATATTAAATGCCTACTACTACTAAAAATAAAATAAAATAATAAAAATATACCTAAAAAAAAAAAAAAAAAAAAATATAATATAATAAACTAAACTAGGGCCGATATAGGTTTAACCCTAATACGCCCCTTCTTAGGGCTATTCTCTATCTCCTTAAGCCTCCTCCTACTCCTATAGTAGTATATAGGCCGGTAGCAGTAAAGGTCTTTATAAGGTAAAGCGTATATATAGGCTATATATTAGACGGGGATAATTCCCTATACGTCTATAATATAATAGAGTCTATAGGATACCATAAGGCGAATATAGCGGGGGCGTATTAAAAGACGATAAAACCCTTTAATAAGATAAAGCTAGATAATATAGTATCTATAGAGGCAGCTGCGATAAAGACGGCAAGGGTATAGGGGGCTATAGAGCGGGGTCTGCTTACTACTATAAGGGTTATACTAGATAACCTTATACTAGCGGCAGCAGAGCCTCCGCATAATATTAGCCGCCTTAATCGTATAATAGTTCCCCTCCTATATAATACGCGGGGAGGGCGGGCCGAGATAGGGGCAAGGGTAATTAGGGATATTAAGCTCTAACCTAATACTACTCCATCTTAGTATAATATTCCTAAGCTTCTACTTATATCTCCCTTATAATATTTAGAATAGGAGCGAGATTTATAATAGACCTAGCCTAACGCTATGAGGGCGTTAACACTATAGATGCGGTAGAAACTATACCGGCAGCATCTCTTAGCCTAAACGCCAAATGTAAGGCGCTAGGGGCTACCTACTCAGCAGTAAAAGCGCGATACTATTAATTATTTAAAGCCTAAAACTCGGGGATAAGGATAATAGTATACGCTTTCTGCATATCTATCTTAGGATAAGCGGGCTTTATAACGGCCCTCCCCTCCTTTACTGCTTTAATCTAGCTATATAAGATGCATTATAGTATGGGGTTCCCCGCGAGATACTGATTAAGCTATACGCAGGATATATAAGAATTAGCGCAGCTTTTATACCCTTTAGCTCTCTTATAACGCTTATATATAGGTAATTCTCCGGTCGATTATATATACTTAGTATATCTATCGTATAGAAACTCTTCGTCTTTTATATACTAATACTCCTTATCTAAAGAGTCCCCCTTTAGGAGATAATTACTAGCAGTATAGTATAGCTTTTAGGGACGAGTAGGGCTCGATCCCTCCCTAATAAAGGCACTTCCAGTAATAGATAAGGATATATTTAGGCTCTAAATAGGGTTAGTATAAAATGCTCGCGATAGAGGTAAGGACTTAAGACTTACTAATAGGCTTTATAATAGGCTAGACTAGGTCTTGCTATAAAAAGAGTTAATAATTAGTTATAATAGAGATAGAATTCGGTAAAGAATACTAACGCAAATAGGATAGAAATAATACTTCAACCGATTAGTATATAATATAGGCTCAATATAGGATAAAACTTATAACAATAAGGACCTTTAATGCTTATTAATGGCCTTAATAAGAAAAAGGGAAGAAGGAAAAGAGCCCTAATAAGGAAAAATAAAGACTATAAGGAGATTTCTGGCCGGCAGCTAGCGAAAATTTTTTTATAACGTTCCTAGCTATATTAGTTAACTTTTAGCTAGCAGCGCAACGATAAACTTCTATGCGCTTCCACTATATTATTCCTAATTAATAACTATACGACTCCTATTAATTATATAGCTATATCTGCTACGGTTATAGACGAATCCTTCTTATACCCGGCAATTAGCCTATATACGGATTTAAAGATATAGCGATATAGTAATCGGCGATATGATTAGTCCCTAGCGGAGGATTAATTAATAATAGAAGGCGATTTTTCCGACTCTAAGGCGGAGAAGGGGGGTATATTACGGGCTCGGGCTATGCCTATGCTATAATGTGGCTAGGACTCGGGCTACGCCTACGATTAGCCTCAGGAGTATTGGCACGGGGTCACGAGGGCTCGCTAAGGACTCGGCCTATACTACATACGGGCATAAATAGGCTACTTAGAGGCCCCTATTCGGGCCCTCTCTCTTTCCTCCTTAGTCTATTTAATATATTCATTCGACGCCTATTCGCAGTAGCCCTAGGGCCAGTCCTTTATAAAAACAGCTTCTATAGTGGTAAAGTCACCGCCACTATACTATAACGACTTGAAATATAACTACTATAATATATCGATAACGTATATAAGTATAAGGATATAGACGAGTTCTATATATCTCACCCTTCTACTACTATTATACCTGTTTCTTCTACCCCTAGTACTATCCAGCCTTATATTCCTAGTCCTATTATGCCTTCTACTAGCACAATATTACCTTTGACTTCTATACCTACTAGTGAATAAGCTATTCCTAGTAAATAATAACATCTTACAGTCTAGCTACTTACCCTAGCTTCTATATATCCTTCTGATATATATCCTTCCGAAGTAAGTACTAAGATTAGTAGTAGTCCTATACTACGAAGGTCAGCTAGGCTAGCTAGTAAGAATGCTTCTAGTATGGCTTTTATTAGTAGTTTTTTTCTAGGCACTAAGGAATGCCTATACCGATCATCCCTACCGCCTGAACTAAAGTTTTAGAAAGACCTAAAAGGTTATTATTTCGAATTAGAATTTAAAGAGGCCGTAAAGAGCGAATTCTATAATAATTGGAATAAAAGAACCTTTAAGCCTACCTAACTATTAGACCTTCTAAATAATTATAAGCCTGTACCACTTATGTGGGTGTTTAAATATAAGTATGATAAATACGGCTTTCTCACCAAATTTAAAGCCCGAATTTGTGTGCGTAGTAATCTTCAACCTTATAGTGATAAAAAGACTTATACTATTACGCTAGCTGCTAAGTCCTTCCGAATCTTAGTAGCTATTATAACGAAGTTCGACCTTAATACTATATAAATAGATGCTATATCGGCATTTACTAATAGCCTATAGGACGAAATCGTCTATATCAAATATCCGGATGGATTTAAAAGACCTTGATGGGCACTATTATTACTACGCGCCTTATATAGTCTTCGCAGGTCCCCTTACCTTTGGCAATAAGAGCTTTTATTAACCCTTATATCCTTCGACCTTACTCTTATTACAGAAGACCCTTGCATTATGATTACTACTACTGTAGTAGTCTTTTATTTTGTGGATGATATAATAGTATTATTTCAACTAAAGAATCGTCCTAAAGTAGAATCCCTCGTTAATAAATTAAAAGTAGCCTATAAAATGAAGGACCTTAGTACTCTGAAATGGTTTTTAGGTATCCGAATTATACAGTATCGGCCTACTAAGACCTAGCTATTGTAAGACTCTTATATGGAAAAGCTTGCGTATAACTTCTTAAAAGGAAGAAATATTATATATAAAGACTATCTAATTCCAGCATATCCTCTTGATAAATATACTGGTATCGCTACGGCACACGAGATATACTAGTACTAAAAACTTATAGGCTCTATAAATTACCCAACCACTATGACCCGACCTGATACTGCTGTGGTAGTCTCCCGCCTTTTAGAATATCTATATAACCCTTCCCCTTACTATTACCTACTAGCCATAGGGGTCACAATGTACCTCTATATCATACGTTACTTAGCTATTCAATATACTGCCATACAATAACAACCAAGTAATAATATCCAGTAGCAACCTTCCACTAGAAAGTTATTAATATCTTCTGATGCTGCTTCGGGCTTATAACTGTCAAAAGGGTTTCGCCTGCTAAGATAATATAGTATGCGAAGGATAAAGGCAGTGGAATAGTAAAATCGCAGTAAGGTAAAGTAACGGCATAGATAAGATACGAGACTAAGGCGTAGGGACAATCTAATGTATATTAATTCTGCATACTTGCTTGCGCGCCTCCCTCCATATATCCTTCCCACTATTTGGGTAGGTATATCTAGGGATTTAAATACATAATATTCCAACATAGAACATCCCTAGTGAAATCAATCTGACGTGAATATCATAACCATACTGTGATATCATAGATATGTGGCGAAATATGCATTTGTAGTGCATCGAGATTTGCGACGATAAAGTAGTGTGATCAATTTGTGATGCATCATATATTTACGCGTAAAGGAATGTGTATAAGTACTGGGTACTCAACTTTACTAGCAGTCGCCATATAAATATAAGTACTGAATACTTAATACTTTTTTCAATCTGATGATGCGGCGATGCGTAAGAATTATCGGCGATTAATATCCAAAAATAATAAAATAAAATAATAATAAATAATTTCATTCTGACATACCCCCCTAAATAGGCTATGATATAGCTCTATCTAGCTAATCGGTATTACTCTCGTCATCTTCTGTTTTTCGTACTAGGTCCTCAATATCTACTAGGCCTAGTTGGTTACAGAAGGTAGTAAATCATTAACCTATAAGAGCCTTTATGAGCCCATCCGCTACTATATTATTAGTAGGAATATAAGTAAGATCGAATAAACCCTACTAATAAGCCTGTCGCAGCCAACTATTGTGGATATAAATATGCTTTAATGCAGTATTAATACGGGGCATTGTTGTTGTTACTAGGCGTATAGCTTGTAAGTTATCGCACTCAATAGTGACCTTATAATCAAGCTTAAGTCCTAGTTATTTCATAAGACGGGTTACAGATATAGTGGTCTTAGCAGTTGACGATAGTGCTAGTAATTCTGCTTCAGTGGAAGATATAGTAACGGTATATTGTTTAGTGGCTTCCTAACCAATAGGTCCGCTAAATAGGCTGAAAAAAGAGCCCTAGGTAGACTTCCGGGTCTCTTTATTATCGGCAAAAGCAGCATCAGAAGATATTAATAACTCTCTAGTGGAAGGTTGCTGCTGGATATCATCACTTAGTTGTTATTGTATAGCAGTATATTGAATAGCTAAGTAACGTATAATATAGAGGTACATTATGACCCCTATGGCTAGTAGGTAATAGTAAAGGGAAGGGTTGTATAGATATTCTGAAAGGCGGGAGACTGCCACAGCAGTATCAGGTCGGGTTATAGTGGTTGGGTAATTTATAGAGCCCATGAGTTTTTGGTACTAGTATATCTTGTGTGCTGTAGCGATACTAGTATATTTATTAAGAGACTGTTCTGGAATTAGATAGTCTTTATGTGTAATATTTCTTCCTTTTAAGAAGTCGTGCGCAAGCTTTTCCATATAAGAGTCTTGCAATAGCCAGGTCTTAGTAGGCCGATACCGTATAATTTGGATACCTAGGAACCATTTCAGAGTACTAAGGTCTTTCATTTTATAAGCTGTTTTTAATTTATTAATAAGGGATTCTACTTTAGGACGATTCTTTAGTTGAAATAGTACTACTATATCATCCATAAAATAAAAGACTACTATAATAGTAGTAATTATAATATAAGGGTCTTTTGTGATAAGAGTAAGGTCGAGGGATATAAGGGTTGATAAAAGCTCTTATTGCTAAAGGTAAGGGGACCTGCAAAGACTATATAAGGCGCGCAGTAATAATAGTGCCTATCTAGGTCTTTTAAATCTATCTAGATATTCGATATAGACGACTTCGTCCTATAGGCTATTAGTAAATGCCGATACAGCATCCATTTGTATAGTGTTAAGGTCGAACTTCGTTATAATAGCTACTAAGATTCGGAAGGACTTAGCAGCTAGCGTAGCAGCATAAGTCTCTTTATCACTATAAGGTTGAAGATTACTACGCACACAAATTCGGGCTTTAAATTTGGTGAGAAAGCCGTATTTATCACACTTGTATTTAAACACCCACGTAAATAGTATAAGCTTATAATTATTTAGAAGGTCTAATAGTTGGGTAGGCTTAAAGGTTCCTTTATTTTAATTATCGTAGAATTCGCTCTTTGCGGCCTCTTTAAATTCTAGTTTGAAATGGTGACCTTTTAGGTCTTTCTAAAACCTTAGTTCAGGCGGTAGGGATAATCGGTATAGGCGTTCCTTAGTGCCTAGAAAAAAACTGCTAATAAAAGCCGTACTAGAAGCATTCTTACTAGCTAGCCTAGCTAACCTTCGTAGTATAGGACTACTACTAGTTTTAGTATTTACTTCGGAAGGATATATATCAAAAGGATATATGGAAGCTGGGGTAGGTAGCTGGACTATAAGATATTATTGTTTACTAGGAATAGCTTATTCACTAGTAGGTATAGAAGTCGAAGGTAATATTTTGCTAGTAGAAGGCATGGTAGGACTAGGAATATAAGGCTGGGTAGTGCTAGGGGTAGAAGGAATAGGTATAACAGTAGTAGAAGGGTGAGATATATAGAGCTCGTCTATATCCTTATACTCATATGCATTATCGATATATTGTGGTAGTTATATTTTAAGTCATTGTGGTATAGTGGCGGTGACTTTACCACTATAGAAGCTATTTTCATCGAAAGTAATATCGCGAATTCGTCGTACTTTATAAGGATCGGGAATCTATATACGGTAGATATTAGTAGAATCGTAACCTACTAAATATCCTATTTTAGCGTATAGTGCTAGCTTTAATTCTCGTCGATTAGTGCCTTTTAATACTGTTGTTGTTAATAGATAGGCCTTGCAACCGTAAGCCTTGAAGAATAATATAGAAGACTTAGGATCAGTATATTAGGTATCCCTAGCATTATTAGCTAGCTAGGAATGAAGTCGTTAATATGGTATAATCTACTGAAGGCCTTATTGTGGTATGCGATTATATAAAAAGGTTGCGGCTTTCTATAGCTCCGGCCATAGGTCTTTAGGTAGGTTAGCAGCTAATTGTAAGGTCCTAGCTTTAGTCCCTATAATACCCCCCGAGCGTTCAGCTAGGCCGTTTTAGGCTAAAGTATAAGGCGCTGTGACTTCATCCTCTATACCTAAGGATGTCTTCCAATTATAGTATTATTACTAGAAAGTAGGGTCGTTATCGCGATAAACAATAGATATAGCAAGGTTCCACTGGCGCTATAAATAATTATCAAGGTCTGCTAGCTTTCCTAGGATTTACGACTGGGTCCTAGAGTATAAGGGATAACAAAAGATAAATTTAGTATCATCATCCCGTAGTAATAGTACTGCAACAGCATTATTATAAGCTTGGTCTAGTATAAATATGTCAATATATACCCGCCAGAAAGGTCTTGGGCTAGGTAAATGGGGCTGCCGGCTGATAATCCTAGTAGCCTTAGATAGTAAGCACTGCTCACAATCAATAGTAAGTAATCCCTTAATTTTAGCGCCGGTAGTCGATTGGACTATCCTTTCCAAGGCTTCCTTATTAGGGTGGCCTAATCGTTTATGCCATATCGTAGCCGTAGCTTCCGAGGCAGATACATTTTAGGTATTCTTTAAGATAGCTACTGCTATAGCGGGCGCTATACTGGTTGGAGTGGGATGAGATGATGTATATTGTATAGCCGCAGAATTATTAATTAACGGAGACATATTTTTATCTGGTATAGTAGGGTCTTCCCTACTAATAATAGATGAAGGAGGCGTAATATCCTCAGAAGTAGTAGTAGTGGCGGCAATAGCAACTTCGCTATACTCAATAACCTATTGGCTAAATATCTAATTGGTATAAAATAAACGGTCTTTATTATGTGTAATCCAGCCAGTCTGTGAGTTCCAGTGGTAATTTGCACGCATAAATCGCTCCAAGCTTACCACATTAGTGTGAAATGTCGGTATATATGCTACATGTAGTAGCTCGAAGATGCCTTTATTAGTATTTAATCGCACTCTTCTATATCCTAGTATAGAAGGATTAGATTCGCCTGCAAATGCTGTTTCTAGCTCGATATTTGGTACGTAATCTAGCAACCGGTCCTTATTATTGGTAGTGTGGGTGTTGGAACCACTATCCAGTATCCAGGAATCTTTAAGTGGATAGGGTGTGGTTGAGAGAGATGCCTATAGGCTGGTAATAGATAGGGATGCCTATGGGCTGGTAATAGATAGGGATGCCTGTAGGCTTATAATAAATAGGGATGCCTGTAGGCTTGCCTGTGGGCTGGTAATAGTCATTGACAATATAGTCAGCCGATGATAAAGAGACCCGGAAGTCTACCCAAGGCTCTTTCTTCAGCCTATTTGGCGGACCTATTGGTTGGGAAGCCACTAAACAACATACCGTTACTACAGCTTCCACTAAAGCAGAGCTACTAGCACTATCGTCAACTGCTAAGACCACTATATCTATAACCCGTCTCATGAAACAACTAGGACTTAAGCTTGATCATAAGGTCACTATTGAGTGCGATAACTTACAAGCTATACGCCTAGTAACAACAATAATACCCCGTATTAATACTGCATTAAAGCATGTTGATATCCATAATAGCTGGCTGCGACAGGCTTATTAGCAGGGTTTATTCGATCTTACTTATATTCCTACTAATAATATAGTAGCGGATGGGCTCACAAAGGCTCTTATAGGTCAACGATTTACTACCTTTTATAACTAACTAGGCCTAGTAGATATTGAGGACCTAATACGAAAAACAAAAGATGACGAAAGTGATACTAACTAGCTAGATAGAGCTATATCATAGCCTATCTAAGGGGGTATATCAGAATGAAATTATTTATTATTATTTTATTTTATTATTATTTTTGGATATTAATCGCCGACAATTCTTACGCATCGCCGCATCATCAGATTGAAAAAAGTATTAAGTATTTAGTACTTATATTTATATGGCGACTGCTAGTAAAGTTGAGTACCCAGTACTTGCACATATTCCTTTACGCGCAAATATATAATGCATCACAAATTGATCACACCACTTTATCGTCGCAAATCTCGATGCACTATAAATGCACATTTCACCATATATCTATGATATCACAGTATGGTCATAATATTCACGTCAGATTGATTTCACTAGGGATGTTCTATATTGGAATATTATGTATTTAAATCCCTAGATATTCCTACCCAAATAGTGGGAAGGATATATAAAGGGAGGCGCGCAAGTAAGTATGCAGAATTAATACACATCAGATTGTCCCTACGCCTTAGTCTCGTATCTTATCTGTGCCGTTACTTTACCTTACTGCGATTTTACTATTCTACTGCCTTTATCCTTCGCATACTGCATTATCTTAGTAGGCGAAACCCTTTTGATATATACCTTAAATGCCTATAGGGCGCTGCTTTACTAGGGTTAGATTTAGCTCCCCTCTTTTAAACCATTAATAACTATAGTAATTTAATAATACTATAACTCCCCTACTATAAGGCACTTAGGGAAGAATACGACCTTTTAGTTATTATAATAAGATTACTACTTTAATAATATATCGTCTAAAGTAGCTTAATTCGTTCGGAACTATTAATACTATAAAGCGCATAAGAGTCGCTAGCTATATTAAGGCCTACTCTAGCCTTTACCGATCCCGGATTATTTTTAATCTTAGATTTCTATTAATTTTATAATTAAGCTCTTTACCCGAAGTACCGCAGGCAAAGGCGTATACTCCTTAAGTCCGGTCCTAGCTCTAGCCTACTTCGCAACCGATTTGGCATATCTATTACACTAGATAAACTACGCCTTGCATAAAAGATCGCTCGCTAGATGCTTAATATCGATCGACTCGACTAATTCCAGCTCGCCTAATCCCTCTAAGCCAGTATAGCCAAAGGCGCTACTAATCACCCCCGCATAGCCCCTGCATAATATTCATAGCAATCCTATAGTAGGAACGAAAAGCACTAGGAATAAGCAAATCTCTTAGGCCCTATGGGCCGAAACTAATTAATAGTTATTATATTAGCAATAGGGGCACTCTCCCCCCCCTCCCCCCTTTCGCCCTCCCTACCGCTCTCCCCCCCCTTATCCCTAGTCTACCCCCCCTCTAAAGCCCCCTCCCCTCCCTCTTAGGCTAGGAAAACCTGTAATAATATAGCGATATCCTCTTAGGCGTAGGCTTATTATTCTAAGGCGAGGACCTTCCTCTCTTTAAGGTCTAGTATCTCTCGGGTTGCCCCGGGAGCACTAAGGCCTCCTACTGCCGCCGCCGCCGCTACTACTGCCGCCCGGCTACGCCCCCGAGAAGCAGACGCCTATTTAGCCCTCTACTAGAGGGCCTTATAGTCGTCTACTTAAAGCCAAAGATAGTTAGCCGGTAACCTACACTATATACGAATTAAAAACGCACCTTTATCCCCCCAGTAATAGTCTCCTATACATCTAGGAGTTCTTAAACCGGGACCTAGTTCTTAGGGGTCCTCTCTAGGGGTATATACGTTTTGCCCGTAAGGGCATAGGGATAGTAGGCCGCTTTAGTCCTTACCTATATCAGCCTCGCTAGAGAGTAAGTATAATCCGGCCTATACTTTATTAACTATAGCATCGATATTTAGGGTCCTCCGAGCGTATTAGATATAGCCCGTATAGCTATACGTATAGTTTTCCGGGCTATTATACGAGGGTTAATAGCGGTTCTATAGCGCGTAAGACCTATACTCACCCCCTTATCTAGTGTCGCTAACCGTTTAGGTATTATTGCTTCTACTGCTGCTATTCTTATTCTTATTATTATTATTATAGCTATTGCTATTACTATTATTGCTGCTGCTACTATTCTGCTAATAGGGTTAGTATCGGCCCTATACCGCGATAGAGGGGTTATTATATACTTTAGAATTAGCACTATAAAGGAAAAGAAGAAAAAGAAGAAAAAGCATTAAATCGGGGGGTATTGCAGACCTATATACTAATATAGTGCCTAAGGCTAGCCGCTCCTATCTTTAAATCCGGCTTACCTTTGCCTATACACTATAGACTAACGCGCTTAAAACGCATCTAGGCCCCTATAGGCGCGCGCCTAATAAGAACACCGTTAACCCCACCCCCTCAACCTCACCTTCCCTTCACTTTATACTTAATAGTACTCCGACCCGGGCCTAATACTCCCGGAATTTATACTCGCACTCTTCCTAAGCAATACCGCCAGATATAGTCTTAAGCGGTTGCGCACCCTACTCTTTTACGCACCGGATACCCGCCGCCCCTGCCACGGGGCGATATAAAGCAGAAGTCAAGACTGTAGGAAGGGTTTTCCTCCCGGCTACCGGGTTTTTCCTTTCCGAATCATCTCTATAGAAGTACTAGATAGGTTATTTAGCTCTAAAATAGCCTCTAGCGTAATTTAATAATAATAATAATTAAGCTCTTAGCCTATAATGCCTCCGACCTATATTACCTAATAGTTATTACCGACCGTCTATTTAAATACATTTAGCTTAAGGTAATATACTTAATGCGAGCAAAAGATTATATAGAATAGTTTTTAGACTACTAATAGCGGTACTATAGGTTTCCCGCCTAGATTATTAGCAATAGAGGCTTAGACTAGGTAGGCTAATTCTAGACTATAATATATAAGGCTATTAGGATTAAATAACTCCTCTTAATAGTATACTACCTATAGACTAATAATAGTATAGAGTATATAAATTAGGAGATCTAGGTTATCTTATGCATTAAAGTAGCATTTAATTAGTATGACTAGCCCTAATATCTTACAACTTACTAATACACTCTAAATAACCGCACTTCCTTAGTTACCGGATATAGTCTAAACTATCTCTTAAATAGCTTTAACTCTCCTATTATAGTATTTCCCCCTGATATTACACGAAGTTTAATAACCCCTAAAGGGCGAGCGGCGCACTTCCTAATTATAATACAGAAGGGTGGCGAACTCGCCTAGGCCGCTATTGCCTTTGCCTAATAGCAGTAATAGGACGCAATAAACTATTCTTAATACCTAACGGAGTACTACTAAATTAGGGACTAAATTTAGCTAAGCCTGTAGAATATTAAAACTAACCGGCCTTATAAGAAGCTCAATTAAGTATCTACTAAATATACTATTATAGCCGTTTTATCCCTACTTAATATCTAACTTAATATCCCCAATAGTATCTACCCGGTTTTTTATATTAATCCTATTAAATATACCGCTTCCAACCTACTGCCGAGCTAAGTACTTATAGATACTAGGCCCAGCCCCCTACTAGTCTTACCAGAGGATTCTAATACCCTATATAAGGAATTTAAGGTCGAAGAGATACTAACTGCCAAAAACGCCTAGGATTATAATAGCAAATATAATATGCTAGTAAAATAGAAGGGATATAATTCGCCGACTTAAGAACCGCTAGAGAACTTTGAGGATACCGCGGTATAAGAGGCATTTAAGGTTAAATAGAGGGATATTCGGATATATAATAGGCCCGGCCGAATCCTATAGTAACCCTAATATAGAAACGGATGAAATTTTTCCTAAAGAAGGGGGGTACATTACAGACTCGGGCTATGCCTATATTATAGATTGACTAAGGCTCGGGCCGCGCCTATGCCTAGTCTGGGACGGATGATATAAGGTAGATGCGCAGGCCTATAGGGCAATATTAGGGCTTTAGCCCGCGCCACATATGGATATATATAGACTGTAGAAGGGACCCGATTCGGGCTCTTCTTCCTTCCTCCTTAGTTTTATTAATATATCCGATTGACGCCTATTTGCAGCCGCCCTAGGGCCAGTCTGTTATAGGTATTAATAAAAGCCTTTTTTTGGTCCTTATTGACTATAACGTTAGAAATGGATAGGGCAGCTGCAGCGGGTATTCTGACTTCTAGCCTACTAGAAAGGGCCGGGGTATTATTTATATCGGGACGGGCCGGGGCATTAGAAATTGCTGGGGATACTACAGCCGGTATCCTAACCTCTATTCTGCTGGGACGGGCTGGGGTATTTATCCTACTGGGACGGGCCCAATTTATATTATTAGGACGGGCTGGGGTATTTATCCTACTGGGACGGGCCGAATTTATATTATTAGGACGGGCCGGGGTATTTATTCTATCGAGACGGGCCGGGGTATTTATTATATTGGGATGGGCCGGGGCCTCGGTAGGTACGATTTCTATAGGGTCCGTTTCTATAGGGTCTTTATCTAGGTCGTAAATATAAGGCTTAACAACTGTTGATCGAAATTTAGTTGGTCCGTAAGGCATTTGCACAATATAAGTCTCATCGTTAAAACTTATCAGCTTATATGGGCCGTACCAGCCACCTTTCTCTCGCCATACCCGTACGTCTGACTATAGTGGTAATTGGTGAATAGGCTAGGTATTAGGTCCGTTATAGGTAGCGAGGGCATCATTAACTTGCCGCTTTACAAGGCATTTTCTAGCTGCATCAGTGGCTTTCCGTAATATCTCGGCATATTATAAGACTGATAGGCTTAGTAGTAAGTCATCTATAAGCCTAGGATATGTTCCAAAAACTAATAATGTAGGTACTAGACCATCTGGTCTAGCGGAATCATTAACGGCTTTAACAGCAAGCTGTAATTTTTGTTCCTTTATTATTATATCGCATATTTCGCTATTAATAATAGTATAGGCGCGTCGTAATGGAGCGTGATATCTTTCCACTTTGTCAATACTATAGTAGGCCTCGACGGGAACTTCGTCAATATTTATAGCTAATAACCGTGCATTATGGCGGAATTTAGCGGATGCGAAATTCTTTCTAGTATTATGCACTATCCAGTTAGGCGGTCTAAGATAGGTATTTATCTAGCATTCTTTAAAGGTATTCTAGATATTTCGGGCCTTCTATTTTTGTGAGTTGAGAAATCTAGCTGCTTGGAAGCTGGTTGCGGTATCTACTATATATAATACAGGCTGGTTATCTATTTGCATAATATTGACTATAATTTTGTAATTAAATTAGTAGTCGTCTCGAAGTGTAAATTTAAATCGGCTAGGTGCCTTTGCATTTAGCTGGTATTGGTGGCACATTTGTGTGATGCGTTTGATGATATTGCGGTCTATATCATTATGGCCAGCCTTATTAAGCACCTTTGCAAGCCTATTTATAGAAGGGTGCTTAAAACGTCGGTATAATTATCGGATTTTACTAGCGGAAAGATAGAAGGCTGTTGTTTCTATTGCATTTATAGGCCACCAAGGATGTCCCTATTTCCTTATTATAGGGACTTTAATATACCCTTATATTAGTACGTTTGCTAGATTATCTAGCTTAATACCCATTCTATCCATATCTGTAATAGAATATAGGAATGGCGTTACGCTATTTATAACGTAGAAGGTGATAGTCCTAAATATAGTAGGAATATATAATATACCAAAAGATATTGCCGAACCTTCGCTAAATTTAATAGTATGATGCCGCTGGCTTTTCTCAATTTTTAGCGATGGTATTATTTTTATAAGAGCCTTTGCTTGGCCTATACCAGCCGTTGATACGCTGGAAGCGCCAGTATTTAGTAATATGCCGCGGAAGATTTAGTTAGTATAGCGCTCTTCTTTTAAAAAGGTATAATTACGGTCTAGTAATATCTAAAAAGGGATGCGGCCCCCCACTCGTTACCGCTCTCATATATCTCCTAAACGAGATATACCGCATCGGGTATTACCCGGCTCTATATCGGGAGGCCAGAGTAATAATACTATAGAAACCGGGGAAAAAGCCAAAAGAGTACTCTAAGGCAGGAGGCTAGAGGCTAATATCGCTTTTTAACCTAATAGGAAAAGTCTTAGAAGCCGCGGTTGCGCGGCAGCTTACTGCTGCTCTCGAAGAGGGCAACCTCTTCCTAAACCTCTAAATAAGCAATAGGGTAAACCGGTCAACTAATATAGCCCTGAGTATACTAGTCAAAATTATACGCACGATTTAGCACTATAGTGGGATCGCCTTACTACTTCAACTAGATATCTTAACTGCATTTAATACCGTTAATTATACCCGCTTTATCTACCTATTGCTAGAGAAAAGGCTCCCGCCTTAGCTAGCGGCATAGGTATGCGGCTTTACCGACTTATATTTAGCGTAAATCCACTTTAAGGGGCAATTTATAGATAAACTACCGATTACCGCTAGGGTCCCTTAAAGGTCCCCCCTCTCCTTTATCCTTTTCCTTATCTATATTATACCACTCTATAAGAGATTATAGGAGGTTATATTAATTATTATACTAGGCTTCGCCAATGATACTAATATTATAGCCTATAGGAGAGACATAGGAGAGACTAAGGTGCTATTCGAGAAAGCATAGGCTATCTGCGATGATTAGTCTAAGTAAGTAGGATTAAATTTTAACCCTAATAAGAGCGAGCTTATCTACTTCACCTATACGTATAAGGCAGACGAGACTTTAGTACGATTTAGGACCGCTATAATATAGCCGAAATAGTATATTAGGTTCTTAGGGGTCGAAATCTACTATAAGTTAAAATAAAGGGAATACTATATTAAGATTGTAAAGAAACTTAAGCGGTAGCGATTCGCGCTTATAGCGATAGCAGCCTCTACCTGGGGCTACTAATATCGGGAAGTATACCTTATTTATATAAAGGTTATTTAAACCTCTATTGCCTTTAGCGTAAGGGTATAGTATACCCCTACCGCCCCTAGAGGGGTAGCGAAAGGTATTATAAAATCCCTAGCTATAGAATAATCAGCCTGCCTCTATATAATTACCGGGGCCTTTAAGGCTATACCACTAGATACCCTTAAGATTAAGGCGGCTATACCCCTAATCGACCTCTATTTTAACTATATCTACTAGTAGTTCCTCGAAAGAATAGCTAAGATAAATATAACCGATAGGATTAACTGCATATTAGTAATAGTAATAGCGATACTCTGATGCTAATAAAAGAAAGGCTACTAAGGACTCCTAGCCTATATATTATTCCTTAATCCTAATTTTAGTTAGCTTCTAGCTAAAGAGCGATTAATAAAAGATTAATATAATTAATAATAGAATAATTAGGCAATAATAAGGGCAAGATACCCTTAATATAGGATTCTAGCGGCCGAAAGGGTATTAGACTTCTAATCTATAGCGAAAATAACCTAATTATATAAAGGCCTAAAAAAATACAAATTAGCAATACTTACCTAACTCTATATAGAAAAAATTGGCTTTAACTCCTTCCTTTACCTCTAATAAGTATCTTTAATACTATTATTTTTCTATTACTATAGGGAAGGCATAAAAGACCTCTATTATATTATCCTTTCCTACCTAAAGTACTATAGATAAAGGCATATACTCTTTAGATTTAGTTTTAGCCTTAGTTTATTTTACGACTAATATAGTATATCTATCGCACTTAATAAACTATACCTTATATAGACGATTACCTACTAAATATTTAATATCGACCGACTTAATTAATTCTAGCTCGTTTAATCCCTCTAATATTGTATAGCTAAAGGAGCCATTAAACTCCCCTATATAGCCCTTATATAATATTTACGGTAATCCCATAGTAGGAACGAGGAGCCCTAGGAATAAATAAATCTTTTAGGCCCTATAGGCTAAAACTAGTCGATAGTTATTATTTTATATTAGAGGTATCCTTTTTCCCCTCCCCCCCTTTACTCCCCTTGCTATTTTCCCCTTTTTTATTTTTATCATTTTTAGTCTATTCCCCCTCTAAAGCCCCCTCCCCCCCTCCCGGGCTAAGAAAACCTATAATAATATAGCGATATCCTTTTAGGCGTAGGCCTATTATTTTAAGGTAAGGACCTTCTTTTTCTTAAGGTCTAATATCTTTTAGGTTACCTTAGGAGTGCTAAGGCCTCCTACCGCCGCTACTATTATTACTACTGCCTATCTACGCCTTTAAGAGGCGGATACCTATTTAGCCCTCTACTAAAGGGCCTTATAATTATCTACTTAAAGGCAAAAATAGTTAGCTAGTAATTCGTATTATATATAAATCGAAAATATATTTTTATCCCCCTAATAATAATCTCTTATACGTCTAGAAGTTCTTATATTAGGATTTAGTTCCTAGGGGTCCTCTCTAGGAGTATATATATCTTACCCGCTAAGGCGTAAAGATAGTAGGCTACTTTAGTCCCTGCCTATATTAGCCTTACTAAAGAGTAGGTATAACCCGGCCTATACCTTATTAACTATGGTATCGATACTTAAGGTCCTCTAAGCGTATTAGATATAGCCTATATAGCTATTTATATAGTTCTCCGGGCTACTATATGAGGGTTAGAAGCGGTTCTATAGCGCATAAGACCTATACTTACCCTTTTATCTAATATCGCCGACTATTTAGGCATTTTTGCTTCTACTATTGCTATTTTTATTCTTATTATTATTATTATAGCTATTGCTATTGCTATTATTGCTGCTGCTATTAATCTGCTAATAGGGTCAGCATTAGCCCTATATTGTAATAGAGGGGTTATTATATATTTTAGAATTAGTGCTATAGAGGAAAAGAAGAAAAAGAAGAAAAGGCATAAAGCTAGGGGGCATTGCTAACCTATATACTGATATAGTACCTAAGGCTAATCGCTCTTATCTTTAAATTTAGCTTACTTTTGCCTATGCACTATAGACTAACGCGCCTAAGATACGCCTGGGCCCCTAAAGGCGTATGCCTGGCGAGAATACTATTAATCCTACCCCTCTAGCCTTACCTTCCCCTTATTTTGCACCTAATAGTACTCCAACCTAGGCCTAATACTCTTAGAATTTATACTTATACTCTTCCTAAGTAATACTGCTAGATATAGTCTTAAGCGGTTATGCACCCTACTCTCTTATGCACTAGATACCTGCCGCCCCTACTGCGGGGCGATATAAAGTAGAAATTAAGATTGCAGGAAGGGTTTTCCTCCCGGCTGCTGGGTTTTTCCTTTCTAAATCATCTCTATAAAAGTACTAGATAGGTTATTTAGCTCTAAATAGCCTCTAGCGTAATTTAATAATAATAATATCTAAAAAGGGTTATTATATAATAGGGCATGCCTGCATATTTCATCTTATAAAGCCTGTAATATATTAGGCGATAATAGTGATTGCATCGGCGTATATAATAGGAAATATTAGGTGGCTATAATTTGCGGTGGGATATCCTCCTTAATATCTTTATTTATATCTACTGCTATTATCGCCTTAAAGTCTTTAATGATATCGTCAATATCGGTATTTTCAGGCTCTTATTGTTATAGGTTATCCTGTATATCCCCTTCGTATTACTGTAAAAAAGTACTAAACTTCTTATCGTTAGGTGTGATACGGTGTGACTGGCTTTTTATCTAATGGGCCTTAGAGTCTTATTATTCTTTAATAGGGTGGTTTAATAACTAGCAACCTATTTTATTGCATATAAAACATTTCTTCTGATAAGGTCTTATAAGGTATGATCCAAATTGCCGTTGTGAGGGTCTAAAACGTTAGGGGCGTTTAAATCGGCTATTAGATTGGTTATATCTGCGGTCTGTAAATAACGCTATATTATCACTAATATCTATATCCGTAGTATCTTGTTGTTGTATTTGAAGGAAGTGATTTTATTGATCTTAGTGTGATTATGCTGCTTTATATATGGATATAGAATGCCGTAGGTCTGATGTAAGCCCTTCAAATATTGGTATATAACGGTATATAGCCTGGCTGCACTCTAGGGTATCCCTTACGGCATTTAGTACTTACCGATATAGCTCAGTATCTGCTATCAAGGGGGGAAAAAGACTATAATGCAAGCGTTATAGTTCTTCTAATAAAATATTAAGGCATTCAAGCTTAGATTTATTGGGGTGTTTTGCAATAATTGATTATAGCGTTATTTTATTCCACCGATATAAATAGAATTGCTCTGCGCTTTTAGTCTTAAAGTGGCTTTTAACCTTATAGACCATTTCGTCAAATATAAGGGCATTATAGATAGGTTCTATATTATCGAAGTAAAAAGTCTCTATATCGCCGATTAATATGATTTGAAATGCCCTATTGTATGCGTAATTGGGCAAGCCTAGTAGTCGACATTTGCTTTTAAAAGATATAACCTTTGGAATAATAAAGTCATCTATTTTACCGCTGTATCTATCCTCTGTACGGTAGCTGCGTAATAGGTCAGATATCTTTTTAGATATATCGTCCCGGTGTTTTAGAATATCTGGCTCTAGAGGATATTCTGGAATATCTTATTGGTTGCGTTGTAGTATAAAATCCGGCTTGGATGGGTGCCCTGCTGTAATAGTTGGGTTATTTGTTATAATCGGGTTATTTATTATAATTGGCGGCTTTTGTAGGTGGTTATGATACCATGATTCGTCAAATCTAGCATTTGTTGTGCTTTGACCAATATTGGTAGCCTGCCTAGTGCCGCTGGAAACGGTAATACGGGAGTTATTAATATCGGTAATACGGGGGTTATTACTGTCGTAATTATTAGTATCGGATTGATGCCTATATACTTGTTGATCTGCCTTATTTGAGCTCTCTGTAGATGGCAGTATATTATCCGGGTTAATTATTTGGCCTCTTATTGGTATAGGCCGGCCTCGTAAGCCTCGAAAAAATCCGCCTCTATTAGGGGTATAAGCCCTAGGATAATATAAATCGTTGGGTCGGGCCGGTTGACGGGCCGGTTATTGCGGACTATATTCCTCGCTATTATCTTTGTCATGTGAATTATCTTTGCTTATTATATTACAAGAGCTTTCCCCTATCTCAATTTATAGTTTTAATGTTGATGGGGGGATAATTTCCGTTTGCCGTAGTTGAGCGCTGGGTGTATTAAAGTCCCTATTAGAAGAAGGGGCTTGTGACGGTCTTTCTGGTAAAGGTATGACTGTTGCTTGTAATATAGTCCTTCCAGATGTGTTTTGCAGTATTTATAATTCTCGCGCAGTATTACCAATTGGTATAGATACTTCCCTATGTGGATTTAATCGCGATATAAATCTTTTGCGTTATAGTTATCGGCTTATTTCTTCTTGTGGCCATATAGGATTTTCCGGTTGTTGTAGGCAGTTAATTAAAGACGGTATAACTGCTGAGCCTGATCGTCCTACATATACGCCATGCTCACGTAGGATTATACGGAATTCCCGTAATAGCTTACCATTAATGCGTTTAAATAAGACTTCATCCCACTCGCTAAAGTCATCGCAAAATATATCCTATAAATTGTCATCCATATCTTCGCCTATATCATAGGCGTTAAAGCGGTATATTAGCCGATTATGTAGGTCGGTATTGGTTGCATTTTATGGATCAATATGCTCATTTGCATCTATCCAATTCTTATCTATAAGCTTAGTATATTTTTGTAGTGGCTCAGGTAGTGATAAATATGGTGGTATTGGTGATAATAGTCGTGATGAATCTATATTGATAGTGTGTAATTTAATCGCTAAATAGTATTACCAAAGGTCGTAATATATAGCGTATTTGCAGAGTGTAAATTGGTCGCTAAATGGTATTATCAAAGGTCGTAATATATAGCGTTTTTGCAGAGTGTAAATTGGTGGCTAATTGGTATCGTCAAAGCGTGATATATAGCGTTTTTGCAGAGTGTAATTTAGTGGCTGATTGATATCGTTAAAGCGTGATATATAACCTATTTGCAAAGTATGTAATTTAGTTGCTAATTGGTATTATCAAAACGTGATATATAGCAGTATAAGTAAGCCTCGTAATGGACGAGAGGAGAGAAGGTTAATATCCGTAATTTATCTCTCAGATTAGCACAATCTCGCCGAGATCGTCTCTTCTAGATAAATCTCTAGCTGATCTATATTACTACTATAACACTGATCAGTATTGAGCTGGCCCAAGTCCTAGTGCGTAGGGTGCACGCGTGATACTACTATATCGGTGACTATCACGGTATCACCTATCAGAGGTATTAATTGTCCCTAAAGTGAATATATTGTGATGTGTCTATCTAAGAAAGAAGAAAGCAAGAAAAGACTAAGGGCGGCGATGTGCCCTATATGCTATGTGTGCCGGACACGCAATGACTACGTATGCCTGTGTGCCATAGCCATATATGCCGCGTCACTATCAGGTGCACTGACTAAGTGACTGACTGACTGACTACGTATGCATATATGCTATAGCTATATCTGCCGTGTCATTATCAGGTGCACTGACTAAGTGACTGACTAACTAACTAACTGACTGACTGACTTACTAACCGACTGACTAACTTACTGACCGACGATTCCGACACAAGGTAAAAACCTACCCTCTTGACCATACGGCCAAAAGAGTACGTATTGTACCAAGTTACCATACTTGGTACAATTGACACCTATATCCCCTTGGCACTATACTGCGCGCAAGCTTGCCCTTAGTATGATACGGGCGTAGCCCAAATCCTTAACAATTATACTCTAAATGCCTATAAGGTGCTACTCTATTAGGGTTAGATTTAACTCCCCTCTTTTGAACTACTAATAACTATAATAATTTAATAATATTATAACTCCCCTTATTATAGGGCACTTAGGGAAGAATACGACTTTTTAGCTACTATAGTAGGATTATTACTTTAATAATATATCGTTTTGTTGCAAAATGGTGATTCAGAACACTGTTGGAAATGTACTAGATACCGATAGTGGCGTACAAGGCGTTGCAGAATAAAATAAAGAGCTGGTTAAAGATTTAAAGCGTACAAGAGGTTGACTAGAGCAAAGATGTCAGAGAAATCTGATTCTAATTGTTGGTAACTATTCTAGCTAGAAAGAGGGAATTTTAGGCATATTTCTACCATCTTGAAAAAGTGGTTGAAAATAATGAAAAACCGCAAAAATAGCGAAAAACCCGACGAAAAGTCGGTCTGCCTAACCGTGCCCAGTCTGTGCCCAATATCCTACCTAGTGCCTACCCAATGCCTACCCAACCAAGCCTAGTGGCTTGTAGCGGTGTGCCGGATGCCCTATAATAGTCTGCCGTACGGGCCGGAAGCCCTATATCGGTCTGCCGTACGGGCCGGAATCCCTATATCGGTATGCCGTAAAGGCTCGATATAGCGGGAGACTGTATGTAGAAGGCCGAAAGTGCTGATTTGCCCATATGGTAATCCCATAGAAATGCGCCGCCTGTTGTGGGCCCTGTGGCCCACTGTGACCGGCCGCTGTGGCCGGATGTGGGTCGCTGTGCCGGTGCCGTGACCGGCGCTGTAGCCCACTGTAATCGGCGTTGTGGGGCGCTGTGCCCCACCATAGCGCCTGGTATAGCCACCGCGATATCTCAACGTAGAGACGTCGTACGGTAGCGAGACCAGTACCAAAAATACAGCTAAAAAGGCGCTGATTTCAACACGTTTAAAATAGCTTAATTCGTTTAGAACTACTAATACTATAGGGCGTATGAAAGCCGCTAATTATACTAAGGCCTACTCTAGCCTTTACTAATCCTAGATTATTTTTAGTCTCAAATTTCTATAAATTTTATAACTAACCTCCTAGCCTATAATATCTCCGACTCGTATTACCTAATAATTATTACCGATTATCTATTAAAATATATTTAGCTTAAGGCAATATACTTAATGTAAGCGGAGGATTATATAGAATGGTTCTTAGACTACTAATAGCAGCACTATAAGTTCCCCACCTAGATTATTAGCGATAGAGGCTTAGACTAAATAAGCTAATTCTAGATTATAATATATAAGGCTTTTAGGACTAAAAAACTCCTTTTAACTATATATTACCTATAGACTAATAGTAGTATAAAATATATAAACTAGGAGGTTTAAGCTATTTTATATATAAAGGTAGCATTTGATTAGTATAACTAGTCTTAATATCTTGCAATTTATTAGTATACTCTAAATAATTATACTTCTTTAGTTACTAGATATAGCCTGAATTGCCTCCTAAATGGCTTTAACTCTCCTATTATAGCCCCTCCCCTTAATATCTCGCCGAATTTTATAATCCCTAAGGGGTAGCTAGTACGCTTCCTAGCTATAATGCAAGAGGGGGGTAAACTCGCCTAAGCCGCTATCGCCTTTACTTAATAGAGGCAGTAGGATGCAATAAACTATTCCTAATGCCTAATAGAGTATTATTAAGTCGGGGACTAAATTTAGTTAAGCTTATAAAATATTAAAACTAATTAGCCTTATAAGAAGCTCGACTAGATATCTATAGAGTATATTATTATAGCCGTTCTATCCCCGCTTAATATCTAACTTAATATCCCTAATGGTATCTACCTAGTTTTTTATATTAACCTTATAGAATATATTGCTTCTGACCTGCTATTAAGCTAAATACTTATAGATATTAGGCCCGGTCCCCTATTAGTCCTGTTAAAGAACTCTAATACCCTATATAAGGAATTTAAGATCGAAGAGATATTAGCTATAAAAAACGCTTAGGGTCAGGGCAGAAAACGTAATATACTAATAAAATAAAAGGGATACGATTTACCAACTGAAGAGCCCCTTAAGAACTTTAAGGATACTATAGTGCGGGAGGCATTTAAAGTTAAATAGGGGGATATTTAGATATATAATAGGCCCGGTCAAACCCTATAGTAACCCCAATATAGAAATAGATAAAATTTTCTCCGGAGAAGGGGGGTATATTACGGACTCGGGCTATGCCTATATTATAGATTAGCTGGGGCTCAGGCTGCGCCTATGCCTAGCTAGGGACGGATTATATAAGATAGACGCGCGGGCCGATAGGGTAATACTAGGGCTCTAGCCTATATATATACGGATGTATATAGACTGCGGAAGGGACCTAACTCGGGCTTTTCTCTTTTCCTCCTTAGTTTTATCAATATATCCGATTAATGTCTATTCGCAGTCGCCCTAGGGCCAGTTCGTTATAATAGCGGCCTCTACCTAGGACTGCTAATATTGGGAAGTATACTTAATCTATATATAAGTTATCTGGACTTTTATCGCCTTTAGCATAGGGGTATAGTATACCCCTACCGCTTCTAGAGGGGCAGCGAAAGGCATTATAAAATCCCTAGCTATAAAATAATCAGCCTGTCTCTATATAGTTATTAGGGCCTTTAAGGCTATACCGCTAGATACCCTTAAGATTGAGGCGGCTATATCCCTAATCGACCTCTATTTTAACTATATCTACTAGCGGTTCTTTAAAAGAATAGCTAAAATGGGTATAACCAATAGGATTAATTGCACATTAATAGTAATAGTAGTAATACTCTGATGCCGATAAAGAAAGGGCTACTAAAGACCCCTAGCCTATATACTATTTTTTAACCCTAATTTTAGCTAGCTTTTAGCTAAAAAGCGGCTAATAAAAGACTAATATAACTAATAGTAAAGCAATCAAGTAGTAATAAAGGCAAAATGCCCCTAATATAAGATCCTAGCAGCTAAAAGGGTATTAGATTTCTAATTTATAGTAAAAATAATTTGATTATACAAAAACCTATAAAAATATAAATTGATAATATTTACCTAACTCTATATAGAAAAAATTGACTTTAACTCCTTCCTCTACCTCTTATAAGTTCCCTTAGTACTATTACCTCTTTACCGCTATAGGGAAGGCCTAGAAGACCTCTATTATATTATCCTCTCCTGCCTAAAGTATTATAGATAAAAGCATAAATTCTTTAGGCTTAATCTTAGCCTTAGCCTACTTTACGACCGATATAGTATATCTATTGCATTTGATAAACTATATTTTATATAGATAATTACTTACTAAATACTTAGTATCAACTAACTTAATTAATTCTAGCTCGCTTAATCTCTTTAGTATAATATAGCTAAAGGCGCTACTAAATACCCCTATATAGCCCTTATATAATACTTACAGTAATCCTATAGTAGGAATAAAGAGCACTAAGAATAATTAAATCTCTTATGCCTTATGGGCCGAAACTAGTTAATAGTTATTATATTAGTATTAGGGGCACTCTCTTCCTTTTCCCTTTTCTTACTCCCCCTACTACTTTCTCCCCCTTTATCCCTATCCTATTCACTCTTTAGAGCCCCCTCCTCTTCTTTTTAGGCTAATTAAGTCAATGCCACGGCGCTTACACGCTGTAATTCGCGCATATGGTTAGTATACCAAATATTGATTGCGAAAAGCAGAGCTATTCGCCACAACTTATTTTATTAGAATTAATGCATTACTACCTAAGTTGTAGTTATTTGAATTTTTCTGCAATAATATGGTGATGGTATTGATGTGGGGTTGTTTGTGCATTAATGAACACTTACTGTATTATCTGCAAATCTTAAAGTTAGCAAATTATCTACTGCTTTAAGTCTATAATATAGAGGTGCAATATAAAAGAAGAAGAGAATTAGGGAAATTAGAAAGCCTTAGGGAACTTTTGCTATAATTAAAAACTATTAGGTAGGTTAGCCTCTGAAGAAGATTTTAGCTAATCGCAATATAGTAAAGCTTTAGACCTAGGCTGCTATCTATTAGGGGATGTGTAAAGGACTAGCCCTAGGGCTACTGCGAATAGGCGTCGAATGAATATATTAAATAGACTAAGAAGAAAAGAAAAAGGACCCGAATAGGGGCCTCTCAATAGTCTATTTATCCATGCGTTAGCACGGGTCGGAGTCCTAGCGTAGTCCCGTAACCCCGTACTGCTGACTCATATGACTCTGCCTAGACTAGGCATAGGCGCAGCCCGAGTCCTAGCCATATTATAGCGCGGGCGTAGCCCGAGCCTGTAACAGGTGCCACTTTAGAGGAGGAGGTATATAAATCTAGTTAGCTAGTAAGACTTTGCTTTATAGTAATCTTTAGCATTATAATAAGAAAGTTTTTCCTATTCTAATAGATAGGGTTTATTACTAGGAGATATAATTATTTTAACTAGCTCTTTCCTAATAAGACAGCTAATAGCTGGCAACGGCAGTAAGTAGCCGGCTAGCTAAAAAGTTAACTAATAATTTAAATCTGATTTTTCTGGATTTTTTATATTTATTTAATTTTTTACATAATTTATTTCCTAGTGAAATTTGTTCTCTACATTTATTTATAATTGCATTGATTTTAATTTTTAGCATTATTGTATTATACTTCCCCTCCTGGATCAATTTAATTTAATCCCCTATGATATACATGTACGCGTAAATAGTACGCCTGGCGAGGCACCTCCAAGTTTCAACCAACCGCCTCATATAACCGACTGCCTTCGCATTTGATTCACAATATCAGCGTCGGACTGCGCAGGAAGACATACCACCATAAGTTTTTCTATATTTTGTGCACACTCTTGTGCTCCCCCATTGGCCCATTTAGCCACCTGGCCAGTTCGTGTCTGCCGAAGGCATCTATTGCGAAAGCTTGAGGCTGGGAACTAGAGTTGGACCGGCTGCGTGTTGTCAATGCCGACACCAAGACCCTCAGCGAGACCTTGTCGAACAATCCTCTTGCTGAACACGCCATTCCATTTCAATGTCAAGCGATCAAGTTTATGGCGTCACACCGCCCATTTCGATTATGCTGCCTACTGAGGCGGAGAAGCGCGCCAGTGACACCCTGATCGAAGAACTCCGACGTCAAAGGACTTTCGAAAGCCCGTCAGATACGCAGAAGAGGTAAGACCCCCCTATTATCAAACCTTGCAGTGATGCGGTCATGCGCCACGTTCGATTGTCATGATCGGTCCAACCATTTGCTCTAGCTCTAGCTCATCCATTGTAGATACAAAGTCCTCGAATCACTGCAGACCATCTGCGATGAGTTCGTCAAACGTGTCGCTCGGGAACGGGAACCGAAAAATGATGTCCTTATCAAGAACGCTCGCGGCAAGGTTTTCACGTATGGTAGTTTTCGCCTTGGTGTTTTTGGACCCGGGTCCGATATCGATACTCTCATCGTTGCGCCGAAGTACGTGACTCGAGAAGACTATTTCAAATACTTTCCCCTGATGTTAGAGGCCATGGCTCCCAAAGGATCTATAACGGATATGGCGGTAGTCACCGATGCGTTCGTACCAATAATCAAATTCGGATACTCTGGCATTAGCATAGACCTGATCTTCTCGCGCATTATTCAGAAGCAACTCGCTCCGGATTTCCAAGATCTGAAAGATTCTGGTCTGCTTCGCGGCCTTGACGAGGCTGAACTTCGCTCCCTTAACGGCACACGCGTTACCGACGAGATTCTGACTTTAGTACCCGAACAAAGTACTTTCAAACTTGCCTTGCGAGCCGTAAAATTATGGGCGCAGCGCCGCGCAGTTTACGGCAATATCATGGGCTTTCCTGGCGGTGTAGCATGGGCCATGCTTGTTGCTCGGGTTTGCCAGTTATACCCCAAGGCCGCTACATCTGTAATTGTAAACAAATTTTTCTTGGTAATGAGTCAATGGCGATGGCCTCAACCCGTTCTACTCAAACCCATTGAAAGTGGCCCTCTTCCCGTTCGAGTATGGAATCCAAAGGTAGGTTTCCTCCTCCGGCATTCAAGCACAAGCCCTGAGAAATGAGTGCGACTGAATTGGTTTTTAGATATACAAGGGCGATTCCTTCCATCTCATGCCAATAATAACTCCGGCCTACCCTTCCATGTGTGCTACCTTCAACATCACCAGGTCTTCCATGTCCATTATAAACCGAGAGCTCCGGCGTGGCTTGGGTATTTCAGAGAGCATCATGGTGGGCAAACAGCCTTGGTGTGATCTTTTCGCCAAACATACTTTCTTCACCGCAGATTATAGATATTATATATCCGTAATATCTGCTAGCAAGACAAAAGAAGCTCATAATGTTTGGTCAGGCTATGTCGAATCCAAAGTCCGCATGTTAGTACAGAAATTGGAACAGCATACGTCCATAACTATTGCCCATGCTTTCAATAAAGGCTACGATCGTCGCCATCGCTGTCGGAGCGATGCCGAGATTGCGCAAGTGCAAGACGGCAGTCTTGATTTTCTCCAAAAGGATGGCAGCGTTCCAAGTCCAACTTCAGGAACCCCTGGACTCCACGATTTTGGACAAATCACCCCCGAGACAATGTTATCACCAGAATCGACGGAGGTATTTACAACTACACACTACATTGGGCTGGAACTAGATGAAGGTGGGTTGTCCTGAAAATGTTCGAGCTGCGGCAATATTGGGCCTCATATTCTAGGTCGGTATGGAGATAACGTTCTAACCGTTTCGTAGGCGCCAAATCTCTAGATCTATCTTACCAGGTCGACGAGTTCAAGGCCTTGTGTACACAGTGGCAGAGATACCAGGATGAGCTGAAACCGCTTGTTTCCATTGGCGTTCAGCATGTACGAAAGTATGTCATTTCATCGATCACTATCGTCTTTGATACGATGCTAAAACAAGGTCTCCCAAGTTTCAATCTTCCTGATGACGTTTTTGATGTCGACGAGAAGAAACCCCAAAAGAAGGGCATGAAGTCAAAAAAACGGGGTGCTGCAGAGGTAATGATCATGGCAGAGGAAGATTAACGGACTTGCACGAGCTAACCCGCCTCCAGGACAACCCTCCGCCTGCAAAAAGGCAGCAGGCGCCCGTGACAGCTGTCTGCTGACAAGACTACTTTCAATAACAGAGCGGCTTGCTCAAATGATGTAGGGAGATAAATGTCAGAATGGCAGAAATCTAGCACAATCTCTGGAAGGCTTTGATGCAGGACATCCAGCAGGATGAGCAATCTTCAGATTATATCTCCCCGCTGACGTTGACTAAGGATTTCATCTTAGGAACAGCTTTGGCTTCTAGGTGATTTAACACGTAGCTGCCATATACTTGCCGTTGTTTCGATAAGTTCCTTTTCTCTCGCCTTCTCTCGCAATAAGAAGAGGAATTTGAGGCTCGGCCCCATGCAAGAGAACAACATTGATGCGGTGAGCGTTCAGCAACCTTGGAGATTAACAAGGACGATGGAAACTCATATCCACCAAAACCTGAACAAGTTTATGGCATCAAACTATGTTCAAAACAGGCATGGAAAACTGTTGGAGCCGAAGCCGTCTGTGAAAGGGCGTAGAAATTCAGACCTTTGACAGCCGCGTTTCGTTTCTTTCTTCTCTCTTCCCCCCCCTTTTTTTTGTTTGTTTTTGCGTGAGTCCTCTAATTAGTCTTGAAACCAAGGCACAAAGGTTGGCTGGAAAAGCCCTGACCTTTGTATGGCTTCCGTAGAAAGACAATTTACATACATGTCGCAAGAGTGGATTTGCGTAACAAAGTATCCATACGATCTTCCTTCACTTGTTGGGACTGGAGAACTCAATTGTCCATGGCCCGATAAGAAGGTCCGGCGTTTCAAATAGAAAGGTGACTCGCGACACAATGGTGAACTGCACGGGCTTGCAAACGTAGACTTTGACGATGCAAAATCATAAATCGTCATCGTCTTCATCACTGCCGCTAGACCAATCATCTCGGTAAGCATCGGCGATTTCAGATATGCCATTATCAAGTGCTTCTCGCTCGTTCGTGTGAATAAGACTAGTAGCTTGCAAGCGCAGAACCTTCATGCGATCGTAGATGTATGTATCTGTCGTCATGGTGGCCCGAAGTGGCACCTCCGTTTTGCCGGTCACAGTTCCAAAAACCGGTGGATAACTGTTCAGCAGAGGAAACGAAAGCGGAGTTTTATATCTTGTTTTCGACTATCAATTGGAGTTCAGGGCCCGGGATAAAACGCGTTGAGGCACTCACCTTTTAATGACTGATTCGCCGTAGACATGACGAGGCGATACTTTGTATTTTGCGTCTGAGTCTTTTTCGCTGGAAAGAGGCCCGCGTTGCGATATTACCTCACCGAATACGTGGGACGCCCGACTCTTAGTCTTCCCACCATCCCAGCCCAACTGGAACAGACTGGTATGCGTATTTTTTCCAGCAACGTCTTGAGTTCTTATGGAAGGCATGATCTTGGCAGCGGCCAGGTGCTGGTTGCCGCGAATGTTGAGCATTTCTGCCAGGTCGCTGAGGGATGGTTGCCGAGATTCACCCCTCAAACGACAGGGAGTCAAGGCAACCTCGGCCATGGCTGCAAGTAGGGCTGTAACGTGCCATGACGAGCTGCTATCGAGATCCTCTTGCGAGTCTGTGATAATTGGTGGCAGAGCGAGAGGAACTAACATGGATGATTGTCCATAAATTTGATGCAATGTTTGCACCGTGTTTGACAACCGAAGCTGACGCGTCTTTCCAGGGATTCCTAATGAGGGACTTTGCAGTCCCCAGACCCAAATGCAAGACTTTGGGTATTCATCGCGAAGAGCTTCCAGATATGATGCGGCAAACCCACCCCAAGCATCGTCCATCGTCGTAAAAACCTGCGTTCCTTGCATAAGATCGCATTCTTCGACAAAGGGACGCCAGTCGGTATCAACCACATCCTGGTGCTTGTCAAGAAACGAAAACAGCTCCGACCCGGTGGCAACGCTCTCAAAGGGTAGAGTTGTCGACTGACGTTCCAAATCGCACAATTGCATTGAAGACTTGGGATGAAAGTATACTCTAGAAAAGTCTGACCAATACCGCACGGTTGAGGTCGTTAGCGGTGAAGGCTCTTTGCCGGCATCGAGACTCTGTTGATATGCGCTTGGGGCCACAGCTTGCTGCTTGTGTACAATCGATGGTGCAGACCTAATCCACAACAAAAGGAAACGAGAGAACGAGCAGTCGGTAAGTGGTAGGCCATAGGCTGAAGAGTGGGAAAGGGGAGCGCAAGTTTGAGTGTGAGTGTGGTGATGCTGTATCGAGGCACCGCCATCGCTCAACCCGTCGTCTCAACTTACCAAAGGGAATCGGCAGCAGCGGCCGACTCTGACGTCCCATCATAGAGGGGGTTGATCTTCCGTAATGATCCAAACTCGCTTTTGAGGTCGTAAATTACTGTCCGCGGAAGGAAGGTCTCGCTTCCATCAACGCCGATGCCGGGCCGCCAATGAATGTCATGGTCAACTAGGCATTCTCCTTGGTCGCTGTACGTAAAATATGACTCCTGTAGGTTCCAGAAATGGGTTGCTGTGAAGTTGCCGAGATGGCCCAGCTGAAGTGTGAGAATTTCACGCATGATACTAGGAAGAAGCCATCTACAGTAGCAGATGTTGGGCAAAGCTGTGCTAAAGGTTGCAGCGTGCGCCACGTAAGTGCGAGAGCTATGCCTTCGAGCTTTGCTTCTTTAATAAGAGGCTAGGAGTGCTAAGCCACTATAATCACTAGCTATATTGTTGGTTTCACCAAGGGGTACCCAGTTGTACGTAGGGTCGCGCGCGTGGTATTATGTACCGTGAGGTCACCGGTCAAAGGTATGATTTACTTCTTTGATTATGACTGACTAACTAAGAGGAAAGAAAAGAAGCAAAAGAGGGTAATTATACGATATAGCCTTTTTATGCATGCTATAGTTATATATATCGGCGCAGTCGGGCCGGGCTGCCCGCATACCCTACCAGGCTTAGGGGTAAAGGGGCAAAAGGGGCCAAAGTGGCCATATCGTGCGCATCGGGTATACGCGGCATATCTATCGCAATATGCCTAATTGGTGCCTAATTAGGCACTTTGCAATAGCGATTCCGACACTAGCAGCTTCTCTTTTTATAAAAGCAAATATTGGAATCGCTAGGATATAAGGCGTATACATAGAAAGAAAAGTGCGGCGCAGTCTCGGCAGGTTATACCGCAGATAACGTTATCGCGCCGCAGTATTATACCGTATAGCCGGTATATTAAATATCGCAGCCAAAATAAAGGGGCAAAAAAAGGGGCAGTAGTAAACGCAGTAAAATAATACAGCATTAAACGTAGGAAAATCTATACATTTGCCACCTATAATATTACTAATACCTTCTAAATGTAGTTAGATATTAACCGGCCTCTTTACCTATCCTTCTATATATATAATAGCCTTATTTTAGTCGATAAAGGTCTTAAGGGCTTTATTTAGCATTCTCTTAATTATCGTATTAGCGAGGTTATTATTCCTATTAATCTAGTAAATTTTATAGATTTCCTAGCGCTTATATAATTATCGTAAGGCTATAATATCTATTATAAGCCTTTTCTCTTTCGTAATGCCTAGCTTAATAAGGCATTTATATAATAAAAAAGAATCTATATATATAACGGTAGGGATCTTCGATAATCCTAACCTTCTAGTAATTATATTAAGGGTCGTACCTATCGTATATGCGATATCGACCCCTTATGCTATACTATATAGCTCCGAAGCGAGTGCGCTATATATTACACACTTACTCTTTATAGAGCTATAAGTAATAATATTACTAATCAGTTGGAAGGCATTATTTGTAGTATCTACCTCATTCCCTAGTATAATTACGTAATTAATTTAGGAGCTTAAATCTTTATTATTAGTAAAAGATCCGTCAATAAATATAAAGATCTTAGCTATATTAAAGGCTAAATTGATATACTATAGGCTATAATCCTGGTTATCTAGCTGCTATTAAAGGCATTTATTTAATCTTGCGATATCCTTAGGGCCAGATTGCTAGTATTATACCGCGATAAATAGGTCAAAAGAGGCTTCGGGCTGGCAGACTATAGCTATATAAGCGCTATAAGCGTATTATTTGATATAATTATATTAGGCTATAGGTGCATTCTTATCGATAGTCGTAATCTTTTTATTTTAACACTTCTAGCATAAGGTTATACTATTACTATTAGCTATTAATATATATCTATTAAATATTAGGGGTATAATTAGCGATAGCCTTATCTTAGGCTTAGCATTAAAGCCTGCTTTAATAAGCTCTAATTCCTCCTATTAGAAAAAAGCATTATTACTTAAGCTAAGAGTATCATTAGTCTGCATACCTATAATACTAAAGTATATACTAGTATCGCTAGTATAGGGAATATCAGTATAGTCAATATCGTTATTACTAGCGGATATTAGCAAATAGGGGTTATAGGTTGATATAGTTATACCTAACTTTTCGCGATAATACCGGAAGTATATCGCCTACTAGTGGGTGCCTGCCTCAGCTATTCTATATAATAGCTTTACTATTTCTATAATCGTATTATCGGGGTATTAATACACTATCTACTTAGGTAGCTTAGCAATAATTAATCTATTAAGGGTAGTTAATAACTGCATATAAGCCTGCGTAATATCCTATATCTAAAGGAAGAGGCTATAAGACCGCTATAGTAATAGAGCTATTAATATTAGTAGCTATTAACTCGCTCGTTAAATTATAGGGGACTAAGTTAATATCAATCGCTTTTTATTATTATTATACCCTTATATAATAAGCCTAGACTTCTTATATAGGGTATTTATGCCTTTACCTTTAATCTCTTATACTATATATAAGTTAAATAGATATTAGGTTTTATGTTAACCGATATTAAAGGTAATAAATCTAAATATATTATGGGTCTATAGTGCTTCTATCTCTATATGGTTAGACTACTTAAAAGGGTCTCTAGGGGTTATAATCTTTCCTTTTTAGTATAATTAGCTAGCAAGCTATAAGTCGGCTTACTCTTTCGCAGTAAAGAAAAAGATATTAATAATGGTATTAAAAGTAATAATATTAATAAGAGCTTCTTTTTAATCCTTATTAATTATAATATCAGATACCACCCATACTAATAATAGTAATATTAGCTGTAACGCTAGTATCTTAGCTGGGTTAGGGGTTGGCAACAATAATATTGCAACTATAGGTATTATCGCGGCTAGAGGTACGGCTATAGCTAGTATTCTGACTTTTAGCCTACTAGGGTAGGCTAGGCCTTTAAAATAGATAATATCTTCAGGATTATCTATACTGGGATTAGTATTATAATTAGGGTTATAGTTATATAGCTTAACAACTATTAATTAGAACTTAATAGGGCTATAAGGCATTTATACGATATAAGTCTTACTATCGAGGCTAATTAGCCGGTATAAGCTATACTATCTACTCTTTTCTCTCTATACCTATATATTAGACTATAAGGGTAATCAGTAGATAGGCTATATATTTAGGCCATTTTATTAAGTAAAGGTATTGTAAACCTATCGCTTAACAAGGCATTTTCTAGCTTTATTAGTAGTCTTTTATAATATTAAGGCATATTATAATACTAATAAGCTAGGGGGTAAGTTATCTATAAGTCGGGGATATACTCTAAAAACTAATAATATAAATACTAGGCCGTTAGGCCTAGCAGAATTATTAATAGCTTTAATAGCTAGCTATAATTTCTATTCCCTTATTAATAGGTCGCCTACTTCTTCATTAATAATAGTATAGGCTCTATATAATAGGGCATAATATCTCTCAATTTTACTAATACTATAGTAGGCTTCGATAGATATTTTATCTATATTAATAGATAGAAGCTAGGCATTATAGCGGAATTTAGTAGAAGCAAAATTTAGTCTACTATTATAAATTATCTAATCTAGCGGGCTAAAGTATATATTAATCTAGTATTGCTTAAGGGCATTCTAAATATTTTAGGCCTTTTATCTTTATAGATTGATGAACCTAGCTATTTAAAAGCTTATTGCGGCATTTATAATATATAATACTAGCCGATTATTAATATAAAAGATATCGATGATAATTTTATAGTTAAATTAGCTAGTATCATCATCCTTAAGAGTGAATTTAAATCGGCTGGGTGCCTTTATGTTTATCTAGCATTAATAGCATATATAGGTAATACTCTCGATAATATTATAGTTAATATTATTATAACCAGCCCATTAAAGCAATTTGGTAAGCCTATTAATAGAGGAGTGCCTAAATTAGCGATAAAGCTAATAGATTTCCTATAATAAAAGGTAGAAGGTAGTAGTATTTATAGTATTAAGAGTCTACTATAGATATCCCTATTTCCTAATAATTAAAACCTTAATATCCCTTTTAATAAATAAATTATCAATATTATTTAGCTTCACGCCTATCTTATCTATATCTATAATAGAATAGAAAAAGAGGATACTACTATTAAGAATATAGAAGGGGATATTACTAAATATTATCGGGATATTTAGTATACTAAAAGATATAGTAGAACCTACTCTAAAATTAATAGTATACTATTTATCTATTAACTTAATCGTTAAAGATTTTATTACTCTTATTAGGGCTTTTACTTGTCTTATACCTACTATAGATAGGCCAGAAATGCTAATATCTAGGAGGATCCCGTAGAAGGTATAATTACTATAATATTCTTCTTCTAGAAAGGCAGAATTATAATCTAGTAGTAGTAAGGGCATTTGGAAGGGGTTAATTTATAAAAAGGCATATCGGTATGATTTATCCTATAGGGCTTATAATATCTTAATAGATAAAGAAGGTAATAGTTCTATTTATATAAAGGCTAAAAAATACTAAGTGGCTATAAATTATAGTGCGATAGCATTCTCTATATCCTAATATATAACCCCTACTATTATAACTTTAATATTTTTAATGATATTATCAAAATTAGTATCTTTAAAGGCTTAATCGGCAGTCCCTTTATATTCCTATAGGAAAATATAGAATTTCTTATTATTAGGGGCGGTCTAATTAAAGAAGTTCTTTAGCTATTATACCTTTAATTCTTATTGCTCTTTATTAGTATAATTAGATAACTAATATCCTAATTTATTATAAATAAAGCAATATCTTTAATAGGGCTTAGCTAGAAAGGCGCGATTCTATTATTTAAAGCGGCATTAAGGGGGTCCATATTATTAGGGGCATTAATACCGGCTATAGGATTAACTATATCTACGATCTATAAATAATACTATATTCTTATTAATATCTTTAATATCTTAATATTACTAAGGCTATTATTAAAGGAAATAATACTATTAAATCGTATAGGTAGTCTTATAAATTAAGAGGGATCGCTATAGGTTAGCAGTAAGGCCTTCAAATATAGCGGCATAACAATATATAGCTTAGCTATACTTAGGGGTATCCCTTATAGTATTAAAGACTTATTGGTAAAGCTCTATATTAGCTATAAAGGGGAGAAAAAGACTATAATATAGGCATTAAAGCTCTTCTAGTAGGATATTAAGATATTTAAGCTTTAATTTATTAGGATATTTCGCGATAGTTGATTAAAGCATTATTCTATTCTAATAGTATAAATAGAATTACTCTATACTCTTATTCTCAAAATAGCTTTTAACTTTATAAATTATATCGTTAAAAGTAAGGGTATTATAGATGCATTCGATATTATTAAAATAGTAGGTCTTAGTATCGCCGATTAGTATAATTTAAAAAGCTTTAATAAGGGTATAATCAGGCAATCCTAAAAGGCAGTATTTACTCTTAAAGGATACTACCTTTAGTATAAAGAAGTCATCTATTTTGCCACTATATCTATCCTCTATATAGTAGCTATATAAGAGGTTAAATATCTTCTTTAAAATATTATTAAACCCGGCTTCTATATAGGCTCTTTAGGTATAATCTTCTTAGTAGTATTCCAAAGGGTATTTTAGAACGGCTTATCGGTAATAGTTGCCTTACGGTAGGAAGTTAATAGGGGCTTCATTTCCTCCCCTATTAAAGGGAGCTTTATTTCCTCCCCTATTAGTAGGTACTTCGTTTCTTCCTATTAAAACCATCTATTTATCGGCTTAAGTAGGCTAATAGTACCGGGAGGGGTCTAATACTATGCCTATCTTTAGCATTATAGGCATTTAAGCCGGTAGTTAAGGCATTTGTGCCTATAGTTAAGGCATCCAGGCCTATAGGTTGTGGCTGCGATACTATAATTCGTGATATCTAGTATTAAAGGCAGCTATTTTATTAATATTAGGGGCTTGCCCTATGCCGCTAGTAACGGTATATCGGGGAATATTGATATTAGTAACTTCTAGCGTATTACTATTGGGTCCCTCTATTAAGGGAAGTATATCATCGGGTCCTATAACCTAACCTCTAATATTATAATTTCGAGGGATATTAGGGTAGCCGCCTCGGCTAGCTCGGCTAAAGGTATAACCCCTAGGGTAAAATATCTAGTTGGTCGGGCTATAATCATTATCCGTTAAATATTGCTATTATCGGGAGCTTTCCCCTATCTTAAATAGCGGCCTATAAATAGGCGCTTTCCCTTTTTATTATAGCGGCCGGCCCCTTTCTTCTTTGGTATTAATAGGAATAGGGGCTTTCTTTAATATAAATAAAAGGATAAGGGGTTATTATGCCGTTAGTATTGCAAAGTCCCTAAGGGTCAAAGGGGCTTATAAAGGTCTTCGCAAGGGTAATCGCAAGGGTATTCATAAAGGTATTCGTAATAGTATCCGTAAGGGTATTCAAATAATTATAGTAGGAAGTGAATTCCTTAAGCTTATAATAGAGGGGGCATCCTAGTTTATTTACATCTCCCGTTCGGTATAAGTAGTAAGGACTAATTAATCCCTATCTAGGTTTAACCGGGATATAAAGATCTTGCGTGCAAGTTAGAGGTCTATCTCTTCTTAAGGCCATTCAGGCATATACTCTTATTATATGCATTAGAGAAGGGTCATTATTGATATAAACTCGGGGTACCCAGTTATACATAGGGTTGCGCGCGTGGTATCATATACCGGGAGGTCACTAAGTAAAGGATTTAATTACTTTACTAATAACTACTATCTAAAAGGAAAGAAAGGAAGCAAAAGAGGGTAATTACACGATGTGGCCTTTTTGTGCGTGCCGTGGTCACGTGCATCGGCGCAGTTGGGCCGGGCTGCCCGCGTGCCCTACCGGGCTTAGGGGTAAAGGGGCAAAAGTGGCCACATCGTATGCAACGGGTATGCGCGGCACATTCGTCGCAATATGCCCAATTGGTGCCCAATTAGGCACCTTACGATAGCGATTCCAACACTAGCAGCTTCTCTTTTTATAAAAGCAAACATTAGAATCGCTAGGATGTAAGGCGCATATATAGAAAGAAAAATGCGGCGCGGTCTTAGCAGGTTGTGCCGCCGATAATACTATCGCGCCGCGCAGCCGGCTCGTACAGGCTTATACCGTATAGCCGGTATATTGAATATTGCAGCCAAAATAAAGGGGCAAAAAGGGGCAGCAGTAAACGCAGTAGAAATAACACAACATTGAACATAGGAAAATCCACATACTTGCCGCCTATAATATCACCAATATCTCCCAAACGCAGTCAGACATTAACCGGCCTCTTTACCCACCCTTCCATACGTATAATAGCCCTATTTTAGTTAACGAAGGTCTTAAGGGCTTTATTAGGCATTCCCTTAGTCATTATATTAGCGAGGTTATCGTTCCCATTAATCTAGCAAATTTTATAGATTTCCTAGCGTTTATATAACTATCGTAAGGCCATAATATCTATTATAAGCCTCTTCTCTTTTATAGTGCCTAGCTTAACTAGGCATTCGTATAACGAAAAAGAGTCTATATACATAATAGTAGGGATCTTCGGCAATCCTAGCCTACTAATAATCATATTAAAGGTTATGCCTATCGCGTATGCAATATCGACCCCTTGCACCATACTATACAGGTCTAAAGCGAGTGCGCTATGCATTACCTACTTGCTTTTTGTAGAGCTATAAATAATAATGTTACCAGTCAGCTGAAAGGCGTTATTTGTAGTATCTACCTCATTCCCTAGTATAATTACGTAACCAATCTAGGAGCTTAAATCTTTATTATTAGCAAAGGATCCGTTAATAAATATAAAGATCTTAGCTGTATTAAGGGCCAAATTGATATACCGTAGGCTATAATCCTGGTTATCGAGCTACTATTAAAGGCACTTATTTAACCTTACGATATCCTTAGGGTTAGGCTGTTAATATTATACTGCAATAGATAGATCAAAAGAGGCCTTAGGCTGGCAGACCGTAGCTATATAAGCGCTACAAGCGCATTATTCAATATAATTACGCTAGGCTATAGGCGCGTTTTTATTAATAGTCGTAATCTTCTTACTTTACCTTTTCTAGTATAACGTTATTATGCCGTTGGAAGTAGTCGTTAGTATATACCCATTAAATATCAGGGGCATAATTAGCGATAGCCTCGTCTTAGGCTTGGCGTTAAAGCCTGCCTTAGTAAGCTCTAATTCCTCCCGTTAGAAGAAGGCATCGTTATTAAGTCTGAAGGTATCATCAGTCTATATACCTACAATACTAAAGCATATACTAATATCGCTAGTATGGTCAGGAGCATTAGTACGGTTAGTATCGCCAGTGCGGTTAGTATCGCCAGTACAGTCAGTATTATTATTACCGGCGGATATCAGCAAATAGGGGTCATAGGTTAATATAGTCATGCCTAACTTTTCGCGATAGTGCCAGAAGTATATTGCCCACCAGTAGGTGCCTGCCTTAGCTATTCCGTATAGCGGCTTAACCACTTCCATAATAGTATTATTAGGATATTAGTGCGCTATCTGCTTAAGTAGCCTAGTGATAATCGATCTATTGAGGGTAGTAGATAACTGCACATAAGCCTATATAATATCCCGTATCTAAAGGAAGAGGCTATAAGATTATTATAGTAATAGGGCTATTGATATTAGTAGCTGTTAACTCGCCTATTAAATTATAGGGGATTAAGTTAATATTAATCGCTTCTCGTCATCACTATAACCCTATATAATAAGCCTAGACTTCTTACATGGGGTATCTATGCCTTTGCCTTTAATTTCTTATACTATATATAAGTTGAATAGGCGTTAGGCTCTATATTGACCAATATTAAAGGTAACGAATCTAAATATATTATGGGCTTATAGTACTTCTATCTCTATACGGTTAGACTATTCGAAAGGGGCTCTAGGGGTTATAATCTTCCCTTCCTAGTATAATTAACTAGTAAGCTATAGGTTGGCTTACTCTTTCGCAGTAAGGAAAGAGATATCGATAATAGTATTAGAAGCTATAGCGTTAACGAAAGCTTCTTTTTAGTCCTTATTGATTATAACATTAAATACCACTCTTACTAGTAATAGTAATAGCAGCCTAGCTTAATCAGACCTAGTAGCTAGCGACAGATATATCGCAGCTATAGGTATTAATAATGTCTTGGCTGCAGGTAGTCTATTAAGGGCCGGCAATAATATCGCAACTGTAGGTATTATCGCGGCTAGAGGTGCGGCTGCAGTTGGTATCCTGACTTCTAGCCTACTAGGGCGGGCCGGGCCTTCGGTATAGATAATATCTTTAGGATTATTAGCAGTAGAATCGCTATTAAGGTCATAGTTATAAGGCTTAACGACTATTAACCGGAACTTAACCGGGCTATATAGTATCTATACAATATAAGTCTCACCATCGAGGCTAATTAGCCGGTACGGCCCATACCATCCACCCTTTTCTCTCTATACCTATACATTTAACTATAGGGGTAATCGGTAGATAGGCTATATATCTAGGCCATTCCATTAGGCGAGGGCATTATAAACTTATCGTCTAGCGAGGCATTTTCTAGCTTTATCAGTAGCCTTTCGTAACGTTAAGGCATATTATAATACTAATAAGCTAGGCGGTGAATCATCCGTAAGTCGAGGATATACTCTAAAGACCAATAATATAAGCACTAAACTAATAGGTCTAGCAGAATCGTTAATAGCTTTCATAGCGAGCTATAATTTCTATTCCCTTATTATTAGGTCGCCTACTTCATTATTAATAATTGTATAGGCTCGGCGTAAGGGGGCGTAGTATCTCTCGACCTTACCAATGCTATTATAGGCTTCTATAGGGATTTTATCCACATTAATAGAGAGAAGCCGGGCATTATAGTAGAATTCGGCAAAGGCGAAGTTAGGTCTAGCATTATAAACTATCTAATCTAATAGGCCAAAGTAGGTATCAATCCAGCATTCCTTAAGGGCATTCTAAATATCATAGGCCTTCTATCTTTATAGATTAAGAAATCTAGCCGCCTGAAAGCTTATCGCGGTATCCATAATATATAATACCGGCCGATTGTCAATATAAAGGATATCGACGATAATTTCGTAATTAAATTAGCTAGTATCGTCATCCTTAAGTATAAATTTAAATCGGCTAGGTGCCTTTGCGTTTATCTAGCATTAATGGCATATATGGGTAATACTCTCGATAATATTGCGGTTAATATTATTATAACTAGCCTATTGAAGCAATTTAGAGAGCCTATTAATAGAGGGGTGCCCAAATCGACAATATAGCTAATAGATTTCTTATAATGATAGATAGAAGGCTGCAGTATCTATAGCATTAAGAGTCTATTATAGATATCCCTATTTCCTAATAATCGGGACCTTAATATCCCTTTAGATAAATAGGTTATTAAGATTATCAAGCTTCACGCCTATTCTATCTATATCCGTAATAGAATATAAAAAGGGGGTACTACTATTAAGAACGTAGAAAGGGATATTGCTAAATATTATCGGGATATTTAGTATACCAAAGGATATAGTAGAGCCTGCTCTAAAATTCACTATATACTTCTTATTAGTTATCTCGATAGTTAAGGTCTTTATTAATCGCATTAGGGCCTTTGCTTAACCTAGGCCTACTATTAATAGGCTAGAGGCGCCGGTATTTAGTAAGATTCCGTAAAAGGTATAGTTACTATAGTATTCTTCTTCTAGAAAGGCAGAATTACGGCTTAGTAAAGGCATTCGGAAAAGGTTGATATATAAGAAGGCATATCGGTATAATTCATCTTATAAGGCTTATAATATCTTAATAGATAATGATAGGTCGGCTTATGTAGGGGCTTGGAAATACTAAGTAGCTGTAATTTGCGGTATAGCAGCATTCTCTGCATCCCAGTTTATATCCCCTACTATTATTACCTTGATATTACCGATAATATTATTAAGATTAGCCTCTTCTTCTTCAAGGCCTTAGGGGCTAAGCTCTTCGTATTCCTATAAGAAAATACAGAATTTCTTATTATTAAGGGCAGTACGGTAGGATCGGTTCTTTATCTATTAGTCTTTTAATTCTTATTACTCTTTATTAGAGTAGTTAGATAACTAATACCCTATTTTATTGCAAATAAAGCATCTTCTTTAATAGGGCCTATCTAGAAGGGCACGATTCTATTATTAATATTATTGATATAAGCTAAATTATCGTTAAGGGGGTCTATATCGTTAGGGGCGTTAATACCGGTTATAAGATTAACCGTATCTACGGTCTATGAATAACGCTATATTATTATCAATATCAATATCTTCAACATCCTAATATTACTAAGGCTGTTATTAAAGGAAATAATACTATTAAGTTATATAGATAGTCTTGTAGATTGAAAGAGATCGCTATAGGTCAGTAGTAAGGCCCTCGAATGTAGAGGCATAACAATACAATACCTGGCTATACTTAGGGGTATCCCTTATAGCATTAAGGACTTATCGGTGAAGCTCTATATCAGCTATAAAGGGGGGAAAAAGACTATAATATAAGCATTAAAGTTCCTCTAATAGGATATTAAGGCATTCTAGCTTTAATTTATTAGGATATTTTGCGATAGTTAATTAGAGTATTATTCTATTCCAATAGTGCAAATAGAATTACTCTATACTTTTATTTTCGAAATAGCTTTTAATTTTATAGACTATATTGTTAAAAGTAAAGGTATTATAAATGCATTCGATATTATCAAAATAGTAGGTCTTAGTATCACTAATAAGTATAATTTAAAAGGCTTTAGCGAATATATTATTAGGTAATCCTAATAGGCAGCACTTGCTTTTAAAGGATATAACCTTTAGTATAAAGAAATCATCTATTTTGCCACTATATCTATCCTCTATATAATAGCTATATAAAAGGTTAGATATCTTCTTCAATATATTATTAAATCTAGTTCGGAAATAATTTTTTTAGTAGTATTATTATTCCGAAAGGTATTCTAGAACGGCTTATCGGTAGCCTTACGGTAGGCTAGCGGGATCTCTTACTGGGTTATCCTATAACCTGGGTCGGTCTAGGTTTACTGGTACTCCTATTAAAACTATCTGTTCATCGGCCTAAATAGGCCAATATTAGCGGGAAGGGCTAGGTGCCGTACCTATTTTTAGCATTATTGGATGAGGCATTAGGGCCTGCAGGCCGTAATACCGCGATTCGTAATATCTAGTATTAGGGGCGGCATTAGCTTAGAAGGTATTATCATTAAGGTCCTCTATAAAAGGAAGTATATTATTGGGGCCTATAACCCGAGCTCTATTAGGTATGCTATAACCTTGAGGGGCATTAAGGTAGCCGCCTCGGCTAGCCTAGCTAGGGGTATAACCCCTAGGGTGAAATATTTGATCGGTCGGGCTATAGTCTTTATCGGCCATTGCATATTATTGGCGGGAGCTTTTCCCTATTTCGAATAGTAACCTATTATAAATAGGTATCTTCCCTTTTAGTTATTAGGATTAGCCTTTTTCTTTTTTAGTAGGGATAGGGGCAAAAGGCTTCTTCAATATTAAGGGGGGGATAATAAGTTATTATAAATATAATCGTACCACCCTTAGTATTATAAAGTCCCTTAATATTAAGACTTATAAGGATCTTCTTAAGGGTCTTACTGCAGTAGATACTTGTAATAAATTCCGTAAGCCTATAACTTCTTAGTCGAAATTGCTAATAGGTATTAATACTTCCTTATAAGGGTTGAGTCGTAACCGGAATATTTTACGCCCTAATTAACGGTCGATCTCTTTTTAAGGCTATTTAAGGTTCTATTATTATTAAAGGCATTCCATTAAGGTAGGTATTATAATAGAACCTAATACTCCGATATACACACTATAATCCCATAGGTATATACGGAATTCGTATAGGAATAGAGGATTAATGCGGTTAAATAGCTATTCATCCTATTCACTATAATCTTCGTAGAATAGTTCCTATAGGTTATCGTTAATAATACGGTCTTTCTCATAGGTATAGATCAAGAAGGCCAGGCGGTTATATAATACTATAGTAGTAGCATCAGGGGTAACTGGCTCTATCGCAATAGCCTAATTATTATTAAGTAGGGGGGCAAATCGTTATAGCCTTTCGGGCAATGCCGGTTATGATATTAATAATTATAATCGTGCTATAGTATTAAGAGGAGGGTTCAAAAAAGGGGGAAAGGGGGGGAATATATTGCAAAGAGTGTAAGGTTCGTGCCTTATAAAGTTATTATAAGGAATGCAAGAGGGCTTTTATCTATAAGGGTATCTATAAGGATATCTATAAGGGTAGAATAAAAGAAAGAAAAAAAGGGGTTAATTAGTAAGATAACCATTCAACGGAATAGGTTATTTGCCTCCTATAGTTAGCAGTAGATTGTTTAACGGAATGGGTTAGCCGCCTCCTAAATACTAAGAGTATCATTAAAGATCATAATAGTTAGTATATTTTCTTCCTTTATAATAGATAAAAGTAGAAGAGGTCTATATTGTTCTTCTAATTAGTTGGCAGTATAACCGTTCAACGGAATGGGTTATCTGCCTTCCTAATTAGCACGATTTGCAATAGAAATTATCTCTTTAAGAGTAATCTTACTAATCTATAATATACCGTTCTTTGCGGGATATAATCCTGTGAGTGGTGGTTATCACTACTGATCAGTATTGATATAAACTCGGGGTACCTAGTTATATGTAGGGTCGCGCGTATGGTATTATGTACCGGGAGGTCACTAAGTAAAGGATTTAATTGCTTTACTAATAACTACTATCTAAAAGGAAAGAAAGGAAGCAAAAGAGGGTAATTACACGATATGGCCTTTTTGTGCGTGCCGTGGTCACATGCATCGGCGCAGTCGGGCCGGGCTGCCCGCGTGTCCTACCGGGCTCAGGGGTAAAGGGGCAAAAGTGGCCATATCGTGTGCAACGGGTGTGCGCGGCACATTCGTCGCAATATGCCCAATTGGTGCCCAATTGGGCACCTTGCGACAGCGATTCCGACAGTCATGATTGTTGATGATCCTGTGCTTCCAACATACACCCCACGTTTCCGTAAGGTTGTTCGGAATTCCTATAGGAGCCGTTTATTAATACGGCTGAATAGCTCCTCAGTCCACTCATTATAATCCTCACGGAATTATTCCATAGATCATCATCCTTCTTATCGCCTATTGTATAACTATTAATGAGGTAGGCGATACGATTGTATAACTGTTCGTCCGTAGCATTTATAGGGTCAACTTAGTCTATCGAATCGATCTAGTCTTTTATAATAATCTTAGCGAAAGGTTTAAGCTTTTCCGGTAGTAGTGCCTCCATTGTAATATTAATAGAGGTAAGGATGAGGTAGAAAAGGCAGAGAGATAAGGAGCGTTTGGCATAGATATTAAAAAGAAGTAATTAAAAAGAAGTAATTAATAGAAGAAAGAAGGAAGTAATTAATAAAAAGAAAGAAGGAAGGAAGTAAGGAAGGAAGCAATAGTCGGGTAGGATATTATAGGCATTCCGTTTGCTTATTTGACTGTATATCGGTAAATAGGTCCTTTACCGTAGATATTGTTGCGGTTCAGAGTTGCTTGCGTAAGAACCTGCGTTTTGTGCCTGCTAATAGTATCACGATAGATTTGGCGTTCTGTAGTTCCCGGCATAACCAAAGATATCGTAATATTCAGCGATCGTTACTAACTGATACAATCAATCAGTATAATATTTGGCGATTATTCCTCGTGATAGACGAGTAGGGAAGGTTAGACACAATTAATTTATCCCTTGGTCCGTAATATATAAGCCGTTTCGACTGAATTAGGCTAAATCACATTCCTTATTAGCACGATCTTTTTAAATCGTCTCTTCTTGTTGTCCTAGCTAATCTGTAAAATAAACTTCAACCTCACTAATCAGTATTGGTTTCACTAAGGGGTACCTAGTTATACATAGGGTCGCGCGCGTGATATCATATACCGTAAGGTCACCGGTCAAAGGTATGATTTACTTCTTTAATTATGACTGACTAACTAAGAGGAAAGAAAGGAAGCAAAAGAGGGTAATTACGCGATATAGCCTTTTTGTGCGTGCCGTGGTCACGTGCATCGGCGCAGTCGGGCCGGGCTGCCCGCGTGCCCTACCGGGCTTAGGGGTAAAGGGGCAAAAGGGGCCAAAGTGGCCATATCGTGCGCATCGGGTATGCGCGGCACATCCGTCGCAATGTGCCCAATTGGTGCCCAATTGGGCACCTTGCGACAGCGATTCCAACATATATATCATTTATATTGATATAAACTCGGGGTACCTAGTTATACGTAGGGTCGCGCGCGTGGTATCATATACCGTAAGGTCACCAAGTAAAGGATTTGATTGCTTTACTAATGACTGACTATTTAAGAGGAAAGAAAGGAAGCAAAAGAGGGTAATTACACAATGTGGCCTTTTTGTGTGTGTGCCGTTGTCACGTGCATCGGCGCAGTCGGGCCGGGCTATCCGCGTGCCCTACCGGGCTTAGGGGTAAAGGGGCAAAAGTGGCCATATTGTGCGTAACGGGTGTGCACGGCACATTCGTCGCAATATGCCCAATTGGTGCCCAATTGGGCACCTTGCGACAGCGATTCCGACAATTTAAGCTAGCAAATCTAAGTATTCCAGAGCGTGCTAAAGCAGTATTATTAAATTAAAATTAAGACTAGTATATATCTTTTTAAAGATTGCGATTTTATTTATATTTTAATAATAATATAGAATTATCTTTTTAAAATATTACGTCTCCAGATAAGATAGGATTTCGCCCGCACCTTGGTACTAGCGCGGATACACCCCTAAAATAGTCAAAAAGTTACTAGATCAATTCCTCACCTCATTTTACCCCATCCGCTAATAGCATATCAGCACTAAGAGGAAGGCGCGGTTAAAACAGCAGAAATTATAGATATAGATAAAGGAAATAGGGGTAGACTCAAGTTAAGCCACTATAACCACTATATTATTATTGCTAACAATAATTACAGACGAATTAGCTGTAATACCATATAAACTAATATAGGAACCCAAAAAGAAACCGAATTACTTAAATAATATTACTAAAAGATCGCAGACTATATCCCGGCAGTTATACTAAGAAATATATAAAATACTATTACTAGCCTAATTGATAGCATTAAGTATATTAACTGAACTAACCCTGCCCTAAACTTAAACCTTATTACGATTGATAATCTAGAAAAAGTTATAAAAAACGTTATAAATAAAGCTTTTGCCTTAAAAATCCCCCTTAAAATGACCTAGGCTAATATTGCTACTAAAGGCATACTAATAACTATATTACCTAGACCGACCACCCTACCTATACCGCTAAAAATCCAATGCAAAATAATAATTAAAAGAGATAATATTACTAAAAACTTACAATAAAAAACCCCCATTAAGATTATAAAAGCAGTAAATACTACTACTGGAGGTATTAACGCTATAGTAGCCCGCCGATTCTATAGTAGCGATATAGTTATTACCTTTATAGAAGCCGTATCCTATTATATAATAGAAACTATATAGATCCCCTTTGCATTTAGTATAGGAGCCGCACTAAACGTCTGCACTTTTAATATTATTATTAAAGGATTCCCCATCTAATTCTCTAAAAATATCTCTATTAAAGATATTAAATTAAACTTAGTCTAAGCTAATAGCCCTAGTATTAGTAGAGTTATTATAAGAAAACCCTATAAAGAAGTAATAAAAGCCCCCCTAATTATTAGAGTAATTAATATAAAAGTAGTAAACCGACTCTATAAGACTAGAATTATCTATTAAATAGAAATCTTTAAGGCTAAACTATATAATAAAACTATCTATCTATAATAGTGCTACTAATACTTTAAATTTAGCTATACCGCGAATTACTATATAGAGACCCCTAATTATATCTTACCTCAATAAAGAAAACTTTCGCGATTTCGCCCGCACCTTAGTACCGGCGCGAATATACCCTTAAAACAATCAAAAAGTTGCTAGATTAATTCCTTACTTTGTTTTATCTTATCCGCTGATAGCGTATCGGCACTAGGAGGAAGGCGCGGTCGAGGCGGCAGAAATTATAGATATAGATAGAGGAAATAAGGGTAGACTCGAATTGAGCCACTATAACCACTATATTACTATCGCTAATAATAACTATAGACGAATTAGCGGCAATACCATATAAACTAATATAGGAACCCGAGAAGAAACCGAATTACTTAAATAGTATTACTAAAAGATTGCAGACGATATCCCGGTAGCTATACTGGGAAATATATAGAATGCTATTATTAGCCTAATTGATAGTATTAAATGTATTAACCGAACCAATCCTACCCTAAATTTAAATTCGAATTTAAATCTTATTATAACTAAAAATCTAGAAAAAGTAGTAGAAGGCGCCGTAAATAAAGCTTTTGCCTTAAAAACCCCCTTTAGAATAACCTAGGCTAGTATTACTGCTAAAAGTATACTATTAACCGCACTACCTAGACCGACTATCCTACCTATACCGCTAAAGATCTATTACAAAATAATAATTAAAGGAGATAGTATTATTAAGAACCTACAATAGAGAACCCCAATTAAAATTATAAAAGCAGTAAATACTACTACTAGAGGTATTAATACTATAGCAGCCCGCCGACTTTATAGTAGAGATATAGTCGTTATATTTATAGAAGCTGCATCTTATTTTATTATAGAAACTATATGGATCCCCCTTATATTTAGCATAGGAGCCGCATTAAACGTCCGCACCTTTAGTATTATTATTAAAGGATTTCCTACCTCATTCTCTAAGAATATCCCTATTAAAGATATTAAATTAAACTTAGCTTAAGCTAATAGCCTTAGTATATGTTACAATTCTGAGGGTAAATATAAAGTGAAGCCGGTATAAAGGCAAGACAAATATAAATAACCAGAAACGCAGGAAAGGTGAAAAGAGTCAAGAGGCATATAGTGCATTAACAAGTTCGATTGTGCTACCCTTCTACTATCTAGAAAGAAGGGGAAAAGCTATCCTAAATATATCTAAAAGAGAGGGTAGGCCCAGGCATCCAAGGTAGCCAATAAGAGAGCTCCTCGTAATACCCATTATACCACATTATATCCAGCCTTACCATATATTTTAAAAATAAGGTCTGATACGTCATATCAAGCCTTACCAAATATTTAAAATAATGCCCGGTGTGCCACGTAATATCCAGCCGTATTAAATATTTAAAATAATGCCCGGTGTGCCACGTAATATCCAGCCGTATTAAATATTTTTTAAATAAGGCCCGGTGTGCCCACGTAATATCCGGCCGTATTAAATATCTTTTAAATAAAGCCCGGTGTGCCCACGTAATATCCGGCCGTATTAAATATTTTAAAATAAGGCCTGGTGTGCCCACGTAATATCCGGCCGTATTAAATATTTTTAAATAAGGCCCGGTACGTCATATGCCGCCTTACCATATATTTAAAAATAAGGCCCGATACGTCATATCAAGCCTTACCAAAAATAATGCCCGATAAAGGCCTACCTTATTTGGTATACAGTACTAATCCACTGAAAATCCGGAAGGTAAACGGTAAAGGCCTAAGGTTGGTAAGACCACTATAAGTCTGGTGGGACAGTCGTGAGTCCAAGAGACGGTGGAAGGGCCAGCAGTCTAGTAGACTACCATAGGATTTTAACACCCCCTCTGATTAGCTACTGTAGTAGCAAGCTAATCGTATATTAAGGATAGGGAAAGAAAATGCATTAAAAAAGGGCCAAAGAAAAATATATATATAAAAAACCTTGGTAAGAATAGTATAAGTTAGCAGGCCCTAAGGCCTAGTAACTCACGGAACCTGGTAAATTTAGGACCCGGCAGTGGCTTGGTAAGACCGTCAGCAGGCATACTATTAGTAGGTAAGTAGGTAATATTAACCAAGCCCAGCTGGGCTTGCTCCCTAATATACCGGAATTTTAATAGTATGTGCTTAGTGCGAGTATGCTGATTGGGGTTATTAGAATTAGATATAGAGCCTTGGTTATCGCAGTATAGCGGTATAGGGCGTTCTATATTAATATCTAGCTCTTTATAGAGGTTAGATAGCTATTGTACCTCACGGATTATCTCAAGTAAAGCATCTGATTCGGCTTCTAAAGTAGATAGTACCACTAAAGAGGCACGCTTAGAACGCCAGCTGATAGGACCACTATTAATAGTAGTAAGAAAACCTCCAATTGATTTAGAAGTCTCTTTACAGCCAGCAAAATCGCTATCTGAATAAGCGGTTATAATAGGCTGTTGCTTACTATTAATAGTACGATAATAAATAGCTATATTCTCAGTGCCTTTAAGATAGCTAAAAGCGCCTTTCGCAGCATTTAGATGCATAGTAGTTGCCTTGGTCATAAACCGAGAGAGATATTGGGTAGGAAATGCTAGGTCGGGCCTAGTCATCATCATAAGCCACATTATAGTGCCAGTAAGGCTCTGATAAAGGCTTTAATCCGTAGGGTTAAGGTCTTTTCCACTAGATTCATTTAGAACCCCTGGTTATAGTGGAATTAGCTGAGGTTTAACATCCTATAAGCCAAATTTAGCTAGGACCTCTGCTATAAATTGGGCTTGATGTAGCTATAGTAAACCTTCCTTCCTGTTCCGTATAATCTATACGCCTAGAAAGAAGGAAGCCGGACCGCGGTCTTCTATAGCATAAACCTTATGAAATTTTCTTTTTAGCTGGTTAATATAAGTTATATTAGGACCAACTAATAGACAGTCATCAACATAAGTAACGATAAAGGTGCTGGTTTGCTTATTATAAAAGACGGCAGCATCAGACGCTAATAGTAAAAATCCTTCACTAGAAATCAGATCTTTTAGCCGATATTGCCATTCGCGGGTGTTGAAATCAGCGCCTTTTTAGCTGTATTTTGGTACTGGTCTCGCCACCATACGACGTCTCTGCGTTGAGATATCGCGGTGGCTATACTAGGCGCTATGGTGGGGCATAGCGCCCCACAACGCCGATTACAGTGGGCCACAGCGCCGGTCACGGCACCGGCATAGCGCCCCACAGCCGGCCACAGCGGCCGGTCACAGTGGGCCACAGGGCCCACAACAAGCGGCGCATTTCTACGGGATTACCAAATAGGCAAAACAGCACCTTCGGCCTTCTACATACAGTCACCCGCTACACCGCGCCTTTACGGCACACCGATATAAGGCTTCTGGCCCGTACGGCAGGCTGTTATAGGGCATCCGGCACACCGCTACAAGCCACTGGGCTTGGTTGGGTAGGCATTGGGTAGGATATTGGGCATAGACTGGGCACGGTTGGGCAGACCGACTTTTCGTCGGGTTTTTCGCTATTTTTACGGTTTTTTATTATTTTCAACCACTTTTTCAAGATAGTAGAAATATGCCCAAAATTCCCTCTTTCTAGCTAGAATAATTACTAACAATTAGAATCAGATTTCCCTAATATCTTTGCTCTAGTCAACCTCTTATGCGCTTTAAATCTTTAACCAGCTCTTTATTTTATTCTATAACGCTTTATATACCACTGTCGGTACTTAGTATACTTTCCAATAGTGTTCTGAGTCACCATTTTGCAACAGGTTATGAGCCCGGTGTCTTAAGGCTTCCAGCTTAAGACCTTTTTACGCTAACTTAGGATTTTAACGCATTTGGCAGCTAACCTCCCAGAAATCTAACTAACGATATTACTAATCTGCAGTAAGGGACTAATCATCCCAGATTTAGAAACCCAGCTACCACACCAAGCTGCAATACATCCTTTTCAATAGGATTTTCTAAAGATTTTCTATAGATTACTCCTTAATATAGCTTTCTTCTAGTTTTATCTAGATTTTCAGTCTTAATTTTCTTCGCATTTTTAAGACATTCCGGCACCTTTTCTCTTCCTATAATGGCCAGTCAGAACGTTCCTGCTAATAACCCAGGCCATAATAACCCAAGCCATAATAACCCAGGCTACTAAGTCCTTAATGAAACAGCAGTAAAAGAATCTAATAATAACTAGGAAATTGCCCAGCTCAGGGAAAACCAATAGGAAATAAGAAAAGAATTCAACTATAAATTTAATCGAATTAATTCTAAAATCGATTTTTTGGCTGATAAGGTGGGCACTTTAGTAGACAGACTAATCAAGCCTGCTACTAGCCTACCATCCTAGGATATAATAGATGTGGATACCTTCTAAACCTCTATAGGTAAGGGAAATAACCTACTACTACTATCTAAAGCCTAGCAACCCCTGCCGGTTCCATCCAGCATTAGCAGCTAAATCAGCGCTATAGCTATTAAGGAATTAGCCAAAACAGCCAACGGATTCTAGGAATCCCAAAAGCTAAGGGGGGCATTTAACTTCGACTAATGGAAATAGGCCCTTATAATTCAACTTAGGGCACTTAATATCGCTAAATTCATCGAAAATCCTTCTATTGCTAGCAATTTCAACAATTTAGAGTAAGCACTTTTACTATTACTTATTAAGAATAGTTGCATAGAAAGACCAGCTGCCGCTATCAACTAGTGTACTAACCTAGAGTCAGCCTTTATATTACTCACCAAATAGTATTCTTACTCATCAGACGTATAGCGGACCCACCTATACCCTACCTTCCATTAACTAAATTTTATAGGCTATAAGAGTACCTTAGAATCTTTCAACGCCTCCTTTAATAGCTACCTATCCAGGCTGCAAATTTTAGGCTCCCACATATAACCTTTCGATTAAATCAGCCAGTATTTATATACTATAGAAGGGGTCTTTTTTCAGTAGGCAGAATAGCACCGCATAATAATAAGAATCGCCTATACTTAGGGAAATACATTAAATATTAACCTGCAATTTTATATGGTTGATTTACTGGAAGAACAACGCATTAAAGGGTCATTAGTAGTAAAGGCTACCACCTACCTCGCAAAGGTCAAGGGTGCCGCTACTAACAATAGTAGCAAGTCGGCTAGTAATAACACTAGCAAGGGTAGTAAAAATACTACTACTAACGCTAATAAGAATAAATAGGGGTCTTCTTCTACCTAACAATAAGGGTCTTCTTCAGCCACATAAGGCAAGCCAGAAAATAAAAATAAGAAGAAGAATAAAGAAAAGAAAGATTCAGCTAATAAAGCAGATACCCTATAAAAAACCGACAAAAAAGAAAAGACTATTAATTCCTTTATACTAGGAAACTATAATACTCTAAGTCTTACACCTAGTGAAATAGCCTATTTTTCCTTCTAGGACCGCAAATATATACAATTCTTAGCTACCAACTATAGTACATAATCTGGTAGGAAAACGCCAATAGATTCTTTGCTCTACAATACTAGTTCTACGGTGTATATCATTAATAATAAAAAGCATTTTACCTACTTCTAATACTATACCGGAAATAGACCAGTCATTAGCATAGGTAGTAGCCCAATCAAGCCTAGTGGGTGGGGCACAGCGCGTTTTACCGTGCTATAGGGCGCCAACCCACCTCAGTAGGGCACCTTAGAGCTTACTAACGCCCTCTTCATACCAGCTTTTGATATTAATATCTTTAGCGGCGTTAAATACTATCTAAATCGTGGTAGTATTCAGGGCTAAAGCCTTATTAATAGTAACAACAAGTGCATTAGGCTTTTTAACTTTAAGAAATATAGCTTCTTTTTATAATAAAAAGGGGTAGATTCGCCGTTTTTACATCATACCAGCCAAAATCACCCGGCTTCACATAATATCTCGGTCGAAATACCTGCCCTAGCTAACCTAGAAGAATATAAGGAATATCCCCTGCCAGAGGATTTACCTACCCTACTAGCTGACTCGGACCATCCACTAGCTAATTCTCAAGCTAATCTATTAGCTAATTCGCAAGCTACCCCACCAGCTAGTCCTAGTTTTTCGGTGGTACCAAAAGAGGCTACTATTCCTAATACAGCCTAACTACTATAGAGGGCCCCGGTCGCCCTCAACCCAGCCCTAGTATTAGCAGCTGATATCGAGTATTAAAAGCTGCTATTACTAGCCGGACTTTAGTATATCCGGCTTAGGCACATCGGAATCCAACTTTTAAAGAAAACCTGTGCATCAACCATAGGGTTACCTAATCTCAGTAAAGTAAAGGATTCTGATTTTAACTGTATTGCCTGTAAAAGGGCAAAATTAGTACGGCATTTTACATTAGGGGCTATACCAGACCCGATGCACTGTTTGGATATTATAAAGGGTGATATTTTCTAAATTAATCCTCTTCTATATAATAAACGCCCTATTTGCCTTATTTTAGTAGACCGGAAATCACGCTTCCATTAGGTGCATTTACTACCCAATAAGGAAGGACCTATAGTATTCCCAGTATTATAGGGGTTCTTCTAAGGTCTTAGGAATCGCTACGGCAAATCAGCTATTAAATTCCACTATAATAGTGGTAAAGAAATCAACAATATTATTACAGCCTAGCTAGCTCTTAAGGGCATAGATTTTTTAACCTCTTCCCTTTATATTCATAAGCAAAATAGGTTAGCAGAACGCTCTATATAGGTCATTATTAACCGACTTAGAGTTACTATACTTTGGTCTCGGTTACCTTCTTACTTTTAGTCCATAGTAATTCTTAATATTACTACCTTAGTAAATCTAATAGCAGTTATAAACCGTTCTTTATCACCTTTCGAGGAATTAAAGAAGGACTTTCCGGAAATTACACACTACTACCTACCCGACCTTACTAGCTTTAGGGCTATTAGTGCGGCTATAGAGGTGCTAATCCCTCTAGAAAAATGGGTCATTAGCCATAAGCTAGCCCCCCGGACCAAGTCAGGTAGGTTACTAGCTATACTAGGCAACGGCACCTACCTTATCTATATCCTATATCGCCAGATCATCACTAAGACCTCTTTTATTACTTTCACCTACTAAAATAAAGGTATAGGCCTTATTTCAAGTGGCCTAAAGGGCACTTTTGATTTCCAACCGCCTTCTAATTCAGAGGGGGTAAATAACGACTAAATAGCTCTAGAAGAGCCTATTTAGAAGTCGCCTCGCCTAAATATACCTATTTCGTCTAAGACCGACGGTATAGGCCTAGTTAAAGGCACAGGCCTACCACAGGCCACGGATCCAATACAGCCTACAGGCCCACAAATAGGCCTAATACAGCACACGGATCTACTACAACTAGTAGGCCCACTACAACCAATGGGCCTACTATAACTAGTGGGACTACTAATTAGCCTGCCATACTATTCTGCAATATTTCCTAGCAATTTACCGTCCTTCGATTCTAAATCGCTTTATCGCAACTCAGCTTTTTAGCTTAGGCAAGACGGCCCTTTTTAACCGGCTAAAGAAAATACAGCCTTTTCCCATATAAAAAGGCTACTAATACTAAAAAATGCAGAAAGCTCGCGTCATCAGAAATCTCAACCATAGAGATTTTCCGAATCCGTTACAAAAATAGGCATAACCCACATAAGTGAAAATTCTAACTTGCCCCACATAACAAATTTTCAGTGGTCCGAATCTCAAAGCCCCACACACACTAATTTTCTGCGACTTTCCGACATAATAGATTCTGCCTTTTCGCCTAGCTTCCTAATAAACGCGGCTTTTCACTATAGTAAAACGCTGCCTACACTAGAATATCTAAAATTCGAGAGTCTAGATATCGCATTAAATAAGAGATCGTAGGAGAGAATATTTTGAGTACTAGAAAATAGGCCTATTCCGGCCACTAGGGGAAGAAAAAGAATACACACACAGATACAAAATATACAAAATATCCTAAATTACGGATACTATAGGTCACTTTCTAGCCCACAAATAGACCAATAGGGTTTTTTCCTACCTATACAACCGGAAAATAACGGCATTTTTCCACCCACCCAGCCGGAAAATAACGGTATTTTCGGGTTCCCACCCACCTAGCCAAAAAAACAATAGAATTTTCGGGTACCTAGGCAGCCCCCTAAAGGCTCCCACATAGGATTTCCCCCCTTCTTATGCTTTCTACCAGCAAATATACAATATATGCTATGCAGCTAAGATTAAGGCTGCAAAACGGGCCCTAGAAGGTATGCCTAATAGCTGGAAGGAAGTCTTATATAACCCACATAAGGATAGCTAGGTTAAGGCCTTATTTTCGGAATTCGAGCAATTAATCGACTTAAATATCTTCTAATTTATACTAAAGGCTAATATTCCTATTAGTAGGAAGATATTGCGCAACCGGCCTATTTTTCGTATAAAGAAAGATGCGAATAATAACCCGGTTAAATATAAGGCACGATTAGTTGTTAAAGGCTTTATGCAGGTATCTAGGCAAGACTTTACGGAGACCTATGCCTCTACCTCAATCCCACCAATATAGAGGATCATCCTTACTCTTACTACTGTAAATAATTAAGAAATAGAGCAAATAGACTTTATTAGTGCCTTTCTAAATAGCAAACTACTAGAGACGATTTATATAGAGATTCCAGCTAGTTTTCTAGAATTTGCAGAAAGCCTACTCTCACTTAACCCAGCCTTATAGTCTGACCAGTAGTATCGTCGACTTCTAGCCTTGCTTACTAAGACTGGATATGACCCCTTTATATTATAGGTTATACTATTAAAGAAAGCCTTATATAGGCTAAAACAAGGCCCTTGCGAGTGGCAGTTACGGTTAAAAGATCTTCTAGTATAAAAGGGTTTTATGCCGCTACTTTCTGATACTACCGTCTTCTATAATAAAGGAATACATACCTTTATTATAACCTATATAGATAACTGCTTAATTATCGGTCTAGACCTTAGCTATATTGACCAGCTTAAGGCTAAATTCCATAAGGTATATACTATAAAAGACCGAGGACCTGCCTCCTTCTTTCTAAGAGTGCAGATTATTAGGGATAGAGAAAAGGGCCTATTATAGTTACACCAATCGCAATTTATTGCGGAAGTCCTTAAGAAATTTAACCTTAAGGACGTACGACCGCATCTAATCCCGCTACAGCCCAGTATACTTACTAAGGCTGACGATACGCCGCTGGATACTAATAATTAACACTTATTCTAGCAGCTAGTAGGGATATCGATATAGTTAATAATGATATTAAGACCTAACCTTGCCTTTCTAACGCAATACCTATCACGATATATACAATAGGCTTCCACTATACAGCTTAATACTGCTAAGGGCACTTTCCGCTACTTAGCTGGTACGGTAAATACAGCCATTTATTACCGAGCCGCTAAAGCTACCGTAGTATTAGCTATATTTTCTAATAGCGATTTTGCTGGGTGCCGGCTGACTTTAAAGTCCACTAGTGGTTATCTTACTACTTTAAATGGTGGGCCTATTAGCTAGAGGTCAAAATAGTCTTCAACTATAGTTTTATTAACGCTTAAAGCTAAGTCTGATGCAATACTTAAGGCGATTCGCGAAGTAGAGTAGATATCTAATTTATTTAAAGAAATCTAGGTCGATATTCAATGCCCGATACTACTATACTGCGATAACCAAGGGTCTATTTCTAACGCAAATGACCTAAATCAGTATGCCCGCACTAAGCATACCTTGCTTAAATTCCGGTATATATATGAGAAGGCCCACGGTGGCCTAGTAAAAATATCTTATTTACCTACGATAGATATACCTACGGATGGACTTACTAAACTACTCCTAAGCCCGAAATTCCCTATATTTCGGCAGCTATTAGGGTTGCAATCCCTATAGCTCAACTTTTTTTTCTTATTTTTTATAGGACTTCTTTCTTTTATTCTAACGCTAGGATTAGCCATATTGCTAATCAGAGGGGGTGTTAAAATCAGCGCCTTTTTAGCTGTATTTTAGTACTGGTCTCGCCACCATACGACGTCTCTACATTAAGATATCGCGGTGGCTATACTAGGCGCTATAGTGGGGCATAGCGCCCCACAACGCCGATTACAGTAGGCCACAGCGCCGGTCACGGCACCGGCATAGCGCCCTACAGCCGGCCACAGCGGCCGGTCACAGTGGGCTACAGGGCCCACAACAGGCGGCGCATTTCTACGGGATTACCAAATGGGCAAAACAGCACCTTTGGCCTTCTACATACAGTCACCCGCTACACCGCGCCTTTACGGCACACCGATATAGGGCTTCCGGCCCGTACGGCAGGCTATTATAGGGCATCCGGCACACCGCTACAAGCCACTAGGCTTAGTTGGGTAGGCATTGGGTAGGATATTGGGCACAGACTGGGCACGGTTGGGCAGACCGACTTTTCGTCGGGTTTTTCGCTATTTTTGCGGTTTTTCATTATTTTCAACCACTTTTTCAAGATGGTAGAAATATGCCTAAAATTCCCTCTTTCTAGCTAGAATAGTTACTAACAATTAGAATCAGATTTCCCTAACATCTTTGCTTTGGTCAACCTCTTATGCGCTTTAAATCTTTAACCAGCTCTTTATTTTATTCTGCAACGCCTTATACGCCACTGTCGGTACTTAGTATACTTTCCAACAGTGTTCTGAGTCACCATTTTGCAACAGCGGGGAGCTTGTTTTAGTCCGTATAGGGCCTTCTTTAATAAAATAGCTTGCTTTATAGAAGGGTCAAAGCCAGCTTCTTTAAGCAAAGTTAGTAACCGTTGCCGCTATATATCAGACCAAAGCTTGCAATCATTATTAGTTAATAATAGGCTCTCTATAAATTCAAGGAATCCATCTGGGATATCTATATAAATTATTTCAGAAAGTTCGCTATTTAGGAAGGCGCCTATAAAGTCGATTTGTTCTATTTCCCAATTATTACTAGCTGCCAAAGCCAGTATAACCCTCTAGGTGGGTGGGATAGAGGTAGAAGCATAGGTATACTAGAAGTCCTTTCCTTCGACTTGCATAAAACCCTTAACCACTAATCTAGCCTTATATTTTATAGGCTGATTATTGACATCCTTTTTAACCCGAAAAATAGGCCTATTGCATATAATTTTCCTATCAATAGGAACGCTAGACTTAGGAATAAATTGGAAGACTTTAGTATCCAAAAGCTGCTCGAATTCCTTAAATAGTGCCTTTATCCAAAGGTCTTTTTCTTTTCCAGGGCATCATAGCACATCCTTCCAGCTATTAGGCGTACCATCAGGGGCCTTTTTAGCTAGCTTACGCTTAGCTGCATAGCAGGAATCCCATATCAGGTAGTATAGGATATTACCCTCCTGAGGGAATAAGTCGGTAAGGCCAGTAGGGTTGGTAGGGCCGGTAGGGCCAATAGGGCCAGCAGGGCCTGCAGGGCCAGTAAGGTCGGTAGGCTTAAGGCTAGTAAGGATATCTATAAGGTCATCCTTTGCAGTAGCCGGGGACTGTATTGTAGGACGGTAATCCATGGTAAGATTAGTAGGGTCCAGGACGCTTTCTAGGTCATCCAGAATAATATTATTATTAGTAATATTAGTATGGTCCGGGATGCTTTCTAGGTCATCCAGTATAACATTATTATTAGTAATATTAGTAAGGTTAGTAGGGTCAGGGATGCTTTCCAGGTCATCCAGTAAAATAGCAGGTTTTTTACTGCTAGATACCCCCTCTGAACCTGTATTTTGCCCTCTGTGAAAGTCTCCTTTTAGGCTACTTGATATAGGGCCTATACCTTCATTTTAGTGGATGAAGGTAATAAAGGTTATTTTAGTAACAACCTTCTTTTTTAGAAGATAAACTAGGTAGGTGTTATTACCTAGAGTGGCAAGGAGCCTACTAGGCTCGGTTCGGGGCGCTAATTTGCGGCTTTTTACACGCTTTTCGTGTGGTATAAGCACCTCAATAGCAGCTCCAATAGCCCTAAGGTTAATAAGATCAGGATAGTGCTTAGGGGTTATTTAGTTATAATCTTTTAATAGCTCCAAATAAGGGCTAGAAGGTCTATTAGTAACTGCCGTAATATTTACTAGCATAACAACGCTGGTAATTACAGCAGACCAAAGGTTAGAAGGCAACCTTAACCAGGTCATAGTAGCACGTAACCTATTAGCTATAACCCTAATGGAACGTTTAGCTAGGCCGTTTTGTTCGTGTATATAGGGGCAAGAGGTATTAAACGTTATACCTTATAAGGTAAGCCAATCGTTGAGCATTTTATTAATTTCGTTACCACCATTATAGTGGAACTCAATAGGGGTTTTACCATATCTGACCTGCAGGCTTTGTATAAAGCCCTGTAATGCTGTAAATATAGTGGTGCTTTCTCTATTAGGCAGTAAATAAAGCCAATGGAATCGGGATTTTCTGTCCACTAATATAAGGGCAATAGGTCGTTTGTTATATGGTGTGAGTGATATAGCAAAAGTATCACCTTCTATAATATCTAGGCATTTAGCTGGATTTGGTATCGCATCCTTAGAAGGTCGCCTAATCTTCTTGGCCTGAATACAGGCCAGGCAGCGAAAATCAGCATCTTTAACCTTATCGAGATTAGGTAGACCAGGCGTATTAGCATAGGTCTTTTTAAGTAGCTGAATACCTATATGCCCTAGCCGTATATGCCAAATACCGGCTAATTGTAACAGCTTCTAATATTCTGTATTAGCTGTTATAGGGGCAGGAGGACTAGTAGTACTAGTCTGTATAGGCGTGGTAGGGTTAGTAACCTCTATGGGGTCTTCGTTATTTATAATAACGGGCTCTTCGCTAGTCGTAATAGCTGGAACGGGGGTAATAGTGGTATCCAGAGGATCACTATAATCAGCAGGGTTAGTAGGGCTGGGGACCTCTACTACTATACTATTAGTAGTATAATGACTGCAAGGTTGATGCAGTAGTGGTGTATTTATTCCTTTCTGTGGAAGGAAAAAGCCGTATTTTTCGAAGTTAAAAATACCGATGCATTTACGGCTAGCTGACTATAGCTGATTTTTAATTAATACCCCTTTGGCGGCATAATATTTTACGCCACTAATAATATTAATATCCAGAGCAGGAATATATAGTGCATTCTTAAGCTCTATGGTTCCCCATTTGGTAGGATTAATGCCTTATAATACAGTAAATCGTGCTGTGCCCTAACCGGTAGGAGAAATAGGGCCGCCACTAGTAGTAATTATAGGCTTATCACCCTTCTCAAAGTGGTGAAAAGTGGTGAAATGTTTCTTATCATTAACAATATGACAAGTAGAGCCTGTATCGTAAAGTAGGGCATCCTTAGGGGTCCTACCGCCTAATTTAGCACTATAGCTTATAGCCAAGGGCTAGGTATCAGGCGATATAGTGGAAGAGGAAGACGAATGGGATATATTAGTATCCTGGGTATGATAATTGCCTATAATAAAGGACTCGATATTTTGCTGATTGCTATTATTAGTATTATTATTAGAGTCCTATTTCTTCTTCTATTGCTGCTTCTTTTTAGTAGAATTATTCTTACTATTATTAGTAGAAGCGGCATTAGCAGACCCTTTATTCTTAGGGTCCTTGGAAGCCTTATGATTTTTATTATTAGCAGCCACTTTACTAGACCCTTTAGAACGCTATTCTTCTAGTAAGTCAACCATAAAATACTGGAGGTTAAATTTACTGCTATTAATAACGCCCTAGGCGCTATAAGCCCTAATCATGGAGCATTGGCGTTCGGTCTAGCGGGTAAATACCCCCTCTATAGCCTATAAATACTAGTTAACTTGGTCAAAGGAGTCGATCTTAGAACCTAGGATTTTAAGGCGAGAAATATAGCTATTAAATTCGCTATTAAAAGCCTCTAAAGTGCCCTTATAACCGGTGAATATAAGGGTATAAAAGTTAGGGTATAAGTATGCCCGCTGTACTTCTGGTGAGTGGCAATACTGGGCTACTAATAAAAGGTAGGCTTCCTCTAGGTTATTACACCAGTCTATAGCCTCTACAGCCTCTTCACCATAGCTGTTCTTTAGCATTAGTAGTAGAAGGGCCTGTTCAGACTCATCAAAATGCCTAGCTATAGAAGGGTCGTTAACAAAGTTGGCTATTTTAAAGGCCCTAAGTTGTATTATAAGGGCCTGCTTCTACTGGTCGAAATTATAGGGACTTTTTAGCTTCTGAGACTCCTTAAAACGGTTGGCAGTCTTAGCTAATTCTTTAATAGCCCCATCACTAATTTAGTTGGTAATAGTAGGTGCTGTATTATTATAAATAGGCTATTTACCCTTATATCTTATAGGGGTGGAAGGTTGGTCTATTTCTATAACATCATCCTCATCAGTATCTTTAGTGGTAGTCGTCCTAGTGGAAGGTCTAGCTTCTATAATATTAGTACGCTCCTTCTTAGTAGCCTGGGTGGCCTGGGGGGTCTGTGGGTTATTATTTTGCTTGGTAACTAGGCCTTATATAAGGCTAGTTAGGGTATTCATTTAAGACTTCATATCGTCCATATCTAACTGTAGTTGTATATTAGGATCGGCTTTAGAGCCGGAATCCATAGGGACCTTATAAGTGGAAGGCCCTGATTGTGTTATTACAGTGGTTAAAAGTCGTTGAAAAATGGTGCCGATAGTTATAAAAGCAGAGGAATAACTAGCTTGTTGGCTAGTATAATAGTTGAATAACTAATTAAATAACCATATATATATAGTGACTAGTAGCCTACTATAATAAATAACCGCAGTATATAGCGGTAGGTCTTAGTATAAAAGCACAGGTGCCGTGGGTGCCGTAATATAAATATCGTAAGTTCCGTGGGTTCTGTAGGTGCCGTGAAATAAATATTATTACTGCCGCAAGTGCCGTAATATAAGGGTACCGTAAGTGCCGTACCACAAATATTATATATAGAATAATATAATAGGTATCGTAAAGTATAGTGGGTGTCGTACACTAGGTGCAAAGGTGTTATATAGTGGTATAGTATAATAGATATTACACTATAAAATCTGTAGGTGCCGTAGATTACTCTAAGGGTGCCGTAAGGTTACGCCGTAGGTTGCCGTAAGGTTATGCCAAAGGTTGATATAAGGTTATACCGTTGATTACCGTAGGATAACGCTATAGATTACCAAAGGATTAGCCGAAGGTGATAATAGGTAAGTAGAGATACCAAAGGGTAAGCCGAGGGTGCTAAAAGATTTAGCTATATTAGTAGTACTAATAAGCAAGAGAGACCAAAGGGTGAACACAAAAGATAAGGTGAAACAAAGAAGTAAAACCCAGGCTTATAACCTGTTATAATTCTGAGGGTAAATATAAAGTGAAGCCGGTATAAAGGCAAGACAAATATAAATAACTAGAAACGCAGGAAAGGTGAAAAGAGTCAAGAGGCATATAGTGTATTAATAAGTTCGATTGTGCTACCCTTCTACTATCTAGAAAGAAGGGGAAAAGCTATCCTAAATATATCTAAGAGAGAGGGTAGGCCCAGGCATCCAAGGTAGCCAGTAAGAGAGCTCCTCGTAATACCTATTATACCACATTATATCCAGCCTTACCATATATTTTAAAAATAAGGTCTGATACGTCATATCAAGCCTTACCAAATATTTAAAATAATGCCCGGTGTGCCACGTAATATCCAGCCGTATTAAATATTTAAAATAATGCCCGGTGTGCCACGTAATATCCAGCCGTATTAAATATTTTTTAAATAAGGCCCGGTGTGCTCACGTAATATCCGGCCGTATTAAATATCTTTTAAATAAAGCCCGGTGTGCCTACGTAATATCCGGCCGTATTAAATATTTTAAAATAAGGCCCGGTATGCCCACGTAATATCCGGCCGTATTAAATATTTTTAAATAAGGCCCGGTACGTCATATACCGCCTTACCATATATTTAAAAATAAGGCCCGATACGTCATATCAAGCCTTACCAAAAATAATGCCCGATAAAGGCCTACCTTATTTGGTATACAGTACTAATCCACTGAAAATCCGGAAGGTAAACGGTAAAGGCCTAAGGTTGGTAAGACCACCATAAGTCTGGTGGGACAGTTGTGAGTCCAAGAGAAGGTGGAAGGGCCAGCAGTCTAGTAGACTACCATAGGATTTTAACAGTATAAGTAAAGTCGCCGTAAGGAAACCTTATAAAGAAGTAATAAGGGTCCCCTTAATTATTAAAGTAACTAATATAGAAGTAGTAAACCGACTCTATAAGACTAAAGTTATCTATTAAGTAGAAATCTTTAAGGCTGAATTATATAATGAAACTATCTATCTTAAATAGTGCTATTAATACTTTAAATTCAGGTATATCGCGAATTACTATAGGGAGACCTTTTAATATAGATAGTATAGCGCGGAAAAATACCCCAATAGAGATAAAGATTGCCCTAGTATTATTAGTAATAAAAGAGAATACTATCTTAATTATTAAGGACCCTATTTAGTTTAATCCTAATTCTGCCTTATAGCGAATCAATAATAGGATATCGCAAAATAGGCTTATAGCACTAGACTAATATAGTTTAAAAATACCGGTACCTTATTAATACCTCCCCCCTTTATCCTAAAGGATAGGGGCTATAAATACCTTACTAGTAATTCCTTAAGAGAAAACTCTCTAAAAAAATAAATCGGCAAATTATATAAAGAAAGCTTTATTGCCTTTAAGAGGAGTAATAATAGTAGTAATATTGCTATATTCTTCTAACCTAACTAATCTAAGCCTATTGCTATTAATATACCGAAAGCCCTAACCCCCTAGCCTTAATACTAATAATAAAGGTATTATATTGGAATATATAAAAGAAATTACTATTAGTATACCTTACCTTTAATTATAAATTAGAATCAGATATTATTGCCCTTTAGGAATTTATAGCTTTAGATAGACTCCCTTTATACTCTAGCTTTAATAGATACTAAATAGCTGCCTATAGTAGATATATAGCAATCTATATTTATAAAAGATATACTTTTAGCTTTTTAGATAATAGATTCGGGTATAGACTAGTACTATACTATACTCTATAATATTAATATCTATTCTATTTACTCCCTAATCCCTTCTCTAAATTAATTTACCCCCCTTTAGGAATTTACTTAAACCCCCTCTTATCCCTATAGTATCTTTACTAGCAATTTTAATATTTATTACCTTATATAGGACTGCTTTTATAAAACCTCTCTAGGCTATAATACCCTCTTTAAACTTATATTAAAATAAAAGCTAACCCTTATAATACTATAGGGAGAGATAATTAGATAAGCCTTAGGTAAATATAATAGCACTATTGACTATATATAGAGTATAAATAACCTTAATATAGAGTTTATAGGGGCGGCAGATATTACCGGATCCGATTATATCTCTTAGGTAATCTAAATAGAAATAAGACTAAATAAGTTCTATAAACTACTACTGATATACTAATAGAAGAAACTTAATAAAATCCTTATTTGCGCTAAAGCTAAAGTAAAGATAGCTATCCTATACGCCTTATACCTACCTTAATCCCCTATAGAGATCGATACCTTTGCTTAATAGCTTATAACCTAGCTATAGGCTATCGCTAATATTATAATACCTAAGAGAGAAAATAAACCGCTAGGAAGGGCCCTATAGTAGACCTAAGAAGTATAATCGGCTATAATAGCGGCCCATAAGGCTATAAGAAATTAGAGAAAAAACTATATTAGCCTTAATTAGTTAATAGTATAAAAAGCGGAGATAAACTAAACTAAGGTTATCTAATAGAAAAGGCGCTAAATATAGAGAGAAGTTATTAATAAAGCTATAACGAAAAATATAGACCTATAGTCTCTAGAGAAATAGGCCTAGCTATATAGTAAACTCCCTTTAGAATTGAGAGAAACCTCTATACTTTTTAGAGGCGAAAAAGCGTAAACTTAAGAAGTAAAAATATACTCTTCTAAAGCAGAAGTATTAGCAGAAAGATTCTTCCCGATATTAATAGCTATCTTTAATGATATCCTAAACCTATAATTCCCTTGCTTTATTAATATAATATTCGCCCCCGATAATAAATTCTTAAAAGCAGATATCTATAACGCCTTCCGATATATAGCCAGCTAAAAAGCATTAGGCTTTAATAGTATATTAGTAGGATTCTTTAAAGCCTATAGAAAATTAATTATTAGAGCCCTAATAATACTTTTTAACGCTATATGCAGAACCGGTTACTACCTAATATAGTTCTAAAAAGCTAAAATTATAATACTAAGAAAACCCGGTAAAATACCTAAAGAATACTAAAGAGCTAGAGTCTAGCGATTAATATCCTTTCTAAACCTCTTTAAAAAAGTACTTAAAGCTATAGTAGCAAAAAGACTATTAATAATTGCAGAAGAATGGAAATTACTACTAGATATATAAATAGGCAGTAGTGTTGGTGTCACATCAAGGGGTACCCAGTTATACGTAGGGTTGCGCGCGTGGTATTAAGTACCGTGAGGTCACCGGTTAAAGGTATGATTACTTCTTTGATTATGACTGACTAACTAAGAGGAAAGAAAGGAAGCAAAAGAGTAATTACACGATGTGGCCTTTTTGTGCGTGCTGTAGTCACGTGCTTCGGCGCGGTCGGGCCGGACTACCCGCGTGCCCTACCGGGCTTAGGGGCATAGGGGCACAAGTGGCCACATCGTGCGTAACGGGTGTGCGCGGCATATTCGTTGTAATGTGCCCAATTAGGCACCTTACAATAGCAATTCCGATACTGGCAGCTTCTCTTTTTATAGAAGCAAACATCGGAATTGCTAGGATATAAGGCGCACATATAGAAAGAAAAGTGCGGCGCGGTCTCGGCAGGTTATGCCGCCGATAACGCTATCGCGCCGCGCGGCCGGCTTATACAGGCTTATACCGTACAGCCGGTATATTGAATATCGCAGCCAAAACAAACGGGCAGAAAAGGGGCAGCATTACATACAATATTAAATATAGGAAAATCCACATACTTGCCACCCATAATATCACCAATACCTTCTAAACGCAGTCAGACATTAACCGACCTTTTTACCCACCCTTCTATACGTATAACAGCCTTATTTTAGTCGACGAAGGTCTTAAGGGCTTTATTAGGCGTTCCCTTAGTTATTACATCGGCGAGATTATTATTCCTATTAATCCAATAGATCTTATATATCTCCCGGCGCTTATATGACTGTCGTAGGGCTATAATATCTATTATAAGCCTTTTCTCCTTAGTGGTGCCTAGCTTGATAAGGCATTTGTATAGCGAAAACGAATCTATATATACAACTATAGGGATCTTCGGCAATCCTAACCGGCTAGTAATTATGTTAAGAGTCGTGCCTATCGCATATACGATATCAACCCCTTGCACCATACTATACAGCTCCGAAGCGAGTGCGCTGCGTATTACCCGCTTGCTCTTTATAGAGCTATAAGTAATAATATTACCGGTCAGCTAGAAGGCGTTATTTGCAGTATCTGCCTTATTCCCTAGCATAATCACATAACTAATCTAAGAGCTTAAATCTTTATTGTTGGCAAAGGATCTGTCAATAAATACAAAGATTTTAGCTGTATTAAGGGCCAAATTGATGTACTGTAGGCCACGATCCTGGTTATCGAGCTGCTATTGAAGGCGCTTATTCAACCTCGCGATATCCTTAGGGTTAGGCTATTAATATTATGCCGCGACGGATAGATCGAAAGATGCCTCAGGCTAGCAGACCGTAGCCACATAAGCACCGCGAGCGTATTATTCGATATAATTACGCTGGGCCGTAGGCGCATTCTTATCGATGGTCGCGATCTTCTTACTTTGACCTTTCTAGCATAATATCATACCGTCAGTATTGGCCGTCAGTATATACCTATTAAATATTAAGGGTATAGTTAGTAATAGCTTCGTCTTAGGCTTAGCATTAAAGCCTGCCTTAGTAAGCTCTAATTCCTCCTATTGGAAGAAGGTATCGTCACTAAGTCCAAGGGTATCATTAGTCTATATACCTACGATACCGAAGTATATAATAGTATCGCGGTTAGGAACGTTAGTACAGTTAGTATTGCCAGTACGGTCAGTATCGTTATTACCGGCAGATATCAGCAAATAGGGGTCGTAGGTTGATATAGTCATGCCCAATTTCTCGCGATAGTGCCGGAAGTATATCGCCCACTAGTGAGTGCCTACCTCAGCTATTCTATATAATAGCTTGACCACTTCCATAATAGTATTATCAGGATATTAGTAGGCTATCTGCTTAGGTAATTTAGCGATAATCGACCGATTGAGGGTAATTAATGACTACACGTAAGCCTGCGTAATATCCTATATCTAAAGGAATAGGCCGTAAGAGTATTATAGTAATAGGGCCAATAATATAAGTAGCCGTTAACTAGCCTATTAGATTATAGGGGACTGAGTCAATATTAATTGCTTTTCATTATTACTATAACCTTATATAACGAGTCGTAATTTCTTATATAGCGTATCTATGCCTTTACCTTTGATTTCCCGTACTATACGTAAGTTAAATAGGCGTTAGGTTCCATATTGACTAATATTAAAGGTAACGAATCTGAACACATTACGGGCCTATAATGCTTCAATCTCTATACGGTCCGACTGCTTAAAAGGGTCTCTAGGGGTTATAATCTTACCTTCCTAGCGTAATTAGCTAGCAAGCTATAGATCGGCTTGCTCTTTCGCGGTAAAGAAGGAGACATCGATAATAGTATTAAAAGCTATAGTATTAATGAGAGCTTCTTCTTAGTCCTTATTGATTATAACATCGGATATCACACGTGCTAGTAATAGTAATATTGGCCGTAATACCGGTATCCTAGCTAGGTCAGGGGTTGGCGACGATATCGCGACTGCAGGTATTATCGTGGCTAGAGGTGCGGCTGCAGCCGGTATCCTAACCTCTAGCCTGCCAAGGCGGGCCGGTCCTTTAGTATAGACGATATCTTTAGGATCGTCCGTATTAGGGTTATAATTATACGGTTTAATAACTATTAACCAGAACTTAACCGGGCTATATAGCATTTATACGATGCAGGTCTCACCATCGAGGCTGATTAGCCGGTATAGCCTATACTATCTACCCTTTTCTCTCCATACCCATATATCTAACTATAGGGGTAGTCGGTAGATAGGCCGGGTATCCGGGCTATTCTATTAGGCGAGGGCATTGCGAACCTATCGCTTAGCGAGGCATTTCCTAACTTCATTAGTAGCCTTTTGTAATATTAAGGCGTATTATGATACTAATAGGCTAGGCGGTGAGTTATCTATAAGTTGAGGATATACTCTAAAGACTAATAATATAGGCACTAGACCGTTAGGTCTAGCGGAATCGTTAATAGCTTTTATAGTGAGTTATAATTTCTATTCCTTTATCATTAGGTCGCCTACTTTATTATCAATAATAGTATAGGCTCGGCGTAATAAGGCATAATATCTTTCGACTTTACTAATGCTATTATAGGCTTCTATAGGAATTTTATCCATATTAATAGATAAAAGCCGGGCATTATAGCGGAATTCAGCAGAGGCGAAGTTAGGTCCGGCATCATAAACTATCTAATCCGGCGGGCTAAAGTAAGTATCGATCTAGCATTTTTTAAGGGTATTTTAGATATCTTAGGCCTTCTATCTATATAGATCGAGGAACCTAGCTGCCTGGAAGCTTATTACAGTATCTATAATATATAATACCGGCCGATTATTAATATAAAGGATATCGATAATAATTTTATAGTTAAATTAGCTAGTATTGTTATCCTTAAGGGTGAATTTAAACCGGTTAGGTGCTTTTATATTTATCTAGTATTAATAGCATATATAGGTAATGCTCTCGATAATATTGCAGTTGATATCATTATAATTAGCCTGTTAAAGCAATTTAGAGAGCCTATTAATAGAGGGGTGCCCGAATCGACGATATAGCTAACGGATTTCCTATAATGATAGATGGAAGGCTGCAGTATCTATAGCATTAAGAGTCCACTATAGATATCCCTATTTCCTAATAATTAGAACCTTAATATCCCCTTTAATAAGCAAGTTATTAATATTATCTAGCTTTATGCCTATCCTATCTATATCCGTAATAGAATAGAGAAAGGGGATACCACTATTAAGAATATAAAAGGGGATATTACCGAATATTATCGGGACATTCAATATACTAGAAGATATAGCAGAACCTGCTCTGAAATTAACGGTATGCTGCTTATCCGTTGACTTAATCATTAAAGATTTTATTAATCTTATTAAGGCTCTTACTTAACCTATGCCTACTATAGATAGGCCGGAGGCGCCGGTATCCGGTAGGATTCCATAGAAAGTATAGTTACTATACTATTCTTCTTCTAGGAAAGCAGAATTATAGTCTGGTAAAGGCATTCAGAAAGGGTTAATCTATAGGAAGGCATATCGGCACGATTCATCCTATAAGGCTTATAATATCTCGATAGATAAAGAAGGTAGTGGTTCTATTTGCATAGGGGCTAAGAAATACTAAGTAGCTATAATTTACAATACGATAGCATCCTCTATATCCTAATGTATAACCCCTGCTATTATAACTTTAATATCTTTAATAATATTATTAAAATCGGCATCTTTAAGGGCTTAGTCGGCAGTCCCTTCGTATTCCTATAGGAAAATACGGAATTTCTTATTATTAGGAGCGGTCCGGTTAAAGCGGTTTTTTAGCCATCGTGCCTTTAATTCTTATTACTCTTTATCAGTATAGTTGGATGACTAATATCCTAATTTATTGCAAACGAAGCATCTTTTTTAATGAGGCCTAGCTAAAAAGGCGCGATTCTATTATTGCCGTTAAGGGGGTCCATATCATTAGGGGCGTTAATACCGGTTGTAGGATTAACTATATCTACGATCTATAAATAACGCTATATTCTCCTCAATATCTTTAATATCTTAATATTGCTAAGGCTATTATTAAAGGAAGTAATACTATTAAGTCATATAGATAGTCTTATAGATAGAAAAGGATTGCTATAGGTTAGTAGCGAGGCCTTCAAATATAGAGGCATAACGATATATAGCCTGGCTATACTTAGGGGTATCCCTAATAGCATTAAGTACTTATCGATAAAGCTCTATATCTGCTATAAAGGGGGGAAAGAGACCACGATATAGGCATTAAAGTTCCTCTAGTAGGATATTAAGGCATTCAAGCTTTAACTTATTAGGATGTTTCGCAATAGTTAATTGAAGCGTTATTTTATTCCAATAGTATAAATAGAATTACTTTATACTCTTATTCTCGAAATGGCTATTAACTTTGCGTACTATATCGTCGAAAGTAAAGGTATCACGAATGCATTCGATATTATCAAAATAATATATCTTAGCATCGCTAATTAATATAATTTAAAAGGCTTTTATAAGTATATAATCGGGCAATCTTAGAAGGTAGTATTTACTCTTAAAGGATACTACCTTTAGTATAAGGAAGTTATTTATTTTGCTACTATATCTATCCTCTGTACGATAGCTATATAAGAGGTTAGATATCTTCTTCGAAATATCGTTAAACCCGGCCTTTATATAGGCTCTTTAGGTATAATCTTCTTAGTGGTATTATTATTCTAGAGGGTATTCCGGAACGGCTTATTGGTAGCCTTACGATAGGCTGGCGGGATCTCTGGCTAGGTTATCCTATAACCCGGGTCGGTCTAGGTTTACCGGTCCTCCCATTAAGATGGTCCGTTTATCGGCCTAGGTAGGCTGATAGTGCCGGGAGGGGTCTAGTGCTATGCCTATCCTTAGCATTATAGGCATTTAAGCCGGTAGTTGAGGCATTTATGCCTATAGGTTGTGGCTGCGATACTATAATTCGTGATATCTGGTATTAGAGGCAGCTATTTTATTAATATTAGGGGCTTGCCCTATACCGCTAGTAATGGCATATCGGGGAATATTGATATTAGTGGCTTAGAGGGTATCGCTAGCAACTTCGAGGGTATTGCCGTTAGCGCTCTCTATTGATTAAAGCATATTATCGGGGCCTATAATCTAACCTCTGGCCCTTATGGGCATACTATAATTCCAAGGGGCATTAGGATAGCCGCCTCGGCTAGCCTGGCTAAGGATATAACCCCTAGGATATAGTATTTAGTCGGTTGGGCTATAGTCATCGTCTGTTATATACTATTATTATTATTGGGAGTTTTCCCCTGTCTCAAATAGCGGCCTATAAATAGGCGCTTTCCCTTTCTATTATAGCGGCCGGCCCCTTTCTTCTTCGGTAGGAATAGGGGCCTTCTTTAATATAAATAGAGGGATAAGGGGTTATTATGCTATTAGTATTATAAAGTCCCTAGGGGTCGAAAGGGCTTATAAAGGTCTTCGCAAGGGTAATCGCAAGGGTATTCGTAAGGCTATTCGTAATAGTATCTATAAGGGTATTCGAATAATTATAGTAGGAAGTGAATTCCTTAAGCTTATAATAGAGGGGGTATTTTGGTTTATTTGTATCTCCCGTTCGGTATAAGCAGTAGGGACTAATTATTCCCTATCTAGGTTTAACCGGGATATAAAGGTCTTATGTGCAAGTTAAAGGTCTATTTCTTCTTAAGGCCATTTAGGCATATGCTCTTATTGTATACAGTAGAGAAGGGTCCTAATTGTTAATAATCCTATGCTTCTAATATACACCCTACGTTCCCATAGGGTTGTTCGGAATTCCTATAAGAGCCGTTTATTAATACGGCTGAATAGTTCCTCGGTCTACTTATTATAATCCTTATGGAATTGTTCCTATAGGTCATTATCTTTCTCATCGCCTATTGTATAACTATTAATGAGGTAGGCGATACGATTGTGTAATTGTTTGTCTGTAGCATTTATAGGGTTAATTTAGTCTATCGAATTAATCTAGTCTTTTATAATGATCTTAGCGAAAGGGTTAAGCTTTTCCGGTAGTAGTGCCTCTATTATGATATTAATAGAGGTAAAGATGAGGTGGAAAAGGTAGAGAGATAAGGAGCGTTTAGCGTAGGTATTAAAAGGAAGTAATTAAAAAAGAAGTAATTAATGAAAGAAGGTAGTAAATTAATAAAGGAAGGAAGGAAGAAGGAAGCAATTATCAAGTAGAATATTATAGGCGTTTCAATTGCTTATTTAACTAACGGTAAATAGGTTCTTTACCGTTATGAGGCTCTAAGTCGCTTGCATAAGAACCTACATTTGTATGCCTACTAATAGTATTGCGATAGATTTGGCGTTCTATAGTTCCCATTACAACCAAAGATATCGTGATATTTAGCGATTTTTACTAACTGATATAATTAATCAGTATGATATTTAGCGATTGTTCCTTATGATAGACGAGTAAGGAAGGTTAGATATAATCAATTTATCCCTTAGTCCGTAATATATAAGCCGTTTCGACTGAATTAGGCTAAATCACGTTCCTTATTAGCACGATCTTTTTAAATCGCCTCTTCTTGCTAGTCCTAGCTAATCTGTAAAGTGAACTTCAACTTCACTGATTAGTGTTGGTGTCACATCAAGGGGTACCCAGTTATACGTAGGGTTACGCGCATGGTATTAAGTACCGTAAGGTCACCAGTCAAAGGTATAATTACTTCTTTGATTATAACTGACTAACTAAGAGGAAAGAAAGGAAGCAAAAGAGTAATTACACGATGTAGCCTTTTTGTGCGTGCCGTAGTCACGTGCTTCGGCGCGGTCGGGCCGGACTGCCCGCGTGCCCTACCGGGCTCAGGGGCATAGGGGCACAAGTGGCCACATCGTGCGTAACGGGTGTGCGCGGCACATTCGTCGCAATGTGCCCAATTGGGCACCTTGCGACAGCGATTCCGACAAGTAGAGCAAATAGATTAATAGATATAGCACTATATACCCTAGTAGAAGCAATTAAGGCTACCTAGCAATATAAAGGAATAGCATCGCTACTATAATTAGATATCTCTATGGTATTTAATACTGTTAATTATACTAAATTTACGTACTTCTTTCTCTAAAATAGTATCCCCTGATAGATAATAGCCTAGGTCCAAAGCTTTACCGTATTATATTTAGCTAAAATCTTTTTTAAAGGCTAACCTACCTAACAATTCCTAATTATAATAGGAGTATCCTAAGGCTCTTTAATCTCCCTAGTTTTTTTCCTCTTCTATATTATACTTTTATACTATAGACTTAAAGTAGTAGATAACTTGCTAACCTTAGGATTTACAGATAATACCAATATAATTATATATAGCAAAATAATATAGGATATAGTCGTAACTCTATCGAAAGTATAGAAGATCTATAAAAAATAGTCGGCAGAAGCTAGATTAAAATTTAATCTAATAAAGAATAAGCTAATATACTTTACTAAATAGTGCTAACTAGATATTATAATAATACGATTTAGTAATGCGATTATCTAACCTATATAATACGCCCGATTCCTTAGAGTAGAGATTAACCGTAAATTTAGCTAGTCTAACTATAGGGCCTAAATAGTAAAGAAATTAAAAAGGCAGAAGCTTGCCCTTATTATTTTAGCGGCCTCTATATAGGGTTGCTAGTTCTATAAAGCCTGACTATTATATATATAGGTTATTAGAACTATAATCGCCTTTAGAGCTAGAATCTAATATACTCCTATTAAGCCGGGAGATATAGCAAAAGGCATTATATATAATCTCGCCGTTAAATAGTCGAAATATCTCTATATAGTTATAAGAGCCTATTAAGTAATACCTAATATAATTATAGAAACTAAAGTAATGGTCCCCCTATTCGACTTTTACCTTAATTAAGCCTAATAATAATTCCTTATTAGAACCTAAAAAAGTAGTATAGCCGACCTTATCTCTAATATATACACTATTATCTAGGCTTAATTATAATAAAAACCTACTTATAGATAAAGGCGACCGACTAAAAATAGAATACTAAACTATATAGCCCTTAAAGACTCGATTCTACTTTAAGATAATAAATTATCCTTTACTTATACTCTAGCTCTTAAATAGATAAAAGATAATAATTTAAGTAGTAATTTGCCTAAATATAATACCCGCTAAAAAGCCGCCCTACTACCGAATATGCCCCTAATTTTACCTCTATAAAAAAGATGCTAAACCTCTATAAAAACCTCTATAAATATAAATCCCCTCTCTTTATCTAACTTAGAATAAAAAAAATAGGCCTTAATAAATTCCTATATAAAATAAAGGTCTTATTCATTTGTTATCTATACTATCGATATAGACCTAATATAGAAAATATCGAATATATAATTCTAAAGTATAGTAATTATCTTAAAAACCCTCCTTTTTATATTTAAGACCGCTCTATATTAGATAAGTATAATATTATTTAAGTACTTAAAAATAAAGACTTAGCTAAATAGGTTATTAAATAGGTCTTTAATACCCACTAGTTTGAATAGTTTACTTTAGCTATTATACTTACCGCCTATATAGACTTTAATTCTAATAGTAACCCGATATAATTACACCCTAACCCTAGAATATATATATATATATAAATAATTATAGATAATAATACAATTAACCTTTTAGATAGGGAAAATATATCCTTTCTATATATATTACATATATTATTAATAGCCTTAGAACCCTAGCTTTCTTAATACCCTTAATACTTTAGTTTTTTACTTATTCTATACTACTTTTATTATTACTATAACTATTATTAGGAGCTACTTTTGCCTTCTTTTTTCTCTTCCTTTTCCCCTTTAGGAAGAAAAATACTATAATTAAGTAAGTCTTTTATTTAACTTTAGCGTATAGACTTAATATCCCTTTTATAGGCGGCTCTACTATTTTTAACCCTTTTCTTTTCTACTTAAAAGGAGAGGGGATAAGGATATTAGCCTAAAGGCAAGGGGAAGATAGCGATAAAACTGTAAAGGACTGGCCCTAGGGCTACTGCGAATAGGCGTCGAATGAATATATTAAATAGACTAAGGAGGAAAGAGAGAGGGCCCGAATAGGGGCCTCTAAGTAGCCTATTTATGCCTATATATAGCATAGGCCGAGTCTTTAGCGAGCCCTCGTGACCCTATGCCGATACTCCTAAGGCTAGTCGCAGGCGCAGCCTGAGTCCTAGCTATATTATAGCGCAGGCGTAGCCCGAGCCCGTAATATACCCCCCTTCTCCGCCTTAGAGTCGGAAAAATCGCCTTCTATTATTAATTAATCCTCAGCTAGGGACCAATCATATCGCCGATTACTATATTGCTATATCCTTAAATCCGTATATAGGCTAATTGCTAGGTATAAGAAAGATTCGTCTATAACCGTAGCGGATATAGCTATATAATTAATAGGAGTTATATAGTTATTAATTGGGAATAGTATAGTGGAAGCGCATAGAAGTTTATTATCGTGCTACTAGCTAGAGGTTGACCGATGCAGCTAGGAATATTATAAAAAAATTTTCGCTAGCTATTAGCTGGAAATCTCCCTATAGTCTTTATTTTTTTTTATTAGGGCTTTTTTCCTTCTTCCCTTTTTTTTATTAAGGCTATTAATAAGTATTGAAGGTCCCTATTATTGTAAGTTTTATCCCGTATTGAGCCCGTATTATATACTAATTAGTTAAAGTATTATTTCTATCCTACTTGTATTAGTATTCCTTATTAAATTCTATTTCTATTATAATTAGCTACTAACTCCTTTTATAGTAAGATTTAGTCTAGCCTATCGTAAAGCCTATTAGTAAGTCTTAAGTCCCTACCTTTATTATAAGCGTCTTATACTAACCTTATTTAGAGCCTAAATATATCCTTATCTATTGCTAGAAATGCCCCTATTAGGGAGGGATCGAGCCCTATTTATCCCTAGAAGCTATACTATACCGCTAGCGATTATCTCTTAAAGGGGGACTCTTTAGATAAAGAGTATTAATATGCAAAAGACGAAAAGTTTCTATACGATAGATATACTAAGTATATATAGTCGACCGGAGAGTTGCCTATATATAAGCATCATAAGAGAGCTAAAGGGTGTAAAAGCTATACTAATTCTTACGTATCTTATATATAACTTAATTAGCATCTTACGGGGAACCCTATACTATAATATATCTTATATAGCTAGATTAAAGTAGTAAAGGAGGGGAGGGCCATTATAGAGCCTACTTATCTTAAGATAGATATGCAAAAAGCGCATACTACTATCTTCACCCTTAAGTTTCAGGCTTTAAATAATTAATAGTATCGCGCTTTTACTGCTAAATAGGTAGCCCCTAGCGCCCTATGTTTAGCGTTCGGGCTAAAAAATGCTACTAATATAGTTTCTGCCGCATCTATAGCGTTAATGCCCTTATGGTGCTAGGCTAGGTCTATTATAGATCTTACTCTTATTCTGAATATTATGAAGGAGATGTAAGTAGAAGCCTGGGAATATTATACTAAAATAAAGTAGTACTAGGTTAGAGCTTAATATCCCTAATTGCCTTTGCCCCTATCTCGGCCCGCCCTTCCCGTATATTACATAGGGGGGGAACTATTATACGATTAGGGCGGCTGGTATTATGCAGAGGCTCTACTGCCACTAGCGTAAAGTTATCTAGTATAACCCTCGTAATAATAGGCAAACCCTACTTTATAGCCCTTTATGCCCTCGCTATCTTTATTGCAGCTGCCTCTATAGATACTATATTATCTAGCCCTATTTCGTTAAAGGGTCTTATTGTCTCTTAGTGCGCCCCTACTGTATTCGCCTTATAGTATCCTATAGACTCTATTATATTATAAATATATAGGGAATTATCCCCGTCTAATATATAGCCTATATACGCATCCTACCCTATAAGGACCCCTACTACTACCGGCCTATATACTGCTATAAGAGTAAGAGGAGGCTTAGGGAGATAAAGAATAGCCTTAAGAAGGGGCATATTAGGGTTAAGCCTATATCGGCCCCAGTTTGGTTTATTATATTATATTTTGTTTTTTTTTTTAAGCGTATTTTTATTATTTTATTTTATTTTTGGTAGTAATAGGCATTTAGCATTATTTACCGGTCTAATAGACCCTATTTTAGGACCCAGCTAGGCCTATTATAAATCTTAATATCCCCCTATTTAGCCTCGAATATTTTCTATATAGTAGTATCCTTAAAGTTTTCTAAGGGTTTTTATATCGGTAAATCGTACCTTTTCTATTTTACGAGTATATTATATTTCTATTTTCGACCCTATATATTCTTTATTATAAATATCTCTTTAACCTTATATTTTTTGTATAGGTTTATAGAGTCTTAAGGGAGGATAAATAGGGGCCTAAGTTATATATCGGTTATTACCTAATTAAATAGCAGATCGAAAGCAATCTATTCGATTAGGTTAATATAGAAAACTAAATAGATGCCCTATAGGATATTAAGCTAAATATTAAATAATAACGGGATAGCAATATTAGTATATTTAATAGAGACCCAATTAAGCTTTTTATATAGGCGGTTCGTTTTAATATTCTAGAGGTTTAATTATACCTAATTGCCGATCTAAAAGCATTTAGCTAGGTATTATAAACAGTTAGTAGTATTTTACTATTGTTACTTTACGAAGGCGATAGCGGCCTAAGCTAATTCCTATCCCTCTTTAAGGTTACTAAAAAAGAGAGCCGTATATCCCTTTAGGGTAGTTAAGCTTAAGGTTATCTTTAGGGGTAGGGCAATAATTAGAATATTAAACCTATTAAATAGCTAGTTTAGGCTAAACCCGGTAATAGATAATATCTAGTTATTTAACGCGAGTTAATATACCGCAAGATAGTTTAGCTAATCGTATTGATTAAAGGAAACTATAATATAGAGGACTATCTATACCTTTTAGTTTATTTGCTTTATACTACTATCGGTTTAGGGATAGTATACTATAGAAAGAAGTTGCTTAGTCCTAGCTAATTTATAAAGTATAGACTAAAATTAGCCTATCTAATCTAAACCTCAATCGCTAATAATCTCCTTAGGAAAACTATAAAAGCGCTATTAGTACTATTAGAATTACTTTGCGCAATCTTCTACTTTTATTAAGTATATAGCTTCTAGCTAGATATATTTTGATAAGCGGTTTATTATTACTATAAGGAATCGTAGGTCGGATGCGTTATAAATAGGAAGGTTAGTTATAAAGTCGACCGATATCTATAACTAAAAGTAGTCTACAATTAATAGCGGTTATAGTAAGCCCTAGCGCAATTAATGGCTCTTATGCACCCTATAATATCGGTAATTCTAAATATATCTCGCTACCTTAGACGATATATTATTAAAGTGATAATCTTATCGCAATAGTTAAAAGGTAGTATTTTTCCTTAGGTAGCCTATAATAGGTAAATTATAGCAATATTAGATTATTATAGTAGTTAGGGGCTCAAACGATAGGAGCTATACTTATGCCCGGTAAAGGAGTATACTGTATATATTTAGGATATAGTTAGCAATTTATTCTTATATTGCTACCTCTATTAGAAATTATTATTTTCTATTCGCAATTACTATTTATCGGGCCCGATATATATTATCTTTAGATATCGCTTAGTCTTAGATAGTTTAGAGGTAGGAGTCAGCGAAGATATATAAACTATAGGGTAGGGTGGTCTTTAGGGCTAAAATCGGTATCTTCTTACTTTCTATTTTATTTATATTAAATACTAAAATAGATAGCAGTTTTAGGATTTAGCCGATTTATAGCTCTGCCTTATCTACCTTTTATTCCTACTAAGAAAGTATATTAAGGTATTAGGCTTATAATTTAGGCTTATACTAAAGATAGAAGTTAAAGAGTACTAGAGTCTTAGCCTATTAGGCTTATTACTTAAATATTTCTTATAGCCGGGTAAAGTACTCTAAATTCTTATAGTCGATAAGGATAATAAAAGGGGAGGCTATTAAGTAGAATTCTACTAACTACGCCTTAAGGCAAGAGATAATAGTAAAGAGTTCCTTATTATATATAGTATAGTTTTATTCTATATCCGATAAGCAAGCAGAATAGTATACAATAGGGTAGAGTATATTATCCTCTTTAATCTACAATAGATAGCTATTAAATGCTATACTAAAGCTATTTGCCTTAAAGATTATCTTTTTATTAGGGTCTTATTAGGCGAGAACTAAAGACGATATAAAATACTGCTTAAGTATTTAGAATACCGCTTTTTTTTCATCTAATTATTAGAATAAAACCCCTTTTTTTATTAATTTAACTAAAGGGTTAATAAGGCAGAAGAAATCTAGGATAAAATTACAGTAGAAGTTAGTAAAACCGAGGAAATTATAAATGCCTTTTAATTTCGTAAGTGCTTTTTAGTTCTAGATAGCTTTAATCTTTTTAGGGTCTAAATAGATTTCCTTTCTAGCCGTTATAGTATATCCTAGGTACTAGACCTTTTTACTGCGAAGTCGTATTTATTAAGATCTAAATTTAAGCCGGCTTTTTGCAATCGTTAAAGGATTTCTTTAATATACCCTATATAGTCCGCCTTTAATCCCCCAATATAGATTAAAATATTATTAAGGTAGGTAGTTATAAAGTCTCCTAGTATATTCCCTAAGGCCCTATTAATATATCTTTAAAAGGTTATAAGGGCCCTGGTCAGACTAAATAGCGTAATAAGCTATTTAAATAGTCCGAATTATATATAGAATACAGTTAAATATTTATCGCCCTCTATAATATATATCTTATAGAATACTGCATATATATCAACTTTAGTAAATTATTTCGCCTAGGAGAGGGATTATAAGGTCTCTTTAATTAAGGGGAGGGGGTATTAATCTTAGATTATAACCTTATTAAGAGCCCGGTAGTTAATATAAAATTGCTATCTACTATTCCCCTTCCTAGCTAGTAGGACTAATGCTACTACTAATAAAAAGCTCGCTTAGATCTATCCTTTATTTATTAGGTTAATTACTTATCTCCGAACTTTAAGTAATTAGTCTTATAGCATATTATATAATAGGCCCTAAGGTAAGTCTAGTTAGCTCCCGTCTATAGTTTTTTTAAGTTAGATATAGTGGTCTAATATATTTTAGTATAGAAGGAGATTAGAAGCCTTCTTTTTATTAAAAAGGTTAGCAAATTCCTATAATTCCGTTAGGAGTATTTATAGCTCTTGCGATTATAGGGTAAAGTCTTAATAAGGTAGTAGTATAATATAGAGGATACGTATTATCTCCTATAAGCTTATTGCTATAAAGGAAGTCGATTGATCCTTAAAGCATTTCGCTTACTTTAGTATACTATAGAAGATTAAGCTAAAGATATTTACTATAGTCGGACCCTATTATCTTTTCGTTAATTCCTTAATGATAAAGCTACCTATCGATCCGATCTTTAATTAGCGATACTTTACCTACAGTATAATACTATAATGCTTTATCTAAAGCATCTTAAGGATAATATCGCATATAAGGCCTAGGATAATATAAAGTATAACTATAGATAGCCATCCGTTAATATCAATCGCTATATAGATAATATAGGTAATAAAAGAATATATTACCTTATATTCTTTTAAATAGCTTTAAATATCTACTGCCGTTCCGATTTCCCTATATTATAATAAGCGGATAGGTTAAAGGCCTAACCGTTATATTATTTTTTCGCTTATAGCGCTATAGCAGTTATATCCCGAGTCGATTAAGGTATTAATAAAGGTATAGGATTTATATAAGATTAGTACTAAAAAGGGGTATTTATCTATTCGTTTTATAATCTCCTCTAATTCTTTTTATAATTAGGCTAGGGTCTATATATATATCTTAAGCCCTCTAATGAGACTAGGTTTAAAGGCTATTTTTTTTCCTAATCTTTATTACTACTTTCGACCTTTACGATTTATAAATTAAGCGAGGCCACTTTAGCTATATTAGGTCGGATTGCCGGCAGTAGGTAATATATAAATATCTAATACTTAGGAGAGCTATACTAAATGCAGAGGCCTTTCTTTTTATAATCTTTATATTATTCTTTAGAGACCTATATTACCTTAAGAGTATACTAATTACCCTTCGAGTCTAGCTTATTAATACCCGATATTTATATATCGCCCTTAGAATCCTAGGCGTATATTAGTTAGGAATAGGCTAAGCCCGATTAGTAATTAATAGTTAGGCTAGTCTTAATATTAATAGTAATTTATCGGTAGCGGTCTACTACCGAATAGTAATTATAATAGGAGACCTTAAGACTAATAATCTTATTAGCTATATAAGCATTAAGTGCCGATCGGAGGTATTCTAGTTTGACTTCCTTAGGCCAACCGAAACTACTAGTAAGTATAAGTTTTTCCTTAAATTAAATAAAAAAAGCGGCAAAAGGTTCCTTCAGGCCCTAGTATAAAGAGTACTTAAGCTTAATAATAATACGATCCTACTAATATAGGTCCTTAAAGAGACGTTAGAGGTATTCAAAAAACCTTATTATATTATAATTATAAGCCGTACTATTCTCGAAGAAGGCCGCGACCTATAATTAGATTATAGACGAAAGGTTTTAGAAGATAAACATCTATTAGGTCTTTTTATCTTTAATAAACTCCCTATCGACCTTAAGCTTATATTATATAAAGGTCCGTTAGGCTATAAATATAGCCTTTTTGCTATTAAAGGGGTCCCCTATTGGGATCAGCTTACGCTTTAGCTAGGTATCTTAAGTAGTAGGGAGGGGGGTATTTTATTATATAACCGGAGCCAGTTAGGTGGCGTTTTAAGAGCTATTTAACTGGTTCGCAAGAAAGGTCTATAGCGAGGCAGTAATAGCAGTAAGGTGCTACGCATTAGTCTGCATCTGCGCCTCTATCTACTATAATTTTGCTGTAAGCTGCTCCACTCGGGTATATATATTATATTAGGGGCGTTGTGGCTTTAGGTTCTCTCTACTCGGTTCCCCAGGTATGCTTATCTCGATATCTTATATAGCCTGCATTATTGGCTCTATAATATGAGGTTATAATAGTAAGGCTGAGAGAGTCTATTTAAATATAAAGGACTGGCCCTAGGGCTACTGCGAATAGGCGTCGAATGAATATATTAAATAGACTAAAGAGGAAAGAGAGAGGGCCCGAATAGGGGCCTCTAAGTAGCCTATTTATGCCCGTATATAGTACGGGCCGAGTCCTTAGCGAGCCCTCGTGACCCCGTGCCGATACTCCTGAGGCTAGTCGCGGGCGCAGCCCGAGTCCTAGCCACATTATGGCGCGGGCGTAGCCCAAGCCCGTGACAAAAACTACTAATTTAGCCTATTTAGGCGGCGATAATACTATAGGCAGGAGGAGCTTTAATAACAGCAGTATAAATAGCGCCCTAGAGGCAGAAGCTATTAGCTATGACTCCGCTTAGGTTTTTATAAACTTTAAAAATGCAACCGCTTGCTATAACTCACTAGAAGAGGGCAATATAGGATTCTCTAATTAGGTTAGTAATATTGCAAAATGGTGACTTAGAACACTATTGGAAAGTATACTAAGTACCGACAGTGGCGTACAAAGCATTACAGAATAAAACAGAGAGCTAGTTAAAGATTTAAAGCGCACAAGAGGTTGACCAGAGCAAAGATGTCAGGGAAATCTAATTCTAATTATTGGTAACTATTCTAGCTAGAAAGAGGGAATTTTGGGCATATTTCTACCATCTCGAAAAAGTGGTTGAAAATAATGAAAAACCGCAAAAATAGCGAAAAAAACCGACGAAAAGTCGGTCTGCCTAACTGTGCCCAATCTGTGCCTAATATCCTACCTAATGCCTAACCAACCAAGCCCAGTGGCTTATAGCGGTATGCCGGATGCCCTATAATAGCCTGCCGTACGGGCCGGAAGCCCTATATCGGTGTGCCGTAAAGGCGCGGTGTAGCGGGTGACTGTATATAGAAGGCCGAAAGTGCTGGTATTAGCAGGATTTGCCTATTTGGTAATCCCATAGAAATGCGCCGCCTGTTGTCGGCCCTGTGGCCCACTGTGACCGGCCGCTGTGGCCGGATGTGGGTCGCTGTGCCGGTGCTGTGACAGGCGCTATGGCCTACTATAATCGGCGTTGTAGGGCGCTATGCCCCACTATAGCGCCTGGTATAGCCACCGCGATATCTTAACGTCGAGACGTCGTATAGTAACGAGACTAGTACCAAAATACAGCTAAAAAGGCGCTGATTTCAACACCCTCTCTGATTAGCAATATGACTAATCCTAGCGTTAGAATAAAAGAAAGAAGTCCCGTAAAAAAGAAGAAAAAATTATAGGGATTACAGCCCTGATAATTGCCGAAATATAGGGAATTTCGGGCTTAGAAGTGGTTTAATCAGTCCATTCGCAGGCATATCTATTGTAGGTAAATAAGATATTTTTACTAAGCCACTGTGGGCCTTTTTACGTATATACCGAAATTTAAGCAAAGTGTGCTTAGTGCGGGCATACTGATTTAGGTTATTTGCGTTAGAAATAGACCTTTAGTTATCGTAGTATAGTAGTATCGGGCGTTGAATATCGACCTGGATTTCTTTAAATAAATTAAATATCCACTTTACTTTGCGAATCGCCTTAAGCATTATATTAGATTCGGCTTCAAGCATTAATAAAACTATAGTCAAAGACCGTTTTAACCTCTAGCTAATCGGTCTACTATTTAAGGTAGTAAGATAACCACTAGTAGACTTAGAAGTAAGCCAGCACCTAGCAAAATCGCTATTAGAAAATGCAGCTAATACTATAGTAGCTTTAGCGGCTTGGTAACGGTAACAAATAGCTGTATTTGCCGTACCAGCTAAGTAGCGAAAAGCGCCCTTAGCAGCAGTAAGCTATATAGTAGAAGCCTATTGCATATTATTATTATTAAATTACGCTAGAGGCTATTTAGAGCTAAATAACCTATCTAGTATATCTATAAAGATAATTTGGAAAGGAAAAACCTAGTAGCCGGGAGGAAAACCCTTTCTATATTCTTGATTTTTGCGTTTTATCGCCCCGCAGTAGGGGCGGCGGGTATCCAGTGCGTAAGAGAGTAAGGTGCGCAACCGCTTAAGACTATATCTAGCGGTATTATATGGGAAGAGTGCGAGTAAGAAATCCCGGAATATCGGGTCTGGGTCGGTAGTCTTATCGGATAAGAAGTAAGGGGAGGGTAAAGCCGAGGGTAAAGCCGGGGGAGTAGGGCTAGCAGCGCGCTTGCGATAGGCGTATTCTCGCCGGACGTATATCTATAGTGGCCTAGGCGCTTCTTAATATATATCGATTTTTTAGTCGGAAGAAAAAGTAAGCCAATTCTAAAGGTTGAAGCGGGCAGCCTTAGGCATTATATTAGTATATAGGTCAGTAATGCTCCCCGATTTAGTGCATTTTCTTCTTTTCTTTTTTTCCTCTATAACACTAATTTTAAAGTATATAATAACCCCTCTATTGCGGTATAAAGCCGGTGCTAACCCTATTAGCAGAACGGCAGCAGCCATAGCGATAATAGCAGCAGTAATAACAACAATAATAAGAATAATAATAGTAAGAATAAAGATACCTAAGCAGTCGGCGATATTAAATAAGGGGGTAAGTATAGATCTTACGTATAGCGGAACCGCAGCTAACCCTTATATAGTAGCCCGGCGAACTATGCGTATAGCCTTACGGGCTATATCTAACGCGCTTAGAGGATCCTAAGTATAGATGCTATAGCCAATAAGGTATAGACTAGGTCGTACCTGCTCTCTAGCGAGGCTAATATAAATAGGGACTAGAACGGCCTATTATCCTTATGCCTTAGCGGGTAAGATATATATACCCCTAGAAAGAACCCCTAGGAACCGGGTCCTAATATAAGAACTCCTAGACGTATAGGAGATTATTACTAGGGGGATAGAAGTGCATTTTCGATTTATATATAGCGTAAGTCACCGGCTAATTATCTTTGCCTTTAGGTAGATAACTATAAGGCCCTCTAGTAGAAGGCTAAATAGGCATCCGCCTCTCGGGGGCATAATCAGGCGGCGGCAATAGCAGTAGCGGCAATAGTAGGGGGCTTTAGCGCTCCTAAGGTAACCTAGGAGATATTAGACCTTAAAGAAAAGAAGGTCTTTACCTTAGAGCGATAGACCTATGCTTAAAAGGATATCACTATATCGTAATAGGTTTTCTTAGCCTAAGAGGGGGGGGAGGGGGCTTTAGAGGGGGAGTAGATTAGGGATAATAGGGACGAAGGGGGGGAGGGCAGTAAGGGGAATAAAGGGGGGGAGGGGAAAGAAAATACCCCTAATATTAAAATAATAACTATCGACTAGTTCTAGCCCGTAAGGCCTAAGAGATTTACTTATTCCTAGGGCTCCTCGTTCCTACTATAGGATTACTATGAATATTATACGGGGGCTATATGGGGGTATTTAGTAGCTCTTCTAGCTATACTATATTAGAGGGATTAGGCGAGCCGGAATTAGTCAAATCGGTTAATACTAAATATTTAGCGGGCAATCGTTTATATAAGGTATAGTTTATCGAGTGCGATAGATATACTATATTAATCGCGAAGTAGGCTAAGGCTGGGATTAGGTCTGAGGAGTATACGCCTTTATCTATAGTATTTTGGGCAAGAGAGGATAATATAATAGAGGTCTTTTAGGCCTTCCCTATAGCGGCAGAGAGGTAATAGCACTAAGGGTATTTATTAGAGGCAGAAGAAGGAGTTAAGGCCGATTTTTTCTATATGGAGTTAGGTAAGTATTGCTAATTCGTACTTTTATAGGCCTTTATATAGTCGAGTTATTTTCGCTATAGATTGGAAGTCTAATGCCTTTTCGGCCGCTAGGGTCTTATGCTAGGGGCGTCTCGCCTTTACTGCTGCCTGGTTGCTCTACTAACGGTTATATTAGTCTTTTGCTAATCGCTTTTCGGCTGGGAGCTAGCTAGGGTCGGGATCGGGGAACGGTATATAGGCTAGGGGTCCTTAGTGGCCTTTCCTTCGTCGGCATTGGAGCCTTACCGCTACTGCTATTAATGCGTAGTTAACCTATTGGTTATGCCCGTCTTGTCCATTCTTTCCAGGAACCGCTAGTAGCCTATTGCATATATCGTAATAGGTATTGCGTTGAAAAGGCAAGGTCAGGTCTTAATATTATTATTAACTATATTAACGTCCCTATTAGCTGCTAGAATAAGTATTAATTACTAGCATCTAGCGGCGTATCGTTAGCCTTAGCAAGTATATCAGGCTATAGTAGGATTAGATATAGTCGTGCGTCCTTAAGGTTGAATTTCTTAAAGACTTCTGCAATAAATTATAATTAGTATAGCTATAATAGGCCCTTTTCTCTATCCTTAATAATTTATACTTTTAGAAAGAAGGAGGCAGATCCTCAGTCTTCTATAGTATAAACCTTATAGAATTTGGTCTTAAGCTAGTTAATATAGCTAAGATCTAGACTGATAATTAAGTAGTTATCTATATAGGTTATAATAAAGGTATATATTCCTTTATTATAGAAGATAGCGGTATTAGAAAGTAATAGCTTAAAACCCTCTTGTATTAGAAGGTCTTTTAACTATAACTGCTACTCGCGAGGGCCTTATTTTAACCTATATAAGGCTTTCTTTAATAGAATAACCTATAATATAAAGGGGTCATATCTAACCTTAGTAAGTAAGGCTAGAAGTTATTAATGCTGCTAGTCAGACTACGAGGCTGAATTAGGTAAGAGTAGGCTTTCTGCAAATTCTAAAAAATTAGCCAGAATCTCTATATAAATCGTCTCTAGTAGTTCACTATTTAGAAAGGCATTAATAAAGTCGATTTACTCTATTTCCTAATTATATACAGTAGTAAGAGTAAGGATAATCCTCTATATTAGTAGGATCAAGGTAGAGGCATAGGTCTCTATAAAGTCTTGCCTAGATACCTATATAAAGCCTTTAATAACTAATTGTGCCTTATATTTAACCGGGTTATTATTCGCATCTTTCTTAATATAAAAAATAGGCTAATTATGCAATATTTTCCTACTAGTAGGAATACTAGTCTTTAGAATAAATTAGAAGATACTTAAATCGATTAATTACTTAAATTCTAAAAATAAGGCTTTAACCTAGCTATCCTTATGTAGGTTATATAAGACTTCCTTCTAGCTATTAGGCACACCTTCTAGGGCCTATTTTACAGCTTTAATCTTTACTGTATAGCAAATATCGTATATTTGCTGGTAAAAAGCATAGGAAGGGGGGAAATCCTATATAGAAGCCTTTAGGGGGCTGCCTAAGTATCCGAAAATCTAGTCGTTTTTCGGCTGGGTGGGTAGGAAAGCACCCTATTAGTTAGTTTATAGGTTAGACTATTAGTCAGACTATTGGTTAGTCTATAGGTTAGACTATTAGTTAGTCTATAGGTCAAGTGACCTATAGTATCTATAATTTAGGATACCTTATATATCTTATATCTATAGCTGCATTCTTTTTTGCATTTTACCCCTAGTAGCCCTAACCTAGTATAAGAAAAAAGGCTTACTTTTTAATACTTAAAATATTTCCTCCAATAATCTTTTATTTAAGGCAATATCTAGACTCTTAAATTTTAGATATTCTAGTGTAGGCAGCATTTTACTATAGCGAAATACTATATTTACTAGGAAGCCGGGCGAAAAGGCAGAATCTATTATATCGGAAAGTCGCAGAAAATCAATATATATAGGGCTTTAAGATTCGGACTATTAAAAACTTTGCTATATAGGGCGAGTTAGAATTTTTATATATGCGGGGTATGCCTATTTTTATGATAGATTTGGAAAATCTCTATAGTTAGGATTCCTAATAACGAGCGCTTTCTATATTTCCTAGCATTTATAGCCTTTTTATATAGGAAAAGGGTGTATTTTCCTTAGCCGGTGAAAAAGGACCGTTTTACCTAAGCTAGAAAGCTAAATTAGGCTGAAGCGATTTAGAATCGAAAGACGGCGAATTACTAGGAAATATTGCAGAGTGCTATAGTGGGCCAATTTGTAGTAGGCCTACTAATTATAGCAGGCCTATTAGTTGTGGTAGGCCTATTAGTTATAGTGGATCTGTGTACTATATTAGGCCTATTGGTTGTGGTGGGCCCGTAGGCTATATTAGATCTATAGCCTATAGTAGGCCTATGCGCTCGGCTATGCCTAAAATAGGTATATTTAGGCGAGGCGACTTTTAAATAGGCTCTTCTAAAGCAATTTAGTTATTATTTACCCCCTCTAAATTAAAAGGCGGTTAGAAATCAAAAGTGCTCTTTAAGCCACTTAAAATAGGGCCTATTCCTTTATTTTAATAGGTAAAGGTAATAAAAGAGGTCTTAGTAACGACCCGGCGATATAAGATATAGACGAGGTAGGTGCTATTACCTAGCGTAGCTAGTAACCTACCTGACTCGGTCTAGGGGGCTAGCTTATAGCTAATAACCCGTTTTTCTAAAGGGATTAGCACCTCTATAGCCGTACTAATAGCTCTAAAGCTAGTAAGGTCGGGTAGGTAGTAGTACGTAATTTCCAGAAAGTCCTTCTTTAATTCCTTAAAAGGTAATAAGGAATGGTTTATAACTGCTATTAGATTTACTAAGGTAGTAATACTAAGAATTACTGCAGACCAAAGGTAAAAAGGTAACTAAGACTAAAGTATAGTAGCTTTAAGTCGGTTAATAATAACCTATATAAAGCGTTTTACTAACCGATTTTGCTTATAAATATAAGGAAAAGAGGTTAAAAAATCTATGCCTTTAAGAGCTAGCTAGGCTATAATAATATTATTGATTTCCTTGCTACTATTATAGTAGAATTTAATAGCTGATTTGCCGTAGTGATTCTTAAGACCTTAGAAGAACCCCTATAATACTAGGAATACTGTAGATCCTTCTTTATTGGGTAATAAATGCACCTAATAGAAGCGAGATTTCCGGTCTACTAAGATAAGGCAAATAGGGCGTTTATTATATAGTAGAAGGTTAATTTAGAAGATATCGCCCTCTATAATATCCAAATAATATATAGGGTCTGGTATAGTCCCTAATATAAAATGCTATACTAACTTCGCCCTTTTACAAGCGATACAGTTAAAATCAGAATCCTTTACCTTACTGAGATCAGTTAACCCTATAGTTAATGCATAGGTTTTCTTTAAAAGTTGGATTCTGATATACCTAAGCCGGATATACTAAAGTCCGGCTAGTAATAGCAGCTTTTAATATACTATATTAGCTGCTAGTATAAGGGCGACTGGGGCCCTCTATGGTGGCTAGGCTGTATTGGGAATAGCAGCCTCTATTGGTACCACTAAAAAACCAGGACTAGCTGGTGGGTCAGCTAGTAAATTAGCTAATAGATTAGCTTAAGAATTAGCTAATAAAAGGTCCAAATTAGCTAATAGGGTAGGTAAATCCTTTAGTAGGGGATATTCCTTATATTCTTCTAGGTTAGCTAAAGTAGGTATTTCGACCGAGATACTATATAAAGCCGGATAATTTTAGCTACTATAATATAAAAACGGCGAATTAACCCCTTTTTATTATAAAAAGAAACTATATTTTTTTAAAATTAAGAAGCCTAATGCACTTATTATTGCTATTAACTATGCTTTGGCCCTAAATACTACTACAATTTAGATAGTAATTAACGCCGCTAAAGATATTAATATTAAAAGCTGGTATAAAGAGGGCGTTAGTAAGCTCTAAGGTGCTCCACTAAGGTAGGTTAGTGCCCTATAGTACGGTAAAATGCGCTATGCCCTACCCACTAGGCTTAATTAGGCTACCACCTATACTAATAATTAGTCTATTTCCAGTATAGTATTAGAAGTAAGTAAAGTGCTTTTTATCGTTAATAATATATATTATAGAAATAGCAATAGGATATAATAAACTATTCCTAGCGCCTAATAGAATATTACTGAAATAAGAAGAAAGGTCTTTCGCGATTTTGCCCGCACCTAGGTAGCGGCATAGAACCGCCTCTAAAATTAATTCTAATATTCCTAATCGCTTTTTCTCGTCTATTTATCCCCCTCGCCTATAGCGCATCGCATCTAGGGAGTAGGCGCAGTAGGCGCAAACGAAGTAATAGATATCGATAGAGGGAATAGGGGCGGCATTATATAAAACTGCTATAACCCGACTATTATAATCGCGAATAGCATGTAGTACTAATAGACCGAGACTAAGCCTACCTAAGGGCAGATGTAATCTATAGCCGATATAATTAAAGACTTTATAAAAGAACTATAGGACTATATCCCCTTAGCGGTATTAGGAAGAGTGCAAAAGGCTATAAACTATATAGTAGAAACCGCCCGGCAGGAGACCGACCTAGGAAATATCTATACCCCTATTGGAACTCTAATATAGACGATTAAAACCGCAGTTAATAAGGCTATATAGAATTTCTTAAAGACCGCGCCGGCCCCTACTATATAGGCATCTATTACTATATAAGGACACGCTGCCGCTATACTACCCTAATGCAGCCCAGCTCCCTTAGTAGTACCCCCCTATATCTACCGTAAAGTCCTTATTAAAGAAAATACTATTAGCGGTATCCTCTAAAATTATACCCTAATTGAAATTATCGATATAATTAATAGGGCTACTACTAAAGGAGCAATAGTTATAGCCTATAGGCTCTAAAGTAGTAATATAATTATTACCTTTAAAGAAGAAAAGGCAAGCTATACTATAGATATAACTTAGGTCCGCCCTGCCTTTGGCTAGGAGGCAGAACTTAACTAATGCTTATTTAGTATTATTATTAAAAGCTTTCCGACCTATTATACCGTAAATACTATAATAAAGGATATCCGGTCGAATCTTATTAAAGCTAATAGAGAGGGCTTTATTAGGGTCTCCTTTTACCGCCTTAAAGGGACTATAATATAAGCGCCCTTAAGTATAAGGGTCGACTCTATTGACTTTACGAATAAGCTTTATAAGGCCGGTATTATATACTAAGTAGAGATATTTAAAGCCAAACCCTATAATAATACTATATACCCCCGTTAGTATTATAATTACTTTAAATTCGGCTATATCGCTGCATACTATATAGTGGTAGCCCGCTATAGCTAGTGCGGCTCTAAACGCCACCTAAAAGGTGAATAAAGCTATCTAGCTATTATATAGAACTAATGCGAATCCTGCCTTAACTATTATAGACCTTACCTAGTATAGTCCCACCTCTATAAAGTGGCGAACGAATAATAGGAAAACGCTAGAAACTCCTATAGTAATAGACTAAAGCTCTTTGCCTTATATATTGTATTAGCAGCTAATACTATCCCTATTGCGGACTAAGGCTATCGCCGCGTAGCTAATAGGTCTCCTTTATATAAGCCCTCCCCCTAGAAATAAGGCCGCCCGATCGGGAGTATAAATAAGACCTTCCGTATTAGAGCTAAAAGTAGTATTACTATCTTCCTCTAAGCTACTCCCACCCTAGACTATAGTATAACCGCGCCTACCCTAAGCACCTAACCCTTAGCTACCTCTAATATACCGCTACTACTAACCCCCTTGCGATTATCCGTATAATGATAGTCCTTTACTAGAATATATAGAAGAAAACCACCCTTATACGATTAGCACTTTACTATTAATATAAGCCTAACGTTATTGCGATCTAAGAACCTACTATGCCTAGATAGGCCCCGCTAAGCCCTAGCCTCAGAAGATATATACTAATATCGTATAGTAGAAAAACAGTAATATATATCTATAAGCGGTATAGGCCTGGCATATAGTTTAGCGAGAAGGGACCTAATTAGTATAAGATCTTTTTACTATATACTAATATCTACTCGATCTACTCCCCGGGCTATAAACTAAACTAAATAACCCTCCTTATTATATTTACCAAGCTTTTATCCCACCCCTATAGTATCTTTATCAGGGATTTTAATATATATTATCCTCTTTAGGATAGTTTAGACTAGACCTTACTTAAAATTGATACCCTTTTTAAACTTATAACCTAATAGTGGCTTAAATTAGCCTCCCCTTACGGCAAGGTAATAAAGTAGGCACCTAAGAAGAAAAATAATACTATCAACTATATATAGGTTATATAAGATATTATAGTAGAGTATCTTAGAAATGCCAATTTTACTAAATCTAACTATATCCCCTAGCTTATATACATTAAGACTGGCAACTACTATATAAAAGCCCCCCTAATAAAGAATAGCTAGAAGTCCTTTAATTAATATCTCGCCTAAATTAAAGTAAAAAACTAACTCGCTATCCCCTATATAATAGCCCTACTCTACTCCCCCGCCGAGATAAATATATATACTATATAGCTTACCGGCTAACTCTAGAGTATCGCTAATATTACGGCCCTAAAAAAAGTATCTAAAGCTCCTAGCGTAAAACCCTAGTAGAACTCCTATACTAAAATAGCCTAAAAATCCGCAAAAAAGGCCTACCGAAAATAGGTAGTGTATTATACCCTAGAGAATCTTAGCGCTACTTAAAAGGCAGAAGCGATTTAATCTCGCATTATATAAAAGGAATAGCGCTAAATATAGAAAGAAGCCCTTAATAAAGCTACTACCTAAAATACTAACCTATAGTCCCTAGAAAAATAGGCCTACCTATATAGCGGCCTCCCGCCTAAATTAAAAAAGATCCCCCTATTAAAATAAGGCAATCTAAGCTTAAAAGCTATAATATATAAGGAAAAAATATAGGTCCTCACTAAATAGTTCTTCCCTACCTTTTAGGCTACCTATAATAATATCCCCAATTTAATATTCCTTTAGTTTACTACTACTATATTCCCCCCTATTGACTCTTTTACCTACAAAAAGGTATATATCGCACTATGCAATATAGTAGGCTAGAAAGCATTAGGCCCTAATAAGCTCTCGGTAGGATTCCTTAAAATATATAGCCCCCTATTTATTATAGCTCTTATATACCTCCTAAACGAGATATACCACATTAGGTACTATCCGGCTTAATACCAGGAAGCTAAAGTAGTAATATTATAGAAACTAAGGAAAAAGCTAGAGGAATACGCTAAAGTAAAAAGATAAAGACTAATATTACTACTAAACCTAATAGGAAAAATTATAAAAGCCGCAATCGTATAGTGGCTTACTATTACTTTTAAAAAGGGTAACCTTTTTCTAGACCTCTAAATAAGTAATAAAGCAAATTAATCAACTAATATAGCACTAAGTATACTAATCGAAATGTAACGATATGGCCCAATTGGGCCCTAAGCGGGTGTCTGCGCACATCGCCAGGTAAAAACCTACTCTCTTGACCATACGGCCAAAAGAGTACGTATTATACCAAGTTACCATACTTAGTACAATTGACACCTATATCCCCTTGGCACTATGCTGCGCGCATACTCGAGCTTGCCCTTAGCATGATACGGGCGTAGCCTGAATCCTTGATATAGCTCCCCTCTCCGCAGCCGGCCATATGATACCACGTACCCCCCAGAGGCTAGTAGCACGTCCTCTGTAAGCCCAGATGAAGAGCCCGCGCACCGTATGCGGGATTCGAACCTGTGACCTTGGGTAACTTGGTACAAATGTAACGATGTGGCCCAATTGGGCCCTAAGCGGGTGTCTGCGCACATCGCTAGGTAAAAACCTACTCTCTTGACCATACGGCCAAAAGAGTACGTATTGTACCAAGTTACCATACTTGGTACAATTGACACCTATATCCCCTTGGCACTATGCTGCGCGCATACTCGAGCTTGCCCTTAGTATGATACGGGCGTAGCCCGAATCCTTGACACGAAATTATATATATAACCTAATATTATAGTAGGATCGCCTTACTATTCTAACTAAATATCTTAGCCGCATTTAATACTATTAACTATACCCGCCTTATCTACCTATTACTAGAAAAAGGACTCCTATTATAGCTAGCAGTATAAGTATATAGCTTTACCGCCTCGCGCTTAGTATAAATCTACTTTAAAGGGCAATTTATAAATAAACTGCTAATTACTACTAGGGTCCTTTAAAGATCCTTCCTTTCTTTTATCCTCTTCCTTATCTATATTATGCTATTTTATAAAAAGTTATAGGAGGTTATATTAACTATTATATTGAGCTTTACTAATAATATAAATATTATAGTATACGGGAGAGATATAGGGGAGACTAAAGCGCTATTTAAGAAAATATAGGCTATTTATAATAGCTAGTTTAAGCAAGTAAGATTTAATTTTAACCCTAGTAAGAGTAAGCTTATCTACTTTACCTACGCATATCAGGCGGATAAGACCTTAATATAGCTTAAGACCGCTATAATACAGCCGAAATAGTATACTAGATTCTTAGGAGTTAAAATATATCGCAAGCTAAAATAGAGGGAATACTATATTAAAATAACTAAAAAGCTCGAGTAATAGCGACTTATACTTATAATAATAGCGGCCTCTATATAGGGATGCTAATATCGGGAAGCACGCCTAGTCTATATATAAGTTATTTAGACCTCTATCGCCTTCGGCGTAAGGGTATAATATACCCCTACCGCCCCTAGAGGGATAGTAAAAGGTATCGCAAAATCCCTAGCTATAAAGCAATTAATATGCCTTCATATAGTTATTAAAGCCTTTAAGGCTATACCGCTAAACACCCTTAAGACTAAGGCAGCTATACCACTAATCGACCTCTACCTTAATTATATCTAATAGAGGTTCCTTAAAAGAATAGCTAAAATAAATATAACTGATAAAATCAACTGTATATCTATAGTAGTAGTAGTAATACTCTAATGCTAATAAAAACGCAACTACTAAAGACCTTTAGCCTATACCCTATTCTTTAACCTTAACCCCTGCTAGCTATTAGCGGTAGAAAGACTAATAAAAGATTAGCATAACCGATAGTAAAGTAGTAAGGTAGTAGTAAAGGTAAGATGCCCTTAGTAGGGGACCTTAATAGCCAAAAGGGTATTAGACTTTTAATTAATAGCTAAAATAACCCGATTATATAAAGGCCTATAAAAGTACGAATTAGTAATACTTACCTAACTCTATATAGAAAAAATCAGCCTTAACTCTTTCCTCTACCTCTAATAAATCCCCTAAATACTATTACCCCTCTACTACTATAGGGAAGGCCTAGAAGACCTTTACTATATTATCCTCTCCTGCCTAAAGTATTATAAATATTAGCGCTAACTCCTTAGGCCTAGCCTTAGCCCTAGCCTATTTTGCAACCGATATAATATATCTATTGTACTTAATAAACTATATACTATATAAATAATCGCCTATTAGATACTTAATATCGATAGATTCGACTAATTCTAATTCGCGTAATCCCTTTAGTATAATATAACTAAAAATAGTACTAAGAATACCCATATAGCCCCTGTATAATATTTATAATAATCTTATAGTAGGAATAAAGAGCCCTAAGAATAAATAAATCTCTTAGGCCTTATAGGCTAGAACTAGTCGATAGTTATTATCTTAATATTAAAAGTATTCTCTTTCCCCTCCCCTTTTTTACTCCCTTTATTGCCCTCCCCCCCTTTATCCCTATCGCCCCTATCGTCTTTATTATCCCTATCGTCTTTATCTTACCCCCCCTTTAAAGCCTCCCCCCCCTCCTTTTAGGCTAAAAGCACCCTTAGAGAAATAGTAATATCTTCTTATGCCTAAGCCTACCGCTCTAAGGCCTTTACCTTTCGCTCCTTAAAGTCTAATATCTCTTAAATCGCTTTAAGAGCGCTAAGGCCCCCTACCGCCGCCACTATTACTACTACTGCCTAGCTATATCCTTAGGAAGTAGATACCTATTTAGCCCTCTACTAGAGGGCCTTATAGTTATCTACCTAAAAACGAGGATTATTAGCTAATACCCTATACCGCATATAAATCAGAAATATACCTCTACCCCCTTAGCTATTATCTCCTATACTATAAGGAGTTCCTATACTAGGACCTAGTTCTTAGGGGTCTGCTCTAGTAGCATATAAGTCTTACCCGCTAAGGCATATAGGTAGTATATCGCGCCAGTCCCTACTTATATTAGCCTCGCCTAAAAGCGGGTATGACCCGGCCTATACTTTATTAGCTATAGCACCGATACTTAGGGTCTTCCGAGCGTATTAAATATAGCCTATAAGGCTAAATGCATAATTTTTTAGGCTACTATATAAAGGTCAGCTATAGTTCCGCCACGCATAAGACCTACACTTACCCCCTTATTAAGCATCGCCGACCGCTTAAGCATCTTATTCTCGTTATTATTATTTTTATAGCTATTACTATTACTGTTATTGCTATTGCTGCTGCTGCTGCCGTTCTACTAATAGGGTTAGTATTAGCCTTATACCGCAATAGAGGGGTTATTATATACCTTAAAATTAGCACTATAAAGGAAAAGAAGAAAAGAAAAAAAGGCACTAGGTCGGGAGAATTGCTAACCTATATACTAACGCAGTACTTAAGGCTACCCACTTCTATCCTCAACTTTAGCTTACTTTTACTTACGCACCGCAGACTAATATGCCCGAGATGCGCTTAGGCCCTTATAGGCACGCGCCTAGCGAGAATACTATTAACCCTACCCCCCTAACCTTACCTCCCCTTTATTTTACACCCGAAAGAACTCTAATTTAGGCCTGATACTCCCAGAATTTTTACTTGCACTCTTCCCAAGCAATGCCGCTAGATATAGTCCTAAGCGGTTGCGCACCCTACTCTCTTACGCACTAAACACCTATCGCCCCTGCCGCGGGGCGATACATAATAGCAACTATAAATATAGGAAGGGTTTTCCTCCCGGCCACTGGGTTTTTCCTTTCCGATTTATCCTATAGAAGTACTAGATAGGTTGTTTAGGTCTAAATAGCCTCTAGAATAATATAATAATAATAAAATATATATTGTAGAACTAGTATTATAGAGCAAAGAATCTATTAGCATTTTTCTACCGGATTATATACTATAGCTAGTAGTTAGAAATTATATATATTTGCGGTTCTAAAAGGAAGAATAAGCTATCTCACTAGGTATAAGACTTAAAGTATTATAATTTCCTAATATAAAGGAATTAATAATCTTTTTCTTTTCGTTAGTCTTTTATAGGGTATCTGCTTTATTAGCTAAATCTTTCTTTTTTTTCTTTTTTTTATTTTTATTTTCCGGCTTACCTTATATAGCTAAAGAAGACCCTTATTAGGTAGAAGACCCCTATTTCTTTTTATTAGTATTAATAATAGTATTTTTACCACCCTTATTAGTATTATTACTAGCCGATTTACTACTATTATTAGTATTTGTAGTAGCACCCTTAACCTTTGCGAGGTAGGTAGTAGCTTTTACTACTAATAATCCTTTAATATATTATTCTTTTAGTAAATCAACTATATAAAATTGCAGGTTAATATTTAATATATTTCCTTAAGTATAGGCGATTCTTATTATTATACGGTGCCATTCTACCTACTAAAAAAAAACCCCTTCTATAGTATATAAATACTAGCTGATTTAGTCGAAAGATTATATATAGGAGCCTAAAATTTGCAGCCTAGATAGGTAGCTATTAAAGGAGGCGTTAAAAGATTTTAAGGTACCCTTATAGCCTATAAAATTTAGTTAATAGAAGACAGGGTATAGGTAGGTCTGCTATACATCTAATAAGTAAGAATACTATTTAGTAAGTAATATAAAGACTAACTCTAGGTTAGTATACTATTTAATAGCGGCAGCTAGTCCTTTTATGCAATTATTCTTAATAAGTAATAGTAAAAATACTTCCTCTAAATCGTTAAAATTACTAGCAATAGAAGGTTCTTTAATAAATTTAGCGATATTAAATACCTTAAGTTAAATTATAAGGGCCTATTTCTATTAGTCGAAGTTAGATGCCCTCTTTAGCTTTTAAGATTTTTAGAATTTATTAGCTATTTTAGTTAGTTCCTTAATAGCTATAGCGCTAATTTAGCTACTAATACTAGATAGAACCGGTAAGGGTTGCTAGGCTTTAGGTAGTAGCGTATTTCCTTTACCTATAGGGGTTTAGAAGATATCTATATGTATTATATCTTATAATAGTAGGCTAGCAATAGGCTTAGTTAGTCTATCTACTAAAGTGCCTATTTTATTAGCTAAAAAATCGATTTTAAAGTTTAATCGATTAAATTTATAACTAAATTCTTTTCTTATTTCCTATTAATCTTCCCTAAGCTAGGCAATCTCTTAGTTATTATTAAATTCTTCTACCTCTGCCGTATTAGGGACTTAGTAGCCTAGGTTATTATAGCCTAGGTTATTATAGCCTAGGTTATTAGTAGGAATATTCTAATTAGCTATTATAGGAAGAGAAAAGGTGCTAAAATATCTTAAATATAAAGGACTGGCCCTAAGGCTACTGCGAATAGGCGTCGAATAAATATATTAAATAGACTAAGGAGAAAAGAGAGAGGACCCGAATAGGGGCCTCTCGATGGTCTATTTAACCATATATTAGTATGGGTCGAGATCCTAGCGTAGTCCCGTGACCCTATGCCGCTAACTTATATAACCCTACCTAGGCTAGACATAGGCGTAGCCCGAGTCCTAGCTATATTATGGCGCAGGCGTAGCCCGAGCCCGTAATATACCCCCCTCCTCTGCCTTACAGTCGAATTAATTGTATTCCGAAACCCGCCTATCCTCTATATAGGCCTAATCAAGTCGCCTAGGTTATTATCGCAATAACCTTAAGTCTGTTTATTAGGTCTAGTTTATACAAATAGGGGATATCGTAGAATATCGATTCGGGAAGGTAGTATAATAGAAACGTATAGAAGGCCGGCGTTATATCGCCAGCTAGAAGCTATTTATAGCTGCTATTAGTATTGTGAAAAATTTTTCGCTAGCTATCGGTAGGTAATCCCCTTAGGTAAAGGTATATTTTTTTTATACCCTTTCTATCACCCTTTTTCTTCTCTTCCTCTTCCTTCCTATAGCCAATTTAATTATTATTAGCATTCTACCATAAGTATTATCCCCCCTGCCTAGGGTTATAACAGATACTAATATTAATAGACTAGTTATCTATATGTTCTCTAAAAGGCTATACCTTATCTTTACCCGCGTTTAATATATATATCGGTTTAAGTCTAATGCAATTTTATATTCCCCTAATTAACTATATTAGGACCCTAAATATATTTAAGCTGAACCCTAATGGCGGCTAAGCTATAGGTAGTATAATAACCCTTATAGAACTTAATATTATAAAGATCTTACAACCTATAAGCGGTCTAACTGCCTTATCTGCTAAGCATTTTAGCCCTTTAGAGTATAGATATAAGCTATAGTATACTATAGGCGACTATTTATTAGAGGGTGATTCTTCTAATAAAGAGTACGAATGCGCCTATAATAAAAAGTTTTTATACGAGTAATATAATTAAAAAATATAGGCGATCGGTATTCTCTTTATTTGCGTACGAAAAGGTAAGAGTAAAGGCTACTTTTACTGCTAAGATATATATAGCTTATATATATAACTCGACTTTAAGTTTATTAGTAATCTTAAACTCTAGTGGATCTACTAAGTATAGATTAAGGCTTATAAAGAGGGTACTATTGTTATTAAACTTATATATCTTGCGACTAAAACGATTAAGGCTTAAGCTACTATCTTTTCGCCCTTTTTTTAGGCCCTTAATAACTAGTAGCGGTATACTATAGCCGCCGACTAAATAACTCCTTATATCCTATATTTTACTTTTAGTCCTTACGGTACTACTGGTAAGGTATTAATTAATATCTCTTAGGCTATAACTCCCTCCTACCGCTAAGCTAGGTCGGTTATTAATCTAGCCCCTATATTAAGTGTAATGCGGGATATATAATAAGAGGCCTAGGAGTATTATGCCTGGATAGAGTAGTACCTAGCGGCTTTTATTTAGCCCTATTTAGCCCCCCCTCCTGCCTACCCCTTACTAACCTATTATACCGGGGAACCGCCTGCCTATAAGTAGGGTATATAGGTTCCCCTAGAGGCCTAGTTGTATTATCCGCCGCAGAACGCCCTAGTGCTATAGTAGCCCTAGCCGGCATTACTGCGTCCCCTACCGCTACTACTATAGACCCTATAGTATCTTTAATAGGCTTTATTATAGCCCCCCCTATATTCCCTATATAGTGTATCCTTTAGAATGCTATTATATTAGGGTCGTATAGGCAACTATCTATATTAGGCCTACTCGCTATATATACGCCCGACCCCCTATAGATACTACTATAGGGGTTATATATAGCCGCCTTTACTACTACCGCCCCTATAGCAGCAGCCGCTATAAAGGTATATCAATCCTAATGGTGCCGAAGAGGGCCTATATGACAATAAGTATAGTAATTATAATATAAAAGAGAGGGGAGGGTAGTATTAGCTTAAGAGAGGGGCAGACGAGCTAAATATTTTTTTTTTAATATTTTAAGGGTTTTTTTTTATAAGTAGGCGTTTTAGCATTATTTATAGGTTAAGTCAACTTTATTTTGATAGCCTAGCGGGCTTATTATATATACGAATATTACCTTATTTGATTTTGAATACCTTTTATACTACTAAATCTTTAAAGTTTTCTAGGGGTTTTTATATAGGTAAGTTGTATTTTATCTATTTGATTAGTATATTGCGGTTCTTACTTTAGCCTTAAGCGTTTTTTGCCGTTAATATCGCCTTAATCTTATATTCCTTATATAGCTAATTAGAATCTTAAGGGAGAATAAGTAAAGGCCTAGGCCTAATATTAGTTATAGTCTATATAAGATTAAAAGCGGCCTATTTAATAAAATCGATATAAAAAACTAAGTAGATACCTTTAGGGATATTAAGCCGGATAGTAAGTAGGGATAAAATAGCGATAATAGTATATTTAGCGGAGACCTAATTAAGCTTTTTGTAAAGGCGATTTATCCTAATATTCCTTAGGCTAAGCTATATATAGTCCCTAACCTAGAAACGCTCTACTAGGCGGTATAAATAGTTTATTACATCTTATTATCGTTATTATACGAAGGCAATAGTAGTTTAGGCTAATTCCCCTCCCTCCTAAAGATTAGCTAGAAAGAATACTACCTGCCTTTTTAGTATCTTTATACTTAATATTACCTTTAAAGCTAGCGTAATAGTTAGTATATTAAACCTATTAAGAAGCCGGTTCGGGCTAAATCCTATTACTAATAATATCTAGTTATTTAGGGCGAATTAGTATATAGTAAGGTATTTAGGCTAATCGTATTAATTAAAGGAGACTATAATATAGAGGACGGCTTAAACCTTTTAGTTTATTTATTCTATACTACTATTAGTTTAGGCGTAGTATACGGTCGAGAAGAGTTGTTTAGTCCTAACTACTTTATAAAGTATTATTTAGAATTATCCTATTTAATTTAAGCCTCTATCGTTAATAATCTTATTAGGGAATCTATAGAAGTACTATTAGTATTATTAAAATCGCTCTATATACTCTTTAGCTATTATAAAGTATATTGCCTTTAGCTAGATATACTTTAATAAGCAGTCGGTAATTACTATAAAAAAGTATAGGTCGGAAGAGGTATAAGCGGGAAGGTCTATTATAAAGTTTACTAATATTTACGATTAGAAATGGTCTAGGATTAGTAAGGGCTATAGTAGACCCTATTATAGCTAGCGGCTTTTATACGTCCTATAATATTAATAGTTCTAAATAAACTTTACTACTTTAGATAATATATTATTGAAATAATAATCTTATTATAGTAATTAGAAGGTAGTATTCTTCCCTAGGTGATCTACTATAGGCGAGTTATAGCACTATTAGATTACTATTATAGTTAGGGGCTTAAATAATAGGAGCTATACTCACCCCTAGTAGAGTAGTATACTATATATATTTAGGGTATAATCTATAATTTATTCCTATATCGCTACTACTATAGGGAATTATTGCTCTCTATTTGCTATAGCTATCTATTATGCCTAGTATATACTATTTTTAGATATTATTTAGTCCTAAAGAGCCTAAAAGTAAGTATTAGTGAAGATATATAGGCTATAAGGTAGGGTAATCTCTAAATCTAGGGTCGGGGTCTTAATGCTTTTTATCCTATCTATATTAAATACTAAAATAAATAGTAGTTTTAAAATCTAGCCGATTTATAGTTCTATCCTATCTGCCTTTTATTTTTATTAAGAAAGCGTATTAGGGCGTTAGGCTTATAATCCTAGTTTATACTAAAGATAGAAATTAAAAAGCATTAGAATTTTGGCCTATTAGGCTTATTACTTAGATATTTTATATAATTAGGCGAAATACTTTAGGTTCTTATAGTTGGTAAGGATAATAAAAAGGGAGGCTATTAAGTAAAGTTTTACTAATTATACTTTAAGGCAAAAGATAATAGTAAGGAGTTCCTTATCATATATAGTATAGTTCTATTCTATATCTAATAAGCAAGCGAAATAATATATAATTAGGTAGAGTATATTACCCTCCCCGACCTATAATAGATAGCTACTAAAGGCTATATTAAAATTATCTACCTTAAGGATCGTCTCTTTATTAAGGTCCTATTAGGTAAGAACTAGAGATAATATAAAATACTATTTAAGCGCTTAGAATACCGCCTCTTTTTTATCTAATTATTAGAAAGAGACCCTTTTTTTTATTAATCTAACTAAAAGGTCGATAAAGCGTAAAAAGTCTAAAATAAAGTTATAATAAAAGTTAGTAAAACTAAGGAAACTATAAATGCCTTTTAATTTTATAAATACTTTTTAGTTCTAAATGGCTTTAATCTTTTTGGGGTTTAAATAGATTTCCTTTCCAGCCGTTATAATATATCCTAAGTATTAGACCTCTTTTACTATAAATTCGCACTTATTAAGATCTAAATTTAAGCCGGCCTTTTATAATTATTGAAAGACTTCCTTAATACGCCTTATATAATCTACTTTTAATCCCCTAATATAGATTAAAATGTTATTAAGGTAGGCAATTATAAAGTCTCTTAATGTATTCCTTAAGGCCCTATTAATATATCTTTAAAAGGTTATAGGGGCTTTAGTTAGGCTAAATAGTATAATAAGCTATTTAAATAGTCTAAATCGTATATAGAATACAGTTAGGTATTTATCGCCCTCTACAATATATATCTTATAGAATACTATATATATATTAACCTTAGTAAACTATTTCGCTTAAAATAGGGATCGTAAGGTCTCCTTAATTAAAAGGAGGGGGTATCGGTTTTAAATTATAACCTTATTAAGGGCCTAATAGTTAATATAAAAATACTACCTGCTATTCCCCTTTTTAGCTAGTAGGACTAATATTACTACCGATAAGGAGCTTATATAGATTTATCTTTTATCTATTAGGTTAATTATTTATCTCTAAACCTTAAATAATTAGTCTTATAGTATATTATATAATAGGCCTTAAGGTAAGTCTAGCTAGCTTTTATCTATAGTCTTTTTAAGCTAGATATAATAGTCTAATATACCTTAGTATAAGGGGAAATTAAAAGCCTTCTCCTTATTAAAAAAATCGGCAAATTCCTATAATTCTATTAAAAGTACCTATAGCTCTTACAATTATAAGACAGAGTTTTAATAAAATAGTAGTATAATATAAAGGATATATATTATCTCCTATAAACTTATCGTAATAAAAGAAATTAATTAATCTTTAGAGTATTTCGCCTATTTTAGTATACTATAAAAGATTAAGCTAAGGATATTAATTACTATTAGACCCTATTATCTTCTTATTGATTCCTTAACGATAAGGCTGCCTATTAATCTAATCTTTAATTAATACTATTTCGCCTATAGTATAATATTATAATGCTCTATCTAAGGTATCCTAAGGATAATATCGTAGGTAAAGCCTAAGATAATATAAAGTATAACTATAGATAGCTATTTATTAATATCGATCGCTATATAGACGATATAGGTAATAGAGGAATATATTACCTTATATTCTCCTAAATGGCTCTAAATATCTACTACTATTCCGATTTCCCTATATTATAGTAGGTAGATAGGTTAGAGGCCTAACTATTATACTATTTTTTCGCTTATAGTGCTATAATAGTTATATCCTAAGTCGATTAAGATATTAATAAAAATACAGGATTTATATAAGATTAATACTAAAAAGGGGTATCTATCTATTTATTCTACAGTTTCTTTTAATTCTTTTTATAATTAGGCTAGGGTCTATATGTGCATTTTAAGCCCTTTAGTAAGATTAGGCTTAAAGGCTATTTTTTCCCCTAATCGTTATTACTACTTTTAACCTCTACAATTTATAAATCTAGTAAGGCTATCTAGACTATATCTAGCTAGATTACTAGTAGTAGGTAGTATACCCTCTTTCGATATTTAGAAGAGCTATATTAAAGATAAAAACCTTTTTTCATATATTTTTTATATTATTCTATAAAGACTTATATTGCTTTAGGTAGATTACTCTTCGAGTTTAGCTTATTAACGCCCGATATTTATATATCGCCCTTAAAATCCTAGGCATAAATTAATTAAGAATAGGCCGAGCCTAGATAGTAATTAATAATTAGGCTAATCTCAATATCGATAGCAATTTATCGGTAGTAGTCTACCGCTAAATAGTAATTATAATAGAAGACCCTAAGACTAATAATCTTATTAGCTATATAAGTATTAAGCGCCGATTAGAGATATTCTAATTTAACCTCCTTAGGCTAACTAAAGCCGCTAATAAGCATAAGTTTTTCTTTAAACCATATAAAGAAGGCGGTAAAAAGCTCTTTTAGGCCTTAGCATAAGGAATGCTTAAGCTTAATAATAGTATAATCCTATTGGTATAGGTCCTTAAAGAGATATTAGAGGTATTTAAAGAACTTTATTATATTATAATTATAAGCTATACTATTCTTAAAAAAGGCTGCGACCTATAATTAGACTATAGACGATAGGTTCTAAAAAGTAAATATCTATTAGGTCTTTTTATCTCTAATAAAGTCCCTATCGATCTTAAGCTTATATTATATAAAGGTCCGCTAGGCTATAAATATAGCCTTCTTGCTATTAAAGGGGTCCTTTATTGGGATCGGCTTACGCTTTAGCTAGGTATTTTAAGCTATAAAGAGGGGGGTATTATATTATATGATTAGGGCCGGTTAGGTAGTATTTTAGGAGCTATTTAACTAGCTCGCAAGAAGGGCATATAATAAGGCGGTAACGGCAGTAAGGTATTATAAGTTAGTATATATCTATACCTCTATCTATTGTAACCCTATTATAAGTTGCTCTACTTAGGTATATATATTATATCGGGGGTATTATAGCTTTAGGTTCTCTCTACTTGGTCCTCTAGGTATACTGATCTCGATATCTTATATAGCCTGTATTATTAGCTCTATAATATAAGGTTATAATAGTAAGGCTGAGAGAGTCTATTTAAATACAAAGGACTGGCCTTAGGGCTACTGCGAATAGGCGTCTAATGAATATATTAAATAGACTAAAGAGGAAAGAGAGAGGACCCGAATAGGGGCCTTTCGATAGTCTATTTAACCGTATATTAATATGGGTCGAGGTCTTGGCGTAGTCCCGTGACCCTGTGCCGCTGACTTATATAACCCTACTTAGGCTAGGCACGGGCGTAGCCCGAGTCCTAGCCATATTGTGGCGCGGGCGTAGCCCGAGCCCGTGACATTAAAAATGCAAAGAAAATTAAGACTAAAAATCTAGATAAAAAATCTAGAAGAAAGCTATATTAAGGAATAACCTTAGAAAATCCTATTGTAAAAAGGATATATTATAGTTTAGTATAGTAGCTAGGTTCTTAAATCTAAGATAATTAGTCCCTTATTAGTAGATTTCTAGAAGATTAGTTGCTAAATGCATTAAAATCCCAAGTTAGCATAAAAAAGTCTTAAGCTAGAAGCCTTAAGATACTAGGCTTATAACCTATTGCAAAATAATGACTTAAAATACTATTAGAAAGTATACTAAATACCGATAATAGCGTATAAAGCATTATAGAATAAAATAGAGAGCTAGTTAAAGATTTAAAGCGCATAAGAGGTTGACCAGAGTAAAGATATTAGGGAAATCTAATTCTAATTATTAGTAATTATTCTAGCTAGAAAGAGGGAATTTTAGGTATATTTCTACTATCTTAAAAAAGTGGTTGAAAATAATAAAAAACCGTAAAAATACCGAAAAAACTAACGAAAAGTCGGTCTGCCTAAATATACCTAGTCTGTGCCTAATATCCTACCTAGTGCCTACCCAATTAAGCCTAGTGGCTTATAGCAGTATGCCAGATGCCCTATAATAGCCTGCCGTACGGGCCAGAAGCCCTATATCGGTCTGCTGTAAAGGCGCGGTATAGCAGGTGACTATATATAGAAGGCCGAAAGTGCTGGTATTAGCAGGATTTGCCTATTTGGTAATCCCGTAGAAATGCGCCGCCTGTTATAGGCTCTATGGCCCACTGTGACCGGCCGCTGTGGCCGGATGTGGGTTGCTATGCCGGTGCCGTGACCGGCGCTGTAGCCTACTGTAATCGGCGTTGTGGGGCGCTGTGCCCCACTATAGCGCCTAGTATAGCCACCGCGATATCTCAACGTAGAGACGTCGTATGGTGACGAGACTAGTACCAAATGTCAAAAGGGTTTCGCCTGCTAAGATAATGCAGTATGCGAAGGATCAAGGCAGTGGAATGGTAAAATCGCAGTAAGGTAAAGTAACGGCACAGATAAGATACGAGACTAAGGCGTAGGGACAATCTGATGTGTATTAATTCTGCATACTTGCTTGCGTGCCTCCCTCCATACATCCTTCCCACTATTTAGGTAGGAATATCTAGGGATTTAAATACATAATATTCCAACATAGAACATCCCTAGTGAAATCAATCTGACGTGAATATCATGACCATACTGTGATATCATAGATATGTGGCGAAATGTGCATTTGTAGTGCATCGAGATTTGCGACGATAAAGTGGTGTGATCAATTTGTGATGCATCATATGTTTGCGCGTGAAGGAATGTGTGTAAGTACTGGGTACTCGACTTTACTAGCAGTCGCCATATAAATATAAGTACTGAATACTTAATACTTTTTTCAATCTGATGATGCGGCGATGCGTAAGAATTGTCGGCGATTAATATCCAAAAATAATAAAATAAAATAACAATAAATAATTTCATTCTGACACCAAAATATAGCTAAAAAGGCGCTGATTTCAATAACCATAAACCGTAAACTGGTAGAAAGTATACTAGTATTGCAGAAGGCCTTCGCTTGCGATTAGGAAGTAAATATAGCAGCTTACTAGTATTTCTTAACTTAATAGCTAACTTTAATAGGTAGATGAAGACGAATACTATAAGGTCTAATAGGCCGTATATCGATCTATTGCGCTAATTACTTTAGTTTCCTGAAAGGGCTAAGATAACTCTTCTATTATAATACGAATAATAATGCCTATAGTCTTAATCGCGTTTCCGGCCGATTTTATTAGACTTATTAAGAGAGGAGTTTTAGCTCTAGAGTAAGCCTATAGTAGGAGGCCCTTACCCCTCTCTATATTTAAAGAACCTTAGCCTCTTACTACTATTAGCAATATTATTTGTTAAAATCTTATAGTAGCCTACTAGGCTGCTGGCCTAATGCCCTACTGGCCTGCTAACCTTCTGGCCCTTATACCGCCTCTTGGACTTATGGTAGTTTTACCTTAGGCCTTTGCCTTTTACCTTAAGGATTTTCAGTAGATTATTTACTGTATATCAAGTAAGGTAGGCCTTGTTAAAAAAAGGTGTGGCATTGCTAAATTAGCGTGGTGGCCTACTAGCGTGGTGGCGGCCTACTAGGGTGGTAGCTAGTCTACTAGCGTGGTGGTTGCCCACTAGCGTAGTAGTTAGTCACTAGCGTAGTGGTTGGGGTGGCCGGACATAGCGGGGTTAGTGGGATATAGCGGGGTTAGTCGGATATAGCGGAATTACTAACGAGCATTACGGGGAGCTCTCTTACTAGCTACCCTAGATGCCTAGGCCCACCCCTCCTTTGTATATATATAGGATAGCTTTCCCCCTTCTTTTTAGATAGTTAAAGGGTAGCACAATCGAACCTATTAATGCACTATATGCCTCTTAACTTCCACCTTCCCTGCGTTATTCTGGTTATCTTATATTTGCCTTGCCTTTACACTTGCCTCGCTTTATAGCACTTGTATAGTCTTAGGACTTGGTAACAAATCTAGTATTTATACTAAGATTAAGTCACAGGTCCCAGACAGTCTCGTGCCATCTAGCTAGCTAGTAAGGCTTTGCTTTATAGTAACCTTGAGAATTGCAATAGGTTATAAGCCCGGGTTTTTACTTCTTTATTTTTACCCTACCTTTTTGTGTTCACCCCTTGGTCTCTTTTGCTTATTAGTACTACTAATATAGCTATTCTTTGGTATCCTCGGCTTACCCTTATCACCTTTGGCTTACCCTTTATTACCTATAGTATTACCCTGCGGCAATCAACGGCGTACCTAACAGCAACTTACGGCGTAACCTTACGGCACTTTTAGCGTAACCTTACGTTATTTTCGGAGTAACCTACGGCACCTACGGATTTTATAGTGTAATATCCTTTACATTATACCACAATATAACACCTTTGCATCTAGTGCACGATACCTACTGCACTATACGGCACCTGTTATACTCTTCCACTTATAGCACTTTTGGTACGGCACTTACGGCACCTTTTATATTACGGCACCTATAGCACCCACGCACCTACGGCACTTACGGCACCTTTATATTACGGCACTAAATAAGCACTTTAAACACCAACACTATAATACGGACTTGCATAACGCCTACGGCATCTGTGCTTTTATATTGAGACCTATCGCTATAATCTGCGGTTACCTTTTATATTATTCGACTATTTTGCTAGCTATTTAGCTGGTTATTCCTCTATTCTTACAGCTATCGGCACCATTTTTCAACGACTTTTTACCACTATAATAGCACAGTCAGGGCCTTCCACCTATAAGGCTCTTATGGATTCCAACTCTAAAGCTAATCCCACTATACAACTACAGCTTGATATAGACGATATAAAGTCCCAAATAAATACACTAACTAACCTTATACAGGGCCTAGTTAGTAGGCAAAATAACGACACTCAGGCTACTAATGAAAAGCCTACTAAAGTCACTGAAGCTGGACCTTTCACTAAAACGACTACTACTAAAGATAATAATAAGGCTGACGTTATGGAAATCGACCAATCTTCTACCCCTATAAAATATAAGGGTAAAGAGCCTCTTTATACCACAACGGCACCAACAACTATCACCAACCAAATTAGTGATAGGGCTATTAAAGAATTAGCTAAGACTGCCAACCGCTTTAAGGAGTCTTAGAAGCTAAAAAGCCCCTATAATTTCGACCAGTAGAAGCAGGCTCTTACAACACAACTTAGGGCCTTTAAAATAGCTAATTTTATCAACGACCCCTCTATAGCAAGGCATTTTAATGAGTCTAAACAGGCACTTCTACTACTAATGCTAAAGAATAGCTATAGTAAAGAAGCTGCAGAGGCTATAGACTGGTATAATAACCCAGAAGAAGCTTACCTTTTACTAGTGGCCCAGTACTACCACTCACCAGAAGTATAGTGGATATACTTATACCCTATCTTTCACACCCTTATATTTACTAGTTATAAGGGCACTTTAGAGGCTTTTAATAGCGAATTTAACAGCTATATTTCTCGCCTCAGAATCTTAGGTTCTAAGATCGACTCTTTCGACCAAGTTAACCAGTATCTATAGGCTATAGAGGGGGTATTTACCCGCTGGACGGAACGCTAACACTCTATAATTAGGGCTTATAGCGCTTAAGGTGTTATTAACAGCAGCAAATTTAACCTCCAGTATTTTATAGTTAACCTACTAGAAGAACAGCGTTCTAAAAGGTCTAATAAGGTGGCTGCTAATAATAACCCCAAGCAGCTTAAGGCTTCCAAGGACTCTAAGAATAAAGGGTCTGCTAATATCGCTTCTACTACTAATAATAGCAAGAATAATTCTATTAATAATAGGAAAAAGAAGCAACAATAGAAGAAGAAACAAGACTCCAATAATAGCAGCAAACAGCAAGATATTAAGGTCTTTATTATAGGCAATTATAATACCTAGGATACTAATATATCTTATTCCTCTTCTTCTACCACTATATCCACTAATAACCAGCCCTTAGCTATAAGCTATAGTGCTAAATCCGGCGGTAGGACCCCAAAAGATGCCCTCCTTTACGATACAGGCTCCACTTATCATATTATTAATAATAAGAAGCATTTCACTACTTTTCACTACTTTAAGAAGGATGATAAGCCTATTATTACTACTAGTGGTGGCCCTATTTCCCCTACTGGTTAGGGCACAGTACGATTTACTGTGCTACAGGGCATTAATCCCACTAAATGGGGTATTATAGAGCTCAAGAATGCCCTATATATTCCTACCTTGGATATTAATATTATTAGCGGTATAAAGCACTATGCCGCTAAAGGGGTATTAATTAAAAATCAGCTTTGGTCAGCAAGCCGTAAATATATCGGCATTTTTAATTTTAAAAAATACGGCTTTTTCCTTCCACAAAAAGGAATAGACACCCCACTTCTACATCAACCTTACAGCCATTGTACTGTTACTAATAGTATAACAGTAGAGGTCCCCAGCCCTACTAACCCTGCTGATTATAGTGATCCTCAAGATACCACTATTACCCCTATTTCTACTAACTAGCCTGCTACTATAACTAGCGATATTCCTGCTATTACGACTAGTAAGGAACCTATAGAGGCTACTAGCCCTACTATTAACTCTCCCGCTATTACAACTAGCGAAAATCCCGCTATTACGACTAGTAAAAATCCCGTAGTAGCTACTAACCCTACTCCTGCCCTTATAGCTACTGATACAGAATATCAGAAACTATTACAATTAGCCGGCATTTAGCATGTACGGCTAGGGCATATAGGTATTCAGCTACTCAAAAAGACCTGTGCTAATACCCCTAGTCTTCCTAACCTTAATAAGGTTAAAGATGCTAATTTTCGCTGCCTAGCCTGTATATAGGCTAAGAAGGTTAGAAGACCTTCTAAAGATGCGATACCTAATCCAGCTAAATGCCTAGATATTATAGAAGGTGATACTTTTGCTATATCACCTATACCATATAACAAACGACTTATTGCCCTTATATTAGTGGATAGAAAATCCCGATTCTGCTAGCTTTACTTACTGCCTAATAGGGAAGGCACTGTTATATTTAAAGCATTACAGAGCTTTATACAGAGCCTACAGGTCAGATATGGCAAAACGCCTATTGAATTCCACTATAATGGTGGAAATGAAATCAATAAAATGCTTAGTGATTAGCTTATTGAACAGGGCATAACTTTTAATATATTTTGCCCTTATATTCACAAACAAAATGGCCTAGCTAAGCGGTCCATTAGGGTTATAGCTGATAGGCTACATGCTACTATAGCCTGGTTAAGACTACCATCTAACCTCTAGTCTGCTATAATTACTGGCGTTGTTATGCTAGTAAATATAACAGCTATTACTAACAGACCTTCTAGCCCCTATTAGGAGCTACTAAAGGATTATGACTATATTACGCCAGAGTACTACCCTGATCTTATTAACCTTAGGGCTATTAGAGCAGCTATTGAAGTGCTTATACCACACAAAAAGCGTGTAAAAAGCAGAAAATTAGCGCCCCATACCGAGCCTGGTAGGCTCCTTGCCACTCTAGGTAATAATACTTACCTAATCTACCTTCTAAAGAAGAAAGTTGTTACTAAAATAACTTTTATTATCTTTATCCACTAAAATAAAGGTATAGGCCCTATTTCTAATGGCCTAGAAGGAGACTTTCATAAAGGGCAAAATACAGGTTCAGAGGGGGTATCTAGCAGAAAACCTACTATTTTACTAAATAATCTAGAAAGCATTCCTAACCCTACTAACTCTACTAACCTTACTAGCATTACTAACACTAATACTATACCGGATGACCTGGAAAGCATGCCGGACTCTACTAATACTAGCATTATTAATACTAATGCTACCTTAAATGACCGTCCTAGAATACAGTTCCCGGCTACAGCAAAGGATAACCTTATAGATATCCTTACTAGCCTTAATCCTACCGATATTGCTAGCCCTACTGGCCCTACTGTCCCTGCTGGCCCTACTAGCCCTATTGGCCCTGCTAGCCCTACTAACCCTACTAGCCCTACCGACTTATTCCCTAATTATAATTTATATTACTTAATATGGGATTCCTACTATACAGCTAAGCATAAGCTAGCTAAAAAGGCCCCTGATGGTACGCCTAATAGCTGGAAGGATGTGCTACAATGCCCTAAAAAAGAAAAAGACCTTTAGATAAAGGCATTATATAAGGAATTCAAGCAGCTTTTAGATACTAAAGTCTTCCAATTTATTCCTAAGTCTAGCGTTCCTATTGATAGAAAAATTATACGCAATAGGCCTATTTTTCGGGTTAAAAAGGATGCTAATAATCAGCCTATAAAATATAAGGCTAGATTAGTAGTTAAGGGTTTTATACAAGTCAAAGGAAAGGATTTTCAGCATACTTATGCTTCTACCTCTATCCTACCTACCTAGAGGGTTATACTGGCTTTAGCTACTAATAATAACTAGGAAATAGAGCAGATCGACTTTATAGGCGCCTTCCTAAATAGCGAACTTTCTAAGACTATTTATATAGATATCCCTAATGGATTTCTTAAATTTACGGAAAGTCTACTAACTAATAGCAAGCTTTAGTCTAATATATAGCGCCAACGGCTACTAATTCTGCTTAAAGAAGCTGGATTTAACCCTTCTATTAAGCAAGCTATCTTACTAAAGAAGGCACTATACGGGCTAAAACAAGCACCCTACGAATAGCAATACCGGCTAAAAGACCTAATTTCTAGTGAAGGTTTTTTACCTTTAGCTTCTAATACTGCCGTTTTTTATAATAAGCAAACTAGCACCTTTATCGTCACTTATGTTGACAATTGCCTATTAATTAGTCTAAATATAACTTATATTAACCAGCTAAAAAGGAAATTTCATAAGGTCTATACTATAAAAGACCGCAGTCCGGCTTCCTTCTTCTTAGGCGTACAAATTATACAAAATAGGAAAGAAGGTTTATTATGGCTACACTAAGCCCAATTTATAGAAAAGGTCTTAGCTAAATTCGGCTTATAGGATACTAAACCTCAGCTTACTCCACTTCAATAAGAGATTTTAAATAAATCTAGTGGAAAAGATCTTAGCCCTACTAATCAGAGCCTTTATCAAAGCCTTACTGGCACTATAATATGGCTTATAATAATGACTAGGCCCGACCTAGCATTTCCTACCCAATACCTATCTCGGTTTATATCGAAAGCAACTAATATGCATCTAAATACTACAAAAGGCAGCTTTAGCTACCTTAAAGGCACTAAGAACCTAGCTATTTGCTTTAGTACTACTAAAAGCAACTAATAGCCTATTATAACCGCTTATTCTGATAGCGACTTTGCTGGCTATAAAGAAACCTCTAAATCTACTAGAGGCTTCTTAACTACTATTAATAATAGTCCTATTAGCTGGCGTTTTAAGCGAGCCTCTTTAGTAGTACTATCTACTTTAGAAGCTGAATCTAATGCATTACTTGAGACTATCCGTAAGGTATAATAGCTTTCTAACCTTTATAAAGAGCTAGAAATTAATATTTTACGCCCTATACCGCTATACTGTGATAATTAGGGCTCCATCTTAAATTCTAACGACCCTAATCAGCATGCTCGCACTAAGCATACGCTATTAAAATTCCGGTATATTAGGGAGCAAGCCTAGCTAGGCTTGGTTAAAATTACCTACTTACCTACTAATAGTATGTCTGCTAATAGTCTTACGAAGCCACTACCGGGCCCTAAATTTACTAAGTTCCGCGAGTTACTAGGTCTTAAGGCCTGCTAACTTATACTAACTTATACTAACTTACTAAGGTTTTTCCTATGTTTTTCCTTAGCACTTTTTACTGCATTTTCTTTCCCTATCCTTTACACGATTAACTTACTACTACAGTAGCTAATCAGAGGGGGTGTTAAAATCCTATAGTAGCCTACTAGGCTGCTGGCCTAATGCCCTACTAGCCTGCTAACCTTCTGGCCCTTATACCGCCTCTTGGACTTATGGTAGTCTTACCTTAGGCCTTTGCCTTTTACCTTAAGGATTTTCAGTGGATTATTTACTATATATCAAGTAAGGTAGGCCTTATTAAAAAAAGGTGTGGCATTGCTAAATTAGCGTGGTGGCCTACTAGCATGGTGGCAGCCTACTAGCGTGGTGGCTAGTCTAATAGCGTGGTGGTTGCCCACTAGCGTGGTGGTTAGTTACTAGCGTGGTGGTTGGGGTGGCCAGACATAGCAGGGTTAGTGGGATATAGCGGGGTTAATCGGATATAGCGGAATTACTGACGAGCATTACGGGGAGCTCTCTTACTGGCTACCCTGGATGCCTGGGCCCACCCCTCCTTCGTGTATATATAGGATAGCTTTCCCCCTTCTTTCTAGATAGTTGAAGGGTAGCACAATCGAACCTGTTAATGCACTATATGCCTCTTAACTTCCACCTTCCCTGCGTTATTCTGGTTATCTTATATTTGCCTTGCCTTTACACTTGCCTCGCTTTATAGCACTTGTATAGTCTTAGGACTTGGTGACAAATCTAGTATTTATACTAAGAGTAAGTCACAGGTCGCAGACAGTCTCGTGCCATCTAGCTAGCTAGTAAGGCTTTGCTTTATAGTGACCTTGAGAATTGCAATATTATTACTAGCGATAGAAGCCTTATTAGTTCTATTATCGTTATTAATAATAAGCCTACTCTTAGGCTAGCTATTAGGGGGGAACTACCTCGCAGTAAGGGGGTCTTACTTGTTGAAATCAGCGCCTTTTTAGCTGTATTTTGGTACTGGTCTCGCCACCATACGACGTCTCTACGTTGAGATATCGCGGTGGCTATACCAGGCGCTATAGTGGGGCGCAGCGCCCCATAACGCCGATTACAGTAGGCCACAGCGCCGGTCACGGCACTGGTACAGCGACCCACATCCGGCCATAGCGGCCGGTCACAGTGGGCCACAGGGCCCACAACAGGCGGCGCATTTCTACGGGATTACCAAATGGGCAAATCAGCACTTTCGGCCTTCTACATACAGTCTCCCGCTATATCGAGCCTTTACGGCACACCGATATAGGGATTCCGGCCCGTACGGCAGACCGATATAGGGCTTCCGGCCCGTACGGCAGGCTGTTATAGGGCATCCGGCACACCGCTATAAGCCACTGGCTTGGTTGGGTAGGCACTGGGTAGGATATTGGGCACAGACTGGGCACGGTTGGGCAGACCGACTTTTCGTCGGGTTTTTTCGCTATCTTTACGGTTTTTCATTATTTTTAACCGCTCTTTCAAAATGGTAGAAATATGTCCAAAATTCCCTTTTTCTAGCTAGAATAGTAACCAATAATTAGAATCAGATTTCCCTGATATCTTTGCTTTAGTCAACCTCGTATATGCGTTTTTAATCTTTAACCAGCTTGTTTTATTCTGCAACGCCTTGTCCGCCACTATCGGTACTTAGTATACTTTCCAACAGTGTTCTGAGTCACTATTTTACAACACTATATCGACCTATGACCCCTGTTTGCTGATATCTACTGGCGATACTAATGATACTAGCATATGCTTTGGTATCGTAGATATACAGACTGACGATACCCTCGGCCTAAGTAATAATGCCTTCTTCTAATAAGAAGAATTAGAGCTTACTAAGGCAGGCTTTAACGTAAAGCCTAGGACGAAGCTATTACTAACCGTGCCCTTAATATTTAACGGATGTATACTCATAATTAATAATACAGACTATAACGGACTAGCCCTAGGACGACTGCGAATAGGCGTCAATCGGATGTATTAATAAAACTAAGGAGGAAGGGAGAAGAGCCCGAATCGGGTCCCTTCCGCAGTCTATATACATCCATATATAGCGCAGGCTAGAGCCCTAACGTTGCCCTATAGGCCCGCGCATCTGCCTTATATTATCCGTCCTAGACTAGGCATAGGTATAGCCTAAGCCCTAGCCAATCTATAATACGGGTATAGCCTAAGTCTGTAATATATCCCCCTTCCCTAGGAAAAAATTCATCCGTTTCTATATCGGGTTTACTATAAGGTTTGACCGGGCCTATTATATATCTAAATATCCCCCTATTTATCGTTAAATGCTTCCTATACTATAATATCCTTAAAGTTCTTAAGGGGCTCTTAAAATAGTAAATCGTATCCCTTCTATTTTACTAATATATTACGCTTTCTGCCCCAACCCTAAGCGTTTTTTGCGGCTAATATCTCCTCGACTTTAAATTCCTTACATAGGGTATTAGAGTCCTTTAGTAGGACTAATAGGGGGCTAGGCCTAGTATTTATAAGTATTTAGCTCGGCAATAGGTCGGTAGTAATATATTCTATAAGATTAATATAAAAGACCGGGTAAATACTATTAAAAATATTAAGTTAGATATTAAGTAGAGATAGAACAGCCACAATAATATACTTTATAGATATCTAATCGAGCTTCTTATAAGGCTAGTTAATTTTAATATTCTATAGGCTAAGCTAAACTCAATCCCCGATTTAATAGCACTCTACTAGGCATTAGGAACGGTTTATCGCATCTTACTACTACTATTGAGCAAAGACGATAGTAGCCTAGGCGAGTTTGCCCCCCTCTTATATTATAGCTAGGAAGTATACTGCCTACCCCTTAGGGGTTATTAAACTTAGCGTAATATCGAAAGGAGGTATTATAATAAGAGAGTCGAAGCTATTTAGGAGATAGTTCGGGCTATATCTAATAACTAAAAAAGTATAATTATTTAGAGTATATTAGTAAATTATAAGATATTAGGGCTAATTATAGTAATCGAATGCTACCTTACTACGTAAAATAGCCTAGACCTCTTAGTTTATATGCTTTATACTACCGTTAATTTATAGGTGATATACTATTAAAAGGAGTTATTCGGTCCTAATACCTTTATATATTATAGTCTAGAATTAGCCTACCTAATCTAAGTCTCTATCGCTAATAATCTAAGCGGGGAACCTATAATACTGCTACTAATAGTCTAGGAACTATTTTATATAATCCTCCGCTCGTATTAAGTATATTACTTTAAGCTAAATATATTTAGATAGGCGGTCGGTAATAGCTATTAGGTAATGCGGGTCGGAGGCATTATAGGCTAAGAGGTTAATTATAAAATTAATAGAAATCTAAAACTAAAAACAATCTAGGATTGGTAAAGGCTAAAGTAGGCCTTAGCGTAATTAGCGGCTTTTATATACTCTATAGTATTAGTAATTCCGAATGAATTAAATAACCTTAGACGATATATTATTAAAGTAGTTGTCCCACTATAGTAGCTAGAAAGTTATATTCTTCCTTAAGTACCCCGCGATAGGGGAGTTATAGTATTATTAAATTATTATAGTTATTAATAGTTTGAAAGAGGGGAGCTAAATCTAACCCTAGTAAAGTAGCGCCCTATAGGCATTTAGGGTATAATCTGTAATCTACTCTTTAGTTTTTACTTCTTTTAGGAATTATTGCTCTCTATCTACTATAGCCTTCTACTAGGTATAGTATAAGGTATCTTTAGCTATAGCCCGGTCTTAAAGCGCCTATAGGTAAGTATTAGTAAAGATCTAAGAGCTATTTAATAAAAAGACTCCTATTAAAGGTACTACCTTTAGCGTATCTTCTATTATACTTAGGTTTATAGCCGGTTAATCCCCTATTAGGTCTAATTAATCCTCTATTAGGTCCGATTAATCTTCTATTAGATCTACCTTAATAATAGAAATAGATAATAGCTAAAAGACTTAGCTAAATCTTAAAGCTATATTATCTGCCTCCTACTTTTATCGCGAAAGGGTATTAAAGTATTAGGCTTATAAGCTAGGCTGGTATTAAAGATAAAAGTTAAAGAGGGCTAATATCTCGGCCTATTGCATTTAGTATTTTAATATCTCCTTTAGTCGAGTAAAGTACTTAAGGTTCTTATAGTCTATAAGAATTATAAATAAATTAGTAATAGAATAGAGTTTAGCTAATTATACCTTAAGGCATAAAATAATAGTAAGCAGCTCCTTATCGTAGATAATATAATTCTATTTAGCTTTTATAAGCTATACTAAGTAGTATACGATTAGGTAAAGTATTTTATCCTTTTTATCTAAAAGAGGTAGCTACCGATAATTATACTAAAGTTATCTACCTTAAGGATTATTTCCTTTTTAGGGTCTTATTAAGTAAAGATTAGGTATAAAATAAAGTATTACTTAAGCACTTAGAAAGCCTTTTCTTCTTTTTTAAGTTATTAAAAGGGGATACCTTTCTATATTAATCAAATTAAGGGTTTAGCTAAATAGGAGAAGTTCGGGATAAAATTATAATAAAAATTTATAAACCTTAGAAAGCTTTAAATACCCTATAATTTTATAGGGGCTTCTTATTCCTAAATCGCTTTAATCTTTTTAGGGTTTAAATAGATCTCTTTTCCTACTATTATAATATAGCTAAAGTAGTATACCTTTTTTACTGCGAAATTATATTTATCTAGATCTAAATTTAGGCTAATATCTTATAGGCGCCTAAAGATAACCCTAATATAGTCTATATATTCTATCTATAAGCCTTTAGTATAGACTAAAATATTATTTAGGTAAATAGTAGAAAAATCCCCTAATAAGTCCCTTAAGGCCCTATTAATATATTATTAGAATATTATAGGGGCCCTAATTAAGCTAAAGGGGGTTATTAACTACTTAAAAAGACCGAAATAAGTCTAAAATATAATTAAGTATTTATCGCCCTTAGCGATATAGATCTTATAGAATATAGTATAGATATCTACCTTTATAAACTATTTTGCCTAGGATAAAAAGTATAGTATTTCTTTAATTAAAAGAAGGGAATATCGGTCTTATGCTGTAACCTTATTTAAGGCCTGATAGTCTATATAAAAATGCTATTTATTACTCGCCTTTCTTGCGAGTAAGACTAATATTACTACCGATAAAAAGCTTATATAAATCTATCTTTTATCTATAAAGTCTATTACCTATCTCCGAATTTTAAATAGCTAATCCTATAGTATATTATATAGCGGTCCTTATAAGAGGTCAGGTAGCCTTTTATCTAGGATTAGTTTAAGCTTAATATAGTAATTAAGTATGCCCTAATATAATAAAAGGCTAGAAGCCTTTGCCTTATCAAAAAGGTTAGTAAAGTCCTAAAGCTTAAGTAGTAAGGTCTATAATTAGGCTAGGGGGGAAACTAAATTTTAGTAAAGCGGGAGTATAATATAGAGGATATATATAAGCTCTTATAGGCTTATAGAGAAAAAAAAGGTCGAATTATCTTAAGTATATATTACGCATTATAGTATACTATAAAAGACCAATCTAAAAATATTAATTACAATAGGCCTAAAAGATTAAATAGTCGATTCCTTAATAAAGAGGCCGCTAATAGCTCCAATTCTTAATTAATACCGCTTTACTTATAGTTCGATATTATAATACTCTATCTAAAGCAGCTTTAAAATAATATTATAGGTAAGGCTTAAGACGATATATAGTATTACAGTTAACGGCTATCTATTAATATCAATATTAATATAGATAATATAGATAATTAAAAGGGTAGCCTATTGCTCCCTTAATCGACTCTTTATATCTACTATAATCTTAAATTTCTTATAAGATAGTAGGTAGATAGGCTAAAGTTTTAACCTTTAGATAATTCTTTCGCTTATCGCACTATAGTAGTTATAACTAGAATTAATTAGGGTATCGATAAAAATAGAATTATTATATAATATTAAGACTAAAAAAGGATATCTATCTATACGGTCCTTAATATTATTAATATCCTTTATATAGTATTTCTATTATAATCTAGCTAAAGGCTAGGTGTATTTTTTAAGCCTTTTTACGAGATTTAGCTTAAGGGCTAATCTTTTCCCTAGGAATTGCTATTATCGCCATCTCTAAGTTTAGTAATTTATAAGGCTTTTATAGCTTTTAGGTCTATAAAAGCTATAGTTATTTCTAGTAGGGGTCGGGCTAGCTTTAGCTTATATTCCTACATTTTATAGCTAGCATCCCTATATTAGGTATAAAGTAATTTCTAATAATATTCCTTAAAGACTTTCTTTAAAACCTATAGTGCCTTTTTACTAAAAAACTTTTATTTACCTTTCGAGCCTAACTTATAAACGCCTATTATAGGCATATTACTATTTTTATCCCGATCGATTGCCTATAGATCCTAAGCGTTATTATTATAATCTTAAGGAGGGTCTATATATCGTTTTATAATAAGGCTTATCTCTAGGTCAATAGCGATTTCACGATACTATATAATAGCTATATTATAGTCTTTATAGGAGACCCCTAAGCCGATAATCTTTTCTAATATATAAAGGTTAAAGGCAGATTAAAGTATTTCTAGCTTTACCGATTTAGGCTAATTAAGTCCCCTTATTAATACTAATTTTTCCTTAAAATATATAAAGAAGGCAGAAAAAGGTTCTTTCGGTATTTAGTAAAGGGTATATTTAAGCTCGCTAATTGCATATTCCTCCTAATGCAGGTCTTTAAAAAGTCGCTATAAATAGTTAAAGAAAGCTATAGGGTAGTAATAGAGGGTCGTATTATTCTTAAAAAATATTATGATTTAGGATTAGACTATAGCTAAAAGGTTCTAATAGATAAATATCTATTAAGTTTTATTATTACCGATAAAATCTTAATCGATTTTTAACTTATGCTCTATAAAGGTCTTTTATACGGTAAATATAGCCTTTTTACCGTTAAAGGGTTCCCTAACTGGTATCGGCTTATACTTAGGTTAGGTTTCCTTTAGGATTAAAATAGAGTTAGTCTAAAACCGGTTAGGGGTTATTATAAAGGCTAATAATAATTATTATTATATTTAATCGATAAGATTTTATATCTAATGCTTAGTCTATTTAGCCTAAATATATATCTAATGCTTACTCTCCTGGCTTTAAGATAGCTATTCTTAAAACCTTATATTAAAGACTTCTATAGTATTAGTAATTGACTCCTATTAAGCGGCCTATTAACGAGTAGCGCTATATTAGGCATCGTTTGAGCCTATAGTATTCTATAAGGGTCCTATATTTATTGTCGGCAGTTATATATAATATAATAATAAGGGTTGAGAGAGTTTTATTAATTGTAATGGACTAGCCCTAAGGCGACTGCAAATAGGCGTTAATTGGATGTATTAATAAAACTAAAGAGGAAGGGAGAAGAGCTTAAATTAGGTCCCTTCCGTAGTCTATATATATCTATATATGGCGCGGGCTAGAGCCCTAATATTGCCCTATAGGCCCGCATATCTGCCTTATATTATCTGTCCCAGACTAGGCACGGGCGCAGCCCGAGCCCTAGCTAATCCATAACATGGGTATAGCCCGAGTCTGTAATACAGACGGCATAATGATGTTGTGCTAGAAAGGCTAAAGTAAAAAGATCGCCACTATCGATAAGAATGCGCCTATAGTATAGCATAACTATATCGAGTAACGCGCTTGCGGTGCTTACGTGGCTATAGTCTACTAGCCCGAGGCGTCTTTTGACCTATCTATTGCGGCACAATATTAGCAACCTGACCCGGAGGATATCGCAAGGTTAAATAAGCGCCTTTAATAGCAGCTCGATAACCAGGATTATAGCCTATAATATATTAATTTAGCCCTTAATACAGCTAAGATCTTTGTATTCATTGACGATTCCTTTGCCAATAATAAAGATTTAAGCTCCTAGATTGGTTACGTGATTATGCTAGGGAATAAGGCAGATACTACGGATAATACCTTCTAACTAACCGGTAACATTATTACTTACAGCTTTATAAAGAGCAAGCGAGTAATATGCAGCGCACTCGCTTCAGAGCTATATAGTATAGTGTAAGGGGTCGATATTGCATATGCGATAGGCATGACCCTTAATATGATTACTAGTAGGCTAGGATTGCCGAAGATCCCTATGGTTATATATACAGATTCGTTTTTGTTATACGAATGCCTTATTAAGCTAGGCACCACGAAGGAGAAAAGGCTTATAATAGATATTATGGCCCTACAGCAGTTATATAAGCGCCGGGAGATTTATAAGATCTGTTAGATCAATAGGAATGACAATCTCGCCGACGTAATAACTAAGGGAACGCCTAATAAAGCCCTTAAGACCTTCGTCAACCAAAATAAGGCTGTTATATATATAGAAGGGTGGGTAAAGAGGCCGGTCGATATCTGACTGCGTTTGGGAGGTATTAGTAATGTCATATAGCAAGTGTGTGGATTTCCCTATGTTCAATGTTGTGTGCATTTGCTGCTTTTACTGCGTTTACTATTGCCTCTGTATTTTGGCTCGTTTATTACTGCCCCTTTTTCCCTTTAGCTACGATATTCAATATACCGGATGTACGGTATAATGCCGGTCGCGCGGCGCGATAACGTTATCGGCCGCACAACCTGCCGAGACCGCGCCGCACTTTCCTTTCTATATGTGCGCCTTATATCCTAGCGATTCCGATGTTTGCTTCTATAAAAAGATAAGCTGCTAGTATCGGAATCGCTGTCGCAAGGTGCCCAATTGGGCACACTGCGACGAATATGCCGCGCATACCCGTTTTGCACACGATATGGCCACTTTTGCCCCTTTGCCCCTTTTGCCCCTATACCCGGTAGGGCACACGGGCAGCCCGGCCCGACTGCGCCGATGCACGTGACAACGGCATACGCACAAAAAGGCCACATCGTATAATTATCCTCTTTTGCTTCCTTTCTTCCCTTTTAGTTAGTCAGTTATAATTAAAGAAGTAATCATACTTTTGACCGGTAACCTCACGGTACACGATACCACGCGCGCAACCCTACGTACAACTGGGTACCCCTTGATGTGACACCAAGAATTATAAGAGTTTCTAATTAAATTAGTAAGACCCCTTTACTATATATTAATTCCTCCCTAGCAGCTGGCCTAAGTATAGGCTTATTATTAATATCTAAAGGAATAATAATAAAACTTATAAAACTAGTATTGCCTACGGTAGTATAGCTAGTAGCGGTACTATAGGTTTCCCGCCTAGATTATTAGCAATAGAGGCTTAGATTAGGTAGGGTAATTCTAGACTATATTATATAAGGCTATTGGGACCAAATAACTCCCCTCGACTATATACTACTTATAGACCGATAGTAGTATAGAGCATATAAATTAAAAGGTCTAGGCTATTTTATATATAAAGGTAGCATTTAGCTAATACGATTAGTCCTAATATCTTACGATTTACTAATATACTCTAAATAACTATGCCTCTTTAGTTACTAGATATAGCCCGAACCGTCTTTTAAATGGCTTTAACTCTCCTATTATAGCCCTTTCCCCCGATATTTCGTTAAGCTCTATAACCCCTAAAGAGCAGATAATACGCTTCTTAGTAATAATATAGGAGAGGGGAGAACTCGCCTAAGCTGCTATCGTCTTTACTTAATAGAAGCAGTAGAATGCAATAAACTATTTCTAATGCCTAGTAAAGCGTTATTAAATTAAAGACTGAGTTTAGCTAAGTTTATAAAATATTAAGACTAACCGGCCTTATAAAAAGCTCGATTAGGTATCTATAAAGTATACTATTATAGCTGTTCCATCTCTATTTAATATCTAACTTTATATCCTTAATAATATTTACCTAAAAAAAAAAAAAAACTTTCGCGATTTCGCCCGCACCTAGGTAGCGGCATAGAACCGCCTCTAAAATCAATTCTAATATTTCTAATCGCTTTTTCTCGTCCGCTTACCCCCCTCGCCTATAGCGCATCGCATCCAGGGAGTAGGCATAATAGGCGTAAATAAAGTAATAAATATCGATAGAGGGAATAGAGGCGGCATTATATATAGCCGCTATAACCCGATTATTACGATTATAAATAGTATACAGTATTACTAGACTAAGACTGAGCCTATCTAAGGGTAAATACAACTTATAGCCGATATTATTAAAGACTTTATAAAAGAGCTATAGGATTATATCCCCCTAGTAGTATTAAAAAGAATACAAGAGGCTATAAACTTTATAGTAGAAACCGCCTAGTAGGAGACTAACTTAGGAAATATTTATACCCCTATTGGAACCCTAATATAGATAATTAAAACTATAGTTAATAAGGCTATATAGAATCTCCTAAAGATCGCATTAGCCCTTACTATATAGATATCTATTACTATACGAGGATATACCGCTATTATACTACCCTAATATAGCCTAGCTCCCCTAGTAGTACCCCCCTATATTTACCGTAAAGTCTTTATTAAAAGAAATACTATTGCAATTCTCAAGGTCACTATAAAAGCAGAGCCTTACTAGCTAGCTAGATGGCACAAGACTGTCTGCGACCTGTGAACTAATCTTAGTATAAATACTAGATTTTTCACCAAATCCTAAGACTATAAAAGTGCTATAAAGCAGGGCAAGTGTAAAGGCAAGGCAAATATAAGATAACCAGAAACGCAGGGAAGGTGGAAGTTAAGAGGCATATAGTGCATTAATAGACTCGATTGTGCTACCCTTCTACTATTTAGAAAGAAGGGGAAAAGCTATCCTATATATACACGAAGGAGGGGTGGGCCTAGGCATCCAAGGTAGCCAGTAAGAAAGCTCCCCGTAATACTCGCTATGCCACGTATATAATACGTCAGCAGCCCCACTATATCCAGCCTTTCCAACCACCCTAACCACCGCACTAGTAATTAGCCACCACGCTAGTGACTAACCACCACGCTAGTGACTACCCACCACACTAGTGGACTAGCCACCACACTAGTAGGCCCACCACGCTAATTTAGCAATGCCACACCTTTTTAACAAGGCCTACCTTAAGGCCTACCTTACTTAATATACAGTAAATAATCCACTGAAAATCCTTAAGGTAAAAGGCAAGGGCCTGGGTTGGTAAGACCACCGTAAGTCTAAGAGACGGTATAAGGGCCAGAAGGTTAGTAGACCAGTAGGGCATTAGGCCAGCAGCCTAGTAGGCTACTATAGGATTTTAACACCCCCTCTGATTAGCTACTATAATATCAAGCTAATCGTCGTATAAAGGATAGGAAAAGAAAATATAATAAAAGTGCTAAGGAAAAACATAAGAAAAACCTTAGTAAAAGTAAGTTAGTATAAGTTAGCAGGCCCTAAGACCTAGTAACTCGCGGAACCTAGTAAATTTAGGGCCCGGCAGTGGCTTAGTAAGACCGTCAGCAGGCATACTATTAGTAGGTAAATAGGTAATTTTAACCAAGCCTAGCTGGGCTTGCTCCCTAATATACCGGAATTTTAATAGCGTATACTTAGTGCGAGCGTACTGATTAGGGTCATTAGAATTTGAAATAGAGCCCTAATTATCGCAGTATAACGGTATAAGGCGTAGAATATCAATTTCCAGCTCCTTATAAAGGTTAGAAAGCCACTGTACCTCACAGATAGTCTTAAGTAATGCATTAGATTTAGCTTCTAAAATAGATAGCACTACTAAAGAGGCTCGCTTAGAACGCCAGCTAATAGGACCACTATTAATAGTAGTTAAGAAGCCTCTAGTAGACTTAGAGGTTTCTTTACAGCCAGCAAAATCGCTATCAGAATAAGCGGTTATAATAGGCTATTAGTTGCTTTTAGTAGTATTAAAGCAAATAGCTAGGTTCTCAGTGCCTTTAAGGTAGCTAAAGCTGCCTTTCGCAGCATTTAGATGCATATTAGTTGCCTTAGATATAAACCGAGAGAGATATTAGGTAGGAAATACTAGGTCGGGCCTAATCATCATTATAAGCCATATTATAATGCTAATAAGGCTCTAATAAAGGCTCTGATTAGTAGGGCTAAGGTCTTTTCCACTTGATTTATTTAGATTCCCTAGTTGAAGTGGAATAAGCTAAGGTTTAGTATCCTATAAGCCGAATTTAGCTAAGACCTTTGCTATAAATTGGGCTTAGTGCAGCTACAATAGACCTTCCTTCCTATTTCGTATAATCTATACACCTAGGAAGAAGGAAGCTAGACCGCAGTCTTCTATAGTATAGACCTTATGAAATTTCCTTTTTAGCTAGTTAATATAAATTATATTTAGACCAACTAATAGGCAATCATCAATATAAATAACGATAAAGGTATTAGTTTGCTTATTATAAAAGACGGTAGCATTAGAAGCTAAAGATAAGAAACCTTCACTAAAAATTAGGTCTTTTAGCCGATATTGCTATTCGCGGGGTGCTTATTTTAGCCCGTATAGGGCCTTTTTTAGTAAAATAGCTTGCTTAATAGAAGGATTAAAGCCGGCTTCTTTAAGTAAAGTTAGTAGCCATTGCCATTAAATATTAGACTAAAGCTTACTATCGCTATTAGTTAGTAGTAAGCTCTCTATAAATTTAAGAAATCCATTAGAAATATCTATATAAATGGTCTCAGAAAGCTCGCTATTTAGAAAGGCGCCTATAAAGTCTTCTGACTTAGGAAGGTAATCTATAGTGGCATTAGTATTAGTAATATCATCTGGGGTAGTATTAGTAATGCTAGTAAAATTAGTAGGGTCCGGTATGCTTTCTAGGTCATCCGGTATAGTATTAGTGCTAGTAATGCTAGTAAGGTTAGCAGAGTTAGTAGGGTTAGGAATACTTTCTAAATCATCTAGTAAAATAGCAGGTTCTTTACTGCTAAATAAGGTATTAAGTAGGAAATACTAGGTCGGGCCTAGTTATTATTATAAGCTATATTATAGTGTTAGTAAGGCTCTGATAAAGGCTCTGATTAGTAGGGCTAAGGTCTTTTCTACTAGATTTATTTAGATTCCCTAGTTAAAGTAGAATAAGCTGAGGTTTAGTATCCTATAAGCCGAATTTAGCTAAGACCTCTGCTATAAATTAGGCTTAGTGCAGCTACAATAGACCTTCCTTCTTATTTTGTATAATCTATACACCTAGGAAGAAGGAAGCCGGATTACGGTCTTCTATAGTATAGACCTTATGAAATTTCCTTTTTAGCTGGTTGATATAAGTTATATTTAGACTAACTAATAGGCAATCATCAACATAAGTAACGATAAAGGTACTAGTTTACTTATAATAAAAGATAGCAGCATTAGAAGCTAAAGATAAGAAACCTTTACTAGAAATTAGGTCTTTTAGCCGATATTGCCATTCGTAGGGTACTTATTTTAGCCCGTATAGGGCCTTTTTTAGTAAAATAGCTTGCTTAATAGAAGGATTAAAGCCGGCTTCTTTAAGTAAAGTTAGTAGCTATTGCCGTTAAATATTAGACTAAAGCTTACTATCGCTATTAGTTAGTAGTAAGCTCTCTATAAATTCAAGAAATCCATTAGAAATATCTATATAAATAGTCTTAGAAAGCTCGCTATTTAGAAAGGCGCCTATAAAGTCTTCTAACTTAAAAAGGTAATCCACAGTGGCATTAGTATTAGTAATATCATCCGGGGTAGCATTAGTAATAATAGTAAAATTAGTAGGGTCCGGTATACTTTCTAGGTCATCCGGTATAGCATTAGTGCTAGTAATACTAGTAAGGTTAGTAGAGTTAGTAGGGTTAGGAATGCTTTCTAGGTCATCCAGTAAAATAGTAGGTTCTTTACTGCTAAATACCCCCTTTGAACCTGTATTTTGCCCTTTATAAAAGTCTCCTTCTAGGCCACTAGAAATAGGGCCTATACCTTCATTTTAGTGGATAAAGGTAATAAAGGTTGTTTTAGTAATAACCTTCTTCTTTAGAAGATAGATAAGGTAGGTATTAGCATAGGTCTTTTTAAGTAGCTGAATACCTATATGCCCTAGCCGTATATGCCAAATGCCGGCTAATTGTAATAGCTTCTGATATTCTGTATTAGCAGCTATAAGGGCAGGAGTAGGGCTAGTAGCCACTATAGGATTTTCGCTAGTCGTAATACCGGGATTTTCGCTAGTCGTAATAGCGGGATTTTCGCTAGTCGTAATAGCGGGAGAGTTAGTAGTAGGGCTGGTAGCCTCTATAGGGTCTTCGCTAGTTGTGGTAGCGGGCTAGTTAGTAGTAAGGCTAGTAGCCTCTATAAGTTCCTTACTAATCGCAATAGTAGGAACGGGGGTAATAGTAGTATCCTCAGGATTACTATAATCAGCAGGGTTAGTAGGGCTGGGGACCTCTACTAATATACTATTAGTAATAATATAATGGCTGTAAGGTTGATGCAGTAGTAATATATCTATTCCTTTCTATAGAAGGAAAAAGCCGTATTTTTCAAATTTAAAAATGCTAATACATTTACGGCTTACTGACCAAAGCTGATTTCTAATTAGTACCCCTTTAGCGGCATAGTGTTTTATACCGCTAATAATGTTAATATCTAAGGTAGGAATATATAGTGTATTCTTAAGCTCTATAATACCCCATTTGGTGGGATTAACGCCCTATAGCATAGTAAATCGTGCTGTGCCCTAACCAGTAGGGGAAATAGGGCTACTACTAGTAGTAATTACCGGCTTATTATCTTTCTTAAAATGGTGAAAAGTAGTAAAATACTTCTTATTATTTACAATATGATAAGTAGAGCCTGTATCGTAAAGGAGGGCATCCTTAGGGGTCCTACCGCCTGATTTAGCACTATAGCTTATATTAGTGGATATAGTGGTAGAAGAAGAGGAATAGGATATATTAGTATCCTGGGTATTATAATTGCCTATAATAAAGGACTCGATATTTTGCTGTTTGCTGTTGTTATTAGAGTCTTATTCCTTCTTCTTTTGCTGCTTCTTTTTCCTATTATTAGTAGAATTATTCTTACTATTATTAGTAGAAGCGGCATTAGCAGTAGTAGGGCTAGTAGCCTCTATAGAGTCCTTACTATTCATATTAGTAGGACCGGAGATAGTAGGGCTAGTAGCCTCTACTAGTTCTTTGCTAATTGTAATAGTAGGAACGTTACTATTTCGCCTACTAACTAAGCCTTGTATAAGGGTAGTTAGGGTATTCATCTGGGACTTTATATAGTCTATATCTAGCTGTAGTCGTGTAGTAAGATCAGCTTTAGAGTTGGAATCTAAAGTGGCCTTATAAGTGGAAGGCCTAGACTGTGCCATTATAATGGTTAAAAGTCGTTAAAAATGGTGCTAATAGCTGTATAAACAGATGAATAACTAGCTAAATAGCTAGTAAAATAGTCGAGTAACTAGCTGGATAGCTAGTAAATATAGTGGCTAGTAGCCTACTATAAAAGGTAACCGCAGAGTATAGCGGTAGGTCTCAATATAAAAGCACAAATGCCGTAGGCGTTGTGCAAGTCCGTATTATAGCGTTGGTGTTTAAGGTGCTTATATGGTGCCGTAATATAAAGGTACCGTAAGTGCTGTAGGTGCCGTAAATGCCGTAGAAGCTAAGTGCCGTAGGTGCCGTAGAAGCTAGGTGCCGTAGGTGCCGTAGGTGCCGTAATATAAAAAAGGTGCCGTAAGTGCTGTACTAAAAGTGCTATAAATGGGAGAGTATAACAGGTGCCGTATAGTGCAGTAAGAGTCGTGCACTAGGGGAAAAGATGTTATACAGTAGTATAATGTAAAGAATATTACACTATAAAATCCGTAGGTGCCGTAGGTTATGCCGAAAATAATGTAAGGTTACGCTAAGAGTGCCGTAAGGTTACGCCGTAAGTTGCTGTGGGGGTACGCCGTTGATTGCCGTAGGGTAATACTATAGGTAATAAAGGGTAAGCTAAAGGTAATAAGGGTAAGCTAAGGATACTAAAGGATAGCTATATTAGTAGTACTAATAAGCAAGAGAGACCAAGGGGTGAATATATAAGAGGTAGGGTTAAGATAAAGAAGTAAGAACCCGGGCTTATAACCTATTGCAATTCTCAAGGTTACTATAAAAGTAGAGCCTTACTAGCTAGCTAGATGGCATAAGACTGTCTGCGACCTGTGAACTAATCTTAGTATAAATACTAGATTTTTCACCAAATCCTAAGACTATATAAGTGCTATAAAGCAGGGCAAGTGTAAAGGCAAGGCAAATATAAGATAACTAGAAACGCAGGGAAGGTGGAAGTTAAGAGGCATATAGTGCATTAACAGACTCGATTGTGCTACCCTTCTACTATCTAGAAAGAAGGGGAAAAGCTATCCTATATATATACGAAGGAGGGGTGGGCCCAGGCATCTAAGGTAGCCAGTAAGAAAGCTCCCCGTAATGCTCGCTATGCCACGTATATAATACGTTAGCAGCCCCACTATATCCAGCCTTTCCAACCACCCTAACTACCGCACTAGTAATTAGCCACCACGCTAGTGACTAACCACCATGCTAGTGACTACCTACCACACTAGTGGACTAGCCACCACACTAGTAGGCCCACCACGCTAATTTAGCAATGCCATACCTTTTTAACAAGGCCTACCTTAAGGCCTACCTTACTTGATATACAGTAAATAATCCACTGAAAATCCTTAAGGTAAAAGGCAAGGGCCTGGGTTGGTAAGACCACCGTAAGTCTAAGAGACGGTATAAGGGCCAGAAGGTTAGTAGACCAGTAGGGCATTAGGCCAGCAGCCTAGTAGGCTACTATAGGATTTTAACAAATACTATTAGTAGAATCTTTTAAAATTATACCTTAATCGAAATTATCGATATAGTTAATAAGGCTACCGCTAAAGGAGTAGTAATTATAGCCTATAGGCTCTATAGTAGCAATACGATTATAACCTTTAAAGAAGAAAAAGCAAATTATATTATAAATACGGCCTAGGTCTGCCCTGCCTTTAGCTAAAAGGTAGAACTTAACTAATGCTTATTTAGTATTATTATTAAAAGTTTCCTGACCTATTATACTATAAATACTATAATAGAAGATATCTAATTAAATCTTATTAAAGCTAATAGAGAGGGCTTTACTAAGGTCTCCTTTTGCCGCCCTAGGAGAACTATAATATAAATGCTTTTAATTATAGGGGTTAATTCTATCGATTTTATAAATAAGCTCTATAAGGCTAGTATTATATATTAGGTAGAGATATTTAAAGCCGAACCCTATAACGATATTATATACCCCTGCTAATACTATAATTACTTTAAATTCGGCTATATTACTATATATTATATAATAGTAGCCTATTATAGCTAATATAGTTCCGAATGCCATTTAGAGGATAAATAAGGCTACCTAATTATAATATAGAACTAATATAAATCCTATCTCAACTATTATAGACCTTACCTAATATAGTCCCGCCTCTATAAGGTAGTAAATAAATAATAGGAAAATACTAGAAATTTCTATAGTAATAGACTAAGGCTTTTTGCTTTATATATTATATTAGCCGCTAATACTATCCCTATTGTAGACTAGGGCTACCGCTATATAGCTAATAGGTCTCCCCTATATAAGCCCTCCCCTTAGAAATAAAATCGCCTGGTTAGAAGTATTAATAGGACCCCTTATATTAGAGCTAGAAGTAGTATTACTACTTTTCTTTAAGCCGCTCCTACTCTAAACTATAGTATAACTATGCCTGCTTTAGGCACCTAACCTATAGCTACCTTAAATATATTATTACTACTAATCCCCTTATGATTATCTATATAATAATAGTCCTTTATTAGAATATATAGAAGAAAACCACCTTTATAAGATTAGCACTTTACTATTAGTACGAGCCTAATATTATAGCGATCTAAGAACCTATTATACCTAATTGGGCCCTATTAAGCCCTAGCCTTAGAAGATATATACTAATAGTATATAATAGGAGAGCAGCAATATATATCTATAAGTAGTATAAGCTTAGTATATAGTCTAGTGAGAAGGGACCTAATTAGTATAGGATCTCTCTATTATATACTAATATCTATTTAATTTACTCTTTAGGCTATAAACTGAACTAAATAACCTTTTTTACTATATTTACTAAGCTTCTACCCCGCCCTTATAATACCTTTATTAGGGACTTTAATATATATTATCCTCTTTAGGATAGCTTAAATTAGATCTTATTTAAGATTAATATCCTCTTTAAACTTATAACTTAATAGCAGCTTAGACTAGCTACCCCTTATAGTAAGGTAATAAGGCGGGCACCTAAAAAGAGAAATAGTATTATTAACTATATATAAGTTATATAGGATATTATAGTAGAATATCTTAAAAATACTAACTTTATTAGATCCGATTATATCCCCTAGCTTATATATATTAAGACTAGTAATTACTATATAAAAGCCCCCCCTATAAAGAATAGTTAGAAGTCCCTTAATTAATACCTCGCCTAGGTTAAAGCTAAAAACCGACTTACTACTTCTTATACTAAAGCCCTGCTTTACTCCCCTACTAAAATAGATATATATACTATATAGCTTACCGGCTAACTTTAGAGTATTGCTAATATTGCGGCCCTAAAGAAGGCACCTAAAGCTCTTAGCATAAAGCCTTAATAGAACTCCTATACTAAAATAGCCTAAAATACTGTAAAAAATGCCTACTAAAAATAGGCAGTATATTATACCATAGAGAATCTTAGTATTATACAAAAGGTAGAGGCAATCTAATCTTATATAATATAAAAAAAATAATACTAATTATAGAGAGAAGCCTTTAATAAAGTTACTGCCTAAAATGCCGACCTATAGTCCCTAGAGAAATAGGCCTATCTATATAGTAGCCTTTTACTTAAATTAAAAGAGATCCTTTTATTAAAATAAAGTAGCCTAAGCCTAAAAGCTATAATATATAAGGAAAAAGTATAGGTTTTTACTAAATAGTTCTTCTTTACCTTTTAAGCTATTTATAATAATATCCCTAACCTAATATTCCCTTAGCTTACTACCGCTATATTTCCCCCTATTAATTCCTTTTCCTATAAAGAGGTATATATCGTATTATATAATATAATAGGCTAGAAAGTATTAGGCCCTAATAAGCTCCTAATAGGATTCTTTAAAGTATATAGCCCCCTATTTATTACTGCTTTTATATATCTCCTAAATAAGATATATTATATTAGGTATTACCTGGCTTTATACCGAGAGGCTAGAGTAGTAGTATTATAAAAATTAGGGAAAAAGCTAAAAGAATACTCTAAGGTAGGAGGCTAAAAGCTAATATTACTCTTTAACTTAATAGGAAAAGTCTTAAAAGCTATAGTTGTATAGCGGCTTACTACTGCTTTTAAAAAAAGTAACTTTCTTTTAGACCTCTAAATAGGCAATAGGGTAAACTAATTAATTAATATAGCCTTAAGCATATTAATTGAAATTATATATATAACCTAATACTATAACGGGATCGCTTTACTATTTTAATTAAATATTTTAGCTATATTTAATACTATTAATTATACCTACCTTATCTATTTATTACTAGAGAAAAGGCTCCTACTTTAGCTAGCGGTATAAATATATAGCTTTACTGATTTACACTTAATATAAATCTACTTTAAAGGGTAATTTATAGATAAACTACTAATTACTACTAAGGTTTTTTAAAAATCCCCCCTCTCTTTTATCTTTTTTCTTATCTATATTATACTACTTTATAAAAGACTATAGGAGGTTATATTAATTATTATATTAAGCTTTACCGATGATATTAATATTATAGCCTATAGAAGAGATATAGGGGAGACTAAAGCGCTATTTAAGAAAGTATAGGCTATCTATAATAATTAGTTTAAATAAGTAGGATTAAATTTTAACTTTAGTAAAAGCGAACTTATCTACTTTACCTATATATATAAGGCGGATAAAACCTTAATACGGCTTAGGACTACTATAATATAGCTAAAATAGTATATTAAGTTCTTAGGGGTTAAAATCTATTATAAGCTAAAATAAAGGGAATACTATATTAAAATCGCAAAAAAACTTAAGTAGTAGTAATTCGTACTTATAGTGATAGCGGCCTCTACCTAAGGCTACTAATATCGGGAAATATGCCTTATCTATATATAGGTTATTTAAACCTTTATTGCCTTTAATATAGGGGTATAGTATACCCTTATTACCCCTAGAGGGGTAATAAAAGGCATTATAAAATCCCTAGCTATAGAATAATTAGCCTACTTTTATATAATTACTAAGGCCTTTAAAGCTATACTATTAGATACCCTTAAAACTAAGGCGGCTATACCCCTAATTAACTTCTATTTTAATTATATCTACTAATAGTTCCTCGAAAGAATAGCTAAAATAGGTATAACTAATAGGATTAATTATATATTAATAGTAGTAGTAATAATATTTTAATACCGATAAAAGAAAGGCTATTAAAGACCTTTAATTTATATACTATTCCCCGATTTTAATTTTAGCTAACTCCCGGCTAAAAAGCAACTAATAAAAGATTAATATAACTAATAGTAAAATAATTAAGTAGTAGTAAAGATAAAATGCCCCTAATATAAAACCCTAGCGGCCGAAAGGGCATTAGACTTTTAATCTATAGCGAAAATAACCTAATTATATAAAGGCCTATAAAAGTATAAATCGGTAATACTTACCTAACTCTATATAGAAAAAATCGGCCTTAATTCCTTCCTTTACCTCTAATAAGTACCTTTAGTACTATTACCTCTTTACTACTATAAAGAAGGCCTAAAAGACCTTTATTATATTATCCTCTTTTGCCTAAAGTACTATAGATAAAGGTATATACTCTTTAGACTTAATCTTAGCCTTAGTTTATTTCACGACTAATATAGTATATCTATCGCATTTAATAAACTATACCTTATATAGACGATCGCCTACTAGATATTTAATATCGATTAATTTAACTAATTTTAGCTTATTTAATCCCTTTAATATAATATAGCTAAAAGAGCTACTAAACTCCCCTATATAGCCCTTATATAATATTTATAGTAATCCTATAATAGGAATAAAGAGCCCTAAAAATAAGTAAATCTCTTAAGCCTTATAGGCTAAAACTAATTAATAATTATTATTTTAGTATTAAGGGTATTTTTTTTTCTTTCCCTTTTTTTACTTTTTTTACTATCTTTTCCCCTTTTATCCTTATTATTTTTAATTTACTCCCCTTCTAAAGCCCCTTCCCGCCTCTTTTAGGCTAAAAAAACCTATAATAATATAATAATATCCTCTTAGGCATAGGCCTATTATTCTAAAGTAAAAACCTTCCTTTCTTTAAGGTCTAATATCTCCTAGATTACCCTAAAAGTACTAAAGCCCCCTATTACTATTACTATTATTACTACCGCCTATTTATGCCCCTAAGAGGCAGATACTTATTTAGTCCTCTACTAAAAGGCCTTATAATTATCTACCTAAAGGTAAAGATAATTAGCTAATAATTTATACTATATATAAATCGAAAATGTATCTTTATCCCCCTAGTAATAATCTCTTATACGTTTAGGAGTTTTTATACTAAAACCTAGTTCTTAGGGGTTTTTTTTAAGGGTATATATATCTTACCTATTAAGGCATAAGGATAATAAGCTGCCTTAGTCCCTACCTATATTAGCCTTACTAAAGAGTAGGTATAACCCGGCCTATACCTTATTAACTATAGTATTAATACTTAGGATCCTCTAAGTATATTAGATACAGCTTATATAGCTATATATATAATTCTCTAGGCTACTATATAAAGGTTAAAAGCAGTTCTATAGTACGCTAGACCTATATTTACCCCTTTATTTAGTATTACCGACCGTTTAGGCATTTTTACTTTTACTATTACTATTCTTATTCTTATTATTTTTATTATAACTATTGCTATTACTATTATTGCTATTGCTACCGATCTGCTAATAGGGTTAGTATTAGCCCTATACTATAATAAAAGGGTTATTATATACTTTAGAATTAGTGCTATAGAGGAAAAGAAGAAAAAGAAGAAAAGGCATAAAGCTAGGGGATATCGCTAACCTATATACTAATATAATGCCTAAGGCTAATCGCTCCTATCTTTAAATTTAGCTTATTTTTGCCTATATACTATAGATTAATACGCCTGAGATACGCTTAGGCCCCTAAAGGTATATACCTGGCGAAAATACTGCTAATCCTACCCCCTTAGCCTTACCTTCCCTTTACTTTATACCCAATAATACTTCGACCTAGACCTAATACTCCTAGAACTTATACTTATACTCTTCCCAAGTAATACCGTTAGATATAGTCTTAAGCGGTTATACACCCTACTCTCTTATACACTAGATATCTGCTGCCCCCACTACGGGGCAATATAAAGCAGAAATTAAGATTGTAGGAAGGGTTTTCCTCCCGGCTGCCGGGTTTTTCCTTTCTGAATTATCTCTATAGAAGTACTACATAAGTTATTTAGCTCTAAATAGCCTCTAGCGTAAATTTATAATAATAATAATATTTACCCGGTTTTCTATATCGACCTTATAGAGTAAGCTGCCTCCGACTTATTGCCGAGTTAAGTACTTATAGATATTAAGCCTAGTCCCCTATTAGTCCTACTAGAGCACTCTAATACTCTATATAAGGAATTTAAGGTTAAAGAGATATTAGCCGCAAAAAACGCTTAGGGTTATAGTAAGAAATGCAATATACTAGTAAAATAGAAGGGATACGATTTACCGATTTAAGAGCCCTTTAAGAACTTTAAGGATATTATAGCGTGGGAGGCATTTAAGGCTAAATAGGGGGATATTATAACGATATGGCCTAATTGGGCCCTAAGCGGGTGTCTGCGCACATCGCCAGGTAAAAACCTACCCTCTTAACCATATGGCCAAAAGAGTACGTATTATACCAAGTTACTATACTTAGTACAATTGACACCTATATCCCCTTAGCACTACGCTGCGCGCAAGCTTGCCCTTAGCATAATACGGGCGTAGCCCGAATCCTTAATAGATATTTGGATATATAATAGACCCGGTCGAACTCTATAGTAATCCTAATACGGAAATAGATAAAATTTTTCCTGGAGAAGGGGGGTATATTACAGACTTAGGCTATGCCTATATTATAAGAGTAGCTGGGGCTCGGGCTATACCTATACTTAGCTGGAATGGATTAGGTAGGGTAGAAGCGCGGGACTAATAAGGTACCGCTAGGGCTCCGCCCTATAGCATATACAAATATATAAACTATAGAAGGGACCTGACTTGGGCTCCCCTTCTCTCCTCCTTAGTTTTATTAATAAATTCGATTGACGCCTATTCGTAGTCGCCCTAGGGCCAGTTTTTTACAGTCTAAAGATTTAGAAGTATTATATTAAACTCTATTAGTGAAATGCGTTTAGTTTATCTTTCTAAAGTTATTATTAGTATAAGATAACTTTAGTAACATAATAGATATATTTGAGATTAAATTAAATTGCATTTAAGATTAATTTAGGAATACGCAAAATACAATCTCTTAGCGATATAAGCCTTATTTTATTATAACTATTTAAGAAAGATATGCAGACTTAAGAAACCAATCGCATTAATGATATAGCCTATAGCAATGGTCAGGTCAATTAAGTTATTATGGGGAGGTCGGATGATAAGGGGGGGACATAGGTCGGTTGACCTGTACCCTTAACTTTTATGTGTGTTTTATTGTGGTGCAAACCCGTATAGAGGCTAGCTCGCGAATATTGCGTTAAAGTTTCGATCAACCCGGGTTTAAAAGAGGGAAGAGAAGAAAGTCTCCAATTTCAGACAATGCGTACTCAATATCCAGAGCGCATTTGCTATTCGAGTTTTCCGGCTGTGCCCCGGACCGAGTGAAAAGTTTTACACCCGAGGCCTCGGTTCATGACTTGATGCAGTTTGATTTGGCAGCAAGTCTCACTTCCTCCTTTGCTTTTTTAAATTCCATTTCCGCGATTTGACCCGTAACCAACCAATTCTTCGTCTTCTTCTTCTTCTTCTTCTTCTTCTTCTTCTTCTTCTTCTTCTTCTTCCCGATTTCCTTTTCTCTCTTTTTTTTTTTTTTTTCATCTTTTCTTCTTTGCCATTTTGGGGCGACCTGGCGCTTTCCGTTCGTCCAACGCCGCCCTCTGAAACCCCATTTCTTTCATGCATCATTACAATGTGGATCTAAGGTGCAGCAGGCCGACCAGAATTCGATGCGGCTTTTTACAGTCGGATTCTGCCCACATTTCGCTGCTTGAAAGCGAACCCCTGCGCTATGCTAGCCATTGTTCCTCGTCTCTCTTCAGGCCCCTCATCACTAGGCCTTCATCTTCTGAATCGTCTTCTTCATCTTCATCGTGAATTCTTAGCTGCTCGACCGACGTAGTTGCCGCATTTAGCTTCTCATCGGCCGTCGACCTTTGGTCAATGTCGTCGTCGTCCAGCATCCACGTCAATCCGTTGGCTTCCTCTTCCAAAGGAAACATTTCCCGTGCGTACTCTTCCAGGCCCCTGGGACCTTCCCACAGCTCGAGAGCTTCTGTGGGGCAGCTGATTTCCAGCTTCATGTCGCCAAAATAGGGCGGTTGTTTTTTGGGATCCTTTTCGTCCACCCTGAATAGCTTCTCGAGGGCTTCCAGCTGTTCTCGGTATCCCGCCGGGATTCGCACCTTGATCTCGATGGGGCCTCTAACATAGTGCACCGGGTGGCCAACTCCTCGGGCAAAGAGTTTGCATGCCTCTTTTGGGGACAGATACTCGTAGGCAAGGGCAATACGATGGCTTTTCCACTGTGATGCGCCATCCTTGAAAATCTGCAGTATCGCCGGACCGACATCATGCTCGGCGTCTAGCCAGGGCAGCTTAGCGTCCTCGTGAAACGGTGCTTGCCATACAAAGGACCCGTCCTCTTGCAGGTCCATGCAAAATAGGGGATAACGGAGCGAAGTAAAATTATTGTTGTATATCCCAGTGTAGACAAAGGTGGCCGGGAGGTCGAGTTCCCGAACGTACTCTTCCACCTTGTGCTTGGCCGCCCAGAGCGGCAGAGATGGCCAGTTTTTGTTGTAAGCGGCGTGGTCGGGCATGGAGGAGTATATGTAGTGTTCGACGCCAGCCTTGTTGGCAGCGTCGGCCAGAGCCTTGCCAATTTGCACTTCATCGCCGTAGAACGTGGTGTTTATGAAGGCAAGTTTGGCCCCGCGAAAGAGATTCGATATCAGGTCGTGATTGACGCCCACGCCAGAAATGGGACCATTCTGCGTGACATCTTTGTTCTCTTCCGTCGGCTGGTGCCTGGTATACAACTCTCCGACAATGACAGTTACGTTTGGATTCGTCGAGACTTCGGTCGCAACCACACCCTCAAGGTTCCTCAACTGGGCTCGAACGCGGTAGCCGACGGCAGTCGCAACACGGATAAAGGAAGCAGCCTGACGCCCACTTGCGTTGGTGACGGCAATAGTCTTGTCGGGGGACGACATGTGTCTCTTGGGAGGACGCAAGGTCAGCGAGTTGTTTCGCGAGTTGGCCAGAGGGGACGATTCTGAGTAAGATGAGCGCGAGTGCTTGTGTTGCTTGCGATAGTTGTTTGCCTGCTCACTGGCAACATGAATTGGAATGCTGGCGCCCACTGGCCCAGTTAGCTGGGCCGGCATAGTTCAGGTAGCTGCAAGCTTTGCCGCGCGACTGTACTCCGTAGTAGTAGGGGTTGGATAGAGCAACGGCCCTCGGTACAGTCCAAGTCAGATTATGAGGAAGCAACAATTGTCCCTTGGCAGCAGGCGAGGCCACCGTGGGATCGCGCACGACGACGGCTCGCCTGGAAAGGAGGAGGTTCCGTCGGGAGCGGGTGTGGTAATTCTCGAGGCAGAAGAGCCTCGAGCCTCGAGCCTCAGCTGATCAGTAGTGCCAAGAAGGTCAGTTGCCTGTACGTAAAACGGAATCGAGCCAGTGGGCCAGTAACAGGGTCCACGGCAGGAAACTTCTGGCCAATGCAGACGGTTTCCGGCGGGCGTACAACAGGATTAGGTTGGAGCGGGGTGGGGAGACTAATGGTATGTTTGTAGGAAGCCAAAGACAATATCGTGAGATTGTGGGTTGAGAGCGGAACAGGCGAGTGGTTCGCCAGCTCCCAAGCTGAATGTGACAAGGAGAATGGAATGGTCCCTGTTGGCTGGCACTGCCAAACCAGAGTCGATGGCGCGCGCTGCTGCTGGTGCGCAAAAGGGTTTCTTTTTGGCCAGGTCGATGTTGGTTGATGTGGGCTGATGTGGAGGATTTGGAGGGGCAAGTCTTAAGTGACCAGAATGTCGCCCTCGGCCCCTCGACGGCTCAGCCGTTGCAAACTTGTGATGCAACGAGAGAAACAGCAAAATGCTTGATCACTCTCCGGCCGCTTCCATCCGCACCGTGTCGCCCCGTCCAGTTGGAATACTCGGCACTGCCGAGTTGCAAGCAAAAGCTTTATACGGATGAATTCAGTAGAATCTTGGCGGTACTCGGGCAGGCGTGGCGTGTATCACCAGTTATCGGCAGGCGCAAGGCCAAGAAGAAACAACCAGACCTTGTCGATAAGGACTCGGTGTGCACAAGTATAGGTAGGTACCTTAGGTACCTACACCCAGGTAACCATCGCGCGCCACCGGGTACCCCACCTGCAGTATGTAGGACTTTCCCTCCTTACCGCTTCTTGTCGGGGTCTCGCCTTGACATCTTCACGAATCTCAAGCAAAACGCCGACGCATCGTCAGCATGATGCCTTACTTCTTCCCAACTCGTCGCCACAAAAATAGGGTCAACTGGCCTCCCGAACGGCCGTCTTCAAGGAGAATAGAGAAAATCAACTGGGAAACAAGGTTCGGAAAGGGATCCCAGCTGTCCATTGCGTCTTCTTTTCCAGTCTCGCTGCGCCATGCCGAGTTAAAGTCAGGTTGTCTGAATCCCGGCCCCGGCCCCTAAAGCATTTTGCATCCCTAAGGCTAGAAAATTCGTCAAGGAGTTACGCCACTAATCCCGTACGACAGATAAGTCGTGACAAGAAACCCGACCTGTCGTCCATATCCCATCTCTTCATCGCACCCTTACGGTGAGACGTTTGGCAGCTTGGAGTGGCCCCGGAAATGAACTCATTCTGCCTAGAGGAGCAAGAAGTTTGTCCCACGGTACTGGACAGGACGACAACTGGCAGTATAGCTGGAGTCTATTGAACCACGTCCGAGCGCCCAAATCAGCTCCTTACCCGGGTAGATTGGATTCCGTAAACGGGTGAGCCTTCCCTTCCGCCATCGCACCCCGAGCCCTGGACCGAAGTCCCTTTCCTCACGTCTTCTCCTTCTGTGACACCCTTTTGTCACTTGTCTGTGCGCGCCTTCTCACAATGATTTCCTCGTCGTTTTCAATCCGCACTTCCCACTTGAAGCTGCGACATATAAGAGGACTCCGCCTAGGTGAGAGTTTGACGTACAAGCTGCTGCTGCATGTCCCTGAGATATTTCCGGAGCTTGTGCGGATGTTTGAACAGGTGACATGTCTCTGGAAATTGACCCAACGCTTCGATATTGGAGAAGTTGTCCTTTCAAGCGTGCTCCGCAATCAGTGAAAAACAGCCGTGGCCAGTGTAAGCAGCTATAGCTATGGGGTTGGTGTCTTTCGAGGTCCAGCATGGAGCACTGAAGCATTTATTCGAATGATTTGGGGATTTCTCGATGGCGGGAAACATGAAACGGCCCCAGTCAAGATTTCTCTTGTCGGTGACAATCCTCTGCTTCCTTTTCCTGCTGAAGGGAATAATAATACATGTCAGAGGCCGCCGGGGAGTGCATAAATTACGCATGTAACCCCATTCAAAGAGTCAACACATAAAGCTCGTCGTCCGGGGGTATGAAAACGAAATCAAAATGATCAAGCCATTCGTCCAGTATATCTTCTATGAATGAGGCGCATCAGGCAACCTCTCAATCACGTACTTTCCTCTCGCCACGCTCATCAGTGGCACACCAGGAATCTTTCGTAACCTTTGCTTCAGCGCCTTATCGTTGGTTCCCACAATGTATATCCTGTTCTTGCTCACCCTGTCTACCAAGCAGTCGTCCGCATAGGTGCCTTTGTGATCGCACTCCAGTCTCGTCCACCGTTCGTCTCTGGCGACCCGCAGCGCCAAACGATATCTCGGGCCCAGCTTCTCCAGCTCGGACATGACGCACGAGGTGACGATTGGGTTGCACTTTGCGTACAGACAATCCATCATGGACTCTAGTAACGACAGTTTCCGCTGGACGGTGTGGCTGAGGAAGTTGGTGTCGACCAGCACATTGTACGGCGGGACGAGGGCAGTGTTGTGCTGGAAGAACATGTTGCTGGGCATCTGCGGCGCTTCCCGCACCAGCTCGCCATTAATGGTCCTCTTCTCCTTCTTCTTCTTGGCCTCGAGTTCGGCCTTTTGCTGATTTGCCTTCAATCTGGCGTCTTTTTGACCGATCATCCGCTTGACCTACGAATTTCAACCGTCAGCATTTTCCCCATGCCATGCCAAGCACGCTTATCGATAAGCGCCTGCCTGCCTACCTGTCCAAATTTTCTCGTTTTCTTCGCGACACCCATTGATGCGTCTAGTTGTATCGGATGGTTCGAGGCTTTCTGATTCGGTAAGGGAGTGAGGTATGCCGGCCAAGTTATACGTCACGCGACTGATTTGCGCTCGTCGGGCCCTCTTGGGTTGGCGGTGTTGATGAGAACCACTTGTACTTACGTACTCCGTCGGTAATGGAGAAAAATGTTCTGGTGGTGCAACTTTTTGCGGCCCTTGGGCTGAGGGAGAATGAAATGACGCACGGGCCACACGCGGGCCACACACGGGCCACGCTGCCCCGCCCGTTTTGCGTTACTACGGAATATGTTATGTTGCTTGCCGTTGTCCAAGACAAGACGCGCCGCATCGCGTAAAGTGTCTCGTTTGATCCGTTGCTTAAAGCTTCCATTTCCATTTCCACAAACCCGCCGCCACCACACCATGCCCGCTGCTGCCAGAATTGAGCAAAAAGGCGAGTCTTCGACTGCGGCGTCCAAGGCAGCCCTGGCATCGTCTTCCAATGGCACTCCTAACTCTGAACTGCCTTGGTAAACCAACCTTAGCCTCTTGTATCGCTCTTTTTTTTTTGGCTCCTTTTTTTTTTTTTTTTTTTCATTCACACATTCACACATTCAATTATTCCATTCATATACTCATTCTTCCTGTTCTTCCTCTTTTTTTTCTTCTTCCTCCTCTCATTTTTCAATTATGTTGTGGCATGGCACGACTCACTAACGCTGTTGTACCAGGGTGGAAAAGTATCGTCCCGCCTTCTTGGATGATGTCGTCGGCAACACCGAGACGATAGAGCGATTAAAGATAATAGCCAGGGAAGGGAATATGCCTCATGTCATTATCTCAGGAATGCCCGGTATTGGAAAGACGACAAGCGTGCTTTGCTTGGCCAGGCAGCTCCTCGGAGAGTCGTACAAGGAAGCGGTGCTCGAGCTCAACGCAAGCGATGAGCGAGGCCAGTCTACAACAGCTCCCCTTACAAGTCAAGTATTCTGACGATTCTTTCATTCAGGCATCGATGTCGTTCGTAATCGAATCAAAGGTTTTGCACAGAAAAAGGTGACCTTGCCTCCTGGCCGCCACAAGCTCGTCATACTCGACGAAGCCGACAGCATGACCTCTGGCGCACAGCAGGCCCTCCGCCGAACTATGGAAATATACTCCAACACGACTCGATTCGCATTCGCGTGTAACCAGTCAAACAAAATTATTGAACCGCTGCAGTCACGTTGCGCCATCCTTCGATATGCCAAGCTGTCAGATGCCCAGGTTGTGAAGCGGTTACTACAAATCATTGAGGCTGAAAAGGTCGAATACAGCGATGACGGCCTTGCCGCTCTCGTCTTCAGCGCCGAGGGGGATATGCGACAGGCCATCAATAACCTGCAGTCTACGTTTGCCGGATTTGGTTTCGTCTCTGGCGACAATGTCTTCAAAGTTGTCGATTCTCCCCACCCGATCAAGGTACAGGCGATGCTGAAAGCTTGTTATGAGGGCAACGTCGATTCGGCATTGGACACTCTAAGAGAGCTCTGGAGCCTGGGATATTCCAGTCATGACATCATCAGCACCATGTTCAAGGTGACCAAGACCATTTCGACATTAAGCGAACATTCGAAGCTCGAGTTTATCAAAGAGATTGGATTCACTCATATGAAGATTCTCGAAGGTGTTCAAACGTTACTCCAACTGAGCGGCTGCGTCGTGCGGCTGTGCAAGATCAATATGGATCCCAAGCGCTTCCAGGTCGCTTGAAACTAGCCGACAAAGAAAAACTTTGAGGCATGGAACGGCTGAAGCGCATCCCCGAGACTTTTGTGCGAGACTTTGATGCGGTTACATATCATGAGAAGACGAAGTAGCAGCAGCAGAGCGCAGCTGTCGTGATCCGTCACTTTCCGCCCTCATTCTTTCCAAACTCTTCCTCAAACCTCTCCCACTTTGCCCTTTCTCTCATCCATCTCCGTTGCATCCGCATCTGGCATTCGTACTGCCTCAGCCGCCAATCGGCTTCGATCATGCCCCCCAGCACCATACCAGACATCTGGAGATATCTGCCCACTCAGTAAACCTGAGGATTGCGCTCTTGAAAGTAAAAGGAGGCATGTCTTACACTTTGAATTGAACCGTTGTCCCACGATAAATCGGTGAGCACGCGTAGCCAATGGCACCCAGCACAGCTGTTCCTGCTCCCCATTTGGCGGCACCAACAAGGGCTCCTTTCCCAGCCTCCCAAGCGGCGTGCCGCGCCTCTTCGTTTCTCAACTGATCGTGGATTTTCATGGTGAGCGAGCGTTCTAAAGCTGCACTGGTCAACTACGTCACGTTTGGGTAAGGTTGCTGGTACAGGGGTGCGCATGCAGCAGCGTACGGACAGTTTCCATCTCTCTCTATTAGCCTAATAATACAGGCCGGTGTTAAAGTTTGTCCTTGCAAGCATATACACAGGTATAGATACTTATTTTGGTGCAAGTGCATAGTATACAGAGTAGTATTAGCGACTTTATCTCCTCCCTTTTAAACAGCATGCCCGTCGCTCCGCAACGAATAACGTAAAAATTTGCGCCGAGCAATAAAAGCGTGCTGTGCTAGTAATAAATGCCACCTCTCCCTCCCTTGACTCCTTTCCCTTTCCCACGTTTTTCCATCGCCTTCTACCAGACACGAACAGTCTAGAAAGATGGCACAACACCAACGGTAATGGCTGCGCGAGCGCTTTCTGCCTAGCATAACTCTGCTCGCATGATTACTGTTGTGTTGCCCTCTACGTAGCGTGTTGCATGCTTTTGCGATTTCCCATTCTGTTACTGCACTTGACCTTCCTGAGCAAGGATGGAATTCGCACTCGAAAGCTACACGCGGCTTCCGCCCATAACCAGGTGAGACAGAATTTTTCGAGCAGCTCCAATCTCCAGCGTGCAAATCGATTATTGACCATCTCGGGCTTGGACAGAACTGTCGTGACCTTGACATTTATCGTGTCGGCTGGCATCATGGTCGGCGTGGTACCGGCCAACTACCTCATATTCCATCAATACTTCCTGCTCAAGTTTCCTCCGCAAATTTGGCGCCTCGTGACGGCCTTTCTCATCACAAGACCGGGCCTGGGCCTACTCTTTGATACGTATTTCTTGTATTCGTATTTGAGCCAAATGGAAGTTGGTAATCCTCGGTTCCCACGAAAGGAAGACCTCATTTGGTACCTTTTATTCGTGTGTGGGACGATTTTGGTAAGCTTTTACTGTCTTTACATTTTGCCTGACAGGGTCTACTATTTCTGTTTTCCTTCCAGTGCGCTACCTGTAACCGTGTTTTCGAAGAGAAAAAAAAAAACCCCTCATATATCTGCCCGGGTAGTGTCATGCCTCTACTACTACCACGGTTCCTGGAAATGAGGAAGAGTACCCCTGCCCTTCGGTTCAGTCCCAACAAATATTCGCAAAATCGGGACTGTTCTGCGGTGTAGGCATGGTGGGATGTCTTATGGATGGCTCGTGCGATTGCCCATTTCACTCGAGTGGTATTTATAGCTCCCTACATTTTCATGTCCTGCTTTCGTCTGCGGGCTGTTCTTTTTTCTTTTTTTCTTTTTTTTTGTTTTCCGCGGTTTGCATCCTCGCTTTTGCTTTTCGACAAATGTCCACCATGTGTAGAAGAGTTCGAGGCTGACTCCCGGCTTCAGATTGTCAATTACTTTACCGCCTTCGGCTTCATGAATTTTTTGCCTGCTCTCGTCTTGGCCATGGTCTATAACGTAACGCAGGAGCAGCGCGGAGTCAAAGTCAACTACATGCTCGTCACAATACCTGCCCAGCTGATGCCCTACGCCATGCTTGGCTTCAACCTTCTCTTCCCCAAGGGTGCCATGAACCTGCTTCTGGAACTGCATGGCCTGTTTGCCGGACATCTCTTTGACTTCTTGACCAAGACGTGGCCCAACTATGGCGGTGGAAGAAACTTGATTCCCACACCCCGCGTTCTATCGCGAATAGTGCGATTTGTAGAGTCTTTCCTGGAAACGAGATTCGGAAGTGTCCCTAGGTCTACTGGCCAAAGACTTGGCGGCGGCGGCGGGCGAGGCGGAAGCGCAAACAACTCGGGTGGACCATTGCCAGACGCGTGGCGAACAAGAGGTCCCGGTCAGAGACTGGGATGAATGGTAGTAATAGAAAGGACATTGGCCTGGTAGTATACAGTTGAATTGCTTGTCTATTTTGCTTTCACTCCTTGTTGAACAAGAACCCTCTTGATATAGATCTTCTCCGATCATGTGAGGATAGTATCAAGAAAAATTTCAGTCACCCCAATAAATACCAGAAATGCCAACAAGCTTGCACGCCACTGCTCAAACTCGGGTATCTCGTGGCGAAAACCCAATTATGCCAAGCGAGACTTGACGCCATTTTCAGTAGTATCCGCGGAGAGCGCTCTCACCACCACTTCGCAGAGGATCCTCTGCCGTATCCATCGTCTCGAGCGGCCCATTCAGAGGCGGCGCCCAGTCCTCGGACATGATGCCGGCATTAGGCCTGCGAACTTTTTGTTTCGTATCGTGTTTATACAATCACCCCATATGCCCAATCTACCAAAGCAAGCCTTCCCCAGAGCAAGCTTTCCAAAAAGAGAAAAAAAAGTAAAAGCAAAGGGGAAAGGAAATTGACAGACATTGTATGGACACCAGATATCCTCGCAAAGAAAGAAAAAGAGAAAAAATAAATAAATAAGGACAAGCCCAAACGACGTCGGAGAATCCCAGCCTAGCTCTATTCCACTCAACTCCGGCCCTGCGCGATCCCAGTCAATCCATTGCCCAACAGCCTAATTAATACCTTTGGGCAACGGCAAATGGCATGGCGAAATTCGGAGAGCTTGTCCAACGCCCAAGTCACCCTGTTGATTTACTACATTTTACTACTCCCCCTCCGAGTCAACCAAGACCTCCGTCTTGTCCTGGTCGTCGAGATCCTCATCATCCATCATGGCAGTCTCCTCAATGTCTGCGTCGCCCATGGTGACGTCGCCGTTGGTATCGCCATTCTTCAGGGGAGATGCAGCCAAGCCCTCGTCAGCGCCGCCGTCCGTGTTCTTGACCTCGCTCTTGGCCTTGGGTTTCTTGACGGGTGCAATGACACCTAGTTCGCTTTCACGCCCAGCCCATCGACCTAAGCGACGGGTCGATCGTCGAAGAGCCGCCGCATACGCGCTTACTTCCTCGCCGTAATCGTCCGGCTCGTCAGCCAGGAGACACAGTCCGCCAATTCCTTTTTCGCGAAAAACAGCCGCCTTGTCCTTGGAAGAAGCCATGCGGGCGACGGCATCCTCAGCGTCGCTGTCCTCGAATGGGTCTTCTTGAGCTTGTAGCCTCCTGTGTGCTCTGAAGATGGCACCTTCGACCCGCCGCACTCTACGGGTCCTGTGGTGCTGTTTTCGGAGACCGCGATCGAGAATGTATTCCACTCGTTCACTGCGGTTTCGCTCGACAGCAAGTTGGTGCGCCGTCGGAGGGCGGGGCTTTCGGGATCCCACGCCTTCCGATCCATGTCGAGCGGGAGATGAACCTTCAAATATTTGGTACTTGAGCCCTAGCCCACGTCGGCCTCCTCTCCCCACGCCTCTCGGGGGCGGAGTCGATCTCGTGCTGTCTCGATCCGAATCATGCTTGGATGGTCGTATGCGAGGCAGGATGGCGGGACCGTCATCGACGGCGCGCTTGCCGCCGCGTTTCGTGTCTCTCTCGTTCAGGTAGGCTTGGTCCATCTCGAGAATCTTGGCTCTCGTCTTTTGCTTTTCGCGACCAAACTCAATCTCCTCGGGACTGTCCACATTTTCCTTGGCTTGTTCATCCTCTGTCATCTCCACGAGTCTGGGCACGCCCTGGTTGGCGACATCTAGTCCGTAGTCAACACCGGCTCCAAAGGGATTCTCCTCGCAGCCTTCCTCGGTGAAGTCGGATTCCAGGTAAAACCACATAAGCCACAGAAACGCCATGGCTCGGGATGTGCTGGTGAATTGCGTCTTCATGATGAGGTCGTGGAATTCCTGCCCGTCGGGGAAATGCAGCTCGGCAACCTTTTGCGCCGAATGACACATGGAAAAGATGAGGTTGACTGGATTTGTCCGTGGTACATTAGCTCTCTTGATTTTCTCGAGAGAGTTTGGTTCCTCCCGGTCTTCAGCACCGCCCTTCAAGATGGACTTGAGACGTGGAGCATCTTGCAACTGCTTGTATGCGTGGGCATCTTGATGCGCCTGCAACGAGGGGATCGCGTGGTAGGTTCGCAGCTGAGCCCTCATTTCGGGAAAGACTTGGATGCCGGTCCCCCGTTAGCAATGGGTGTAGGCGACACATCGTTGCCACAACTCGGCTCCGAGCGGCATGGGATACTCACAGTTTAGCGTCGTATTCATGCGGCCGACGTTGACCAAAAGACACACCATGGCCATGCCCTTGGCAGCATCTCTGTCACTCAACAGCTTATCTCGCAAGACCTTGCTCGTCTTGCTGCTTCGCGACATGGTGTCAATGTAAAGATCGGCGAAGCACTGCTTGCCCAGTTTGGCGTCGTACGAGTTGGTGAAGACCTTTTGCTCGTTGTCAAAGATTGCGCGAAGAAGGTCGTACTGAATATCCTCTCTCCATAAAGGCTCGCCATCTTCCTTTTTCAAATGGCGAATTTTGCCAATCTGATGTGCTGGTTCGCCGCCCTTCATCGACGCCCTTGCTCTCCCACGGGTCGGTTTGTCGCGCACTTCGGCGGCCTCGTCGGCCATTTGCGTATCCTCGTCGTCGCTGCCAGCAGGCGAGCCGGCGCCGCGCGAGGCAACTGATTTATCATCGAGGGCGACGGGGGAGCTCGCCTGGTCAATATCCGACGTAGCCGCGGCCGAACTGGGTGAAGCAGCCATGTTGGGAGTCCTCGGCGGTTGGAATAGGCGGGGCGTGCACACAGTGACAGTGAGTGATGAGCGGTGATGAGTGGTGAAGCAAGCAAACAAGCAGGTCAGGATGCTGGGGGAGGGTGTTTTCGCTGGATGCGACCCAGGATCAGCGTCGCATGATTACAAGGTTTGCAGGTGCTGGATAAGCGTCTGGTAGTTTTGCTGCAGCGAGCGCGGGTCTGGTAGATTCAAGAAGATGAGGCGAGAATGGATGGATAAAGGAGCGGCAATGGGGGCGGACATCCGTGGTGACGGGGTGGTGAGAGCGAGATTGTATCATGCGAGAGGAGAGGTCGTTGAGCGAGGCGAGGCCTTGGGCACATGCACGCACACACACACCTCTGGGTTGTGCCTGCCGTCGCAGAGGACGAGTCTGCCAGCCGCACCAGTTGGCAAGGCGTGCAAGTAAGGATGGCCCGACATCTGGCAGTTGTCAGAAGGTCATGGTGGTCTGGACCCATAACGTTTTGGTGATTTGACTGGTGTAAGCTCTGCGCGCACCACTTTTCGTCGCCCAGTCCGCCGTCCACCGCCTGCGACGGCGCGACCGCCAGGCCAGACAGATGGGTTTTTGATGTTAGGTACCTTACCTAGGCACGGAGTTCCTACCTAACCTAATGTACCTACCTGTAGGCACCTACCCTGTATGTACGGTGTATTGACATGATATGTAGATATGCATGGATCCCCCCCCCCAGCATCACCATCAACCCTGACCTGATCGCCGAGCAAAGCAACTTGGGGTTACTGGCCACCACGGCCAAGCAGGCACGCACGCAGCGCAGCGCAGCCGCGTCTACTAACATAGCAGCATACGAATGGCAATTACCACCAGCAGCACCGTTAAACCCTCTTCTCAAACGCCAACCCCCCCGTGTCTGAGCCGCGGCGGTTGACGCGTTCCAGGTTAGCCGAGCGAAGCTTTGCTGTCCGCCATGTTTGCATCTACTCACCGAGCCCCTTCTCTAACAGCAATAGCTCCTCACAGTCTGTCAACACTCTAGAGCAAAAAAGCGACGGCCTTGTTCTTCGACAAATGCTCTTTTCCGTCATGTCCACTCCCGTCCAGTCGACGCCAACCAAGGCCGCCCCCGGCACGGACAGCCCCGGTACCTGGAGACATCCTCGACTGGACGAAATAACTAGGAGACAGAACGCCACGAGTTTTGCCGAGAAAAACGTTCGCCAGATAGCTTATAATGTCATTGCCCTCCTCATCTTGTGGATCGTTGGATTGATTGCGAAGCTCAAGGTTAATCCTCAAATGTAGGTTGCCACTTTCTTGCGGCCCCGCCGGTCGGCGCGTCGGTGCCTGAGACTAAGGAGGTGATGTGCAGCGTTTCGATCACTTTTCGAACTTATCTCGGCTGGCTGTGGTTTGCATTTCAGCTCGTTCCGTTTGTCCAGATTGGCTTGGCTTGCCTACCGCTCGTTCGCGCCAACGACGACCTCTCCGACATCCCCTTGACCTCTGCCCAAAGACGGCTCCTGGGACTTGGACCCTCTTCGGCCCCTCCACTGCCTGACGCAAATTTTAGCACTCCTCCAAGATACTCGCGGACACCTTCCATCGCAGGCTCTGTAGGGAGCAGAGCAAGTTATGCCAGCTCGCCACTGTCGGGTCGGGGCAGCCCGGTCATCCAAGGATCCTGTGGAGCCTCTGGATCTCAATACTCTCCTGTCGGTAGCCCCTTGTTGCCAAGGAGTAGCTTCAGCGCACTTGGTAATGGACGACGCTCCTCATTCGGGTCGCCGAGTACTTTCGGCCAGAGCACCTCGGCCAGCCTGTTTTCGGAACCCCCAGGGACCCCCAGCCCATCTGGAGGCAAGCGAACCAGCGTCGGGTTGAACAGCAAGTGGCTCTACGAAAAAGGGAGGCGGCCCTCTGGAAGCATGGGATCTCTGAGATGAAGACACAGGCCGGCAAGCATGTGGGCGGGCTCAGGGAAACGCACAACAAAAAAAAATCCAGGAAAGGGAGAAAGTTCACCAGGCATAAGGAGTGTCTTCAGCGGATGTAAAAGTGCGCAACGTGAATGGCTAGAATCCGGCGTCTGGGGGCTCTTACTGTTATAAAGAGAGTATACAGGTAGATTATCATACCGTCATTGTACAGTAGGATATGTAATTCGCATGTTTTGGGTACTCCAACAAGCATTGGCAGTTTGCATTGCACGGCGCTTGCAGCCTGCGGTGAAGTTGTAGTCGATACAGCTCCGAGCATATGACCAGGCGTTGAAATTGAAACTTCCATGGCTATAGCTCCTCGTTCTATGCACATGACAATATGAGATGGAGCAAATGTGTCCAATGGCATGCTTGAACAATGAAAAGGGAAATAAAAATGAAAAATGAAATGTCGCAGGTAATGCTGCGCAGCAGACCGTTCATCTGTACCGCAGATAAAAAAAAATGATGATAACAACTTCAATCTACTTTTTCATGCGTGAACCGGGACTCGAACCCGGGTCGCATGCTTGGGAAGCATGCATGCTAACCGCTACACTATTCACGCTGTTGAAAACGAGTGTCTCACAATACACTATATTTGACAGTGCGCAAGTACACGTGAAAAGTCATTCTCGATCCCCTTTTCCTTCCGAGTTGGATTTCATGGCTACAGAGGGCTTGACGTGTCAATTGCGCAAAAAAAAAAAAAAAATACGAATTCCAGAGGAGGCGCATCCCTACCAACGTGTGTCATGCATTCTCTACTCACTGGAAATGACCCATCAACAATTTTACAGCACAAACACGAACCCGCTCAAGCTCACGCTCTGCTGCCATGTGAAGATGGAAAGGCCCAACATTGGCTTCCCGGCCAGGCCCTCACCTCCAAGAGCCAGCCAGACAGAGCATCACCATACCTCAACCTCACGCTCCGTGACGGGTGATGGCAAGAGCTTGGTCGTAAGGGGAAACTGAGATGAGGCCGTGGTAATGTGGCGGTCCGGAGGGTGTGGGCATTTTGGTGGTTTTATATCCAGGTCGGCATGTTTGGTTGCTCCGTCAAGTCGGATTTACACAGAGTACTCCCTGCATCAGAAAGAAACAAGGCAGCGATGGGTTCACGGGAACACGTTGGCGACAGTGCGGCTGTGGCCCTCTTTCGACATAGCATCCCGGCCGACCTATGGTCCCCTATGGTCTCCTGTCGCCATGGCTGTTTATTTCCGGCCGTCTCAAGAAATCTACATTCACGAGGGATAAATCACCCGCAATGCGCAGACTGAGCAGGGCACGGGACCCCAAGACACAGACGCCGCGCCTGCTTCGAGTCGGTCGCCCTTCATCCCGGCCAATACATACCTTGGGCTGTTCGTACGACGGTATCAACGCCCGACACACCCAACGCTACCTGATAGTCGACGGTCGAATCCCGGGAGCCGACGTACCGCCACTGCGAAGCACTGGTAGAAGCTCACACGGTCCGTGTATACAGTACCGCCAAACAGTAACTCGGCTCCCCGTACAGGAAGCAAGCGCACAGCAAAAAGGACCCTGCTGAGATCCAACATCCGGCCGCAAAGCGCAGCAGATCTTTGCGCTCTTTCGTAAGCAGAGCAGCCCAAGGATCCTATTATCCCTCTCACAACTCCACCAACCGCCTCTGCTCCATACTACCCTTTTCTCACCAGAAAGATTTTGCGAAACTTGAACGATGGCGGGAGGCACCCCTCGCGGAATCAACGCGGCGCGCAAACTCAGAGTGAACAAGAAGGATCGGCTATGGGCCGACCTCAGCTGGCGGAAGCGCACTCTCGGAAGCACCTTTCGGTCGTCCCCCTTTAAAGGCTCGTCGCACGCAAAAGGCATCGTGCTAGAAAAGGTCGGCGTCGAAGCCAAGCAGCCCAATTCAGCTATTCGGAAGTGCGTGCGGGTGCAGCTCATCAAGAACGGCAAAAAGGTAACTGCGTTTGGTAAGTCACTCCCATGTGCGGAAAGATGGCTGCCCAGGAACGAAGGGAGGGGGCTGAACTATTTCATCAGTGCCACATGACGGCTGTCTGAACTTTGTCGACGAGAATGACGAGGTTCTCCTAGCCGGATTCGGACGCAAAGGTCGGGCAAAGGGGGATATTCCAGGCGTTCGGTTCAAAGTCGTCAAGGTTTCGGGCGTGAGCCTCATGTCTCTTTGGAAGGAGAAGAAGGAGAAGCCTCGCCAGTAGGGAGCTGGTGCGTATTTAAAGTGCGCATGATTAGCCTGTTTTGTGTCCGGTTGATGGACATGAATGTTTGTCATGTAGCCTCTTTCCCCAGGCACATATTGAAAGCTGAATGTCGGTCAAGGTTTGCAGACCTTGGAAAGCGTGCCATGTAATTTACTGCGCTTGTGACGGCATCATCAAGATGGGCAGTATGAAGGACTTTGTTTAGTAACTAAAAGCATGGTTATCATCAAGAATAACGACATCAAAAGCAGAAGCAGCAACCAAAAGCTTACCAGCATTCGAGCAGCCATCATCCAGTAGAATTGCTACCCCACTGCGGCGAGGCAGGGAGGGCTCTTTGAAGGGAAATTGTACGTGAGCTGACTTGTACGCCAATAGAACTCGGTCGACATCCCGGGGAAGCTTCCACTGTCATGTGTCAGCAAGCGGCGAAATCGGTGAGAGCACCCTTCATCTGCTAGCAATCATACACTCGTTGACAGGGCCACACGGGAAAAAAAATTGGTGAATGCTCTCGACTAATGTGTACACCCATCCAGATACCTGTCATCGCCGCCAAATCTAAAACTTGTACACTTGAGCCCAGCGCTCTGGCATTCATGATGACGAAACTGGAGATTGCAACTACCAAAGGGAATCTCTCTTAGAAACTGCGTGTTGTACAGTACCGCTTGGACCAGCCATTTGCGTATCACGGTGACTTGTTCTTTCCGTATACGAGTCAGCCTTGACACGGACTTGGAGCCTCGTGTATCTCTCATCTGTCTGAACGGGAGGGCGGTTCCCGAGCCGGCTTTGCTGGTCGAGAATCTGTCCAGAGAAGCACAGAGCAGGCATGCCATTTTGGCCCTGCATTGCGTCCAAGGCAACTTGCTTACTCAGGACCCCCCTCACCTCGAAACGTGTTCGTTACTCTGGCCGTGTGCCTCCAACAACGTCCTGGATCTTGGGCATCAAATCTGTCATGCGAAATGGCTTCGGTATAACCTCATCCTACATCAATCCATCGTTAGCATCCAACCTACACCTTCGCGCGCATCTTTCAAGTTCAAAGGACCAACCATGCCTGCATCCCGCGCCTTCTTCACCTGCTCCGGCCTGGCATATGCGGTGACCGCGATGATCGGTATATGCTTGACTATAACACCCTCGCGTTCCAGTTGTCGTATTCTTCTCGTACAAGTTAAGCCGTCCATTACAGGCATCTCCAGGTCCATCAGGATGACCGAGATATCGTAGCCGTCAGACTCGTGTCCCTTCCAGAATCTCGACGATTCTAAAAGAGTTAATGCTTCTTGGCCGTGATTGGCCGTATATGTCGTATTGCCTCCGTTCATAAGCTGGCGGTTCAACACTTTTTGGTTGATGAGGTTGTCTTCGACAATAAGCACATGGTATTGCGGGAAATCGACGGGTGTGGCTTTTTGCTTCGCGTGACTCTCTCCACTTGAAAAAGTTTTCAACCCCTTGAACGGTGGGAAAGTTGTTGCGCTGAGCTGTGGCTGAGTGGGTTGGTCGTGTTGTATGATTTCCTTGGCTGGCGTCTGCTTGTTGCTCTTCTGACACCTGACATAGAAATAAAAGCTGCTCCCTTCATTCACTTGCGACGAGACTCCAATCTGTCCCCCTTGCATTTCCACAAGAGTGCGCGAAATGAACAAGCCAAGACCCGAGCCACCATACTGGACGTGCGTTCTCGGAGTAGCTTGCTGGAATCGCCGAAAGAGAAGCTTGAGATCCTCGTCGCCAATACCGGATCCGTTGTCCCGGATGGTGAATTGCAGCAGAGTAGGCGGGTCGTCCGCATGTTCCGACTCGTGGTGGTAACTTTTGAGACTCTCGCCAAAGTCACTGATTTCGAGGTAAGTGATGCCCGAATTCAATAGCTGGGAAAGGTCCGAGAATGCCTCGATTGTTACCTGAATCAGTCTTTTTTCTTTGCCCTGTGTAAACTTGATTGAATTCGTGATGAAATTGATAAGGACTTGCTGTAATCGAGATGGGTCGAGCATGACCCAATCGATGCCCTGCCGTTGGTAGCTGTTGTGAATATGGACTGTCAGGCTTATATTATGAGCTCGTACTTCCGGCTGGAACATCTTGACAACCTGTTGGATCACCTCTAGCGGTTGCACATTAACTGGCGTGATGGTGATGAGTCTGGAGTCGAGTTTTGACAGGGTAAGTATATCGTCAACTATGCGCTTCTGGTGGCTTGCGCATAGGCTAATGGTATTCGCTGCATCTAAGCATTCTACGTGAAGCTCCTTGACCAAGTCTTCGCTCTTATAATCGGAAAATGCCGAGACGCTCTTGGTAACCTGATCGACACATTGCAGGATGGCTGACAAGGGGTTGCGCATTTCGTGGCTTGTGATGTCGATAAAATTCTCCTGCTGGCGTTTCAGCTCCACGGCTTCTTTTCGGCGCTCGCTCTGAACTTGTTCAGCGCGTTTCTGGATCGAGATGTCGGTGACGCAGCCAAAAATGGATTCTTTTGTCTCAAGGTGGTGGCTGTCGGGGTATGCACTCATAAGCACCCAAGTATCAACCAGGCTGTCACCAATCCATTGGCTGCATTTGAACCGAAACTCTATCGACATGGTGGACTTCTCGATAAGCATCTTATCCCAAGCTGCCTGGAGCGCGGGACGATCCTCGTCTATTACATTGTGGATCCAGGCAAGCTTGCCTGTGTTTCCCAAGTCTTCTTGTCGGTTTTGGCGCGAAATCTGCCACCACGTATCGTTACAATAGCTAAAACAACCGTCAAAGTCGGCAATAAATATACCGACAGGTGCGAATTCTGCAAGCCGGCTAAATCTGTACTCGCTCTCCACAGCCTCCTGCGTTCGGAGTTGGAGCTGCAAGGACAGGTTTTCGCGGTCCAGGGCAGCCAGACGGGCAGCTCTAGCACTTCGTTTGACCTCTTCCTCGTACAGCACGACCGATGCCAGCGACGCGTCCAATTGCCTGGATAAGAGTTGGACAAAGAGTTTGTAGTCGTTATCATACGGTCTTCTCGGATTCACACCCAGGACGATGAAGCCCCTAGGATATGTTGCCTCGTACCATGCGGCGACGGGATTTATGGGGAAGACGACCAGGTGTTTGCAAGGGTCTCCGAAACCGCGCCATTCAAGTCCCTCAACAAGATTCGGCGGCAAAGTATGTTCCTCTCTTGAGAGAATGATTGGCACACCACCTGCTGACATGGACTGCCTCATGTAGGGTGCAAACCCTTCTTGCGTACGCGAATCAAGCAACAGTGGTGCAGCTGGATGGCCCATTGGCACTCCCAACGAGCCCTCCAGCGTTAGATAATGCGAGAACCCCACGCTCCCAGAATGAAGGGAAGCATTTTCGCTGTCACTGTCCTCGCCGACTGAGTAGATGAGACAAAACGGAACGTCCGGTTCGTTGTATTCGAGGCCCTTCAAAGTCAGGAGCCAGAACTCTCGGAAGGATTTGGCAGCGGCAGTTTTTTCTCCAATCTCGCGTAATGTCAACAGCCTTCGCTCGTTGACAATCTGCTGAGTGCTTTCAAAGGCTGCATTGAAAAGACCCATGACTTGGTTTTTGCTTCCAAGGAGAGGAACCAGGCACCAAGAGAAGAAGGTCTCTTCCAAAAATCCGTTCCTGCTGATGAACAATCGGTCGTCGTGTTTCATAACGGACTCTCCCTCGTTCCAGGTTCTCATGAAGACGGGCTTGATTTCATTCCAAATCTCGGACCAACCTTCTGCATAAGGCTGACCCATGAGGTCAGGATGCTTCTTCCCGGCAATCTCCACGTACGGTTTATTGTACATGGTGATGAATTCAGGGCCCCAGTATATGGCTGCCGGGTAAGGCGTCCTCATGGTCATGTCGGATGCCGATCTAAGATCCCAATCCCAGTCATCTATGGGTCCTAGAGGAGTAGCCGACCAGTCTTTTAACCTGGCAAAAACCTTGTGATCGTCGACTTCGTCTTCGAGAGGCACACTTGTCCAGTCACAGTAGACTCGTTCCTTGGTGAGACGATGGTTGGCGATTTGCTGGATTTGCGGGGGTTCGCTCGAGGCTGGCGGTGGAAGCTGCGCATGGTCGGTAGAATTCCAGAGGGCCAGCTCGTTGTTGATGCTGTTGGAAGCATGTTTATGGAGAGTGCGATCTTGTGTGACAACGCCGTTGGCACTGATGACGCGAAAGTCGTCTGATATGGTGATGTGAGACCAGGAACGGCCCGCATACTGAAAGAACGGCACGTCCTGCTCATTGCTTTGGTCAGAGTCGAGGGCCCAGTGCCTGAAATTTTCAAACCCCAAATCCGGCGTCTTGGTTTCGAGAGACTTGACCGAAATGCGACGGAAAATTTCAGGAGCCGATCGGAGAGAAGGGTTGCAGTAAACCAGCTGCAGGTCGCCAGACGCATTGGCCTTGACCGAGGCAGTCAAACTAACGATGAAAGTAGGTCGCCGATCTCGCTGAAGTAGTTCCACAAGCTTGACTTCTCGCAAGGCATCCGGGACAACATCCAAGGATCCAGCAGGCGGCGCGGTTCGCTTCGCCGCCACTGCTGACACTGCTGGCACCGTCAGACCTGGGACATCGGTGCCCATCGGAGGGACGTGCCTCGAATAGAGGCGGGGGTTTTGGATCGATCCTGTGAGCCTGCAGGTGCCTACATGCCTGCGCAGGCGGGGAGGGTCTGTCCTGTTATTTCGGGTCGCGCTGTGTAATTTTTCGCGAGCACAGCATGTATTTTGGCTGGTATTTAAACGCGGGAGAGCCCTATTAAGCACCGTGGTTGGTTGTTATGTCGAGAAGGCGCACCTTGCCCAGATGCATGCAGTTGTGCCAGAGATTTCGGCAATGGCCTTGCAGTCGCACGTGTGGAAGAAGTCGTCCAAAGACGTGGAAGCAGCAGCCTTGAACGCCATTGCTAATGGCAGGGCTTTTGGCTGTCGCCTCACGATCTGCAAAAAACTCCGAGACGTCGATTTCAGCGCCAACTCTCGATCCTAACAGATTGCACAGTGGCGCTTTAAAACGGGGCTCGTAGTCGGATGTGGGGGCCAGGGCAGGCTCAGGACGGATATAACGTTGGAATGTGCCTGGCTAAGGACGGGACAAGAAAGAGGGAAAAGCTTGGGTTGAACCGTTGAGGGTTCGGAGTTGAGGGTGGCACAATCTCAAGAAACAGATGGCCCAATTCCAATTCTATAGGCGTGTAGGGACGGACGGAGTATGCAGGAATGAGATGAGGTGGGAGGAAGCGACGTCGTCGAGACGCGGGGTGGGCTGGATTGATCGAAGTGGGTCTTATCTGAGCTTGATAACCCTAACCCTGCAAATGCTTTCTCAAGGCCAATTCACTAAATACTCAAATATTGCGGACAAAGCTCATCAAGTGTGGATAGACTACTCCGTACTCGTCATTGGTGTCGGGCGTGGAAAGAAGGAGTCTGGTCGTATCGGTACTGCCATCGGTCGGCGTAAAAGGTTGTTTCAGCGTCTGGGCAGAATGAGTGCATATGTTTGATCCCTGATATGGTTGAAGTCTGGCGCACAAGGTTTTTTTTTTTTTTTGGTTTTTTTTGGCCTCGGTCAATGAATGCCATTCGCTGTCAGGTGATAAATGCACATCAGGTAACGCAATAATTCGACATTTTTTACAATCAAAAGGCCGGGGGTCAAGACATACTTGGAATACCATCAGATATTACTCTCGACTCCCTCCTTTAAAAGTAAAGATGACCCTACCCGACTTGCAGTTTACGAACATCTCCTCACCCCCCAAGATATGCCTTCATCTTTTAAAGAAACGAAAAAAAAAAAAATGGGGAAAAGGCCGCGCATGCTTTTGCTTATTTTCCATGAAACAGGTTAGCTTTCACTCTGGATTGGATATCCGATAAAACCGCAATTGAAAAGAAACCGACTCCCACAAAGACAAGACAAGACTTTCACGTGGCCAAGTAATCCTGATGCAACCTGCAACCCTGGTTTACACCTCGAGAGCTAGGTTTGACACGATGGGAAAGAAGTACGCTCTACTGTGTATTCAGCCGAAAGAAAGCAGGTGAGGCATGACCCTATAGCAACACTAGTCCGCACTCGGCATTAGTGTTGGATCGAACCCCTGGCATATTGGTAACGGGTGGGGGGGGGGGGGGGAACGGGGCCAGCGAGATTATCGAACCATATTTTTTTACCGTTTCCGTGGGGAATCGGCAAGTTGCAACCTGCAAGCCGACGTAGAGTCGTAATCTCGTAGACATGAGTCTCTTTTATCTCCTCCTGCATTACCTTCGCGGCAGGAGCATCGGGCAGGACATCGGGCTGTTCGTCGCGGAGAGGCCGTGCCAGGGGTCATAAAAAAACGTGAAAAGAACTGATCCGGGTCTTTTGCTTGGTCCGACCGTCCTTGTGTCGTTCCCTTGAAACATGAGTCGGCACGATTTTCGAGCTGGTCACCTCATTCTTTCATGTGTACGAGGCATCTAGAGTCCGGACAGACTACTTTTTGTGAGGAATCAGTGACACGGGATATGGCGAGCTACATGTCGCCGTATTAATTAACATGTATTGTAGATTCAATCCCACTCTTTATACAGATGTGTGTATGTTATGTATATGTTTATGTGTAACTGATTTTGATTTTTTTCTCCTTGATTTTTCTTCATTATTTACATCGTCGCAGTCGTTGTTTTCCCCTACTTTCCATTTCTATCGACTGGGAACTGCGTACAACGATTGGTTTTGCGGAAAAAGACGTCCTTTTGCCGCCATCCATATGACCTGTTACTTTCCAAGGCGGGTCTGAGCCTGCAAGCCACCCTCTCCAACTGTTTTTAGAGACTGGCAGGAAATAAAAAGACGATGAAGCGTCATGTACACATCATGGAAGCGGTCCATGATCCGTCGAATCCTCAACCTTTTTCTGTCTTGCCGTCTTTTGATTTTCTCATTGGCGATTTGTCTGATGATCAAAGTCGATAAAAAGAAGGAAAACACCTCGGAAAACACAGAAAAACTCGAGCAAAATTCACAGCCTTGCTCAACATTACATTATTTACATACCAAACTGTCCCTTTTTGGGGAAACCGACGGGGCTTCAACAAGACTCGACATCAGTCCGAGCCGTTTCAGGAATAGGGCAGGGCCGCTGATTGGATCTGCTGGGGGAGGCGTTCGTCAACCCCAACCTCAGCTGGCTAGCACCTGACCGTGTTACTTGAACAGGTAAGTCGAGCCTTCCCCAGACCAGAGCCTGCGGGGTCGCTCTTCCCTTCCCCTGCGGCTTTCGCCCGCGTCGCCACCAGCCAACAGTCAGCACTCAGCACTCAGCACTCAGCACTCAGCACTCAGCACTCAGCACTCAACACTACAAGTCATTGCAACGATGTCCACCAACCGACTCGCGGTTGCCTCTCCGACCCTGCATTTCGACAACCCGGTCCCCTAGCTGCCAAACTATAAGACACCGTCTGCTCTGGTCAAAAACATGTCTCGGTTACGCTGATGGCACCTGACAGGTCCGGAGCTCCAAGCGGCATCCTCTAGTCTCCCGTCCTCCCTCATCCCCCGTCAGCCCCCATCGGCCCCCATCTTGTCCGTCTCGTATCTCATCTACAAGCCAGACCATCTTTGACTCCATCTATCGGCGATCTACCCTTTCTTGGGGGCAGAGAGGGGGAAAAAAAAAGAGAAATAAAAATCACTAAACTGTTTTATAGACGATTCCAGTTCTTTGTCCGGCACATATACATGTCGACTTTTGCATCTGAAAACTCTTCAATCATCTTCTTTCTTGTTTCCCCCAAAATCTTTTATTCTTCTCATTATTTCCGAAAGCACCAACTGTTTAACGCCTCAATGGCCACCCGTACGGCTACAACAGACGCTACCTTGGTGGGCACCATCCGAGCAACCGCTGTATCGGCTCCCCCGCCTCAGTTGATGAGGGCAGTTCGTTTCCACGGCCAACGCGATATTCGACTCGATACCATCCCCGTTCCTCGAGTTGCTGAGGGTAAAGTCAAGATTGCTCCTAAATTCTGCGGCATCTGCGGATCTGACCTGCACGAATATCTGGGAGGTGCAAACCTGATCCCTAAGCCCGAGCATCCGCATCCCATCACCAAGGAGACGTTGCCACTGACACTGGGTCACGAGTTTTCCGGCATCGTCGAAGAAGTTGGCCATGGCGTAGAGTCCGTCAAGCCCGGTGACAGAGTCTGCGTGCAGCCAATCATTTATGACGGAGATTGCCGATCATGCGTCCGTGGCCTGGTCAACTGCTGCGATCGCAACGGCTTCGTTGGTCTTAGTGGATGGGGAGGCGGCCTGTGCGAGACCATGGTCGTGCCCGAGTCGTGCGTGAAGCAACTACCCGATAACGTCTCACTCCAGGAGGGCGCACTCGTGGAACCCCTAGCTGTTGGCTGGCACGCCGTCGATATTTCCCCCTTCAAGGAAACAGACAGCGTCTTGATTCTCGGTGCCGGTCCCATTGGCCTGGCTGTCGCTCAAGTGTTGATTGGCAGGGGGTGCAAAAACATCATGGTCAGCGAGGTGAGCACCAAGAGAAGAGAGTTTGCCACCCAGTTTGGCGCGCATCACACCATCGACCCCGTCAACGAAAACCTGGTGGCTAGAGTGTCCGAGTTGACCGGAGGGCTCGGCGCCGATGTTGCGTTTGACGCTGCAGGCGTGCAGACGGCACTGGACACGGCGTTTGATGCTTTGAAGGCCAGGGGCACTCTTGTAAACATTGCTGTTTGGGAGAAGAGAGCTGGGTTAGCCATGAACGGCCTGGTCTTCCGAGAGAGGGGCTACATGGGGGTGTAAGTTTTGCCCAAGCCTATCGGCATCAATCAGCGCCTCAAAACTTGCTAGCTAAACTTGCCATCACAGAGCCACATATAGCCTCGGTGATTTTGAGGCAGTGTTGGACGCAATCTCGACCGGTAAGGATGCATTGACCACGCGCACCACTTCCCCTTCCACCCCCCACCCCCCCCCCCCCCCCCGGCCTTTTCAATTTTAACGCATCATAGGTAAAATAAAACCTGCAAGAATGATTACCAAAACTATCAAGCTGGACCAAGTCGTTGAGGAAGGTTTCCACGCCCTGATCAACGATAAAGAGAACCAAGTCAAGATTCTTGTTGATGTTGGTGCCGGAAAGTTATCCTAAACTTTGGCTCGCAATGAAAAACAAGGGCTGGTGCATCGTATAAGAGTCTGTTACTGATTGAAAACGGAGCCAGATATGTATGTTTACGTGTATGCATGCGTGCGGGGTGGGGTGTATGCGCACTTGGGAGCCGTGATGATATGTAAGCCAGTCAATAACTATACGCAGAAGCTCCACGATAAAGCCGTGATGTGAATAGAACATGGAAACAGATGAGAAACGAAACATTGGCTGCCCAGCGTCGTCGTAGTACATTCCTGAAGGGGGGATGCGGAAGACGGCGAATCCATGGCGTTGAGGCTGGAAGAGGTAGGTACTAGGTACCTACCCCTGTTACCGATGGAGAAGGACCTGCCCTCGGCGATTAGGAGGTAGTTGGTCCTGCAGGAACGGCAACAACAGGTTACAGAGGCTAGGTACCTCAAGGAAGAGGTACGGAGTATTGACCTTATACGGAGTAGCAGAGCACATGCAAACTCCGGGACCTTGGGTTCCTGCGTGTCAGGTACATGTAGGTACCTGCAAAAATCCAGGAGGTAGGTGCAGAATTTCACCCAACGGCACCAGTAAGAATCGAGGAGACACCAGACCAGACCAGACCAGACGTCCGTGGTCGAGCTGGTCTGGTCGAGCTGCGGGACTTTGGGCGATTGTGGCAGGCTTTCAGTATCAGAGAAGAGGGCTTCAACAGAAGAGACAGCAAGATAGGCAAAGAAGCGATGGGCCAGCCTGGCGTTATCTGCCCTGCCAATGGGAGAGTATGGAGAAGATGGATGGATACGATCGAACGACGTACGCACGAGACAACTTGGCTCCAGTAATGAGAAGAACGAAAAGCATGCAAGACTACTGACCCAACACGAGTACGACCAGGTTCAAGGACACACCAGACACACCAGACACCTCGTGTAGACTGCAGAAAAGAAAATGCAGCGACCCCCAAACAGATGGTTTTGTTGCCCCGAGAAAGCCTGGTGTGCGATTCGTCCATGGTCAAAATAGCATTGGCAGCCAGCCTGGGCTTGGGCGCACATCTCCCGCACGCGGTTGGACAGCCAGCCGCATCAAACTTGTCCACACCCCCCGAGATGACCGACCGGTGGACGTAACCGCACACAAAGCTCGTGAATGGTGGGGGGGGGGAGGGGAAGGGGGGCTTCGGGAATGCACGTCTGCGTGAACAGGCGGGCGTACTCGGTACCAGGTCAGGCATTTTGACTCTTGAGTGAGTACTCGGGTACTGAGTATACGCAAGTCCATCTGGGCTGGGGCGAGCTCCCCGTGGCGGAATTAGGCCTCATACACCCACCCACTCCTGTGAGTTTGGAAGGTTTCTTGGCAGCCCAGGAGGCGGGTGTCCTCTGGGCCTTGGCGAGGTGTATTGTCTACGGAGTACTTACTACCTGGGTATCTAGGAAGGAAGCACACGTCCAAGGCGGCGTTTTAAGAGGAGGAGCCCCGGCGCTCGAAACGGCATCCAGGTCCCAGAGCCTGTCTTGCAGACACGTCACCGAGCTTTCTGCGCCACCAGCCCGGTCAAAACTTGCTCGCAGTGCGCAACAACCACGGTGGCGGCCAGCGCACAGGCGCCGGGACGACGATGGCTGACGGGGGAGAACCACTTGCTTTCCGGACGGGACGGTGGTCCGTGGATCGTGGCCAATGAGATATCCGCGCCTACCACGGCCCAGTTAGTGCGATGGATGATTGTTGGAATTGTTCACCGGTGCAGTCAGGTTACTGACTGCATCGGGGTGGTGAATCGGTGAAACGGGCATGTCAGAAGTCACTTGGGAGGCCCGTTTCGGTCCGTACTTTGGGAATGGCACCATGTGGCAGGCATGTGGTGACTACTGTAGCTAGGGCACTCGGAGTAGAGGCCAAAGCTGGACGTGGACGTGGACGTGGACGCGCCACGACCAATGATGCATCAGGGGCCCCCTTAAGCCTTTGGCTCTCAGAGGCTGTCCCTGTGCGCGGGATGGGACGCCTGTATCGTGCAGCAGCAGCGGCGCCTAGTCGATGATGGCTGGCTGCCGCTGGTTTGTCGATGTTATACTCCGTCCTCTCCGTACCTTGACTGATGATGCCAAGTCCCGCCGCCCGCCGCCTTTCTTTGCCTTTGCCTCTTCGGTTTTTTTTTTTTTTTTTTTTTTTTTTAACGAGTACTCCGTACTGCAATGTTCGATTCTTATCTACCAATCACATTAGAAGCCGCCCCCTCCGCCAAAGAGGGAAAGCGCAAGCCACATCACCTGCCGTTCCCTCGATGTTTCTCCGCAAACCTCCGCTTTCGCTGATCCATCATCTTGAAAGTTGGAACTAAATAACTAAAACGACTCACCGACCGCACCATGGTTGAGAAACGCGAAATCCACCCAAGTATGCTGATTCGTCATGTGCTACGCCTGGCGCTTCATCGCAGTCTTTCCAACTACTTCATCACCCGCGCATAGTGGTCCTTGGAGGTCTCCCCAGCCGCTGGTGACGGATGAAGATGCAAGCTGCATGGCGCAAGCACCAATCTCCATACCAATGTCGTCGCCAAATGGCCTTCTTGATCGACATATACACCGTTGAATACCCTGTTCCTGTCTGTTACCCTTCGCGAAAAATGAATCAAATCTGGCCAGCCGGAGCTGCAACAAGACGGGATGCCAGTCAGGAAAGCCTAGAGGCGAGTTTGGCCCACATGGGACAGGCTGGAAGAGAGCGTTATATGGTCTCGCGCCATGGGAATTTCACGCCAAGAGCGCCCATCATGGCATCGGAGGGATTGCGATGGCTTGACGAATGCTCAACTCAACGTCCATGACATCTAGTTAACTGTGCGACGCTTCCAGACTCGTGCAGCACAACTTTCTAGCAAGAGTTGCAGCAAAATGGAGAGATTTGACGAGAGATTCGGCAAGGGAATCAGTGCAAATTGTGGTTCGCGTCCCCTCCATCACTTCCAAGGACCCAGGTAGTCATGGCCTTGGCCTCAATGCTGATTGCAGCCTTGCTTCGAACTTTGCTGACTATGCTGGTGGCCGAGAAAAACAACCAAGGGAAACCTTTCGCAGCAGCCGATGATCTTTTGTTTCCAAAACTCTTCTACAAGCTTAGCTTCTTCCTCCAACAGCGTACAACAATTCGCCTGATTGACCGGCCCAAAATGCCCGCCACTACCAAGTCGGTTGCCTAATGCAGTGCAATAAGTGCTTGCATTTCCGTTGAAGGGCGTCACTGAGCGGAAATTTCCCATGATGAAGCAAGCAATTTTAACGCGCGGCGTGCCACATTGCCGGCGATCAGTAGTCGTACTCAACATGGCCGTTCGATCCATCCGTGGAACTGACGCTATCAAGCCATGATGTTCTTGAGGGACAATATCCAGTTGGGGGGACGCCTGGAATTACAAGACGAAAGACCTAGGCTACTAGGTTCGAAAATTCAAGATTTTCTGGGTCTCTGCGAAATGATGGATTTCATTGACATCAAGGACACACGTCACTAGGGAACATGTCCAGGATTGACCCTCATATGGTCACACATGAAAAATGCTTTATTCGCGAGACGTCAGTAGACGTGCTGTTCGCCATTGGGTCTGTTCACGGAGCTCCTCCTGCTCTGGCCTGGCCTGCCTCTGGCTCGAGGGTTGGGAAGTTTGCGCCAAACTGTATTCGGTAAGCAGAGAAGGGCTTGAAGAATCTGATGTCGCCCAGGTTCTCGGCACCAGGTGGCTTGCCCATGTGCGAGACCAGCTATATTTCTCTCATGTCCTAACCCTGACTGACGGATGTGAAAGCCATGTCGATCCAGAGACCCCTGGTTTCATTCGCACAGTCGGCGAGCTGGGTCTTGCCGTGGCAGCATCTTTCGGTGCGTTCATGGACGGTCCGGACTTGATCGTCACCTATTCTGTTGGAGATGGTGAGGCGGCAGCTGGACCGATAGCATGGTTTGTCGCCACATAGTCTTCGAGAAAGGCCTTGGTTGCAGCGCTAATAAACAGCTAGGGCCTGGCGTGCGATCAAGTATCTGGACGCGGCTGAGTCTGGGTACAAACATCCCGATTTTACACGTCAATCAACGACTTCACGATCAGTGAGCGAACCATTTTTTATTTGGCTGCATGGACAGCAAGTAGCTTTTGTTGCGCTGTTCTGGGTGAAGTCTATGGCAAGATGACGAAAGGCCTCGTCATGCCCTCGAGACCAAAGCCAGCAAAGAGAAGGGTCGCTTTTTGCGTTTTGCAAGATTGGTTAGAGAGCTACAACAACGTCGAGCCATCTACTGTTGCCGAATCGCGTTCCTCGGCGAAGGAGCCCGAGAAGAACCGGAGAACCCGACAAGCTTCCGCATCTTTCTCCCCCGATAAACTGGAGAGCAGCAAAATCGGTGCCTTGATACGAACTGGTGCGGCTTGGTACAACAAGTCCGGGAGAATCTTGAGTGGAATCAGTACTCTCGAGCTCGGGGGCGGTCGGGTGATTGAGGTTCCGTCGGCGCCTTGCTGCCAGGGATCTATGCAGGGATATAGCCTGACGGGACAAACTGCCGTCTTCCCCAGCCACGAGCCATTTCTGGGCCTCGTTCACACAATGATTGTTCACCATGGCAAATTCTGCAGGATGGCGCGGACGCTCCCCGTTGGAGAGGCAGTCTACATTGCATCAACTACGTCGAGACTACCTAAACTCTCGGGCTCGAGAGCCAGAGTGGCCAACGTTGGCGACTTGTTGGTCTTGGCAGCAGAATCGCTTCATCCGCATGCACGGTGGCAGCCCGACTTTGTCAACGACATGTTTTGCACTGAACAAGCCAGTCTGCTTCAGTTATCACAGCTACGCGGCAGAGCGGCAGGGGTAGGGTCTTTTGTTTGATGGCCCCGTATTGGCCTGCATGTCCGTTGAGGGACACGGGGAAGTAGGGAGCATTCTCGCCCGGTTCGACACGGTGCTCGTCTATGGCGTGAGTTGGTTCCTTGTAGCCTGGAGGGCGTTGAAGGCAGCAGGGAAGGATGCGGGTGCCCTGGTGCTCAAGGAAACGCATCCGGGAATACTCGATGCATGATGTAGAACGAAAAGGGTGAGTTGAACCACGCGGTATTCCTGGCGAGGAAAGAGGACCAACTTGACCAGATGCCGATGATGCCGATATTTAGTCGGCGTGTTCAAGAATGCGGGTGCATGACTGCGGACGGATGGATTAGGTTGAGGGGAGGTCAACTCAGTAACCTGGTTGCTCGGAGATGACTACATGAGGATCTGGATGTTGGGACGAGTCTCTTGACAGCCTGGACACGCATTGTGCAATGTGCTGGGTCATGCCATCAGAAAATTGCCCGGACCACACTTGGCGAGTTTGAAAAGGGCGAAGATTTCCACACCATCAACACTAGGCACTCCCGTACCATGGCGGACTCGGTCGCTTCGAGCTTCAAAGCCATACGTATAATTAGATTACATACACGGTGACAACCTCGGCCGACGAGATGAGATGTGCAAGCGGTCTGCTGCATATGCCAATGTACCACCGCCAGCGGCGGTCTCGTCACGTACTCAAAAGTGGGCAAATTCCCACCTGCCCGAGGCGAAGCATGCATGACATGACAACGTTGGCTGTATGCGCTTGGATGGACAGGACTCAGGGAGGAGACGAGTCTCTCTGATTATTCAGCTGAAGGAGGTGCGGTGCGGTACATGGTTGCGAGGCCGTTGAAGTTGAACGGAGGGAACGACGGAGGGAACGACGGTGGGGGATCGAGCGATCCTGGAGACGGAGAGCGCCGGCGGCAAGGTGAAGAATTGCAGGGCTGCTCGATGAAAACACAACACACGTACGGAGTACGGTTCTTTGGAAGGTGGCAGGCAGGCAGGCTAGCGATGAGACTGCGACTATGGTTCGAAGCACGTTTACGTTGGCCAAGGTTTAAACTATGGATCTCCAAAACGGCATGGCGAATACTCCGTTCAGATTAACCATTCATTATGTACCTTGCCTTGCCTTGGCAAGCCAACCAGCCGTTGGTCGCCCCGCAATCTGGTACCTTGATGGTGCCGCTGGCCCCACCAGCGACTGTTACAAAGTGCAGTCAGTGTGCATTTAGTTGCTACCCTTTTTAAGCTTTTTTTTTTTTTTTTTTTTTCGGGGGGGGTTTTTTTTTTCGGATTCTTTTCTAGCCCCTAGCAGAAATTGTATTTTTAGTAGGCGAAAAAATTCAAAAAAATTCCTCGTAGACCAGACCTCATGCAGTCAGTCAGTCAGGCAGGCAGGCAGGCAGGCAGGCGCCTGAGGCAGCAGCACCAGCTGGCACCATCTCTATTAGGCAGTGCCCAGGGCACACACCAGACGGAAGGCAAAATTTGCAACTACACCAATCACCAGACGTCATCAGGGTTGCGCCTTCCCCCTCCCCTTGCTTCCAGAGAACGGGGTTCGTTTCACGGCTCGCCATGCAAGACAATGCCGGGCGCGAATAGGTCGGGATATATTGCTCCAATGGCCCGTTTCAGATTGCGCAGGGGAAAAAAGAGGACGCCCACGGCTGGTTGAGACTACATATCAACCGACCTATGCCCCCCCCTAGTCATTCGACCCCCCCATAATAACTTAACAGACCTGACCAATGCTCTTTCCTAATATAGAGATACGCTAATAAATAATAGTAGATCCTTTAATCTATAGTAGCCACTAGACTATAAGTATCTTTATATATATTTTTCTATAGTGAGTGACTTCCCTTATATTTTTACTAGGTATCCCTACCTAGGAACCTAATATTAAAAGTAAATAAAGTACCTTTAAATAGACTTTTCTATAGAAAGTGACTTCCTTTCTTTTATTAGGTAGGTACCTAGGTCCTTAAGTACTATAGATAGAAAAAGTACCTTTATATATATTTTTCTATATAAAGTGACTTCTTATATTTCTACTAAGTACCTAGTACCTACCTAGGTAGGTACTAGGGATAGAAAGAGAGGTACCTTTATATATATATTTCTATAGAAAGTGACTTCTTTATCTTCTTTTACTAGGTACCCCTACTATAGAACCTAAGAAATAGTAGAGAAAGTACCTTTCTATATTATTTTCTATATAAAGTGACTCCTTTAATTTCTTTTACTAGGTACCCCTACCTAAGAACCTAGTAAAATATTAGAGAAAGTACTTCTCTATATAGCTTTCTATACAAAGTGACCTGACCCACTATTCCCTAATAAACCAATTATATTAAGAGTATAGCCCACAGCAATGGTCAGGTCAGTTAAGTTATTATGGGGGGGTCGGATGACAAGGGGGGGACACAGGTCGGTTGACCTGTACCCTCCGGCTGGTTGCTTTTGTGTGGGGGAGGCCTCGGAGCCCCCCTTTGCGGACGTTGCAGCGCCAACATGAAAAGACGACGGGACGGCAGGCAGGCAACAAGGGTTTTTGGCTGTTTAGATGACCACTTGCCGGTTTGCGGTTCTTTTCTTTCTTCTTTTTCCTTGTTCTTGTTCTTTCTGTCACCTTTACGGGCAACAAGGAAAGCCACGGCGGGCCATCCGTCCGTCAGTCCGTCACCCCCGACAGCGGGCGGGGCATCGATTGCATCAATATTGCGCAATGAGGCGTCGTCGCGGCAAACGTGTTTTTTAGGCCTTGCCTCTGCCCTGGTGCGCCCGGGAGATTTTATTCCGATGCAAAGCAGACGACAAAACCGAGACTGGCAGAACGGCAGACGGCAGATGGCAGACGGCAGACGGCAGACGGCAGACGGCAGATGGCAGATTGCCAGCCACCAACCAGTCCGAGCACGACTGAATGCCTCGTCTGTGATTCGTGGTTCGAGGTCTCGTGCAAATGATTGCGTGCGACTTGCTGCGCCAGCCACCATCAACCAACCGGAAAACACACCCCATCCCTAATTCCACCCCCACCCCCCACTCCCCCCTCTTCTATGCTGTCCCGTGGAAGAATGCCCGCTTGTAACCCAAGCACGTTCAGTGTTCCTTATCAACCACGTGGAGGACATATATCCCCTGATGACTTTGTGTATTTCTTTAATTATTTATTTTTTTTCTTTTTATTTTTGTTATTTACTTCCCCCCCCCCCCCCCCCCCCCTCGACGCACCAAGGGATTCGGAAAGAGACGTCCAAGGCAGGCAGGGTGGCGCTCCCCGCAGACAAACTATTTGTCGCACAAGTTCTTCAACTGGGCATCATGGGACCGGCAAAGCTGGAACGCGCTGCAAAGTTCAAACAAAACGCATCGGCGGGCGGGGGCTCCTCTGGCGTGGCTGGAATTTTCAAATCTCCCCATGACCGGCCATTCCATTCTGGTCTTGGTGCCGTTTGGCCTGTCCCTGGGGGCCCCCTTTTAATCAACATCAACATGTCTGTCTGTCGTCTGTCTGTCTGTCTGTCCCCTTCTCGTGCTCCACTTGGGTTCCGTTCTGTTTTGGTTCTGGTTCTGGTTCTGGTTCTGTGCCTGGCATGGAGGCATGCGGAGTTGCTTATCGGGCGTGAATGGAACCCGTGCGTTGTTTTTTTTTTCCCGGTTTTTTTTTTTTTTCGTTTTTTTTTTTCTTTTCTATTTTTTTTTCTAGTTTTTCCCCCTACTTCTTCGCGGGAAATCACCCGCAGGTCCGTACAGTACCGTACGTACCGGACTCTATGCGGATCTTGGTCAACGCTGTGATGCGTCATGACAGATGACTGATGATGGCCTGGGGTGCTGCAACTTGCCTGGCAGCCCCCCTAGCACCACCCTAGCACCACCCTAGCACCACCCCACCCCGCAGGTCAATCGGAGCCTGCGCCCCGCCCCGCCCCGCCCCGCCGCTGCCCTGGGTTCGCTGTGGACGAACTGCTCTCTATACGCCGTACTTGACATAAGCCGGACGTTTTGGTTGGGGAGCGCCTGGAACTTACTATTATTAGGGTGCACAGGGCGGCCGTTCAATGTTCATCGTCCACTGGTGGATGGGTGGCTTGCAGGGGAACGCAAAGCTTTGTTTTGCTCTCTGTCTGTTTTGTTTGTTGCGGCTGCCGTCGACTTGCTTGCTACGTTTGGTCTCTGCTTGCTACGTTTGAGTTTTGAGTTTTGAGTCTGAGTCTGAGTTTGAGTTTGAGCTTGGGGTTTGAGTTTTAGGTTTAGTCGCCAAATCATCCGTTGTCCAAACGTTGTGCTTTTCCCCCTCTTTATGAACAAAAAAAAAAAAAAAAAAACCAACCAATCCACCAACCAACCAACCAACCAACCAACCAACCAACCAACCAACCAAAAAAATTAATTAATTAAATAATTAAATAAATCCGAGGGTGCAAAAGCCCGCAAAAGCAAAGCCTCTCCCCGCAACTTTCTTGCCACATGCCATGCTAGGTACGTACTCCGTACTCCGTACTCCGGACACATAGCCCGCATACCAGGGGACTGCTGAGTCTGACAGACAAGCCCGCCCGCGTTCCGACAGAGTAACGGATCGATACTCAAAAGTCGCCAAAACCGTTCAAACGCTACTACCAGGCAAACCACAAGGGCGTGGGAATTTCCCGCGTCCCTTTGACCTCATCTCATCCTACCCCCCACCCCCCCCCCCCAAGGCCCATTCATTCCTTGTCTGCTCCCCCAAACCATCAGCCCCCGCAGCAACTGATTGCCCGGTTGGGAATAGCCTCTCCAGTCGCTCGACAAACACAAGTCGCCATCCAGTCATCAAATCACGCCCCTCCGCCCCACAATTATTGCCCATTGCGCAAACCAAGCACGCAAAGTTGGGTTGGGGGAAAGGCTTTGGTTCGCAATGCAAATTCGAATCGCATGCATTGGGGCTTGCATTGAGGCTTGCATGGGGGCTTGCAGAAAAGCAAGGCCAGCTGTCGTGCCAGGTCCCGCCGGTCCCCGCCGCCGTCCCCGCAGGGCTCGCCGTTCGAAAACTTTGTGACTCTTGTGTTGATTTGTTGATCCTGATCCTGACTGGATCCTGCCATGGCATCATCAACCCAATTTGCCAATTTGCCAAGTGCCAGCACCAGGGCCGGCAGCATAACGCCAGACATTGACGATAGCACGTAGTACTGTGCTGTACCGACGACCAGACGACCAGACTTGGCCATGGCAGTGCCTCTCCGCTCTCGGCGCCTATGTCTTTGATGCACATGGCACCCAGATGGAAAGAAATCGTGCCCATACCGGACCGCCAAGCCACGTACTTGCGTCAACTCAACGTGAGTGTGCGTGTGTGTTGTGTTGTGGCATTTGTTGCCTGTCACGTCATCTTGAGACGAGACGACGAACACGCCAGAGAAACCCTTTTTCAACTCCGTAGTCCGTACATTAGGCTCTCCTTAACCCGCGCCCCCCCCGACTCCCGGCTCCCTTGAATCCTGAGCATCCATCCCCTCGGCTGCACCAATTAGGCATCCCGTATCGAGCTTGCTTTGATCAGCACCCCGAAGGGAAAAAAAAAAAAAAAAAAAAAAAAAAAAAAGAGAGAAAAGAAAAAGAGCCTTGCAGGTTTCTGCGCAGCCAACTTGGGCGCCAGCAATTCGCAGAGGCTAATGCACCAGCGGCGGCTAGGCAAGCTTATCTCCCTGAAGATACCTAAGGCAGCTACCTAGGTACCTACCTACCTGGGTACCTAACCTACCTACCTAGGTACCTAACCTACCTACCTAGGTACCTAACCTAGGAGGTGTCTGGGGGCTCGCCTCGCTTTGCCGTGTTCCGTGTTTCCGTCAAGTCCCCACTGTCCAGTCCTTTGTTTCCCTCGAGTGCACTGCCTGCCAGCCTAGCCTGCTGGTGCGATACGGTGCGATACGGTGCATACGATACGGTCTGGTGGGGTGCACCTTCCTTATGACCTGATTGCTACGTCGATATCTTGTCTGATCAGGTCAGGTCAGGTCAGGTCTTGTCTGGCACGCCCTTGTCGCCTCCCCCAGGCCCCCGGGGGCCTCTTTATCGCCTTATCCCTTATCACCACCACCACCACCACCAACTGACTGGACTTGCCTTTCTTTCTTTACCTTACCCTTACCACACCCGTGACTTTATTTAGAGCGACCCGAGGCCCATCCAAGCGCCCCCCCCCCCTCCCCCACCCCTCTCTTGGATCCGATAAGCATTGATCCTTAGAACCGGTCTCGGCGCATCATTCATCGTTTCCCAACAACACGCGGACATTGAACGTTCATTCCCCCCTCCCGACTCACATCTCCTGTCGGCCACGTCGAAGCGTCTTCCAGCCATATAACAAGCACCGACAGAGTGCGTGTTCTCGAGTTTATACGGCCTTTAACTGGCAACCGACAACTGGCAACCGACAACTGGCTACCGGCCGACCGGCGAGCATATCTTATCGTTCAAGTTCCAAACATCCATCAAGTCGAGGGCCTGTCTGTCATCTTGGGACGACGGCAAAAGCCTTTTGCTGTGCATCCGTTGCGGTGCTCGGCGCCTCCTGACAAGAATCGTCCCCAAAGCCGCCTTGTGAAAAAAAAAACCCCCCCGTACCTTGATAATGCATCACAACCGCCGAAAATCCGGCCACGGCCACAACAGCTCCTCCACGACGGACGTTCGCCGGGCCGTCACAGCAACCGACCCCTCGGCAAGGCACAAAAGACCTAGCATGACCAGGCGCCATACACCTGTCGCGGCTCAGAAGCAAAGCCGCAGCCACCGTGACCGTGACCGTGACCGTGACCCCTACGACGCTTGGGACGACGAGAGAGAAAGCTTCCCGCAATTCTGGTATGATACACATGCCCGACCTTTTCCCCTCTCCTGAGCGCTAACCCGCCTTTTATTTTCTCCCCTTGCACAGCATGACTTGCGAGAAACAATTTGTTCCTCATGATGACAAACACCTCTACTGCTCCGAGTCGTAAGTGTGCCATGCCCGCGAATCGACCTCCCCCCCCCCGGCTCGGCTTGTCCGTCAAACCGACTGGCATAGTCAACCCGAAACTGACGTGACTCTTGCTTAGTTGCCGACGTGTCGATCAGAGCTCAACCTGCAAGTCGCAGTCGCAGGCGTGCAAATCCGCTCTCGGCAACCACCACCCATACCACACATACTACACGACGGAGAGTTTGGAACCTCGCGACATTATCCCTCGAGCCTCGCCATCTCGTCCCAACTCGATCCACTTCAGCCAGTCGCCGCCCGAGTCGCCGGGGACGCTATCGACGAATCACCACTCTCTCGCTCTCTCCGCTCTCCGATCTCTCACCATCGGCCCGCCAAGTCCACCGTCGCCCACAGCAAGCAACGGCAGCGGCATCTGGCCGTTCAGCCGGAGCGCGGCCACCAGCCCCGCCGGGTCCTACCCGCGGCCCTGGGGGGCTTGCATGTCGTCAACGTACGACGCTGGCCATTACCAATACGCCACGGGTGCTTACACCCACGACTCGGGCTCCGCCGGCTTGGATCGGCCATTGCCGATCCGCCATCCGGGGGCCTCTTCACGACCCAAAAGCATCGAATTAGTGACTCCGGTATTGAGGCGGTAGTGCTTGCACCGCGCTTGGCAGAGCACCCCCTTCCCCCCCACCTGATTGGATCGCCCCTAAAAAAGGATTTCCAAAAAAAGAAAAAAAAACGAAGAACAGAAGAAGCCCAAAAAAACAAAACAAAACAAAACAAAACAAAACAAAACAAAAAGACGGCGCTATTTCAACCGAGCCCGTCATCTCAGGCCTGGGCTCATTGTGGGGTTTTCTCGCCAAGGCGTCCAACGGGCTACGACTCGACTGGGGGTACCTGCGCCCTGTCGCCGTGCTTCCCCTGCTGCAGGGGTCTGTCTCGTTTCTTGTCTGCTTGACTTTACCGAGTATGTACCCTGTTCCGAAAGGCGTGAGACGGGGGCCTGTTTGTAAACTTTTCAAATCTCAATTTGCGGGGGAGGGTCATGCAGTGAACCATGGTAAACAGCAACTGGGAGATGCGGAGCCATCAGCAGTAACCAACATTAGCTTTGTTTGCCTTGCCTCGACTTACCGGCACGGCACGTATTTAGGGGCACGTACCTTGTTTGAGAAGAAGGGTGGACATGGGGGGGGAAAAAGCAATGCGAATGAGGACGAGTTTTACGCGTCTTGTTTTACCCTGCTGCTCAGTGATTCGGCATGCTGCGCCCATCGACCGACCGACCGACCGATCATTCAGCCAAGCACCCACCAGGCCTTTCCTTGCGCCCGCTCTGCCTCGTCTTGGTCCACCGTTGCGCGCGGCCGCCCAAATCTAATCCCACGCAACGCGTCAGCCCAGGGAATGATCTAAATCCCCAGCCAATGGGACCGAGCACGTGCCCGTTCCCGTGCCCGTGCGCGCGCGCCAGTGATTTAAATAAATAAATAAACAAACAAATAAGCAAATAAAAAATAAAAAAGTCTTTTTGCCCAGCTGCAAAAAAAATTCCAGCGAGCACGGGAGCACGTGAAGCGGGAAAGAAATCTCACTTCAAGACTCGATTTGCACTGCACACTCACTGCTTTGCACAGTCGATTGGATTACACTGCCGATCTTTCTTTTTCTCTCTTCTTTTTATTTTTTTTTATTTCCTTTTTGGAACCCATCCCTTGCCCATGCATGTGAAAAATGATACTGGATACATCAGAAATCCTGCGCTCCCCACCCTTTCTTTCGCCCCGTCTACGCCACGCGTTCCGTCCGCTCTTGCGACGGGTTGGCCGCGCGCTTTGGCCGTACTGTTCGTGCAAGGGGGACGGCGACGAAGGCGGATGACATGCACGCGAATCGAAGCAGTTGAAAAAGAAGAAGACGAAGAAGAAGAGGAAGACGAAGAAGAAGAGGAAGACGAAGAAGAAGAAGAAGACGAAGAAGAAGAAGAAGGGAGAAGAAGGGAGAAGAAGAAGAGGAAAATGATGAAGAAAAAAAAGAAAAAAAAAAAGAAGAGCAAAAAGACAAGAAAAACAAGAATAGAGCTGCAAGGAAATGCACATCGCTTCGTTTGCCCGCTATGCTGGTCTCGAGCTGGCCATCTCTCCGTATCGGCCGCGGTGTTTCGTCGTGTCGTAGGCCTGCAGGACGCGCGTCTGGCTCTCGTCGGCCTGCGAGAAAGCATAGCCACGCTGCTTGCGCATCCTCTGCACCTGCCGAACTTTTCGGATCGCTTTTTGGAACTGCTCCATCCTGCTGGCTGTTAGCTGCCAACTACTGTGCCGATGCCAAACGGAAGCTGAACAAAAGGGGGGGGGGGGGGTGTGAAGACGTGGGCTGATGGTAAGGTGTGTGTGTGTGTGTGTGTGCTCCGTACCTGGGTCGGTAATCCTGGATATTGTACTTTTGAATCTCCTGGATGTGGTGGTAGGTCTGCGGCCAGTACATGCGCTTGGCGTACTTCCACACAAAGTCCCGTATCAAGCACAAGACGGCCAGGACGACCGTCTGCAGCCAGAACACGGGGCTGCTGTACAGCCTCGGTATGACCCCGTGGTACTCCATGGAAAAGTGCACCATGGGCGCCACCATGCCGTAGGCGGCGATAAACACGTACCAGATGGCCATGCTGCCCGGGATCGCCAGCACGTGGTACTTTGTCCAGTTGTTCGTCACCAGCGCCGCCTTGCCCAGGACGGTGAGGAGGACGGCGCCGTAGAGGGCGGTTCCCCAGACCCAGTGACCTGCCACCTTGCCGTCGCCCTGGATCAAGTCCCCGTACCAGATCAGTTCCGCGAAAATGTACAGGACGATGGAGTGGTAAAAGGCGTTGGCGATCCACTGGGCAAACGTCTTTAGCTTGAAAAAGTAATTGCTCTGACCCATGGCGTACAGCTGAGGGTACCGGTCCAGCAGGCGCGCCGAGATGAACTGATCGAGAATGCCGAGGGCCAGCGGCGGGAGGACGGTAAAGAAGACGTTGTAAAAGGACAATGTCCACGACTCGTAGATGACTTGGCCCGAGAAGACGTTTTGAAAGGTAAACTGCAGTCCCCAGTCAGCAAGATGATGATGACGATGACGATGACGCTTCACACAATGCCTTTACCGCCGTCACTACGCCATCGATATATATATATACATACATATACATATATATACATATGCATATATTCATGCATATACATGTATATACGTGCATATAAATGGAAATAAAAACTCACCCAAAACTGCGTCAAGTACAGAGTAATGTTCTTGTAAAACGAAAACAAAATCGTCTTGCTCACGCGCTGATAGCTCCAGGCCCCGTGCACCAGGAGCAGCTTGCGCAAGTATCTAAACTGGGCAATGGCAACGTCGGCGCTCCGTGCCGCCTGGAGGCCCTCCATGCCGCTGATGCCCACGCCAATGTGCGCGGCTTGGATCATGGACACGTCATTGGCGCCGTCGCCGATTGCCAGCAGGATGGACTGCTTCTGGTACTTCTTGACCAGCTTCACCACCAGGGCCTTCTGCAACGGCGACACTCGGCAGCAGATGACGGCTTTGCACATGATGGCCAGGTCCAGGAACAGCTTCTCCAGGTCTCTCTCCAGGGCGTACGTCAACGACTTGCCGTCAATGACCAGCGCCAACGTCTCGGTTTCAATGGTGCCGTCTCCTTGGGTCCGGATCGCGTCCAGTTTCTTCTGCAGGTTGTCTCGCGTTGCCGTCGCCGACTCTTCGTTGACTATGAGCAGCATCATGTCCTCGCTGAGCAGCTTGCAGCTCATGCCAATGTTGATGGCCGTCTCCTGACGATCTCCGGTGAGGACCCATACCTTGATGTTGGCCTGCTGCAGGGTGTGGATGGTCTCGGGCACGCCGTCTTGCAGGCGGTCTTCAATCGCCGTGGCGCCGAGCAAGTAAAAGTCGTGCTCGATAATCTCCGACGCCTTGTCCAGCTCGTCCGTCCTGGTCCCCCCCACCGTCGTTGCGGCAGCCTCGTAGATTTTGAACCACTCGGCAAACTCCTGCTCCGGTACTTCGCGCGTGGCTAGGCAGAGCGTGCGGAGGCCCTCGGATGCGTATTCTTCCAGATGACGGAGCGTGGCCTCCACGTGAGGGTTTTCCTGGTGCAGCCGTTCCAGGATGACGGTATCGGCGCCTTTGCAGTAGATTCGGACCTTGCCGTCTGGGCAACGATAGATGGCCGACATGCGCTTCCGAGTCGAGTTGAACTCGCACACGGCCAAGAGTTCGTACTCCAGTTCCCGGCCACCGACACTGATGATGACTGCTTTGGGCTTTCGCGCGGTGAAGCGGTAGCCCAGCTGGAGAGCGCCCTCCACGAGAGCACCTTCGTCAGGGGAGGCGGCCTGGTACTTGATGCGACCCTTCTCGTCCATTTCCGGAATAACGGTGTGGCAGGTTGCCAGGAGGGTGAGGAAGTGGTCGATGGCGAGCGCAGCCTCGCCGCCTCCGGCCAGGTTGGAGCGGAGCCTGTCCAGGTTGTGGATGCCCATCTCATCGGCAGGACCGGACGGACGACGATCCTCCGGGACGTCGTCGGCGTACTGGGTGCCGGCAATCGTGCACTGCTTGAACTCCATCTGGTTGCAGGTAAGCGTGCCGGTCTTGTCGGAGAAGACATACTCGACCATGCCCAGCTCCTCAACCAGGCTCGAGGTTCGGCAGGTCGCGGGAGTGTCGGCCTTGTCGTAATACATGTCGAGGTCGTCGTTGATCAGGATGCCGTGCCAGTACTTGACCAGCTCCACGGTGACGAAGAGGGAAATCGGCACGAGCGAAGAAAAAAGCACCCAGTACGTGACCATGTCTCTGGCAAACGTCCTGACGACTTGGGCGGCGCTGTCAATCTTGTGCAGGTAGAGATAGCTGAGCGAGTCGCCGTAGACGCTGCGCTTGATGAGGTCTCCGACGGTGCAGATCACGCTGAGGACCAGGAGCATGCCGACCAGGACCAGGACGAGCCAGTTGAGCTTCTTCTCGACCTTGGTTCGCTTGATGGGCGCCGCCGTGGCGTTTCGCATCAGCTTCGTCTCGTGGCCGGTGAAGACGACGACGCCGTGGATCCAGGGCGTGTTGCGCAGGGTGGCGCCGCGGAGCAGCAGTTGCTCCGGGTTCAGGGCCAGCTCCTTTTCCCCGCCTCCGGTTTGCATGGTCAAGGCGGCCTCGTACGTGTACAGGCTACTGTTCGGCTGTTCCGACTTGATTCGTCCGCCGAGCCTGCTGAGCTCGCTGGGGGAGACCATGGACGACGTCTCCGGCAAGGCCTGCTTGATCTTGAGGTTCGTCTCGCCGTCCAGGTTGGCTGTTTCGATGTAACAGAGACCCTCGGGCTCGGAACTGGCGAGAAGGACCAAATCTGCCGGGAAGGATTCCTCCGACTCGACACGGATCACGTCTCCGACCGCCACGTTGATCCACTTCGTCTCGTTGAAGCTGGAGCCACGGAGGACCCGGGCCTTTGACGTGTTCAAGGCGTTGTCGGCCTGCTTTCTGCGGTAGTCCTCCACCAGTTCTTTGCCAGCTGATATGAGAAGCACGATGAGCAGAGGCGCAATGGTAGTGTACCGATTCGTCGGGGAGAGGCCTGGAATCTGCTGCAGGCCGGCTGTGAAGAGGAAGAAAATGTTGGCAAACTTGGAGAATTGCTCGAGGAGAAACTTGGGGAGGAATGTGGCGACGTTGTACTTGGCTGTCGAGATGTGGTTGTCGACATATTTGTTGGCAGCGTTGGCCGGGGGGTTGTTGAGATGGATCATTCGAGGTCCCAGGGTAGAGGGATCAGGCTTGCTGCGTCCAAATCCGAACTTGAAGTTGCCCATGTCGAATGCCTTGCTTCTCGGCGGCTCACCCTGCGCGGCAGCGGCAGCGGCAGCGGCTGGAGCTCCGCGCTCCCGGCCATGCTCTGTCAGGGGCAAGTCCATTTCCGAGTATCCTTGGCCCATGCCAAGCTTGTTCTTGACTTTCCCCAGAAAGCCACCGCCCAACCCAAGGACGCTGTTGCGTTTTCGAGCACTGCTCCGAGCTGCGGAAGGGCCCCCATCGCCGGCACCCCCGTGCTGGTAGTATGACTCGCCATCGGCTGCATAGTCGTCAAAGTCGTCGGCGTATCGCTGGTAGTTTCCGAGCTCCGAGGTCTGGCTGTAGTGCCTGGACGTGTACGGTGCAGGCCGACCCTGTTGCGGAATACCCAAGCCGGCGCCGGTAGAGTGAGACGGAGACGAGCCTGCTGCGCCGACAAAGTCATCGTAGGAGACGGACGGTCGCTCCTCAGGTTCTTGGTCGCGACTGTAGCGTCGCATAAGATCGTCGTCGGTCAGGGTCGACCTCTGGCCGCCGCTGTATGCCGGCTGGCCATTGTCTAGATCCAGCAGCAGGTCGTCGCGATTTCCAGAGGATCCGCCGTGACGAGCTCCTGTCGGTCTCCCAGCCATGCCGGAGGATGAGCGGTGCTCAGACAGTCAGATGGAAGGCTGACGCGGCCACGCATGCAGATTTGGATATCTTTGTCCCGGATGAATAGGATGGCTGTGGGCGGCGAGGGGGGGGGGATTGGGGGATTGGGCTAAGTCGTTGACCACTTGCGGGAGTTTGGGCCAGAATATAAAAGCGAACGGCGGGCCCTCGATGCGGATGACGTTGTGGGAGAGCAGCAGCGGCTGGGGGGAGGCGGGAGGGTTTGGTTTACCGACGATATGCCTTTGGTGGAGGGCTGGCTGGAGAAGAAGAGAAGGCGGGTTGTCGAGTCAAGTTGGATGGACAAAGTTGGCATGGGCTGCTTGCTGTATGGACTTCTGGAGAAGAATATGGGCGATTTGGTTGGCTACAGTAGCTAAGCATATGTACACATGTAGCATATATTGATTGACTGGATTGCGCACTTGCTTGGGGCGAGCTTGGGGGACGCAAGGACAGCACCAGCACCGTGCGTGCTACAAGCCAGCCGACCAGACGTCTACTAACAAGCTATCGGACGTGTAGGTTAGTTAGGTACCTAGGCTATTGGGAAGAGGAAGGTTATGTACCTACCTCCTTAGGTAGGTAGATAGGTACCCGAGTACCTAGAGGCACCTAAGGTAGGTGCAGATACCCGGCTTGCAGAATCAGCTTGCACTGTGCAGTATTCGGCTCGCTCGCCCGCGAAACCCCAAACCTGGATGCCTGCCATCCACGCCTTGGCACAGCCAAAATTACGCAAGACAGCATTGCTCTGGTTCTGCGTCAGGGGTTATCGGCGCGATGCAGCTTGTCGGTACTCGGTGGAGGGTGCCTACTGTACCTGATGGAGGCAGGGGATTCGCGGGTCGATGACCATCTACGCGTACGTGCAAGGGGAAGGGGGGGTGTCTTTGTTCTGCCTGGCAGAGATATTTCAACTCGTTGCCGTTTCTGGAAAGCCCTGGCGCTACTCGGCCCCTCGACGACGTATTTTTAGCCGCCAAGTCGCCAGCCCAAGTAACTTGCGCACTGCGCAGTGCGCAGCATGCATGAAGTCGGCGGGCTGGTAAGGGCCCTGGTCAACTCTCAGACATGACCTGTTGGTCCGGTCGCCCCTCCTGCATACGAGGTGAGGCTGTGTGGGCGGCAGTTCGGGGGCTTTGTTGTTCCTGTCCGGGCTGCCGGTGCAGCGCAGTCGCCTGGCAAAGTCTTGGTAATTTCACGTCGGAGAAAACCTTGTTGCGCTGGCCGAGGGAACAAACATTGAAACCCAGGTACAAGGTTGGCGCTCTGCTCGACTCCCAGGAGTCAAGTACCTAACCTAACATAGTATCCAGCAGAATTGGCTGACGCGCAAACCGACCAGTCCTGTGAAACCATTTCTTAACAAGGCACCTTAAGGGGTAGGTAAGGAACCTCACGTAAAGGTAGGCGGTACGGGGCACACATGTGCTTTTTGCAGCGTGTGGCCCCGTACTCCGTACTTTACACTCAGTACTCCGTACTGTATACCTATGTAGTCTGCAACTGCCCCGCTACTCTCGGCGCTAGCCCGCTTAGCGCGCATTAGATGCTGCGAATTAAAACCGAGACCCAAGGTCTGCCGCCGTCATCAATTTGACGCGATACGTGATACGTCGCTGAAAATCTTCCCGACTTACTTCCTCTTCCGACGACTCGCGTCCTTCCAAGCCAAGCTCCAACCCTCGACGTCCATCTACCTGCCGTCAACCATCAATCTATCAATCCATCAATCCATCAATTCGGCTTTGTTTATTTGGCATGACGTGCCATTCTGCCGAGCCGTACCCATCAATCCGGCCCCGCCGCCGCCTTGGAGAACCAAAAGCCTGGTGCTGCACTGCACCCTCATGCAAGCTTCTGAGCTCGGCCGACCACCACCCTCAATAGCTCACAAGATCTTGGGTCTCTCGTCCAGAGTACCCGTGGGTAGCGCGACTTGGAACCATGGATCCCCAAGCGATTGGCGAGAATACACCTCTGATTTCCGTCCCCCCTTCTGCTACCAGCCCCGGCCCCGGCCCCGGCCCCGGCACCGACACCGACATCGACATCGACATCGACACCGACACCGACACCGACACCGAGCCCCAGCCCCAGCCCCAGCCCCGGCCGCGGACGGCAAGAACGGTCACATTCAGCTCCGATCCCGTCACCAAGACTTTTGAGTCGGATTCTTACCCCCCTCGGGGCGGCAATCCGCCCTCCGCCGCCAGCCTTTCTGCCGCTCCCCCTCGTGCCGGACCTCCAGTGTTGACGGCATTGAACAACAAGCTCCGGAGACGAAACAGCCATGGCGCCGTCCAACAAATCATCCAACCCCATTCGGGACCGGGACCCAAGATAGGCCCCCAAAGAAGCACCAAGAAAACCGAAAAGCTCAAACTCTTGCCCAACCCCGACATTGAGGACGGAGAGGACGAGGAAAGCGGGCGAGACGTTTACTCGCAGTACACCCGAATCAAGGACCCCAACGCGAGGAGAGACGCGGCTCGGCTGGGCAAAGGAGACCGCGATCGGCTCCCCCGCGTGACCGCCTATTGCACCGCCGACAAGTACCGCATGGATTCCCTGATGCGTTTCCTCAAGGGCCGCGGCAAGTTGCGAGGCGCCAATCCCAAAATCATTGACGAGTGCATATACACGCCATACTCGTACAGCAAGCCAAGCAGGATCCATGAGGACCCTGTCAGAAAGCACGAACGACGCCACTCGACAGGCAGTGAGAGCTTGGAAGATGAAGACCGCCGTCATCACATCTTTGCTCTGCACAATGCCGGTCACGACTCTGGATATGGCGGCGACGAGTTCCCTGGCGGCGACGCTGCCGTTGCCGCTGCTGTTGATTCGTCCCAGCCGTGTAACGAGACCGTGTTGGGCCCAAGCGTGACAGAAGAGGCCCCCGCAGCCGAGGGCGCCTCACGGGTTGACACGCACGTTTACACGCCAGAGGTCTTCCTCTTCGACTACGGCGTGGTTGTCATATGGGGCATGACCGAGTCGCAAGAAGCCAAGTTTCTCAAAGAGCTAGCCAAGTTTGAGCTGGAAAAGCTCGCCCCAGATGACATCGAGACTGAGCTCTTCAACTTTTACTACACCCGCGACTACCAGGCGCGCATATACAATGACTTCATCACGCTGAGAGACAAGAACAACTACATGATCAAGCTTGCTATATCTCACGCGCTGGCGCAGAGTGTCAAGGTGAGCTCCCTGGGGGGCCGCCCACTTGCTTTCTTGGTCCGCACCGGCAAACGCTAACTAGAAGGGGGGGGGGGTTTTGGGTTTGGGTTTGGGTTTGGTTGCGCAGACATCATTGTACGAAGAGCTCATCGCCACCACTGTCGAAACATGCAAAGATATCCCCGCCCACATTGCCCTCACGGGCAAAATCAACCTGTCTCGGAAGCAGATCAACATGCAAATCGGAGACCTCTTCATCCTCCGCATCGCCATCCATCTCAACGGCTCTGTCCTCGACACTCCCGAGCTCTTCTGGGTAGAGCCCCAGCTCGAGCCCGTCTACCAAGCCGTGAGGAGTTACCTGGAGATGGACCAGCGCGTTGGTCTGCTGAATGAACGGCTCGATGTGATTGCCGACCTGCTGGCTGTTTTGAAGGATCAGCTAAGCCACGGCCACGGAGAGAAACTCGAGTGGATTGGTAAGTGCATCATCGTCCGCGGACGGCTTTGGCATCCCCTTTCCTCCCCCCCTGGTCACTGGTGTCTCGTCCCAAGCCAATCCAGCTAACCGGCCTTAGTAATTGTACTCATTGCCATGGAGATTTTTGTGGCTTGTATAAATATTGTCGTTGACGTTTGGGCTGGCGACGTGTGAATGGGTCAAGCAAGGACAGCTTTCTTCGACTGCGGCCTTTTATTCCTTTTATTTTTCTGCCCTTTCTTTCTTGCTTCTTCTCTTGAGCCCGAGGGGGTTCCCTGGAGTTTCCATCTTTTTGCAAAGGTACCTACCAACTCTCTCGCACCTTTTCTCCTTCTTCTTCTTCTTCTTCTTCTTTTCTTGCTTAGAATTTCTCCAGCCCAATCTTGGACAAGGAAACCACCGTCTTCTTCTCCCCTCACCCCCTGTATACTACATCACGTATGGCGTCTTGTTTTACGGTTCAGGTTAGTCAAGACTTTGCGCACAAAGGATAGAATCTCTGTCAGTTTACAAATGCCGCAGTAGGCCTTGGGTAGTAATTCCTACACGGATTGCTTGACGAGTAAACAAAATGGGCCGTGTCCAAAGTCCGACATTCCTTTTCTCTACCTCCTCAACATGTTGAGAGACAAAAGAAAAGCGGCAATAAAAAAAATAAAATAATGAAAATGGGAATGCAACATAAAACGCCTTCCGAGAAGACGCCAAAAAAAAAAAAAGAATAGCGTCATGAATAACCCAGATGGAGACATATTTTTTTAAAACTCCTTGCACCGCACACCCGGCTCTGCGTTATTTGGCCCAATCACACCAGTTTCCCTTAGTACCGTTCTCATGCTAGTCGTCGCCGTCCTTGTCCATCTGCGTTTCTCCATCCTGATCCTCGGTATCGTAGTTGGTCATCTCGACATCTTCATCCTGCGTGTCGGTTTTGCCACCAGGTTTGCCCTCCTTCTCGGGAGTCTGGTCAACAAGATCCTTGTCCGGCTTGTCCTTTTCATCATCGTCGTTGTCGTCCCCATCATCAGGCTTCTTGGACAGCTCCTCGAACCTGGTCTGAATCTCCCCCTTCTCGGCCGAGGGGAGGTCCGCCCACGCGCGGGCTAGTTCCTCGTCAACGTCAATGTCACATTCATCGTCCCTGTTATTTTCCTCGAGGGCAGGCCGCGCATCGAGGCAGTAAAGCTCGAAGGCGCTCTTGGGGTTCTGATTCTTGGATGGTTTGCGGACGCCATTAGTCGAGGTTCTGTCGGAAGCGTGGCCTTTGGCTTGCAAGTCTGACGGCGACGCAGGTCCTTTGAAGGAGCTGTTGGGGGTGGCTTTGGAATCCATGTCCAAAAGGGCCGACTTTCTATGGCCTCTCTTGATCCGCAACGGCTTGTCCTTGGGCTAGATGGAGGAAGAGAATGATGTTAGCTTTTTTTTGACACTGCCTGAGCTGCGGTGGGCGGGGACGCAATTGGGTATTCGCTTTGGTCCGTCCAAGGTTAGATCTGGACGAGACTTGGGGATGCGTACCGTTGGTGGCGGACTGGGGCTACCCTCGGAGTCCTCGACATTGGCGCTGGTGCGCCTAGAGAGCTGCTCCAGCAGGAAGGCTCTCTCTATTCGGAGCTTCTCGACTTGTCTTTTTATTCTTGCCAGACGCAGTCTAGCGGCATCGTTTGCATCTTCGACCTCGTTGGTCCGGTTCTTGAGCTGCACGCATTTGCGACGGTAAGCCTCCTCGACGGATGGAGGGAGTGACGGAGGAGTGGCTGGTTCACAAGATCGGACGTCAGAGGAGAAAGCAAAAAAAGAAGATGGCAAAGAAAGAAGCAGCAGCAGAAGAAGAATAAGAAGAAGAAGAAGAAAGTAATGCTTCTTTTGCGGCAGCTGTTTGCTTGAGCATGGCAGGGCGCAAAGAACGGGTGCGACAAGCGGACGCGCAGCAGCGCAGCAGACAAGGGACGAAAGCACAGAGGTGACCACAGAGTCCGAGGAGGGCTGGACGCGGCGCAAATCAAATCTTGGACTCACACGATTGAGGAGCCATGCTTGATGTGCAACACAAAGCAGCCAACTCGAATCAATCAGCCGTCTGGTGAGCAGGACGGGAGAGGGAGAGGGCCAATGGCTTTTCGACGTCTCGACACGGTGGGTGGGTGGGCGGTCGGGCGAAAGAGGACGAGCCCAGTGGCGGCCCACGGGATGGAAAAGAGGGCGACGCAGTATGCGCACGGCAAGGGGTCAAAACCAGGCTGACGACTGGAGATGAAGGGGAAATGGAGGTTATGATGGACGATGGGGAGGAGGAGGAGGTGGTGGTGGTGGTGGTGGATGTACCGGTTGAGTCGAGGCGATTGATTGACGACAGACAGAGGCCATTGAAATACAGGGAGAGGGCATTGAATTGACATTTACATGTACTGTGCTGTACTGTATTGACCAGCATTAGGCTGCTGCGACTTGACGCTGTAAGCATTGCCTGGCCCAGCTGTACGATGGCCCGTACAGTGCATGTCTGGGGCCCGGCAGGCGACTTACAGCATACATACCATACAGTAATGTATCATACGGAGGTACATGCAGCCTGGTGCGGCGCTGCATCAGCTGATTGGCTGTGGCCTGACCGCCGGGCACAAAGCAACCAACCAAACGTTCGTTACCTTGTATAAACATGTAACATTGAAGACACCAGACAATGCAGCTTGAGATTTTCTAGCGGGGCTCTCTGCTCTGTTCCTGTACCGTTACGCCCAACGAGCCACCCGGACAGTAACTTGCTGCTCGTGCTCTGTCTGCTTGTTCCGTCCTCGTCCTTCCAGCTGGAGAGCTCAAGAATCCCGATCCATCATCGACGCCCTAGCTGCGAGATACGTTGCCTGCTTGTCGTCCAGTCTCGCAACGTCACGTCGTCGCAATGTCTCTCAACATCCCCAGCGCCCCCAATGCGGGCCTGTTCAAGCAAGGCTACAACAAGTGAGTTTGACCGGACCTCTTCTCCTCTCCTCTCCTCTCCTCTCCTCTCCTTCCTCTCTCCTCTCTTTTCTCCTCTCCTCCGCCAGGCGCAAAACGCAAGCTTCAAAACGCAAACCGAGACGTAAACCAACCCCTCCCCCCCCCCCCCCCCCCCCCCCGTCACAGCTACGATTCCGAAGACGGCGCCGTCTTGCGAAATATCGATGCCTGCCGAGCCGTCACCTCCACCGTCCAGACGTCTTTGGGCCCCTACGGCCGCAACAAGGTCGTCATCAACCACCTGCAAAAGATGATCCTGACCTCGGACGCTGCCACCATTCTCCGGGAGCTCGATGTCGTCCACCCCGCCGCCAAGCTGCTCGTCATGGCAAGCCAGCAGCAGGAGGCCGAGATGGGCGACGCGACCAACCTGGTCATTGTCCTGGCCGGCGAGCTGCTGCGCAAGGCCGAGGATCTCCTGAGGATGGGGCTCAAGTCGGCCGACATTGTCATTGGTTACGAAAAGGCCCAGAACTTTGCCCTCGAGACGCTGGAAAAGCTCGTCGTCGACAAGGTCGAGGACATGCGGGACCCGGAGGAGCTGAGCAAGGCCATCCGAACCGTCATTGCCAGCAAGCAAAACGGCAATCAAGATTTCCTCGCCGACCTCGTTTCCGAGGCCGTCCTGGCCGTCCTGCCCAAGAACCCCGCCAACTTCAGCGTCGACAACGTCCGCGTCGTCAAGATCATGGGCGGCGGTCTGGAGCAGAGCCGCGTCGTCAAGGGCATGGTCTTCCCCAAGGAGCCCGACGGTTCCGTCAAAAAGGCCCGCCGCGCCAAAGTCGGCGTCTTTACCTGCCCCATCGACACCAGCCAGACCGAGACCAAGGGCACCGTCCTGCTGCACAACGCCAAGGAGATGATGGACTTCAGCAAGGGCGAGGAGGCTCAGCTCGAGACGGCCATCAAGGAGCTGCACGACTCCGGCTTGCGCGTCGCCGTCTGCGGGGACAAGGTTGGCGACTTGGCCTTGCATTATCTCAACCGCTACGGCATCCTGTGCATCAGGATCCTCAGCAAGTTCGAGCTGCGCCGGCTGTGTCGCGTTGTCGGCGCCACCCCTCTGGCACGACTGGGCGCGCCCATGCCGGACGAGATGGGCAACATCGACGTCGTCGAGACGCTTGAGATTGGAGGCGACCGCGTCACCGTCTTCAGGCAAGAGGACGAGGCTACCAGAACCGCCACCCTGGTGCTGCGGGGCGCCACCCAGAACCACTTGGACGACGTCGAGCGCGCCGTTGACGACGGCGTCAATGTGGTCAAGGCAATCACCCGCGACGCACGCCTCGTGCCCGGGGCGGGCGCGACCGAGATTCAGCTGAGCGCCAAGATACAAGCCCAGGGCGAGAAGACGTCTGGCCTCGGCCAATACGTCATCAAGAAATACGGCGAAGCTTTCGAGGTTATCCCCCGTACCTTGGCCGAGAGCTGCGGCCTCGACGCCACCGAGGTTTTGAGTCGATTGTACGCTGCTCATCACAAGATCGACGACGGCGACACGGGCGTGGATGTTGATGCAAGTCTAACCCTCCCAAAACCCTTCTCCCCTCCCCCTTTTTTCTTGGGAAGGAGTCACGTTTTTTTTTTTTTTTTCTGGCGCCCTTAATCTCTACGACCGTCATGGACGATTTCTAACCCAGGCAAATCTCTTTACAGAACAACGACGGCAGCGGCATCCTCGACGCGACTGACGAAGGAATCCTCGACCTCCTGGCGTCGAAATCGTGGGCCATAAAACTCGCCACAGAGGCCGCTCGCACAGTCTTGTCGGTAGATCAAATCATTGTCGCCAGACAAGCTGGCGGTCCCAAGCCCCCAGGCCCCAACCCGGTAAGTCGCTCCTCTCTCTCTCTCTCTCTCTCTCTCTCTCTCTCTCTCTCTCTCTCTCTCTCTCTAAGTGCGTGCGTGCGTGCGTGCGTGCGTGTGTGTGTGTCTTTTTGCTCACGTTGCACCTGGCATATACCGCCTTTACACGGATATTGCTAATGCAAAACTCGACTCGCAGAATTGGGATGAGGACTAGGTGCAGTTTGGGGACGAAACCAACGACGGAAACGGATTCGAAAAAAAATAAAAAAATAAAAACAAAAACAAAAAGGGTGTGCTCGAAATGGATATGCTTTGGCCGGATTACATGGGGTCATGGAGGATGATGCTCCCCAAAAGGGCAGTCAGTGTACGATGCGCGGAAATCGTGGATACGATAAGACACCCAAAGAAAGGGCCCGTGGAACAATCAAGACAAGGATGGGTCTGGCCTCTGCATCAACGTCGTGGTGCACTGCACCATGCACCTAGTGATTATCAAGTGCGTAACTGACCTCGCCGAGCTTTGATACGTGAACCCTCCAGCTCCAATCCACTGAAGCGTGTCCCAGCCAACCTGTACCTTTCACACGTCGGCGGCCCAAAGACGGAAGAAGAACGTCCAACTACATATACATATATGTGTGCATATGTTTATGTATAAATATATATATATATATCCTAGGCGCACTGCATGTAGCACCTTACCAGGGTTTTCCACGAGTGAAAAGAATAGGAAATGTACAGATTCCCCCCTCATCCCGATTCGGGTCAGGCAGGGAAAGCCCCGACACACACAAGACAACGCGAATAAAGTAAAGTGTGAAACTTGAAAACCGAGACCACCGCTGCGATTTGCCGAGAACGGCGGGTATCGTGGGAAGAGGACATGAGCGCGACGTTGCGCGTGCCAGAGTCGACGAGGATGGCTTTCTTTCCGACTCCACGGCGAATCGTTTTTCAGCCCAGGGTCCGCGGCTTTGGGATATCCAAGAAAAGAAACAGACCAAAAAACTAAAGAGAAAAATAAAGAGAAAAAAACAAACTAAACAGGCCCGTCTAAGTCCATGTCTGTGCACAAGCGTCTGCCAATGTCTTCATATATAACGTCAAATCGTAAACAGAAAAATTAGCATGTCGAAAAAAGGGGGGGGGGGAAAAAGAAACACGCCGACAAATTTTTGAATACCGATACCGGTGCCGTTTTGCAGCGGTTGTCGGTGTGCAGATTGGGGGCCTTTTCCTTGGCAATTCGAGTTCCTCGGCAAGACCAAGACGGCCACGGCGACGATAACGGTCATGAGGGAGGGAGGGGGGGCGGGGGCATCAAGCTTCTTCCATGATACCACCCCCACCGCCGCCGTCCGCTCGCCACTCCCGGCTCTTGTCTGAGAGACGCTTGATGCCGCATACGCGGCCAGCCCACAAGGTCTCGACTGGAGTGCGGAAGGTAAAGGCTCTCTGGGAGCTGATGACGCCGATGGCCTGCAGCACGGCTTTGCGGCTGTCCCGTCCAAATATGGCAGGGTGATTTATCCACTCTAGACTGGCCTCCAGCTCGGCATCCAACGCCGCTACGGTGCCCGCATCGATGCCCCTTCCTAGCCCAAACTCGTCATGGGACCGGCCAAGACCGAGTTGTGCATGCGCAGAGCCATTTCCGCCAGACGACGTGGCTGGCGTCGGGGGCGACGGGCTGCGCTTCCCATCAGGAGTGCCAGCTAGGGCACGGGAGGCCGAGTCGTTGGTCCCAACCGGAGGCGCCAAGGGTGAATAAAGCTTGCTGCTCCCTTGCGGTACTGGAGGAAGGCCTCCCTTACCCAGTCCTTTCAGGATCGATCGAGTCTCACTCAACAATGTTTGGGCCCGATCGTGCTGACCACGGCTCGTCAACGTCAAAGCCCGGGTGAGCATATCGGATGTCAGCAGCTCCATACGACGCTGAACTATGTTGGGGTGCGGCGGGATCGGCGGAGAGCTGGGCCGCGACTTCTTTTGGCTCGAGCTTGGAGGCAACATGGTAATGGCCAAAAGCGACGGTCGAGGCATGTGCTGGAGAGTACCCGCACGGAGTATGTCGTCCCAGCTCAGATCAGCTTGCACCAACGGAACCTCCTCGATCGACAAGGCCCTCTCGGCCTCGTTCTCCGACGACCCACCGAGAGCCTCCAGCCCAGAGACGATGTTGTCCCATGGATCTTGCGGTAGCTGGTCCTGCGACGTACTGTCAGGAGTTATGACGAGCTGCACCAGGATGTCGCGCTTGTCGCCGAAGCGGAGGTCGCCAAGAGAAGCTTCCGCATCCCGACCGCTTGCCCTCTTCGTCATTTGCAAGGCCCCGCTGATCTTGTGAAATTTGGCCGGCGAGCCCTCGGGAAGTTTCAGCTTGAGCTTGACGTTTTGGTGAGAGAGCGATTGCATAGAGCCTAAACATCCAGCCAGGCATTCGCGCAACATCATCCAGTCCTTGACATACGTGTAAGACGCCTTGGTTTTGGCCGACAGCTCAATCATGGTGTCGGGTTTATGCGTCATTCCCAGCCCAAATGAGTGTATACTGATTCTGCAAGCCGACATTAGTTGCGCTGCAGGGGCTTGTTTTGGAAACGTGCAGGACTTCACTTACTTGGCGGCCTCGGCCCGAGACACGACAAAGTCGACCGAGTCGACGTCAGCCGTGGATGCGTCGCTAATGAGCATGATGGTTGCAATGGGATTGTTGTGCTTGCGCTGCATCAACAAGTCCATGGCAACGTTGGCCCCTTCCACCACGTCCGCCCGATGGCTCTTTTGGCCAACCGGCTTGATGGACGACAGGACGTTGGTCCAGCCGGGCCATGCCTTTGTCGTCATGCCGACAATGGGCACTCCACCTCCGCCGGACCCGAAAGTTACCAAACCCATTCGATCTCGCTCGCCAAGTGTATGGACCATGAACCTTAGCGCATCGCGCACCAAGTTCATCTTCACGCCCTGCATAGATGAGGAGATTGGGACAACAACGACAACGTCGACGGGAACGTGTATCGAGCCGTGTGGATGGGCCGCCTTGGCGGCGAAGTTGGTGTATTCAGTCGGTGCCGTGGTGACGGACTTTGGTCCCCAAGAGGATGTGGTGGAGGGGACTCTTTGGGGTCTGGATCGCAGCCACTCAGTCTCCTCGTCCGTTTCTGACACTTCTCCGCGGTCAAAATCGGGACTTCGAACCATCAAAGGCTCAACCATGTTCAAGTCCAGTAGCGCCTGGTTCCACAGCTTAAGCTGGTTCCGGTTGTCGAACCGCAGGTGGAATTGCGGCAAGTCGGCGACGGAGAGACTGAGCGTCAGGATATTTTCGTCCAAAGACCCGGTTTCGGATACCTCGTTTAAGTGCTTTTTGATGAGGATGCTCCCTTTAAGAGAGCATCTGGTTGCTTGCCCTGAGACGGAATTACCGTCCCAGCGGGTTACAGCCTGGGGAGGCAGCTTCTTCTCCTTGACGCAAATAAGCATCTCGGCAAACAGGTAGCACTCTAGTTCCTGCCATGATACTTTGTCCTTACCGACACGTAGCGTTCCGTAGAGTCTCAATTGACCAAATCTGCAAAGTCACACATTAGCGATTATTGTGTGTTGAGAGGAGAGAGACAAGTCCGACGGTCGCGTCGCGCTCGAGCAGAGAACCACTGTTACTCACCTTCCAAAGTCTAGCCCGTGCCAGTTGTCAACACGATTCCGAAGAGACTCGGTAATCTCTTCCAAGACCTCGGGAGATTCGTAGGGGATGAATCTCGGCGCACGCGGTGCCTGAGTCACTGTGTGAGTCATCGTTTGATCGACTCTGGCACTGGCCGGGGTGGATTGACGATAGGCGATGGCAAGGTCTTCAGGGTCTGGCCTCCAGCTGTTACCCGCAACTTCGACAGTGACCAAGCAGGTTAGTGTTTGTTGCTGGCGAGAGCGGTTGATGGTCGGAAATTCGGATCGGACTGTGACAATTGGAGACGGGATAGGGCTGCGCGAAATGGCGCGTGGACTGCCGGGTGACGTTTCCATGGCTTGCACATCATAATCATGTCGCCATGGCGTGCTTTGCATCGTCTCCGGGTATCCACCGGACGAGGCGACGCCTGTAGCCTCGCTGTCGCTTCTCGCGTGCCTTGAGGAACCATGTCGGTCAGTCAATGACGCGTCTCGGCTGTCCCGGAGGCTGCCCTTGGTGCCGCATTCGCGTCCACTGCTGGTGAGTTGCTGGACATGGTGCTTGTTTGGAGACTCTTCAAGACTTGGCGGCCGTAGAGTCTGGTTGTCCCAGGTCGGTGTCGGGGTTTGCGCTGAGCGACCATCACTTGCCGCTGAGCGAACCATGTTGCTGATTTTGTCTGTCCTCGGGTTAGCAACCTGGCTTTGGACTTGTTCCCCATTGGGAAAAAAAATATATTCGGAACAAGGCCAACGAACTGATGTCTATGACATTGCCCCCTCGGCTGGTGTCAAGGTGGAGCGGAGCTTCGCAGGTAGGGCAGTGCTTCCCGTCGAGTTCGCGAATGAACTCGTAAAAGCAAGCTTCGTGAGCGACGTGGGAGCAAGAGAATTGCAATATCCGCTCGCCTGAAAGAGTGTGTTCCAGGGGCTCTTCGCAAACAGCACATTCGCTGCCAACAAAAGTTCTTTCGCGCCGGGAACGGCTCCTTTCGGCCGTGCTAGCCATGACGTTGTTATCGATAGCGCCTACTCTGCGCGACGGTGTGCTCGTAGCGGATCGAGTCGAACCTATGGACGAGTCGCCTCGATGGCTACCGTTGCCCCCAGGCTGCGGTGGAAAGAGCCGATGAGAGAGGCCTAAGGATGGGAGGATTAGTCGCTTTTCTTTTTCGTTCCAAGCGCATGTGGACTCTGGAAACCCCAGTTGTTGAATCAGAAAATCAAGCGTGGACTGGCAATGGCCAATCTTCAGTTGCGTCGATGTCAATCCCCATACCTTTATGAGAGGGGAAATCCTGGTCGGCGAAAGGGGCAGGGCCCGTGTCAGGCCCAAATTGTGCCACAGGTGCAATGCGAGGGTGATCAATCAAGTCTACGGAGACTGGTCGACTCGTGAGCTGCGAATTTCCCTCGTCGTCGTATGGGAAACCGGCACTGTCTTTTGCTTTCCGATGAGCTTTGCGGACTCGCCTGAACATGGACATGGATTGAGCGTTTTGCGGTTTGGCAACGTCAAGGTCAAAGTCTTGCCAGGGACAAGCCAGCAAGCAATCATTTAACGACCAAAAGGGGTATGTAGACGTCCCGTAGCTGCGGTGTGAAGGCAAATGCCAATGTCGGGCTTAGCAGAGGAAACTAGAGAGCAAATTGAACAATGCTAAAAATGAATATGGCGGGGGAAAGTAGGTAGGTGCAAGGCGGCGAGCCAGGGTTGAGAGGTTATATTAGACGGGCACCTTGTCCCCGGAGGTACTCGAGAGGCGGCACGATGGCTGGTATCCGATGAACATTAAGAGCCAACCGGAAAGCGGGTGTAGTTTTTTTTTTTTCTTTTTTTTTCTCAATTGCTTTATCGTCTGCAATTGAATGTGGCTGGATAAAGGAACGACTTGGCTGGCTGGGTGAGCGAAGAGACAAAGAAAGCGGGAGAGGCTAATATCGCTTGAGGATGAAACTCGGGCGCAAGTTGATTAACCAAGGGGAAGTACTCCGTTCAGAGTTAGTAGTACCGGAGGAGCATATAAAAAAAAGGGAGAAGGGGAGAGAAAAAAAAAAAAAAAAAAAAAAAAAAAAAAAAGAGGGAAAGGCCGGGTGGGTTGGTGCGTGCGGTGGGGGTGTGCGGCCGGCCGGCCGTTGGTTATGGCGATGAATGACAATGGGCCTTTTCCGTATAACCAGCTACTCTGTAAGGCGTTCGACAAATTGCTTGACTTGTCAATTCCACCAAATGCATCGGTGGTATTGTGACGGGCCAAGCTCGGGACTTGCTGATAATGAAGATATGCCGTCCTCTGTCTGCCACAGGGCTGTGCGCGCAAAAGTGCTGAGCTTTTTTCGGCGTTGGGATTCTCACCCGAAACATGGACGGACGGTAGGGATCCAGTTGCTCCGCAAGTCGCTGGCTGGCTTCAAATGCAAAACGAAACGACAAAGATGGCGAAACAGGGCGTGTCGTCTCTCTGGTGATAAGAGGAGCGCGCTCTCCGAGGAAATCCTGCACACCCAAACCACTCCCTAGTGCGTGCACTAAGGAGAAAGAAAAAGAAAGTCTGGTGATGGAAGGGCGAGGGTGGCGATAAAGTAGGACTTGGTCCTGAGTCTTCTGATACCGAGGAAGGAGGGCCACGAACGGGGCTTTCAAGTCGAACATGAGGTACCAAGCACTCCGTTCTCAGTACCTACCTAAGTAGGTAGAGACTACATATCAACCGACCTATGCCCCCCCCTAGTCATTCGACCCCCCCATAATAACTTAACAGACCTGACCAATACTCTTTCCTAATATAGAGATACGGTAATAAATAGTAGTAGATCCCTTAATCTATAGTAGCCACTAGACTATAAGTATCTTTATATATATTTTTCTATAGTGAGTGACTTCCCTTATATTTTTACTAGGTATCCCTACCTAAGAACCTAATATTAAAAGTAGATAAAGTACCTTTATATAGACTTTTATATTGAAAGTGACTTCCTTTCTTTTATTAGGTAGGTACCTAGGTCCTTAGGTACTATACGTAGAAAAAGTACCTTTATATATATTTTTCTATATAAAGTGACTTCTTATATTTCTACGAAGTACCTAGGTACCTAGTATCTAGGTACTAGGGATAGAAAAAGAGGTACCTTTATATATATATTTCTATAGAAAGTGACTTCTTTAATATTCTTACTAGGTACCCTTACATAAGAACCTAATAAAACAGCAGAGAAAGTACTTCTCCCTATATTTTTCTAAAGAAAGCGACTTCTTTAATTTCTTTTACTAGGTACCCCTACCTAAGAACCTAGTAAAATATCAGAGAAAGTACTTCTCCATATAGCTTTCTATATAAGGTGACCTGACCCACTATTCCCTAATAAACCAATTATATTAAGAGTATAGCCCACAGCAATGGTCAGGTCAGTTAAGTTATTATAGGGGGGTCGGATGACAAGGGGGGAACACAGGTCGGTTGACCTGTACCCTCAGGTAGGTAGGTAGGTAGGCAATCAAGGATTCGGGACCAGGAGCAGTCGGGAGGAACTCCTGAACGTTCAAATTTTCTTGACCAACCCCTGGATGCAAGGGGAGGGAACCACAAGTTTGACATAGTAGATTTGGGAGACATGGGGACCTAGGTGAAACTAATAGTGACGAGGTACGGAGCACGGAGCACGTCCCTGTCCGTACGCGATGATCAACGGTAATTTGCGGCGAATTCCCCGGGCTTACAGATTACTGAGGTGGGGAAACTGGGCCGCTGGGTCGCTCAACTTCCCATTTAAAGTTAAGCTGCCTAGTGCCGATTTCGAGTCCTATGTGTCCTATGTATGTATGTACGGAGTACGGAGTAGTTGAATCCATGTTCCATGTTAGGCAGGGCACAGCTCGTGGGGCGTTTCCATAGTGCCAAGTTTCGAAACAGCATCCTGGATCGTTCAGAGACGCGGGCGATTCTGTGCTCGAACTTGGACGTTGTCGCAAAACCTGATCCGGGCCATGTTGTCGTTGTCGGCATGAGACGCAACGCTCCGTCGACCTTGTCGTGCATCTATCTGCATCCCAATGATCGATCCCACGCAGAGTATGAGATTTTTGTGGATTTTTTGCAGACCTTTTGCGACGTTGCTGTTGATGTAGCAGTATGAATTATCAATCGAGCTGGATCCGCTCCGGGGGAAAAAATAATTAAAAATAAAATAAAAATAAAAAAAAGCATTCAACAGCAGACAGACGGACGGACTGAGCCGTCATTACAGCAGGTATCGGGAGGTGACATGTCTGTAGCAGAATAATGATGTGTCAGTACCTCCGTGCATACGTACCGGCAGAGAGAAGGAGAGACATTTGACCATGTCGCCACGAGACGAAGAGGTTGGTGTGTCCAGATCTGAGCATGCAGCCAATAGTAACGCTGCGACCATGTCATGTTGGTGAGACCATGTTCCGCAGCCAAGTCCTCGGGAAAGCAATACCAACCTGACCTGATGGTGGTGGTGGTGGTGGTGGTGGTAATGATGGTGGTGGTGAGGATGGTGAGGATGATGGTGTTGACGGCTCCTCATTCCCGGGACTAGAATAAGCCACTTCCATCGTGGCTACTCCTTGTTTCTTCAGTCACAAGACTCTCAACGTCTGCGAGCAGTCCCTGTCGCTCCTGATCCAAGGTGCCGTCATCAGGCCCAGAGTCGGTCGCCAAGGGTTGTGCCAAAGCAAAAGTCAGGGGGGATGTGTTGGTGGCGCATAAGAAGAAAATTTGTGTTGGAGGAGTGGTGGGGAGGAGCAACCAAGGAAGGCTGAAAAGTGAGGTTTGGTCGTCTGGTACCTACCAGGTAGGTACCTCAGCCTGGTAATCGACATGTTGGTAGATTTGACATTAGGTACCTGCCTAGAGGTAGGTGCCTACCTTGGGAGGTATGTTGGGTACCTGGAAATTTGAAGAATACTACATATCGACCTAATGCCTAAATTGCCTACCTCCTAGCCTAAGTAGATAGGTACTTGGAAGTACTATGGAAGCAAAGATCAGGGAGGCCAGTTTATATCAAGGCACCGCACTTTGTATCCTTTGGTCAAAGGCAGATGAAGACGTTATGAAAATACAAAGTATATTCGCAATTATCCGCCATGTTTGGCATGGATCAGCCCAGCTTCAGGTAGGTGCAGCCGAGTCACGTCGCACGGCAGCCCCCAGGGCCAGCTTGCAGCACCCGCAGCAGGTCCAGCATATCCAGCAGGCACAGCGCGTTCAGCGGGGTCACAGCAGGTCAATTACGGATAACAGCAGGCACTTGACAGCACCTACCATTGGCCAGACGCCAAGTCCCGTACAAGCACCGTACCTGGTAATGGGCCTCACCGGGCAACAGTGACCCCCAAAATCTCTTAGCAGCGACGATTGGGACTTCCGCAGAGACTGAGAAATCTTACAGAGAACTGAGAGACGAATATCGAGCTTCCTCTCCATGCCGCCCCCGAGGCAAAATGATTTGCCCAGCCGTTGGCTTATCGACGTCTTTTTGCTTCCTACCTACCTTAGGTAGGTAGGTAGGTAGGTACCCATGTATTATTTCTCCGACACGAACGCCCCACGCCAAACCGTCAATCGACCCTTGTGGATACTTATAGTTACATCTAGTGCGTCTCCACCAGGGTCGGGGTACCTAATAGGGTCTTACCTAGGTACGTAGCCCAGGTCTCAACGTACGTGGTCTGATCACCAATAAGCGATAACATAATGCCAGGCTTCGGCAGTTACGGTAGCGTGATGACGAGACCTATGGCATGAAACTTGGGTAAGTTGCTTGCCTGGTTATTACCTGGAGGACAGCAAGATACCAAGATATCTAGGTACCTCCTAGCCAGGCAGGCATGGGGTGGGGACAACTCGCGCCACACCTCGCCGCCCCGGCCGAATCTACCTTGCATGCACGGTCGGCCCGTGGCGTACATACGAGGTACCTCCTACCTTGGGTGGTATGTAAGATGTGGTTTCGTCCAGAAATTCTTGCTCCGACCTTTTTTTTTTTTCCAGAGTTTCCCGCGTCTTCCCTTTTCTTTTCCTTTGCATAGAGAGGAAAAGACATCTGGCCAATTCCTGGTAGGGCAGGACCCCATGGGGGGATACATGTCTCGCGTTATACACTCTGTAATTTGCTCTTTCCTTGGCTACCTATTTAGCACCTTCTGTTGCACCAAAAAGTGTGACGCCACACAACATGTGACTTTATGGGATATCATATACTGTGATACCTTCCTCTGGGTAGGTACCTACAGTAGGTGTTCATTAATGCATAAACAACTCCACATCAACACCATCACCATATTATCGCGGAAGAATTTAAATAGCCATAACTTAGGTAGTAATGCATTAATTCTAATAAAATAAGATGTGGCAAATAGCCCTGCTTTTTGCAATTAATATTTAGTATACCAACTACGTGCGCAAATTATAGCGTATAAACGCTATGGCATTAACTCAATTAGCTGTTACGGACTCGGGCTATGCCCGTGTCATGGATTGACTGAAGCTCGGGCTGCGCCCATGCCTAGTCCGGAACGGATAATATAGGGTAGACGCGCGGGCCTATAGGGCAATATTAGGGCTCTAGCCTGCGCCACACATGGATATATATAGACTGCGGAAGGGACCCGATTTAGGCCCTTCTCCCTTCCTCCTTAGTTTTATCAATACATCCGATTAATACCTATTTGCAGTCGCCCTAGGGCCAGTCCGTCATAATTAATAAAACTCTCTCAACCCTTATTGTTATACTATATACAACTGCCGACAATAGATATAAGGCCCTTATAGAATACTATAGGCTTAGATAATGCCCGATGCGCCTCTACTTATTAATAGGCCGCTTAATGGGAGTTAATTACTAATGCTATAGAAGTCCTTAATATAAGGTTCTAAGAATAGCTATCCTAAAGCTAGGAGAGTAAGCATCAGATATACGCTTAGGCTGAATAGACTAAGCGTCGGATGCTAGCCCTTATCGACTAAATGCAATAATAACTATCGCCAGCCCCTATAATAACCCCTAACCAGTCTTAGACTGACTTTATCTTAACCCTAGAGGAAACCCGATTTAGGCGTAAGCCGATACTAGTTAGGGAACCCTTTAATAGTAAAAAGGCTATATTTACTATATAGAAGACCTTTATAGAGTATAAATTAGAGATCGATCGGGATTTTATCGGTAACGATAAGACCTAATAGATATTTATCTATTAGAACCTCTCGGCTATAGTTTAATCCTAAATTATAGTATTCTTTAAGAATAGTATGGCCTTCTATTACCGCCCTATAGCTTTCTTTAACTACCTATAGCGACTCTTTAAGGACCCGTATTAAGAGGAATATGCGATTAGCAAGCTTAAATATACCCTCCGTTAGGCGCTAAAAAAACCTTTTTCTACCTTTTTTATATATTTTAAAGAGAAATTAGTATTAGCGGGGGGGCTTAGGTAGCCTAAATCGGTTAAGCTAAAAATACTCTAATCTGCCTTTAACCCTTATATATCGGATAAGATTATCGGCCTAGGGGTCTCCTATAAGGATTATAAGGCGGCCGTCATATAGTACCGTAAAATCGCCATTAACCTAGAGATAAGTCTTACCGTAAAGTACTATACGGACCTTTCCTAAGATTATAATAATAATGCCCAAGATCTATAGATAACCGCTCGGGATAAGGATAATAATACACCTATAATAGGCATCTATAAGCTAGATTTAAAAGGTAAGTAAAGGCTTCTTAATAAGAGGGCGCTATAAGTTTTAAGGGAAGTCCTTAAGGAGCGCTACTAGAAGTCACTTTATACCTAATATAGGGATACTAGCTATAAAATGCCGGAGTATAAGCTAAGGCCGGCCTAGCCCCTACTAGAGATAATAGTGGCTTTTATAGACCTAAAGGCTATAAAAGCCTTATAAATTACTAAGCTTAGAGATAATAACGATAGCAACTTTTAGGGAAAAGATTAGCCTTTAAGCTAAATCTTACGAAAAGGCTTAAAAAACGCACCTAGCCTTTAGCCAGATTATAATAGGAATACTATATAAAAGAGATCGATAATATTAAGGACCGTATAGATAGATACCCCTTTTTAGTCCCAATATTATATAATAATTCTACTTTTATCGATACCCTAATTGATTCTAATTATAATTATTATAATACGATAAGCGAAAGAACTATCTAAAGGCTAAGATTCTAGCCTATCCGCCTACTATCTTATAAGAAACTTAGGATTATAATAGATATAAAGAGTCGGTTAGGGGAGCAATAGGCTATCCTTTTAATTACCTATATCGTTTATATCGATATTGATATCAATAGATAGCCATTAGCTATAATACTATATATTATCCTAGGCCTTACCTATAATATAATTCTAAGGTTGCCTTAGATAGAGTATTACAATATTAAACTATAGGTAAAGTAGCGCCGATTAAGAATTAGAGCTATTAGTGGCTTCTTTATAAAGGAATTAATTATTCGATCCTCTAGGCCCGCTATAATTAATATCCTTAGATCAGTCTTTTATAGTATACTATAACGTGCGGTATGCACTTAAGATAATTCGACCTTTTTTTTCTCTACGAGCCTATAAGAGCTTATATATATCCTCTGTATTATACTTCCGCCTTATTAGAATTTAGTTCCCCTCCTAGCTTAGCTATAGACCCTACCGCTTAAGCTCTAAGACTTTACCGACCTCTTTAATAAGATAAAAGCCTCTAGCCTCCTACTATACTAAGGCACGCTTAATTACTATATTAAGTTTAAACCGACCCTAGATAGGGGGCTACCCGACCTCTTATAGGGACCGCTATATAATATACTGCGGGACTAATTACTTAAGGTTTGGAGATAGGTAACTAACCTTATAGATAAAGGATAAATCTATATAAGCTCCTTATTAGTAGTAATATTAGTCCTACTCGCAAAAAAAGCAAACGGCGGATAGTATTTTTATATAGATTATCGGGCCCTAAATAAAGTTATAGTATAGGATTAATACCCCCTTCCCTTAATTAAAGAGATACTATATTCCCTATTTTAGGCAATATAGTTTATAAAGGTAGATATCCGCGCTATATTCTATAAAATCTATATCGCTAAGGGCGATAAATACCTAATTATATTCCGGACCTACTTTAGCCTCTTTAAGTGGTTAATAACCCCTTTTAGCCTAACTAAAGCCCTTACAATATTCTAGCGATATATTAATAGGGCCTTAGGGGACTTATTAGGGGATTTTGCTACTACTTACCTAAATAATATTTTAGTTTATACTAAAGGCTTACGGTAGGAATATATAGACCGCATTAGGGTTATCCTTAGGCGCCTATAAGATGCCGGCCTAAATCTAAATCTCAATAAATATAATTTTATAGTAAAGGAGGTATACTACTTTAGCTTTATTATAGCGGTAGGGAAGGAGATTTAACTAGACCCTAAGAAGATTAAAGCAATTTAAAAGTAGGAAGCCCTTATAAAATTATAGGGCATTTAGAGCTTTCTAAGGTTTATAAACTTTTACCGCAATTTTATCTCAAACTTCTCCTATTTAGTAGAGCCTTTAGTTTAACTAATATAAAAAGGTGTTGAAATCAGCGCCTTTTTAGCTGTATTTTGGTACTGGTCTCGCTACCGTACGACGTCTCTACGTTGAGATATCGCGGTGGCTATACCAGGCGCTATGGTGGGGCACAGCGCCCCACAACGCCGATTACAGTGGGCCACAGCGCCGGTCACGGCACCGGCACAGCGCCCCACAGCCGGCCACAGCGGCCGGTCACAGCGGGCCACAGGGCCCACAACAGGCGGCGCATTTCTACGGGATTATCAAATAGGCAAACCAGCACTTTCGACCTTCTACATACAGTCACCCGCTACACCGGTCATTTACGGCAGACCGATATAGGGCTTCCGGCCCGTACGGCAGGCTGTTATAGGGCATCCGGCACACCGCTATAAGCCACTAGGCTTGGTTGGGTATGCACTGGGTAGGATATTGGGCACAGACTGGGCACGGTTGGGCAGACCGACTTTTCGTCGGGTTTTTCGCTATTTTTACAGTTTTTCATTATTTTCAACCACTTTTTCAAGATAGTAGAAATATGCCCAAAATTCCCTCTTTCTAGCTAGAATAGTCACCAACAATTAGAATCAGATTTCCCTGACATCTTTGCTCTGGTCAACCTCTTGTGCGCTTTAAATCTTTAACCAGCTCTTTGTTTTATTCTGCAACGCCTTATACGCCACTATCGGTATCCAGTACATTTCCAATAGTGTTCTGAATTACCATTTTGCAACAGGTTATGAGCCTGGTGTATCAAGGCCTCTAGCTTAAAACGTTTTTTTACGCTAACTTAGGATTTTAACGCATTTGGCAGCTAACCTTCCAGAAATCTACTAATAAGGGACTAATCATCCCAGATTTAGGAACCCAGCTACCACACTAAGCTACAACACATCCTTTTTGCAACAGGATTTTCTAAGGTTATTCCTTAACGCAGCTTTCTTCTAGATTTTTTATCTAGATTTTCAGTCTTGATTTTCTTCGCATTTTTAAGACATTCCGGCACCTTTTCTTTTCCTATAATAGCCAGTCAGAACGTTCCTGCCAATAACCCAGGCTACCAAGTCCCTAATACGGCAGAGGTAGAAGAATCTAATAATGACCAGGAAATTGCCCAGCTTAGGGAAGACCAATAGGAAATAAGAAAAGAATTCAGTTATAAATTTAATCGAATGAACTCTAAAATCGATTTTTTGGCTAATAAGGTGGGCACCTTAGTAGACAGACTAATTAAGCCTGCTGCTAGCCTACTATTATAGGATATAATGGATATAGATACCTTTTAAACTCCTATAGGTAAGGGAAATACCTCTCTACCTAAAGCCTAGCAATAACCCCTGCCGATTCCATCCAGTATTAGCAGCCAAGTCAGCGCTATAGCTATTAAGGAACTAGCCAAGACAGCCAATAGATTCCAAGAATCCCAAAAGCTAAGGGGGGCATCTAACTTCAACTAATAGAAACAGGCCCTTATAATTCAACTTAGGGCACTTAATATCGCCAAATTTATCGAGACCTTCTATTGCTAGCAAATTTAACGACTCAGAGCAAGCACTTTTACTATTACTTATCAAGAATAGTTGCATAGAAGGACTAGCTGCCGCTATCAACTGGTGTACTGACCCAGAGTCAGCCTTTACATTACTCACCAAATAGTATTCTCACTCATTAAACGTACAGCGGACCCACCTATACCCTGCCTTCCATCAACTAAATTTTATAGGCTATAAGGGTACCTTAGAATCTTTCAATGCCTCCTTTAATAGCTACCTATCCAGGCTGCAAATTTTAGGCTCCTACATACAACCTTTCGACCAAATCAGCCAGTATTTATATGCTATAGAAGGGGTCTTTTTTCAGTGGGCAGAACGGCACCGCACAATAATAAGAATCGCCTATACTTAGGGAAATATATTAAATATTAACCTGCAATTTTATATGGTTGATTTACTAGAAGAATAACGCATTAAAGGGTCATCAGTAGCAAGGGCTACCACCCACCTCACAAAGGTCAAAGGTGCCGCTACTAACAATAGTAGCAAGCTAGCTAGTAACAACATTAGCAAGGGTGGTAAAAACACTACCACCAACGCCAACAAAAAGAAACAGGGGTCTTCTACCTAATAATAAGGGTCTTCTTCAGCCACATAGGGCAAGCCGGAAAATAAGAAGAAAAAAGAAAAGAAAGATTCAGCTAATAAAGCAGATACCCCATAAAAGACCGACGAAAAGGAAAAGACTATTAACTCCTTTATATTAGGGAATTATAACACTCTAAGTCTTACACCCAGTGAGACAGCCTATTCTTCCTTCCAGGACCGCGAATATATGCAATTTTTAGCTACTAGCTATAGTGCACAATCCGGTGGGAAAACGCCAATAGATTCTTTACTCTACGATATTAGTTCTACGGTGCATATTATTAACGATAAAAAGCATTTTACCTACTTCTAATACTATACCGGAAATAGACCAGTTATCAGTATAGGTAGTGGCCCAATTAAGCCCAGTGGGTGGGGCATAGCGCGTTTTACCGTGCTATAGACCACTAACCCACCTCAGTGGGGCACTTTAGAGCTAACTAACGCCCTTTTCATACCAGCTTTTAATATTAACATATTTAGCGGCGTTAAATACTATCTAAATCGTAGCAGTATTTAGGGCTAAAGCCTAATTAATAGTAACAATAAGTGCATTAGGCTTCTTAATTTTAAGAAGTATGGCTTCTTTTTATAATAAAAAGGGGTAGATTCGCCGTTTTTACACTATACTAGCTAAAATCACCTGGCTATACATAATATCTCGGTCGAAATACCTGCCCTAGCTAACCCAGAAGAATACGAGGAATATCCCCTGCTAAAGGATTTACCTACCCCACCAGCTGACTCAGACCTTCTACTTCTACCAGCTAATTCGCAAGAAATCCTACTAGCTGACCTACCAGTTAGTCCTAATTTTTCGGTAGTACTAATAGAGGCTACTATTCCCAATATAGCCCAACCACTATAGAGGGCCCCGGTCACCCTCAACCCAGCCCCAATCACAATACCAACTGCTAATACAGAATATCAAAAGCTACTATTATTAGCCGGACTTTAGCATATCCGGCTTAGGCATATTGGAATCTAACTTTTAAAGAAAACCTATACATCAACTATAGGGTTACCTGATCTCAGTAAGGTAAAGGATTCTAACTTCAACTACATCGCCTATAAAAGGGCAAAGTCAGTTCGGCATTTTACATCAGGGGCTATACCAGACCTAATACACTATTTGGATATTATAGAGGGTGATATTTTCCAAATTAATCCTCTTCTATACAATAAACGCCCTATTTGCCTCATCTTAATAGACCGGAAATCACGCTTCCGTTAGGTGTACTTACTACCTAATAAGGAAGGACCTATAGTATTCCCAGTATTATAGGGGTTCTTCTAAGGTCTTAGGAATCGCTATAGCAAATTAGCTATTGAATTCCACTATAATGGTGGCAAGGAAATCAACGATATTATTACAGCCTAGCTAGCTCTTAAGGGCATAGATTTTTTAACCTCTTCCCCTTATATTTATAAGCAAAATAGGTTAGTAGAACGCTCTATACGGGTTATTATTAACCGACTTAAAGCTACTATGCTTTGGTCTCGGTTACCTTCTTACCTTTAGTCTATAGTAATTCTTAGTATTACTACCTTAGTAAATCTAATAGCAGTTATAAACTATTCCTCGTTACCTTTCGAGGAATTAAAGAAGGACTTTCTAGAAATTACGCATTACTACCTACCCGACCTTACTAGCTTTAGGGCTATTAGTGCGGCTATAGAGGTGCTAATCCCTCTAGAAAAACGGGTCATTAGCTATAAGCTGGCCCCCCAGACCGAGTCAGGTAGGTTACTAGTTACGCTAGGTAATGGCACCTACCTCGTCTATATCCTACATTGCCGGGTTATCACTAAGACCTCTTTTATTACTTTCACCTATTAAAATAAAGGTATAGGCCCTATTTCAAGTGGCCTAAAGGGCAAATTCGACTTCCTACCGTCTTCCATTTTAGAGGGGGTAAACATCGACTAAATTGCTCTAGAAGAGCCTATTTAGAAGTCGCCTCGCCTAAATATGCCTATTTCAGGCTTAGCCGAGGGCATAGGCCTACTATAGGCTACGGATCTAACACAGCCTACGGGCCCACTACAACCAATAGGCCTAATACAGCATACGGATCCACTATAATCAGCGGGCCTACTATAACCAGTGGGCCTACCACCAATTGGCCCGCCATAGCACTCTGCAATATTTCCTAGCAATTCGCCGTCTTTTAATTCCAAATCGCTTCAGCCTAACTCAGCTTTTCAGCTTAGGCAAGACAGTCCTTTTTCACCAGCTAAAGAATTTACGCCTTTTTCCCATATAAAAAGGCTGCAAATGCTAGGAAATATAGAAAACTCTTATTACTAGGAATCTCAATCTTAGAGATTTTCCGAATCCATCACAAAAGTGGGCATAACCTATATAAGTGAAAATTCTAACTTGCCCCATATAATAAATTTTCAATGGTCCGAATCTTAAAGCCCCACACACACTGATTTTCTGCGACTTTCCAATATAATAGATTCTGCCTTTTCGCCCGGCTTCCTAGTAAATGCGGCATTTCACTATAGTAAAACGCTACCTACATTAGAATATCTAAAATTCGAGAGTCTAGATATCGCCTCAAATAAGAGATTATAAGAGAAAATATTTCGAGTATCAGAAAAGGTGCCTATTTAGCTATACTAGGTTAGGGCTACTAGGGGTAGAATTCAAAGAAGAATACTATGGATATAAGACGTATAAGGTATCCTAGGTTATGGATACTATAGGTCACTTTTGGACCTATAGGCTGACTAACAGTCTGACCTATAGATTGACCAATAGGGTGCTTTCTTACCTACCTAGCCGAAAAACGACTAGATTTTCAGATACCCAAGCAGCCCCCTAGAGGCTCCCATATAGGATTTCCCCCCTTCCTATGCTTTTTACCAGCAAATATACGATATTTACTATGCAGCAAAGATTAAGGCTGCAAAACGGGCCCCAGAAGGTATGCCTAATAGCTAGAAGGAAGTCTTACACAGCCTACATAAAGATAGCTGGGTAAAAGCCTTATTTTCGGAATTCAAGCAATTAATCGATTTAAATATCTTCTAATTTATTCCTAAGACTAGTATTCCTACTAGTAGGAAAATATTGCGTAACCGGCCTATTTTTCGCGTTAAGAAAGATGCGAATAATAACCCGGTTAAATATAAGGCACAATTAGTTATTAAAGGCTTTATATAGGTATCTAGGCAAGACTTTATGGAGACCTATGCCTCTACGTCGATCCCACCAATATAGAGGATCATCTTTGCTCTTACTACTGCAAATAACTGGGAAATAGAGTAAATAGACTTTATTGGTGCCTTTCTAAATAGCGAACTGCTGGAGACGATTTATATAGAGATTCCAGCTGGTTTTCTAGAATTTGCAGAAAGCCTACTCTCACCTAACCTAGCCTTATAGTCTGACTAATAGCATCGTCGACTTTTAGCCTTACTTACTAAGGCTAGATATAACCCCTCTGTATTATAGGTTATACTATTAAAAAAAGCCTTATATAGGTTAAAATAAGGCCCTTACAAGTAGTTACGGTTAAAAGACCTTCTAGTGCAAAAGGGTTTTAAGCTATTACTTTCTAATACTACCGTCTTCTATAATAAAGGAACGCATACCTTTATTGTGACCTATGTGGATAACTGCTTGATTATCGGTCCAGACCTTAGCTATATTGACTAGCTTAAGGCTAAATTCCATAAGGTTTATACTATAGAAGACCAAGGACCTACCTCCTTCTTTCTTAGAGTGCAGATTATTAGGAATAGAGAAAAGGGCCTATTATAGCTACACCAATCGCAATTTATTGCAAAAGTCCTTAAGAAATTTAACCTTAAGGATGCACGACTGCATCTAATCCCGCTATAGCCCGGTATACTTACTAAGGCTGACGATACGCCGCTAGATGCTAGTAATCAATACTTATTCTAGCAGCTAGTAGGGACATCGATATAGTTGATAATAATATTAAGACCTGACCTTACCTTTCCAACGCAATACCTATTACGATATATGCAATAGGCTTCCACTATACAGCTTAATGCTGCTAAGGGCGCTTTTCGCTATTTAGCTAGTACGGCAAATATAGCCATTTATTACCGTTACCGAGCCGCTAAAGCTACTATAGTATTAGCTGCATTTTCTAACAGCGATTTTGCTAGTTATCGCCTTACTTCTAAGTCTACTAGTAGTTATCTTACTACCTTGAATAGTAGGCCTATTAGCTGGAGGTCAAAACGGTCTTCGACTATAGTTTTATTAATGCTTGAAGCCAAATCTAATGCAATACTTAAAGCGATTCGCGAAGTGGAGTAGATATCTAATTTATTTAAAGAAATCTAGGTCGATATTCAATGCCCGATACTACTATACTGCAATAACCAAGGGTCTATTTCTAACGCAAATGACCCAAATCAGTATGCCCGCACTAAGCATACCTTGCTTAAATTCCGGTATATACGTGAGAAGGCCTAAGCCGGCTTAGTAAAAATATCTTATTTACCCACGACAGATATGCCTGCGGATAGACTCACCAAACCACTTCCAAGCCCGAAATTCCCTATATTTCGGCAGCTATTAGGGCTGTAATCCCTATAGCATTATCATCTTTTTTTTCTGATTTTTTACAGGGTTTCTTTCTTTTATTCTAACGCTAGGATTAGCTATATTGCTAATCAGAGGGGGTGTTGAAATTAGCGCTTTTTTAGCTATATTTTGGTACTAGTCTCGCTACCGTACGACGTCTCTACATTGAGATATCGCAGTGGCTATACCAGGCGCTATAGTGGGGCACAGCGCCCCACAACGCCGATTACAGTAGGCCACAGCGCCGGTCACGGCACCGGCACAGCGCCCCACAGCCGGCCACAGCGGCCGGTCACAGCGGGCCACAGGGCCCACAACAGGCGGCGCATTTCTACGGGATTATCAAATAGGCAAACCAGCACTTTCGGCCTTCTACATACAGTCACCCGCTACACCGGTCATTTACGGCAGACCGATATAGGGCTTCCGGCCCGTACGGCAGGCTATTATAGGGCATCCGGCACACCGCTATAAGCCACTGGGCTTGGTTGGGTATACACTGGGTAGGATATTGGGCACAGACTGGGCACGGTTGGGCAGACCGACTTTTCGTCGGGTTTTTCGCTATTTTTGCGGTTTTTCATTATTTTCAACCACTTTTTCAAGATGGTAGAAATATGCCCAAAATTCCCTCTTTCTAGCTAGAATAGTCACCAACAATTAGAATCAGATTTCCCTAACATCTTTGCTCTGGTCAACCTCTTGTGCGCTTTAAATCTTTAACCAGCTCTTTGTTTTATTCTGCAACGCCTTGTACGCCACTGTCGGTATCCAGTACATTTCCAACAGTGTTCTGAATTACCATTTTGCAACAAAAGGTATCCTTTTTTAATAGCTCGAAAAAGAAAAAAAGGCTTTCTAAACGCTTAAGTAGTATTTTATTTTATATTTAATTTTCGCCTAATAGGACCCTAAGAAGGAAATAATCCTTAAGGCGGATAGCTTTAGTATAACTTTTAGTAGCTGCCTCTCCTAGATTAAGGAGGATAAGGCACTCTACCTAATCGCATACTACTTAGCATAGCTTATAAAAGCTAAATGGAACTATACTATCTATAATAAAAAGCTGTTTACCGTTATCTTATATCTTAAGGTATAGTTAGTAGAACTCTATTCTATTACTACTCTATTTATAATCCTTATGGATTATAAAAACCTTAAGTATTTCGCTCGACTAAAGGAGATATTAGAATACTAAGCGCGATAGGCCGAGACTTTAGCCCTTTTTAATTTCTATTTTCGATATTAGCCCGACTTATAAGCCTAATGCCCTAACGCCCTTTTGCAATAGGAGTAGGAGGCAGATAGTATAGCTCTGAGATTTAGCTAAGTCTTTTAATTACTATCTATCTCTACTATAGAGGCAGACCTAATAAAGGTTTAGCTAAACCTAGTGGAAGACCGACCGACTATAGACCTAGGTATAATAGGGGATATACCGCTAGCGGCTTTATCGACTAGTATCTCTTTACCTAGTGGCTTTTAGGTCTTCGCCGATATATACCTATAGGCGCTTTAGGATTAAGCTATAGCCAAGGATAAATTATATTAGGCCCGGTAGAAGGCTATAGCGAATAGAGAATAATAATTCCCTATAGAGGTAAAGACTAAAGAGTAGATTATAGATTATACCCTAAATGCTTATAGAGCGCTATTCTACCGGGGCCGGATTTAGCTCCCTTTATTTGAGCTATTAATAACTATAGTAATCTAACGATATTATAACTCCCCTACTATAGGGCACCTAGGGAAGAATATAACCTTCTAACTCTTATAATGGGACTACTACTTCGATAGTATATTATCTAAGGTAATTCGGTTCATTCGGAATTATTAATACTATAAGGCGTATAAAAATCGCTAGTTGCGATAGGGCCTACTCTAGCCCTTACTAATCCTAAATCAGTTTTAATTTTAAATCTCTATTAATTTTATAACTAACCTCCTAGCCTATAATGCTTCCGACCCGCGTTACCTAATAGTTATTACTAACCGCCTATCTAAGTACGTTTAGCTTAAGACGATATACTCAATGCGAATAAAGGATTATATAGAATAGTTTCTCGATTGCTAGTAGTAATACTATAGGTTCCCCGCCTAGATTATTAGCGATAGAGATTTGGATTAGGTAGGCTAATTCTAGATTATAATATATAAAGCTATTAAGACTAACTAACTCCTCTCGACTATATACTACATATAGACTGATAGTAGTATAGAGTATATAAACTAGGAGGTCTAGGCTATCTTATATATTAAGGTAGCATTCGATTAGTACGATTAGCCCTAATATCTCGCGATTTATTAATATACTTTAAATAATTATACTTCTTTAGTTACTAGATATAGTCCGAACCGTCTTTTAAATGGCTTCGATTCTCCTATTATAGCACCTTCCCCCAATATTATACTAAGTTTAACGACCTCTAAGGGGCATATAGCACGCTTCCTAGCTATAATATAGGAGGGGGGTGAACTCGCTTAGGCTACTATTGCCTTTACTTAGTAGCGGCAGTAGGATGCGATAAACCGCTCCTAATACCTAGTAGAATACTACTAAATCGGGGATTAAGTCTGGCTAAGCCTACGGAATATTAAGATTAACCGGCCTTATAAAAAGCTCGACTAGGTATCTACTAAGTATACTATCGTAGCTATTCCGTCCCCGCTTAATATCCGACTTAATATTCCTAATAGTATCTATTGAAATCAGCGCCTTTTTAGCTGTATTTTAGTACTGGTCTCGCCACCATACGACGTCTCTGCATTGAGATATCGCGGTGGCTATACCAGGCGCTATAGTAGGGCACAGCGCCCCACAACGCCGATTACAGTGGGCCACAGCGCCGGTCACAATACCGGTACAGCGACCCACATCCGGCCACAGCGGCCGGTCACAGCGGGCCACAGGGCCCACAATAGGCGGCGCATTTCTACGGGATTACCAAATGGGCAAACCTTGCTAATACCAGCACTTTCGGCCTTCTACATACAGTCACCCGCTACACCGGTCATTTACGGCAGACCGATATAGGGCTTCCGGCCCGTACGGCAGGCTATTATAGGGCATCCGGCACACCGCTATAAGCCACTAGGCTTAGTTGGGTATGCACTGGGTAGGATATTGGGTATAAACTGGGCACGGTTGGGCAGACCGACTTTTCGTTAGGTTTTTCGCTATTTTTGCGGTTTTTCATTATTTTCAACCACTTTTTCAAGATAGTAGAAATATGCCCAAAATTCCCTCTTTCTAGCTAGAATAGTCACCAACAATTAGAATCAGATTTCCCTAATATCTTTGCTCTGGTCAACCTCTCGTGCGCTTTAAATCCTTAAATAGCTCTTTATTTTATTCTGCAACGCCTTGTACGCCACTGTCGGTACTTAGTATACTTTCCAATAGTGTTCTGAGTCACCATTTTGTAATAGGTTATAAGCCCGGTGTCTCAAGGCTTCCAGCTTAAGACTTTTTTTACGCTAACTTAGGATTTTAACGCATTTAGCAGCTAACCTTCCAGAAATCTACTAATAAGGGACTAATCATCCCAGATTTAGGAACCCAACTACCACACCAAGCTGCAATACATCCTTGCAACAGGATTTTCTAAGGTTATTCCTTAATGCAGCTTTCTTCTAGTTTTATCTAGATTTTCAGTCTTAATTTTCTTCGCATTTTTAAGACTTTCCGGCACCTTTTCTCTTCCTATAATAGCCAGTCAGAACGTTCCTACCGCTAATAACCTAGGCTACTAAATCCCTAATACGGCAGAGGTAGAAGAATCTAATAATGACTAAGAAATTGCCCAGCTTAGGGAAGACCAACAGGAAATAAGAAAAGAATTTAACTATAAATTTAATCGAATTAATTCTAAAATCGATTTTTTAGCTAATAAGATAGGCACTTTAGTAGACAGACTAATCAAGCCTGCTATTAGCCTACCATCCTAGGATATAATAGATATAGATACCTTCCAAACCCCTATAGGTAAAGGAAATAATCTACCATTACTACCTAAAGCCTAGCAGCAACCCCTGCCGGTTCCATCTAGCATTAGCAGGCAAATCAGCGCTATAGCTATTAAGGAACTAGCTAAAACAGCCAATGGATTCTAGGAATCCTAAAAGCTAAGGGGGGCATCTAACTTCAACCAATAGAAATAGGCCCTTATAATTCAACTTAGGGCACTTAATATCGCTAAATTTATCGAAAATCCTTCTATTACTAGCAGTTTTAACGATTTAGAGTAAGCACTTTTACTATTACTTATTAAGAATAATTATATAGAAAGACTAGCTGCCGCTATCAACTGGTGTACTAACCTAGAGTCAGCCTTTACGTTACTTACTAAATAGTATTCTCACTCATTAGATGTACAGCAGACCCACCTATACCCTGCCTTCTATCAACTAAATTTTATAGGCTATAAGGGTACCTTAAAATCTTTTAACGCCTCCTTTAATAGCTACCTATCCAGGCTGCAAATTTTAGGCTCCTATATATAACCTTTCGACCAAATCAGCTAGTATTTATATACTATAGAAGGGGTCTTTTTTTAGTAGGCAGAATGGCACCGCATAATAATAAGAATCGCCTATACTCAGAGAAATACATTAAATATTAACCTGCAATTTTATATAGTTGATTTACTGGAAGAATAACGCATTAAAGGGTCATTAGTAGTAAGGGCTACTACCTACCTCGCAAAAGTCAAGGGTGCTGCTACTAATAATAGTAGTAAGCTAGCTAATAACAATACTAGCAAGGGTAGTAAAAACACTACCACTAACGCCAATAAAAAGAAACAGGGGTTTTCTACCTAATAAGGGTCTTCTTCAGCTATATAAAGCAAGCCGGAAAATAAGAAGAAGAAAGAAAAGAAAGATTCAGCTAATAAAGCAAATACCCTATAAAAGACCGACGAAAAGGAAAAGACTATTAATTCCTTCGTACTAGGGAATTATAACACTCTAAGTCTTACACCTAATAAGACAGCCTATTCTTCCTTCTAGGACCGCAAATATATACAATTTTTAGCTACCAGCTATAGTATACAATCTAGTAGGAAAACGCCAATAGATTCTTTACTCTACGATACTAGTTCTACGGTATATATCATTAACGATAAAAAGCATTTCACCTACTTCTAATACTATACCGGAAATAGACCAATCATCAGCATAGGTAGTAGCCCAATCAAGCCCAGTGGGTAGGGCATAGCGCGTTTTACCGTGCTATAAGCTACTAACCCACCTTAGTAGGGCACCTTAGAGCTGACCAACGCCCTCTTTATACCAGCTTTTAATATTAATATCTTTAGCGGCATTAAACACTATTTGAATCGTAGCAGTATTTAGGGCTAAAGCCTAGTTAATAGCAATAATAAGTGCATTAGGCTTCTTAATTTTAAGAAGTATGGCTTCTTTTTACAATAAAAAGGGATAAATTCGCCGTTTTTATACCATACCAGCTACCCGGCTTCACACAATATCTCGGTCGAATTACCTACCCCAGCCAACCTAGAAGAATACGAGGAATATCCCCTGCCAGAGGATTTACCTACCCTACTAGCTGACTCGGACCTTCTACTAGCTAATTCGCAAGCTAATCCACCAGCTAATTCGCAAGCTGACCCACCAGCTAGTCCTAGTTTTTCGGTGGTACTAATAGAGGCTGCTATTCCTAATACAGCCCAACCACTATAGAGGGCCCCGGTCGCCCTTAACCCAGCCTTAGTATTAGCAGCTGATATCGAGTATTAAAAGCTGCTATTACTAGCCAGACTTTAGCACATCCGGCTTAAGCACATCGGAATCCAACTTTTAAAGAAAACCTATATATCAACCATAGGGTTACCTGATCTCAGTAAGGTAAAGGATTCTAATTTCAATTATATCGCCTATAAAAGGGCAAAGTTAGTTCGGCATTTTACATCAGGGGCTATACTAGACCCTATGCATTATTTAGATATTATAGAGGGCGATATCTTCTAAATCAACCCTCTACTATATAATAAACGCCCCATTTGCCTTATCTTAATAGACCGGAAATCACGCTTCTATTAGGTACACCTACTACCCAATAAGGAAGGACCCACGGTATTCCCAGTATTATAGGGGTTCTTCTAAAGTCTTAGGAATTACTACGGCAAATCAGTTATTAAATTCCATTATAATGGTGGCAAGGAAATCAACGACGTTATTATAGCCTGGCTAGCTCTTAAGGGTATAGATTTTTTAACCTCTTCCCTTTATATTTATAAGCAAAATAGGTTAGTAGAACGCTCTATATAGGTTATCGTTAACCGACTTAGAGCTACTATGCTTTAGTCTCAGTTACCTTCTTATTTTTGGTCTGCAATGATTCTTAGTATTATTACCTTAGTAAATCTAATAGCAGTCTTAAACCGTTCCTTATCACCTTTTAAGGAATTAAAGAAAGACTTTCCGGAAATTATATACTACTACCTACCCGACCTTACTAGCTTTAAGGCTATTAGTGCGGCTGTAGAGGTGCTAATCCCTCCAGAAAAACAGGTCATTAGCTATAAGCTGGCCCCCCGGACCGAGTCAGGTAGGTTACTAGCTATACTAGGTAACAACACCTACCTCGTCTATATCCCACATCGCCGGGTTATCACTAAGACCTCTTTTATTACTTTCACCTACTAAAATAAAGGTATAGGCCCTATTTTAAGTAGCCTAGAGGGCACTTTTAATTTCTAACTGCCTTCTAATTTAGAGGGGGTAAATAACGACTAAATTGCCTTAGAAGAGCCTATTTAGAAGTCGCCTCGCCTAAATATGCCTATTTCAGGCTTAGCCGAGGGCATAGGCCTACTATAGGCCACAGATCCAATACAGCCCACAGGCCCACTACAACTAATAGGCCTAATATAGCATACGGATCCACCACAATCAGCGGGCCTACTACAACCAATAGGCCTGCCATAACTAGTGGGCCTACCAATTGGCCCGCCATAGCACTCTGCAATATTTCCCAGCAATTCGCTATCTTTTAATTCTAAATCGCTTCAGCCTAACTCAGCTTTTCAGCTTAAGCAAGATAGTCCGCTTTCACCAGCTAAAGAAAATACACCTTTTTCCTATATAAAAAGGCTGCAAATGCTAAGAAATGCAGAAAGCTCTCGTCACTAGGAATCTTAACTATAGAGATTTTCTGAATCTATTACAAAAGTGGGCATACCCCGCATATATGAAAATTCTGACTCGCCCTATATAGCAAATTTTTAATAGTCTGAATCTCAAAGGCCTATATATACTAATTTTCTGCGACTTTCCGATATAATAGATTCTGCCTTTTTGCCCGGCTTCTTAGTAAATGCAGCATTTCGCTATAGTAAAACGCTGCCTATATTAGAATATCTGAAATTCGAGAGTCTAGATATCGCCTTAAATGAGAGACTATAGGAGAAAATATTTTAAGTATTAGAAAAGGTGCCTATTCAGCTATACTAGGTTAGGGCTACTAGGGGTAGAATTCGAGGAAGAATATAGCCATAAATATAAGACATATAAGGTATCCTAGGTTATAGATACTATAGGTCACTTTTAGACCTATAAGCTGACTAATAGCCTGACCTATAGACTGACTAATAGTCTGACCAATAGTCTGACCCATAGACTGACCAATAGGGTGCTTTCCCACCTACCTAGCCGAAAAACAACCAGATTTTCGGATACCCAGGCAGCCCCCTAGAGGCTCCTATATAGGATTTCCCCCCTTCCTATGCTTTTTACCAGCAAATGTACGATATTTACTATGCAGTAAAGATTAAGGCTGTAAAACGGGCCCCAGAAGGTATGCCTAATAGCTGGAAGGAAGTCTTATACAGCCCACAAAAAGATAGCTAGGTTAAGGCCTTATTTTTGGAATTTGAGTAATTAATCGACTTAAATGTCTTCCAATTTATACTAAAGGCTAGTATTCCTACTAGTAGGAAGATATTGCGTAACCGGCCTATTTTTCGTATAAAGAAAGATGCGAATAATAACCCGGTTAAATATAAAGCACGATTAGTTGTCAAAGGCTTTATATAGGTATTTAGGCAAGACTTTACGGAGACCTATGCCTCTACCTCGATCCTACCAATATAGAGGATTATCCTTACTCTTACTGCTGTAAATAATTAGGAAATAAAGCAAATAGACTTTATTAGTGCCTTTCTAAATAGTGAACTACTGGAGACGATTTATATAGAGATTCTAGCTGGTTTTTTAGAATTTGCAGAAAGCCTACTCTCACCTAACCTAGCCTTATAGTCTGACTAGTAGCATTATCGACTTCTAGCCTTACTTACTAAGGTTGGATATAACCCCTCTATATTATAGGTTATACTATTGAAGAAAGCCTTATATAGGCTAAAATAAGGCCCTCGCGAATAGCAGTTACGGTTAAAAGACCTTCTAGTATAAGAGGGTTTTAAGCCATTACTTTCTAATGCTACTATCTTTTATAATAAAGGAATGCATACCTTTATTATAACCTATATAGATGACTGCTTAATTATCGGTCTAGACCTTAGCTATATTGACCAGCTTAAGGCTAAGTTCTATAAGGTATATACTATAGAAGACCGAGGACCTACCTCCTTCTTTCTAGGAGTATAGATTATTAGGGATAGAGAAAAGGGCCTATTATAGCTATACTAATCGTAATTTATTGCGGAAGTCCTTAAGAAATTCAATCTTAAGGATATATAATTGCATCTAATCCCGCTATAGCCCGGTATACTTACTGAGGCTAACGATACGCCGCTGGATACTAGTAATCAATACTTATTCCAGCAGCTAGTAGGGATATCGATATAGTTAATAATAATATCAAGACCTGATCTTACCTTTCTAATGTAATACCTATTACGATATATGCAATAGGCTTCTACTATATAGCTTAATGCTGCTAAGGGCGCTTTTCGCTACTTAGCTGGTACGGCAAATATAGCCATTTATTACCGAGCCGCTAAAGCTACTGTAGTATTAGCTGCTTTTTTTGATAGCGATTTTGCTGGGTGCCGGCTGATTTTAAAGTCTACTAGTGGTTATCTTACTACCTTAAATAGTAGGCCTATTAGCTAGAGGTTAAAACGGTCTTTAATTGTAGTTTTATCAACGCTTAAAGCCGAGTCTAATGCAATACTTAAAGCGATTCGCAAAGTAGAGTAGATATCTAATTTATTTAAAGAAATTTAGGTCGATATTTAACGCCCGATACCACTATACTGCGATAACTAAGGGTCTATTTCTAACGCAAATGACCTAAATTAGCATGCCTGCACTAAGCATACCTTGCTTAAATTCCGGTATATACGTGAGAAGGCCTATAGTGGCCTAGTAAAAATATCTTATTTACCCACGATAGATATGCCTGCAGATAGACTTACTAAACTACTCCCAAGCCCGAAATTCCCCATATTTCAGCAGCTATTAGGGTTGCAATCCCTATAGCTCAACTTTTTTTCTTGTTTTTTACGGGACTTCTTTCTTTTATTCTAACGCTAGGATTAGCTATATTGCTAATCAGAGGGGGTGTTAAAATTAGTGCCTTTTTAGCTATATTTTAGTACTGGTCTCGCCACTATACAACGTCTCTGCGTTAAGATATCGCGGTGGCTATACCAGGCGCTATAGTGGGGCACAGCGCCCCATAACGCCGATTACAGTGGGCCATAGCGCCGGTCACGGTACTGGTATAGCGACCCACATCCGGCTACAGCAGCCGGTCACAGCGGGCCACAGGGCCCACAACAGGCGGCGCATTTCTACGGGATTACCAAATGGGCAAACCTTGCTAATACCAGCACTTTCGGCCTTCTACATACAGTCACCCGCTACACCGGTCATTTACGGCAGACCGATATAGGGCTTCCGGCCCATACGGCAGGCTGTTATAGGGCATCCGGCACACCGCTATAAGCCACTAGGCTTGGTTGGGTATGCACTAGGTAGGATATTGGGTATAGACTGGGCATAGTTGGGCAGACCGACTTTTCGTCGGGTTTTTCGCTATTTTTACGGTTTTTCATTATTTTCAACCACTTTTTCAAGATGGTAGAAATATGCCCAAAATTCCCTCTTTCTAGCTAGAATAGTCACCAACAATTAGAATCAGATTTCCCTGATATCTTTGCTCTGGTTAACCTCTTGTGCGCTTTAAATCCTTAAACAGCTCTTTGTTTTATTTTGCAACGCCTTGTACGCCACTGTCGGTACTTAGTATACTTTCCAATAGTGTTCTGAGTCACCATTTTGCAACAGTATCCACCTGGTTTTTTATGTTAATCTTATAGAATGTACTGCTTCCGACCTACTGCCGAGCCAAATACTTATAGATATTAGGTCTAGTCCCCTATTAGTCTTACTAAAAGACTTTAATACCCCGCATAAGGAATTTAAGGTTGAGGAGATACTAACTGCTAAAAACGCTTAGGGTCGTAGCAGCAAACGTAATATGCTGGTAAAATAGAAGGGGTATAATTCGCCGACTTAGGAACCGCTAGAGAACTTCGAGGATATTATGGCGCGGGAGGCATTTAAGGCTAAATAAGGGGATATTTGGATATATAATAGACCCGGTCGAACCCTATAGTAACCTCGATACGGAATAGATAAAATTTTTCCCAGAGAAGGGGGGTATATTACGGACTCGGGCTATGCCTGTATTATAGATTAACTAAGGCTCGGGCTGCGCCTATGCTTAGTCCGGAACGGATGATATAGGGTAGACGCGCGGGCCTATAGGGCAATATTAGGGCTCTAGCCCGCGCCACATATGGATGTATATAGACTGCGGAAGGGACCCGATTCGGGCCCTTCTCCCTTCCTCCTTAGTTTTATTAATACATTCGATTGACGCCTATTTGCAGTCGCCCTAGGGCCAGTCCGTCACATTAGCCTCGTAATTAAGGCCTATGGTATTACTGCCCACGCTTTTTTAATACATTCAGTTAATTCAGCCTTATGCGCCTTATTCTTTTTAAGATTAGATAGATAAGGGTTAGCAGTTACTAATTCCTACTTTAAAGCTTTCCATATATGCTCAATAGGGTTTAAATCAGGCGAATGTGCAGGCTATTTAATCTAGATAATTGCACGCTCAGAAAGCTAATAAGCCGTACTGGCGCAAACGTGAATTTTCGCGTTATCTTGCTGGAAAAGCCTTGTGCCGTTAAAAATAGGTAAAAAACCTTTAGATAAAGCCTTCTAATAGCTTCGCGCTATAAATCCCTTTCTAGCAGACTATTTATTGCGTTCTATAATAATAATAGGGCTTCGGCTAATGCGATAAATAGCCCCCTAAGCCATAATAGATAATAGTGACTTAATATAGCAAGTAAGGTTAATAAGACCCTTATTAAATCGTTTGTGAGGCTTCCGGAATATCTATATTGGTATATTTAGTACTTGGTTGGCTATAGAAGTCTCGTTAGAAAAGATAACCTAAGTAGGGTACTATATTAGTAAATAGCTATTAGAAGGGGCCATTTTTAATCATACTTACCTTTATCAATTCTTCGACTCTTAGTATTTAATAATGTGCAAAATGAAGCCTATTTGCTGCTGTTTTTTTTTATAGTGGTATTCTTTTTATAGCTTTCTATTTGTATTGCTAGGTGCCTTAAAGGCACCGTCGGTTAATTAAGCGGCTTATTCGGCCACCCATAGCGCTAATTAGGGCACTATATGTAATGCTACGGTTCCTTTTGATAAGAAGAACAATATAGCGTTTTTTGGCCTTTATAAGCTTCGGTGGCCGGCCGGAACGAGGCTTATTTTCTAAGGTTGCGTCTTCTTTTCAGCGTTTAAATATTCTATGCGTGGTTAATGACAATGTATTAAATGCGGCAGCTACCGCGCGGTAGGTTTTACCTTACGATAATTCGGCCATAATAGCAGCTTTTTGTACTGGCGAGAATTCATAATTCCTTTAACGATTTCCGGATATTTTTGTACCAAAGATACGATTTCCGGGCATTGTTGTGGTATATTATGGGCGTTGTAATGTAAAGGGTAAAATTGGTTGAGGCGCGAAGATTACGCGCTACGCGATTTTGTTCGTGCATTATTGGAACCCCACTGTAGGTAGGTAGGTAGGTAGGTAGGTGTACCTAATCTCGTGGCCAGTTACTACCAGGTAGTGACCACTGATGAGTCGCTCTAGTCCCAGCCCCTCAGAGACCCACTCGGCCGCCTTAACCGAACGCCCCATGCCCATCTCCACGCCCCATGTCCATCTCCACTCCCCCGCTCCACCAGGTCCGCGACTCTAAGAGTCCAAAATGTGACTCAGTCAAATAAATCCAAGACCTCACCGGAGATTCGCAGCTTGACCGTTTTTCTACCGTTTTCCGTCGATAGGCTCCCGGTCTCCCATTCGTCATGCCGCCATGCACGGCTCTGGCTCGGCCCTCCAACCGGCATTAGCACGGACGGCGCCACACCCGCCTCGCCGTCTCGTCATCGAATTACCGATGCTTGCCCTCGCGCGCCATGATGCGCCTCTGACAAGCAATTGCAGTCGACTGGGTTGAGGCCTTTGCCAGCTTCCTTCAACGTGCAGGAAGCCTCTGCTGTCTCGATGCGGGGTACCGGAGCATCAGCTTCAAACAAGTGCGCAAAGCGCATGTCGAAGCCACTTGGGCTTGGACGATTGCGCACGGGCATAGTGCTTTCGGTGGCTTCGCGCATCAGCCAGGAGCTATCTATCCAATCCATACTTGACCAGAGTCTAGAGATCACCATCGCCAATCTGTACCGTACTGTACGTACGTCTGTGCGCGTCAGCCAGAACCTTTCGGTACTATTCCCCCTTCTGATGTCGCCGGCACGAATCAATGAGGGGAGGAACTGGTGCCCACTCTCGTGTGCTTGCGCAACGGGCAGATCTGATTTTTCAGCAATCAAGTGTAGCGATTCTCTGGGTGGCTGGCCGTGATGGGACTGGAAGTGTTTCCAACTTGGCCCAATATGGCACGGAAGTTATATACACGTTGAGGGGACATGCCGCTGTGCAGAATCACCGCAAAGGTTTCGTGCCCACTTGGTGCCCCTATAACAACATCAGTCATCACGGCGTGCTGATGAGAAAACAAAAAAGACCATGGTCCGCTTGCAAAGCACCATCCACCAGGCGTTGTAAAACCCTCGACTTAAAACACCAAAGGGTGTTTTCGGCCCGGCACCGATCGGAGCAGCATGGACGAAGCTGTGTGCCCAAGTACAGCTGCTAGCTTTTTCTCAACCAGTTGAAAAGAGCAGAAAAGTCAAGTCGGGCTTTGACAATGCGAGGACATTGCAGACGCCCGTGACCATGTCAAGCTGCTGTTTCCCAACTAAACTGTCTTGTCCGTCCGCACCGCTTACCCATCACGACAAGATTGGCTCGTGCGGTATTGGATGCCCACCAGTGAGTGCACCACCTACGCGCAATCTAATGAAATGTAAATTCTCCTTTGCGCCGTGATGATTCTTCTGACAAGCCTGACCCGACAGCGAGGTTCTGAAACGTGAGGAAAGCGCCATTCTTCATAAAACAGAGAAAGAAAGAAGAAAAAAAGAGGTGGAAGTAAAAAGAAGAAACCCCGTGAAACGCCGTCATTCAGGAAAAAGAGTTGGCCACTACGGTCCCGGCACGTACCAGAGCAAGGAACAGGTTGGGACAACAAGACGTAGAGTGTTGCACTACCTCTTTGCAAACCCCAAAGAGCGGCTCTTCACCGGCTCTCTGCCTCTCTTCAACAACAATTGCTTGGTGCTCTTGGAATGCTTGTTCGCCTTGGGCGCCAGTCTCTTGTCAAGAGGCTTGGAAACTCTGTAGATTGTGCTCCCAACGACTTGGTCCCTTGGCCCTCTGCTCTCCCGTGATAGACGCTTCTCAACAGACGCCACGTTGCGCTTGCGCTTGCGCTGCCGGCTTGCTGCAGAGTCTACCCTGTCCTCGTCCCCATCTTCGCTAGATGAGTCGGTGAGATAATCGAGAGGCAGCATGTCGGGAACCGGCTTCTGTTCCATCCATTTCTTCCCTGCTGGAGCAACAATGGGACCGGGCACAACCAGGCCAGTATTTTCTCCAGCTTCCGCTTCTTTCCGCACCGAGGCTTGCTGCTTGAAAAGAGCGTCGCGTTGTCGGCGTTTTTCCTTTTCAGCTGCAGCTTGTCTGTAAAAGTAGGTTAGTCAAAAGGATACCAATTCCATCCATCATGACTTGGGTGAAGAGCCTGGTTTTTGTCCAAAATCGTAACAGCAGCAACAGATCAAGAATAAATCCAATAAACACGGATTTCTATTTTTTTTTAAAAAAAAATGAGATGAAAACCAGCCAACGGAAATGTAGACAAAGAGGGGAAAAAAAAAACGAGACATAAAATGAAATAAATAAAATAACGGCAAACATACTCTCGTGCCGCCTTCTGGAAAGCCTGTGCAGACTCAATCATCTTCTTGGCCACCTTTGACGTCGACACAGCCTCAGGAGCCTCGTCGCTGTCGCTGGCCTCTTGCTCTAGCGCCTCCGACACGTCGGTTGCTTCCACAGCAGAGATTGCGAGCTCCCGATCTGGGTTTCCACAGTCGTCAAAGGTGATGACGTTGTTCTGGGGCGGCTTCGACCCGACGTCGTCCTTGCTGGGTATCCCATCATCGCCTTCCTTGGCTCGTACCGGCAGACTCCTTTGACGCTTGATCGCGGGCGTGCTAGAGGACGGTGGCGCGGATTTAGCAGCCTGCGCTTCTTTAGCCATAGCGGCCTTCCTCTTGCGAGTTTCGACGGGCATGGCCGAGGGAATAACAGGTTCCAACGAGTGGGAAACCTCACTGAGGTTGATGAATCTTGCGTGGAAACGTATGTAGACGGTGACGGCGTATTTCTTTTCGGCTCTCTGTGTAATGACACTTCCCTTTCGAAGAAAAAAAAAAGAAAGAAAGAAAGAAAGAGAGAAAGAAAGAGAGAAAGAAAGAAGGTATTGTTTCTCAATTCCCTACCGGGGGAAATCCAGGCCTTTGAACGGTTGATGTGCCGACTGTGTACTTGAGAATTCGGCCGTGCCTGTGGAGGTTTTCTTTCCTGCATCTGCGGAAAAAACTTGAGTGGGTCCTTGCAATTCTCCCGGTGGTGGGATGCTGGCGGGGATGCGGTGGTGTCTGATTGGTGTAAGAGCGGCTTCAGTGAAGTTGAATCTCCAACCTCCCAAGGTCCAAGTCACATTCACACCAAGTCGACGTCAACCGTAAAATGCAACGACGAATCTACATGTTGACCTTCTACTACCACCTACCTAGGTAGGCTTACACATTACTGTCTTTCATTCCATCATCTAACCCATGAGCATGTGTTCTTTTCGCCAGTGTAGCTTGGGAAATCTGAAACGCCGCATAACATTGGACCCTACGACAATCAGCTTGCTGAGCTGCATCCCCTGAATCAAAATATGGCTACCAGAAGAGCTCCAAAGCTGAGCTGCCTGCTATGCAAGATGTGTTTCCTTCCTAATAGGACTCCGCTCCTTGTCCGTATCTCGAGGACGTCCGTCTTCTCACACGCGCCGTCAACCCACCAAACCCGACCATATGCAATCGCGCGTCCTCCAAGAAACAGCCCGACTAGCTCGCAAATCTTCAACCTGTCGGAAATCCCCCTCAGTGCCTTTGAAAGCGTCATTTACCGAAACGGCGACTCTTTTAAGCGTCTCACCTGCTCGGAATACTACCAAGCAGCCCAAAGATTTGCAGAAGCCATCAAACGTGGTTCAAGCCCCTGGGCAGTGTCAATCAGCGGCAGTACGCACAATCCAACCCGATGCAACCTCCTGAATCGCTAACGCTGTTCCGAAATCCTTCTCCCTCGCAAAAACAGGAGACGCCATTTCCGCAGATACTCTTCACTCGGTAGCCTGCATCATGCGCCAAATGCAGTCCAAGACGGCAGACGCCTTCGCCACAGCTCTCTGGTCATCCGCCTCCGAAATGGGGCATCGTCCGTCCACGCTCTCGCTGGCCAGGCAGCTCATCCGGTCTGGCGCGTACACGCGCATCCCGCAGCTAAGAAAGGTAGAGGCGCGTTTCGAGGAGCTCGTGAGCAGCGGGAAAGATGCGGACGCCCTCACAGCCGCGGGGGAGCTGCTTTTCGAGCAAGGAAGGTTTGACGCTGCGGTGGCAACCACGAGGCGGGCCCTTCAGTTGAGTGAACGCTTTGAATGGAGACCCTACTGCGAGCTGTGTCTAGGCAAAGCCTACGTCAAGACGGGGAAGGGAGACGAGGCGAGACGGATATTTGACAGGTTGGCCGAAGACGGGCTCGTTGAGGCTGATGTTGAGCTGGCGGATCTGCTGAAACGGAGAGAGTCGGGCGAGGTGGCGCAGAGGTTATACGCAGCTGCGTGTAACGGAAGAAGGGATATGTTTGCGCGTCTTTCCGAGATGGAGTTGGACGGGGGCGCGATGCCTGCTGATCAACGGTCGACCGAGGAGAGGAGACTGTGGGCTATGGAATGGCTGAGGCTCGCGGATACTCGAGCCGCCTACTGAGTCGCTCTACTTTTTCTTTTCTTCGGGACTGATTTTACATCAACTCCTCAGAGGGTGGTTTCCATCCAGGAGAATATGAGAATCCCATTCTGTAGCTGATTTACTCCTTGTACTCCCTCCCATGAGGGCTTATTTCAACGCTGCAGTTTGGTAGGCTGGTTCTGTGAGGACGTTACTTTTGCGTCTTCAGCTTCTTCGGCGCCGCTCCTGAGCTCGGCTTTCTGCGTCTCTTCGCCCCGACATTCTCCCTCTCCTTGTCACCATCGTCCGCACTTTCGCCCGCATCGCTGTCGAACCGGCCTTGTATTTCTCCGTTTCCCTCGGAAAACATTTCTCTCCAGCCTCCGTTCGACACCCTCTTGTCATCCCCACGCAAGCCAACACCATACGCCGTTTTCATTGCGGAGAGACATATATCTCGTCTTTCGTTGAAATCGAACATGGGTTTCGGGTAGGTGCCGTTTCCCGCGTCAGACAACCCGTCCCCGGTAACCCGGACTCCCGCCTTCTTTTGATCCTGTATGGGCGCTTTCCAAGGTTCGTAAATGTACCTGGCATTCAGATGCTTCAGTTCCGGCACCCAGCGACGAATCAGATCGCCGTTCTTGTCCCATTTCTGCCCAAACGAGATCGGGCTGTAGCATCTGAAATACTGCGAGAAGAAGGCTGTGCAGGACAGCCATTGCCAGTTACCAGCGTTGCAGGCTGGCTCATGGTCGAGCAGATATTCCTCAAAGACTTCTGCGCCTCGCTCCCAGTCAATGTAGCACCCTCCTCTGGTAAGAAAGCAGGCTACGCTGTGGCGACCGAGATGATGAATCCACCCATCGTGACGAAGCTGCCGCATAAGCGCGTCAATCCACGGAAATCCCGTGACGCCCAGTTTCCACCGCTGGAACCATTTCTCCGCCTGTTGAGAGTCGATGTGATATTCGCCGGTCGTAAGACCAGTATCAGCATCCGTCTTGGATGGCAGATGCCAGGGTATAAATCGGCAGTGTGCGTTGCCAGCCGTCTGGTGGAAGTGGTCCCCTATGGCTGCTTGCGCTGCAAAATACATATCGCGGAATATCAACTGCCCCGTAAGACTTTCCGGAGGGGTGGACGCTCCCTTTCCATAGGAACTGACGACGTCTTGAACTTGCCAATAGAACTCTCTCACCGAGAGGGCGCCAAAGTGAAGGAACGGCGAGAGCAACGTGGTCGATTGGGGCTCAAACAGCGCAGGGCTGGTTTTGGGCTTCTCAAAAGTAGCCGCATACTTTTTGTCCTCGACAATTGCCTTCAAGTGTTTCAGGGCTCGATTTTCTCCCCCTTTGTGAGGTGTAGTTGCCGGTTCAAACCCCAGTTCTTCTAACGTCTCTATGGCAAAGTCACCCTTTGGACCAGCAATGTGTTTATATGTAGCGTCGTTTCCCGGCCTCCCCTGAGCATTTCTATCTGGCCCTGTGCTTGGCTGATTATGATCAAAGTCAACGGGCATTTCGGCCGGATCGGGCAGGCAGGTTGGCGCGAAAATTGGTCGCGGAACCTGACCAATTTTTTTAGAGGCGGATAGCAGGGAAGTCATGGACATGGTTGGATTGCCACCATTTTTGGAGACGATTTCGTCACTGTCCCACAACGTCCTGCCCGATCGAACCACGACCTGCACGCCGGCAGCCTCGGCTGCCCTGGTTACGACGGCATCACGTCCCCGAGCATATGAGTCGGTATCCTTTTCAAAAACTAGATGAGTGACATGCCAAGCCTTGAAGAGCTTGGGGAAAAGTGTCTGGGGACCTTCTCGAAGCACGAATAGCTTTGATTTGGGATTCAATCTGCTGATGGATTCGGAAAGATCATTCTGGCAGTCTAATCTGCGGAAGCGAGGAAACATTAGCAATGGCTCGACTACCTTGTGCGATCAGCGAGACATAACGCAACGATGCTGGGCATACAGAAATTGCCATCTATTTGTGCCGCCTCTGGCGTGGTAGACATAATGCGGATCCCAAGTGAATATGGGCCACAAAACAGCTGGCTCGAGATCCAGCGCGGCCTTTAAAGCTGGAGAATCGTGAAGTCGGAGATCGGTGCGGAACCAATAGATGACTCTTGGCTTGGCCATGTTGAGCAACTCGTGGCGGTATATTTGTTTAATTTTATTCTTATTGCTTTTTGGTTAGATGCTGTATTAATCTCCGCTTTATGAAGGGAAAACGATCGCTTGGATCACGTTGCGTGGTTTTTTTTTTTTTTTTTTTTTTTTTTTTTTTTTTCATTCGTCCGGTGATATGTGGTTTTTGAGGTTTGATTACCCAGCAACAATTGAAAGTGCGAGATGACACTTTTTGGGTTCGCGAGATCAAGAAAAGAAGACGCAGGTTTGAGCACGGAGATTAGAAAAGAAAGAGTCTACCTAAAATTTTTTACAATCATTGGGTCTTGAAAAGTCGCCAGCTACTTTGGAGAAAAGCGAAGCAGATGTTGAGAGGTCATGTCATGATGTCAATGACGGCCAGTGTGCAAGCTGCCCAATCATAGCTCGAGACGGGTTTACATCTAAGACGACGGCTCTGGCAGCTCCACCTGTCCCCACATTGGCAGATTGGTACCGGGCTTGACTGGACGTACTGCTACAGGAGGTATGAGGTAGGTACTGTAGAGTGCACCGCGAGGTTGTTGTGACGATGGATGTTTGTTTCATGTTTCTATTGACTTCTTATTCGAGGCAGTTTGGCGGCAGATGCATCGTAGGTGGAGGATGGCGCCAGCTCACTGACTTGAATGAAACTCTCGAGTAACAGGTTAAAACCGGCAAGAACGATCGGGAGGATTGGAGGATGATGGATGATGGGGTCTCCTTCCCATGACAGGCAGCACTTGGCAGGAGGGCCCGAGGTCTTGCAGGCTGTTGTCCTGATGGCATCGCCATACGGTGCTCTCTCTAATGAAACATCCAGTCAGCAACACCAGACATTACCATTACCAGCTGTGGCCGCTGACCGTGGCCCGTTATACAGTGCGAGCAGGTTTGGGGAGAGCCGCTGGTGCCACTTTAACGCCGTGCTTGATTGAAACCCACCAGTTGACGTTCCATGGCTCTTTTGTTCGTGCTCGCCATCAAACAGTCGCCATGTCGTGTCGGCAGCACAGCAGCTTTGCGATCGGCGCGTCATGCTTGTGTTACGAAGCCTCAAAGAGTAGATTATTCCTCCTGTTCCCGTGCATTAGTGCCTGTGCATGCATGGCAAGTTGACGGCCGCCGCAAGCCCAGTCAGTATTCAAGCCCGAGGGGCCTTGGACCCCTCGGGGTGTCTGTAGGCAATCGGCAATGTTGGGTCAAAAAGATTCAAACGGACGCGCTCAGGAGTCAGCACGGGTCGAGATGAATGTCATGATACATGTGGCTTGGGATGGCGGATTCAGCGTGTTTGACAGGATTTACTATCGGCATCGCGCACGGAAGCACAAGAAACTGTTTTGAGATGGCATATGCGAGCATAGTCATCAGCTGAGATGCAAGTTGCATTCTTCCCCGAGAATAGTCACCGACAAGTTACGGAGTACGGTGGGCGAGGTTACGGAGCCAACATAATTTCTCATATTGCTGATGATGCTGGGTTTGGGTTGCAGCGTCCTATGCAATCAATGCATCCCGCAGCCGTGACGCGTCGCTAACTCACATGTTTGAAATGGTTTCCTAGTCAGCCGAAAGACGCATTAGGAAGTGGATGCCATCACAAGTGTTTGACGAGAAAGGAAAAGGGGGCCAAAAAAAAAAAAAAAGAGGAGCGAAGGAAGGAAAAGAAAAGATAACGAATTAAGCTCCTACGTGTCTGACCATTTGAGAAAACGGTAAAGTAAGAAAACAGGGGACCAGAGGTTCCCAGAGAAAAGTGTGGGCGCGTGGGTCTCGGGGATCTCCTAGTTCCCTTGTTTCACGTCTTATGAATTGACCATCTGAACGTTGGAAAGTTCTGACCATTGAAACTTGAACGCAAATATATTAGCCAAGAGTTTCTTCTCTGTAACAACAAGAGGTAAATACCTGGCTATTACTACTATGCTCTAGGGTAGCAGGGTAGCTAGGTAGCTAGGTACTTACGTATCTGAGTCGCGATGTCCTAAATTATCAACAATCGCCAACGTGGGAGTAGGGCAAGCACCCAAATGTGTAGATGCCCCGAGGTAAGGAAAGGCGCGAGTCCAATCCAAACAGCCTCCCGTGCAAATGCGGGAGTGATGCGTTGTGGTGGTGGCGGTGATGGTAGTGGTGGTGGAGGTGGGGGAGAGGGGGAAGGGTGAGGGGGAGGGGGAGGGGCAGGGGAAAGAGGGGGGCCGCAAAGAGGAAAGAGCTGGCTGGGCCCGGGAAGAGGAAAGAGAGGCTGATAGCCGATGGCAGGTGCAGCCTTGAAATGGCCACATAGTCATCTTTACAGACTTGAACTGTACATGTTTGAATCGAACCGGACGGCATAGGCGCAGAGGGCATGAGCCACTTTCAATGCATCCTGCCTAAACGTTGCCAAATGCTTTCAAGGCCTATATGGCGTACGGGTTGGAAGACATTTGGAAGCCAAGAGGCGTGTGGATGATGTACTGAGACAGAGCGGTTTCTGGCAGGCCCCACAAGGCGGATAAAAACAGGAAAAAAAGAAAACAAAAATAAAGACAGCACGGAGAATCAATCTGGACCAGGACTGGACCGCCGAAAAAAAAAAAAAAGAAAAGAAAAGAAAACACTGAAGCTTGAGTGGGAGGGGGGGGGGGGGGGGTCCCAAAAAAAAAAAAAAGAAAACAAAAAAGAAAACAAAAAAGAAAACAAACAAGGAAGACCTCCGCGTTAGCCCATGCCACCCGTAGAGTCGCCCCTTGCGCATTGTGTTTTGCGCCGCCCGCTGGAATATGGATACATAATGGATATTTGTTGTTGTTTGGCGGTTGACGTACAAAGCCAACCAGACCAGACTTGGAATGGGAACCGCACGTAGTCCCAAGTGGCGGCAGCATGCTTGCGCGATGGCTGTGCTGTCAATGGGCGGCATACGCCAGGATTTTCAGTGCCATCGAGATGCCGCGCAGTGCTACTGGTCAACCAGACCGTCTTCAGACAAACATCAGCAGCAGCAGGCTTGAGGGTACCTACCAGGCCTCCATGTCTCTTTAAGCAATCTTGAACATTTCAAGTTGCGGTCGATTGAAAGCGTCCCGAGTTGCTTGCCAAGTCTGGTACTTTTCAAATCAAATCAAAAGTATCAAAGCGAAGAAAAGTGGCGACAAGTGGAACGCCCTAAAACACCAGCCCAGTGCCAAAGCCAAAGCCACCAAGATGCACTAATAAAGCCGGTGAGCCGTCAAGTCTCAAGTCGACTGCTAGGCACCGCCGCGTACCTGCCTCAACTCGTTCAACGTGCGTGCTTCTTACTACATGTAGGCTCCTAGCACCCGTGGTGGCTTTCACCTGACCAAGACCTGGATGTTTTTGTTGTTGGCGCCGCAGAAATCAACACCGAGGACAAAAATGGTTGGTCACCCAGCTCGGGGAAGAGAGAGAGCCTGGCTGCTTCACTTCCTTTACGGCTTGTCTCAGCCCTGGTGTAGCCTGGCATCTCGACGCCTTCGAGATAGGACTTTAGTCCAAGACAACGGAGTACTCCGCACGCCGTAGGGAGGTTAGGAGGTAGGTAGGTACCAAGTTAGTAGTTGCTTCTTGCCACCGTCAGGTCCGGTTCAGGTTCAGCCTTTGGATTTGCAAGGCCGCAACTCGTCAAGCTTTCGCGAGACTGAGCTGTTGCGCAACCGCATTTATCATATGCCCCCACCAACTTCCAAGCAGCGATGGCCTACTATTATGTACCTCGGTCGGGCACAACTGTGCCTTCCTCAGGCTGCTTTCCAGCTTCCAAGTTTGCCGGCTGGCTGGCTGGCAGGCTGGCTGGCTGGCGGCCTGGGACAACTGCGCAATACAACAAACAAGCAAACAAACAAACAAATAAATAAACAAATAAACACCTAGCAACTTGATAAGGCCTGGTTAGGCTCGGCCAGTGGAGAGCGGAGAAGCTCCAGTACGAGACAGACGAAGTACTCGAATGCGCAGCGCAGGTACCTCTCGGGCATGTGCATTTTTCACGTGGCGTCGTAAGTATCGGCTACCTGCCTTGGGCCATGAACAAGGCGAAGTAAGGTATTGATAGGATCCTACCCCCCAGCTCGCTTCCTTCCCACTCTGCACAACGGCGGCGTCTTGGTGGCGGGCCCTGGCAGCCTGGCAGCCTGGCAGCCTGGTACAAACAAACGAAACCCCCCCCCCCTTCCCAAAACAACCAGCCCCAGACCCACCCACACCCACCCCTGCCCCCCACCCCCCCTCCCTCCCAGAGTCAAGTCCAGGCGTGATGTGCAAAGGAAGCTTCTTGTTCTTCCCACGTTGTTGGCCCGGGTTCAACAGGTGCGCTCGAGATTTTGGGATCCCCAGGATCCCGGGATTCTGGCATGAGCTATACCTGTGCCGTACGTGCATGGCATGGGGTTACGCGACTCGGACAATGATGGGGTTCTGACGTGTTGTCATGGCCGAATGCTACCAGCATGTATGTACTTTTAAAGGTAGGTCTGCCTGCTCGCCGGCGGCCAACAATGGCTCCGCTGGCCAAACCAAACCAAACTGCTCACGATTTCCTTGTCAAGAAACTCACTTTGGCTCCTTGCCTGATTCCTCCCCAGTCTGCAGGTGTCCTCATTACTCATGCCCAATGGTCTAGTCCTTCGTTTCTATCCTCGCCTGCTCCGGTATACGCTACGTTCTTTACAGACTAGACACCTTGTTGCCCGTCTCGACGTGGCTGTCCCATGACTGTCGTTACTTACATTATTTACATTCCATAACCCCAGGTTTTGTAACTATTTTTGACCATCGCTACCTCATACCTGTTGGGATTGCGCTCTGGCAAACAGCCGCCGTTCCTTAATCAGCCTCGTGCTGCCATTGTTCACTGGGCGACCAGGAAAGTTGCGGACAGTCAGGCAATAGAACTTGCGTGTCCGGGCCCAACATCACGACTCCCTTCTTACGTTCAGCAGCCCAGGAAGCCAACGACGCGCGAGACGCGCGACATCGACGGACACATTGACTGGATCCAGCAATCGCCGGCTTGCCAATCCATTGCTCCGTGGAACCGCAGCTTTATCTACCTAGGCATTCACTCGTCATCCCTTGATGACTTTTCCCGCCACAATCTTTACCGAGGACGCGCAAGGAATCTCAACCCGGGGCCATTGGGGATCTTTGTAATTTTCGAAAACAAAAAAAAAAAAAAAAAAAAAAAAAAAAAAAAAAAAAAAAAGGAAACGCCCTGTTCAAAACAGTCGTACCTGGCAAGGGAGGGTAAGCTTTGATTGATCCGTGTTTCCAGACACTCCTCCTCTTCAACAACGATCCCGGTGGGCTATCGAGGCCGCCGAAGCTGCCTCATGGCTCCGGTAGGCCTTCTCATTGCCACGGGGACACTGGCGGTTCTGGCTACGTCTGTGACTATTGTCCTCGAAATCATTTGCTGCATCGGCGCAACAGACAACTCATTATTGCTTGCAGCTGGCGTCCTCGCTGCCGCCCTCGAGTCCGTGATCCTCCTGGTCTTTGGCACTCTCGGCATAGTGTACATTCTGAAAGCCAAGATACCCCTGGCATGGAAATGTTCCAAACTCGTCTTCATCCTCCAGCTCACCGCCTGCGCAGTGGCTGCCATCGCTTCCATCGTCGCTCTGGTGTCGCTGCAAAAGTCAATACCAGACACCCTAGATGGTGGCTTGGCCGATCAGAGAAGAAACATTGCCATCGGTCTAACAGTAGCGTTGACCATGGCTGCCGTTTCCCAGCTGGGCTTCGTCGTCTTTTGCTTGCTCACGAGCCGTGGCATGACTGTCCAAGGGTCGGCGTCGACGTGGTCTTCCCACTCGACCGATGATGGCCGCAAACATTACGTAAAGGCGATTCGATATAGCCAGACCAGCCCCATGAACAATGCCGAGGAAAACACGTCGGGAAGCAAGACCGACTCGCCAGCGCGCTACAACCAACGCTCCAGTTTCCGCATAACTGGCATGCCGCATCTGTTCGGACCAACTTCGTCAGGATGTAGGTTACTGATACCAGACGATCAGAGGCCCATTTCCCTGGAATCGGTGCTCCCTCGAGCCAGCACCGACACGTCGTTTGATTCATGGGACACATCCTCTGTGGACACGCACCATCGGCAGGCGGTCATAGATGTGGCTTCGGCTTCGCCCTCCTCGGCACTCAAGAACGCTCTTGAGACCAATCCCGCCAATCCTCCCAGAAGTCGGCCGCCCAGCCGCCCGCCCACGCCCTTTGACCTGGCAGATCTCGAACCCCCGCGCATCCTGCGCAGAATGGACAGCTGTGGCTCCAGCCTGTCTCACTCGGAGCTGAAAGCAGCCATGACGCCCAACGGCTCCATCAGCGAGCTGCACATTCACCCGCTCTTTCGCTCCGACTCTCCGACTCCACCACCTGCCGCGAGTCCAGGTACTGTCGTTGTAGCCGCGCCAAACGCTGGCCAGGTCATTTCACGACGTGGAAGTCTACAGTCTCTGAGGCGCCTCCGAAGCGGCAGCTTACCTACACGCAGTCCGCTCAGTCTTCAGGCGAGCATGGAAAGCCTCGGAAAAGGAAAAACGAGGGAAAACGGAGAAGCGGAGGCAGACAGATGGAGCGACCGATCTGACAAGAATAAGACGCCTCCCGTTCCCGAGTGGCTATTAAGCTCATCCATGAAAGCCAGCTTGGAAACTTACAAAGAGCGTGTGGTGAGCGACGCAAATGGCGAAGCAGGAGAAGCTCCTGGCTAAAGCCATTTTTCAGTTTTTTTTTTTTTCTCCCCACCCCAATTGTTTACTCTTTGGCCTGGGTTGCATTTCGAGGCATGATTCGCCAGCAGTGACGAGACACAACCGGCTTGGAAGTATGGTCCTACTTTTTGTACTTACGGGTATATTTACGAAAATATCTGGCGACATAGACATGACGACTACCCAAGGTACAAGGCCTGGATACATGTGAAGGTTGGGGGAGCGTTTATATATGTCTTGGGGCTTTGTGTATATTTAGCGCGGCGTTGGAGGGAACCTAGATGCCTACCTCTTTACCTTCCAGAGGATGGATTTGTAGGATTTGTATACCTTATACAGTATTATATATTCAAGACGGACACAATTCGACGCAAAAACAGACCTGATGGGTCCCACAGCCATCGGCTCGCAATGCCTTGTCTCCGTTGAAGCGACTCGGTAACCTCTTCATCTTGTCCCTCTTTTCCCTCTTCTTCTTTTTCTTCCCATTTTTTTTTTTTTTTTTTTTTTTTTTTTTGTTTCCCCTCTTCTTTCGGGTTGATAGGGGAAGGGCCGCCGCTGATTCTTAAAGTGCTTCCCTCCCGCGAGTAGAGTCGGAGTGCGGAGTGTACTTAATCCGATTAGCGCTGCGCTGCGCAAGGCAGGCATGGACTGACGACTACGGAGTCAATCAATACCTGCTGTTGAGAACTTGACTTGGGACCCATCAATGCAGTCAAAGTTCACCCAGGCTGGCCTGATCTGAAATTTGGATTGGAACCCCACTTCCACTTCCACTTCCACTTCCACTCTCACTTTCACATTCACTTCCACTTCGACAAACCCAAGGACTGGAGCCGACCCCCAAAGAGCCACCCGCCACCCACCAGCTAAACCAGCTTCAAAGAAAACGCCAACCTCGACTCAGCCAGCCCATCACTACCGTCATCTCGCATTCCTCTTTGCCTCGTCGTTCCGCCACCGCCCCGGCCCTTTTTGCTCCTCCCAACTCCTCCTTCACGCTCGCTCTAACCTCTTAACGACGTCTTTCTGAACGACTCTTACCCTTTAGCAGCCGTCCAGCTGCCCCACTTCTGACCAACATGAGGGTTACTTTCAGAGTAAGCCACGCTTCCCTCTTGCTACACTATTGTCCCTGTTCCCTTGTTCCCTTGTTCCTGCAAGCGGATGGAAGGGGTTTCCCTGCCTTCAGACGAACTGGGTCGTCGCAGCTTTTGCGAACCCGCCTCAAAGCCGGTCGGCATGTGCCATGTTTCTGGATGGGTGGCTGACATTACACCGTGCTGTGCTGTATAGGATCTCAAGCAGCAAAAGTTTGTCCTCGACGTTGAGGCTACGGATTTGGTACGCCCCGAAGGGAAACTTCCGCCCACATACTCCGGCGCCATACACACTACTCTCGTACTCCTGTCGCACCTCATCGCAAGCTCCAGGCTAAAACTCATGATTTAGATCTCCACCGTCAAGAACAAGATTTCTGGAGAGAAAGGATGGGATCCCAAGCACCAAAAACTCATCTACTCTGGTTCGATGCATCCTCGTCATCCAAATCGCGCGTCACAGGCCCAAGAAACTGACCAGCTGACCTTGGTGCAGGAAAAATTCTAAAGGATGACGAGACCGTAGCTTCGTACAACATTGAGGAGAAGGGATTTGTTGTTTGTATGGTGAACAAGGTAGACGCCAGGGAAAAATTCCGCCTTTGGTACGGGCCGATGTTTACTTTGTGGGACTAACCCCCTGGGTAGCCGAAGGAAAAACCTGCCCCTGCCGCCGAACCATCATCTGCCGCTCCTCCAACCACGCCCGCCCAACCCGCGGCCAGTACGCCTGCTGCTCCTGCTGCTCCTGCTGCTCCTGCTGCCCCGGCCCAGTCGACTGCCGCCCAGTCAACCGTTCCTGCAACTCCAACCCCCCAACGCTCTGCCGAAGCTGGCGCTGGCGGTCAGAATATTTCGGGATTGGCAATGGGAGCTGAGCGTGCCGAAGCTATTACCAATATGGAAGCTATGGGTTTCGAGAGGAGCCAAATCGAGGCAGCTATGCGCGCAGCCTTTAATAACCCCGATCGAGCTGTTGAATACCTCTTGAACGTAGGTCGAAAAAGTCGATCTTGTATGGCGTTTCTGCTACCTTTGCTCTAATGCCTGTGACTGCTAGGGCATCCCCGAGAACCTTCAACAAGAGCAACAGGCACGTCAAGCTGCAGCAGCTTCCGCTCCCGCTCACGCTCCAGCTCCCGCGCAAACAACACCGTCTACGCAGGCAGGTGACGACGACGGTGGCATCAACCTGTTTGACCTTGCTGCTCAGCAAGGCGGCGGCCGTGGAGCAAGTGGTAGCGGGAACGTTGCGGCTGCTGCTTCCGCTGCTGCCGCCAGCCAGGGGGGAGACTTGGGCAATCTCGACTTTCTCAGACACAACACCCAGTTTCAGCAGCTCCGTCAAATGGTCCAGCAGCAGCCGCAGATGCTGGAGCCTATTCTGCAGCAGCTGGGCGCAGGGAATCCACAGCTGGCGCAGCTGATCGCATCCAACCCTGACCAGTTCCTTCAGCTCCTCGGCGAGAGCGCTGATGACGACGTTCCCTTGCCTCCTGGCGCCCAAGCCATCTCCGTCACGGAGGAGGAGCGTGACGCGATCGAAAGAGTAAGTTCCGCGCGGACCGAGTCCATTGGTAGGCTTCTTTGCTTCAAGGTGGAGGAAGCGTCTTGTTGCTGACAGGCACGGTGGCATCATCCAGCTATGCCGACTTGGCTTCGACCGTGATCAAGCCATCCAGGCCTATTTCGCTTGCGACAAGAACGAAGAGCTAGCCGCCAACTTTTTGTTCGACCAACCTGATGACGAAGAACCATCTACGAATTAAAGTGCGTCAACAATGGAGCTGAAGAAGTGTTGTTGCTGATGGCAGAAATGCGACCGTGCAAACCGTGTTACCCACGAGAGGTGCTTTTTTACGATTATGATGAACGATTCACCCTTTTCCTTCATCCAAGAGAGGCTGTCACCAGCAGTGGTGGGGTCGGGGGGAAAAGTCTCATGCTTTCTTTGACGACGACTCGGGCAGAGAAACCGTCCTGCCTCGTGAACAAAGTCACAAAAACCAGCAAGGTCAACTCACGCCAGAATGGGTTAATGGGGCAGTCAGCCAAGTAATATGCGGTCAAAGGGATATATATGGCGGATCTTGCGTTTTCTGGCTGCAGCAGCTGTTATCAAACGCTTTCATTTATTCGTACACGATTAATCGCACTGGATGGAAGGCATCTTGGTTCACCCCAAAAAGAAAGTCTAGCCATTCTTTTGTGTTGCCTGGTGTGCGTGTGGGTGTGCGTATTGTGTTTTATGTGTTTTAGACTGCTTGGTGTAACCAATTACCACAGTTTGGCATTGCATGAGAATGGGTTCACGTACTGACGGTTTTCTGTTCCCAACTCCGTAATATGCAAATTCTCCCGCCGTTCTACTCCAGCTCATATCTCAAAGCACTATTTTCGACGACTCACCCCCCAACTCTCTGGGTATCATGCCTCTCTACTGAAACTGTCCATAATCCGACCCTTTAGTCTTTACCCCCGTCCTTTGCCGTCATTCTTCATCTGAAAGCCACCAACCAGCCCCTTCCAAAGTCAGCAATCGACAAGAATGGAATCTCCCCCTTTCCCAGTGGGGCCCTAATTCATCCACCGTCCTGAAGGATAGGTTCGCCGTTCAAGCCGTAAGAAACGCTTTGCTTGCCCTTCCTCTTGCCGTTCTTCTTCTTCCTTTTCAGATCCCCTTCGCCATCCTCGTCGGCAAACAGTTCGTCGCGCTTCTTCCTCATAACCTCGGCCTGTTCGTCCGCGACGCGCTGCCTCTCGGCTTCGTAAGTCTCCTGGATCTTCCTTTGCTCCGCCTCAATAACCTCCAGCGACTCAAACTCGGCCCCGGTGAATGCTCGGTACTCGTCAATGTCCATCTTGATGGTCTTTTCGCCAATGAGCGCGGCGTCTATGCGGGAGGGGTTGTGGCGCTCCTCGCGGTTGAACTTGAGCTTCACGTGGCGTCGGCGCTTGCCGGGAAACATTTTGGAAATCATTTCGAATTCAGTGCCAAACATGCGCAGGCCGCGGTAGAAGAGCTCCGTCTCCTGGTCGGTCCATATGTTGGGACCCTTTAGCTTGGACGTGTTCATGAAGGACGACGAGGTGATGAGGCAGGTGAAGTCGTTTTCCTCCACAGTCTCCATGTGCTCGCCTGCTCGGGCTGCCGCGGCGCGGGCGTGGCGGTCCATGACGAGGGAGTCTTGGTCCACGACGATCTGGCCGTCCACGATGCGAAACTGGGGGCCTGACGCGGCTGCTGGCGCGGATGCCGAAGCGGATGCCGGAGCGGATGCCGGAGCGGATGCAGCACCTGGTGCGTTGGGCTTCGCCGTGGTGGCAGCGGCGTCTGGGGTGCGCGACTGCGAGGTGCCGTCGCCTGCTTCGCTGGGTGGCGTGTCGGTGTCCTTGTCGAGTTTGGCTTTCTGGCGGGCCTTGCGCTCGCGGTCGCGCAGCTCGTCGTGGCGGCTGAACTTTTTGCCTATGCGCAAGTCCTTGGTCAGGTCGGACATTTTTAGCTTCTGAAGGTCGACGACTTGGGTCTCGGCGTCCTCTGGTGTCAGTGAGCGCGCTCTCCGGGAGCTGCTCCTCGAACCGTTGGCGGCTTTTGGGGTCGACGTTTTGCGTTTTCGGGGGGCAGGCGTCTGCGAGTCTTGCCCCTGCGGCCTGGTTTTTCTTTGGCGCTTCCTCGGCCGCGCCGGCTCGCCTTCTGCAGGATCTGAGACTGTTGCATCCTGGGTGGTGGCGGCTTGCTTCCTGGGAGCTCTTTTGGAACCGGGTCCAGGAGCCGCCGGGGTGTCTGGCTCGTCCCCTGCTGTTTCTGCTGCTTCTGCTGCTGCGGCGGTGGATGATCTTTGACCCTCATTTTCCGCAACAGGAGGCTCCGGTCGGGCCGTTTGCTCTGACGATGATGGTGCTTGGTCATGAGGCTCTATCGACGGTTGCGGTGGAAGAGGATCGACGGCGGGCTGGTGGTGTACTTTCACTGTCCGGTTGCGAGGGGTCGGCGATGGCTGGATATCGATTCCGGCAGAGGAATCGGCCACGGGCTCGAGTCCAGCGGTTTCTTCCTCGCTGGTTTCAGCCTGGCGTGGCAATGTCTCCGGTTGCTTCTGCGGTCGAGAGACGGAGTCCTCCTGCCGGCCGTGTAATGTCGGCCTCGCCGTCTGTCCGGGCGCGGTCGACGTCTCCCATTGCTGCTGTTCTCGCGTTTCTTCGACGGGAATCCCCAAGCCACCTTGTCCGACCTGCCGAGACTCCGATTCCGCGTGCGCGACTTGCGGTACGTCTTCCGTGGCTGGTTCCGAATTCGCATCAATCGCAGGCTGCTCGGGTGCCGGTGCAGGTTTTGTGCTTGGCGCTGGGGGCTTTGGCCGTGCGACTGGAGCCTTGGGCTTGAAGGCGAGGCCGCCTTTCTTTTTGAACATGGAACTCATCGCGAGGGAGACTGGGCTAACTCAGCCGCGCATCAAGCAACAAGGACAAAGGGACAGGGAAAAACGGGGGAAAAAAAAAAAAGGTCAATCCGGCACGGTGATGTGACTTGAATCGCTAGTCCCAGGGCTGGGCAAATCGTCAAGGCTTTTTCCGTCTTGCTACAAAAGGCTTTTCCCAAAACCAAAAAAATCCCCAAAAGAACGTGAGAGTGGGGCCCTGCCAAATGCCGGTCTCGGAGAAGGTCACATCCACACCACCAAACTCCCCCCCCCCTCCTCCCCCCCACACACACAAAAGAATAAGAAAGCGACGTTTACCCGACATCCCCCCCGGGGGGGGGGAGGGACAAGTCATCGATAAGCAAGACCCAATCGAGCTTAGCGCGGGAGTGGTCTGCTTTGGTGAAGCAGCCCATGCCTCTCTCTCTCTTCTCTCTCATTTGCGAGTCGGGACGTTGAAATTTCAACCTCCTTGCTTGGCCCACGATCCCAACTCTCTTCCGCCCCCATTTTACCAACCGTCACAGGCCCCAACAACAATCCCTCTTGCGGAATTGGCTTGATGACAACCAGCGCAGCGTCCGTCGCAGCAAGGCACGTGGCTCAGGAGCGTAGTCGCCGCCAGCCTCTCGTCTTGAGGACACCTCTTCGCTGAGCTAGGGGACTTCTGTGACGCGTGGTCTGATGCCTGTAGCAACGTCACCGTCCACCTCGCCTCGTCCGTCCGTTCTCTCCAAGATGGAGGATAGGAAGAGGCCCGCCATCGGCGGCGCCGATGATTTGACTGCTCCTCCCAGCAAAAGAGTCGCTGTGAATGGTTCCAAGACGAAGGATGATGCGATAGAAATGAAGGAGGAAGGCTGGGTTGAAGTAAGTTGCCACCACGAGCTTTCAGTTTGAGCGACTCCCCCTCCTTTTTTTCACGGTACACGGTCATCCGGTATGGATTCACCCGCTCTACGGGTCTTTCCAGTCGAGTGACGGCGTTTTGCTTCGAATTTTGCGCCCAGGCGAGATTCGTCACCAAGATGATGCGTCACATGGCTCAGCCATCCAGATTTGTTTCAATTGCATGGCCGATGTTTTTCTGGCTGCCTGTAATGCACTTCAGTAGTGTTTCTTGTCGTTGATTTTGCCGAGTTTCATGGCCTGGTTGCGTCGATGGACTGTCTTTGCGTCCGTCATGATACTGACCCGGGCTTGTTGTTTTTAGGCATATACCAAAGGAGCCATATACCGCCAAATGCAAGAATATAGTCGCAAGGCTGCCACGGCTGAATCACGTCTCGAAGAGCTGCACAAGCGATGCGTCCATCACGATGATCACTTGAAAATCATAGATGCTTGGTGGCGTCAAGTGAGCTTGCTTTCTTTTCCTTACCTTCTTTATTTTCTTTTCATCTTTCTTGAGTAAATATTCGAGTTGATGTTGACTGGTTCTAGCTGCTTCAAGAACTGGAAGTTGTAGCCCAGTCCCAAATGTCAGACGATCCAGCTACATCCGGTATATATATATATAAAATCCCGTATCTCTCTTTTGGCACTCGTGACGCTAACGACTCCGATTCTAGAACCACCATATCTCAGCGGGATTAATTTCAAAGATTTAAGCGAATTTCAGACCCACCTCCAAGATAAAGGAAAAACTATCAAAACGAAAGCCGAGTCTCTTCTTGGCCGCATCTCCGCTCAGCGCGGCTCCTTGACGCCAGACGCTGCTGCCCTGGAAGGGAGAGTCAACAAACTATTGGCGTCCCAGAAAGAGTACATGCTGAAGTTGGATCGCCTGCATACAGAAAAGGACCAGCTTTCTGAACAGTTGAATGCGGCCACTTTGCGGTACTTCAAGGCTGAAAAGAAGCTGGATCGAGCCAAGAGTGCGCAAGTACAAAAGCTGGAGCAACAAGCCTTTGCAAACTCCACACGTCCCACTGGAGCTGCGGCAACAAACGAGGTCGCATCCGATCAACATGAAGTAAATGGTTCGACGGATGAGCTTCTGCTCAAGTACGAGGAGGTATCGGCCTCGGCGACAAAGCAGAAGGAACAGCTCGATTCCATCCTATCCGAGCTGAAGGCTCTGCAAGACGAGAACTCGACACTTAAATCACGCCGTGAAACATGGACAGACGAAGATTTTATCCGCACAGATGTTTTCAAGCAGTTCAAGGCGCAGAACGAGGAGTTGATCAAGAGAATCAACAATCTCGAGGCAACCAACAAGCAGCTTCGAGAGGAGGCCGAAAAACTGCAGGCAGAACGCACCGCGTGGAAAATTCAGCTGGAGGCGGATGCGAATCAAGTAACGCAGGAATTGGAAGCCGACATCATGTCAAGAGACCAAGACCTGGCAAGGGTTCGTTCAGCCAGAGACGAGATTCTGGCTGAAAATTCCCAACGAAAGGCCGGCATGGAGCAGGAAAGGACCTCGATCGAGCAAGTCAAGGATCTTTGCAGCGCCAAAGACGACCGTATTGCTGCGCTGGAGTCTCAGATCTCCAGGTTCCAGGAGTCACAAGGTCAAGAGGTGACGACGAGTGAAGAAGATGCTGGTCATCTTTCACCAGGCGAACTGGAACAAAAGTACAAGAAGCTGCAGCAAGACTTTCAGTCCATCAACCAAGAATTGCCGTCCATAGAGAAAGCCTACAAGAAGATGAAGGATCTGGCGCAAAAGAAGGTGATGGACTTTGTTGCGTTGGAAGAGAAGATTTCCCTCTTGATTGCCGAGAAGAGCAAGGCGGATCAGAAGTATTTTGCGGCCCGAAAGGACGCCGACACTCGAAACAATGAGATCAGGTCACTCAGACACCAGAATAGCAAGAGCGCCGAGATCATTGCTCAGCTGAAAGACCTGGAGGCCCAGAACCGAGTACTGCTCAGCAACCTCGAGAAGCAAGTTGGAGACTTGAAGCAGTCCAACGCAGCGTTGGCGGCAGAGAACAAGAAGATGGAGACGACCAGCCTGGAGGCCGTGAGACGCTCCGACTCGCTGAGTCGACAAATCACCGATTTGACAAGCCTGGTGAAATCTCGCGACAATGCCTCGGCAGTTGTTCGAGAACGTAATACCATCCAAGAAGCCGAGGTGGAGAAGTTAAAGGTCCGAGTCGAACATGCCCAAAAGGATCGAGACAATTGGAAGAGCAAGGCGTTGAGCAATTCATCAGAGGAGGAAGAAATGCTTCGAGTAAGTTTGGGTCTTGGAGTCGGGAGAAAGTCAGCCGCATGGCATGGTTCTTCTCTCTTGCTCAACTCGTAACCCCAGCCCTCTTCTCTTTTGCCTTTTGCCTGAATGGCGCGCGGAATCTAACGGGTCCCTCCCTAGACATTCGCGCTTTGCACCATCTGCAGAAACAACTTCAAGAACACGGCGCTCAAAACATGCGGTCACCTGTTCTGCAACAAATGCGTCGACGACCGAATCAGCAACAGGATGCGCAAGTGCCCCACGTGTTCCCGGGCTTTTGACAAGATGGACGTCATGCCTGTTCATCATTGATGAGGCGGCTGCTTCCCGCCGTGTGAGATTCATCACTTTTCACGTTTTTGCTCCTGTCGGCATATTTTTCTTGTTTTTTCCACCCTTTTCTTTCCTCTTGATTTCTTGTTACACGCTAAAACGGACGGGTGACAGGCGCTTGCATGGGATTATGGGGGCCACGGAATTGTTTGCTATACATTTGGGCGACCAGCGGCTGCAGCCACAAACCTACAAGCTCTCTGTGCGGTCTACAGGCTGGTGAGAGCTCGTGGTCGCTAGCGGGCGGGCATATGTAAAAGAAAGGTGGCAAAGGACGACACGTCCTGTTTGGATACTGTAATTTTACGAGGAGAAGGCTTGAGTCGTGGATTGTAACCTTTTGCCACGTGTACGTACATACAGGGCAGGACAGCCAACGTTAAACCGGCAACATTGACTGAATGTGCAGGTATATCGATGGCGGTTGCACTGGGCAGCTGACGCATGTTTCTCATGTTCCTCATGTTTCTCTCATGCTTCTCTCATGCTTCTCTCATGCTTCTCTCATGCTTCTCTCATCTTTGTCTTCTTTCTTGCTTTTCTCTTGAAGGTAGCTGGAGGGAGCGAGGTTGGATAACGAGAGACGGAGAAACTGACAGGTCAAATGTGCCAGAGCAGAGAGAAAAGTTGGCCAGCGAATGCAGGAAACAAATGACTTGCCAATGTCTCTCGCTTTAGCTGACATGGCATCATCATCATGTTGCTATCATGGTCCTCGACCCAACAATACCCAACAAGACGACAGAACCAACAAGACCAGACCAGACCAGACCATGCCAACAATGCCAACAATGCCAGCAATGCCCAGCAATGCCCAGCTATCGGCGGCGCGTAGATCCAAATCCAGTGCTCTCATGTCGAGCGGAGCTAGAAGCTGACGAAAAGGACGACGATGCCGCCGGGGAGGGTCTTGGGCTGTACGGCTCCGAGTCCCAGGGACTGCTCTGCCAGCCGCCGTCGTAGACACGACGGCTGCCGTTGCCGTTGCCGTTGCCGTTGCCGCCCCGGTTGCCAGCCAGATAGCCAGCCGCGGCGCCTCCCAACAGGCCGCTCCAGAAGCCCGGAGACCAGCCCTGCCCCTGCTGCTGCGACGAGGACGACGGCTTTGTGCCAGGGTAAGGCGGCGGCGGATCGTTGCCAGGACCCCATCCTCCTCCTCCTCCTCCTCCTCCTCCGCCGCCGCCGCCTCCCCATCTCCGTCCCCCCGTAGCTCGCGGCCGTCTCCGGACCCCGTTCTCCCCGTAACAAGCCGCGTACAGGATCCACGCCAGCACGGCGACAAAGACAAGGCCGAACAGCCAAGCCGACAGGTCCGTCGGCCCCGGCCCCCGCCCCCGCCCGCCGCCAAAGTACCCGCCGTGCGAGCTGGCCAGGCCCGGGTACCTCTGCTTGCCTTTGCCCGTCAGCTCCAGGCTGTACTCGACGCCGCAGCTACCCCTGAGGACGTACGGGTCGTCGGGGCCCGCGTAGCCCTCGCAGATGACGTCCGTGGTGCCCAGCTTCAGCTCCTCGGGCAGGGTGGCCGAGCAGCTCCATTCGATGTCCTCGCCGCCGTACGACGAGCCCTGGTTGGTGCAGCGCATGACGTCGATTGCGTACAGGTCGCAGAGGGGTTTTGAGGAGACGCATCTCAGCTGCGGGATGGCCGCGACGCGGCGGTTGGTGGTCCTGGCGCCGTGGCCGCGGAGCGTGAGGGATTGGACGCGCGAGAGGAGGATGGCGTCCCTGGGGGTTGCGGTGGCGAGGAGCGGGAGGGCGAGGAGGAGGACGACGACGACGACGACGAGGAGCAGGGGGTGAGCGAGGTGTCGGTGCATATCCTGGGGGAGCCGAGCGCCGCTTTAGTCTTTTCTTCTTTCGGAAGGAGTGCGTGAAGCGGATTGGTTTGGTTGGTGATGGATGGATCTTGCAAGTTTGATGACTGATGCGTTTGACGCTGGGCTGGGCGGACGGGAGCCAGGCTGGCAGTTTTCGCAAGGCAAGTTCGTCAAGGCACCTGTGTGCCGAGGGGTGCCTGAGATGAATGGTTATTGCCTCGTTGATGCTGGATTGTCCGAGAGTGGGCGAAATGCATGGCGGTGGTTGTGAAATTCAGTCTGGGCGACACGACGTTCGTTGCATTTGTGGATGACTCGGATAGAATTTTCGAGAAACTACCGAGTGACAGACAACTGCATATGTACGACTAATAGTCTAATACGGATAAAAAGTTACGGACGGTTACGGTTTCGTTTACCGGGTACAGAGTACGTGGGCCCACTTCTACAACTTCATATTCATATCTACGGAGTACGGATACATGCCATGCCGCGCTCGGAACGGGAAAATCGACAGATACAAGACAAAGAAAGAAGAACGAATGGGGTTCCGGGACGGCAACAAGCAGCACTTTGAACCTTGGGGTACAATCACCCCCGAGACCGAGGTACCGGTACCAAGGGAGGGAACCTTGCAAGGCACCAGACAATTGCGATGCGGCAGATGCGGCAGATGCTGGGGATGCTCCTGGGGAACGTGAACGTTTTTGTCGGCAACTCCTGCGGGCAATAAACAATAGGCGGCTTCTCTGCCCACATGCCTACTCGGTACGGAGTACAAAGCTACAAACCACAGAGACAGCGTGAATCCGTGGACTGGTGGCCGGCCGCCCTTTGCATGGAAAAAACGACGCACGGTTGACGAACAGGTAGATAGATATAGATGGCAAGGGGAGCAAGCAATAGGCAGCAACCACACCAACTAAACGTTTGCTTTTTTTTTTTTTTTGTCTGGATTGGGTTCCGTTCAGCTCTGCGGATCGTTACATCATCGAGTACACCCCGGGTGCTCGGGTGCTCGGGCTGCTCTTCTCTTCGTTGGAGCATCGTATGGGACCTGTTTTTGAGCGACGCTTCGGAATGATTGACATGATGGGGCACGGATATCGTGCTTTGACTGCAGATGCAGCCTCCCAATGCTGCTCTCGGCAAGCCTGTTCTGAGCTTTTTCTTCTTTAAATGCCCATGTCGACTTTGGCATTGCGTCAATGATCCGGTGTGTGTTGATTGGTGTGTTGGTGTGTTGGTGTGTTGGTGTGTTGGTGTGTTGGTGTGTTGGTGTTGTTGCTCCGACGAGATGAACTCGGCTGCTGTTAGTTGGGCTGCTGCCTGTTGACGCCTGCAATCAGCAATCAGCAATCAGCAATCAGAAATCAACAATCTGCAATCTGCAATCTGCAATCTGCAATCTGCAATCTGCAATGTGGCGGTGACGGTTCAAAAACATGGGGTTGCCCACCAGGAGGTAGGTTAGAGGTAGGTAGGTAGGTATGTAAGTAGGAGGTACGGAGTCGTTGAGTCAGGCCGCCAGGCGGATTGTTGATGAGTTGAGGTGCTGGCACGGGGCTCGGGCAGTTGGAAGGCTCCGAAAGCCAACTGCAACCAGCTGCAAGCCAGGCAACTGCATGTGCAAAGATGCGGTCATGTTATGCGGTGTGGTTGGTGGCACAGCGGGCGGAGTGGTGCGCAGGGAAAGAGCAACGGACCAGACATCATCAGCATCAGCATCAGCATCAGCATGGAAGAAGGGACCAGACTGGAGCTAGCTAGCTGGTGGCGCCTCTGCATCGCCATGGGCCAACTCAGAAGTCGTCACGTCACTTGGCCAGTGACTCATCCCAATGAACCCCCCCTTCCCCCTTCCCCCCCCCCCCAGCCCGAAGCTGGATTGTTGCATGTGCTGTTGTTGCACAAGCGGACCGACGACGCGTGGCCCAGGGCCAGGTATTGTCTGTCTGGTTTGGTTGCTGTTTGGCTTGGTGAAAGAATTTGAGAGCGGAAATCCGGCACCGCCTGCCGCAGAGCTGAATGGGGAAAAGGAAACTTGGATGGTAGGACGCACAGTACTTGTCAAGTCTGGTATCAGTGGGACTTGGGACAGGGGCCCCAGCCTGGCCGCCAGCTGTCTACTAACCTAGTACCTATGTACCTAAGTTGACCCAAGGTCAATAGTTGGTAGTAGTAGTGGTTAGCCCGGGCCAGCTTAATAAAAAATCATCGAGACAGTGCCAAGGAGAGACGAGACTGGGAGATTTCTTCATGAGAATCTGCGTGGAGCACAGAGCAGATTCCCACCGTGGCTGACTGAAGCCTTCCCCGATGCCAGCTTGAAACAGCACCGGCCGCCACACAGCTATTGTATAGTAGTAGCTCACGATGCCGAGTTGTGAAGCCGCCTACACGTGGGAATGCGGGAATGTCCATGTCAACTGCATGCCAGAACGACCGGGGAGGCAACTAATATGGAAGCTTACATATGAACCTAAGGTAGGTACCTTCAGGTATCCGGACCAGAGTGCACAGCACATGTACTGTCGATACCACCTGCATCAGGTCAGCAGGTAGGTACATGTAGGTACCTACCTACCTTACCTTAGGTACCTTAGGCAGGCTCAAGGCTCAAGCTTGCAGCCTTGCCCTGGCTGGTCCTGGCTTGCACCCCAGCGCATTGTGACATCTGTACGCCGTGCCGAGTACGTACCCGTCTCTGGCTGGTCAGCTTACGACCACCAGACATCAATCCCTTTGCTGGTCCGCCCCGCCGCAGGGGAAACCGCCGCATGACTAACCGATGGATGTCATGCCCTGCCTTCCGTCTTATTCTGGTCGTCCTTGGAGAGCGGCTCGCCCAACGTCGGAGCTAAGACAATGTCTTGTTTGCGGACTTGGCTATCTCCGGCCGACCTTTTATTAGCTCGGGGTTGGCGGCAAGGAGCAAAGATGGGATCTGATATCCTCACCCGTATTTCCCGTATTTCCATATAAAGGGACATCAACGTCAACTTGCGCGTCCCGTTCGCCATACGTTTTGTGTTTATGTGGTCTGGTTGGGTTGCCGCATCATGTAACTTGACTCTCGGGAAAACTCCAAGTCGCAATTGCCCTCCCAACACCGACCGCCGTCCTTCCTTCCTTCCTTCCTTGCACGGCTCGCAGCAACTGCCACAACCGCAGCAACTGCCTGGCAGCTACCAGGCAGCTGCTCCCAGCCAGTCTCGTCCCAAGACGACTAGACCGACTTCGGGCCTGACAGCCGATGCAAAGGGGGGGAAACTCGCTGAGAAATCCACGAAAATCCAACGAGACTGATTAACCCTCTTCGCCGCTCCACATTCGAACCCTTCTCCTTCAAGCCACCCCGGATAACTGAATTCATCCAGCCGTCGCTGCCGCTTTTTGCCCTCTGTGCCGACCCGCCCAACGGCGCCAACGCCGCCAACGGCGCGCCATTGTATTATATTGTATTGTATTGTATTGCATTGCATTGTATTGTGTTGGATTAGGCAGCATGGCCGACCCTCGTCAGGAAAAGACTGCGCCGCCTCATTCCGACTCGGAACAGTCTTCCACCAACGGCAAGGCGAACCCTCTCGTCGAAAAGTCGCTCTTCAAACACGCATTGGCCAAAGCCGACTCCAAGGTCGCTGCGCCGCCCCCGGCCGTCGACTCGCATGACTCCTACAGCCATCTCCCCCCTCATGAGGCAGACGTCTTGAGGCGCCAAATTGCCGTGCCCGAGCTTAAGCAGGGTGTCGCGGTCCTATATCGCTACGCTTCACGCAATGATGTCCTCATCCTCGCTGTTTCAGCAATCTGCGCCATTGCCTCCGGGGCTGCTCTACCCCTCATGACCGTCCTCTTTGCTAACCTTCAACGAACCTTTCAAGATTTCTTCTTTTCCGGGGGAAAGATGACGTACGACTCCTTTGTCGATGAAATGAGCAAATTTGTTCTCTACTTCGTTTACCTGGCCATTGCCGAGTTCGTCGTCACGTACATTTGCACCGTCGGCTTCATCTACACTGGTGAGCACCTCAGCGCCAAGATTCGTGAGCACTATCTAGAGAGCTGTATGCGTCAGAACATCGGCTTCTTCGACAAAGTCGGTGCTGGCGAGGTTACCACCCGCATCACCGCCGACACCAATCTCATCCAGGAAGGCATCTCGGAAAAGATATCCCTTACACTGGCCGCCATCGCCACCTTTGTTACCGCCTTCGTCATCGCCTTCATCAACTACTGGAAGCTCACGCTCATTCTCTCCGCCACCGTGTTTGCATTGGTCGCCAATATCGGCATTGCTTCACGCTTCATCGTCAAGCACAGCAAGAACTCGCTGGAAGCCTACGCCAAAGGTGGCATTGTCGCAGAGGAGGTTGTCAGCTCCATCCGCAGCGCAATCGCCTTCGGCACCCAGGATCGCCTGGCGAAGCAATATTACAAGCACCTTTTGCAAGCCGAGTATTTTGGTGTCCGTGTCAAGAGCTCCATGGCTGTCATGTTCGCCGGCATGATGATGATTCTCTTCCTCAACTACGGACTCGCGTTTTGGCAGGGCAGCCACTTTCTCGTCGACGGCGTCATTCCTCTTAACAAAATATTGGTCATCGTCATGTCCGTCATGATTGCCGCTTTCAACATTGGCAACGTCGCCCCAAACTTGCAGGCTTTCACCACCGCTATTGCGGCTGCTGCCAAGATCTTCAACACCATCGACCGTGTTTCTCCCCTGGATCCCGGCGATGACAAAGGCGCCAAGATTGAGAGCCTCGAGGGCAATATTCGCTTGGAAAACATTAAGCACATTTATCCCTCGCGACCAGAGGTAGTCGTCATGGATGGCGTCAGCCTGGAGATACCTGCTGGAAAAACTACTGCCTTGGTAGGTGCCTCTGGCTCCGGCAAGAGCACCATTGTCGGCCTTGTGGAACGATTTTACGATCCGGTTCAGGGTGCCGTCTATCTTGATGGCCAGGACATCAGCACTCTAAACCTGAGGTGGTTCCGACAACAGATGGCCCTTGTCAGCCAAGAACCAACTCTCTTCGGCACCACCATCTTCAAGAACATCAGCCACGGACTCATCGGAACTCGGCATGAAAACGAACCGGAGCATGTGCAGAGGGAGATGGTCATACAGGCTGCTGTCAAAGCCAATGCCCACGATTTCATCTCTGCTCTTCCTGAAGGTTACGAGACAAATGTCGGTGAACGTGGTTTCCTCTTGTCTGGTGGGCAAAAGCAACGTATTGCCATTGCTCGTGCCGTCGTGTCTGACCCCAAAAGTAAGTTTGAGAAAACAAAAATAAAAACCTCATTTTTTTTCCTCTCAGCCTGTGCTAATATATCTCGCAGTTCTTCTTCTCGATGAAGCTACATCCGCCCTTGACACCAAGTCGGAAGGAGTCGTGCAGGCTGCCTTGGAAGTCGCAGCGGCTGGCCGGACCACCATCACTATTGCCCACCGCTTGTCGACCATCAGAGACGCTTACAATATCGTCGTCATGAGCGCTGGGCGTATCGTCGAGCAAGGTACACACGATGACCTTCTGGAGAGAAAGGGGGCGTACTACAACCTCGTCTCGGCCCAGAACATCGCTGCCGTAGAGGACTTGATGACGGAAGAAGAAGAAGATTGCATTAACCAAGAAGAGGAGGAGCTAATCCGAAGAAAGTCGGCCATGCAGGATGGCCAATGCGCGGTCGATGCTGATGACGACATTGCTGCCAAGCTAGGTCGTTCGACTACGCGGAAATCCGCGTCCAGCGTTGCACTTGAGCGGAAAACCCCCGAGAAAGAGAAGAAATACAGTCTCTGGACTCTGTTGCGTTTGATCACGTCCTTCAACGCGGATGAATGGCACTTGATGGCCTTTGGCCTCGTTTTCGCCGCCATCTGTGGTGGTGGCAACCCCACCGCCTCGGTCTTTTTCGCCAAGCAAGTCGTTATTTTATCACAGCCCGTCACGCCCAGCAATCGACACGAAATCAAGAAGGATTCCGACTTTTGGAGCGCCATGTATCTGATGCTTGCTATTGTTCAATTCCTGGCCTTTGCCGCTCAGGGCATCGCCTTTGCCGTGTGTTCTGAGCGCCTCGTCCGCCGCGTTCGTGACCGTGCCTTCAGAGCCATTCTCAGACAAGATGTTGCCTTCTTCGACAAGGACGAGAACACTGCTGGTGCTCTGACATCCTTCCTCTCCACCGAGACCACTCATGTCGCGGGTCTCAGTGGTGCGACTCTGGGAACTTTGCTCATGATGTCGACCACTCTGGTTGCCGCTTGCGCCACCAGCCTGGCCATTGGTTGGAAGCTGTCCCTTGTTTGCATCTCCACCATGCCCGTCCTTCTTGGCTGCGGGTTTTTCCGATTCTGGATGCTTGCGCACTTTTCACGGCGATCCAAGGCTGCTTATGCCTCTTCAGCCACCTTTGCCTCAGAGGCCATCTCGGCTATCCGCACCGTTGCCGCTCTGACTCGCGAGCAAGATGTTTTGCGGCAGTATCGAGAGTCGCTCGCTGCACAGCAACGTCGCAGTCTGATTTCGGTTCTCAAGTCTAGCTCGCTGTATGCCGCCTCTCAGTCATTGCTCTTTTTGTGCTTCGCCCTAGGCTTCTGGTACGGAGGCACTCTTATCGGCAAGGGCGAGTATGACATATTCCAGTTCTTCCTGTGCTTCATGGAGGTCGTCTTTGGGGCCCAATCCGCGGGGGCCATCTTCTCGTTTGCGCCCGACATGGGCAAAGCTCACCATGCCGCGGCCGAGCTCAAGACACTGTTTGATCGCCAGCCCACCATTGACTCGTGGTCCGACGAGGGCGAGCGCTTGCCAGACGTTGACGGCGCTGTCGAGTTCCGCAACGTCCATTTCCGATACCCCACTCGACCGGAAGTTCCTGTCGTCCGTGGCCTCAACCTTGCCATCCGTCCTGGCCAATACGTCGCCTTGGTCGGTGCCTCGGGTTGCGGCAAGAGCACGACCATTGCCCTTCTGGAGCGGTTCTACGACCCTCTCTCTGGAGGGGTATTTGTCGACGGCAAGGAGATCAGAACGCTCAACATCAACGACTACCGCTCCCACATTGCTCTCGTCAGCCAAGAGCCGACACTGTATCAAGGAACTATCAAGGATAACATTGTTCTCGGGAGCGCGAACGAAGCCGTGACCGACGAGGCCATTGAGTTTGCTTGCCGTGAAGCCAACATTTACGACTTCATCATCTCCCTGCCAGAAGGTTTCAATACCATTGTCGGCAGCAAGGGGACCTTGCTGTCCGGTGGCCAAAAGCAACGTATTGCCATTGCCCGAGCTCTTATTCGCGATCCCAAAATCTTACTTCTTGACGAGGCAACGTCGGCGCTCGACTCTGAATCCGAGCACGTCGTCCAGGCCGCACTTGATAAGGCGGCCAAGGGTCGCACGACGATTGCCGTGGCCCATAGACTAAGCACCATCCAAAAGGCCGACGTAATCTATGTCTTTGATCAAGGTCGCATTGTAGAGACGGGAACTCACTCGGAGCTGATGAAGAGGAACGGACGATATGCCGAGCTGGTTAACCTTCAAAGCCTGGCCAAGCATGGCTAGAATTGGGCATTTCTGAGGTATCCGTCTCTAACCTTCCCCCCTCCCCCATTTGTCTCGCTCTTTTTTTTTTGTTTTTCCGTTTTCATCTGGTTCCATCTATGACTCGGTCTCGGTCTTTGGCGGGTTTCTTTTTCCCCGAAACATATTGTGATGTATTTGCTGTATCATGAGCGTCTTTCCTCTTCTGTTCTTTTTTTTTTTTTTTTTTTTTTTTTTTTTTTGGGACAAAAAGGTTTTGCATTTAATGTTAATGATGTTGGCGTTGCAAGCTCATATCCGAAAGCATGGTATAAGGGGAGGGACAGTTATTAATATGAGACTTGAGAGACGGGAGTTGACTTTGCTTTCCTCCATTAGCTTACTACAAGTAGCTTTGACAGAGAAATCTCCAATGACATGGCTGCACAGTTGGTTGACGGCTGAAATTTTCCCAGCTTTCTGCAATAACAAGGGTGCCACGGGCTGTTGGATTGCTAACCCAGGGGGGTTGTCAGCATCGGCAGTGCAAGTGAAGCCGAAGCCCGTCATGAGGTTGTATATTATCATTACATTGGAGAAATTGGAACGGCGGGCGGCTGGGTTGTTGAGGCCGCCTGCCAGGCTTTTTTTTTTTTTTTTTCCCCCAATATTCAGCCTCGTTTTCATCTTGAACGGTTAGGGTAGGGTTTGCTAGCTTGGGTCCCTGCGGACGCGTTCTTGGCCGTGAAAGAGACGCAAAAGACGTACGACTTCAAGCCTGGTATTTTACCCGGTACTTGAGGATGAGGAGATGAGAATCAAAAACAACAGACAGTGAGCAAGTACTCTGCACTGATACGCACTCACTCCATCTTGACGCAACCCAGCCAGCTGCGTGTCGTGTCGTATAAGCGAGAGGGGAACGACGGTAACCATGGAAATGCCAAGGCTCAAAAAGTTCCAACCCAGATTTAGATGAGATATTTATGCTGCATTTGCAGTGTATCTAAACGACTGATGATTCCTGACGCGCGGTCCGGAGCATATTGGAGCAAAGTGCAATGTTGGGATTTGGGATGGATTGATGGGACCTTGGGCCGTTGACAAGTGGCAAGTGGGCGGGCGGATCAATGATGGGAAAGACGGGGGTGGGCCTGCCCCCCCCTGGTAAGTCTTGGCAGGGGACGGGGGGATGCCATTGGACAGAGAAGCGAAACGAAGCGAACCCCCGCGGGTGCGGTGGCGCGGTCAAGCTGGGAGAAGCTGCAGGCACCAAACCTTACCATCAAACCTACCTCTAGGTACCTAGTAGGTAGGTGCCTACCTAGGTACCTAAGTTGACCACTACCATCACATCACACCCAGCAAAACTCAGCAGATGCTGCTGGGATGCTTTGAAAGCTGAGGCAACCTGGCTGTCATGGTTGCAAGGCAGCAGTCACAGCCCGGTGGAAACCCCGGAAAGCGCGCGACATGGGCGCGGCATGGGCGCGATCTGCGGCGTAACTCGAGTTTCCTTGAAGACGGGAGACAAAAAGAAAGGTGGCGGCGGCTTTGAACAAGGGACGAGGCCATGCCCATGCCATGCCCATGCCCATGCCATGCCACATGCCAAGCCAAGCCCGGCCCTATGCATGCATGCATGCATGACGCGATGTGACTTGGCGGGAAGCTAAAGAGACAAGGGCATCTGCGACGCTTGTGCCGTCGCTGAGCTCTTTCCCCTTTTTTTTTTTTTTTTCTTTTTTCTTCTCCTTTTTTTTTCTCTTTTTTTCGCATTTCTTTTTTTTCTACTTTCTTTCTTCTTTGGACTTTGGTAATGGAGTGCATTTCGAGACAATGTTGAGCTGAGCAGTTGGAAACAAGAGAAACGTCTGTTGCCCTTTAATTTTTTTTTCCCTTCCTTCCTTCCTTCCTTCCCCTCCCTCGTTCCTTCATCGAGATAGATTCCCCCCCCCCGACACGGGTCGGTCCATGACGCCAGGAGATTGGCATCCAGGGGTTCCCATCTTGTTGCCGATTTGCCTGCGTGGAGCGGGAACAAGGAGAAGTCAAGACAGAAAGCCCACTCACCCACCCTTGGTCAGTTCCCGAACTTCCCCCATGCATTGCAAGCCAGGCCCACGCTTGTCTGGCTAATTAGCACGGAAGTACGGATACGCAGGCACTAGGCACTAGGCACTAGGCACTAGGCACCAGGATATCTATCTCTCCCTGAAATGCGCGCAGTCGCCTGCGATTAATACCAAGCCGGCGACACGAATGGCCATGCCCAGCCGCCAGCCAGCGCAGGACGCTAAACATGCAGCAAGCCGCAGCAAGCAATTATCGTCACGGGTCGCGCCAAGTCACCCCACAGGGCATGCTGCATATATGACGGGAGTGTGCAACACGGAATCCAGCTGGACCAGACGCCATGGCGGGAAGACAGGGTATATATGAGGTGAAGGCTGCTGGGGTGCCCAGAACAAGCAAATGGCACAGCAAATGGCACAGCAAATGGCACGGCAAATGGCACGGCAAATGGCACGGCAAATGGCACCTATCGACTCTCGACTTTCTCGATTCTGCCGTGCCTGCCGTGACCTACGGGCGTGGGCGTACTTTGTCGTCCGTACCAGTTGACATCTACAGAGAGCAAACTCAGCAAAGCAAAGGTCTGGCTGGCGCCACCTGCGGAAACCGAGATATCTTGCGACTAGGGTACTATGTCCCCTAGTATGTCAGCAACCTGAATTGATACCTTGGCAAATCTTTTAGCCCGGGCCTCTTTTGACCATTCATGTCGTCGCGCGTGGCCGCTTCGCCGCTTCCAGGCACTAACCTTGAGGTTAGGTACCAGACCTTACCGAACCTAATCTAGCGGTCTGGTCTGTATGTACTGTACGTAAGCTAATCTGGTGTCAAGACTGCCGAGACTGCCGCGACGGGCCCAACGACCTCTCCAACCCCCAAAAGTCTAAAGCCAGTGCCACAAGTCACCTTGACGTCTGGTCCTAGAATGCCCGTCGGAGGTGCCATCAAGAAAGCTGGCACCAATCACGCAGGTTGGCTTCGGGGATCCCGACCTATCGAGAACTTGCCAAGTAGGGAGGTACCTAAGGTAGGTACCTACCTCTAGGCGAGACGCCCCGTACTCCGTACGCCCCCGGTGCTACCCCAGGACGTTGGCAAAAACCAAAAACCTAAAAAAAAAAAAAAAAGCTCAGCCCCTTGCTCCTGTCAGGTACCTAAGGTAAGGTACCTAAGGTACCAGGTACGCACTGTATCGGCCCCGTTCCTGGCGGTCTTCAGTCTGGTGAGCCCCGCCCTTGAACCAGCTCCATGTCTCCACCGGCGCCCGCACAGGACGACAGGCGGCGGCTTCTCAGCTCTCAGCTCTGAGCCCTCAGCTCTCAAGCTTGCTAGTCCGGCCTGGCATGCATCAATTGGCTGGCAAATGACTAAGCTACATGTACGCTACCAGATGTTTGCCGCCGGCCGTGGTGCTCCACTGCAGCGCTCGACTTCTATCCTTGCCCGCTGTCGCGTTGCCCATCTTTGCTCTTTTCAACTAGCTCTTCTCAATTCAACCCCCCCCCTCCCCCCCCCCCCCAACCTTCTCCCCCGCCCACCACCTCGTCAAACCAAACATCAATCCATCTCTTCTTCGATAACAACAATCTTGTCCCAGCCATCTACGTCGATCTCCGTTTTCCACAAACCACCAAGCGGCAGTTTTATAGACGTTTCCTCTCTCGGCTATCTGCAGTTCATCTTCATCTTCAACGGCGCCTCACGAAAGTCTCTCGGCACAATCGCACGTGGCACACCCACCAGGCCGTGGACGGCGGGGTCTTCGTTGGGCTGGAGCTCGCCCTCCCTCCCTTCCTCCCTCCATCCCTCTCTCCCTCCCTCTCTCCGTCTCTTCCTCTCTCTCCCGTCACCAGGTTGCGGCGCAGTGTGGGATCTTGGATACAGTTGATTTGGGCTCCATAGATGGCATTTTTCAAAAAGCGGGATTCTGTACTGAACAGCCGGGACGTATGCTTGGCCGCCAGCTTTTCCTCGTTTCCTTTTCTTTTCCCTTCTTTTCCTTTTCCTTTTCCTTCTCTACCTTCTTTTTCCCTCCAGTTTTAGAACGTGTGGGGGCCCCCGTTGACTTCCGACGACGTTTCTACGTCCCATGAGGACCCGACACACCATCCCAAGGCGTGGGCAGCATCAGCATCATACATCCAACTTTGCCTAGCACAATGGTCCACGAGCCACCATCATGGCCCTCTGTACCAGATGCTTCGCACGCGTCGTCAAATTCACCGTGGGCCATGGCGGAGCATACGCCGCGCAAGCCCACGTCCAGGAAGCGGCGCCTCCTACCTGCGATATCTTTACCCGTGGCTGTCGTCGCCCTCGCCGCCCTGCTAAGCTACCCCGTTGTTGCCGCGCGGGATACTCTGGAACCGAAAAGCATCACACCGGCCTCCCCCGACAAGCCGACGTTTCCTTCATCCGTGGCAGATGCGACAACTGTGATACCTACGGCGAGTTCGATGCCTCTTACGGAGCATGCCCTGGAGCTGCGAAATGCCCCTCACGATGGGCGCGGATTCGGAGACGACGTCCCTCCTACTGGCGGCGGGAAAGTCGTCAAACGATCGGCTGCTACGAGCAGCAGCAACTCACCTCCCCTACCTTCGCCTTTCGATACCCCAGTTCCCTCCGCTTTTCAACTTCCCGGCAGAGGGACCTCTTGTCCCACTTTTATATACACGTTACTCTCGAATCCAACCTTCAAGAGCTGTTACCCTCTCTCTATGCTGATGCAGGTGAGCTTTTGCATGATTTGTTCAGTCCACCCGCGCGGTTCCCAGGCCGCAGTGCGACGAAAAACGGTGTTGCATCGCTGACTGTCCCTTCCCCCCCTTCCACCAACTACAAGACCTCGACGGGATTCTTCAATGCCGAGAAACAACTAGTGAGCCTCGTCCGAGTGCTTGATGCCAGCTGTGCCGCCGATGTCACCAGCTGCAGCTCCTTCCTCGGCAAAGCGGCGCAAAACTTGACCGCAGACGGAAACTGCAAATCCGAGTTTGACCAAAACCAGACTCAAGTCATACAAGCCTACCGTGGGTTGAAAGCCTACAAAGTTCTTTATTCGGCCACTTGCCTCCAAAACCCGATTACCAACTCGTATTGCTTCGCCAACGCCGTGACGAATCTGTCGACCCCGTCAGATTCCTACCTGTACTTTATGCCCTACGGCCTTGCCTTGCCCGGCGCATCGACACCGACCTGCTCCTGGTGCACTCAAAACACCATGTCGGTATATCACTCGGCAGCAGCCGATAGAAGACAGCCGGTTGCATCCAAGTACGAAGATGCAGCCCGACAGATCAACACTATATGTGGCCCCAACTTTGTGAACCTCACCCTGCCGTCACCCGCGAGTGAAGCTTTGGCCATTGTCATACCATCATATATTGTTGTTCTTGCAAACGCGATTTTCGCTGTTGTACTATCTACCCGGCTCCTATAACCTCTACAGTATCGGCGATGAAAAGCCCCTGGGAGAAAGCCGGAGCTTGTACATGAGCCTTTGCGCACGTCGAAGTCCCGTCGTATTACGCCAAAATCTCCAGCATTGAAAAGTCCATACGCCTCCTTGAGCAGGTTTTCTACCTTTTTTTCCTTTGCTCCTTGGAAAGAATGCCACACGACGACCGACTTTGCGCTGCCTCATGCTCCCTGCTCCCCGACTTGCTCTCATGTCGTCTTTTTGTTGATGCATCCTGAAATCTACCCGACTTTTTTTCTAATTTTCACAAATTGGCCTTTTTTTTTTTTTTTGTTTGTTTCATCTTCGCTGGCATTTTATCCTTAAACGGTAGCGTGATTGGCGACGGCGTTGATGTCTCATTGGAACGGGGATTTTGTTCCTTGCCTTGTTGGATAGCACGGGCATGTATCTATGGGCATGTATGGGATGGTTTTTTCTATTTACATATTTTTAGTTTCATTTTACTTTTCTTCTTCTTCTTATCTCGTCGGAAATAGGACTGTGGTAGATTGGTCGTTGCAAAAGGGGGGCAATGACAACCATGTACATATGGCGATGACAATATTGCAGGTTTGCGGACTGGAAGCTTTGTCAGTCCGTGGGAGCGGCCGCTGCCGGGGACCGAGAGTATATATCATCTGCGCTCTGTTCTCCTGTTGCTTCTTTGGACGACATCTTGTGCCGTTGCCACAGTCATGGTCGTAGGAGGAAAGCTTCAACGCCGGGGCGTCTTTGCAATGGTCTGGTAGTTCTCAAGTTGGAGGCTCCAACTTCTGCTCGCGTCTTCAACCCACCAACCGCATCGAGCTCTAATCCCCGTCTCTCCCCTTCCTCCCTTCCTCCCTTCCTCCCTTCCTCCCTTCTTCCCTTCTTCCCTTCTTCCCCCGCCAGCCGTACTCTATCAACCCAGAGGCGTAAAACGACACTCGTCGTGGCACGAAACACGCCATGCTGTGTCGAGACGAGACAGCTCGCCAGGGCTGGAGGGGCCAAGCATTTCCTGATTGATCATAGACTGCAGAACAGGCTACGGGGGGCTCGGTGAGCATGCGGGGGGACCAGTCCTTGTGCCACCATGGCAACCCCTTGCTCGGCGACCGTTATCACGGCTCCTCTCTGCTGGCACCAGCTGCTCGGATGTTGCGCTGCGTAGGGTAGATGAGCGCGCCCCAGGGAGGCAGGTACGTGAGGAAATGGTGAAACCTCAAGCTGTAAAGAGGTTAAAGAGGTCAATGTGTGTTTGTAGGTGGGTGGGAAAGGGGGGGGGGGGGGGGTCAAATTCGTGCCAGGTTGGTGTATTCGCTACTGGTGCGTGCCTGCTGGCATGAATAATTAGTGTAAATAATGCAGTAGGCGAGAGGATATGTTACTTGTAGTCCCAAAAAAAAAAAAAAGGTATAAACAGGAGCGGGTCGTTTGTGGTTCGGCCGGTGTGATTGGTGTCGTGATCCAAGTTGACAACTTGGAGGGATTGATAAGAGCGTTGCAGTGCCTTTTCCTTTTCTTTTCTTTTCCCCCCCCCCTTTTTCATCTTGCACCATGCTGGCCCCGAGGTGTCGGATAGAACGGCCAGCTCTCAGGTTAAAAAAAAAGGGTGGCTTGGGGCCGGATTATGATTTTGTTCCAAGACGGACGGCTGACCCTTGAATGCAAAGCCTGCAGTGCGTTCAAAAGAACTTCTGCTCGACACGAACTGACCATGGCCATCGGCAAGATTCATGAGACGACGAGGTGCAGGCGTGTCGACACGCCAAGACGGCCATGGGAGGGGCGCTTGCAGCTTGACATCAGGTAGCCCGATGGTGATGGGGGGTTTTGTTTTGTTCTCGGAGTCGCGGACAACTCGTCCTTGCCGTAGAGAGGGGAGCCCGTCAACAAGCGGTGTGGAGAGGAGGCGATGGGTGTCCAGCTTTGGCAGCAGGCCAAAAAAAACAACCGACGTTTGCAAACGCCCTCGTGGCGATGAATGGTATTTTTTTCCTTTCTTTTTCTTTTTCTTTTTTGACGTGGAGAAGAAGCCGGCGGCCTAGCTCGGGAAACGTTTACGGAGTAGCGCAACGAGCACAGCAGCAAGGTTCCATCCCGGGGGCCGGTGACCAGTGACCCGGCGGTAGTGGTGATGGTGACGGTGATGGTGACGGTGATGGTAGGGCTGGCGTTGTCGCAGCCAGAGGGATTTTGTCTCTTGTCTTGACCATTTGATTTGATCGGGGCAGCATGCGCGCGTGTGGTTTGTCTGAGGGTGATGGGAGCTGAAGGGGATTTGGGATTTTGACAGCAAAGCAGATGCCCGTTTCCATGGGGCCTGGCTGGTTGGAACTTGTGATGAAGTCATACTGTAGAAGTCAAGTCTGGTTGACCGACTGGCCGGGGCGGTGGGTGGTGGACAGGAGTTGCCCACCAATAAGAGCAGCCCATCGACGGGCCATTGAGAAAGTGTCAATTGGCAAGTGTTGGCAAGTGCTGGCAAGTGCTGGCGACAGACAACGGGCAGAGAACGTTTGAACTCTGCTGGCTCTTTCCACCTCCAGGGATGTGTTCAATCACCTTTTCCCCGCTTGCCACTGGCCGCCTATTTACTAGGTGACTGACTGACTGACTGTCTGTCTGTCTGTCCTACGCAATCGGACATGCGGCCCAAGTCAGCCTCGGTGCCATTGATGACGATGGCGTCTTGGTCAGCTTCTTCTGTGCCGAAACACGAATCACGGAACATTGGAAAAACCCTTGCGGAGCTGCAAAACGGCCGAGCGTTTCGTACGAGTGGGGATTTCGCACGCTGCTGACCTCTGCAGGTCTGGCATGGCATCATCCCGAGCCTCTTTCAGCATGACGACCAAGAGTGACGAGACGTGACAAGACGGATCCCAGAAATCGTTGATTTTGACGTACATACAACCATTTGCCCCTTTGTCCGGCTCTCCCGCGCCTAGGCACCCAAGGTGCAAGGTTACGTTACGATACAGTACGGGTACGGTAAACCCCTGCTCCCACCTGGAACAGGGCGCTTGGGCATTTGTGGAGGACCCCTTGCTCCGAGGCCATGCATGCATTTGTGCAACGACTTTGCCGCAGCTCTCCCCTGAAAGAGATACGACCTGAACCAGAAGGGACGATCCGTCAATATCCCCTACGCATAGACAGGAAGAAAGCAACAGAGCAACAGAGCAACAGAGCAACAGAGCAACAGAGCAACAGGCTCGCAGGAAAAGGAACCATTTGACAAAGCTAGAGGGACCACCTAGCAGTCTAACTGACCGGACACGCCCGTCTCAGACTCCCGGCTTGACGAGGGGGGCTCTTTCTGACGATGTTGCTTGGTAAATACATAGTACTGTTCTGTACTTTCTACACGCCCCAACACGCTCCAAATGCGGCTCTACCCTCTCACCAAAGCCACATTTTAAGCTGTCTATATGGCGCCACTTCACTAAAGACGGAGGGATGGCATGGCCCTTTCGGGCGTGGGGCGGCCAGGATTCAAACGCATAAACCATAACCCGACCCCCTCGCCCCCGCGGACCTTCTTGTTCCCAGACGCTTGGGACCAAGTACATACCCCCTGAGCGAGACCAAGACTTGCTGAAGCAGACTCAGGGGATGATGACTTCACCACTAGTCTTTGATAGTTTTGCGTTCTTGGCCAGCTTTGTCGGCTGGTGCTGAAAAGGTCGTAGAGCTAACGATCTTGCTTAGCCTTCCAGCCTCAGCTTCCTCCCTCAGCCTCCTGCCTCAGCCGCCCCCCGGAGCTACCAGGGTCAAGGCAGGGAGGGCGTCTTCCTACTTACATACATACCCAAGTAGGTACAAGCTTGCTTCCGGTTCCTGACGGCTTGCTCATCCACTCGCTCCATACGGAATACACCCAGAAGGGAGGACAACGGACTGGCAGTCAAGGTATCCTCTGGGATTATCGCCGTCTGGCTCCAGGAAAAAAGCATTCCAAAGCTGAAACGCATCGCCGGCAGGCCCACGCATGCATAATGGCTAACTCAAAAGCTTTGTGCAGCTGCCGCTGCCTCGGACAGTCAGTCAGTCAAGTCCTCCAGGGCATTTGTAGGAGTGTGCCAATCTCCGAGCCGTCCTTGGACCCGTAGCGATCGCCTTGGTCGCATCGGGGATAGTCCACAATCCACGGTGAACAGTCGAACCAGGGTGGTCTGCCCAAGTTGTACACCTGGGCAGATCTGTCATGCCTAATTAGTTTGCCTCCTCGTTTTGACGGCGTCCATTTTGCATGGCTCGCCTGGAACCCGACATCATCTGGGATGTCCCCCAAGGCGCAGACGGACGTCTGGACTTCAGAGCACTCTGGTTTTTTTCTCTAAAACGATGAAGACGAGAATAGCAACTGCCCGCCCCTGGTGAAACATGAAAACTGTCTAGATCTCTTCTCCCTACCTTCCATGGCAGGGGTACGGAAAAAAAAAAAAAAAAAAAAAAAAACAGGCACGAGATAACGGAGGCTGTTATACATACCTAGTCTGCGGCATCCAGGATAACCCGATCGCAAGCTATTCAATTCGTTTGAACCACCTCCCCCCCCCTTCCCCGCCGTTCTCATTCCTGGCCCAAACTTTAGGCGCTGACCTTGACCGCATCTGCCATGCCATATTTTCTTTTTCGTTCACCTTTCAGATCTCAGCTGGTCACCCTAAAAGGGCAGACGAAGACCCTCGCTACTATGGCTGTGGCTGGTCCCTGTAAGTTGGACCTGAAGAATGCGCCATGTTTTGAGAAACGGCTATTCATCTTGGAGCCAACACGGTCAATCTTTCTACACGAGATCCCGACAGTGCCGTACGTCGGCGATGCTTGGGCCGGTACTTCGATCGAGCCCCAGACTGGATAGTGTAGGCGCATTCGCAAGGATGTGATTGCTCCGCGCCAAGCGCTACAGCATACTACAATAACTGCATCCCGACCCAAGGTACGGTACGGAAATATATGGTTAGGTTACCAGGTTGCTGGGCATGCACTAGTCTCTGCGTCTGACCGTTAGTCCCGACTCCCCAGGCTTCGTGCCATCAAGGATGTCATGTCTTGTCCACGCGCACCCCGTTCTGGTTTTTGCCCGCCTGGAGTTTTTCATCAGTCATCTACGGATTCTTTGGCCTTTCAGTTCATCTCCACCCGAGGGAGTATACATAACAGCCTCAACCTAAGACACTTGACTAATTGTCCAAGTCGGGCTTCTCGGTGCTGATTCCGGCCTCCGCCATTTCCGCATACATGCGGTTCGACTGTCAACCAAACATCTTCATTCTCTCGTAGCCACCCAACAAGACCCAACCTTCAAGTATCCGGGCTCTTTACAAGTCCACGGGGGCTAAATCTGGCAGCCCTGTAGGGCTCCATACTCTTGGGTCTCCCTCACCTACCGTTGTTGCTGTCGCCGCACCGACTTACTCTTTTGGCGTGACGGCACACGCGGATGGTCTTTAATTTACCCCAAAGCACACCACTTGACACTGAGACCGATCCTCTCCACTTCTTTAGCACCTGCATCCATACTTTGTGGACGGTAGTACTCCCGGCTCGCTGGCTGGCGCTTGAGACAGCCCCGTGCCTTTCACCTTTCCATCTAGTCGACAACCTGGCGGGTATGGAGCTTGGGAGAAAATGCCCGTTTACTTTGCTATACTGACCTTGGACGGGCCAAAGCCGCTGCGATTCCTTCAACCATGGTAAAGACCCTTCTTACAGTCGAATTCATTCCTCTTCAGCCAAGACGAAGCAACAAGACGCATACAACCGGTTCTCTCGACCTAACGTACCGCCCGCTTCCCACCATCCTGGCTCTACAATCGAAGAAATCCTTTCGACACGCTTCGGCCGGCCGTGACGGTTCGTTCGCGCGCCTCCTCTTCGGCCTACGCATCATCAAAACTCTTCGGACCAGTTGTCGTATAAACAAAAAAACTTGCCAATAGACGTTCCAACCACCTTCGGCTGCTTACACCTTCCAGGACCTCATCCCTGCAAAGCTGTATATTGGCGTATTCCCATTTGAAATCGCTGGAACCGGAGGATATTGCTTGGTCCGCCATGTCTGGCATTCCGAATCCCCTTGGACCAGACAGAGCAACGGCACCGACAAGCATCATGTTCAGGCTTACCATGCGACAACAACCACAAGCAGCCAGGGCTTGTGGGTTCGGTGGCAGGGACAGAAGAGTAATCGATCCTCCACCTATTGTACAATTGTCCGTGGACGGTCCGTCCTTAACCAGGGATCAAGCTAGCTCCTACCTCCGCTACGAAGGCTATGTAATGAACTGCTCCATCTGCGACGAAACCGGACTGCGTGACGCTTCGTTTATGCCAGAAGAGTACCAGCACCAAAGACGGCTGATGGGATCGTTGGTCGGGACCCCTTTTGTTGGTCAAGATGAACACGGAACAGAGGGGTGCTTTTTCTGCTTCTCGGACCTCTCTTGTCGAACTCCTGGAGCGTTCCGGCTCAAGTTTACAGTCATCATGATAGATCCTTCTCGCGCCGGAAAAATCCGCCACTTTCCGGTTCTCACAGATATTACGAGCGATGTCTTTTATGTGTACAACGCCAAGGAGTTCCCCGGGATGCTACCAAGCAGCAGTTTGGCCAAGAGGTTAAGGGAGCAAGGCTGTATGATATCCATCAAGAAGGGAAACGATAATACTCGAAATATCACGGGACAAGGCGATTTATCCGACGATGAGGAGGAAGGAGAAAGCTCGCAAGGACAACAGAAAAGGCGTGCTATTCAAGACTAGCCCGGCCCGGCAGCCACAATGCCGCGACACCAAAAGCTGCCAAGACAACTGTAAGAAGAAAGCTGAAAAGAGTCATTTTGCTATTCGCGTTCCGGAATGTAACTAGGCCTCCATTGTGCCTGGTCAAAACAAGACGGCTACAAGGACACGCAGCGGAAACGAAAAGAAAAGACAGAGACAGGAGACATTTAGAGGATTACTTTGTTCTTTTATATGTGGATTTATTACTGCGCAAGACGGGACGCGTTGGGGCAACAGACATATGGCATTATATAGGTACCCTGTTTTATCCTGGACAGCCCAGCCCGTATTAGGGTTGGTGCAGTTGGTTCAATTTTTTTCCAGGTGCCGCGTCAGGTGGAGAATTCCCAAGAAAACCGATGATGATTCGAACGCGACGGGGAGATGATTGCGTCGGCAGGTTTTGATGATGTCAGGACGAGTCGCATCTCGACTGGTCAAATGGGGAATGGCGTTGGTCTTTTCACCAACAGGAGCGAACAAACAGCTCGGGCCCGTACTACGGAAATACCGCGTACTCACCATGATGAGGGTATGGGGTCTTCCGCGAAGCAGGCTAGCTGGAGCATCAAGTCCGCGAAACTTGACGATTCGCAAAGGATGGAAGAACAAAAACAACACCCTTTGGAAACGGTTTGACGAAGCCAAGGACCGCCGGTCTTGGTGGTTCTTTGAACAGGTAAAACCGCTGACGGAACCAAGCTAGAGCGCAGCGGCCAGGCAATCACGGGTCAAGTAATGGTCGCCACTTGGAGAAGACGAGTTGTCAGCTGAATACCAGATATGGCTGCGCAAGCAGGACTCGACGACATACTGCTGCTTCTGGGCAACTTGCTACACCTTGGCAGAAGAGTGTCGACGAGACGGTTCGTTGTCGCCTCGTGCGAGGTTGTTGTTGTTGTTGTTGTTGTTGTTGTTGTTGTTGTTGTTGTTGTTGTTGTTGTCTAACGAGAATTGTTTGACCATGTCGTTTGACAGAGTCAGAGCGGCAGCTGCGTGTTTGTTTGACGAATGCGTTGAGCAGGCGGCTTCTCGACAGTCTAGGGATATGTACGAGATTTGACAGATGGGAAAGGGGGCGCGAGCGTCTCGGAGGCTCGACTTCCGAGCTTGTTTGGCCCGAACGAGCAGCTGTCACTCATCGGACAATAACTTCCAGATTCTAAAGGGGGGGGGAGGGAGTGGGCAGGTCGGGGGTTTGCCATGCGATTAAATCCCCTGCCCTTCCCGTCCCCCTCCCATCTCACTTCCCATCCCAACAGGGGCCGAGACCCCTCTCTCATGTCAAAGGTCAAAGATTTTCCCGACTAGGGCTGTCAGCAGCCGCAGTGCAAGGGGCATTCTGGAGGAAGGGGGCTCATGTCGGACACAATGAGGAGGCGCAAGGCATCTTTGACAATGCCCCTCACCATGCCCTGTCCTGTCATGAAAATGAAAAGGTTGGGATATTAGAGCCGCGGAAAAGTCCTGCATGGCCTTTTGAGCCCCCTTGCCTGTTTTGCACCGAAACATGCTGGGCTATTGGCTTGGTGGTCTCGTGCAGTGGGACAGCTTGTGCATATTTAACGTCGCTGTTTCCCAATCTCAACGGATGCCCGCTTGCAAAACAATGTCGAGACCTGAGAAACAAGTTTGGGTGAAACTTGGAACAAGGAAACGTGAAAGCCCGGGGTTGGCAACATCCAAACCAAGTTCTGATGACCATGTCCTTGGTCGTACCGTACCGTACCGTACCGTACCGTACGGACCAGACCAAGGATCTGGCAAACGAGAGAAGCAACACCAACACACGAGAGGAGATGAAGGTGGATGAAACAGGAGCATTTGCTGATGGAGATTAAACTACCAACATGCTTTCATCAGCACCATGTGGACGGAAAGGATTGCCATTGCTGATTATTAGGCTCCGAATGGGCAGGCGTTGCGCAACGAACACGTTTTCGTTTAATTGAGCTCCCGGGAGGCGTGGTGTGTAGGAGGAAGTGACTGATCATTCTGGACGGCTTATTTGCGGCAAGGAGGAGGATGCATTCGCTGTCCAGGCGAATATCACGCCGCACTCGGCACTCGGCGCTCGGTACAGTACCTGAAGAGTCAAGACGTTACTTACTGTGCTACAAGTCTCGACTGTCTCCCGCAGATGGAGTTCAGTCAATCGTGGACCATGAACAATGCCAGCATATGAGACAAGGCTTGCGGCCTCGCGGCACGGACGCGCAGCTATGTGCAGTGGCTGGCGGATGCTGCACACACCACGATGAAGAATTTGTGGGAATGGCACGGGCATTTGAATTTTTCTTGGCTGGCTGACACTCGAGTCTCCAGTGAGTCCAGTCCAGTCCAGTCCAGTCCAGTCCAGTCCCCAGGGGAACATTGAGAATTTGAGCAGAGAGGATCGTTATTGTCCGCTGGCTGCTGGCTGCTGGCTTCATCACCGCATCACCGAATCGCCGCGTCACCGAGCCACCGAGAGCCACCGGCACGCAACGGCGGCAAGGACAATCGGCATGCCAAGGACCGGCGACGGGGTTCTCGCGACGGGTCTCGCAGCATGACAAGCAACGCTCTTGCTAGGAAAATGCGGACCTGCCCACTGCGGCATGGGCGCTTCCTCATGACCGCAACGCAGCGTGGGACGGTCAGTCATGTCAAGCCAGGTTGAGACGAGATCGGCCAAAACCGACCCTCAGATGACAGGACGGCGGGACCGTCCACGACGGAGCATCTAGGCCTGGCTTGTTGCTGGCTGCTGATCTTTGAAAAGGACCCCAAACAGGAGTTGCTGGTTGGTTTGTTATGTTGCTTTGTTTGCTTTGTTTGCTTTGCTTGCTCAGATTCCGACTCTCGAAGCTGGCCAATCGGGTGGCCAGCACGCAACCCCTCCACCCCCCCCCCCCCCCCCCCCCCCCGCGCAGCTCGCTGCTGCATTAGCGCGTTTCATGGTGCGCATTTGCGCTGGCGCTGCGCGCATCCCGCTGGCCTCGGCGAGAAATCCCAGTTGACAACCGAGTCTGGTATGCATCAATGATGCATGTTGGGTTCTATGTTGCCACTTTGCTCGTTGCTGGGCTTGCTTCGTCCGATCTGATTTTCGTGTTTTGCCTCATTTGGCATTTTTGTTGTAGGATTTGAAACAACGCCTGCCTCCGCATATGTGCATGCTGTCTCTCTCTCTCTCTCTTTTTTATTTTTTTTTATATTTTTTTTTTTCCTTTTCTCTCTCTCTTTTTTCCCTTGTTCTTTCGGCGCAAACCCGTCGAGAAAATCGAGAGCAAGTACTCCGTATCGGAACCCCGCCGTTGGTCAGTTGCCAGTTGCCTGCCAGATGCCAGCCTAGTTGCCTCCCAGTTGCTAGCCCGGTTGCCTGCCAGTTGCTTGCCAGTGCCTGCCAGTTGCCAGCCTGACTTGCGCTGCCATCTTGGCTATCAGTCGTCATCGTCGTCTGGTTTGGCCGCCTGATGGCAAGTCCGTGGTCGTGCCTTGCGACGGGGCGTAACCCGACCGGCGCTTGGATCCGTCTGCCGATAAGCAGCAAGACAAGAGGCATCACTCCGTACTCCGTACTATGTGCGTAAAACCTCGAAGCCTTCCTAGTAAAGGCCCCCCCCTGGTATTTTGGCGCCAAGGAAATTTGTCCAGGCACAGCTGCGCCAATCGATAGTGGTTGGGGGGGAGGGGGGGTGGGGCCGCCCAAATTCATCCCGCCGAGCCCAGCGGCCCCACCCGGCGGGCTGCGTGCGTGTGCCTGCCAGCTGCCTGCCAAGCGCCAACCAACCAGCTTTCCTCCTGCCTGTAATCCGCTTATCCGTGCCAGAGCCAACCGGTGGCAACCACCATGCAATGCAAATGCAGGCACCAGCTCGAGGCGACAACCCTTGAACAAGGTCTCATTGAAGCTTGGTCGGATAACTTCCAGGAAATTTTCTTGGCCACAGGGGGTTTCCTTCAGCCGCTGGCCCCGCGGCGTCAAAAAAGATGTGGACATGATCCCAACCCATCCGTTCATCGACAAAAACGTATGTACCTCTCATTGCCAGCGCGCCTAGCGATCCGAAGCGAAGCGTCAAATTCAACAAGGGCCAAGGTCGAGCAAGGTTGGCCTTGCACGTCCCCCGGACCGGACCGGACCCTGTCCCCCTCCCCTTCTCCCATCACGAGCATGGAGCAGTTAGCAGTTAGCAGTTGGCAGCTGGCACCGTGATGGGAGAAATGCGGTGTCACAACAGCAACCTACAACTCACGGGTCGGAGAGTCGGAAAGTTGGGCTGGATGCAGGGGCCACGCACAACTTTGCTCGGGGTAGCACTTGGCCACCACCCGCCCTGGTTGGTTCTTGTTTTCTTTCCTTGCCACTGGGTGTGCCAGCAAGGCCAGGAGGAGAGGATGCCAGGACCAGACGAGACCAGGACCAAGTCCGCCTTCGGATTCCCATATCTTGACCTCGTCCGACGTCTTTGTCTCGCTTCTGTTCCTCCTCCAACCCCCTTCTTCTCTTCGTACTCTGCACCAGCTGCCGAGCACGTCCTCTCCTTTCCTCGTTCATCGCCCATACAGCAGCTAGTTCTGCTTGGGATTCGTTCAAGTCATTCTTTCCTCCGTTTACCAACCCAAGCCGCTGGTTCTGGTCGCTGGCGCAAAGACATCCGCTTCAACACAATCATTTCGGTGCTCTGGCAACACCGTGAACCATTTCCCATTTCCCTTGAATAACAAGTCATTCCTCTTGGAAAGCGGCGCATCTTGACCCAGAACCCGGGAATCCTCCTTTGAGCCGTCGGTCTGCAAGCACAAGACGCCCCGGAAATCACTCAACCGCCATGAAATTCTCCACCACCACGGCCGTCGCGGCCCTCCTCGGCAGCTCCTTGGCTCTCAAGGATAACCCAGATAAACGAACGTTTGCTGTCTTGCGCTTCACAAACAAGCAGCTTACCAAGGGCCGCATGGATCCCATCGTCACGCCAGGGCGGGTCTCAACCCACGTCCACAGCGTCATGGGTGGAAGTGCCTTTGGCCTTGCATCTACAGGCAAGGACCTCTTGTCCTCCAACTGCACGACCGCGTTGGTCAAGGGGGACAACAGCAACTACTGGTTCCCTTCGCTGTATTTCAAGGATCCCAAAACCGGCAAGTTTGAGGACGTTGAACTGTTTTACGCCAATGCCTACTACTTGTATGTTCCTTCCTTCTTTCCCCCGGGGTCTTGCTCAAGCTGCCACGCGTTTTCGTGACGGCTAACCGTGTTTCTTGCGCCAACTTGCTCAGCTTCGATGCCTCCAACGACGAAATCAAGGCCTTCCCTGTCGGCCTGTCCATTGTCAGCGGGGATCCGACCCTGCGGAAGCCCCCGAGTCGCGAATTCATGTCCAACCTGGACCCTTCCAAGGGCCCGGTAAATCCAGTCAAGTGGACGTGCCCTCGCACGAATATGAACCAGGAAGCTTGGCCAGCCAACTCTGACGGGCTGACGGCCGGGATTGGCGACCCCAACAACAAGGGCGAAGGTGTGGGATTCCCCGACGTCGACTGCGACGGCTTCGCTTCCCCACTTCGCGGAGATATTCACTTCCCTTCGTGCTACAACCCTGCAGCCGGGTTGGCAAACTTCAGGGAGAACATGGTTTTCCCCAGCGACGCTGGAAACGGCAAGTTGGATTGCCCCAAGGGATACATCCACGTCCCACATATCTTCCTGGAAGTGTACTGGAACACCCCCGCTTTCAAGGATCGATGGCAGCAAGGAAAAGGATCGCAGCCCTTTGTTCTTTCCAACGGCGACGCGACTGGCTACAGCAACCATGCTGATTTCATGGCTGGCTGGGATGAGACCCTTCTGCAAAACATCATCAACCATTGTGACAAAGGCACTGCTGGCATGGACCAATGCCCGGAGATCAAGGGCGTCAACAAGAACGAGTGCACCATCGAAGCCCCGGTCAACGAAAAGGTCGGCGGCCTGCTGGATGCTTTGCCAGGCAACAACCGCGTCACTGGTTGGTCCTATGGCGGTGGCGGCAGCGACGGCGGCAGCAGCAGCTCATCAGTTGTTTCCAACCCCCAGCCGTCCGAGTCTTCTGCCCACCAGCCCGCCTCTTCGTCCGCCTCTCTGTCCTCGAACAAGAATCAACCCACCTCGCTCAGCACTCGTCAGGACGACGGCGGCCGGCCCACCGCGACATCAGAGGCCCAGAGCACCGCGCACCCTTCGGACCCAGCCGCAACATCGGATGGCGCTTCTTCGTCCAAGGCAGCACTGCCTACTGCTCCGCCATCAAACTGCGTCCCAGTTACACACACGGTGCGGGAAACCGTCACTGTCACTGCGGCGATGCCCAGTTTGACTAATCAACCCGTGTCCAACTCGAGTCGCACGGCTGGGGACTTCAAGTATGCCGGGTGCTTCAAAGATTCCAGCGATCGTGCTCTAAGAGGCGACATTCGCCCCAACCTCGGGGCCGTCAGTAACGTAAAGTGCGTCACGCACTGCAAGTCCGCGGGCTACGCACTAGCCGGAACCGAATTTGGCGGCCAGTGCTACTGTGGAAACGAGCTTGTCGGCTCTGACCAGGTTGATGATTCAAAGTGCAATACGGCTTGCGAGGGGGACAAGGCTGATATATGCGGAGGAAGCTGGGCGCTGAGTGTGTTCAGCCTCGACGGACAGGTAAAGTTGGGAGGCTCCAAGGGGCGACGGCGTGCTGTCGAGCACCTGCACCGACATCGAAGCCAGCGCCGTTGAAGCGCCGTTGAAGCCCTGCGACGCCAACGCAGCTTTTGACAAAGGGCGTGGAGGCCGGATGAAGGGGCACATTTTTTTTCTTTTTTTATTTCTTTTTTGGGTCAGGGGTCACTTGGGGGTGGATATTTCACGAACATATTGATGCAAGACTTGAGCATTTTTGCAAGAGGCTGTTGGATATTTTCGATTCTCCCATGTGTATTTTAAAAGATACGCTTATTTGATTTCTTGCCTCGTCTTGCCAAAGGGCCATTTGTCGGCTCATTGGCAGGGCGAAGGTCGGCCCTGCGAGGCAATTTATTCGCCGTCATTAAACCCCCCGTGCGTCTTGCCCGTAGGATGGGGAAGAAACGGGACGTTTCATACGGTTTAGGCACACGAAAATTCGTTCATTTTCGAGGTCTAATCCGGGCACAATGAAAGGCGACGCAGGTGCAGACCTTTCCCGGTGACTGGTTTGGGTGGTTTGATAATATCCATGCTTGCAGGGAAAAGGAGAGGAGGACTTGGTCTGGCGTCGATGGCTCGAACGATAAACTCGTGGCGGATCGGCTAAATATCGGACAACGGAACCCGCCTCGAGAGTCGGAGCCGACGACGAATATTTATCCATCCTTCCGTTCTGCCTTTCAACCCACACGGATCAGAAGTGCGACTCGCGAAATGAGGTAGTCAGTCCTTTGATTTGGTTTTGGGCTTTTTTTTTTTCCTGTTTTGTTTTGTTGCTCACCCCTTTTTTTTTTTTTTTCTGGGGGCGCCCGAAATGTCGCTCTACCACGAGGCTGCCGACATCCTGTCCACATCGTGCCAAGAAGGAGGGAGCCTTAAATCGAGGGTTTTTGGCCGCAAGACGGTCAAATCTCCTCCGAATCAGCTATACGCTCTAGTTTGCGAAACCTGCAAATGGAGCGCCATACTCAAAGAGGTGGTTGAGGGAGCTGATTTACTACGACATGAGCGCAAGGTTTGTTTTTCATGGTGGAGAACACCCCCCCGGCCCCCCTTCCCGAAATTTCCTTTGAAAAAGAAAAGATTATGTATAAGGAAGGAAGAAAGGAAGAAAGGAAGAAAGGAAGAAAAACGGAAAGAGGGAGAGGGAAGGAAAGGAAAGGAAAGCATAGAAACGCGTCAAAGAGAAAATGCTTGCGCTAAAACTAACTGAGGGCAGCTCACACCAGCACTGGCATTGCTCCTCGTCCATGACTTGCTACTCGCCAAGGGAGGGATTGCGCTACCCCAGAGTCACGGGCTCAGAACCAGCATTGACAGACACAAGGGACGCCTCAGCTCCGAGTTCACGCGGGCCAGGGTACGGCGCAAAGCGCCTTCTGTGGAAGCCCTCAGGGCCAAGGTTGAGCTGGACGCAGCGGGCGAGGAGGCAAAACACCCTCGATGGGTGCGTGTCAACGCCCTGAAAGGCACCCTTGAGGAGCAGCTGGGGACGACGTTTCGTTCCCACACGACGGTCGGCACCATCCAAGAGGTCGTTTCAAAACAAGGGGGAAACATGCTCTTCCTGGACGCTCATGTGCCCAACCTGCTGGCCGTCTCACCGGGATGCGACCTGAGCAAGACGGAGGCTTACAAGAGTGGGAAAATTATCCTGCAGGACAAGGCGTCGTGCTTTCCCGCCTACTTGCTAGACCCCCGGCCCGAGGACGGGGATGTCGTCGACGCATGCGCTGCCCCAGGCAACAAGACTACACATCTGGCCGGCATCATCCACGGCCACACCCGGGAGTTTGCACCGGCACGGCAAACGATATTCGCCTTTGAAAAGGACTCCAGAAGAGCGCAAACGCTGGAGAAAATGGTCAAGACGGCGGGTTCCGAGCACATGACTCGTATCGGGCGTGGTCAGGACTTCCTGCAGGTCGATCCGACGTCGGAGCGATACAGGAACGTAGGCGCTTTGCTTCTCGACCCAAGCTGCTCGGGAAGCGGCATCATCGGCCGGGACTCCATGCCTGCGCTCCACCTGCCAAGCCAGCCGGTGTCGCAGAGTCACGGGGGGGTGGCCGCCGCGCCGAGCAGGAGGAAGCGGAAACTCGCTCAGGTCGCGGGCGAGCCCGAGGAGCGCGTCATTCGCGACGACGATGGAAACGAAACCGTGGTCGGGTCGGAACGGGACCTCGCGGAGCGCCTGGAAGCGCTGTCGTCGTTTCAGCTCACCCTGCTGCTTCACGCCTTTCGATTCCCGCGGGCGAGAAAGGTGACGTATTCGACCTGCTCGGTCCACTCGCAAGAGAACGAGCACGTCGTCGTGGCGGCCCTGCGGTCCGATGTCGCCAGGGAGAGGGGGTGGCGCATCATGCGAAGGGACGAGCAGGTTGGCGGCATGAGGTCCTGGCCGGTGAGGGGACTGGCCGAGGCCTGCGGGGGGGACGAGGTGGCAGCCGAAGGGTGCATCCGCTGCAACAAGGACGACGGGCACGGCGTCATGGGATTCTTTGTGGCGGGCTTTGTTCGCGAGGCTGCCGAGGGGGGCGGAGCGGACGGGCCGTCCGTGCGAGACGAGAGCGGCGCCATTGCGCGAGACGTGCTGGAAAAGCCGGCGTCGACGACGACCGGTGCAGCAGTGCGTCTGGCGGGTGGGGGTGACGAAGATGCGACGGGAGGCAACCGGGGGGGAGGGGAAGAAGGGTTGCAAGACGGCGAGCAAGACGGCGAGCAAGACGGCGATGAGCAGAGCGAGTGGGGAGGGCTCGATGATTAGGAGGCGCCTGCGCCTTTGCCAATCGATGGGTGCTGCCACGCAAGGAGCTGGGATGGATGGTTACAGCACACGGGCTTCGACTGGTGCTACATGGGAGGCCAGGTGGAACACAAGCAAGCCGTTGACCATGATGATGATGATGATGATGATGACGATGATGATGATGGTGTGCAAGATGCGCAGTTTGGGCTGCGAGGTTTGTTGGCGGAATCACGTGTCCCAGTTTCCAAACTCCAAATGACCAAGCCAAGTTGACCGACAAGATTGACCGGAGGCTTCAATGTTGCTTTGGTTGGACAGGTAGGTTCAGGTACTGTGTTGTACTCGGCCGCGGGTGCTCGGTACCTCAGGTACCCTCTGACTCGGGGATGAGCGAGACCCAGACAAGGCACGGGCATTGATACTGGTCAGGGAATGACGGGAATGGCCGGGGAATGTAGGAGGTACCTACCTGTACGGAGTACTCCGTAGTGCCTGGCTGAAACGGGCGAGCTAGGGGTGGCCCGACACAGGGCAGGCAGGCAGGCAGGCAGGCAGGCGCGCGGTCCCGATCAAGCCCCCCTCCCTCCCGCAGCAGCCACCAGGCATGACTCAGCCAGCTCCTGCGGCGGCAGGGGGTCTTCAAAACAGTACGCGTACTCCGCACTCCGTACCCGTACGGCCATTGGTCCACGGTGACAAAAGCGCCCGCCGATTTCTGGGCGTGACAAACTTGGACGGGGCGGGCACTGTCGGGACTCGGGGGCCGAATGCGGAGCAAGTTGCGCAGTTGCCCGTGACGCCATCTATGTCATACGGTAAGCGGATGCGGACAGCCATTTTTATTGGGGGAAAAAAAAAAAAATCCTACTGTGTAGTTTGGGTTTCATCACCATTCGATTTCTCGACAAAAGATCCCATCGAATCCCGAGTTTGCTAGCAGCCACGCACGCGCTGTTGGCTGGATGGTTGGGTGGGGGGGAGGGGGGGTTGCAGCGGGGGGTTGCAGCGGGGGGTTGCAGCGGGGGGTTGCAGTGGGTCGCTAATCTCGGCCGGGTTGGCGGAGATTGGGGCGGTCTGCCACACCGAGCGACCTTGTCCCTGGTCGGGGGGAAGCCGGGGGTACCTAGCTCTGGCGGGCTTTGCGGTGGCAACTTTGGCGCAACTTTGCTTCTACGCGAAACAACAGCCCGGCCACGTGGACTAGGCACGGCTGCAAGGGACCTAAGGTCGAGTCGCTCGCTGCAGACGGGTCGCGAAAGGTGTCGCAGCCGGCTGAGTCCTGAGAGGAAGAAAAGCCTCCATTTTGCTTTGCTTTCTTCTTCTTTTCCTTCTTCTTCTTCTTTTTCCTTCTTCTCCCCCCCCCCCCCCCACCCCCCACTTTTTTTTTTTTCTTCTCCTTTTTTTTTTAACACCGGCGGACGGCTGCTGCACAGGGGCAGTCAAACCAGACGCACTCACGGGAGGTACCTAAGGTAGGTAGGTAGGGAGGTAGGGAGGCAGGGAGGCACCAGGTACCTAGGTAGGTTGGTTGGCTAGATGAGAATCGAGTTGGTCGCTGTGCTGTGTTGGCTGGGTGTTGTGTGTGTGTTGTGTGTGTTGTGTTGTATCTCGGGACCGGTCAGTGTGCCAGAAGCTCAAGGTACGTACCTAGGTACATAGGTACATACCTACCTCAGGATATCGACGCGCCGTCTGGTTGGAGCTTGGCCCCTGCTGTGTCGCGCCGTGTGGCGCTGTGCGGCGCTGTGCCGTGCCGTGCGGCAGCAGCCTGTCCATTCCCGAGTTGACCTTTGCCCCGTGCCCCGTGCACCCAGCCAGCTTTACCCGGCCGTAAAGGAGCAAGGCGGCGGATCGACCCTGTGGCCCCGCAGTTTGATGATCGGTAACGTGTAACATGATGGCCGTCGATGCTGAGATGGGGGGGACATGACAGATCCCAAAAGATCCCAGGGAGATAGCTTGCGCCCGCTTCCGCAAAGATGCCGCATTTTGCAGGAGTAGATATACATACTCCGTACACGTGGAGGGACTAGATGAAATAGAATCAACCTGACGCAGGTGGTCCGTGGGGGGAAGGGGGGGGGGGGGGGGAATCAAAAGAAAAATTAAAAAGAAAGCTTGAGAGGAGAGAGAGAGAGAGAGAGAGAGAGAAGAGCGAGAAAAGAGGATCGAGCGGGCGGCAGGTGCATCGTGTCCGCTACCTACATACCTCCTGGTATATTGCAATGAAACAATGCACCTGCGAAGGGGGCGTACCGTGTACAACGTGGGTGACGCGATGCAATCCCAGCACTCTCCGCAGGTGGGTCGACGACAGCCGACGAGCAGCTGGAGGCTGGAGCCAGGAACCCGCACCCGCACCCGCACCCGCACCCGCTCCTGCAACTGCTACTGCTGGCACCTGCACTTTCACCTGCACTTGTTTGCACTTTCCGTCTCCCATCGACCCCCTCATCGCCCTCGCCATTCTTCTTCACCCGGCGTTCCTCATCGCCCGACCATTTCTCTTCACCCAGCCACCTCCTCTCTCCAGCTGCTGCCAGCGAACCGTGCCCGTGTGCCCGTGTGCTCGTTGACCCAGACTCGCCTAGTCGCCGGCCTCGCCTCCTATCGATGCGTTGCGCTGCGTAGCCCTCGCGTGTCGCATGGGCAACGTCCGTCCTTGTTGCAGCTGCTCGCGTTTGGCTGTGCCCGCCTTGCCTTGCCTTGCCTTGCCTTGCCTTGCCTTGCCTTGCCCCTGCTCTGCCTTTCTGTCGCTTTAAGGGTCTGCTCTCTCTCCCATCCGAGCAACAATCGTGGGCGCCACCTTGCCTTGGGTAGGCTTTCTTCTTCCCGGACCGTCGCTACGACCCCCGAGTCCTTCGGAGCACACGATACATGCGCCTCGGCCAAGATCTCGGCGTCACGCTGAAATCCCGCATCCCGCATCCCGCATCTGAACCTTTCAGGCATGTCTTCGGCGGCCTGACTTGATCAGCGTCAGCCGTTATTTTGGACGCTTCTCATCCGCCTTGGCAGTTGGATTGCTGCATATTGAGCCGAATTGCTCATTGGGAGAGACTGCGCCTGATACTCTCTGACTAGTTCCAATCTCTCGCTGCGGCTCTCCCGTTTAGAAGAAAAGACAAAAACAAAACAAAAGGAAAAACAAGAAAGAAAAGAGAAAAGAGAAAGGAAAGCCGACAAAAGAAAAAGAAGGCTGCAAAAGGAAAAAAAGAAGAGAACCCCTACGCATCACGCCAGGCCTGCCGGGTCTGACCAGCAGCATTTGCCGCATCGGCCTTTTTTTACAACCTTTTTGCCAGCCATGGCGGTTGCTTCAACCATCTCGTTGTCGTCAGCAACCGTCGCAAATCGAGATGTAGAGTCCCAGCACGTGTCCCATTCGAACAAGCGTTCGCACTGGAGCATCATCACCGATCAAGCCGGCGTCGACGACGAGGTCCTCAACCACAACTACGTCGGCCACGGCACCGCAGAGTCGCCATATATCGTCGAGTTCTTACCCAACGACCCTCGAAACCCCATGACCTTCTCCCGCCCCTTCAAATGGACCATCACCCTCATATCCGCTGTTTCTACCCTCGCCGTTTCATTCACGAGCTCGGCCTATTCCGGAAGCATCGTTGAAATCAACAACGAGTTTCATGCACCCAGTCATGTTGCCATTCTCGGCGTGTCCATGTTTGTCCTCGGATTCGCCATCGGCCCGTTATTCTGGGCTCCCTTTTCCGAGCTCTATGGACGCCAGAAACTGTTCATCCTGACGTACATGGCGCTGACTGCGTTCAACGCCGCTGGCGCAGCAGCCCCCAACATGACTGCCCTTATCGTCTTGCGATTCATGGCTGGCGCATGGGGCTCATCGCCGCTGACCAACTCGGGAGGCATCATTGCCGATCTCTTTACCGCCAAGGACCGAGGCATCGCTACCAGTATATTTGCCTTGGCACCATTCTTGGGTCCAGCGTTGGGTAAGTGAGATTATTCTCGGTTCCCCCCGCTCTTCTCCTGGGCGTGGACAGCAGCTTTGTAGCAATGCAACGGGCCTGAATGCGCCCCCCGGTATCCGTTTTCGCTAACGAGGCGTTCAGGACCCATTGCGGGTGGCTTTCTCGCCCAGGCCGAGGGCTGGCGGTGGGTGGAGGGGCTCACAGCCATCTTCACCGGCTGTCTATGGATTGTTCAGTCACTGGTCGCTCCCGAGACATACTCCCCGGTTCTTCTGCGCCGAAGAGCGGAGGAACTGTCCAGACGAACCGGAAAGCATTACCTGTCCAAGGTGGACGCGTCAATGCCTCGCAAAACGCTTGCCGGACGGCTCAAGCTCGCGCTGTCGAGGCCGTGGATTCTCCTCTTCAGAGAGCCCATTGTCTTTTTGACGGCAATCTACATGGCCATCATTTACGGCACGTTGTACCTGTGCTTTGCCGCGTTTCCCATCGTGTTCCAATCTCCATATCCAAAAGGTTGGGGTTGGAAGCCTGGCGTTGGGGGGCTTTCTTTCGTTGGCATCGCAGCAGGCATGACCATATCCACCATCGGCACCATCTTCGACAACAACCGATACTCCCGCCTGGCGGCAAAGTATGGCGGCGTGGCGCCACCAGAGACGCGGCTTCCCCCGGCGCTGCTTGGGGCTGTCCTCCTCCCCGTTGGACTGTTCTGGTTCGCTTGGACAAACGGTACCAACATCCACTGGGCCGTGCCTATTTCTGGATCGGCAGTCTTTGCTGCCGGCCTTGTCTTGGTTTTCCTGTCGCTGACAAACTACCTCATCGACTCATGTAAGTGGGCGTCAAGCTATTTGGGGGAAAAGGGGCAGAGAAGAAAAAAAAGAAGAGAAAGAAAAAGGCCCCCAGTCCTGAGGTAGGAATGCCATGCAACATGCGCTAACATGGGCTATCTATGTAGACGTCGTATACGCCGCGTCGGTTCTGGCTGCTAGCGCTGTGCTCCGATCGTTGTTTGGAGCAGTTTTCCCTCTCTTTACCTCGTACCTGTACAGAGACCTCGGTATCCATTGGGCAAGCTCGGTCCCTGCGTTTCTGTCGCTTGCCTGCTTGCCGTTTCCTTTCTTGTTCTACGCCTACGGCGAGAGAATCCGTATGAAGTGCAAGTACTCTGCAGAAGCCTCCGTCATTCTCCAGAGAATGCTGGAAAAACAGGAACCGGCAAAGGATGACGAGGCCGGTACAGAGGGCGAAGATGGTGGCATGAGGGAACCTGACCAACTGAAAACGGGAGCGTCACAGAAAGTGAAATGACAAGGCCGCGTGGACTCATGGACTGCCAAGGCCAGGAAAAACTACCATCTCCCATCCACCCCTCCTTTTTTATTTTCTTCGTCTCTCTCTCTCTCTCGTTCCATTTTTTTTTATATCTTTTCCCGGCCTTCCGGAGGGCTTTTCATTACTATATCTGGCCACGAATTTCTTTTACATAACGCGCCTTGGCCTGGAACAAGCTACATATATGGTCACGATACCAGCTGAGTCGCCTGGAGATGATGTCTCAATGTTGCAAAGGGCTGCGATCGATGCAGGGACGACGACGGGGTTAGAAAGTAGGATTATTCGGAATGAGAAAGCGACATGCGTTTGCAGGTGTGACTGAACCAGGCGCAGTGAGCCCGACTGCCTACTTTGGGTACCTGGTGGGCAGTAAGCAGTTGAGGCAGATATTTGACACAAGGGCAACCCCAGTGTTGTTGTTTTGTTGTTGGACGTTGGCCCATGCGCTTGCGGTTGCTGTCGGTGCTGGCGGTTGCTGGCTGTTGCTGGCTGTTGCTGGCTGGACGGACTACGAGTCCTCTGACATTGACGCAGCGCGTAGAATACCAGGGAGTGCTTGGCAGTGTTGCGGCGCTCTGGGATGCAATGAGTTATACTCCGTACACTGGCTGCTGTTAGACTGGCAAAAAAATATATTGATTGACGTTTCCAAACGCAGCGCAGGTCTTTTGCCATGATATGATGATGTTGAGATGATTAAAGCCAAAGCGGGGCGAAGAAACTTGTCTGCCAGTGCTGCTCCCCTCCTGTGTGGTTCTTGCCACTTGGTCAACAGAGCACGGAGTACCTAGGTACCTATGTACCTAGGTACATGCCTACCTCTTTGTGGGAGGGAGGCAGGCACGACGCGACGTGCTCCGCACTTGCCCGGCCCGCCCATGACGCGGTGCGGCGGAGTACGCTGGACCAAACTTGGGCGCGGTAAAATTTACCCCTGGTAACCCACTCAAATTCATCACTGCACAGTCAACATGACCTTCCAGTCCCTTGCAGCTTCCATTTGATGTCTTCTTGGGCCGCCCAGCCGCCCAGCCGCCCAGCCGCCCAGCCGCCCAGCCGCCTAGCACCAGCATCAAAACCGACTCCACCGACCGGTCCTCGTGTAGGTCAACAACCAACACGCGAGCGAGCATGGCGACGAGGCCGTCAAACAGCGGGAGCTCGTCCCCAGAGTCGTATTATACCGCAAGTCACTCCAATGTCGAGAGGGGCTCGACCACCGCCAGCAGTCCGGGACAGAACGCGCCCTGCCCGTATCGCGAGGCCCGGCAGCTCCAACGCGAATTGAAGGATCATTGCCAAATATTTCTGGAAGAGCAACTTTGTATGTACAAAAACCATTGTCCCCCGAGGAAAGTTGGCTATTCCTTTGTCTACTCTTAATCGTTTCGACCCTTTGGAGGCTAAACCCCCCCGGCATCCACGTAGACACTTGTGCCATCAGTCTGTTGAACAGCACTCTGGGGTCCGGCATGTCGCGACGCACGCCTTCCAGCAAACCCGTCCTGATACCACCGCCAAGCCATCTGGCTCTGCTGAGCACCCTTGCCGTTCATCCCCTCCACACGACTCGCGCCGAGAACGCCCGACTTCGAGAGGTTTCGTCCGTGGCGCTCAGCTACTTGCGCCGCCTGCTCAGCGTCTCCGGTCCGGTGAACGCGGGGTTTCGCACCGCCTTTCAATTCCACAGCTCGCCTCGGCGGGGCCGTCGGCCTGGACTCGCCAACGCCGGCAGCGATAGTGACGCGTCGGATGGTGATGGAGAACACGGCGCCCGTGACCGTCCAAGAGGTCGGATGGCCAACCAGAGCAGCATCTGGTCCCGTGGCCAGGATCTGTGGATGACCGTCGGCTGGGCTTTCAACACGAGCGCGCTGCACCCGGATCGCTGGCGGTACTGGAAGGTCTGGCTTCACTTCATGCTGGACGTGCTTGATGCAGACTGGGCGGAGAGGGAGCGGCAGGACGAGGTCGCGCACGAGACCAACGGCGGCGAGGGCGACGCGCCCACGGCTTCGCGAAGGGAGTCCATGATTGCCATGTACATGGGGCTGCAGGACGGCGCCGGGCAAGCCGCCCACAAACGCATCATCAAGGCCCTGCTTGCCGACGGCAGCCCACTCTCGTCCTCGTCCTTCCCAGCCGTGTTCGAGAAGGAGCTGCGGGGGCCCAGGAGGACATCGAAGAAGAGGAAGCGAGACCAAGTGCTCGATCTGGAAAACGACAAGTACGGCGACTATCTCGACGACGACTCCATCTCGTCGGGCGTTTCCGAACCCCCGACGCCGCCGAAGCCACGAGGGCAGAGGAGGAAAAGCACCCTGCTGGGGACGTCCGAGTCCGGTCCGGCCGAGTCGGTCGGTCTGCGTTTGCGCTTCTTCCAGCTCATCTCGGCTGCCACGTGCGCGCTCGGGAAGGAGATGGAAGTTTGCCGCCTCTACGAGGAGCTTGCACTCGGCATCAAGGGACTCCGCCTCGACATGTTTGCTCTCCATGTCACGCAAAAGGAAAACCCTCTCCCTGCGGAAGCTCACGTTAGCATCATCAGGGATCTGTTTCACCTGCTGCTGCCGCCGAGATACAAAGATCCCCGCAAGGTCGATCCCGGAGGCCACGCAGAGGCGAGGCTTACCATGCGCATGCTTGAAGACTGCTACGTGTCTTGGCCAGCGAATACGGTGGCGCTGGAAGACAACGCCAAGCTCAGCCTGCTGGTGGAGAGCGCCATACAGCTGCTCTGGCTGAACGACGCCATCGATTACACGGAGAGCTTTGGCGCCGCCTGCGAGACGGGAATCCAGAGCCGCGAAGCCAAAGCCAGAAAACGGCGCACCGGGAAAATACGTGCCGAATCAGATGACGTGGTCGCGCAGGAGATTCTGCACAGCTCCGGGCAGCGCATCCGCGTGCTTCTAGACGAACTGAAGTCGACGACGCCTCTGTAGTGGGTGCAGCATGGGAATTGGCGATTGTTGTTGTTGTTGTTGTTGTTGTTGTTGTTGTTGTTTTGGGCCGTGCGGTGATTGCTTGCGGCGGCGATTGTTTGGGGGCGGTAAGGGCGCCTTTCATTGTGTTGATGGCGTGGAATCGGGGGGATATTGATGCTTTAGAATGGCCATGGGTAATCACGAAGCGGTCTTGATTCCACTTGGGTCGTCCTTTTTTTTTCCTTCCCTTTCTTCTTTCCTTCTTCTTTCCTTCTTTTTTTTCTTTTTTCTTCTTTTTTCCTTTTGGCCCCTGTAATGTCAGAATGGAGTTCCTTTACGAAGCACGGCATTATTATGATATTTTCCATCATGTCATCGTCTCTCCCGGTTCTGCCTCTGGTTATCTTTCATGTCGATATCGTTTTCACCCCACGATGACAGTCTTGTAGGCGGAAACGCCTTCCCCTTGTGTACAGTATCGAGCCGGTTGTGGGAGAAAATAAAACACCATCTTTATATACAAACCACAAACCGTCGGAACATCAGGATGTACAGAGTCCTTTTTGGTTTCACCCTACATAATACAAGCCGCCCAGTGGGACAAATTTAATTTTTTTTCTTTTAAAAGCAAGAAAGCCGACAACGCCCACAAAATGTCACCGCGTTGATGCAGTTCATGTTAAAAGCCAGGCAGAGGGCGTGTGCGACGCACACGAGATTAATGAGACTTCACGGCCCCTTGGCAGGCCCTGGATTCCACGCCGCGGGCTGCCAGGCCTCACCCGGTCCTTGGGCCCTGGCCCTGGCCCTGGCCCCGGCCCACGGATCGCCCGGCTGCTGTTGCTGCTGCTGCTGCTGCGGCTGCTGCTGCTGGTCCTGGGCCGGCCGACTCTCCAGCCGGGGCGTGTCGCGCGGCGGCTCCACGACGCGGGGCTTCGCCTCCCACCGCGCGTCCGCCTCCGCGGCGAGGTGCTTGAGCCTCTCCTGACGGAAGACATCGCCGCGCTGCTCGTCCAGCGAGGGCGGGCTGGCGCGCATGTGCCGCAGCCACTGGTGCCAGAGGGGCGAGACCCTGACCTGCGAGTAGTGCGTGGAGCGCGGGTAGTGCACGATGCGGCGCCACCGGGACGCGCTGGACGTGAGCCTGAATTCCCAGTACGTGTTGCCCTCGAGATCGTGCCCTGGACCGACGGGGTGGGGGTGGTTGGCATGACGAGCTTTGGAACGGGAGCTGGAACGAAGACTAAAAAGATGGTTGGGGGGGGGGGGGGGGGGGGGGACGAACCGACAAAGAGGCGCCTGCGCCAGGGCAGGCGGAGGGCTTTCCACTTGTACCATGCGCGGGCGAGGGGGCCTATCTGCTTGGGCGGCATGATATGATGGGGTAGGATGTAGGATGGCCGGGGGTTGGGGGGTTCGGTAGCTGGGCGGTAGCCTCTAACGTCGGCTTTTCTTGGCCATCTTTTCTTCGGAGAAGTTGTTTGTTGTCGAGTTGACGTTGAATGTTGGTGATGATGGGTGGAATGGCATGAAGTTGGCGACACGTGAGCCTGGTTGGGTTGGTGGCTAGCGGTGGCTGGTGGCTGGTGGCTGGTGGCTGGTGGCTGGTGGCTGGTGGCTGGTGGCTGGTGGCTGGTGTCTGGTGGCTGGTGGCGTAGGTACTCGGGATTCCGTTTCCGCATGTCCGCAGTCCGACGTAGTCCGTAGTTTCTCCAAAGTTGCCGGGTCATTTGTCATTCCACCCAACGTCACGGCAGCACACCCTGTCAGGGAAGGCGCGGCGCAGTCTGCACCCTCCGCCCTCCCCTCCTCAGTCCACAGTCCACAGTCCACAGTTCCAGGTCGACTCGACGACAAAGCGTACTTCTTTCAAGATCCGAATTCCAACCTTTTTGCTTGTCTGTCCCGAAGCATCGGATGCCATCCTTGTGTCATCATCGACCTGGGTTAGTCGCAGACACCAAGCCTTCCAGCGCCATGGCCTCGGTCAGGTCCTTGGACAAAGACCTGCGCAAGCTGCGCCTCGACAAATACACGCCCGCCGCTGCCAACGAAGTTCGTGCTTGGGTGGAGGAGGCCCTCGGGGACAGGCTGCCTTCGTCGGATCTTCTGGAGGGCCTCAAGGATGGCGTTGCGTTGTGCAAGTAGGTCATGAATCCCCTCGCGCTAATATATAAAAAGCAAGGGAAGAAAGAAAGAAGAAAAAATGAGAGGGAGAGAGAGAGAAAGAGAGAGAGACAATGATAGAGAAAGAGAGAGAGAGTGTGTGTGTGAGAGAGAGAGAGAATGAAAGAATGAATGAATGAAAAGAAACCGCTTGTTGAGGCGCTGTGCTACCCATCTCTGTTGTTGAACTAATGGTTCCGCTCGCTGCTAGGCTCGTCAATATTGGCACTCCCCCCCCCGGGGTCAAGTTCAAGCAGTCGGCCATGCCTTTTGTCCAGATGGAAAACATCTCGCACTTTCTCCGCGCATGCCAGGCCCCGCCCTTCAATCTTCACCAGCACGACATGTTTCTCACCGTCGACCTGTACGAGCAAAAGGACCCTGCGCAAGTTCTGCAATGTCTCGGCGCCTTTAGCCGAGCCGCCTACGATGCCCATCCGAACCGTTTCCCCGAACCCATAGGTCCCAAGAGTCGGGGGGGAACCGGCGCGTTGAGCCCTCAGACTTCTGGATACGCATCGCCGAGCGTGCTCCGTGGCCGCGGCGCTTCCGTCAACAGCAGTTCCTCCTCTACATACGCTCCTAAGCCTCCGCTGCCGCAGAGAAGAGGAGACGCGACCTCGCCCGGGCGGCAAAGTCCCGCCAAGGGTCCCAGGGCTGGTCCCGGCTCACCACCCGGTCCCCTCGGTAGCTGGGGTAGTACTCGGGCGCACGAAGGGTCCGCGGCGCCGGCCTGGAATATCGCGCAGTATGGCTACATGGGCGGCGCGAGCCAAGGGAACCTAGGCATCTCCTTTGGAGGCATGCGGCAGATCACAACTGCCGGCCCCCACGTACCCACCTTGGCCGACAAGGAACGCAGACGCAAGGAAGAGGCAAGGCGACAGGAGGACCAGGACCGCCAACGGAGAGCGCAGCTCGAGGCCGAGGAGGAGGCAGCTCGTCGTGAGGAAGAGCGCAGGTGGGAAGAGGAAACACACAGACTGCACGAGGAGGAGCGGCAAAAGGCCGAGGAGGAGAAGCGCCGCTGGGAAGAACAAGAGCTCCAGTGGAAGCTGACGGAAGAGAGGCGACGCAAGGAAGAGCAAGAGGCCGAGACCAGGCTGGTTGATGAGCGTCAAAAAGCCAGGGGCCGCAGCGACACCCCCCGGCTTCGCGGCCAGCTCCTGAGCCAATATCAGGCCGAGCAGGCCGAGACGGAACGACGGGCCAACCACCGCAGCAGCCACCACCGCAGCAGCCAGCTGGAAAAAGAATTGGAGCGAGCCCGCCAACGCGAGGATCAATACGAAAAGGAGCGTCAAAACCGAAGCAGCAGCCGGCTGGGGAGCGAAATAGTTCCAGCCAAGCCCAGATCCAGGAGCCGACACCGACGAGCCTCGCCGACCCCATCAGCTCCGCCAGCCGTGGGACCTCGGCGAACACAGAGCCGGTTCGAGTCCTGGACCCGCGATGACGAGCGCGGCTATCTTCAAGATGCCGCCAAACCAACTTTTGACACGCCTCCCGACTCGCCTCCCGACTCGCCTCCCGGCCCGATGCCCGACCCGACGCTCGACCCGACGCCGGAGCGCGTGCGCCCAGAGCAGCCTGCTGTCGATAACCACCGGCCTCGGCCTGCTCCTCCTCAAGGCACCTCGCCGCGACCGCTACCCGAGCCCAACGCCACTCTCAAGGCCAAATCGCCCAACGCCGACAACGGCGCTGGTGCACGACCCCTTCCGGACCCCACGAAATACGCGTCTCCTCCAACGTCAGCCCAGAACCGTGCCGAGCGTTTTCTAGCCGCCAGCAAACCCTCCTCACAGTCTCCGCCTCGCCAAACATACGCTCAAGAGCTGGGCTTTTCGGAAGAACGCGACTCGGAAGACCGCCGCCGGGTTCAGGTCCAGGCCCAGGCCCAGACCAAGGCTGGCGGGTGGGCGTCCAAGTCGCTCCTGGAGCAGGAGATGGAAATGGAGCGCCAGCGCCAGCGGGAGTGGGAGGAGGCGCAAAAGAAGACAGCCCAGGCTGTCCGATCCAACGACGGCGTAGACGGGATTGGGGGGGGCATAGGGGGCCGCTGGGACGTCGGCCAGTGGAGCGGCTACACGGGGGGTGATTCTCAGAACAAGGGATCCCAGGGCATCGGGTCGGGGAAGAGGCAGATTGTCGGGCCCCGTCCTCTGCCCGGTTCCAATCGATGAGTCGTCGAGCAGCGGGGGCAGGGGTTGGAAGGTCCACTGATGCGAGCCTCGGATAGCTTCGGGCAGGAAGAGCAGAAATGGCAGATGGATAGATCAGCACGCGCACACTTGGGTCGAGTCAAGCAGTATTTTCCCATCAGCTCGGCAGCTTTGGTTTCTTGGTTGCCGCCGGTCTCGGTTGATAGAACCTGACGCGCCCTCGGGCACTACACCTACATACACCAGCCGTCTATTTCGTCCTACATGCCGTCGGGCCCGCGTGGCCACTGCCGTGCGCGCCCTCCTCCCCTTGACAGGCTTGCATGCAACATGTTTCTGTGCGTTGCCAAGGGTCAATCAGATGCCCCGTCAGGGACGTAGCGTTTTGGCGAAGGGAAGCGTAGCCTGCGTGCGCCTGCTGCGTCTCATCGGCGCTTGCTCGTCACGAGGCAACCGGCCAGGGAGCCACGCTTTGTTTCTAGACAAGTCTATTTTTTCATTCGGTTCATGACATGCAGGGCGACCATCATGCTCTATAAATACAGGCACCCCCAGCACCAAAAAAAAATCCAATTCCGAGCGACGGCGTGACGCGTTCAAGAGCTTCTCCCAGGGAAAGCAAGGGGGGCCGGCCTTGTGTGTCTCCGGCGCAAAGTGTGGCTGGTCTGGCAGGCAGGCAGCCGAGCAAGTCGGCGTTTGAGTCGGGCGAAGGCTGCGAAGCATCAGGCCAGAGCGTGGCATCGTGCGGAGCTGGTTCCAAATGGTTCCTGCCTCGCTCGGCCACTGACCGTAACTGAGAGGCGGGCGACAGAGCGGGCGTATGTATACTGAGCTTGGGTCCTTGAAGTGCTGGTTGCTAATTGGCGAGACTTGCGCACACGCACAGTGCAACTGCAGTGTCGTATTGCGACGTGACCCTTTTTGCAAGGAGAAAAAGAGAATGTTGGAGAGAGCAAAGCACCCGCTCCCCCCCTCAAGGCAATTCAAACGCAGTTGGTAAGGCAAGCACGAGCTTTGGACATGCCATGACGCGCGCCATTTCCCGTTTGCTCGCATCATCATCATCATCAGCAGCAGCTTCAGCATCGGGCGTGATTCAGGCCGTGGGCCTCGACAAGCCGTCGCTTTGCGCCGTCTCGTCCCTGCAACGCTTGCACATGCACCAGCCGCCGAGACTGCCCCGGGCCCATTCTCGACGCAGCTGCACTGGCAGGGAAACGTCGCAGTAGTGGTTCAGAATCTCGTCGCCTTTCTTGATGCCGCCGCCTGGACAGCCGCCCACGACGCGGTCCCGCCGAGCCCAGAGCACCATTCGACCGCCCCAGTCCCATGTCACGTTTGGATCGCAGTCGTGGTTGGCCAAGCACCAGTACGGATGGACAGCTGCGACATCGGGCCGGCCGTCCCGAGGGTTTTTCCTGGCCGACGCGGTTCCCCGGAACTTGGAGTACAAGGTGTTCAACACCCACAGGTCGTAGCGCGGAAGGGACGTATAAATGTCAATGTCCATCTTCTCCAGGATGTGGAGCGGTGTTTCAATGCTGTACTTGAAAGAGAACGGCAGGGTCCATTCCGGGGGCGGTCCGGCCCTTGGCGAGATGTCAATGTCGTTGGTCGCTGTCGGCACAAAGTCTCCCCAAATGAACCTGACCTCTCGCAGATCGAGGGGGTGGGTTTCCTGGTGGGCAGACAGGGCCAGAGCACGGGACAATAGCAGAAGATGGAGCGTCTCGTCAGCCTCGGAGGCTGCCGAATCCTTGGCGATGGCGTCGACGTCCTTGTCGCACACCGAGGGGTGATATCGCTCTTGGGCAACGTCGTGGCAGTATTGACTGCAAAACACGGTATCATGGCACTCCTCGCAGCTGACGGCGGCGGCATGCTCACTAGCCAACGGCGGGAGGTCGGAGCTGCAAGCGTCGCAGACGGGGTCCTTTAGACGATTGTTGGCTGTCAAGAGAGAGTATTCTCTCAAGACATCTTCGCCCGGTTCAATGTCCTCGGTTGCAAATACACCCAGCTGCTTGCAGGTCGGGATGATGTCGTAGTGGTCTGTGTCGCTGGCCGCCTCCAGCAGGACTGGCAGCGTTGCAATCTGCACCGCGCATTTGGGCGCCATCTTTCGCAATTCAGCGTTCAGTGCGTCCAGCGAGGCCGGCGAGAACCGGTCTGGCTCGTGGGTGTTCCATGGATAGACCTCTCGGCGCACGAGACCGTGATCTGGCAGGTCGTTGACATCGAACTCGTCGCGGCGAAGCCGGCGTTGAGCAACGGTCTTGATGTGGTCGCGTGTGTTGAGCAGCTCCCTGTTCCTGGGAGCTAGTTGCAGGCCGCGTTGGCAAAAGTTGTGCGCAGATTTCAAGCAGCCGCAAAGCAGCAAGCTCAGTGACAAGATCTGGTAGGCCCGGATGGAGGCAAGGCCTGCAAGGCGGCGCGCCGCCTCCTCGCTTCCGCTCAGACTCTCCATGGCAGCCGGGGGCCATTCTTCAGGGAGATTTCCATGAACCATGACTTCAGGAATCACAACGCCGGTATGCGTCATCAGACTGGCCAAGGCCTCTTCATGATACTCAAACTCTTCATTGCACACCTCATCCGTCAGAAGAAGCGCTCTGTAGGCATCGCCGGCGGCTAGATCGGGATAGCCCAGGTCGGAGTGCACGACAGCTCGTTGAAGATAGAGAACCAAGTCGTAGGGCAAGTCACTGAGACCTTTGGTCAGCTGAAGCCGACGGCAGAGCAGCTGCTTCCGTGGAGGATCGACGTCGCCCATCGTGCTAGGGTGGAGCGAGACATGTAACAGGAGTGCGAATTTCGCAGTCGAAGTTGAACCCCCCCTCCGCAAAAAAAGAACAAAAAGAAAAAAGGAAAAAAACTGGTGCGGCCAAAGCTGTGCAGTTGGGCTGCTAGCAACACGTATCACCTGATACGACTTGTGTACGAAGGAGGAAGAACCTCACTGGATACTTGGATGCTTGGGTTTGAGCGCAAAGTCATGAGCAAATATAAGGCTTCGGGCCCGCTCACGCTACGCTCACGCGCAAGCTACCACCGACCAGACAAGACAAGAGGGAGACTGCAAAACTCGCAATTGTGGGAGACTGGACTGGGCGGGCGTCAAAGCACGATGGCAGATGCTTCGGCGTCAATAAAGAAGAAAGGCCCCGAGAGCAATGACCTTGAGCAGTATGTCAGCAGTCTGATCAGCAGTCTGTCGGCCAAGGAAACAAACGTGCAACAAATGGCCGGGCCGGCAGTGAAGCTGTAAACGAATCAACCCGCCAACGGCAGCAGCCAATGACGCCAGCCCTTGAAAGCGACGAAAACCCTTGTGGACACGACGTAGGCCAACCTATGACAGGGAGAAGAAAAGAACAGATGACAGAAGGGAAAAGAGAAACGGGGGAAAAGGAGAAAAGTTAAAAAGGAAAAAGGGCAAAAAAAAAAAAAAATTCTGCTCTGGTCCTGGTAGGTGTTCACTGTTTTTGGTGGCAAACTTCGAACTGGCACGCCAGGCAGTGCCAAATGGAGCCAAAGTACTTCGCACAGTACATAGTAGACACGCAGGCGGCGATCGGCGCGTTATCCTCACTCAGGGCCAGATCCGAGGGCGGCAAGCAGGGTCCAGGGAGGCAGACCGACCACCTGCGGAATATGCCAAGTACCTCTGTCTCTTTGTCTCTTTGGGCTTGATGATTGATCGTTCTCGGGAGGGGACGGCGCGTTACCGCTTACGAGCGTGCTGTGCTGATGGCCATGTGCTGCGGGCGACCATGACACACATACGGATCGAATCGAATCGAATCGAACAGTCCTCTGGTTCAGGGGTGGTCTTGGTCTTGACTTCCGTGGTCCGTGGTCCGGCAAGTGTGGGATGGGATGAGGCGGAGAACATCCATCCATTCTCAGTCCCGGCAATCATGACAATCATGATTGCAGAAACAAATCGCTCATCATGAATCATGTTGGTTCAAAGGTTACGTTGGACCAAAGACCCAAGGCCAATCCATCGGTGCTCGTTGGAAAGAAAATTCAGCATCTGGACAGCTGCCAGCCAGCTGGCGATGCAGCTGGCGTTGCAGCTGGCGTTGCAGCTGGCGTTTCAGCTGGTACGACTTACTTGCTCCATGCGGATTCCAGGGCTTCGAGGAGCTATGTAACTAGGTACCCAATGTATTTGCCTGCTCGTTGTCGTGTGTGGAACCAGGCAGGTTCTTCCCGTACCACTGGTGACTGCTCTAATACGAGGTACTCCGTGCTCTATACCAGGCACCTAAGGCACCTAGGACCCCAAGGTACGGAGTACTACAACTGTAACTCCCACTTTGGAGCCGCAGCCACAGTCAGCCTAACAGCGGCCAGCCAGTAACATCTCCCCCCGCTATCAACAGCAGCTATGTATCAAACAGCACATGTCAGTACTTGCATCAATGATTTCTGCCTCATTGAAAGTAGGTCTGGTTTACAATCAAAGTCCCTCCCAGTCCTCGTCCTCGTCGCCACACTCCTTCTTTTCGGCTCCTCATCGTTGCCAAAACGTCAACGTCATCCTTACCGAACCGAGCCTTCATATCAAACTCGAGTCTTATCTGCTGCCGTTGATAAGCTCCTCTTCAACCTGCGTTATCATCCTTCGCAAACCCCCACCACGAATCCCCCTCCTCTCAGCCCAGCAACTTTGCGGCCTTTTGCCCCCCCCGCCTCTCGCAACCTCGCTCATCACCCGACGACAACGCGACAAAAACGACACCATCTGCGTGGGAAAATCCAATAACCGCTTGCTTTGGTGTCCCCGTCTACTTAAAACCACCTCCACCTTCACCATGCCCAAAACGCAGCCCAACCTCTACGCCTTCCCCGACGTCGACGCTCTGGCACCCGCTCTGCGTGCCTACATCGTCCAGAGCCAGAACGCCGGCTTCTGCCGACAAGATTCCTTCAGGGTGGCCGTCTCCGGTGGCTCGTTGCCCAAAACTCTTGCCCAGGCTCTCCTGGCCCCGCCAAGGGGCCCCGACGACAAGGTCGACTTCGCCAAGTGGGAAATCTTCTTCGCCGACGAACGTGCCGTGCCGCTGGACCACGCCGATTCCAACCACGCGCTGCTCAAAGCCGAGCTTCTGGACAAGCTGCCCGCAGACCAGCAGCCCACGGTGCGGGCCATTGACGCCGCGCATCTCGACGACACCCAAGAGCTAGCAGACCAGTACGAGAAAACCCTCGTCGGCAGCTTCGCGAGCCGTGACTCTGTCCGCCTCCCCATCTTCGACTTGATCCTGCTCGGCTGCGGGCCCGATGGTCACACCTGCTCCCTGTTCCCCGGCCACCCCCTCCTCCGCGAGACCGATGCCTGGGTAGCTCCCATCGAAGACTCTCCCAAGCCGCCCCCGAGACGGATCACTCTCACTCTGCCCGTCGTTACCCACGCCGTCCGCGTGGCCTTTGTGGCAACCGGCAGCGGCAAGAAGGATATCATGAAGCGAATATTCGACTCGCCCGAGGGTCTACCATGCACCCTGGTCAACGAAGCCGCTGGCGAGCGGTGCAGCTGGTTCGTGGACGAGCCTGCCGTCCAAGGTGTCGCCTTTCCCAGGAAAGCCTACTTGTAGGAAGAGCGACACTCGGCAACGATGGCTCGGGTCTGATTTTCACTCCCAGTCGTTTGCGATTCAACTCGACCCGAATATGCCGAAATCGTCTTCCATTGTTGCCATCATTTCGTCTTCGAGATGGGTCAAATCCACACTCTACTTTTTGGATGCCTCCCAAGATAAAAACGGCCAACACATACTAGGAATGACGACCCTGGAACGATGGGCGCGGAAACCAGGGCAAGATGTATCGGAAGTTGTAGCTGGCCGTGGCCGTGGCACGGAATTCAAAAGGGGCACTAGCACAAGACGAAGGGACGGACGAGTCCATATTAAAGGAGGGGGGCAAGAGCATAAAGTTTCGGTGCTTTCTTGGGGAAACGGGGACTGATTTCTCTCCCCATTCGCTCCCTTCCCCCCCCATCTTTCTTCTGCTTCCAGCCATTTTTGTTTGGATTTGTTCTCTTTTTATTTCCTGCGCAGGACGTCCCGTGGAGTAGTTAACTTGAAGCGGTCGACGCTGGGTCAAGCAGTGGGTGTGCATAGATTTGCTAGAGCAGTCGTTGTTGCAACAAAAAGGCCCCAAGATTGGAACCCTCGAGACACTCGCTCTCTACGATTTCTTGTAAAGTAACAGTGTTGCACGACCGGGGGCCACAGGCACGTCGGCAAAACTACCATAAGCAGAACCAGTCACCGGGTATCTAGATGGGCAAAACTCGGTGATGCCTGTCGGGCACCCACCAACAACCATGCTCGAGGTAGAGCCCGTTGGGACCTGTGCACCGTTGGGGGCAGGACGATGAAACAAAACAAAAAAGGCAAAAGGGGATTCGGCCACGGTCAAGAGACCAAGCAGCTGGCTCGAGACTAGGCAGCTCGCCAAATGGCACCAGCCTTTGGGGCGTCAAAGCCGTCGTCACCATCCCGAATCATGCTCGCAATCCACTCCTCCTCCCTCGCCAGGGCTTGCTGCTCAATCTCCTCCATGGCATGCAGCTCAGCCAACATGCCGTGCACCAGTTCCCCGGCCCCTCGAAGCATCCTTTCCAGACTGGACGGTTGCGCCGCAGGGCGGTTCGCCGCGCCACGCTCCTCCGAAGCAGCGAGGTCGTCAATGTCGGAAAGTCGGCACCGCCAAGCCTCCAACTTGCGGAGCACGCTGGCACGCTCTTCCCCCCACGCGCCGTCTACCTCCCCGAGGAACAGGGAATCGTGACGGTGGACGAGCATCTTGTCGGCGTGGCGTCGAGCTTCCTCGGCATCGGACACGTGGTGGGCCCACCGCTCAAAACGTCGCACGATCCTGGCATACCGACCGGCGGGCTCGCTCAGCGTCCACAGGCCCGTCATGATCTCATCCAAGGCCTGGACCTTGTCTTCGATTCCCGCGCCGCGGCACGCCCAGCGTCTGAGGGCGAGGATGTTGTCCCCCTCCGCGGCGGCCGACTCCCGGCCCGCGGCGCTCCTGCTCTCCTGGCTTACCTTGCCGAACCGCTCCCTGAGCTTGTCTTTCGCACTGGCCTGCCATTGCGCCCTGGTGGCGGGATAGTCTCTGTGGAGGAGGTGCAGCTGGAGGAGCTCTGCCTGCAGCCTGCTCGTCTCGGCGGACGCGGCCATGTTGGCGGGCAGCTTGGAGGGGGATGGCGGCGCGAGAATCGCCGACGTGAGCGGCTTGGGCGCCTGCGACTTGACCGGCGAGTAGTGCTTGCTCAGGGTGGAAAACGCAGGTCGTAGCCGAGGGTGTCCCTGCCGAGGGTGTCCCTGCTGAGGGTTTTTGGCGGGGCCTGCGGAAGCCGCGGCGACGGTTAGATGATGCACGTCGGCGGCCGGCTTGAACGGCGCGGGCGAGCCCTTGTCGGCGGCAGACGCGCTACGCAAAAGCCCACCATGTCTGGCGCTGCGGGCGCCGCTGGCGCCGTCGACCTCGGCCGTGGCGGGAGCCGCATGCCGGCCAGCCGCGCAATCATCGCCCGACTGCCGTCTCAGCGACGTCGCGGCGGTCAGGCATGTCAATGTGCTCCTAGAGCGCACGTGCGACGAGGCGGCCCTCTTGCTCTCGCCCCGGCTGGCGCCTTCGCTCGCCGCGGACGAGGGACGCGGCCTGACCTGCGCGGGGGGCCTGTTTGCACCGCGCGGAGGCGGGTGGCGGCCCGTCGTCTCCTTCTTGGGTCCTGGGGCCGAGGCAGTGCCGTCGTGCTTTCTGGAGACGGACGTCGAGCGGCCTGGCGCAGCCGGGACCGCCGGCCGCGGGCCCCTCGCGCCACCGTTCCCCGAGGTCGTCGGCGCGAGTGACAAGGCTCTCGATGACGATGACGACGCCGACGACGAGCCGTTGACGATGAGGGACGTTGGCCGGGGCGGAGGTTTGACTGGCAGGCGGCTGGGCGAGGTGCCGCGGGCGGAGTTGGAGGAATTGGCCAAGGGCTTGGCTGGCGGGTTGGTTGCCGGTGCCAGTGTCGGCTTCTTCAGGGACCGAGATCGTTTGACGGGTGAGGACATGACGGTCCTCTGTGAAGTTTCGGGCGATGACTTGCAGTTTCGAAAAAAGGTTGGCGAGGCCCCACAGAAAGTCACTGGATGAAATATGGAAATCCACCAGATTGTTACATATTCCTGCACGGAGTACCGGTACCGAGTACCGAGTTATCCGTCAGGAGAGTACGGAGTACAGCCCCATCCCCAGGCACAAGTGGCTGACGACCCGCCCATCACATGACACCGCCCTCCCGTTTTCCCATCATGAGTCATCATCCATGACATGACCAGAGTCGAGGTTGAGGCAACCAGCAAAGGCATCAGCAACACCAAAACCTTGGTCAAACACCGGACTCACATCGCATCATCACTCGAAAGCTTATATGGTTTGCCAGCACGGTAGCGCCAGCGTTCCCGCATTTCTGCAGAGCAGCAGGCCCTGCGCCTAAGACGGCGATGATGCATGTACAGGACCAAGGGCTTGCCCGATGATTGGCCAAACCCTGCTGGATACGTACATATGTACATGCATACGTTAGGTTAGGTGGTTCTCGTTTATCCAGGCCACAGCGACGGATCAACATCGACATGCTGTTGCGCTGGGACATGCAGTCCCATGTGAAAAGAATAGTTGGAATTCCATGATCCATTACTTCCTTGCTGGGTGTTTCCTGAAAAAGGGGGTGGGCCAAAACATGAGCAGAAGAAGCCTTCCAAATTTGGAGGCCAAACGACAGTTGGTATTTTCCCCCGTGCCTTGGCAACAATCCCTTGAAAATGTCCACTCATCATCTTGTATTCTACAACGCGTTACCAAATCCCACCTGTCATCCAATGCAACAACAATATGTCCTGAAACGAGATCCGCCCTGCCGTGGGTTGCAGCTCTGCCTGCTGATGCATGCCAGGCCTTGGGGAGTGAGAGGACTGGCAAATCATAAATATACAACAAGATATCAAGAAAAAGGGAAGAACGAAGAGGAAGAAGAAGAAGGGGGGGAAGAAGAAGAAGGGGGGGGAGAAGTAGAAGGGGGGGAAGAAGAGGGGGGGATTGAAATGACCGACTGCAAATCGAGCCCAACTCGTCGGATAGCTAGACCAGCTAGCTTGGCGGCAATTCGATTCCCAGAGCAGACGCGGGCCGCGATACGGATGACAAGCTGAGCGGAGTGCTCATCTCCAGCTGGTCTACCAGGCTCCTCAAGACCTTCCCATGCCCATTCAATGCTCGCATGCACGCTTCGCAGATGCGCAAGTGGCAAAAGGTGCATACCCAGCGGTCCTCCACGTCCGCTCTGTCGCAGGTTTGGCAAGTGAGCGGATGGTTCCTGTTGGACCTGCGATTCATTGTTCGATGCTTCTGATAGCAATCGTAATGTGAGTGGTTCGGCGGCTTGGACGCTATGATTGCGCCGGGATCGACAGGCTTGTCTGTCTGGACCGGAAAGTAGGCGGCTCTGGGGTCGAAGGTGTCGCAAGTCTTCATTTCCGCATACAGTGAACCATCTCGGCCATGGTACAGGGGTTCTCGCGCGTCCGACGGTGGGACTATCCTCGGCTCGGGTCCTCCGGACGTTGTGCCAGGTCGTCTGGGCGGAGTGCCCGAGCCGTTTGATGCGAGCGGTGAGGTTGAAGGGTGTGTAGCACGACTGCTACTGTCTAGACTTGGGTGAAGTGGGTAAGGCGGGTGCGGGTGCGGGTGCGGGTGCGGTTTCCTGCACGAGTTGGGAGGCACGTCGTGGGCAGGAATCGGTCCAGGTCGTCGTAGGTCCTGAAAACTTCGGGCAAGGCGCAGGTCCGGGGCTGCAGATGAGAGTCTAGGTCCAAGGTGGGATTCGGGGCGCTCTTGGGGGAATGAGGAAAGCAACGGCTGGGACGGTGTCCTTTTGGCCATGTCAGCTCTGGTCCCATCCCTTGGTGATGCGTTGGCCGAGATGGGGGATGCTGGCTTGGCGACATTGTCAGCCAGAGCGCGCGGAGGCTCGACGTCGCCCTTTGTGTATTCGGGCGTGGGGGGCCGCTTGCTGTCTGTGCGCGGAGGGAAGCGATTCGCGTTCGCCGTGGGGTTGAGATTGACGCCTGCGGGCTGGTCTTTGGTGCCCAGAGCCTTTGACCCGGCACATCCCATGGATTCAGGCGCCTCGTGGGCTTCAGCTTGCGGTGCCGGCCGTGTGTTGGGCCGTATGTTGTTGGGTCCCGGCAGGGACATGACAGGTGGCAGTGGTGAGGTCTGGTCCGCCTCGTCGCGCGGGCTCGGGTGGGAGGCACCAGCGGCGGGGGTTGCTTTGACGACAGCCGTTTGGACGGACGAAGTGGATGCAGTTGAGCCGTGGCTGTGATGCAGCTTGAGATCGGGCAGCTCCTTTACCTTGTCGCCAGCCTGCGGCCGGCGTTTCCAGATTTCGGATCGAGGGGGCGGCGGCGGCGGCGGCGGCGGCGGTGGTGGTGGTGGTGGTAGTGGTGGTAGTGGTGGTAGTGATAGTGGTGGATTGGGCAGCGGAGTTGAGGGAAGTGGCTTGACTCGCGAAGGAGAAGATTGGTCGTCCCGGCCATCCTTGGGTGGCGGCGCGGGACAGCTGTTCTTGCTGCGGTTTCCCGATGCGGGCGGCATGGCTTGCAAGCTCTGGTGGCTGCTCTGGTCGTTGCTCTGGTAGCTGCGCAGTGCTGGTGGTGGTGGTGGTGGTGGTGACGACTTGCCGGCAGCATGTGACAGGCTCTCGGGGTCGCGGACGGCGCCGACTCTGCTTTCTGTCGTGTAGGTGCCACCCGAGGAGACTGGGACGTCTGGCTCGCGCGAATACGCCAGCAGCAGGCTGCATATGGAATCGGTAGGTGAGGGCTCTGGGGGAAGAGCGAGGCCAGGTTGTACGGGGGGCTGCACAGCGCCGCCGACTGGCCGCCTGGGTATCGCCATCGACGTGGTTGCGGACGAGGAGGGCGATGGCGCAGGAGGGATTGGCTTGGAGGCTGAGAATGCAACGGGTTTCCTGGGGATGCTGTTGACGACCCTGGTGTCGCCGCCATTCCCCCGAGGCACTTTGGCAGCGGCAGCGGCAGCGGCAGGAGGAGGAGGAAGAGGAAGAGGAAGAGGAGGAAGCGGCAAGTGCGGAAGCGGGAGGCTGTTTCCGTCGGCCGAGGGGACGCAAGGCAGCGCTTTGGAGAATCGCGACCGGCTGGCCGGAGGAGCATCGCCAAGAAGAGACGTTTCTATGCCCAGCATCGTGGCAAAGGCGGCAAGGCCGCTACCGCAGCGACCGCAGCGACCGCGGTGGCGCGGATATTCCAGAGTTGCCTTGTTTGTGCGAGCGCGCGAGCCGTCCCATTTGCGGACCGGCCGGCCCTGAGACGGTTGGGCGTTGGGAGACGAAACAGTTGGGCGGTTGGAAGCCGCACCGGCGACGGCGTGATGCTGCGCTGATCTCGAGGCGCCTCAATCCGTGATAAAGATGAAAGTCTGGACTCAACTGTGATTGCGCGACATCAAGCACGGCAGTGGGGGGGTTACGGAAGGAGCTCCCGTGAGGGGGGGGGGGGGGGGGGGGGGGGGGGGCTTGGCTTGGAGTGGTCTGCGTGCGCAACAACTGGCACGGCAGTCGCGACCGACCTGTTGGCGGTCGTACGACTTGTAACACGCCGGATCCCGCAGCAGCCTTTGGTTGAGGAGGATATGGAAGGTGCTTTGGCAAAGGAGTTCAGTTTCAATGGCCAAGTCCCGAGTGGAGGAGCAGGGAGGGGGGGGGGAAAAGGAAAAAAAGAAAAGAATCCCTTTCAAAACTGGGAGACTTGGAGTGCGCAGCCTTAATGAATGCAGCAATTCAATTTGGGGGGACAGACAAGAGTTGCATTTGCATGCCCGGGCGTGGCAAGCAACCACCGCCTGGCCTGGCCTCGAGCAAGCGACGCCGCGGCAGCAGGGCTCAGCGGCGGACCCGACCCTGCACCATCCATCAATCCCTGCCGATACGCACCTGCGCCAACGCAGGTACCACGTACCGGTACATGCGCACTTTCTGACGCAACCTCTGGCTCGGCCAAGCGGGTACAGTACATACATCCCTTAGGTAGGTGAATACATAAGGTACCTACCTACCTAGGTTCCTACCTACCTACCTGGGCCACGGGTAAAATCAAAGTCTCTTGCATGTCGTGCTGCTTTGCGGAAATATCGGAGCCTCCTGCCGGCACGCACGCCCGCTCCACTTTGGAAGCCCCAGCAGGTAACGGCCGGCGCAGGTATGGAGGTGGCTGGGAAAGCCCAGCCCGTCGTCAACGCTCCTCAACAGCCTAGGAACCCAAGGTCCTATTGAAGGGATAAATAGTGGGGTTCTAGATTAGATTAGCTCGAAGAAAAACCAACCCTCCTACACAACACATTTTAGCCCCATGCTAGTGAAAAGAATTCATAGTGATAAGACTGGGACTTTTTATCAATCCGCTACAACTACGATATTATTGCATACATCATCATCATCTTCTTCTTCCTAAGGTTTTTTTTTCTCAATAAATCGCGCGAACCATTTACCGCTAACACCATCATACTTTAGCACTTATTTGACCGGATTCAGCAACACTTTATTATAGCCTCTTTTTTTCTAAGTCCGAATACTACGAACGACCAAATAATTATAATTATAATGCAAAAAAAAATCCTAGCTGCAGTTAGGTCAGGTCTATAGCTGCGCGTGAAGGCCTACAGAGTTCCTAGCTGCAGTCAGAAAAATCCTAGCTACAGTTAGGTCAGGTCTATAGCTGCGCGTAAAGGCCTGCAAAGTTCCTAGCTGCGGTCAGAATAATTTAGCTGCGGTTGAATTGAGTGGTTAGATCGATAGCTGCGTATAAGGATTAATATCGAATTAAGTAGCTACGGTCACTCCTATGATGCCTGGCTGCGGTCAGAAGAATTCGGCTGCGGTTGAATTAAAATCCTATAATGCCTGACTACAGTCAGAAGAATTCAGCTGCGGTTAAATTAAGAAAATATAATGCGATACGACTTTATCCTTGCGAGGCTACGATATTAAATTAAGAAAATACAATTTGACACGACTTTATTATTATAAGGCTGCAAAGTTATAAGATATATTCAAGACAAAGGATAGAACTACTAGCGATAAAGGCAGACACAGAACTAGATTGACTCAAGGTTATAAGCTGCTAAAATTGCCGATTATAATAGAAACCTATAGTTTAAGTTGTAAACTAAGGTATATTAATGGGGCACTAAAACTTTAGGGCAATTTATTAGGGCAAGTGGCGAAATTGTAGATGAAAATATGCTACTTGCCCTAGTGTAATGATATAAGGCTATATTGCTTGAAAAGTAGGAAGGAAGGAAGAAGTTTATACTTACGACCTAGGCAAAACGTAAGGGAGAACTTTTTTTTAGAGGAGGGATTTTTTTTTCTCTTTCTTTTCTTTTCTCTTTTTTAGTCCAATCTAATCTAATTAGTCTAGTTTAATCTAATAGAATAGTCAGTAGAACTTATAAACGATTTTTATAATTAATTAGTAGAATAATCAAAGAATTATTAGTCTTTAAAGAAATTAACTTATTATTTAAACCCTTTAAAGTCTAACCTTTTTTTTACTCTCCTTTTTCTCTCCTCTTTTCTTCCCTCTAAAACCACCTTTAATAATAGAAACTTCTAAATATAATAATACCAAACTTTCGTCAGTTAATAATCGACTATCTAGATTTTTATTTAGATTTTTATCTTACCCTCCCTCCTATTATCTAAATATCGACTATCTAAATATCTACATCCCACAACCAAAATATAGATTAGGGAATTATTCTAACCCCTCCCTTATAGTTCTTAGGACTATTATTTATTAAACTAAAAGATAATTAGGAATACTAAACTCATTTACTACCAGATCTATTTTCTTTTAGTTTATCTTCTCCTACTTATTAATATCCTTATCTAATTCCTTTAAAAATAAAACTTAATAGAGAATTAGTAAAAGAATCTAAATTTATAAAAGAATCTGATTTAATAAATAAATCTAAATTAATATAATAATCGGCAACTATATAGAATATAATACCTTCCCCTTTCCTTATAGCTATAGGAATAGGCATAACTTTATTTACTAGATATCCTAAGGATAGACTACTGTAGGATTATATCGATAATTATTTAATAATATCTACTATAGCAGGCGGCTATATGACCGCTTACTATAATATTATTGCAAAGAATATTTTTATTACTAGCTTAAAAGGAAAGGCCTTTACTTAGTATAAAAACTTAGACTATAATAAACGAAAATAATCCGATTTAGTAACGAATTTTATTAAGAAATTTAAAGATCTAGACCTTTATATTAAGGTAATAATTCAAAAGGAAGTTTTCGATTTCTATCGAAAAAAGGGTAAAATATTAAAAGCATATATAACCTATGCAGATAAGCTCTCTATAAAGGTTAAGTCTATTAATAAATAACTACTACTTACTAATATAGTTCTTAGTATACCTAATAAAGAGGTTAACTAATACTTATATAAAAGAGTCGCTAATTGCCTTTATAGTAGAGGACTTTAGAAAGGTATTATAGTAATAACTGACTTGATGATATTAGACCTAAAAAGTATTATTTACGGATGCTAAGTATTATTTAGTAAGAAATTACTTCCTTTAGAAGATAATGATAAACTAGCCTTAAGCTTAGACCCCCTTCGAATAATATTAGATTAGTAGGCCAAAAGAGATAAGAAAATAATATATTAAATAGAATAGAATATAAAAATAAAAGAAAGAATATTTAACCTTATCTAACGACTAAAGGCCTTTAATATAATGCGACTAGCTAAAGGTATAAAACTATATAGTTAATACGGAAAATCTAAATACGATAATATACTATCAATTAATAAATTAAGTTCGGGACCTAGTATAGATACTTATGCTAAAAATTGTCACGGGCTCGGGCTACGCCCGCGCTATAATGTGGCTAGGACTCGGGCTGCGCCCGCGTCTAGCCTAAGAAGGGCAATAGACGGAGTCACAGGACTATACTAAAACTCCGATACGTGTTATGATCGGGATATAAATAGACTAGATAGAAGGTTCCTACTTAGATCTTTTTCTTTCCTCTTTAGTCTATTTAATATATATTATTGACGCCTATTTGCAGTCGCCCTAGGGCCAGTCCTTCACATTTAAATAGACTCTCTTAGCCTTGCTATTATAACTCTATATTATGGAACCAATAATGCAAGCGTTATACGATATCAAAATAAGCGCGCCTAATAAAACGGGGGCAGACGGCATAGGGCAGCAGCGCCCCCGACGTAATATATATACCTAAATGCAGCAACTTTCCAAGGGTATGCAATAGATTTAATCGCAAATGAACTCTTTATAGGCTTATCTTGCAGAGTAGGCGAGCAAACCTTAACCAGAATACTAATCGGTCCTGGTAACACAATAGGGCAGACCTATCCCCCCTACCACTCTCGATATAGCTTATACCCAACCTAAGCGTAAGCCGATCCCAATAGGGGACCCCTTTAACGGCAAAAAGATAATATTTACCGCCTAGCGAACCTTTATGCAATATAAGCTTAAGGTCGATAAAGACTTTATTAGGGACAAAAAGATGCAATAGATATTTATCTTCTAAAATCTGTTTTCTACGGTCTAATTATAAGTCGCAGCCTTTTTTAAAAATAGCAAGGCCTACAATTATAATATAGCGAAGTTCTTTAAATACCTCTAATATCTCTTTAAGGACTTATATCGATAAGACCATACGATTACTAAACTTAAGCACTTTTTACGCTAAGGCCCTAAAGAACTTTTTGCTCCTTTCTTCGTCTAATTTAAGGAAAAACTAGCGCTTATAGGAGGAATTAGCTAGCCTAAAGAAGTAAAACTCGAATACCTCCGTTCTATATTAAATACTAAGATAGCCGATAAGATCATCAGACTTAAAGTCTCCTATAATAACTACTATATAGCAATTAACTGTTATCGTTAAATTACTATTAACCTTAAGACTAGCCTAACTACTAGGCACTACCCTAATCCTCCTCGCGATCGATAAAATAATAATCGAAATGCAAAAGGTGATATACGGATAATAAGTATTAACTAGCTTACTTTAAAGAGTAAGTAATATATAGCCGAATGGGTCTTATAGGAGGTCCTTAATAAGCGATAGGAGAAAGACCTTTATCTTTATTATAGTGCTTCTACCTACTATATATAGAAATGCCGTTTATAAAGGGCCTATAAACTAAGAACGGTTAAGGTAGCTATAGTAGACTCTTAGGCCGCTAAGGATAATAATAGCGATAACTTTTAAGGAAAAGATTAGCCCTCGAGCCTAATCTCGCGAGAGGGCTTAAAGTATACGCCTAGAACCTTAATCGATTATAAAAAAGACCCTATATAAAGGAGATAAAAAAGATTATAGAATGCATAAATAGGCACCCCTTTTTAGTACTAATATTATATAAATCTTATACTTTTATTAATACCTTAATCGACTCGGGTTATAATTGCTATAGCGCTATAAGCGAAAAAATAGTGCAACGGTTAGGTCTCCAACCTATCCGCCTACTATAATATAGGAAAATCGGAACAGCAGTAGAGATTTAAAGCTATTTAGGGGAATATAAGGAAGCGACTTCCTCTATTATATATATCGTTTATATAGATATTAATATTAATGGCTAGCCTTCTATAGTTATACTTTATATAATCCTAGGCCTTACCTATAATATTATCTTAGGTCTCCCTTAGATAAAATACCGCAATATTATATTGCAAGCGAAACGATATTAGATATAGATCGGAGCGGTAGGTAATCTTATCGTCTAGGAATTAGTAGTATAATAGTCTGGCCCTACTGTAGTTAATATTCTCGGTTTAGTCTTCTATAGTATGCTTTAGTAGGTAAAGCATTCTAAAGACTAATCGACCTCTTTTATTACTATAAGCCTGCAAAAGATAATATATATTCTCTGCATTATGCTTCCGCTATATTAGGACCCTATACTATCTCTATAGAAGCTGCGGGGACTACCTTTAGAGTTATAGATATTTAGCGATCTATTTAATAAGGAAAAGGCCTCTAGCCTTCCTCTATACTAGGGTATATTAGACTATTATATTTAGCTTAAGAAGGCCCTAGATAGAAGTATATTAGACCTACCTTAGAGCCTATTATATAATATACTATAAGACCAGCTTCTTAAGGTTTAAAGATAGATAACCGACCTTATAGATAAAGGATAAATTCAGGCGAGTTTTTTATTAGCAGTAGCTTTAGTCCTCCTAACGAGAAAGGGGAATAAAAGGTGGCATTTTTATATAGATTACTAAGCCCTAAATAAGGTTATAGCCTAAGACTAATACCCCCTCTCGCTTATTAAAGAGACCTTACAATCTTTATCCTAGGCAAAGTAGTTTACTAAAGTCGATATATATACGGTATTCTATAAAATCTGTATCGCAAAAGGCGATAAATACCTTACTGTATTCCGTATATGATTCAGCCTCTTTAAATAGCTTATTATACCTTTTAGCCTTACTAGAGCCCCCGTAATATTCTAACGATATATTAATAAGGCCTTAGGAAATATACTCGGGGATTTTACGACTATATACCTTAATAATATCTTTATTTATACCTTAGGATTAAGAGAGGACTATATAGGATGCATTAAGGATATACTCTAACGACTTTAAGATGCTAGTCTTAACCTAGATTTAGAGAAATATAATTTCGCTATAATAAAGGTCTAATATCTAGGTTATATTATAATAATAAGAAAAGAGATCCGCCTAGACCCTAAAAAGATTAAAGCTATCTAGAATTAGGAAGCCCTTATAAAACTAAAGGGGGTCTAAAGCTTCTTTAGCTTCATAAATTTTTACTGCAATTTTATCCTTAATTTCTCTCGATTCGCTAAACCTTTAGTTAAATTAATAAAGAAGGGGGTTCCCTTCTAATAGTTAGATAAAGAAGAGGAGGTATTCTAAGTGCTTAAGCATTACTTTATCTTATACTTAGTTCTCGCTTAATAGGACCCTAATAAGGAGACGATTCTTAAAGTAGATAGCTTTAATACCGCTTTTAGTAGCTGCCTCTCTTAAATTAAGGAGGATAAAGTCCTCTACCTTATTACATACTATTCTATATGCCTAATAGATACCAAACGGAACTATATAATTTACGATAAGGAGCTTCTTGCTATTATCTTTTATCTTAAGGTATAGTCAGCTGAACTCCGATTAGTAGCCTCCCTATTTACTATTCTTATAGACTATAAGAATCTAAAGTACTTTATTCGACCCTATAAAATATTAGAATGGTAGGCTAGATAGGCCGAAATACTAGTATTCTTTAATTTCTATCTCTAGTATAGGCTAGGGTTATAAGCTTAACGCCCTAATACGCTATCTTAATAGGAATAGGAAGCCGACGGCGCAATACTAAAGATTAGCTAGATCTTAAAACTACTATCAATTTTAATACTCTATCTAGACTCGACTACCGAATTAGTTCCTATAATTATACCTTTAGGATTTAGCTTACCTAATAGCTTACGTATTTTCGCCGACTCCTACCTTTAGGCACTCTAGGATTATGCTATAGCTAAGGATAAAACGTATAGGGTATATTAGGTAGTAATAGCAAAAAGTAAGAAACGCTTTCCGATCGAGGCTTCGATAAAGGAATAGATTGCAAATTACACCCTAAATGCCTATAGCGCGCTTCTCTACCGGGGGCGGATATAGCTCCTTTCTTTTAAACCCCTAACCACTATAGTTATATAGCAATGCCATAAATTACCTACTATAGGCCATCTAGGGAAGAATATTATATTCTAATTATTATATCAAAATTACTACTTCGATAATATATCCTTAGCGGTAGCGAGATATGTCCGGAATTGCCGATACCATAGGGTATATAAAAGCCGATAATTACGCTAGGGCCTATTATAGCTATTATCTATCCTAGACCGATTTTAATCGCAGATTTCCATCAACTTTATAATAGATCTTTCTATATATAATATATCCGACCTGCGATTCCTTATAGTTATTACTAATCGCCTATTAAAGTATATCTAGCTTAAGGCAATACACTTTATAAAAGCGGAAGACTATATAGAACGGTTCTAATAGTACTAATAGCGTTTCTATAGGTTCCCTAAAGAAATTATTAGTGACTGAGGATCTAATTAGGTAGGATAATTTTAGACTATACTTTATAATTCAGTCGGGACTAAATAACTCCTCTCGACTATATATTACCCTTAGATTGATAGTAATATAAAACGGATAAACTAAAAGGTCTAGACTATCTTATATATTATAGTCTCCTTTAACCAATATAATTAGCTAAAACACCTTGCGGCATACCAATTAGTATTAAATAACTAGATATCATTAATAACCGGTTTTAGTCCTAATCGGCTCCTTAATAGATTTAATATTCTAATAGTTATATCGCCTTTGGATATAATACTAAGTTTAATAACCCCGAAAGGGCGGGCCGCCCTATTTTTAGCCACCCTCTATAAGGGATAGGAAGTAGCCTAGGCCGCTATCGCCTTTATATAATAGCGGTAGTAAAATATAATTAATTATTTATACTATCTAGTGGAACGTTTTTAAGTCGGGGATTAGGTATAGCTTACCTTATGCAATATTAAGATAAACCGGCCTTATAAGAAGCTCAACTAAGTCTCGGTAAAGTATATAGTTATAGCTATACTATCTCTATTTAATATTCGACTCGATATCCTATAGGGTATTTATTTAGTTTTCTATATTAATCTAATCGAATGAGTAGCTTCTAACTTACTATTAAGTCAGGAGGTAACTAATATATAACCTAGTCCCCTATTTATATTACCCTAAGACTCTAATCGGCTATATAAGGAATATAAAGTAAAAGAGATTTTTACTATAAAGAATACCTAAGGTCGGGGGTAGAACTATAATATACTTATTAAATAGAAAAGATATAACTTACCTATATAGGAACCCCTAGAGAACTTCTTAGAGATAGCAGTATAAAAGGCATTTAAAGCTAAATAAAGGGATATTTAGATGCATAATAGACTAGTATAGCCTTAGGATCGGATTTTAGACCTATAACCTTAATATCGTCTAATAATATAAAAAAAAAAAAAAAAAAAAAAACTAATCCTTTTCGTTTTTAGTAAAGTAATCTAGTAAGTTTTAGTATTTATTTTTTATTTCTTAGCAACTTTGGCCCCGCTCCTGTATTTCTTAATTCCTACTGCTTTTACTACCTTTATTTTTATTGGCATTCTCCTGCCTCCCTATAGGATTTAGTAGGGGGGCATATAGGGGAAGGGGAGGGACTATAGGATAATAGGGCAGGAAAGATAATAGCGGCATTAGCGGTATAATTAGCGGATACTAATTAGGCACGGTATAGCTTGGGTACCTATAATAGGGCGTAATAGGTCCGGGGGGATATACTTATAATGCTAGGCTAGCAGTAATAGAACCGGCCTCGGCTTATGGCGTAGTCGTCAGTATAAAGGCCTAAGGCGAGGCTATATTAGCATATAGGGAGGATATTAACTAAGGGGAAGTAGGCAGAGTATAGGGTATAGGCATAGCAAGGGTGACCTAATATACGAAGCTAATTATCGCCTCCGCTATAATCCGTATATCTTATCGTTACTCTGCGAGTAGTTATATAATAGGAGCTATAGAGTTGCCGCTAGCCTATTAGGACATAATAGATAAGGCAGAGGGAACAATAATCGTTATAGGCGCAATAGGAGTCAACCTGCTAATATTAGTAGCTAAGGCGTACGCAAAAAGGGCCGTCACAGTATACTTTTACGCTATAGCCTATAGTTTATCCTATTAACGATATAGTATATTAAACTTAAGGCAAAGACGGGCCTTTTAGCTTAGGATATCTCCTACCTTCGGACAAGCGGCCTCCTTAATACTTTATTTCTTTTATGCTATACAGACGATATGCTTTATTACCCGCTGCAGTTAGGGGTTTATTAATATTATACACTCGCACTAGATACACGTCTTATATTTCTAATAGTATTAAATATAAGCTTAGGAGCGATTAGACTACATACAGACGATATATTCTCCGGTATCTATAGTATACTATATATAGGCGATATAGGTATATTTTACCTCCTTAATATTATTAGCACTTAATCCCTTAGAATCCCTTTAGATAAGGAACTCTCTTATAGTATACTTCTTTCGTAATCGCTAATATAACAATCTAGTAGTAGGCGAAGGCAGTATTTTCCTTATATACGAAGGTATCTAGAGTATAAGTATAGACGAAGAGGGAGCTAATAGTACTTTAGATAGGGTCTTAAGTATAATAGCTATCGAAGAAGAAGTTTTTATTAGTATTACCCCTATCGATGATAGGACTCCTATATAAAAAAAGGCGGGAGAATATAAAGGGGATAATAGGGCCCCCATATTAGGCAATAAGGGCTTTACTAAACTCTTATTATTATTAGAAATAATAATAAGCTTAAAGCTAGGGGGGGAAATATACGACTATCCTAAGGAGGGTATAGACTATAGCGGCTATAATAGTATTTCTAGCTAGGAACCTCCTCCGCGCTTAGCACTTCTGAGGTCTCCGGCAGATACTAGGGATAGACCTAATAGGGTTATAGGAGGGCCCTAGGCGATAGATATATTCCTATCTATTAATCCTCCAGACGATATAGCAACGAATCTAATATAATAGCAAACGGGGGGGGGACCTAAATACCTATTAGTACTAGACGATTCACTATACGGACCTAATATAAATAATCTAAGAACTTTCGATAGCGCAACTCTATTAGCAGGGACGATTCTCACGATGGTAGTAATGCTATAGACTTACTATTAGGAATGATAGCCTTAATGACGGTAGGTATAGGGATAGAGAGAGAGAGGAAGAAGTGCAAAAGAGAAATAGATAAAAAAAGAAGCCTTAGTATAGATAGATTCCTAACCGATGGCTAGTGATAAAATTTTTCTGCTCTACGATAGCTATAATACGGTTCCTTCTAGCTGATAGTACTACAACCGGCTTCGATAAGATTCTATTACGTCTGCCTAAAGTATACCGACTCTAGTCTATACTATATTCATATCGGTTATATATTGGTATATCTATGCGCCCGATTGTTATCTTATATATCTAATTAAGGTTATTTTCGAGGGCTATAAGAGGTCTTAATTAGGGGGTGATATATAAAGGGGATAATTTCGGATGGTTTATTCTTCCGACTCCGAGGAGGAGGAGGGGGGTATATTACAGGCTCGGGCTACGCCCGCGCTATAATATAGCTAGGACTCAGGCTGCGCCTACGTCTAGCCTAAGAAGGGCAATAGATAGAGTCACGGGACTATACTAGGACTCCGATATATATTATGATCGGGATATAAATAGACTAGATAGAAGGTTCCTACTTAGATCCTTTTCTTTCCTCTTTAGTCTATTTAATACATATCATTAACGCCTATTTGCAGTCGCCCTAGGGCCAGTCCTTCACAAAAATACCAAATTTTAACTAAATATAGATTATTATTAGTACTTCAACTGCAGAGAATAGGGCTATATAGGCTACTAATATTCCTTAAAGAATTATATTAATCTAACCGAATTTAATAAACATCAATAATAGTAGATAGAAACTAGTAAATAAATAAAACGTAATAGACGAAAAGAACTAAATTTAATAAAGAACCAATAGACCCCTTTAGTTGCTAATTTAGTGCAAATAGTTAGGGATGCGATAGATATTCTACTAAGCAGCTTCAAAAAATATCTAGCTTATACGGCTTATACTATCGGAACTATTCTATATCGATCTCTATATTATATTAAGATTGATAACGAAAGTAATAAGAAAACTATAGCTGCTATAAGAGGAAAGGAAAGTTACCTAATAATAACTAAGGGCCCGAATAAAATAATATATAAGAATACACTAAAAGCGATAATAAATTTCAAGGGTATTAACCGATATCGCATTAAAGAACTTTTAAACCTAGAGGATGAACCGGAAATATAGATATAGACTATAGGATAGTTTATTCTAATTTATCTTCTACTAATTATCCTAATTAATTATAGATAGGCTCTAGCTTAGGCATAGATAATGCCAGAAATTATAATAGAATAATTCCAATAAATACTCCTATTACTATAACTATATTTAAAGTATATTTTAGGAACCTCTAATATGCCCTCTTTAAATCTATAAGTTCTGCTACTAACTCTAGCTATACTAATTTATTTTCTACTAATTATTCTATATTAGATATAAGACGAGGATATAGTTATATAGGAACTACCTCAAAAGGAATTACTATAATTATATCGATAATTAGAATTAGAAAAAATTCAAGCAATAGAAGAATATAATATCCTATTATTCGACTTAGGGTAATATTTAAAGAATATAGTTATACCGATTAATATATTATAATTCCTCTAAGTCGCACTAATTATTAGATACTAGCTTTTATACCTTATGCAGTATAAATACAAACTTAAAAGTAATACTGTAAAAGCTATTATTTCACACCTTATAATACTATTTTATAACGATAAGGAGAATAGAAAAAGATAAATAGTAGGCAGAATAAACTATATTATTGCCTTTAATAATATTATAAAACCTAAGGGTTAAATAGCAATTACTTTAGGATATATTACCGCCTATATTAAAGGAGTATAATACGATTCTATCTTAATAGATAGCAGATTAAGTATCGATTTAATTAATAATACTTTTTTAATAAAATATAAAATTCTATAATTGTAACTATAAAAACCAATAAAGGTTAAGATAGTAAACGATAATGAATATACTATTACTACTTATATATATATATAGGTAGTAGCAGGCGGCATTCTGGCATTAGTATACTTTTATATTATGCCAGCTTAAGAAGAATAGGATATTTTATTAAGAAAGGTTTAACTGCAAAGAATAAGTATAGTAGAATACTATAGAGAAGATAAACTTACGCTTAAAGGCATAGGAGGAGTCTTATAGGTTCTACCGATATACCTATGCCTAAACCTATTCTAATAAGTTAAAATTTGATATTTAGTTTCTCTAAAATAGACCCCCTCTAATAATAAGGTTAAATTTATCGAAGATAACCGAAAAATTCTAAAAAAAGTTAAAAAGACTTTACGAAATATAAACGAGGAAGCTTATAAATTAGCAATAGTTGCTATAGATATATATACTACTTTATCGAAAAACTAATTACTATAAATAATAAAGCTAGCAATTATTCGCAGATTTTTATTTTATAATACTAATAAAAGCTGGTTATAAAGGAACTTAAAATAGTATTAAATATAAAAGGGATTAATAGAATAAATAGAGGAACTAATAATTCGAAAGCCTTAGTATTATAAAAACTATCATTAATAAACTTATTACTTTGCTATTTAGCATCTCTTAAACTAATTCCTAGTGATTAGAAACTTATATAGAGTTAACTTAACCGATAGAGTAAAGGAAGATACTTCTATATTAGGAAGAATATTATTCCTATAATAATTAAAGAAAGAGAAAATAAAGGTTCTAAATTCGAATAGACGATTAAATAAAAAAAGGAAAATAATCTAAAGAGATAAGAGGATTAAGAATTAGATTTATTCGAAATTTTTCGTATATTAACTAGTAACGATTATTAGTACTAAGAATAGGAGGATAAGATATACCTTTCTAATATAAAACCGATAAAGCATTTACCTAATTTAAAGATATCTAACTTCTTAAAGCTATAGTGCACTATAGGAATTAATAGCGATAAAAGAAAGATAGAATATATAATACTAATAGATAAAGCTAGATAACTAACCTTACTAATTTATATAGGAAAACCATTTTTAAAGGGGTACCCCTTTCGATTTCGAAATTTATATATAAATCGACTATTAATAATTATACCGGATGAAATAGTCTATTTATAGTTTAAATAGTCTAGTATTTCATTAGGGAATAGGGCGGGGTCAATAACTTAACAAATGCTTATTAAACGGTTATGCTATATATATAAGGACTATTTTATTTATAAATTAGAGGATATTTGCACTATAGACTTAATATAATATTATATCCCTCTTATATTAAACGCTAAACTAAAGAAAATAAAATAGTTTCGCTATACGATAGCTTATTAATAATTCTTTAAGAAGGTTTTCCTAATAATAAAGAAAGCAGTAGTAATATATCGAGATATTTCTAAATGGATAGCACTAATGCTTTTTATTAATAAATTAGGATAAAAGAAAGTCTTATTATCCAAAAAGGTTTTTCGTATAGTTTATAACTTCCAAGATATAAATAATAATTTAATTAAACCCGCTTATCTATATTACAATATAGAGGCAGATATAGAGTCGGTTTACTGCAGCAGGTTAATAATTTTCTTATAAATAGACGCTTCGAATGGGTTTTAGGCTATAGAAGTATACCCACCAGATAAATATAAAACGGCATTTTCCTGCCCTAATGGCATATATATTTATAATAATATGCTATAAGGTTTGATAGGGTCACCTACAATATATACCCGATTTAGAGACATAGTATTTAGATACCTTTTCTTTTAGGATAGAATAGAATCGGAATTAATTTTAGGCTATATAGAGGATATCTAAATATTATTCTCTATTTATATAGATAACTACTATATCGCATTAGAGACTTAGGAAGACTACTTTAATTTCTTATAGAAGAGATATTTTCTAAGAGTAGCCTAAGCACTAATCGGCTTAAGCGGGAAAAAGATTATTTTCTTTGCATTAAAGGTAGATTATATTGGGTTTTCTATTAAAGATAGCAGGATACGACTAGTAAAAAAATATAGGGAAAGATTCATTCAAATAGCAGAATACTTTAATAAAAATCTACTAAAGACCTAGGATAAGGTTCTAACCCTTATATATTTAACCCTATTCTTGCGTAAATTTATTCCAGGAAGGTCGGATTTAGTTTAAACGGTTAAATTAGTATTCTTTTATACTAATTATAAGATAACGAAAATAGGCAGATAATCTATATAAAAAAAAGAAATACTTTAAGATTAATTAGTCTAAATAACTAAAGTAAGTTTAGCACTCTTAGCTATCTATTGTAGTATTTAGGTAAATACTACTTTTAGTGCCTAGCTAGGAACCTAATTCTATTTTGCAATAGACGCCTTAAATATTGGCATAGGGGGTATTTTATTTTAGTTAAAAGATACTAAACTTAGAATACTAATAGATAATTCGAATTAGATAAAGGTTAGAATTATTATATAGCTATTATATAAGTTAGGAAACGCCGAGAAACGTTATACTATACTAGAAAAAGAGATGTTAGCTATTATAGTAGGACTAAAAGAAGTCAAATAGCTAATAGAAAGATCCCTATATCTAATCAAGGTCTATATAGACTATAAAGGGATTATAGATTCTATAGTAAACTTAGGAGAAACTTATAGGAAAATTATAAAATGGATTGACTTATTATAAGAATCTAATATCGAATATATTTATTGGCCGAATATAATAAAAATTATAAAAATTATAGATAGAATATCTAGACTACTAGATATATTGAGATTAGAACTTATGGAATTAAAACAGAGAATAGGAATAAAAGTTAAATTAGGACTAACGAAACTAATAGTAAATATTATAATAGAATCCGAATTAGTACTATTAGAAGGAGGAATATTAAATCGAAATACCATTAAGAAATTATCTATTAAGCTTCGCCTATAGCTTAAGTTAGCCTAGTACAGAGAGATACTTACGGCAATAATATACGGCTATAATATTATTACTTCGGACTAAAAAAGACTTATATAGAGATATTCGCTAAAGTATTAATTTATCGATTGAAGGTTATATTAGCTAAAAATAGATAAATCTTTAGCTGAATATATTTTAGAAGGTAGGATATCGACTAAACTATAAGCCTTCTATAATGCAAAGGGATACTTTAGTCTAGTAATTATATTATAGGCTATTTGAGGGAAATTCTATTAGCCTTTAAGAACTAAGGATATTAAGATATATTATCGGTCATATTTAGTATATTAATAAATAAGACCTAAGATCGCAAGAGCTAATCTAAAATCTATTATAGTTTTAGAACTATAGGAGATAGTCGCAATAAACTATTTAAACCCTATTACACCAAAAACGAGAAAGGGAGAAATATATATTCTAGTAGCAGTAGACTATACTATTAGATTTCTTTTAATATAGACTTATATTAAGGCAATAAGAATCGCGGTAATAAAAGCTTAGGGAAAACACTAGGGATTAATATTTAGATAGCTAAAAAGGATCTATTATAATAATAGATCTATTGCAATTCTCAAGGTCACTATAAAAGCAGAGCCTTACTAGCTAGCTAGATGGCACAAGACTGTCTGCGACCTGTGAACTAATCTTAGTATAATACTAGATTTTTCACCAAGTCCTAAGACTATACAAGTGCTATAAAGCAGGGCAAGTGTAAAGGCAAGGCAAATATAAGATAACCAGAAAACGCAGGGAAGGTAAAAAGTTAAGAGGCATATAGTGTATTAATAGACTCGATTATGCTACCCTTCTGCTATCTAGAAAGAAGGGGGAAAGCTATCCTATATATACACGAAGGAGGGGTGGGCCCAGGCATCCAGGGAAGCCAGTAAGAGGGCTCCCCGTAATGCTCGCTATGATACGTCAGCAACCCCGCTATATCCGACCTTTCCAACCACCCTAACCACCGCACTAGTAATTAGTCACCGCACTAGTAACTAGCCACCACGCTAGTGACTAACCACCACACTAGTGGACTAGCCACCACGCTAGTAGGCCACCACACTAATTTAGCAATGCCACACCACGCTAGTAGGCCGCCACCACGCTAGTAGGCAACCACGCTAATTTAGCAATGCCACACTTTTTCAACAAGGCCTACCTTACTTGATATACAGTAAATAATCCACTAAAAATCCTTAAGGTAAAAGGCAAAAGCCTAAGGTTAGTAAGACTACCGTAAGTCTAAGAGGCGGTATAAGGGCCAGAAGGTCAGTAGGCCAGTAGGGCATTAGGCCAGCAGCCTAGTAGGCTACTATAGGATTTTAACACCCCCTCTGATTAGCTACTGTAGTAGCAAGCTAATCGTGTAAAGGATAGGGAAAGAAAATGCAGTAAAAGTGCTAAGGAAAAACATAGGAAAAACCTTAGTAAGTTAGTATAAGTTAGCAGGCCCTAAGGCCTAGTAACTCGCGGAACCTAGTAAATTTAGGGCCCGGCAGTGGCTTGGTAAGACCGTCAGCAGGCATACTATTAGTAGGTAAATAGGTAATTTTAACCAAGCCCAGCTAGGCTTGCTCCCTAATATACCGGAATTTTAATAGCGTATGCTTAGTGCGAGCGTGCTGATTAGGGTCGTTAGAATTCGAAATAGAGCCCTAGTTATCGCAGTATAGCGGTATAGGGCGTAAAATATCAATTTCCAGCTCCTTGCAAAGGTTAGAAAGCCACTGTACCTCACGGATAGTCTTAAGTAATGCATTAGATTCAGCTTCTAAAGTAGATAGCACTACTAAAGAGGCTCGCTTAGAACGCCAGCTAATAGGACCACTATTAATAGTAGTAAGGAAGCCTCCAGTAGATTTAGAGGTTTCTTTACAGCCAGCAAAATCGCTATCAGAATAAGCGGTTATAATAGGCTGTTAGTTGCTTTTAGTAGTACTAAAGCAAATAGCTAGGTTCTTAGTGCCTTTAAGGTAGCTAAAGCTGCCTTTCGCAGTATTTAGATGTATATTAGTTGCCTTAGACATAAACCGAGAAAGGTATTAGGTAGGGAATGCTAAGTCGGGTCTAGTCATCATCATAAGCCACATTATAGTGCTAGTAAGGCTCTGATAAAGGCTCTAATCAGTAGGGCTAAGGTCTTTTCCACTAGATTCATTAAGAATTCCTAGTTGAAGTGGAATAAGCTGAGGTTTAGTATCCTGTAAGCCGAATTTAGCTAGGACCTCTGCTATAAATTGGGCTTAGTGTAGCCATAATAGACCTTCCTTCCTATTTCGTATAATCTGTACGCCTAAGAAGAAGGAAGCCGGACTGCGGTCTTCTATAGCATAGACCTTATGAAATTTCCTTTTTAGCTGGTTAATATAAGTTATATTTAGACCAACTAATAGGCAATCATCAATATAGGTGACGATAAAGGTACTAGTTTGCTTATTATAAAAGACGGCAGCATTAGAAGCTAAAGGTAAAAAACCTTCACTAGAAATCAGGTCTTTTAGCCGGTATTGCCATTCGCGGGGTGCTTATTTTAGCCCGTATAGGGCCTTCTTTAGCAAGATAGCTTGCTTAACAGAAGGGTCGAATCCAGCTTCTTTAAGCAAAGTTAGTAGCCGTTGGCGCTATATATTAGACCAAAGCTTACTATCAGTTAGTAATAAGCTCTCTATAAATTTAAGGAATCCATTAGGGATATCTATATAAATAGTCTCAGAAAGTTCGCTATTTAGGAAGGCGCCTATAAAGTCGATTTGCTCTATCTCCCAGTTATTACTAGCAGCTAAAGCTAGTATAACCCTCCAGGTGGGTAGGATAGAGGTAGAAGTATAGGTATACTAAAAGTCCTTTCCTTCGACTTATATAAAGCCCTTAACAACTAATCTAGCCTTATATTTTATAGGCTGATTATTAGCATCCTTTTTAACCCGAAAAACAGGCCTATTGCATATAATTTTCCTATCAATAGGAACGCTAGACTTAAGAATAAACTGGAAAACTTTAGTATCCAAAAGCTGCTCGAATTCCTTAAATAGTGCCTTTATCCAAAGGTCTTTTTCTTTTTTAGGGCATTATAGCATATCCTTCCAGCTATTAGGCGTACCATTAGGGGCCTTTTTAGCTAGCTTACGCTTAGCTGCATAGCAGGAATCCTATATTAGGTGATATAAATCATAATTAGGGAATAAGTCGGTAGGGCTAATAGGGTTAGTAGGGCTAGCAGGGCCAACAGGGCCAACAGGGCCAGTAGGGCCAACAGGGCCAGCAGGGCCAATAGGGCCAGTAGGGCTAGTAAGGTCGGCAGGAGTAAGGCTAATAAGGATATCTATAAGGTTATCCTTTGCAGTAGCCGGGGACTATAGTATAGTACCTTCTGACTTAGGAAAGTAATCCATAGTAGCATTAGTATTAGTAATATCATCCGGGGTAGTATTAGTATTAGTAACGCTAGTAAAATTAGTAGGGTCCGGCATGCTTTCCAGGTCATCCGGTATAACACTAGTATTAGTAATGTTAGTAAGGTTAGTAGGGTCTGGCATGCTTTTAAGGTTATCCAGTAAAATAGCAGGTTCTCTGCTAGATACCCCCTCTAAACCTGTATTTTGCCCTCTATAAAAGTCTCTTTCTAGGCTACTAGAAATAGGGCCTATACCTTCATTTTGGTAAATAAAGGTAATAAAAGTTGTTTTAGTAATAACCTTCTTCTTTAGAAGGTAGACTAGGTAAGTATTATTACCTAGAGTAGCAAGGAGCCTACTAGGCTCGGTATAGGGCGCTAATTTACGGCTTTTTACACGCTTTTCGTGTGGTATAAGCACTTCAATAGCTGCTCCAATGGCCCTAAGGTTAATAAGATCAGGGTAGTGCTCTGGCGTAATATAGTCATAATCCTTTAATAGCTCCTAATAGGGGCTAGAAGGTCTATTAGTAACAGCTATTATATTTACTAGCATAACAACGCCAGTAATTACAGTAGACCAGAGGTTAGATAGAAGCCTTAACCAGGCCATAATAGCATGTAGCCTATCAGCTATAACCCTAATGGACCGCTCAGCTAGGCCGTTTTATTCGTAAATATAAAGGCAAGAGGTATTAAAAGCTATACCCTGTTCAATAAGCCAATCACTAAGCATTTTATTGATTTCATTTCCACCATCATAGTAGAATTCAACAGGCGTTTTACTATATCTGACCTATAGGCTCTATATAAAGCTCTATAATACTTTAAAAACAATAGTGTTTTCCCTATTAGGCAGCAAGTAAAGCCAGCGGAATCGGGATTTTCTATCCACTAATATAAGGGCAACAGGTCGTTTGTTATATAGCATAGGTGATATAGCAAAAGTATCACCTTCTATAATATCCAGGCATTTAGCTGGATTAGGTATCGCATCCTTAAAAGGTCTTCTAACCTTTTTAGCCTATATACAGGCTAGACAGCGAAAATCAGCATCTTTAACCTTATTAAGGTTAGGTAGACCAGGGGTATTAGCACAGGTCTTTTTAAGCAGCTGAATACCTATATGCCCTAGCCGTATATACTAAATGCCGGCTAATTGTAATAGCTTCTGATATTCTGTATCAGCAGCTATAGGGGCAGGAGTAGGGTTAGTAACCTCTACAGGGTCTTCGCTAGTCGTAATAGCGGAAGGTTGGGTAGTAGGGTTAGTAGCCTCTACAGGTTCCTTATTAGTCGCAGTAGTAGGAACGGGGGTAATAGTAGTTTCCTCAGGATCACTATAATCAGCAGGGTTAGTAGGGCTAGGGACCTCTACTACTATACTATTAGTATAGTAGCTGCAAGGTTGATGCAGTAGTGGTGTGTCTATTCCTTTCTATAGAAGGAAAAAGCCGTATTTTTCGAAGTTAAAAATGCCAATGCATTTACGGCTTGCTGACCAAAGCTGATTTTTAATTAGTACCCCTTTAGCGGCATAATGCTTTACACCGCTAATGATATTAATATCCAAGGCAGGAATATATAGTGCATTCTTAAGCTCTATAATACCCCATTTAGTAGGATTAACGCCCTATAGCACAGTAAATCGTGCTATGCCCCAACCAGTAGGGGAAATAGGGCCACCACTAGTAGTAATTACCGGCTTATCATCCTTCTCAAAATGGTAAAAAGTGGTAAAATACTTCTTATCATTAACAATATGACAAGTGGAGCCTATATCATAAAAGAGGGCATCCTTAGGGGTCCTGCCGCCTGATTTAGCACTATAGCTTATATCAGTAGATATAGTGGAAGAAGAATAAGATATATTAGTATCCTAGGTATTATAGTTGCCTATAATAAAGGCCTCAACGTCTTGCTGATTGCTACTAGAGTCCTATTTCTTCTTCTGTTGCTACTTCTTTTTCCTATTATTAGTAGAATTATTCTTGCTATTATTAGTAGAAGCGGTATTAGTAGACCCTTTATTCTTAGAGTCTTTAGAAGCCTTAAGCTACTTAAGGTTATTATTAGCAGCTACTTTATTAGACCCTTTAGAACGCTGTTCTTCTAGTAGGTCAACCATAAAATACTAGAGGTTAAATTTGCTACTATTAATAACACCTTGGGCGCTATAAGCCCTAATCATAAAGCGTTAGCATTCAGTCCAGCAGGTAAATACCCCCTCTACAGCCCAAAGATACTGGTTAACTTAATCGAAAGAGTCGATTTTAGAACCTAGGATTCTAAGGCGAGAAATATAGCTATTAAATTCGCTATTAAAAGCTTCCAAAGTGCCCTTATAACCGGTAAATATAAGGGTGTGAAAGGTAGGGTATAAGTATACCCGCTATACTTCTAGTGAGTGGCAATACTAGGCCACTAGCAGAAGGTAGGCTTCCTCTAGGTCATTACACCAATCTATAGCCTCTACAGCTTCTTCACCACAGCTATTCTTTAGCATTAGTAGTAGAAGTGCCTGCTCAGACTCATCAAAGTGCCTTACTATAGAGGGGTCGTTAACAAAGTTAGCTATTTTAAAGGCCCTAAGTTGTATAGTAAGGGCCTGCTTCCATTAGTCGAAATTATAGGGGCTTTTTAGCTTTTAGGATTCCTTAAAGCGGTTGGCAGTCTTCGCTAATTCTTTAATAGCCCCATCACTAATTTAGTTGGTAATAGTTATTATTGGTGGCGTTATATAAATAGGCTCTTTACCCTTATATTTTATAGGGGTAGAAGGTTAGTCGATTTCCATAACGTTAGCTTCACTATCATTATTATCTTTAGTAGTAGTCGTCCTAATAGAAGGTCCAGCTTTAGTGGCTTTAGTAGGCTTCTTATTAGTAGCCTAGGTAGCCTGGGTATCGTTATTTTGCCTACTAACTAGGCCCTATATAAGGTCAGTTAGTATATTCATCTGGGATTTCATATCGTCTATATCTAGCTGTAGCTGTGCATTAGTATCAACTTCAGTATCGGATTCAGGGACCTTATAGGATCCTAACTCTGCCATAGTGGGCAAAAAGGGTTTAAAAATCCATTGAAAAATAGTGCCGATAGTTATAAAAACAGAGGAATAACTAGCTAAATAGCTAGCAAAATAGTCGAATAACTGGTAAAATAGCCGAGTAACTAGCTAAATAGCTAGTAAATATAATGGCTAGTAGCCTACTATAAAAGGTAACCGCAGAATATAGCGGCAGGTCTTAATATAAAAAAGCACGGATGCCGTAGGCGTTGTGCAAGTCCGTATTATAGCGTTGGTATTCAAGGTGCTTATATAGTGCTGTAATATCAAGGTGCCGTAAGTGCCGTAGGTGCCGTAGGTGCCGTAATATAAAAGGTGCCGTAAGTGCCGTACCAAAGGTGCTATAAGTAGGAAAGTATAACAGATGCCGTACAATGCAGTAGGTATCGTGCACTAGGGAAAAAGGTATTATACAGTGGTATAATGTAAAGGATATTACACTATAAAGTCCGTAGGTGCCGTAGGTTACGCCTAAAATAACGTAAGGTTACGCTAAAAGTGCCGTAAGGTTACGCCGTAAGTTGCCATTAGGTACGCCATTGATTGCCGCAGGGTAATACCGTAGGTAACAAAGGGTAAGCCAAAGGTGATAATAGGTAAGCTAAAATTAATAAGGGTAAGCCGAAGATACCAAAGGATAGCTATATTAGTAGTACTAATAAGCAAAAGAGACCAAAGGGTAAACACAAAAAGGTAGGGTAAAAACAAAGAAGTAAAAACCCGGGCTCATAACCTATTGCAATTCTCAAGGTCACTATAAAAGCAGAGCCTTACTAGCTAGCTAGATGGCACAAGACTGTCTGCAACCTATGAACTAATCTTAGTATAATACTAGATTTTTCACCAAGTCCTAAGACTATACAAGTGCTATAAAGCAGGGCAAGTGTAAAGGCAAGGCAAATATAAGATAACCAGAAAACGCAGGGAAGGTAAAAAGTTAAAAGGCATATAGTGCATTAATAGACTCGATTGTGCTACCCTTCTGCTATTTAGAAAGAAGGGGGAAAGCTATCTTATATATATACGAAGGAGGGGTGGGCCCAGGCATCCAGGGAAGCCAGTAAGAGGGCTCCCCGTAATGCTCGCTATAATACGTCAGCAACCCCGCTATATCCAACCTTTCCAACCACCCTAACCACCGCACTAGTAATTAGTCACCGCACTAGTAACTAGCCACCACGCTAGTGACTAACCACCACACTAGTGGACTAGCCACCACGCTAGTAGGCCACCACGCTAATTTAGCAATGCCACACCACGCTAGTAGGCCGCCACCACGCTAGTAGGCAACCACGCTAATTTAGCAATACCACACTTTTTCAACAAGGCCTACCTTACTTAATATACAATAAATAATCCACTAAAAATCCTTAAGGTAAAAGGCAAAAGCCTAAGGTTAATAAGACTACCGTAAGTCTAAGAGGCGGTATAAGGGCCAGAAGGTCAGTAGGCCAGTAGGGCATTAGGCCAGCAGCCTAGTAGGCTACTATAGGATTTTAACAAGATCCCATTTTAAAAATCAACTTTTTTAAGCCATAGGAGAAAAGTATAGAATATAGGTAACTTTTAGACCAGTCTTATACCCGGCTTCTATAGGACTAGCCGAAAGAAATATATAACTTATAAAGAACCAACTAATAAAGTAGGCTATAGAAAGGAATAGAATATTATTAGAATTATAGAACTAGGCTATCCCTTCTATTATAGTAGTGCTAAACAATTGATATATAACTATAGTTAGAATATCTTTAGCTATATTAATATTCGGTTTCGAACTATTTTCCTAGTATAATAGCGTAACTAAATAGGATTAGGATAAAGCTAATAAGCTAGAGATAACTAATAATAAGTTTATTTGAGATATAAATTTATTAATAATCGATTAAAGAGAAAAGAAATAGGAAAAGGTATAAGATTAGAGAGTATCCCTTCTATCTAATAAAGTTAATAAAGTTCTATATAACTTTAAAGTTAGTAATAAAGTTTAAGAGAAAAAGGATAAGGAAAGTAAGTAGAAGGGAAAATTTTATAAAACTTAGGGAAACCTATTGAGAGTCGTTAAAGTTCTATTATTAGTTATTTATATAATAAAGCCGATTTAGGGAGGAACGAAAAGAAAGATATATATAGACGATTTAAAAGGTATTATCGACCGGCCGGAATATTTATAACCTCTACGACTAAATATATAGGATCTGGCAGAATAGTTAGATAAAAAAGAGGCTAAGAATCTAGAAGAATAATATAGAAAATTAAAAGTTATAGCTAGGGATAGCTATAATAGCTTCCCTTATTTTATCTTTACCTTTATAGGATAGGGCGGATAATACCTATATATTATATATCTGCCCTTTTTTCCCTTTTTTTCTTTTTCTCCCTTTTATATTTCTTTAATACGATTTTCAGTCCTAGTAATAGTAGTTTCTTTTTTATTTTTTCTCTTTCTCTTAATAATAGTAATTTCCTTTTTATTTTCCTCTCCTAATAGTAGTAGTTCTTCCTTTTATATTTCTTTACTATAGAATTCAGACCTTACAATAGCAGCATAACGTACCTTTACTTCTTATAATAATAGTATAGCATTTTTTTTACCTTAAAGATAAATCTAGAAATATTCGAGGGTAGTACTATATTTACTAAAATGGGAAAGGTTCCTTCTTCGAATAAGGACTATATCGAGCAAATAGGAGAAAAAGCTATAACTAATAATACTACTATGCCTAATGATACCGCCAATAAAGGTGTATAGGAAAATATAGAGGAAGTAAGGAATTACTCCCTTAGAAGGCTATATACTGAATTTATATATTATTTTCGAGAATAACTTAAGTATCTCCCCCTGCTATTAAGAAAAATCGAAGTATAGTAAGTGTTTAATATGATATTATTCGCTCTATCGTTAAAAATCCCTATAAAGAATAAATTAATTATAGGGATGAAGTCACTAAATAGGATATATAACCCGGATATAATGATTCGGTCTGCTATTGTAAAGATTCTATAGAAGGAAGATATCCTCATTTGATATAATAAATAGGATAAAGCGAATACTATCGAATGTTATATAAAAGTGCTAGAAAAGATCTACTACTATAGAGTAGACTTGTTTGATTTACTATAAGAACCGAAGGAGGCTATAATAGTGCGGATAAAGAAAAGAAAAACGAATGAAATAATAGAAGAAGGCATAAATACTACAAAAAGAATGAGATATACGAATAATAAGGAAGATAACATAATTAAAGTAGCTATTATTATTGCAGAGGCAATAAAAACAGGGCTCGAAAAGATCGCTAATGTATTAAGGGAGTGAATTTACTATCGATAATGGTTTTTTTTTTATTTTTTTTTGCTTATATTTGCTAGAAGGAATATTATTCTTTTATATTGGTAGTGTTGTGGGCAATACTATAAAAGAAAAGGGGGATCCTGTTGAAGGGATAAATAGTGGGGTTCTAGATTAGATTAGCTCGAAGAAAAACCAACCCTCTTATACAACACATTTTGGCCCCATGCCAGTGAAAAGAATTCAGTACCTAAGTTAGTTGCGCAATGCTCCGTGGCGGTCTCGGTCTACGGACGGTACATGTAAGCGACAAGTTGGCGGTTCCCGCCTTCCCCCAAGTGGCGCGAGTCCCCCGTGGCGCGACTGCAAGGCTCAAGCCTCACCGCCCCCTCTCCCACTGCCCCTCTCCCAGCCACTTCCACTGTCGTACCCCACTGCGTACCCTACTGCGTACCCCACTGCATACCCCACTGTCTTGCCAGCCCCACCGCTCCCATCTAGCGCTCTTCAACAGGCAGCCACGGAGTAGTCCGTACTTCAAATGTCAGCTTCAACTCCTCGTGACATCAACATGATGCTATTTTTGCTCCTTTTTTCCCTATATACCTCTGGCGACCAAGCGACCAACCAACTTTCTATGTCGGCCCCCCCCCTCCACCCAACCCCAATGACATCTTGGCGCCATTGAAACTTCAGCTGAGCATCGGGTTCCCCGTGTTGATGCCTGTTGATGCCTGTTGATGCCTGGACTCGGGAACTCTTGCATCAACCCCCGCTGGGCTCCTGTTTCACCTCGATACGACTGACGATTAGCGAGTGCAGCCGTGCCAACGTTGCGTAACGCCCCTCCATGGCCACGCGACTGTGCCTCCATCTCAGAATCCAGATTCTGCTCCACTCGTTGCTCAAGAGTAGTTTCAAGTCGACGGCATCGACCTTTACAAGTACAGTACTCCGTACTGTCCCTGGAGGTCTCGCAGATGGTCGTGGATTTCGAGCTCGTGTTGCGGCAAATCCGATCAGTGTACTCCGTATAACCCAACCGTGCGACGAGAAATGTTGCGATTTGAAACTCATCCCGTGCGCACCTCCGCAAGCCACCTGCCCTGGCAGTCTGCGTCCTCGCCCCCCGATTTGCTGCAAGCTGAGCACGCATGAGGCGTGGCGTTCAAGCTTCGCCCGGGATGTTGCGGTGCCTGTCGTAAAGACTCCACGTCGGGGCGGGCAATATCCAACGGCTCGCGGTCCTCCCCTTGCCAAGGCGTGTAGAAATCAGGGGATACATAACGGTCGGTCGCTCTGCGATCCAAAGTCGGCAGACTTGACGATACTGCTACGCTGCGCCCGCTGCTGTGCCTTCTTTGCTTCGCCCCTCCCCATTCCCGCAGTGCTCTGCAGTAGTATATGCCGGCTTTGCTGTTCCTCTTCCCAAATGCGCCTGGGCTTGCAGACGGAAGGACATTGGCATCGTCATCATCGGACCCCGTAGCTCTCGGTAACTCGTGCTTTTGTGGCAAGCAAGGGAAAGGGTCAAGCAAAACATGGGCTTTTGTGTCATGCCCAATTTCAAGGGGTGAGCGTTTCGGATCACACCCTTTGCCCAGATTACCAAAGTTAAAGAACTTGGAAAAAATAATAATAAGAGAGAGGAAGAGAGAGAAAGAGAGAGAGAATGTGTGTGTGTGGGTGTGTTAGATGGCAAGCCAGGGAAGCAACCTCCCATCTGCCCTCTCACGCTATCGAGTCACGCAAGTCTTCCTTTTTGGCTTTTCCGTTGTCAACCTTGTGAAAGCCCACAGCTAGACATGTCCCGAAAAGCTTGTACAATTGGCTCTTGGTTTTTTGCTTTTTGCGGTCCTGGTTGGCAACCTGGACTTCGGCCGTCAGCCGTCAAACACCGAAACAGCACCACGACTGGGTCATACTGACTTCGCCCACATCCAAGTCACATTATTTGCAGCGGTGAGCGACACGCAACAGAATGTCCAAGGGTGCGTACATTGGTACCATGATTCGGCATCTTGCATCATCCACACACATGCAGGTTCACTCACGCACTTCACCTCACTCACACTCTAGCTAGAAACTACTTCATCAGCCGCGCGGCAACCCATCAACACGCCAATCATGGTTTGACCAAATCACATCCATTTTCTCACTTATCATCAAACACCGCCTTTTGCAGCGTCACTTTAGGCTTCGAGATGGGTTCCATGCCGAAAATATCATCAGACTTCAAAGTCGCGCTCCCCTCCTCGGCCGCGGTTTCTTCTCCAAACAGAAACGCGTTCCGTTGGCGGCTCATGTTGTTCGATGACCGCTTCTTGTGTTGCGTAGGGGGCGATTTTGCTCCGGGTCCGGAGGATGCTCGAGAGCTTGTCGACTCGTCCGGCTCCAGCATCCAGGAAAAGGACGATTGGGCCAGTGTAGACCGCGTCGGAACAGGAACTGGCCGCTTTTGGGCCGAGTCTCCTTCTTTGGGGTCATCCAGTCCTCGTGGGGGATATGCTTGAATTTCCGTCTTTGCGCCTGGCTGATCGGCTTGCTCGGCTCCTCGGCCTGTATCAATAGCTTTGGCCACGTCTCTTGATGATCCAGCCACTTTGTCGTCTTTAGCTGAGGCTTTCGCAATATCTGCAGGAGCTCCTTCTGGTTGGGTACTGGTAGAGGGTTTTTTGTTGGCAGCCATGTCCGTAGACACCAAGCCTTTTCCGTCGGCCGCATTCTTTGCGGCCTTTGTCATGCTCTCGGGCGATGGGAGAGTGGCCGAGGTTTCCTGTGACGAAGAGGCAGGAACGCCCATCGTAGAACCCTCCAAATGAGTTTGTACAAATTGTATCTTGGCGGCTGCCATCTCGATGAGTTCCAGGCTTTTAGCCTTGTCGTCCAGGTTGGACATCATCACAGCCTTGAGGTTACTGACGGTGTCGTTCAACAGGCTTGCCAGCTGCTTGTTACGCTGTTCCATGGCAATCACAGACTTGGATGCTTCCTCGTCATTGGGCATGATGATTCTGGTGAATCGCTGCGCCTGTCGAGCCTCGTTAAAGCTTTGGACATTGCGCCTGATTTCCCCCACGGCATCCCGAACGGCTTGATTGATTCCAAGCTTCTCGCTCCTCTCCAAAACACTAATGGCACCTTTGGCTGCACCATGAAGAAAGTTCTCCATGCCGGCCTGTTGCTGAACGATCCTGGGTGGAGATGCCAACGCCAATCTTGCGCCAATCCCTCCTGGTCTAGACGGCTTGCTCTCGTGACCGATGCCTTTAGCAGGGCCTGGCTTCGTATTATTCGGAACTTCTGGCATCTTGCCGCTGTATTTCAAGATGAGGCTCGAACCCCCCGCCTGATCTAGGTGGTCACGAAGGTACACTGCATCTTCAATGAACGTATGGGGGCCATGAGGTTGCTCCGGTGCTGGATACTTCAGAAGGAGTTGCAAACAAACAGAATAGTCCGCCTCAAGCACTGGAGGGGGAAAAAGTTTCAGCAAATTACTCCCCTCAATACATGAGCAGGTGGGAGGGGGAAAAGACACGGAAGGCATACGAGAAGGGAATTACTTACACTGCCAGCGAACGCGGACCAGCATGGAAACGCACACCAGGTCAATCAACTTGAGCGAGGGATCGACTGCAAATATTGTGTCCCAGAGCACAAGAAGTTGATTCAAGGGAAACTCACGGCTGAACAACAGCCGGATCCATCGACTAAGAGCATGCTCATGTCAGCGACCGGTATGGGGGGACATCACGTTAAAAACGTTCGCCCAAGACTCACATTAGGAAGATTTGCGGTAAAATCTCGATATTGGACAGATGCGTGGCAAGTTCTGGGTCGACTTTCTGCAGACAGTATTCGTGAATGTACTTGCTTCTGTCGACAATGGCAGATCGCTGCTCTTGCGAGATGCCTGTCGGGGTCCCGAGCTGTGACGGCGCGGTGGCGCCCGAGACTTGGTAAAACGATTGCGCAGGTTCCATGAGCCGCGAGAACAATATGAATGCATCATGTTCGACCAAGCTTGCGTCTAAAACACCCAGCATAGTCTGGTCCAGTCCTGATGCATCTCCGAGCGAGCCGCTGTCGACTGAATCCTGCTCCAATACGTACACCAGGGGGGCCAGAAGCTCATGCATGCCTTGGCGGTACCCACCTCTATCAGGGTTGATCTTACAGTAAACGAAGAGAACATCTAAAATCATGCCCTGGACACGCTGTTCATGGTAATTGGCCTCGTCGGGGAGTCGCTGCACGTCTTGCTGTATCTCTGACCGTACAATCTCATCCTGGCGCACCGCATTCCACGGAGACTAAAGCTACGGTGAGCCTCGGGGCGTCGTCACGACTCATTAGAGCTGGTTGGAGAAGAGGCACGTACCTCAGGATCGTCTGTCAAAGGATCTACTGCGAGCTCGGCAAGAGCTTCAGGATGTTGAATGTACCTGAGAAAGTATTCTCTATGTTTTTGATAGTCTTTCCTGCCTTGTTCCAGTGCTTGCTCCCAGCTTTTTGCAGAATCTACAGAGGACAACAAAAACGCCTGGTCAGGCCACGGTGATCAGCCGCCAAGACTAAAACAAGCATGAGAAAAATCTAGAATGTGACTAGTTTTGCTCACCTTCCAGCACACCGACCGGCAGCCAGATAAACAAGGACTTGAGAGGCCATTGCACTTTACAGCAAGACGCAAGTCCTGGAGGCTCGAGCTGATGATATCATGGGTGATCTGCCATCTCGACCTGTTCGGGTCGTCTTAGCTCCAGCCCCTCGCACACTTCTCGGTGGGGAATGGATGAGGGAAAGTCCGAAAGGGCCTTACTGAGTCTCTTCCAGCGATCTCATAATGAAAGACTGTTGGTTGGGGGGGGGAGGGGGGGCGCAACCTGAACGGAGTCAGAGTCGCACAGGAAGCTGCCCGCCTTTTTGCAGCAACCGTTTTGCTGGTGCGTAAGTGGCAGGGGGCGGTTGTTGAGCAAGGGAGCTGAACTGGCCCATGTGGCGATGACGGTGAGTCGAGCTTGGTCTATCGGGGGTTCACGGCGAGCCAGGTCAGTTTTGGTCGGCTCGAGGCTGGCTTACCAGTCTCAGTCTGGCTCTGGTTGTCCGGGAAAGCCATGGTGTCGATGCATCGACGGAGTGCTGTCAACTGGTGTTAGTCCGTTTCTGGTTGGCAGTGGTCAACAGGTAACCAGCACGACCAGCTGTCAACTAAGTACCAGGTAGCCTCCAGCTGCTGATGCCTGGCGCATCCTCTGGGCGAATGTACCTCTGATGTCCAGTGAACATGCCACTGGGTGGGTTCGTCCCGCAGAAGTTCATGCCAATTCTGGTTCCAACTTCATGCGGGCTGGCTGGCTCCACTAGGAGACGCTGACAAACCCCCCCACCTCCCGCAAAACCTAGCACAGTGTCCCGCACCGTGCTTCAACATCAGCAGAACAATCAGACATTCGCTGTCGCCTTCAAGCGCATTCAACTACATTGAGACGGATTTCTCATCCGAGCCTTGAATTCCCCTCACTTGCGATTGTATGGGCTACCTTTAAAGATATTCAGAGATCCACCGTCACAGTTATGAGCGGAGCACCGTCCGGTCATCATGTCGGCGGATCTGTTTGCGGAATTCAGCTCGACTTCTGCTTCCACGCAGCCGAGTGATCCGTTTGGAAGCATCTCTGGATCTGCAGCTCAGGATCGCGCGAGGGCTGCTCACTCCCCTGGCTTAACCGTCGGAGTAAATGCCAACTCGCTGCAACTGGCACCACAATGGTCGACTTCCCAGAACTCGTCTAATCGCCTAAGTGGCTCTCACCAACTTGTGCAAAACCCGCCACCATCCATGACACATCATCTTGAGCTGCAAGACGACGTCTGGGGAGATTTTGAAGTTGCAGAACAAGCTTCAAATCCGCCTCCTTCCATTGTTCCCGAGTATCAGGCCAATTCTGCACTTCCGAACGCCACGGCTTGGGGTTCGCACGACATTGAAGCTGGCCTCCAACAGCGTCAAAGGAAGTCTAACAAAGGTCTAAACTCTGACATCATATCCGGTAGCTTGTTAAGTTTTGAATCGGCTGGTGCGTCGGAAATATCAACAGCGCGGGAATCTGAGTCGTTTTTTCAGACGCAGAGGGAAAACAGAGCGAATTCAACATCAAGCGATCCTAATGTGCTGTTCGACGCCGATGACTTCGTATTGAGAGGTGAGGAAGTTATAGCTGATGAGTTTGACGATTTTGGGGATTTCGAGACGGTTGGCTCTGCTCCGGAAACCGAACCTTCCCTGTATGCTGTGTCCAATCCGGCCATAATGCTCGATTTGCTGGAATTGGACAGTGCTCCCTTTCAAGCTCCTGCAGATGATGTCACCAAGAGAGATCCTCTTCCATCAGCCGCTTTGCCGAGATTTGGTACAACGACTTCAAAGAACAGCCAGTCCAGCAAACGGACCTTGAATGAGAGCAAATCGTTCGAAACTGGGGTGGCGGCTATCAGGTCAGCTCATACTGCCGCCAAAAAAACAAGCGCCACATCTTCTTCCAAGAAACTTTCCGTTTCCCCTTTAAAGATGGCCTCAGATGACGACGACTGGGCACCGTGGGATGACTTTTCAGGAGGTGGTGAAAGCGGCGTGGCCAAGGAGCAGGTGACTGAAACTCCTACGCCAACCAAAACTGCTGAAAGCTGGGGCTGGAATACAGTCGGGGACGGTCCATCTGCGTCGGTTACAAAGGACGACGACGATTCTCCGCCGCCCATGAATGTTCCCCCGCCCGCCATCCTTCTTGGTGCTTTTCCTGAACTGCTTAACCGGGGACATGCGCTGTTTCGGCCAGTGTCAAGCCAAGGCACTTCTATCAAGGAGCAAGTTCTCTCAAACCCCAGGACGGTGGAATTTCTGCAGGGATATCTTCTCATTGCGACCACGGCCGCACGCATTATTGCGGGGCGAAAGCACCGATGGCGTCGGGACAGGAACCTCGCCAAAAGCATGTCGATTTCGGCAGCTGGGAGTAAGGGTATGAAGCTGGCTGGCCTTGATAAAACACAATCGGCACGTGAGGACCGCGAAACGGTCGACGTACTTGCGGCCTGGAAGGAGCATGTGGGAAAGCTGCGGTCTGCAGTGGCGACAGCGAACTCTGTTGCCAAGGTTTATTTGAGAGTTCCGGAGCTTGCAGAGAACTTTCAGATCCAAACAGCCAAGATGGGTCCTACTGCATCAAAATCGTGCATCATTTGTGGACTTGGGAGAGAGGAAAGAATAACGAGAGTGGATTTCGACGTGGAAGATAGCTTTGGGGAGTGGTGGGTAGACCATTGGGGTCACAGGGCATGCAAAAACTTTTGGATTCAGCACGAAGAACGATTGCGACAACGTTAAGGTAAGAGATGAGTGAAGCTGTAGCACTTTTCAAGCAGCAACGAGTTTCAATACATCGCATGAATGGTGAGCAAACGCTGCCACTTGGGATTTAATCCAGAAGTAATGGCGATATCTGCCACGTCAACGTCTCGAAGCAGTTCTACCGACGGTGATCCCCACGAGATCATACCTTTGTCGCAAACCCCTTCCCTAACACCGTGTCTTGATTCTGTGTTTAGTGTTCCCGATGAGCTCTCCGCGACGATGTTGCGAAGAACAGAGGGGAAGTCTCGCAGAAGTACGGGGGAGTATCGGTGGCTGGCATAAAGCTGCAGTCCGCAGGGCATCGTATAGGCTGGTCAACCGAGTAGCCGTTGATGGGAATGGTGTCTGGAGTCTGGACCAAGCTACCAACTACCTAATAGCCAACCTAGCCCACCCTTTAAAAACCGTCTGTGGTTGCCGCAAGTTGCGCAAGCTACGGTGTTGCTGCGATGTTGCTGCGATGTTGCGAGCGACGAAACGGTGAAAGTCGAAAAAGGTGGAACGCGGCACGACCAATGACGTCTTGTCAAAAGAGATTAGCTCCCCCGTCCCAAAATCTAGCCGATCTTTTCCCGCCGGCCGCGCTATGCTTCATGTTCATATTGCCACCACCAACCAGCCGCAGCTCCCTCCATCCATTCGCATGCAATAAGCACAACCCACCCCAACTTGCAAGTCCTTGCAAATCCACTTCACCTCCTCTCCCGTCTTTCTCGTCTCCCATCTCCCGTCCATCATTCTTGTCCCCCATCAAACTCACGCCTGGCGCCGCCTGTTATCACTCTCTCGATATTACTCGACCATGCTGCTCATGCCCAAGTTCTCAGCATGAGCCAGGATTACTTCACCGGCAAGGGTAAGGAGCCCCTTCGCTCCGGGCCAGATCCGGAGGCGCAAGAGGACTCGGATAATGGCCCGTCGAATAATCGCCTGTCGAGCCAGGCACCTTATTTCACGACTGTCGGCACCGGTTTACTACCCGAGAGCGCGGCACACCTGCAGAATAGTATCGAGACCGATTCCGGCTATGGGGGTAGCGTTACAACTGAAGAACACCGCGCCATGGCAACGCCTGGGTACGGCACGATAATGAATTCGACAAATCCGCTAGGACGGGGACAGGACAGCGCCGGCCACCAAATGTGGTATTACAAGCAGCGTGCAGTACTAGGCCGGTCCATAAACAAAGTTCTGGATCTCCTGCAAAGCTTGAGGGAGAAAAACATGGACTGGCCTGCCCATTACCCGACCATCCGACCCAGCGAACCGACTTCTTCTGAGCAGTCATCTTCGAGACCCAGAATGAACCGCATTCATTCTGCCATGGGAGACGCCTCTTCATACACGGCGGCGCAACCTCCAGCCTTGGCGCGTTCCAAGACTACTGTCGACACTTTTGCTGAATCTAGTCGTGCTGCTGAGACGAGATCTGTCCCTGAGCCGAGGCTTGTGTCTCCTCGAATCGCTCAAGAATTATTCGTTTTGAAACTGGACCTGAAGTTGGGGGCTTTGCATCAAGCTGAACTGGTTCACTCGCTGGAGAAGACTTCAATCGCCTCTCTTCTCGATGGTAAGATTGGTTCCAGCATCAAGCACCTCTTGTCTCTTCGTGAGCGCATCGAAGACACGTCGAGCAAAGTCCTCATTACGGGGGACTTGAACGCTGGCAAATCAACATTCTGCAACGCCCTTTTGCGAAGAAAAGTCCTGCCCGAAGACCAACAGCCATGCACCGCCATCTTTTGCGAAGTTCTCGACGCGCGAGAGAATGCGGGAATCGAGGAGGTCCACGCCGTTCATAAGGACGCCATTTATAGCAGACACGACGAAAGAACCTATGACGTTTATTCTTTGGCCGAGCTGGAAAGGATCGTTACAGACAACGACACATACACCCAATGCAAGGTGTATGTGAAGGACATTCGAACTGCGGATGAGTCCTTGCTGAACAACGGGGTGGTTGACATTGCCCTTATCGACGCTCCCGGCTTGAACTCGGATACGACAAAGACGACTGCTATTTTCGCCAGACAAGAAGAGATTGACGTGGTTGTTTTTGTCGTTTCAGCGGCAAACCATTTTACTCAGTCGGCCAGGGAATTCATCTATGCTGCGGCTGCGGAGAAAGCGTATCTCTTCATAGTGGTGAACGGGTTCGATACCATTAGGGACAAGGGCCGTTGCAAGAAACTAATCCTGGACCAAGTCGGCGGCCTTAGTCCACGCACGCACAAAGAATCGTCAGATTTGGTCCACTTCGTTTCGAGCAATGCCATCCCGGCTGGACCTACACCTTCTGGAGAATCCGGAAGCAGCAGTGGCGGTGGCGGTGGCGACGACGATCCCAGCGACGACGGCGGAAAGGGCAAAGGCAAAGACTTGGACAAGATTCGGGATTTTGAAAATCTGGAACAGTCATTGCGCCGCTTTGTACTGGAGAAGCGAGCCAAATCGAAGCTCGCCCCAGCTCGAACATATCTGCTCAACATCCTGAACGATATCAACACTCTGGCCACTGTGAACCGGGAGGTGGCTCAGTCTGAGCTCGAAAGGGTGACGTCGCAGCTCAAAGAGCTGGAGCCTCAACTTGCTTCCAGCCGCAAAGCAAGGCTGGAGGTGACTGAGCGACTGGATCGAGAAATCGAAGAGACCTGCAAGGAAATGTATGACCACACTCGATCGGAATTGAACATGGCCATTGCGCAAGCTGGAAAGATGGATTACAACGTGCCCTATCCTGGCATATTTCGCGCGTTCGAGTACGCCGACGACATCAAGGAGGCTATGTTGTCACACATCACGGATACAGTCAGCCGCTGCGAGGAGCATGCCAGGGGCAAGAGCATACAGGGATGCAATGCCATCAAGCAACTCGGCCTCCTACACGTTGGCGACGAGTTCCAGAACTGGCAGTTTCGGCCAGACGTAATGTTCAGGAAGAAAAGAGACGCTCTTGCGCGTCAAGTGTATGTCCCTACCGAGCTCTGGGACTTTGTGGATTGGTCAACTTTGTTGCAGCGTCAAGAGAAAGTTGCCGGTACGGGCATGGCATTGACGGTGGCCGGCGCCGTGGTGCCCAGGGTGTTTGGTATGAACAGTTGGATGGATCAGGCCTTGTTGACAACACGCGTATTGGGCAGAGAGAATCTTGGAAGATTGATCATCCCGGGGATCGTCATCGCTGGTAAGACGTGCCGTCAAAAATCCTGTCTCTTGGGGGGGGGGGGGGGAGAAGTGCTGGCCCTTTCTGGTCTGTTACTGACAATGTCGGCAGTCGTTGCTGGAGCAGCATATGTCTTGCAGCAGATTCCCAACTCATTGCCTTCCAAGCTGGCGGTCAAGATCTCCTTGCAACTCACCGAACTGGACTATGTCCACAGCAACTCGTCACGAATCTCGTCATTGGTTGGAAAAGTGCTCCGTCGTCCTGCGGAAGGCCTCCGCGTCAGCCTCGATCAGAGCCTCAAGGAGTTGGATAACAAGCGCGACGCGGCCGATAAGTCCAAGCACGATAGCGAAGAAGCTGCCAAATTTTTCCACGAACTCGTCGGAAAAAGTCAAGTTGAACGGAGCAAGGTTATAGCGGTTGACTTGGACGCGCCGCCAGATACGCACTAAGGGGTGGCGGTACATGTTTGGGAGGGGAAATGGGGCTTGATCAGTTTCTCGAGCAAGGAAGCTTATGATGATTACAAGACCTAGAGTGACTAGCATGGTTTTTTTTTTTTTTTTTTTTTTTGCCTCTGTTTCTTCTTCTCCTTTTTCCCTTTTCCTTGGTTCTGTTTGCTACAATTCGAGACGGGATCGAAAAGCTCTTCCCTCGGGTCAAAAGTGGTATTATGGTTATGGTTCCCTTCATCTGACCTCATCAGTAGCTACCTGTCTAGAAAGTTTTCGTGGGGAAGTGGTCGTTCGTCGATGCCAACTGGGCAGGTAAGCAGTCTTTTTATTCAACGGCTGGGTAGCCAGGGCTACCAGACCTCAATACATATACCCTTGTTATCTATCCTCCTACATGCTGTGGAATCATCCATCAATTCGGGGTTTGGCTTAGAGGCATAAACTTTTCAGAGTCTGCGCCCGCGAACAATGCCGAACCGGTAAGACGAACCGGGAAGAAAACAAAAAGAGGAAAAAGAGACGGCACCTGTGGCTATATCTGCTCGAGGCGTGGTGAGCTCGACATGAGGAAGCCTGGTGCGCAACCCGCCTCGTACTTTGATCTGGCAAGTACGGGGTACTACTGCCCGGGCAGTCCTTGCTCAGCTGCACATGGGCTTGACTTCTTGGCCGATATGCATGCACAGACGCATGAAGGCAGGCACGGCTTCCTATTCCAGGTGCTCGAGTCCATGTAGGAGGAGGTGGGGGGTACCAGATGATGCATGTACATACCTCTAAGCAGCTGCCTAAAGTACATCACGATAACTTGGACGGCACCTGGAGTCAATTTCCAGGTCGTTAGCGGCGTGCTGTTCAGGGCCGTCGGTAAATACATACAAGCACCAGACGCCAGCAGCCCGCCATTTCCGTCTGCTATGTCTGTACCTGAAATGGGCCTAGCACCAGACTGCGGCGGCCTTGACGTTGCACCAGCCGTTGACGCGAAGCTCTGGGTACGGAGTAGTGCCTGCCTTGCCCTCCCTCTTGCCCTCTGCCGAGCTGCGAGGCCGCGCCTGCCAATTGCCCCATGCCAACCTGGGGCCCTCCACACCAGCTGTACGGAGCATGTACATACATAGCAATATACTGTAGCATGTGCACCCATGACAACCGCCGCCACTTGCTTTCTGCCAGCTGCGCGCCTGGTGCCCGCGTGCTGCAGCCAAAACCCGCCCGCGCAGCAGCCTGCGGCGCGGCGGCCAGTAACAGGTCAACTAAAAGGTCCTGGTCCGTAGGTCCAACTGCCAGGAAAGGCCAGGAAAGGCCTGGTCGGCCTGGTCAGCCTGGTTGGTACGTACATACCATACCATACTTACATGTACGTTGGTTGTGCCAATCAATGTATGCGGCATGTAACCCCCTCCGCCGACTCGCCTCGTCTGTCCCTCCAATCCCTCACCAACCTCGCCTCGTCGTTTTCCGCAAACTCCATCCTCCCACGTCCCCCCATCTTTCCCATCTTCCCGTCTTCCCATCTCGTCTTTCTCCCACCCAGCAATCGCGTCCTCCCCTCCGCCCCCGTCTCTTCTCCCCGTCCCCATCCCCGTCCCCGTTCTCGTCCCCGTTCTTCTCTTGCTCTCGCCCTCGACTCTGCCATCCGTCCCCTGCCCTCAACCGCCTTCTACTCGACAACTCCTCGCGCCTTGCCGACCTCTCCTACGTCGTCGCCACCCAAATCTTCAACCCCGCCACGTCCCGCGGCTCATCATAGCTGGTAGAGAGCCACTGGAGGCAGAAGTCTACCGCGACAACATCACGACCCTTTCAAAAACCGTTTCACCTTCCCCGCCAATATCAAGCTGCCGTGCGTCATACCGGTATCATCCTTTTTTTTTTCTTTTTTTTTCTCCCTCCTCTTTCCACCCCCCCTACAGCCATCATCTCCCCGGGACATTGACGTAAGTAAAGCTTCCCGGCTACTCAGGTACCTAATGCATGCATTCCCTTGCCAGTTGGTCTCCTTTGTGACAGAGTCCGCCTGAACGGCACACGTATTTGGACAATGGTTGCAAATCTTTTTCTTGAGCGGCATCCAGTTAGAACGGGATGCCAGATCGTTGCCCAAGGGGTAGACTCGTCTCGGTCAGCGGTGGGCGCCGCCAGACTGGCCTTTTGTCGTCCAATATTGGCATTCCTGATCTAGAATTAGATTTATTAACAAGTCCTCATCTAGCGTCCTTCTCTACCTACCGCTCTGCAATCCCAGCTGAGACAAAGTCCCAACCGCCAGCGGCTCATCTCCTGCACGATCCTTGCCTGATAACCAATCAAGAAGCCTCCTGTTCTACTCTCTGAGCTCCCTATCCAGAATGTCTGCTCAACAAGACGTCATTTCCGCAAATGGCAATGAGCTCAACGATCACATAGACCAGCTGAGGATGGATGACCGACTTGGTCCTGATGGCGAGCCCGCCCCTAAGACGGACGAAGAATATGCTCAGGCCCAACTGACTCTCCGTGCCATTGTTTCTTCCAAGGAAGCGGGTGTCATCATCGGCAAGGGTGGCAAGAATGTCGCCGATCTCCGAGACGAGACTGGGGTCAAGGCCGGCGTCAGCAAGGTTGTCCAAGGGGTGCACGATCGAGTTCTTACCATCACTGGCGAATGCGATGCCATTTCCAAAGCTTACGCCATTGTGGCTAGAGCTCTACTCGAGGGTGCCCCGGCCATGGGGATGGGAGGAATCGTTCAGAATAATGGCACTCACCGTACGTTTTCCGAGCTCCGAAATCCTCGCATCTTTGTGTGCAATGGTTTTCCCCAAGACTACGGCAAATCAGCTAATGCACGCTTTCGTAGCCGTCAAGCTTCTCATCTCACACAACCAAATGGGTACAATTATCGGCAGGCAGGGTTTGAAAATCAAGCATATCCAGGATGTATCCGGTGTCCGCATGGTGGCCCAGAAGGAAATGCTACCCCAGTCCACCGAACGCATTGTCGAGGTGCAGGGCACGCCAGAGGGTATACAGCGGGCAGTGTGGGAGATTTGCAAATGCCTCGTTGATGATTGGCAGCGCGGCACCGGCACCGTTCTCTACAATCCTGTTGTCCGCACACAAACGGGATCCGGCGGCCTCGGCGGCGGCTTTGGTGGCAGCGGCAGAAGCGACTACGGCAGCCCCCGCGTTATGCGCACCGGGAACGGAGCCGACTTCAGCAACGGCGCAGGCGTTCGACCGTTCAACCGTCGATCCGATTCCGATGCCGCAAGCCGCGGCCCCCCGACGCACGACGAGAATGGGGAAGAGATCCAGACGCAGAACATCAGCATCCCCGCAGACATGGTGGGCTGCATCATCGGCCGTGCCGGGAGCAAGATTAGCGAGATTCGCAAGACGTCGGGAGCCCGCATCTCCATTGCCAAGGTACGTTGATGCGTGCAGCACGTCGAGCGAAAGCTTGGGCGCGCACGAGGTTGCTGACGGACAAGTCCAGGCGCCGCACGACGAGACGGGCGAGCGCATGTTCACCATCATGGGCACTGCCAAAGCCAACGAATCCGCCCTATTCCTCCTGTATGAGAATCTGGAGGCAGAGAAGATGCGCCGAAGTCAATTGCAGGAACCCGAGTAGATGCCACGGCAGCTTGCTGGGGTGCGCTGCAGGTTCTTTGAGCGTTGCCCGGCGTTTTTTTTTTTTTTTTTTCCAAGTCACTTTGTGTGACACAAAAAAAAAAAAAAACCGGTGCATTCAACTGGGATTTGGGAGAAAAGGTTGCAATAGGGACACAAGCAGATCGACTTGCCGCAAGGCTCCTACATCCTTCCCCTGCAGGAACAGGGGGCAGGATATTGGCTATGGCTACGTTTTGCGACGCAAGCGTCGTTCAATGATCATGAATAACCCGCCCCAGAAAAAGCAAAAGAGAGAAGAACAAAACGGGGGGGGGAGGGGGCCTCCAGCCCAGCCGTTTTTCTTTTTTTTTCTCTTTTTATTCATCTCTTTTTTTCCTCTTTTTTTCTACTTTTATCAAGTTATCCGCCATGTCTGACCACGTTTCCCTACCGCGATTCTTAGTTTCCTCTTGCCTCTTTTACCGCTCCCGTCACTCATACAAGGAGGCGATACTGCATGGGAGGAATTTGAAGCCGGGCCTTTTTTTTTTTCCTCGTCGGAGTCGAGCTCAAGTCGGCAAACACGCGCCTTTGTCTGCCGACCAACTACTCTGTATCATCTTTGGACCACTGCAGTTTCCCCCCTTCACCCTGCTCCGCTTTCTCTACGATCAAAGTGATATTCCTATTCCCGGTTTCATGTGCTACGCGCGCACCGCAACACTCCTTTTGCACCCAGGTCCTGGAGCTGGCGACCACGTACCTATCAAAGGTGCCCCTCACCTGGACTCAGTCACCATGGAACTTTGCAATCAACATCAAGGAAGGCTGCTGAGGGAGAGAGAGCAGGTCACCAGCTCCGTCTGCGTTTGCATGGTTCGCCTTGTTTCTTGGGGCCTGGAGTTCGTTTTCTGCGCACCGGCGGTGTGGGTGCGCTCCTCTTTGCTCTCAGTCTCTACCCCAAACACCAATACCGACCTCGTCGTATTTTTTTTTCTTGTCGCCTTCTTGTTCCCCCCTTGGTGTCCAGGACGGATGGCTCTCGGCGTGAGTTGCTGTTGAAGTGCGCGGGTCACTCAGCTTTGTTATTGTAATGGTGGATCAGACAAGACATCCCCGTGCCCCAAATACCCCCCGACATGCCCTTTTTTTTTTTTTTTTTTTTTTTTTTTTTTTATTAACCTGAACCCACGAGGCACCACACATAGTTAGGGTGACTTGGGAACCCCCCTCCCCTCCCCGCGCCTTTACTTTGTCGCAGCATGCATGATTGATGACGATGCGTATTTTGGAGGGTTGGTGGGACTCCCGGATAGGAGTGTGTATGTAGCCATCCCATGCCTTTCCATAATCAAATACATGATATCATGAAGGTGTCTAGACGGTAGCGCTTGGCGGCTTGGCGGTGGTCTTTCGTAGCCTGCGTGTAGCTTTTGCAACCCATGCATGCATGCGTGCGTGCATGGTGCGCAATGGGAGGCCCAGACAGAGGGAGGTTTTTTTGCGACTGCCCAAGCACGTAGGGTACGGTTAGGTACCTCTTACCTCTACTCTACGGAGGGTACACGTTTGCCGAAGCAATATCGGAAACGCACGAGATGGCTTGGGCATACGTGTCTGGTACGATACAGGGTGTGCACATGCATTTTTGCGCATTTCCCTTGGGGTTAGGTTAGATAACTTGTTACTCCGTACTCCGTGTTGTACAAGACAAGCCTCCGGACGACTCTGCTGTATCTACGCGGAATAATGCGGAGTTACCTCAGGATACCAGGTAGGGAGTGGGTTCCTTGAGGTATTGTTTTCGGTACAGGTGGTATCGCAGTATATAATGTAATACCCAATCAAGTCGCATATTGTGTGGCGTCACACTTTTGGTGCAACAGGTGGGGGGTGCCCGAGTACCTGGGACCCAAGTTTCTTTCTTATGCAGGTACCTGCCCGGGAGCGGTCGCGGAGCCGGGCGTGCGGCGGGGGTGGCTTGTGGGCGATCATCTTTGATGCTTGGCTTGGGGCTGCGCCACAGCGGGGCGGCGGGGGGGGCTCCCATGAAGCCACATGGCCAATTCGAGAGCAACGTCGGCGCGTTTAAGCTGCCTGCCACTTCTCTCCTTGCTTTCCTTTTTTTGCCTCTCTTGTTGCCTTTTGTTCTTGCTTCCCCCTTGATTCGCCCAGACTTTGTTTTTTTTTTTTTTTTTTTTTCCCGTTGCGGCTGCTCCACCGCCGCCCGTCGGCTGGTAATGAAAGATGGCACGCGTCAAGCAAGTCCCCGTCAAGCGCGCATCGTCCTCCGAGTACTTTAGCAAGCAGACACTGGCCTGGCAAGACGGCACGACCAAGCCCGAGTCCATGCCCATGCCCATGCCCATGCCCGGGCAGGGCCGGCCCGACGCCGGGCTGGTGCAGCTCGTCATTGCCGTCGCGGGCATCTACGCTTCCTTGTATGCATGCATGGGCGCAGGGCCACGTTGGCCCCCCCTTCCCCCTTATCCCCTCCCCCTTCGCTGCCATCGGCCGTCGTTAGCTGACCCAGAGCGCTCGAGACGCGCAGCCTGACCTGGGCGTACCTGCAGGAGAAGCTGACGACGACGCCGCACGGGACGCCCGACGCGCCGGAGCGGTGGCACTTCCCCGTCTTCCTCAACACGGTCCAGTCCGTCTTCGCCGCCTCGGTCGGCTGCGTCTACCTGGTCGCCTCGACGCCCCGCGGGTCGCCCGTGCCGCCCGTCATCCCCTCGCGCGGAATCCTCGCGCCCCTGGCCCTCGTGGCCCTGACCAACAGCCTGGCCAGCCCGTTCGGCTACGCCAGCCTGGCCCACATCGACTACATCACCTTTCTGCTCGCAAAGAGCTGCAAGCTGCTGCCCGTCATGCTGCTCCACGTCACCGTCTTTCGCAGGCGCTACCCCCTGCACAAGTACCTCGTCGTGGCCGCCGTCACCGCCGGCGTCGCCCTCTTCACCCTGCACTCGGGCAAGCGGCCCAGCCACGGCGGCGGCGACAAGTCGTCGTCAGCGTCCGGCAGCGGCAGCAGCAGCAGCAGCAGCAGCGTGGCCTGGGGCATGCTCCTCCTCGCCTTCAACCTGCTCTTCGACGGCCTGACCAACAGCACCCAGGACCACATCTTCCGCGCCTTCCGGCCCTACGGCGGCCCGCAGATGATGTGCGCCAACAACCTCATGAGCACCCTCGTCACGGGGCTGTACCTCGTCGCCAGCCCCTACCTCGTCGCCACCGGCCTCGGCGACTGGCTCGGCATGGACGTGGCCGCCGGCGGCAGCGCGGGCGAGCTGGCCGCCGCCCTGGCCTTTATGCGCCGCCACCCGGCCGTATGGAAGGACGTTCTCGGCTTTGCCGCCTGCGGAGCCGTCGGCCAGGTCTTTATCTGTAAGTCGTGTCTCTCTCTCATTCTCTTTTTGTTTTACTTTATTTATTTATTTATTTATTTATTTATTTATTTATTTATTTATTTATTTATTTATTTATTTATTTATTTATTTATTTATTTATTTATTTATTTATTTATTTATTTTTTCATCTTGCTGTATTTTTATCCTATCCTATTGCCCATCTGCAGTCCGTCGCCGTTTGCTAATCCCGCCCAGTCTACACCCTCTCCACCTTCTCGTCGGTCCTGCTCGTCACCGTCAACGTCACCCGCAAAATGTTCACCATGATCCTGTCCGTCCTCGCCTTCGGCCACCGCCTGTCCCACATGCAGTGGCTCGGCGTCGGCCTCGTCTTTGGCGGCATCGGCGTCGAGGCTGCCGTGGCTCGGAGGGAAAAGGTGGCCAGGGAGGCCGCCAGGGACGGCGTCAAGAAGGATTCGTGAGGGTCGCGTCTTTCCCATATGGGCGTGTGGACGGCCGGCAAGTCGGGCAAGCCGGGGCAAGTCGGGAAAACTGGGCTAGTCGGGGAAAAGACATTGAGAGACGTTTTTTTTTTTTTACAAAAACATTCTTGCTGCATGTACACTGGCATTTGTTGATACAACAAGACGCAAACCATTGCGGCGCTATGCTTTGGCGCTATGCTTTGGCGCTCGCGGTACGGGGCGACGTCCAGACAGGTGTGCAAGCTAAATCTCACCCACGAGGAAAACCACCAACCCGCATGTTTCCCATGCTTTCCACCAACCGGCCGTTGCTCACCAAACAGCCAAACAACAAGCCGTCACGTGACGTCACTGCTTTGGTACATGGGCGTTGCTTCATTCCCACTCTCTAGATAGATTCTAAATTATGATATATGCCTGCCCCGGAACATCCAGGAAAATTCCCAGAAATGAATCCGACATCCCACAAGCCAGCAGCCATGGCCCATAATCCTCAAGCCCCAACCGAACCCCTTCCATCCCTTCCTCGTCCCAGAAAGTCGCGCTGCGTGCCTCACCAATGACTGGCAAATACAAAGCAGCGTCGCCCGTGACCTCGTTTCCACCGCAAGAAGAAGAAATCAGAGGACATGACAACGACCGATCAGGGGCGACGGTCCAAAAATAGGTTGACGCCGTATCGCTGTGCTATTTGATACTCAAAGAAAACAAAAGACGAGACTCTGTTCCGTCAGAAGTTGCAGCTCAAGTTGAGCTTCCCAGACGCGAATATTATCGAGAGAAGAAGAAAATTAAAATCGGGGTATCCGAGAGGGAAAAAATAAATAAATAAATAAAAAAGGCCGGGTGCTTATTGTAGCAGATTCATCGATTGAAATCATGTGGGCGTACGCACCGGCTCGTCGTATTTCCACTCGAAGCTATTCTTTTAGGATCAAGGCAGGAAATGGCTCACAAATCCTATGCAAGAGATTTCCTCCTTGTCGTCAAAGTCGATGCCTTGATGGCTCAACCTTGTACCGGAAAATAAGGGGCAATCATCACACGCTTTTGACTCCCACAGTAAGCTCACAAGCCTGGCTGTGCTGCTTCTAGTAGCGCGGTCCTCGTTAGTTGCTGCCACGGCAAGCTGGGTATCCGGAATAATCTGACAAATAATAAAAAAAAAATTAATAAAAAAAATAAATAAAAAAACGTCCGTAAAACACCACCAGTATACATGTAAAATCGCGCAACCAAAACAGCTTCGACCAGTCTTCAATACAGCAGTTCGTCAATCGAGCGAGCTATCGGCACTTCTCCCTTGGTCGGCGGGCTGCGAGGATCAGCGACTTGAGAGGGTCGCCCGAACCCCATCATGCGACCAAAGAAGGAAAATGGGTCCGGAGAAAAAGCTGCTTCTCGCGGTGAGAAGGGTTCTTCTGTCGGCGTTGGCGGTGAATTAATAAACCTCAGGCCTGAGACTTTGGGTACGGTGTGGAGAGGATTGTTCGTCATCGTCTCCACGCGCGGCGAGAGCAATGCCGAGTCTTCCGGGTACGGGGAGCCGATGGTGACGGATTGTTTTGGAAAACCATCGTTTTGCCGTTGCTCTGGTGCCAGTTTCACGGGGTTTGGTAACTGAAAATCAGGCAACGCAGCCGGTGTCTCACAGGCTCGCAAGCCCAAACTTGGCCATCCTTGATTCGAGCCTCCTCGCAAATCAAATTGCAACCTGGAAAATCCAGTCTTGGGTCGTCGAGGAAGGTCTTCTGGGCTTGCAATCCTCGGCAACTTTGCTAGAGGCGGCGGCTGAGAATCCGGCCACCAAGTAACGCGTTCAGAGGATGATGATGGAAGTAATGACGAGCTTTGCGCTGCAGGGTATGCCGACGATGATGATGATGATGATGCTGCTGCTGCTGCTGCTGCTGCCTCATCATCTTCTTTCCACGAGTAGCTCAAGGGGGCTGAGGCAGGCCCGGGGGAAATGACCGGGAGTCCAGGCGCGGAGCCCTTCCCCGGGCCAGTTTCACTGTCCAAGTCCATCTCGCTCGAAAGACCGTCATGGCCTGGCAGAGGAGCAGTTTGGGGTTCTTGTGGGGCCATGTCGATCGCATCGGCAGAAAGCGCATGTCGATGCTTAGTTGGGCTTCGACCGATTCGCGGTCTTTGCGTTGAAGACGCTGATTGTCGCTTCTTGGCCAGGTCCTTGTGGAAATCCTGCAGAGAATACATAAGCTTCATGTTCGGGCTAATCCAACGACTTCTGGCTTGCGCGGCGTAGTAGGCGTCGTTCACGCTTAGCTCGGGAGACTGGTACAGCCCGTAGGCGATGATCAGACTTGCCGAGCGGCTTGCCCCCTGCTGACAATGTACCAAGACTTTCTTGCCGTTCTTGACCCGACTCTCAATGGTTTCGCACAACTGCATGAGATCCGGCGCAATATCCGTGCTGTGGTCCCAAGGGACATGAATATACTCTGGAACCGGTCGAGGCTGCGCCTTGGGCGTAGTTGGTGTTTCGAGGGGCGGGTCCTCCCTGGGTTGGTATTCGAACGCTGTCGAGAAACTTGCGCTGGTCACAGCCGTACCAGGTACGGGACTGTCTGGCGCGGAAACCAATGAAGAGGCCGGTTTCCCTACCGGGTCGAACGGATTTCCAACTTCCCGAGCGACATTAATGACAACGTCGAAGCTCGAGGCTTCCTCGGCCGTAGGTTCCAAGTAAAGGTAAATGTTGTCGCCATACATGGCAATGGGACCATCGGGGTAGCCCGGCGATTTCTGGTCCTCGTTGTTCACACTTTCGTGCAATGGTTCATACTCGCTGCGATTCGCCAGCTGCGTCCGAATGGGTGAGTCCTCTTCCGCAATGCAATCTTCCGATTCCATGATTGGCTTTGGCTTCATGGGACGCAAAACCTCGGATAGACCCGACTCGTTCCGTTCCAAAACTTTTGGAAATGTCATTCCTCCTGGAGGGCCAAAGGAAGATGTGTTCAAGGAGGCAAACATGTGAGGGGAGGAACTGGAGTGTTTGAGAGCGCGACGCTGCATGATAGGTGCCATTGCTGGAGATGCCGGCATCTCCAGCGCAGTCTTTTTGATCAAATCGGAAGGGTTCGTCTTCAAGCTAAGCTGACTGGGCTTTCTCTTCATGGCTGGAATTGTCGGTTTGATGAACGAGGGTGACGAGGGTTCTGTCCCGTTATGCTTTGAAGTAGCTGTGACGGTCAACGGCGGCTGTATAGACAGGCCCTTCATATTTCTTGGTCTTCGGGGAGAAGGTGATGTCATTGGGCGGGCCAATGCTCGAGGTTGGGGGATGCCGAGCATATCGGTCTTGGTGGTGGATTGCGGGTCGCCAAATGTTGTGGAGGGGTAGTTGTTGAGAGGAATCAGATTGACGGGTGAATCTGGTAGCGATGAAGATGAAGGGTCTGAAAGAGGCGATGAATCCGTAGTGTACAGAGTGGTTGTCGGAGACGAATCGGTCGACTCTGACATGTGGGTTGATGAGCTGTCCTGATGGCTATGAGCCTGATCGGAATCCAGAGATGCTGGCTCAGATGGAGCTGCTTGGCAGGGATCCGGCAAGTCAGGACAGTTCGAGTCCACCACCACGATTTTGGGATCAATCAGAGTAACAGTATCCCCATCGGCCATCGCATCAGGGCCCAGGTCAAATACCGACATCATGGACGGTACGTGATGCTGGTACAGGCGGTGTGCTGGTGCGGACGGCATGATTCAGGTCATGTATGCAGGTCCTAGAGTTGTGAACAGCAGCTCTCGGGCTGACTTGAAAAATAGTGAAAGAAGACAAAAAAATAATGACGATAGTAGTAGTGATCACAGCCACAATGACAAAAGAAAAAACAAAGATGATGGAAAAAAAGCCAGTATCGTCGTTTGATGCTTTGACCCAGTATTCGGCAGAACTTTAGCAGAATGAGTGAAGTCGGTCTAGTTCTTAGTATGGAGGTAATAGCGACAAAAAAGGAACGTCGTCTAGTTGGAGAAGGAAGCAAAGGACAGTGGCGTCTTGAAGGAGTGTACTTTGCAGACGATGCAGATCGGTTTGATGGTGGACAGCACTGCTGAATCCAATAAAGAAGTCGTTTGCGAGACCAGTCTACTGGTAAAAGTGAGATGAGACGGTGCCAAGGCTTGTCGTATTTGTCTCGGAAATCGATATCGCGAGGCGTAAAAAGAACCAATAAGCCGTGCGGAGGGTGGCTAGAAAGGAAGACGGAAGACGGAAGACGGAAGACGGAAGATTGAACGCAATCGATGAAAATCGTCAAAGACGGGAAAGGGAAGGGGGGGGGGGGGGAGGGGACGTGTCTTCGATCTCGTTGCTGGGGTGCTGTCGTCGAACCGAGCACACGGGGAAGGGAGAAGGCTGGGAAGAAGAAACAAGACTCAGGTCCGAGGTGAGACAACAAGGCCAGCGCTAAGATGGGGACCGTCAACCGTACCATGCAGGAGGCTAGCGGCAAGGGAAGAGGCCAGGAGAAGGAGGGGGGGGGCTGGTCCGGGTTCTTCTATTTGCGGATGAGCGGATTCGACCTAGACCATCATGGATGGAACTTTTTGCTTATCAGGTGGTTTCAGAAGACAGGCGGGGGGGGGGTTTTTTTTTCTTTTTTCTTTTTTTTTTTTTTGGAAAAAGCAAGTCGACAGATCAAGCGTAAGTCAAAGTTGCAGGAGCATGGCCCGGAGTAAAGGAAAGCAGAACGGGAAGCAAAACAGGTGGAAGCGAGGAAGATGGCAAGAATTGGTGTGAAGACAGGGAGGGAGACGACGAGGATGGGGCTGGGGTGGCGGTGGCGGAACCAGGAGCGACGAGTGACGAGCGAGGAGAAGGCAGGAAGGAGACAGGGAGGGGGTTGACAAGCTGGCAGCTGGCAGGAAGCAGCTGGCAGGAGGCAGCCGGCCCTGGCATCTGGGGCATGGTTACATGGATGTGGTCGCTAGCAAGACAGGTGGACGGACGTTGCGCGCAGCAAGTTTGCATTCCAAGTTGGATTTGCCCCATGGAGAGAAAGATATGCCAGCGAAAGTGCAGAGGACTCAAGTTGCTGGTCATGCTCAAAGGTTATGATGGCGATGTGACATGGGGGGGTTGTAGAGGACCCTCGCAACAGCGGGGGGTGGGAAAGGGGGACGGACGGTACTGTACGGAGTACTCCGTGCTGCACAAGAAAAAAAAAAAAAATTATCGCGGGACTGAGGGAGGCAGCAGTGGCGAGTCGCACTTTGGGACTCGGTGAACTTGGGGCAGTTTGGGATTCCCATTTTAGAAACCGCTGGTGGCCCCGCCCAACTGAAAAGTTGACTTGTCGGACCGGCCCCCGGCCAGTACTTGCTTGCTTGCCCTTTGCGGCCGTACGGAGTACCTGAAGGTACCTCTTAAAATGCCAGGTACCAAACAGTACCTTGTAAGCAGTACCTCCTACCGCGACTACCTCTCCGTACCGACGCGGCAAATCACTCTCTGCAAGGCTGAGGCTTGGATCTGCAGCGCTTGTGATTTCCAGCCCTGAAAATCGTTGTCTTTTTCCTCTCCCTTGTTTGTCCGGATGCAGACAAGGAATAAGGAAAGCAACGGCCAAAGTTGCCAACAGCCCAGTTGATCCCCTCCCCCTCCCCCGCCCCAAAACGCTTCCAAGGAAGGAAAGAGGGGGAAAAAAAAAAGAAAAGAAAAGAAAAAGGCGCCTGGGCTTAAACCCCTCCTCGCTGCTGCTTCCAGCGTGTTGAAACTCACCGCGGTTGGCAGGATTACAGGCGGCCCCACGAAACCCCCCGGCACCCCCTGCAGGCATCTGACACAGCTCCCTTGGCTGTTGGGCTCTGCCGGGCTATGACTGGAGGCCCGCAGTCCTAAATATAGCCTCATGCTAGGAGCCCCGCGGCAACTGCTGGCCAATCACACATCGCCAGCCGAATTTGCAGTTGGAGAAGGAGTTGAAGGTTGCTGCTGTTGATTGAAGCTAGGTATTTTTTCTACATTTTCTGCCTACCTATATTGCAAGTGCGCGGCAGGCCAGCGGACCAGGGAAGCATCAAATTGCTGTTGAAGCGTTGCAGAGGAAAATGGTATAAGGCATTTACCCGAGTACGGAGCACACTCAGCTGATAGCAAGCGGTACTCCGAAGTACGTGCCAGCTTTACGCAGCAATCCAATCCTAGCGGGTTGTTTACCTTAGGTAGGTACCTACCTACCTTAGGTACCTACCTAGTACCTTGCGCAGTCCAGCCGGGGCTAGGCAGCAGAGGCTGCTCTGCTCTGTGGCATAGGTGTTCGGCGCTTTTTATACTCCGTACTCCGTGCTCCGTACTCAGTTCTCGTGTACGGAGCACGAGTTTGGTCACGCACTTGTTGTGCCATGTACTGACAGTTACTGCGACGGCTTGATGATACTTCAAAGTTCAGTATGCTTTCCGTGAGAGCTTGCGTCACGTGCGGTCCCTTACTTGGGTGACGGCCAGGCAATGCCACGAGGTCTCATCATGTCTCTACGCCGCACTCCGTACTCCGTCAGTGGCGACCAAGAATGTCATGTGTCGCCAGCGCCGATACGTAACTGGGATGTGTAGGTGGGTCGGCTTCCTCAACGCGAATTGTGCGCGCGACTGGTCGCGACTGCTTGGCACTGCAGCATCCCATGCTTCCCATCTGCGACCCCACGGCTCGAGCAAACTTGACCTGCCGCTTGATGGACTCTGCAGTACCATGGGGGCCAAGGCGCGCCAACCCGCATCCTGGAGATCATCTTCCCGTCCGCCACTGTTTCCAACATGCGCGTTGGCGTGCCATAAGTTGGCGCTGGCAGTGAGCTTGAAATCGCCAGATATCTTCTTTTTTTTGGGGGTATTTTTTTTCTCCTCGGCTGCGCAGTACATCAGGCATTTCATGGTGACATGCCCAACCCGACCAAACCAGACCAGAGGGCCGCGGCCTGCGACTGGTCTGAGGCGCCCTTTGTCATGCATAGACTCCATCCAAAGGTGATCGGCTAGGAATGCTGTTCTTAGACTTGATGGATACCGGCTGGGACACGCCATCTGTCGCTGCCCCTGCTACTCCTCCGTAGTTAAATCAGTGACTCGCTCAGTCGATGGATTTGGTCAGCACGACCAGGGCAATTGTTTGATTCAACTCTGATCAACGCCCGCGGTTCATTTGACCAATCGCTGGTGGATTTGAACGTACCAGGAGTTCAGCAGGAGGGACTCAGGACCGCCTTGATGTCGTCAGCGGCAAGACGTGTGCCAATCAACATCCTTTTGCTGCAGGGCAGCCAGCCAACGTCCTCGTTGTTTACCCGGGAACCCCCTGGTTGTGCAACCCTTCCATCTCTGCGTTTGCTCCCCCAGGATGAACAATCCTGCCTCGCCTTGTTCCCTCCAAAGTGTAGGAGCCGCGCGGAACTTCCGTACCCGTACGTCAGTACGTTAAACTCGGGAGTCTAAACCGACAGATTTGCCAAAGTTTGAAACAGACAGCCGCACGGTAACTTCCACGACCATGGTGACGGACTGGATCAAGGAGAAATGACGACAAGTTGAAATCTTGAATCGGCCCTGTCCTGTGACGGGCGATTATGCAATGGCGGCAGTTGTTGTATACAGCGACACGAGGGTTGAAATGCCCAGACACGGGTGACAGGACCGGCAAAGCATACATTCGCGCCACGGGGGACGGGAGCATGAGCTGCATGACCGTCTGCCGCGCTGCTTTACTCGCCAGGCGAGGCTCGGTCGTAGTACCCTAGTTCGCATTTGCGCGTCATCGGCGAGGCCCTCGCTGGCTGCATGAATATCTAAATGACTGAAGTTTGAAACATCTTGCCGAACCTTTCTGGACAGTGTAAACAATAGGCCGTCTCTTTCTATTAGATTTGTTATTCTTGAATCTTTAGCAGGTTTAGATATTATAATTAATCATTTTGAGAAATACCCAAGGAATTGATGCCATGGGGTCCGAAAAGAGGACGCCGTCATGCCAGCCAAGTGTCAAGACGCTCCGGTGTAACTGTGTTAACGGATGGTGGCCTGGACAGGCGGTTTCATGACCGACTCGGGAGCATGCAACTATTCCTTTGGGACTTGAGAGGTAATGGCTCTCGATGTCAGCCTGAAGGCACACGCATCCTGGGATTGCCCGCCTTGGCAACCAACATCAAGTTCCACCGTTGTCGTACGTGACAACATGGATCTCATTCCAAGGTTGAGCACTATTGCAGCTTTCTTCCCGCTGCCTTGGGGAGAAAGCCACCGATGACTGGATGACGGATCTAAAACCATTTTTGCCCAAAGTTTCCTCGACAGAGTGCGCGCCTGCCACTACTGGAACGTACGTTGGTGCCCAGGATATGTATCCCAATCCAAGTGTTTCAACAAGACCGGACGGAGAAGCTTGCATCATGGCTGTCGATGATTGTGCAAAGAATCGTCCTTGTTTTTTTATTCTCATGACGACGTGACTGCCAGGTGTCCCGCATTCTACTTGGAACCGCTTCTTCACCCTGAGCAATGCCATTTTCAATAAAAGGGGCTCGGAGCATGCTTTCTAGTTTTCTCGGCACCGAATCCCGGGAGCAAGCCGTTGTGCTCGGCTTCACCTGATCTGATCGACCGCGATGAAGCACCGGATCATGGATGGATGGATGGAACAAGGGAGCAGCAATGCGGGTTTGGGTTTGCCCCCTGGCTAGTCGCAGATGGGCCAAAGCTTAAAACGGGTCCCCTGTGCCATGTGGATCGTCAGGTGGCCGACCGCGCCGGGGAGCATGTCTCTGTGTTGTTGCGCCGGGTGATGCCGACGACGTGAACCTGCTGAGGATCAGGGTTAGTTGGTTCGACATTGCGAGGCGCATCTGGAAGTGTCTGTGGCGGCTGATAAGACCAGCTTGCACGAACGGATATGGAAGTCTGCATGTGGTTTTCAATACGGATGGAGGTGCTCCGCTCCGTAGGCAACCGCGACACAGGGCACGGAGTACGGCTTTTCTACTAATCCACTAGCGTCAAGGTAACGCTGATGCGGAGCGTCTGGTGTAACCCAGATGTTCGGGTTAGCGTTGCAGAGCCCAGACTGCCCGCCGGGGCGCACGAGCAGCTGGCGCCAGCCGTGCCGGTCCAAGCTCTTCACCACTTGCCGGGAACCAGACGCCTGCAACCTGGCTGTGGCTGCACCTGGCTGCCGCCTGGCTGCCGCCTGGCTGCCGTCTGGCTGCAACTTGCCTGCCTGGTACTCGCTGAAGGCGGCAGCTCGAGGTCATCGTTTGTGTTGATGCAACTTGGACACTGCGACATTGTCATCAGCTCATCAGCCTTCACGCACGGAGATGCCTGTCCCTTTTCCCCACCGGGGCAGCTGAGGCCGCTGATGCTCCCCTCTCGCCATTTGCTTCAGCATCATCGAAACGCGACATCGACTTGCGGATGCGATCCACAAATCGCTCGAAGCGTCGAACCCAATCCAGCCAGATCTTTTCTTTCTAGGCCGCCGACTAACAGGGGAAAAAAAAAGCTTCGTTTGCGCTAATCAGCCATAGGAGCGTGGCTGGGATAGCTGGCCGTTTGCTATTGGTCGTTGCTCCAATTACTTGACCCCGTCAAACCCCCCTTATCTCGTGCCGCTACCATTACCTGTTTGTTATATACCAGCAACTCGAGTTCCGTCGACGAATTTTCCCCTGGGATCCCCCTTCACCCTAGCAAATATTCCCAAGGGGGGATAGCGATAGCGACAGGAACCCCATGTATACGTTGAGTGGTTTGCGGGGTGGCCTCTCGGCCTCTCCACGTCGTTCCTTGTCGAGACGCTGGAGTTTAACCCCGGGATTTCTGGAAATGCATCACGCTAGCGTTCCTGATGGTGATGGCTTGGCTTGAATAAGCCACGCTTGGAGCTGTAGCTTCTACTCTCCATGTCTCTCCAGAGCCTCCACGAGGGGGGAACGATGCATGTTTAGTCTGTTTGCATCAGCGGTGAATCATTGAATGTCAGATAAAAATCGCCTTTGACTCCCCAGCAAGGGGTTATCGGGTTCGGGTTTGGGAAGCGTCAAGGTTGTTGGTCCTTACATTTATCTTGTTTCAACGGGCGCCGTGCCCTTCTGCTTTATTGAACTGGGCGGCCGAATCCATTTCCGCCAAGGTCTTTGGACGAGGTTTCCAAGTCGCCCACCTGTGCGGCCCGCGCCTTTTCTTTCGTCCTTCGATTCCTTCTTTCTTCCTCTTCCTCCTCCTCCTCCTCCTCCTCCTCCTCCTCCTCTTCTTCTTTCAGGCCCTGAGGACCCTTGCTCTCTGGAGACGACTTGCCGCAGCAACCCTTTGATCTGAATATCTGTATCACGAGCACACACATACATACATGCATAGCCCACGGCTTCTTCCATCGAACCAAGCTTTCAACAAAAGGAACGAGGGGTAAGAAAGAAAGAGGTCGACGACGGTTTCTCCGGGTCGTCGAGCCGTGCGTGACTCGCGTCGGTGGGCCCGGTGCTCGTTCAAACGTCCCCGTCCGACGGCCACGATTGCGATTGCAAAAGCCAAGGAACGCGAAGGAAGGGGGACAAGGCACGAAAAGGTCAAAAAAAGGACTTGGGGGCTGTGCCTCTAGCCGCCACGCTTGCTTCAGGTTATTAAACTTCAATGTTGTCTGCTGCAAATTGCAATTGCAATTGCGATTGCACTCGCACTCGCACTCGCACTCGCTCTCGTTCTTGGACCTCAAGCCCCCTTGCAAACAATTGACAGCACCTCGCTGGATATTTCAGTTTGATCGCGTCTGGCACGGCACCGTCTGCACGCCCTGCAAGATCAGCATGCAGCCTCGACCGACAACGACATGACGGAATCAGTTGTCCTCAGTCTCGGTCGGCAGCACACGGCAAACGCAAAGGCTTGCGGCGGCATCGGGTCTGGTTCTGGCTCTGGCTCTGGCTCTGGCTCTGGTTCTGGTTCTGGTTCTGGTTCTTGTTCTGGCTCTTGGTCTGGCTCTTGGTCTGGCTCCCCTTCCCTTGGCAGAGCTGGACCAAGCCCAGGCCAGTTGGACGCGGCTGCCACAGCTCTGGCGCGCCGGTGGCACGGTGGGTCCAGCAGCCCGGGAGAGCCGCCAGCCGCCGCTAGTCCTGGCGCTGCCTCCTCTGAAACTGGCGCTACGACACGCCGCCTCGCCCCCTGGCTGACCCGTTGCAACAAGGATACGTGTAGCAGCACCAGCACCAGCACCAGCACCAGCACCGGCTTAGCGGGCTGTGGGAGCAAGGTCAATCCCATCCATCCCATCACCCATCCCATCGTCCATTCCATCCATTCCATCCATCCCATCCATCCCATCCATCCCATCCATTCCATCCATCCCGTCCACCCCGTCCATTCCGTCAATCCCGTCAAGCCCATCGACCCCGTCAGCCCTCAAACCAAGGAATATCCTGCGCACTTGAGGGCCGCATCCCCGTCCTCAGCGTCACCGGCCCCGTCTTATCCAGGCCCTGGCCCGCGCCAGCAAGAGCGTCCCGGCCACGGCCACGGCCACGACCACGGCCAGGTGCAGCACCCGCGGCGGCTCTCTCAGCGCCAGAGCCCTCAGCAGCCTCAGCAGCCTCAGCAGCCTCAGCAGCCTACAGAGCAGCCTCCAGAGCAGCCCCCAGAGCACCCTCGCCCGCAGCGCCCACCTCAACGCATCCCCTCTCCAACCTTGGCTTTGCCCAATCCTCTGCCCGACCAACAACAGCAGCAACAACAACAACAACAACAACAACAACAACAACGGCAACAGGGTGCCCCGCCGGGTCCCGACAGCATCGCAAACGCTCGTGCCACCGCCAGAATCGCCAGCACCTCCAGCACCGTCGCCATCGCAGACTCGGAGGCTGTTGACGTTGCCAAAGAGCACGACGCAGACGCAGCTCGTCGCTCCCCTGATCGCGAGCTTTCCTCGCTTTCTGCGTCGTCGCCCGACTCTTCTTCCCTGCCGGCAAGCCTGCGCTCTCGAGCACCATCATATCATTTACCCACCCACTGCGCGACTTTTTCTCCGCCGTCTCCCCAAGACTACTGCCTCAGGAATCGTACTGTCTCTTGCCCCGAATCCGGGCCTGTCGGCGTCCTCGATACTGCCGCCTCCAACCACCTGATCTCTCGGAGCTTTGATCAGTTCGATTCGATCGGCATCTCTGCCTCCGCCTCTGCCCCTGCCTGTGCTGGCTCGCCACCCGCTCCCAGCTCGCAGCGTTGTCAGGCTGTCGCTCAAAGCAGCCCTCAACCCTACGCCAGTCCTGACAACCTGTCGGAGGGCGCTTCACAGCGTCGACGGGCGCTTCTACTGCCCATACGACTGTCCCAGTCTGTTTCTCCAGATGAAAGTCGGTATTCGACGCCTCATCGCCCGCCAATCTCCTATACATTCATAAGGAACCGACATAGCCTCCTCCACCTGACCAGCTCAACACCGGTTCGAGTCCCGCCAATAAGGTCCCTGCGGTCGTCAGGCTCTCGCAGGAGCCTCACAAAGGAAACAAAGGAAATGAACTTCACTCCTCGGCCATATGAGCTAGGTGAAACCATTGCGACACAATTCTCGTCCCATTCCGAGAGCCGATATAGGCACGACGACGCTCCCCTTCACCATACCGATCTCGACCGGCAAGATGAGACTGGCGATGTGTTTATGAGAATTGCAAGAGAAGAACCAGTCCATGGTCTGAGGGGAGCTAGTAACGACGATGATGCATCATCAGTTGTAAGTTTGGACACGTACGCATAAGCATTGCAGGAACCGGTCGTCGTCAGCTGACAGCTGAACTTGCTACCAGTCCGGACTAAGACGAACCTCTCATCGCCGCCCTCTGTCCACCACGGTTGCCGCCTATCATCCAAGCTCACCCCCGAGGGTCAGGCGCCGACTTTCTGATCAGCAAGACAGGCCGCGTCCCAAGTACCTGGAAGACGACCAAGGAAGCGAACTCTCCAGGACCACCACGACGTTTCGCGGCTTCACAAGAGAGGGCGCAGCTTCTGCACATCCCGGCGAAGAGATTTCCCGGATACGATCTGGCCTCGTCAATTTGCGCCCCTCTCCGCTTTCTGCGCGTTCCGTGGTGGGTATTGACTCGAGTCAGGACGGCAGCGTTTACGCGCGCAGGCGTGCGTCAATAACCGAAAGCAACAACACCCTCACCACCATCGGCGGCCGAACCGTTGGGTACAAGGCTACGGGCTTGAACCATGGCAGGAATTACGGGTCGTCCCCGCTCGTCAAGACTGTCGACTACCAGAGCAGGGTGGCGGCTGAGGTGGGACACGGGATGGAGGGCACAGAATCCACCGCGTCCACCACGGCGCCATCGACCGTCTGGGATGAGTTGGATGACTTGAAGTCGCGTATTCACCGTCTCGAACTGACTGGGAAACTGCCGTCCACCTCGGGAGCTGCGGTGTCGAGGCTGTCAGACGACAGACCCGCAACGGCCACCACGACAGTCACCACCATGTCTCTGTCACCGAAGCGGCAGGCTGCGGGACAAGCCACCGAGGTCTCGAGCACCACAGCCTGCCAAAAGGAAGCCCATCCCCTTCTTCACGCGGCCTTGTTCAAGTCCAAGCCGTTCCTGAGTCCAGAGGTTCACCAAGCGCTGGAATCGGCAGCAAACGACGCCATGGCGCTGTCCTCCATGATGGGTGCCCCTGGTCAACCCGGCCCCATGTCCGGGGCCGCAAGCACGATTGGGGCCCCTGGAACACTCACGGATCGACAACTGCGAAGAAAGGCCGACTCGGTCTGCCGGAGTCTGACGGAGCTATGCGTTGCGCTGGGAGACGGCCTGGCTCAATCGAACGCGCCATCGACCCTTCCGGTGATGGCGCAGCATGACGGACCGGCGACGCCAACGGTACTGAAGTCGTGGAGCGGCCTACCTGCTCCAAGACGACCAAGTGTGGCGGAGCAGGGATTGCCGAAATCCAGCAGCAGCAGCAGCAGCCCCAGGGTACTGTCCAAGTTTGAGGAGCGGCGCAGCCTGATGCTCGGCGGAACAAGCGTGCCGAGGACGGCCGGCTCAGCTCCGACCACGCCCGTTGAAGGGAACCCGACAAGACGATCCTCTCTCTTGATTGCTCGCACACGACGGGCCGCCGCCGAGGAACCTGACCTGGGTCGCACACCCACCGTGTTGCGATCGCGACGCGCAGGAACCGAGGAGCCCGAGGATGGGCGTCAAAGCTCACTTTTTTTCAGGCACCGGCGCGGCACCGTGGGCGAGGATGGCGAGGGGGCGAGGTTCCGTCCGCCCTCTCGAGCCGGAACCGACGTGAACATGGTTAGGGGTCAAGGACGGGAGCTCGTGTCAGGAGCACACGAGGGCACGTCGTCGCCAGCTCCATCGGCCCTTCCCCGGCGGCGATTTCTCTCCACCAACCTGCATTCCTCACGGCTGGCAGGCCCGTCGGCATCCAGCGCGGCATCGCCCAGGAGATATGCGGATCGACCGACGGGAGACGCAGACATGGACGAGGGCGCGGGAGGTTCGTCGCTGCAAAGACAAGGTCCTCCACTGAGCAAAGGGATGGTGCATGCTCGAGCTAGCAGCCTGAGCGCACGGCGAAGCCGCGACAACCAGGGTCTAAACAATACCGGTGCCGCCACTGGGACCTACAGATGATGCATCCTTTCTTCTTCTTCTTCTTCTCCTCCTCCTCTTTTTTTCCCCACTGCTTCTCTTTGTTGCTTTCCCTGCCCACGGGGTCCTTTTCTTTTTGGTGTACATGCTTTTGCAGTGAGGAGCCCAAAAGCCGCTGCCTACCGCGCCCTTGTTCCCGGCTTGACAAGTGCCGAAGATCGGGATACTGAGACACCGTCCCCTTCTGGCCTCTTGTCAATGGCCAACTCGGGTTCTGCTTTTCTTCTCCGCCTTTCTCGCACCTCCCGCCCGCCGGCGAGGCTCTCTGTACATTCCGATTTCGCTTCAGACACACCAAAAGCACATACTTGATTTTACTACTTACTCCGGCCCCCTCCCACAAGGCTAGACATGAGAAGCGCTCTGGGCGGCACTGCATCAAACGACGTGACGAAATGCATTTTCACGGGGAGAGGCTTTGATGACTTTGTGCTTGCGTTTCTGTACTGGAGGATTGCTGGTTTCCCCCACCCCGTCTTTTCTTCTCTTCTTTTTCTTCTTCTTCACTTTCTTTTTCCTGTCCTTTTTTGGCCCCCATGTTTCTCTTTTCGTGTACAATACAATACGTATTCAGTGTAATAGGATTTTTGTTCGCATCGCCACGTACATGTCGGGGGTCGATGGTTTGTCTGCGAAGCCAGAGCGTCTTGTTCCCTCGCGTGAGGCTTCCAAAGCACGGAGGAACAGCGTTGGCAAATCCAACACGAGGGGCACCAAGCCCCCAAAAGTAATCCATCTACAAGCCATGCTGGGTTGGGTGTCCTGACCTCGCCCGGGTTCTGGGGCCGTGAAGTGTCATACATAGCTTGCCGCGCCGGCTGAGCCGTGTCTTTCCGATGGCCGGCCCGGAAAAACCACCCCCTCGTGATTGGATTCGGTGTAGTTTTCGTCACCGCCCTGGGGTTGCTGCGGTTGGGTCCTGCCGATGAGTCGCATCGGGAATCTACGGCGCGGTCCCGTGAGTCGTGCCTGCCATCCCGATCGAAATTGGAGCGAGGCTTTGTCGCGCTCGTCGGAAGGCTAAGCTCGCCGACCCACTTTTCCCGACGTCAAGCTACTCATCCTCAGAACTTTTTGGCTGCTCCCCAGAGTTAACTTTGTTTCATTCTTTCTGGAATGCGGACTCGAGAGATTTTGTCATGGAAATCAAGGCTCAGGGATCGACTCACGACGCACAAAGAGGGCCCCGCCAAAGGAAGAGCCAAGGGCGGGACGTGGATATTTCCAAGGCCCTGTCCAGGCTGCTGCGGCACCAGGCCGAGAATGCGGGCATCAACCTCGACAAGGAGGGATTCGCGCCCCTGGACAAAGTGGTGAGTTTTGCGCGATTTTGCACGCGGAAGGGGTTTCCAGAGTCCAGAGTCCAGAGTCCAGACAAACCAGCCCGGCTGCTGACAAGCGCGTCAAAAGCTCCAATGGGGCCCGCTGAAAGCCCTCGGCGTGTCCGTCGAGGAAGTCGAGGCCATCGTCGAGACCAACGCCAAGAAGCGGTTCGCTCTCAAGCCCATCGCCCAGGGAGACCCGGCCTCCCCCGCGAGCTACCTCATCCGCGCCAACCAAGGGCACTCCCTCCAGGTCGACCCGGCGTCGCTGTTCCGCTCCATTGCGCTGGGGGACGCTGATTTCCCAGCCCGGGTCCTGCACGGCACCTACTTTGCGTTTTGGGACGACATTGTCCGGTCGGGAGGGCTGAAGCCCATGACCAGGGGCCACATCCACTGCTCGGAGAAGACGCTCGAGGAAGGCGCCGTGAGCGGCATGCGGGGGGACGCCGAGATCCTCGTCGAGATTGATATACAGGCGAGTCTGGAGGAGGGGGCGGCGTGGTGGAGGAGCGAAAACGGGGTGATCCTGACGGATGGGGGAAGCGAGGGGCTCCTGAGCACGCGCTTCTTCAAGAAGGTTACGGGGAGGAAAGCCGGCGTGGGTGTCTTGTGGGAGGATGGCGAGAAGAGGGCGGATTTGCCGGTCGGGTTGAAGATGGTGGTGCCGGCCGGGAAGAGAGGTGCAAGGGGAAGAGTGAGAGGAAGGGGAAGGGGAAGAGGAGGGGGAAGGGGAGGAGGAGAGGAAAGGGGGGGGAGGGGGGGGACGGGGGGCGTTGTTTGATTCATGATTGATGGCTTTGCATTGGCAAAGTCCTTTTTTTTTTTTGTCTACTTGCGACATTTGGTTGGCTCTAGAAGGGATAGACGCACACGCACCGATCCAAGAGTATACGTATTTTCGTTTACAGAGGCCGTCGGCGTCAGTTCCCCTTTGCCCTAGTGTTCCCAGCCCCTTGGTCATGCGTGAACCATTGCGCTGAGGCGGGCAAGGGTGTGCTAGATACGAATCTCTACTCTACTTTTTGTCTGTCTACTTTGCGGCCTCGCCCGACCCTGGGACACCTTGAGCCGCGTCCACGACAGCAGCCTTGTCCTTATCCTTGTCCATGTTTTTTGCAGTCGCGGGTCCCCAGAGGGTTTTGAAGAGGAGCCGCTGCCTCTTTTGGAACTCTTCCTCCCCCCAGGCAAGGACGAGCTCCGCTATGCGCTGCTTGGCCAGTGTCTCGGACGCTATCCCGCTCACCACGCCGACTTGGGACGGTATCCGCCCCCCGTTCTGGAAGACGGGACGGCCGCAGAAGAGGCCGCTCCCGGTTGGATCCGGCTCTATCCTGTAGGCGGGGTTATCTATGCCCAGCCGGCTTACGACGATAGACACCTGCTCGAAAATCGACTGCTTCCCGCCGGTCGACGGCGGTCCGGGCGAGAGGGAGAGCTTTTTCTGCTGCGCCTGGCCGGCCGGCGACGGCTCCGGAGATTCGGCCTGTGAAGACTGCAGTGGTCTCTTTTTCAGGTTCGGCGTGAGGGTTTGCAGAGCGTCGGACAGATAAGCGAGGGCATGCTTGGCGGCAAATTGCTTCGCGGTCTAGACCAACGTCAGAGAGAGAGAGAGAGGGAGGGAGGCGCACGAAAAGATGAGAAGAATACTTGCACACACGCGCACACACACACACACACACAAAACAAGAACCATTCTTCTCCTCGGCTCGACATTCGGCCCCCAGGTTCAAGCGTTGCAACTATACCTTTTTGGACTGGAACAGCGGCGCTTGCTGCCCCGCCGCGAAGCCGAATCCGTCACGAGGAAACACGCCGTAGGGTGCCAAGGTGCACACGCATCGCCAGCGGAACTGGAAGTGGCCGTCGACGGGCAGGCTGACTGGTAGTTCGTCGGCGAACACGGGGTTCGACAGGCGCAGGATCTGTACCTTTTCTTTTGCGACGACGCGTTAGGGAGCAGCCAGCTTTCGAGGGTAAGAGGAGCAAGCAACGGACGCAGCAACGGACGCAGCAACGGACCCAGCGGTGTAAAGGTGAACGCGGGTGACGCAATGACAAAACTTACGAATCAAAAGGCTGACGTAGTCCTGGTTGCCCACCTCGGGCTCCTCGTTGAACGAGACGAGATGGGATATGGCCTCGAGCTGCAGGCGCGTCAGGGCAGCGGGTTGGTCCGTCTCCTTTTCAACGACCAGCTGCTCTTGAACCCATTGCAGAAGCTTGCCCCAGGGGACTGGCACGTTTGGCGGGGCGTCGCCGGCCGCCATGGCTGCGCAACAGTGACGAAGAGGGACGATGAAACGGGGGCCGAACTTGGGACGGTGGTGCTGGTGCTGTTGCTGGTGCTGGGATCGCGATTGGGATTAGGATTGATTGCTCGGCTGCGCCTGGTTTGTTAGCCAAGAAAAAGATGACGTGGCGGACGAGGTTTGGATCTGGTCTGGTGTTTTGCTGACGGTTGGGGTCCGCAGCGACGGCGGCGTCGTCGTCGTCGTCGTGTTGGGCTCGGCCGTGTGCAAGGGCGACGTTGTCTCGCGATACCGCTGGAGGGTGGTGGAATCAAGCAATGATGCCATTGATCATTGATTCATCGCTGCAGAAACATGCCGATGGAAGAAACGAGAGTTGTGGGATGCCAAGGGCTGCTGCCTGCCAATCCAACCGAGCAAGTCTGTGAAGCAAACATTGACTTTGGACTGGTGGGTCAACCGCACAGTGCAAGTGCAGCACCGCGACGAAGTGAACGACGAAGTGAACGACGAGTGAATCAGGCAAATCCTCAACGCTGTTGACGCGACGGACGAAAGAGTCTTGACAGCAGCTGCAATGCTGCATTTTGCCCGTGGGGATAAATAAATGTATGTATGGCGCGGTTGTGGCGGTTGTTGTGTGCCTCGGACGCCGACTTCACGGCAGGCTGGGCGTATTTCGTAAATTCCCTCCCCCCCCCCCCGGCTCAACCATCCCCAGCGGCCCCGAAGCCATGGCAAGTCGACGGAATAGATTGATCGCTGTTTTACGCCCTTCCATATCCACCAGGCAAAGATGCGGTCGTCATTCACGTAGAGAAACATCGAGCCGTCTGCGGCCATGCTAAGCCTCCCGTCGCACCAGTTGCCCCGAGACTCACTCGTTCAGAGACCCTCAAAGAATCCGCCAGCCTCCTCCTCCTCCCCCTCCTCATCGTCGTCGCCATTCTTGCAAGACACGGCCTCGCGCATGAGCCGCCTTCGCTCTCTCCGATTGAGCTGAACCTTGTCGCCATTCTTCTGGCCGCTCATCTTGCCCCTGGCCTCCAGGCCGCTCTGTTGCTTTCCCGTCTTCTGGTCCGCATCAGCCGAGGAGACTGGGCCAAGAGCCCGACGTGGTTTCGTCTTGGCCATCTGGTCGTCGGCAGACCTCCTCTCTCGCAACTGCTCGAGAGCTTCCACGCCCTTGTCCATTGCTTCCTCCACAACGCGCCACAACGGGGGTCTCTCAGCCTCGAGGGCGGCCTTGGCTACGGAGCTTTGGTTCACCCCTTCCTCCCCATCGTTGTCGTCATCCTTGTCCTCCTTGCTTCGGGCTGTCGACCCGTACAGACTGTTGTAGGGCTCTAAATGGGGGTGGTAGATTGCGTACGCCTCGTCCACCTCGGCAACGTGCAGCTGGCGCTTGAGACGCTCGGCGTCGTCGGCTTCGGGCGTCTGTTCGAGTTTGCGCTTGAGTTGCTTCACCAGCCGCGAGGCCTTCTGCCGCTCTGTCACGTAGCAACGTCAGCCGGAATCGGTAATGGCTTCCAACGGCAGGTGAAGCCGACTTTTCACTCTTCACAGCGCCAAACATACCGAAGAACCGGACCATGTGGTATCTAGAAATCATGGAGCTTCGCTGCTTTTGGAACTCTCGATCAGAGACCGTTGCCCTGTGGGCGGCCAGCTCTCGTTCCAAGTCATTCTGAACGTTGGCCGGGAGGTTCGTTTGGCGCTGAAGAAGTCTCTCGATGTTTCGGGCACGCTTCTTGGAAAAGGCCAAACTTCCCTCCCTTGCCTTGTTCTTGCCAGTCCTGAATTGTTTCCGTCGTTTGGGATTGAAGCCGGGCCCGCCGAATGGTGATGATCCGGCTCTTGACCCGTCGTCGTCTTGAGATTCTACATTCGCAAAGGGCCGCTTCATGGCTTTTAATCACGCGAGATGAATGTGCGCGAAATGGTCGGATGACTCAGTAGTTAAAACCGTCTTGGTAAGGGCAGTATCTGCTGGTAACTATGGACTTTGGAAATTCCTCTCCGAACCGAGTCGAGCACTCTCTAAAGATGGTGGTTGGCCGGATTCTACGAAGAGGAAAGGGGAAAAGGCAAAAAAAAAAAAAAAAAAAGAAAAAAAGAAAAAAAAAAGGTCCTCGACCCGGCTGAGTACCTATGTACCAGGTACCTGGAGGCTGCATCAGCCTCTGCTCTAACTTTGTTTGTACTCCATTACTCCGCATCATCTCCAATCCACCTACCAGCTCCTAGCCAATCAACAAGCTGGCTTTCCAAGACTTCAGGTCAGGTCAGTCAAACTCATCCTCACGTCAACTCGAGACTCCAGGTGCCAGCAAGTCGGTCATCATCACCAAACCAATTCCCGCATTGCTCCCAGCGCTCCTGCAGCAACGTGTTCTGCGAATGCGAAGCCATGCCGAATCTCCACAGACATTCACAGTCAATGGCAGCATCCAACAGCGGCTAATGGCCTTTTCGCTGCTGTCTGCACTCACGCTTGGTAGCAAAGAATCACACCCCCATCCACTCCGTACTTCAAGCTTAATTGGAGCTACGGCGCTGCTCAGATCTTCTAGGGGCTTCCGTTAGTCACGGCCGCTCATTGGAACACTGTGATACCTCGTCGCCGCACCATGGATCGCCCCGAGCCTGGCCTGGTGAAATGGTCGCCCAACTCCTCGGTCGACAGCTTTGTCCACATCAACCTGCAGCACCGAGTCGTACAGCTTTATGAGCCCACCGGACACGCTGACAGGAAAAGGTTCGACTACTCGAAGCTGAGCAGACATGATGACTTCCCTACCCTCACAACCTACGACTGGTCGCCAACCGACACGAGTCTGCTCGCCGTGGGAACCGCATCAGGAATAATCAATCTTTTAAAGATTGACGACAATTCCAACGCATACGCGGAAATCGGGCTCAAAATGTCAAGAACGTGTCAAGCGGTTGCCTTTAATACTACGGGGCTCCTGGCCGTCGGGCTCGACCGCGTGCGAATGGATCAAAGCCTCCATGTATGGGACGTCAGTCGACTTTCGGCCCAAGAGTTGCCCAAGACTGGATTTCCATCCTCTGCACCTCTGTCTGTTGACTCGTACACAAAGCTTGAGCCCAGTGTTTCCGTGTCCAGCCTCAAGTTTTTCGAAGACAGCCCGCTAACGCTGGTAGCTGGCATCAAGGGCCAGGGAGTCAGAATCATCGATCTTCGAGGTATGCCATATATATACATGCCTTATGTATACATGTTTTACATACACATATATGCATAACATCTGTATCAATTTGGGACACGTGGCCCCTCTGACAGACCCCCAGATCCAAGTGGGAATACAACGTTTCAGACCAAATGCAATAACAACCTTGCCATTGACTATCTTGATCAAAACAATTTCGCATCATCCGCTCTGGACCACCCGGGCGTCATGATTTGGGACCGGCGAGCAACGTCCAGGCCATTGGCTTCTCGCTTCTACAAACAGGCTGTGGATGAGGATGGTCTTCCGTGGGGTGGTGCTCTCCGGCTCGACAAAGTCGTCGAGACTGATTCTGACCCCTTTCTGACAGAAGGGAAGCACTCTCTCATACGCTCGCTTCGTTATTGCCGCGACCGTCGCGGTTTACTCGCTGCTCTTTCGCCAACCGGCCAGCTCAAGGTGATGGAAACCAACAAGGAGATTGAGTCTGGAGGCATGGTGCCTCAGGAAGGCCCTGAGCTTTTGCACGTTCATAGGTCCCACGAGATGGACGTGTCGTACCGGGATAACTCTAGGCGAAGCCATAGGATTGTGTCGTTTGACTGGGTTACTTTGCCTTCAGCAGCACTGCGTCCCAGACTTCTGGTCCTCAGAGCTAATGGAGAGTTCAACATTCTGGAGCAGCCGTCCCAAGTATCGGACCACGTCTATAAACTGGTTCCATGGCAGGCTCCTCACCGTGGCTTGGAAGGTTGGTGAAGTCTTCGGGCAGCACAACACACGCTGGCGAGCCGTCATTGGCCGTGCATGACTGATGTATATCTCGTAGACAATGCACCGTATCACGAGCTGATGCAGTTCGAATCAGCCCAAACATTGGAGATGCTAGGTCCCCTTTTGACCGAACAGGCCCTTTCCGACGTGTCCATTTTCGGGCCCGGAAAGAACGGCATCTCTGATGATATTACTGAAACCTTGACCGAAGGCGCGCCCGCACCGGTGAAACTGGAGCACTTGGGCGAGATGTCCCGGCCGCTGCCCAAAATGTTTCACGATGCAAGCTCCATAGCACAGAAGCTTCGAAGCATCAGAGCGTACATCCGGGACGAGCAGGCAGGCCAGCAAGCGCAAGGCACCGGCTCAAGAGATTCGGGAAGTCGGCCAAACGAAATCTCGTTGGCATCGAATAACCTGGGATCCTGTCGCGAGATCCATGAGGCACTTCTTGGTACTCTGGCGAGGGTCAAGGGCCTACCGAGGGAAGCGCAAAGCGTGGTGGATCACTCCATGCTTTTCCGAGCCAAAGAAAAGTACTTGTTTGACGCAGCCACGAATCGTAACGTTTTGTCAGATGATCCATGGAGAGGATTTGTCTGGAACTGGGTCGCCGGTATTTTCCTTTCTTTTTTTTTTGCCTTCTTCCAACAGCTTTTTGAGCTTTTGGTTATGCATTCCAAAGCGGTCATGATCTGACGTGGTGGTGTATGATACAGATGCCGAGGCGGCCGCGGAGGACGGAGGCATGCTCCTTGGTAATATGGACCTGAGTTATCTTGGTGTCTACTCCATTTGGACAAATGATCTCGGTTTGTCGCTAGAATCACGGGCGGTGCCCACGGGACGGACAAGGAAAAACACAAAAAAAAAAAGACTAACTACTCCGTAGGCAAGAACCCGCTGGCTCGGCTGGCACCAGGCACATCTATCCCCGAACCAGCCCAGTGGGAGCGGGCAATCGGGCAGTACTGCAAGAAACAGCGGCTTGCGAAATTCGACGGCGTGGCCACCAACAGGCCGTCTCACCGCCAACTCTGCCTCGAGATGTGCGGCTGGGGAGATGACGTCCAGGGCTACGATGCGAGCGGCGTCGATGGCGAAGCCGAAGCCGACGCCGATGCCGATGCCGATGCCGATGCCGATGCCGATGCCGATGCCGGTGCTGATGCCGACGCCGACGCCGACGCCGACACAGACTATCCCACCACGACGCACACAATGGTGGCCTCTCGCGCCCTGTTTCGGGGCGACATCGACAAGGCCATCCAGATCCTCAAAAGGGCAAGCGCCGTGCACCCCGAGCTTCTCTTTGTTTCCCTGTCGCTCCAGCTCCTGGGCCGGGGAAACAGGCAGCTCCAGCTGCAGAAGAAGGACAAGGTGGAGCTCGACGACGCGGTCGCGTCCAAGACGGATCCGTACCTCCGCGCCATCTCGGCCCTGATTGCCACCGGCGACTGGACCGCGGTGGCCAACCAGCGCTCGCTCCCGCTCTCGGACCGGGCCGTGGTGGCCTTTCGCAACTTCGACGACGACCAGCTCACGCAGTGGCTCGAGGAGAACGTGAGGCTGGCCGTGGAGGAGGGCGACATCGAGGGCATCGCGCTCACGGGCATCACCGACAGGCTCGTCGACATGTTTGCCAAGTACGTCGAGAAGTTCCACGACGTGCAGACGGCCACGCTGGTGCTGTCCATCGCGCACCCGCGCTACATGGACGACATGCGCTGCCGGGCGTGGCGCAACGCCTACCGAGCGCACCTGCAGCGCCACCGGCTCTTCTTCCAGCGCACCAAGTTCGAGGTCGAGTCGACCAAGCGGTCCAAGCGCGACGGCGTGCCCACGCTGAAGCCGCCCTCGCGCCAAATCGCCCTGCGATGCGTCTACTGCGACGCCGAGACGTCGCTGGCCAACCAGGGCGCCGCGCCGCGCCCGCCGCTGCCCGGCGGCCTGGAGACGAGGAACCCGCTGCTGGCCACGAGCATCGGCTCGGGCATAAGCTGCCCCAACTGCGGCCGCCACCTGCCGCGCTGCGTCGTCTGTCTCGAGGTCGTGGGCGTCTCGCGGTCCGACAAGCCCGAGGACAAGGAACGCACGCGCGTGGCGGTGGCGGGCCGGTTCCCCACGTTTTGCCTTCGCTGCGAGCACGTCCTGCACCTCGACCACGCGCGGCAGTGGTTCGCCCGGCACGTCGAGTGTCCGGTGCCCGAGTGCCGATGTCGCTGCAGCTTTAGGGCCAATCCCGAACTGAGCTACCATTGAAGACGGGGCGGCCCTTTTTTTTTTTTTTTTTTCTTTTTTTCTTTCCTTTTCCGAGTTTCTTTTTTTTTTCTTTTTCTTTTTCCTTTTCCGAGTTTCTTTTTTTTTTCTTTTTTCTTTTTTTCTTCTTTTTAGAAAAGAAAAGAAGTTGTTCTGTTTATAAATAGGAAAATTATGCGTGCCGCCGCTGCTCTCGGTGTAATCTATCTAGGGTTGAAAAAAAAAAAAAAAAGAAAAGAAAAGGAGAGATAGGAAAAAGACGACAACGACGACGATGGAGAGCCCCCTCCTTATGGTCTCCCCCCAAATTCCACGCCTCTTGGCCCCTGTAGTTGTAGTTTTTTGAAAAAAAAAGGTATCGTCACTTGCATTCCCCATCCCGTCCGTGGTACTTTGCCCCATGCCATATCTCATCCCTGTTTGCGGAAAGCCTCGTAGCCTCGTGCCCCCCCCCCCCTTCAAGCCATTCATTCATACTTACTTACCCTGCCCTGGCCTGCTCCTTCAACTCGTCCGAAATCATCTTCTATCCCACCTCTTTGGCCATGATGGTTGGAAACCGAGACACTACTTCTCGCAGCTTGCTTCAAGTCCTGGATGGGGCTATGCTTTAGCAACAAAAACAAGACAAAAAAAGGGATAAAAAAATAAAAAAATAAAAAAAAAAAATAAAGAAAGAGAGAAAGGCAGAAAGGAAGAAAGGCAGAAAGGGAGAAAAGGAACGGGGGAAAAAAAAGAAGGAGCGAAATTCACAAAATTCGCAAAATTCATCCAAGTCTTGTTTGATCTGGTCTGACATGTTCACGGGTGACCCTAGCTCTCATCCCATGTTGCGCCATCAATCCCATGTTGCGCATCAATCCCATGTTGCGCATCAATCCCATGTTGCGCATCAGTCACCTGCTTTGCACCACCCGTGCTCTACCACCTGCGTGCTGTCGAATCGATCCTTGACATCTCGGTTCAGCATGCGGCGAATGAGATCGATGCTTTCATCGCTCAGCGTGAATGGAACCCGAAGATCCCTGTCCATGATTTCGTCGATGCTGTAAAACGGGTTTTCTTTGTATATTATCGTGTACAGGAGGATTCCCAAAGCCCAGACGTCTTGCTCCTTTCCTCCGTACGGCTTACCAGCCAGTACCTCGGGAGCAGCATAATCTGCAACATGTCGTCAGTTTCCACCCCAATCACCCCCCCGTTGTTCTTGGCGAGAGTTGCTCAGTTTCATATGATAAAAAAAAAATTACTTACCAATAGTGCCCACGAATACGTCAAAGGGACCGCTTTTGATATACGCCGCACTCCCAAAATCAATGAGTTTGATGTTCCCCTCTCCGTCTAGAATGACATTCTCATCCTTGATGTCGCGGTGGACAACCATCGCCTTGGTATGTAAGAAGTGAACTGCTCGCGCCACTTGAACGAATATGCTTCGGCACTCCGCCTCCTCCATGTTGGCGCGCAGTTCAATGTAGTCAAACAGATCCATGCCCGGCAAGCCATGAGGAGCCATCTCAATGTAGTAGTTGACGTCGTCCTCGAAAAACCCTTCCATTTCTACAATGTTGGGGTGTCTAAACTCGGGCTTTCGCAGGTAGTCCAGGACGTGGATCTCGAGCGGAACGGTCCCAAGCTTCCTGTCCCGGGTCCACGTATCGACCAATATGCGTCGTTTCGTGACGTACTTCAAAACAACTTTCTTGGCACTAGTCTTGTGACGAGCGAGTTTGACTTGCCCGTAGGCACCTTGTCCCATATCTTCCAGGATGACGTAGTCTTCGATGACGGCTTTGCGTGCAGGCTCGGCTGCCCTGAGAGGGGCTGCTGGCCTTTCACCCGCCGCGGCTGCTGGCTTGGGATGCCTCGTCAGCTTGGCGGCCGCGCTCAAAGCCGCGTTTCGAATCTGCTTGGATAGTGTGGGAGCTGCTTGCCGATCTGCCTCCTTTCCTGTCTCATCGTCGTCTGAAGCAATCTCAATGGGCGTGTGCACGGGAGGCGTTTGGCCAGGCGATGGCTGGTGTCGCGGTGTCGTGGTGCCAGAGGAGCCGGGGGATTCGACGCTCATTCGAGCATGCCCGTGAAGATGCCGCGAGTACGTGATCCACAAGGCAAGCACCATTTCCTTGTGGGGTACAGAGAAGGAATCATTGTCGCTGTTGGCCGCCCCTTGATCCATTCCTTCCTTTGCAGTCTCTTCCCCAAAGCTGGCTTGCTTTTCGCTCTCTACGACACGCATCTGAACGTCAATTTTCAACTCGGACCCATCACGGTGCTTGCCAGGCAGACCCTCTGGCTGGAGAAATCGAGCGGTAGCGTCAGGACGATGCTCTTTGAGCGCAAGGAAAGCCGACGCCCTCCGGAACCTTTGTTCTGGGACCACCATTCCATCTAGCATCTGAAGGCCGTCCTCCTGCGTTACTATGTCAATGATTTTGTCGAAATCAGGAATCAGAGACGTCACAGGTAGTCCGTCAGGTTTCTCGTAACCGAACAGGGCGCCGCAGAAGGCGGAATTCGAGCTTCGGATTTTCAGATCCACCGGGTCAATGACGATGATGCCGGCCATGTGCGGGAAGGTCGATACGCGCAACTCGAGCCGCCCGCGAACTTGCTCCACCGTGCAGGGAGTGCTGACCTGATGGGCGTTCAAGCAGGTGAAGAATCTTCGCCTTGCAATCTGGGCAAAGTCTATCTCACCAATCGCGGGATCGATCCCCTGTCGGGGAATTCGAGGTATGAGTGTTGCCACGTCGAACCCCGACTTGATAGCCCTGGAGCCCCAAATGACATCGGACGCGCCCGAGACGTTCTTCACAGAGCCCTCTTCGTCTAGACTGACAAAGGCAACGTCCTCGTGAATTTCTTCCAGAACCCAGATCAAGCCCACTGGCTTTTCCTTGACCCATAAGCTGGCAGAGCCTGTCGCCCCGTTTCGCTTCCGGATGGGGACCACGTCTCCGCACAGCAAAACCCCTCGTGAGACATTGCTGCCATGTTGCCCGCTGCCCGCGGTTGCAGGTGGATTCGGGTCCCCGCTATGCACAGTTTGAGCGCGTCTTTGAGCGTGACTGGAGGAATACTGTGAGCGTGAATTGGGTTTGCTCAGAAGATGTGCTGTGATGCCTGACCGAGTGCCGAGCAAAGTCGAGGCCGCTGAAGCGGCTGGGCTTCCAGGTTTCGCCCTTTTTGGACTGCCGTCTGGCAATGCGTCATCCGTCTGCAAAAGCTTTCGCTCCAGCCAGGCTCGTCTCTCTTCCTGTACGACCTCGAGAATGCCCATTTTACGCACCTCGGCCTTTGTCACACCAAACACGAGGCAAGCCAGGTCATTGGCGGCGATGATGGTCCAGGGTGGTTTTACTTCCGTGGTGAAAATTGCCTGCGCGGCGGGCACCCATCGGTTCGTGTGGCCGTGTGCGGTAGGCACGATAGCACTCGGAAAGGCTTTCGCAGGGGGTCCAGGCTGTGCCGTCGTCGGAGAGATGAGAGGCTCGTCGTATAGAGGCTGCTCGACTAAGAACGGCTGGGCCATTGTGTCAAGGAGTTTGTCTTGAAGCGTGATGGCCAGCGTGTCCGTCATGGTGCGCTTCAGGCTTGTAGGTCTAGCAGTGGCTTGCGACTTTGCTCCAGGAGCGATGCCATCTCGTCGCGAGGTAGCATTCGAAGCATTACGGGATTCACTGTCCAGCTCTGGTACTGAGGGCAGACTGTCTACCTCGACTCCATCGGTTGCCTGGAGCCTGACCAGGGGCGGGTTTGAAGTGCGGTTTTGAGCGGTTGTGGGAGGTGCAGCATCGGGGGCACTTGTACTGGTACGGGACAGTTGCGGCACAAATTGTCTTTCGAAAAGATTGTCCCCCATTACATCAGCTGGACCTGTCAAGGGCGGAAGTGCTACAGAATCCGCGTTTGGCAAGTTGTTTGCTCCAATCAATTGTGCCCGTGCCAAAAGCTCCAACATGTTCTGCATATCGACATCACCTGTGACACGGGCCTGGGCACTGGCGAGTCCTGCTTGCGTCGCGTTCATGGACCAACCCATCCGATCCTTGATGAAGTCCAGGGAGCGTTTGAGGACAGTCTGCCTGTTGTGTATAAACTCCTCGGATTGGTGAGCAAAGGAGAAGGAGTGTAGCGACTCGGAGGGAAAGCGCGACAAGTCTTCGGAGAAGCTGGGAGACGCCGGGCCAGCAGAAAGCGGCGGCTTTGCGGAGTTTGCGAGCATGGCGCTCACGGAGGTCGAGCGGGAAAGGGCAACGACGGACGGGCTTCGCGATGATGCGGCAGAATTAGGCATAGTTGGACCACGAGAAGGAGGGTGCTGCTGGCGAATGCGCCGCAAGCCTGTGATGCCGGGACCATGGTCATGATCGGTTATGTGAGGGGATCTGTAACTCCCCAAGTCGGACGAAGTCTCTCATGTCAGTCAGGGGGAAGCTGAGAAAAAAAAAAAAAAAAGCACGTACTCAACCAAGGGCCGAGGGGCGGGATGTAGCGAACCTTGCTAAGGCATCATATTCCATTATCGAGCTCGAAGAGCCCTCAAACGACATTCGGTATCGACTTCGATCAACGGTCGGGTCGGGGGAGAGGGCGAGATTGCCTGTGCTGCGATTTTTGGGCAGTGGCAGTGGAGGCACTAGCTTGCCACGTCCTCGACGGTCCTCGCCGGCATTTTCATCGGTTCCTACAGTAGAGGCAAGTAAGTGATGGTGGGGGGGGGGGGGGGGGGGGAGGGGGGCCAGTGTCAGCGAGAAGGTGGTTTTGGTTGGGTGACAGCAAAAGCTGGTGGGTGGTACGGTACGCACGATGTTCTTGTTGCCCGCCATGCATCTGCAGCATCCTAGACGGCGACGGGAAATCACCGAATAACACTGACAGAAGGAGCAGCGGGTAGCGGCAGGGACCAGACCAGGCAAGACAAGACGTATGGTGAAATTGGCAAGTTATAGGCTCAGGCTTGGTTGGGGAAAGCAGTTTCAAGTTGGGAGCCCAAGTGAGCCCAGCCCAGCCCAGCTCGGACCAATGTTTGTTCGTTCTCTTTGTTTGGAGCAGACGGGACAGGACGCAAGTGACTGGACCGTTGACTGTGCTGTGCTGTGTGCTGTGCTGTGCTGTGCTGTGTGCTGTGCTGTGTGCTGTGCTGTGCTGTGCTGTGCTGTGCTGTGCTGTGCTGTGCTGGTGGTGCCGTCAACTCACGCGTCCGAGACTGGGACCAGACGTCTGGTGAACGACAGAGGCAACGGGGGCTGATTGCGGCCTGCCAGCTGGTGGTTGCCGGCTGGTGGTGGTGGTGGTCAACTGGTTGCCGGCTGGTGGTGGTGGTGGTCAACTGGTTGTCGGCTGGTGGTGGTGGTTGGTCCCTGGCGGGATTTGGCCCGGAAAGCCCGTTTCTTTTGGAGCCTTGGCGTGGAAGCCCCGTTTTGGTCCCGTCCTCCAGATAGGGCCAGATCAGAAGAAGCGCTGCTCTAGGGAGGCGGCCAATAGCAAGGAGTAAGTAACCGCAATGCTCGGGAAAACGCTGCCCGTCTCGAGAGAGGCACGTTCTGGTGGAAGTGGATGCAAGATTTTTTTTTTTGGAAGCCAAGGGCTGCCTGGGGGTCGTCCGAATCTGTGTGCGGCCGGCCCGCCCGCACGAGGGGCAACGAGTACGTTGGCGGGCAGAACTGGTGGGACGGGGGACCAAACGCCTAACAGGACAAAGTATGAACGGTACTCCGTACCTCCTAGCGGGTACCTAAGGTACCTAGGTACCTAGAAGGTACCTAACCTACCTCCTGGTACTACCTGATACATTAGGTGCCTCCGGGTACTTGATTTGCCAGTGCCAAAGAAAGGCGGCGGCGGGCAGGGCGAGCGCTCATGCTGAAGCACGACCCGGTTAATGCATCACGCAGCGGCAGATGAATGAATGACGGAACCACGGTCGATAAGATGCCGCGTACATCTCGCTCGGATAAAAGAGCTGTTGGGGATTTTCGGGGGCATGGATTGGGGGCTATACGGAGTACATGTCTGGTGCAGAGTTGAGGGCATGAGCACATGCATGTGCCATATGTGGGTCGCTCGGCCGTGACTTGACAAGTCTCGACTTGGGTCAACTGTGATCCACCCCCATTTTTCCATTCCAACGTGGCCCTGAGGCCCCTGACAATGACTGTCAGTCAACCTGCCAACCAAAAACACCCAAAACAGCACACCCAGCACACCCAGCACACAAGACACATTCCGATCCGAGTCGCCCTTTGTTCGATTCCGCACAATAAGATGGACTGCCGCCGCTCGCACTTGGCACGATAGCCAGCATCGAGCTTGACATATATGGCTGCCCAGCTTGGCCGTCACCGTCTTCCCTGGCTGGATACCCGCCTGCTGCTTGTGTCACCAGGCGACGATGGCTTTCGCTGGGCACCTCTGCATCCCCATCCCCATCCCCATCTACTGCTCTGCACCGAAAAGGACTTGTTTGCCAAACATCTGATGAGAGACTGAGATTGTCGCACCCAGCTCATGAGGATTCACATTTTTCCCGCAAGCAACCAGCTGAGTCTTTTTGCTGCGCAACCCAAACCGCTACGCTCGGGACATGGGCTCTATGACGGGCCTCGGAGATGACCAGACTACTCAAGAGGCGTCATGACTAGTGCTCGAATTCGAGAATAAAGAAATCGTCAGTCAGAAGTATGATCCCCCCATAAGGCATGCTTTCTTTCGGGTTTTCCTTTTTCCTTTTCCCCAGGAAATTTCAGGAAGGGATCACGACAGGCTTGCCACCATGCCTGACATCAGAAGTTCACACAAGCTATACGACTAGTGAAGATTGATCCCGGGTCGAGTGCTTCCGCCATGTCGATAGCCAACCCATGAAGACTTGCAGTGGTTGGCGGGTGTCGTGGGCGCTGGCAAGTTCAAACGTAAGCAACCACCGTGTTGTCCGGAGTGAAGTTTATTCCTCAGCACGCGGCACTGTCGCCAGCCATGCATGGGGGCAACCATTTATTTCATGGGGGTGTTTGGAAGACATGTCGTCAAGGTTGAATGGCAAGGGACCGTCAACAAGGGACACGTACGGAGGGACGTACGGAGGGACGTACGGAGAGTACGCGGTACGTCGGTCGCTCGTACTCGGCGAAGCAGTCAATCCGTATCAGAAACAACCGGATCATTGTGTGCTCCAAACTGCCAATCTATCTAGGTACCTACCTACCTAACGCAACACACGAGGCTGCTCGCTCATGTCGCTAGCGCGCCAATAAAGCAGCAGACGACGACTGGGTCCATTTCCGCCCCGACTAGTTGTTCGAGCCGATGGATTCGTTGTCCTGTTCCTCGTGGCCGAATCTCAAGCCCAGACTCATCAAGCGTTTGCCTCGCGGAGCCTTTTTCATTCAGAGATGCTTGGATGCGCCACCCAACGTCGAATGCACCAGACCAAGGCGGCGGCGAGTCAGGGCTTGGGAGGTTTATCCGCCACGTCTCCGCGTCCTTGTTGACCCCTAGATAACGCCCCAGCCTGTTCCCCACCGAGCCCATCGACGCCGTTCCTGAGTCCTGAGTGACGAGATCTGGAGTCAGGTCCGGTCCTACCAGACCACTACACTACCAACTTGCTCCCCCCCCCCCCTCCCCCCACTGGAAACGTTTGGTCTCCGCCCCCTGTTCTAGTTCACCGTGCGGGGGCTGCAGTTCCACTTGTGGCGGCTGTGGCTGGAGCAGAATGGGCCTTTGTCTGAAAACTGACTCGTCTTGGCCATCTTTCGCATCAATACATACCAACCCACCAACCCGCGTTTATGGAGTCATGGAGTCCTCGACGACTACCTCCGAGGTAGAGGTGCCTGAGGTAGGTTCTTTGCATACCTACCTACCTCTACCTTACAAAAGGCCGACAGACGTTCGAGTCTAGCTCCTACACAGTGCACGGAGGACAATGTACCTGGACATGGTCATGCCTGAAACGTTGTGTTCTGCAGTGGCTGAAGTGGCTGAAGTGGGTCTCGTGGAGGGCAGGCAAGAAAGCATGTGGCATGTGGCATGTGGTGTGTGGCGTGTGGCATGTGCAAGTGCAAGTGCAAGTGCAAGGGCAAGTGCGACTCTGGAACTCTGGACTCTGGGCTCTGGACTCTGTAGACGCCCACCCCTCCCCCTCCTGGTGCAACCGCGAACCAGCTGGTTAAAACAAACCAGAACCAGCACGACTCCATGTGGCCTGTTTTGCCTGCCGGTTTCGAGGATTGGTTGATCAGATCAGTGAGTGGCCAGGTACCTACAGGTACCTACCTGAGCCAAGGGGCTCTGGTCTGGCTGGTATGTGATGTGATCCATGTGGTGGGTGAGCTTCAGACAAGAGCGCAGCTGCGCGTCAACTGTTCCGTACGCACGTAGATCGTAGATCGACCTTAGACAAGCGGCACATGCGGTGCTTGCAGAATCCCAGGCTACGGAATGCAAGAGGCGACTGGAACAAGCCTGCTGGCACTGGGCCCTGAAAGTAACCACCAAGCACTGTCCGTTCCGGGACATGCTCTGCTCTTGGCAAACGTTGACATCAATACATGTACTCCAGAGTCCAGAGCCCGTCGTAATACTGTTTTAATCAACGCCATTCCCAAGGCTCACAGGCAGGGGTCTGCTGGAGTGGTTGGGGAAAGGGGGGTGGGGCAGAGGGGGTGGGGGTGGGGGGCTACTCGCTAGTACCAGACGCAACGCGGGGCAGCTCCATGTCATCGTGGGGATTCCCATGGCCCAGAGGGTTCATGTGCCCGCCGCCTCTTCCAATGGGCTCCCACTTGGCACCGTGAATGAGCAATCATGCGTGGTCAATGGTGTCAATGGTGGCAGACGAAGAGCGACAGCGACAGCGTCGAAGCGTATCCGGCCGTTTGTTATCGACCCATTCTCAACAAGAAACCGGCCTACCCAAGGTACCACCAGTCCCAAAGTCCCCGCCCCTCACGCACCCCCCCCCCCCCTCTTCTTTCCTTCACCACCCCCCCCCCTCTCTGGTCGAGCGAGCCCTGAACCGCCGCTCCCGAGAGGTTGCCTCTACTCCGTACTCCGTACCAGACTCGCTCTCCCCAGCGCCCGCCAGGACCAAGCCCTCGCGCTGCCCTTTTCTTGTCGGATTTTAAAAAACCCCGTCACCCTCCCCGCCCGTGTGGTTAAATCCCATCGTTGATGGCCCTCAACGGCCATGTGCCTCCTCGTCTCTCCCGAAACACTGCGTGTTCTCTGCTCCCTGTCTGCCTGGCTACCTGACGGCGAGACCGAGAGCCCAGGTGCCAGTTCAAAAATCGGCGGCACTGGCCTGGTGACCAGACCCCGCGATCCCTTGCCAGGTCCGCTGATCACCATCCATCATCGGTTTCTTATCGCGAAGCCACCGCTCACCCCTCCGGCTGGTTGAGAGATAATCCGATTTTGCGTCCTGCCGGCTCCTCCCGACTCTCTGGTAGTTGAGCGTCAAGGCGATCGAACCGAATCCGGGCTCTGGCAGACTTCACCTCTGTTCTTTCATCTGCTACGAACTGATCCGTGGGCCATCCATCGCCTTTTATCCCCAGCCCAAGGACCAGACCCTTACATCTTCGGCAAGGGCCACCAGTGGTTGTTGCTAACGTTTCAAACACATCGTGCCGCCGTCTCGTCGACCATCAGCTCTGCGAAGGGCTGCTGCTGCACAGCTGTAGCTGTTGCGTCAGCTCTCGAATCAAGAAGCGGCGCTTCCTTGATGTCATCACCTCCACAGGTCCTATCTTGGTCACATCTACAGATTCTGGCAGGAAAAGCCGTCTTCCTCCTCCATTGAAAATGGCTGCCGTTGTCGACCTGAATGTCGCCGCTTCGTCCCCGGCGTCATCGGGAGAGGCCCAGACCCATTCTCCCGCGTCTCCCGACATGAATATCAAGGGCAAAGGCCGACAAAGATTGCTCCGCGGGCTGCAGAGGATTTCATCGTCTCCGTCGTTGAATGGACTGCGCCGATCTCGCTCGGTAAGCACCCCGTACAGCTCACGAGGCTCCTTGTCTTGTGCTAGTTTGGCCGCTGCCGGTCCTCCCAAAAATTCACCTAGCGCGACCTCATCTACTCCTGAGCCGATACCGCTTGGCATGCCGAATGTCTCGGCTTGCGTCTCGCCCGCGGTCACTCACGAAAACCTGCTATCCCAAGAGAGCACCCGAAGCCCGGTTGCTGTGAGGAGAGTACTCGAGCGAAGCGCGACACCATCCACCGCTTCCCTCCCCCTGACAGTACGATCCAACAAGCTGGATGGGCTTGCAAAGACCAAGACAGCCACGACAACTGGCTCCCCCAAACCCAGCTTTAGCTTCTGGGGAAATATGCCGCATGAGATCCGGGTTCAAATTCTAGGCCATCTTCGCACCAAAGAGCTGGTCCAGGTATCCAGAGTCAGCAAATACTTCTATAGATTTTGCTTTGACGGACAGCTCTGGTCTTCTTTCGATGCATCCGAGTTCTACAGAGAGATACCTGCCGAGTCGCTGGCAAAAATCATCGTTTCTGCGGGGCCGTTTATAAGGAACTTGAATCTCAGGGGCTGCGTACAGGTTGAGCACTACAGGCGGACCGAGGTCATTGTAAAGGCTTGCAAAAATCTTGTCAATGCCACACTGGAGGGCTGCCGGAACTTTCAAAATAATACCCTCCACACTCTGCTGAGGACGAATGAGAAGCTTGTTCACTTAAACCTGACAGGTCTCTCCGCCGTGTCAAACACATCCTGCAAGATTGTCGCAGAATCCTGTTCCCAGCTCGAGACCTTTAATGTCTCCTGGTGCGACAAGGTCGAAGCCAGAGGAATCAAAGCAGTCATCGAATCATGCCCAAGGTTGAGGGACCTGAGGGCCGGGGGGGTTCGGGGTTTTGACGATATACCGACTGCCGAGTCCCTCTTCCACGCCAACACACTCCAACGTCTCGTGCTCTGCGGCTGTGTCGAGCTAAACGACGAGGCTCTTCAGATGATGATGCGCGGCCCCGACCCCGAGCTCGACGTCTTGACCGGACAGCCTTTGTCGCCTCCCCGAAAGCTGCGGCATCTGGACTTGAGTCGATGCAACCGCCTTTCAAGCAGTGGCGTCCGATCTATCGGTCACGTCGTCCCCGAGCTGGAAGGTCTTCAGCTTTCCGGATGCAGGTCGCTGACGGATGCTGCTCTCGAGCCCATCCTTGCCTCGACTCCTCGGCTAACCCACCTTGAGCTGGAGGATCTGGAGGAGCTGACGAACTCGCTCATGTCGGAACATCTCGCCAAAGCCCCGTGTGCTGAGTCACTAGAGCATTTGTCCATCAGCTACTGCGAAGACATTGGCGACGTGGGCATGCTGCCGGTGCTGCAAAGGTGCCGCAGCCTGAAAAGCATCGACATGGACAACACCCGCATAAGCGACCTCTCCTTGGCAGACGCGGCAGCCATGGTAAGCAGGCGCTCCAAGAGATGCTTCGACGCCAGCCAACGGCCCCGGGTCACCCTGCAACTGGCCGTCTACGATTGCCAAAACGTCACCTGGACTGGCATCCGGGAAGTCCTGTTCCGCAACGCCCACATCAGATCGTCGACGGAGCGGCCAGGAAAAGTAAGCTACCCCACGGAAACGATCGGCTTGAAGTGCTTTTACGGGTTCCAGATGACGGTCGATGAACACCAGAAGCGGGTGCTACGCGGAGACTTTTCATCCGCCGGCAGGCTGGAAAGAAAATGGGCCGATTACATGCAGGCAAACGAGGAAGCTGGAGTGGCAGGAGCGGGTTATCGCAGGAGAAGGCGTCGAGCCAGGGAAGCCCAGACGCTCCACATGACCGAGGAAGACGGTGGCATCGTGGGTCGACGGCGAGCGCGAACTATGGGAGCCTGCTCCGTGATGTGAAAGGGGGGGGGGGCTTCACGTCAACCCTTTGCCCAAGGAGCAAACAAGAGATGTATATAACGGTGCTACTATGTTTTTACGGGACGGTTGAGCTGAATGTTGTAAGTCGAGTCGAAAGCGCAGCTTCTAGCCCTGGGTTTGCCGAGGCAACAATAGAAATTCTTTCCCTTGCTAGGGTTTTTTTTCTTTTTTCCCCCGCAAGGGCAGGCATGTACTATTCACCCTGGGCGTGTGAACTAACGCCAACATGAAGCTGAATCAACTGTTTTGGGGGCTCGAGAGGCAAGTCTGACGACAACTTGGAGCTTTTATACCTTCTGCTGCGCGCACATGGTACTGCGAAATTCTCAAAACGAGCCACGCTCCAGCAGCTGGAATCAAACCGTTGGGAACGATGTCGAAACTATCGTTTGCTGCTCGTCTCGTTGGAAGCGAGCCAAGAGTTGTCAAAGCTTGGGGTGCTGCTGTATCTGGTCCAGCGCCGTGAATGGCTCGAATCATACAGTGGTCCAAAGGTAAGCCCCCGAGCCTCGAGTCTGGGACTCTGGGTCACTCGAACAAGCCACTAAAGGCTGGGAGGAAGTCGTGTCGTCGTCGTCGTCGTCGTCGTCCATTGACCAGGGTTGAACATGTCTTCAACACGGACGGACATGGCCACAAACCAGGCTCCGTCCGGAGTACGCGGTACAGCAGCAAATGAGGGAACACAAGTGCCTTTGGCAAAGCACAAGAAAACATGGGGAAGCGTTAAGACACGTTACCTGTCACTTGGGTTCGACTCTAATTTTAGCCGGGTGAGATTGCGCACTGCCCAGTTGCTGCGGTCCACGACGGGGTACAGGATAAGCTTTAACATGGCCACAAGCATTGATTGTGCATAAGTTGGTGGGAGCGGCGAATAACAAGTGGTGGCACAGCGTGGTTTTGAAGATGGGAGGAAAAGAAAAGAAGAGAAGAGAAGAGAAACCGAAAAAGAAACAGAAAAAGAAACAAAGGAGAAGCGAGGGAGCAGAAGAGAGAGACGGCCCGGTGAGACGGGCAAGGGGACATCAGGGCCCGACTTTGGACTTTCTGACGAGACGAGACGTGCGTGGGAGTTGGTGTGGACGAGCAGAAAATGTCGGGTGGGTCCGTCCGGGTCCAGTCGCCGACCGACTCCTTGATGCACTTCATTTCGTCCAAGCGCCCACCGACAGCAAAAAAACCTTCAACAACCAACAACTCTGCCCCCCCCCCCCCCCCCCACCGTGTACCTTCCCTACAATGGTCCGTGACCCCGGGAACCCAACAACGCCCATCGTTGTATATTCACCGACTTTGTGAGGTAAACTAAACGCCCGTGGAGGCGTAGGCGTGGACGGTGGCAGTCACTGATCCTTTGTGCCTTGTTGCACCGACTGCGGCACAATTAGGACAACCGAGATTGCGGCTCACGAGTCACGAGTCACGCGTCACCAGCACGAGTCACCAACCTCATCTTCTCTCGACTACGGAGTACGGAGCACGGAATTCCACCATCAGCCTTGCCGCCCTTGCGCGCGCACGCGTACACACCCCTGCCCCCTCCCGCAAGTCGCAACCCATCAAGCATCTTGACGAACAGCAGAACAGCAGAAGGAACACCCCCCCCCCCCCCCCACCCCCTCCCTTTCAACCCGCCGTCAAGATCACCACAAGAACACCACAAGAACAATGGTCCTGGAGAGAATCTACGTTGTGCGGCATGGGGTGAGTGGGTTGTCCCGTCCGGTGCCTCGGCAATCACGAATCCCAAACAATAGGAGCTCGCGCGTCCACGGGAGGAGGGGAGGGGGCCAAGGGCAATCTCATTGACCATGCCATTGTCGTTTTTGTTCTAGTTCCGCTCCAGCTGGACGGTCAATCCCCAGACCGGCACGTATTCTGGCATCCCATCGCCAACAGGCATTCCGGGCGACCCAGCGCTCACCTCGTACGGCATAGACCAGTCCAAGCAACTGGCCCGCCATCTCATGACGCTGGATCCAAAGGTGGACAAGGTGTATTCCAGCCCGTTTTACAGATGCCTGCAGACAATGGCACCGTTTATGGAGCTCCAGAAACAGCTGCAGCTTCAGCAGGCAGAGGACAACCCGGGGCACGACACAAGGACCTTGACGGGTGCCCCGGGGGGGCCTGGATGGGGAGCTGCGTCCGCCGTAACGACGGTACTTCCTGAACATGGAATTCGCGAGTGGTTCGGCTCTGCTCCATTCCGTCATCCGGAACCAGCCGGGCCCGAGGTCCTCAAGCGCCTGTTTCCGAGCTACGACGACAGCTACGTGTCGACAGTGAAGCCGTCCGCACGAGGGGAGAGTCTGGAGCAGTTGCAAGACAGAGTCACCAGGGCCTTGAGGGGCATCATCGAGCAGTGTGATGCCGATGGGACTCGAACCATTGTTCTATGCAGCCACGCAGCTGTCATTATCCTGATGGGACGCATTCTGACGGGTCAGGTCCCCGCCAGCGTGGATGTTGACGACTTCCACGCCTACACGTGCGGAGTGAGCCTCTACAGCCGTCGCAAGGCCAGCAGTGCCACTGGAGGAAGAATTACGGACGACAGCCGCCATGGCCGCGATTCGGCGTCATCAAATCCAGGCAAGTGGCATGGCGCATTTCCACGGGCTCCCATCCCTGGTAGATCCCGTGGCACCAACAAAGTCTTGTTCGTTCTTCATGGCGCGTGACCAAACGATCCCAACGCTGACACCCAGGGTTTTTTTTATTTTTTCTCTTCTTTTTGCCAAGCAGACGACAAAGCCGACGTCACGGGCAATTGGGACTGTGATTTGAACAGCGACTGTAGCTTCTTGAGCGGAGGTCAAGAACGAGGGTGGTGAGTGTAAACCTGCTTCAGTCTTGCTTCGAAGCTACTACTAGCCAGCCTTCAACCGGATACCTGCTCCCCTGACTTTTCATTGACCAGCGTTTGGTTTTTCTTCTTTCTTTTTTTTCTTGCGACCCGGCTAAACTATGGCCAGGAGATTTTCGGGAGATGAATCATTTCCCGACACAGGTTCTCTCTCCCAAACCGTACCGGATTCGAGACTTTGAAGAAGAGTTGTTGTACAGGTGTGCACTACGGCTTACTTGCTGATCACAAACGCTGAATGATTACACCCTTTCATTGGTGGTCGGTCAAAGTGTCAGCTGTGAACTGGATACTTGGTGGGCAAGACACCAGCTGCTTGCTGAACAGCTTTCAGGAGCTGGTATGGTAAGTACGGCATGATAGTACCTGAACACAGACATCTTTTTGTCATCATCCTGCCACATGAACCGGACACGTCGTATGATACGATGCGTCTGGGATCGTCGAAAAAAAAAGGCCCTTTTCCGAACTGGCACGCTGCGTGCTTCTGGTAGTATAAATAGCACTACTCCGTACGGCGGTCAGAACAGAACGGCAAGGCAATGGCCGGTGCTGCCCGAGTGTCAACCTCCTGACCCATTCAAGCCTCCGCTTTGAGCCAAACTTGACCATTGTTGACGCATGGGACACCAACGGATCCAAAATACTGGTGACCATCATTTCCCCCATCACGCCGTTTCGGTGAACGCTGGAGCCGGGTGGTGGTCAAAGTGGCAACTCGAACTGCCCACGTGCTCCATGCTCGTTGTGCGACGAGGCGCCTGGACCAGCTGAGGTGGATTAATGAACGGCCTCGGTCTCGTACGTGATGCAAAACCTGTTTTGTGCCACAGTATGGAGTACTCGATGCTTCGTGTCCCGCCGGGGTCCATTTTCTTGGCAACGACCAACACGGATGCTTACACGTCCTGAAGATCCAACCGCCCAGTTTGTTTTTTTTTCCCTTTTTCCTTTTTCCCATTTTTTTTTATTTTTTTTATTGAAATGCAGGTTTATGAATCCGGGTGACGGCCGATCAGTTCGCCCTCTAACCGGTGAGGCTCGATCTGCAGCGGCCCGGCATCCCGAGTCCTTGTCAATTACCCAACGTGCCATGCTGTCGATGCTGCGAGGATGCTGCGAGGATGCTGCGAGGATGCTGCCAGGCCCTGTTGGCAATGCAAGTGCTAGTGGACTTTGTTGATCCGACGTAGTCGTGGCAGCACGGCGTGACGGAGAAGATTCCGAAACCGCGTCATGTCCGTCATTCCAACCCAGCGCGTGGCAGCTGCGCCGGCGTTTGCACGATTCAATGAGACTTTCTCGACCTGCCCAACTCACCATGCCAGCCAATTTTGTTTGCTGATACAGATGTTGGAACGCTACTGTCAGTTGAACTGCAACCCTAGACCTATGGATGCACTGCGTACTGACAACTGGGCATTCCGCATATTGTACTTGGGTTTTCAAAACACCAGGTGGATGCCCAACTGTCAAGGTCCCGGCGCAGGTTCCGGCGCTCTGTGGCTGCAGCCAAGCGAAGAAATGCAGGTTAAAGACCGGTCGCAAAACTGTGGCAGCCAGCTAATAAGCTACAGGATAACGGCCTGGTGGCAACGATGCATGGAGCGCAGTAAGACCGGCAGCGTCCGTTGCGGGGGTGACGGAGTTGGTAGGATTCTGCCGTTCAGATCCTACCCCGTGGGTACCGACTCGGAGCAGTTGACGCAGTTGACCATCAAAAAGAACCGAAACGGCAAGCAACCCCCTGTTTCCCTCGCATGTTTCAGAGAGGTGGCTGCGACCTTGCCTGATGATAAGTGGTCGCGGAACGCCCGAATCAAGCCAGGCTGGTGGACCGATCCCGCATAAGCGCTTACCTTTATCCGTTGTTTGTTGTTGTTTTTAGTTTCCGAACACGCAAGTTGCCATGTTCTCCTTTGATTTTGTCTCTTATCGTTGGATGCGTGCGGGCTCGTCTCCCCTGTTAGTTACTGACAGCAACGATCCTGATTGCTGACCATGAGCCGATCACTCGGCCGCTCTCCTTTTCTTCTATGTATGGCTTCTCCCTCCCCAAAGGGCATCAGGTGACAGACTGCAGGTTTCAAAGGCGAATTCTTGTTTGGCGATTGTGTATTTTGAATTTCCATTTCAATCCGCGTGTTTTCCTCTCTCCTGAGTGCTCCTTTCACAACGCTGCCATGACCACGGCGTTCATGAGGTTGGATAAGAAAACCATGGGACGCCCAGTGGCTGTCGGCCTCTCTGTGCTCTCTTTTCTCTCTTTCCTCCCTCCCTCCGTGCCCTCCTGGATGCCCTTCATCATTTCAATCCAACTCCAAGTCAAGACATGCATGCTAAAGGTTGTCATGGGGGCGTTAGTCGCCCCCCGGTGGGCGATAAAACAGTGCCAGTGCCTGCATGGAAAGGTAAATACTACCCACAGATTCTGTCATGACATCGAATCAATCTTGCTTCACCCCAGCCGGTGCGGTCACTAGCAGCACCACGTTGAGGCAAGGTGTCTTGATTAACTATGTGCGGAGAAATAGGCGAGACTCGGCACAGCGTGGAGAGGGACGGAGCCTTTCGATAGCAGTAAGTCCCCTCGCGTTTCGTGCAGATGTTTGATTGGAAGGTCTCGGTGGCAGAAACATGTCAAACGATAGCAACCACCAGGCAGCCGGCTCACTATACGATGGTATCTATCGCAGAGGGCAAGGAGGCAGCTTACGTGCATACTGCTGCCCCCCCCTCGGGAGTGTTGAAGGTGGGTAATGCTCCGGCTTCCATGCGTTCCGGCCTAGCGCAGGACGTATTCCGTGAATACGTGTGCTTTTGGTGATGATGGGTTGATGTGCCTGGTAGATATCTTGGTATCTTGGTGTCTTGGTGTCTCTATATGGCAGTGGCCATTGCATGCGAAACCTGACTTGACTTTGAAAGACCGATATATACCACTTCCGAGACATGTAGAATTGGATGAGAGCGTCGACGAGGGCAAAAGGACTCGTCCAGCCCTCTAATGGGGCACTGCAAGCATGGTTGGGGCGCCGCAAAGAGATGATGAGTTAGCCTGTATCGTCCGGTTGAAGCGTGGTGAGATGGAAGCGCCAGATCGGTCGCGGTTGTATGAGTTGAGACCTCTGCCGCTTCCTGTTCTTGACTGCTCACGCCTAGTACAACACGAGTTGCAAGTTCAGGGGGGAAATCCCGACAAGAAATTAAGGCAAAGTGCCGCCAGAAAATCTAGCCAGACCTTCTGCATCGAAAATTCTAGCATCCCCCTCAAAGCAACGCAGTTGCCAACTGCCAACTGCCAACTGCCTAGTACCTCGGGTATCCCTGGAGCCCATAGATCGATGAAGCGTGCAGGCAGCCAAGGCATGGATCGATGTCCCCCCTCGGCGCCGTTGACTCGTCGACGCACCAAACCTTGATGGCGTCACTTCAGGTGGGCCGATTGGAAACTGTTGTCGCACTACGACAGATTGGCACTAGCGTGCCTGCTACGCCAGGCTGGAGGTGTGGCAGGTGCGACTTGCCACTTGCAACTTGCAACTTGCCATCCACTTGCTTGGCAGGTTCGGCGGAGACTGCAAAGGAAATAAGCTCCAGCCGCTCCTTGCCCCTGGCGCAAAACCTTGCATCCAACATCACCTTGCCCTCGACAGTGGACCCCCTCCTTCCCTCCCCTAGGATCGGGAAGCAAGAGGGAAAAAAGAAAGGAAACGAGAAAAGAAAAGAAGAGGAGAAGAGAAGAGAGGAAATGAAGGAAGAAAAAGGAAGAGAAATATACAGAAAGAAAATGGACAAAGAGAAACAAATGTCGTCAGGACTCAGAAATTGTCCGGCTAGCTTCAGCCAGCGCCCACCTATTCGCTCAACCTTGTCCGCTGACGACGACCAGGCAAGGGGCTTCGGCTTCGGCTTCGGGTTCAGCTTCGGCTTTGGCTTTGGCTCTGGCTTTCTTTCAGCAAACAGCACGCACTCATGACTCCCGAGCCCTCCTGCTGTGCTGTAGCTCGAGTCATCATTGATGGTCCCTGGATGGACGGTTATTTTCTCCTCGCTTGCTTCCCCACTTGGTCAACTCCTCGAGGGAGTTGCCTCGTTAGACCATGACATTGGACCATGGCATCAAACGGCCATGCAGTGGGCAGTGGGCACACCGGTGTTAGCCTCTAGAGGAAAAGAGTAACTCACGATAAGAAAAGTGGGATCACCCCGAGTGCAGATCGCTCACGAAGCTAAGGACCTCTTCCTGTTGGAGAACATCTCCATCAAGTCAAGCCAAGCCCCATCCTTCCGACCCTGCTGCGACTCTGCGTTCCCTCTGCATAAGACAGACTCCAGAAAAGGATTAAAAAAAAAAAAAACCGCCGCACCTGGGAACGGAAAAAGAAAAAGTGTGCCATTGCAGAAACCACGGGAACCACACCGAGCCCACAAGCCAAGACTACAAACCCTCATGGATCACAGACTCCGGCCTGGATCTCGCCTTTTCCTCATGCGCTGCTACAGCTTGGGGCAGTCCGAGGGCACCCAACGCATCCACCATGTCGCTGGCTGGTGGCATCGATGGCCGCCCTGTCGACTTGTTACAAAGGGTCAAGCGCGAGTTGAAACCAACAATGAACAATGGACGACTGCTCAAGTATCAGCTGCGCTTACTCGGAACGCTCGCTCCAGGTCGTCGCCCCCGCAATCTGCACAGCTCGCTATTCGCGGCAGCACGTCCCAGACTCGTGTGCGCTTCTTGTCGCGCCCGGCCCCCCAGGCAGTCGAGGGCAGTTGAGGGCAGTCGAGGCTATTTTCGTTCGTTTGCTGCTACGCCTTGTCCACACCTCGCCCACCAATCCTCCCTACCGAGGTGGTGTGCCGCAAACGGCCAACAACGGACTTGTTGGCCAGTCAAACTTTGGTCCCGATGGAGTGGCAAGCGTGGTATCCATTTTTTTGACGGGTTTGGTTTGCCTGGTCGGCATTGTGACGGCCCTGGAGCAACAAAAAGCGAGCCATCGTGCCAAGTGGCGTGCATCAAATATCGAGGACAATGGGAAGAAGAAGAAGAGAGAGAGAGAGAGAGAGAGAGAGAGAGAAAGTCGCAAGTCGCCTTAGCTTGTCTTTGGCTCCAAGGCGCCATCGTTTAAGCCTAAGTCGGTCAGCCACCTTTTATCCAAGACGATTATAGGTGGTAGCCTAAACCCATCCTTCTCCACACGACCAACATCCAGTCAGTCCACGGGCAACGGACAAACAACAGGCAACAGGCAACAGGCAACATACAACAGAAGGCTCAGGCAGTCCTTTGGCTAGGTTATGGGCTGTCCCGAGTCCCAACTTCCTCGCGTATGACATGACTTGCTTGGAGCCCATCAACGCGTACCTGGGCGGTTGTGGCATCAGTAGCCTCGATTTCTGTCGAGATGCCCGAGCATGGATTCGGTATCCTTGGGATCCTTGAAGGTCCTTGAGCGGATTGGCAATTTGTCTTTTTTTTTTCTGGACCCAGTCACCAATTGTTGTTGTATGCACGACCAACGGACTTTAAGCCATGTCAATATCTCTATTGTTCCTCCGCCCACCCCGGTCAACTATACCCCGCCACTAGTCTCCAGCCCGGATGGATGCGATGGATGGGATACGATGGATGAGATGCGATGGATGCCTCCGACGCAAGTACACGGTCCCATGTAATGAAGAGGCGCCGGCGTATCTGCAGAGCATGGGTAGGGCAGGGCAGGGCAGGGCAGGGCAAGGCCAGGCAAAGGCATAGGCAAAGAGCGAACAAGAGTCGAGGCTCCCGTCGCCCGTGGTTCGGATTGCCCGTACTGTGCAACTTGAGTGTCAGATTTATCGATGCTTTCCTTCCTTTTTGCTTCTCCGGCGCCGCAGGTACCGCTCACGTCAATTTCTGCACGGTGAAGCCACCCTGCTTTTTATTTATTTATTTACTTATTTATTAGTCTGTTTATTTCCTTCCTTTTTTTTTTCTTTTTTTTTTTTTTCGTTTCTTTATGTCATCTTTTGCTCTTCTTGGTCTCACCAGCCGCACTCCTCGACAAGTTGGGTCTTGCTCGCTGCCAGGTCGCGCAGGGGCGGACACACAGACCCCCCCCCCCCTTCCTCCACCAACAAGACAATCGCCTGTCCTACTCTCTTTGCCTCTTTCGGACATGGTCATATTGGTCAAGGTGCTGGTGGAAAAGAAGAAACATGGTGGATTAGGACGAGACATCAGACTCTTTCCGATCGCCAGGGTCCCGACAACCTTGCATGGAGTACAAGAACTCGGCACCCCTCTCCTCCCTCCTCCTCGTGTTTGTGTCATTGACTCCTTAAGCAAGCTGCTCATTTATATATCCTTGTTTGTGTTCATAAGCTTTACATGCCTTTTTTTTCTCCCTCACATTCGAGGCACTTTCTCCAACCCCCCATCTACTTATTAAGCCCCTTTCGACAGCCAACATCGTATACTCCCTGTTTAGTCTGTTTAACTTGTTCAGGTGCTCAAAGTATCGGATATAAAAGGATACTTCTTCCGGGGCTTATCATTACACGGCAGGATAACACGCAAGGATATTCTCTGCTGGGGAAATGTACTCGACCTTATCAGATCCACGGGAACGTGTCACGACCTCGCCTGTCGGTAACATCAAGATGGGGATAAGGGCTTTAACTCATGCCGACCTTTACACGCCAAGGAGACTCTCAGACGAGCTCCCGCATTTCACCCTTCCCAGACCCTTGAACCATCCTCAGACCCCACCGCTATCGACCTCGGGCAGCCCGCGACTGGAAATCGAGGGTGAGTTGACCCTTGCTGGTAGTAGAAGAAGAATAGCCGATGCTAAGTAACCCTGGGCGCAGGCTCCTACAGCGGCATTTCCGAGGATTGCTCTCCTCTTCGCAGCATTGCTCGTGTAGACAGTCCTGCTACCGCTCCCGTCAGGCTGCCTAGTCTGGAGGAGTTTGATCTTGGGGTGGAAGCCCTCGCGAGGTCATACGGACCTGTTGCGCGGCCCTACACGCCCCCATCTCCTCTTCCTAGCCTCAGAAAAAGCTCCCTTCTTCCGCCGTCGGGTCCTCTGGTGCAGACTTGCGCTTCTCAAGACGGCTATGCTCAAGACAGCTATGCCTCGTACCACACGAGTGACGCATACGTCCACGGGGCTCCTCCGCTCCTGGATGGCTACCCTAGTCCGCCACCCGAGGGCGAGAACAGGCACATCAACCAGAAATACACGACCGAGGAGGGCGACTTCATCATCTACGCTTGGCACGACAAGAAACTCAAGTGGCAGCGAATCAGGCAAGATTTTGCGACCATGTTTGGCCGGACGCCCGAACGAACAGTCCAGGGCCTCCAAGCGTGGTACTACCGGATGAACCAGCGCATCCCCCTGTGGGATCGAGACGGGTGGCTGATTTTCGAAAACGACGACGACTTGGAACCCAAGCACATCAGCATTAAGTGCCGCGAGAGAGACAGCCAGGACAAGCCCATGGAGCCGCTGGGCCTGGCACAGCGCTATCCCGAGCGCGCCATCCACTACCCCTGGGTTGATGCCGAGCTCAAGCGCAAGTCGCAGGATTGGGGTACGTTTGGGGCAGCTTCACGCCCACATTATTATCCTTTGTCCTCTGGTCAAGCTCGACCCACTCGCTAACTACCCATCAAAGCTGCCAAGCGGGCAATGCAATACCGCGACAGACGGGAGCGAAGAAAAAGAAAGGAGCTGCGGCGTCTCAAGCTCTAAGCACCACACACTCTTGGAAACAAATCTACGAGAAGAAGAAAAAAGCGCAGAAAAAGAAGACAAATTATCTACCAAACGAAACGCGGAAAAGCCTCTTCCTGTACCATAGCTCCCTTCTGTGCATCTCTTTCCCCAATAGCATTCACGACAGATGTGGCATCTTTTCTTTTTCTCTTTTCTTTTCAGTATGCATATCAGCGACCTCGACAAATCTGGTGGCACGTCCCGCCTTCTGACACGTCCTTCCCTTGTTATGATTTTAAGTTGTGTTGTGCGTGTATGAGTATGATTTGCGGCCTTTTCACATATTTTTCTGCCATGTTGGCGGACACGAGCGTAACGTGGATGAAAATGCCATGACTGGGCGTATAATGAATGGGCTTGGGCAATGGGTAATTTGTACCAACACAGTAGATATCGCAAGGCCAAATAGAGCTACGAAAAGAAAAAATAAATGATAAAAAAATTTAAAAAAAGAAGCAAGAAAAAAAGCCCCAACCATGAACCAAGTTAGACATGGGTTTCGTTCTCTCGGCCCCGCACGGCGACAATCCACGTCCGGGAAGTCAAATGCCTGCCCCCAGATGGAGGTGCATTCTTTTCGAACCATCGGCATCAGCATCAGCACCAAAGGCCCTGGCTGCAGCTTTGATGGAGCCCGCGCACGGGGTTTGCAAGACTCGACTGCCTCGCGACCAGAGCTTTCGCCCGAGGAAAACGCCGTTGCACAGGTGCGTTTGCCGGTTTCTATTATTAGGGGTGGTGGTGTTTGAAACGGCCGTCTGCTGAAACGCAACGCGAGTCGCTTGGACGTTGGGCGAGCGAGGGCGACGTCATCGGAGTGCCGAGCTGCGTTTCATGAATTCCTTGATGCGGGCCATCCTCGCGTCGTCGTCGTCGTCGTCGGCGGCGGCGGCGGCGCCGCCCTCCAGAACGATTTCGTCCTGGTCGTCATACAGGTTCTCGTCGTACTCCTCCTCGTCGGAGTTGTTGCAGTGGCGGTACAGGTAGGCGTGGGGTCCGTACTCGTCGTCCGAGTCTGCTTCGTCTTCGGGGTAGTCGGCGGCGTAGTGGTTTTCCGCTAGGGACCTGTGAGCAATCTATTGCCCGTGGGGGATGCACAGGGTTGCTTTGGGAAAGGTTTCCGCGGATTTCGCCGGCATAAAAGGGGGGGGGGGTCCCGCATCTTACCGTTCTCGTCCTCCTCATCTTCGGCCAGCTCGTCGTCGTCGTCGAGCGCGGAGCCGGAAAAGAGGAGGCTTTCTTCCTCGTCGTCGAGGACCAAGAGGCCTACTTCGGCTGGCGATGCGTCCAAGGCAACCGAGTTGGCGGGGATGCGGACGTACTCGTCTATGACCCATTCGTCGTCGTCACCGTCGTCGTCATCTCCGTCGTCTTCGTCGTCGTCGTCACCACCGTTGTCACCACTGCCAGCATCGCGCATTGGTCTGTCCATCGTGGTGTCCGTGCCGGCGCGTGGGGCGGGTTCGGGATGACGTTCGTGGTATCGCTTCGCAGGGCTCTTTGGCTTGAAACGCGTGGGCTTCTTGTCCTGCTGCATACTTTGCAGGTTGGCGCCCAGCTCGTTCAGCACCCATTGGTTCATGTCATCTGTGATTCTGTCCATGTCTTGATCCTCATGACGATTCACCAAGGAGTCGGGGAGAGGGAAGTTTGTAGCCGAGGTTTGCTGCCGGAAATCCGCTTGGCGAGTCCTGTTGGCCAGTCCTGGCCGCTTGAGCTGCCTTTGCCACGGCGGCTGCTGTGTCGTCGGATGGTTGTCAACTCCCGAGGGCGGCGGCAAAGGGCCGGCAGCCTGGGCGCCGTTCCGGGCCCTGGGCGTCTTCTTCTCCTCCCTCGTGGACTCGACGAAGACGGCCGGGCCATATCTGTTCCTCTTGGAGACGCCAGAGGGGTGGGGGTTCGGGCTGTGCGTCCCGCCTCTGGCCAGCGTGCTGCGGGAGACGCGGTACTTTCGAGGCCGCAAAAGGCCTGGCGCTGGCGCGGATGCGGCTTGAGCAGCACCGTGCTGTTGGCCCCGGGGTGGGTTTTGCGCGTCGGAGGCATGCGAGACGTGGATGACGGGCCGAGCTGATTCGCCTTGTGGTCGCGGCAGCTGGGTGACGGAATCTCGCCGTTGGTAAGCCCAGTTGCTCCCGCTTCGAGGCCTTTTGAAGGAACCGTGGTCAAACTCTGCAGAAAATTCCTCGTGAGTCGGCGAGAATACATAGCAAGGGGGAGGTGGAGTAGGGATGGACAAACGGAGAAAGGTGACGGGCGTGTCGTCGACCCGCTTGCGCTTGACGCGAATGAGTTGAGGAGGAATCGACATGATGATGACCAGGAGCGCTTCTGCCCGCAAGCAGACGGGATGGAGGGTCTCAAGGAAGATGTCAAGGAAGATGTCCAGAAGGATCCCAAGAAGGATCCCATGGAGGATATGTATAGGGGCAGGGGCAGGGGCAGGGGCAGGGGCAGGATGCCTGGACTCTGGAGTAAAAATTTTGGAGGGTTCTGCGCCCCACATACCAGACAGACAACTTTTACTTGTCTTTGAGGCTCAAGAGTCAAGCGGCAGTTGCTTGACACGGTCCCTGACTCGGTTTCGGTTTCGATTGCATAGGTACCTGGGAGAATTTAGAGCAATTCGGGGGTCAGGGTGACGACCATCGGGTATCGGCATGCAAAGTACAGGCCAGACTTTGGCTTCCTAAACTGCTTTGAGGCCCGGCAAAGGTCGGGTCGGACTAACGTGACGACATTGTCGGATTGTCCGCGACCGACGGAGCCCCACCAGCGAGATCGCTGCGCACAGTAGGGGCACAGTGCCAAGAGAACTGTGCTCCGAGGTACATACGTCGCGGCACGTCGCGGCACGTCGCGGCAAAGTGTGGGGAGCCAACCAGCATCAGCAACCCTACGCGGCATACTGTCGCGGCTCCTTTTTCCTTCAAAAGCGGGGGGAGAATTAGGCATGATGCCGATCGAGGCTGGGGACGACGGGCTTTGTTGGGGGGGTAGGGGTTTGCCAATCCAAGCCCAGCCTTGAAGATTGGCCCGCATGTTGCAATCGGCAACAATGACGACACTGACGAAGGCTTATATTATGGCTTTGCGGCAAACCTGCCAAACCTGCCAAACCTGCCAAACCTGCCAAATCTGCACACAGTGCTAGCACGGAGTACGAAGCTACAGCTGGATGCCCCACCCACCAGAGATCGTCGTCGTCCGACGTTTGCCTCCAGTCAAATCTTTCGAACCTTTGCCCAGAAATCTCATCAGAATCTCATCAGAAATTCCATCAGAACGAGAGGCATTTTTTTTTCTGCTTGTTCAACTGCTTGTACAGTGGGTGACGCGAATCTTGAGCCTCGACCACACCCGCGCGCCTTCCATGGAACGGGACCTGACGGCATGCAGCATGGCCACGGCGGCAACGGACGGCACCGCGCCGAGTTTATGAAGACTAAAACGCATCTTTTCTGAGTGGTGGCAGGCCACGTCATATCCACGACATCATCATCATTGGCTGGCTTGGTGAGAGGCCAAGAGTTCCCTCCGCCCCGACGACTTGTGCTAATGAACAAGCTCGCTCGGCGCGCAGGGAGTCGGCGACTGAACCACGAGGCCCGCTGCCTACATGTAGGTATGTAGGTATGTGGTTATGTAGCAAGCGCTACTTTTGCAGCCGTTGCCGCTGCCTGCTGCAGGGCGCAAAAGGCTACCTCCTTCACCACCCCTCCCCCCCCCCCCCATATACCATATACCCCAACATCAACGATGAGCTGGATGGGTCTGGTGGAGAATGGGGTCGGTCACTGGTCTGGTTGCTGCTCCGAGGCTTGAGACGGGTCCGCCGCCCTCAAACGCCTCCCAGAACTTGCTTGGCCACGGTCAAGTTAAGCCCGAGCCCAAGCCCATGCCCATGCCCATGCCCAAGCCCCCAGCCCGAGCCCAAGCAGGTTGAGCTACTTGTCTTGGCTGGAACCGCGGACAGTACCCAAGGCGGGTAAGCGCAACCGCCCCAGGCAGGCTGAGGTCTGGTTGGCTTCACGTCGATTCGAGTTTGGCACTGGCACCCCGTGATCCAGAGAGGCCCAGCCGTTGCACGCGCTAGAGTGACTAGAGCGACTAGACCACTCGACGACACTGGAGTCTGGCACTAGACCTCTTATGCTCGATGCTGATGCTCATGCTGATGCTCATGCTGATGCTGATGTTGATGCTGATGCTGATGCTCATGCTCATGCTCATGCCACCAGACCGACTGCTTGTCTCTCCAAGCATGCGGCGCCAACAACCCAACGCGCGAGCCGAAAGCCTGAAGCCGAGCGAGCCTTCCGCTCGGGCAATGTTACATGCCTCAAATGCCTCCTCTTACCATTTGCTTTCTGCCTCCTGTCCGTCGCTGCCCGTCCATCCCCATCCCCCCCTCCCCCAACGGATGCTTCCTCATATACATCGTTCTGCCCCCAAAGCAGCCCCCCCTCCCTTCCCGGAGCATCCAAGAAGGCTTGCTTCGATCCTGCAAGCAAAGCTTATTGCCCTCACTTAGACCCGGGTTCTCGATCCAACTCAGGTAAGGGTCCCACTGTCCGTAACCCAAACAAACCCCTGGTTGAGCTTCCGCTTTTGGGTGCCAATTTCATCCACAACCTACACACTGCGCAAGTGCGGTATAACTACCCCCAAGCCCCTCCAACAGGGCGCATCTGCTTGCTCGGCCATATTCCTTTGACCCAGCTTGACTTTTCAAAGCATGTCGACTGCCAGCGCCACCGTGACAGTAAGCTACCGGAAACCTGGTCTTGCTCCGCCTGTTTTCATAGCCGGGTCATTCTCCGAGCCTCAATGGGAGCCCAAGGAGATGCACTGCGTCACTGACGAAGCCGGGGAACGCCACTTTACCATTGACGTTTTCGTCAAGCTTGGACAAGAGTATCAGTACAGGTTCAAAGTTGGCCATCAAGATGGCTGGTTATTGGATCAACATGCCACCATTGGTCCGTAGCCTTTCACCTGCACCAACGAGCTTGCGGCCTGCATCACGTTTGTATATCTGTTGACGGCTGACCAGCGTATATAGTCAACGACGGCACCGCCAAGCCTTGCAATCTTCTCAAGGTGCCATCCACGAGCAACATGGGCGAGCGGGCCCCTACCCCTCTCGTTGAAGCCACAGAGCGAGGCGACCATCTTGCAGCCCTAGACAGTCAACCTAGCATCACGGCCTCGGGGCCCAAGTTTCTGCTTTCCAACGTGCTTCGAGACAAGACCAATGATGGAGAAGAAAGAGTTGAAACCCGCATCAGCCAGGTTGCTGCAGTAGGTGCAGAAATTGACGATACGGCTGCCGTGTTGAATAGTGTGCGTTTCCTCTCGCTCGGAATACCCCTTCCTCGTCCCCCTTTCGTCGCCTCCCCCCTTTTCATCAATGATTCCACCCTGACGTTCACACTCATGGCTTAGTAGCTAAATTTGAAAACCTTCTTCTTTGATACTGACCCGGGAAAAGTCGGTGGCGGACAGGGCGATGGAGACGCAAGTTGATACGCCGCTTTTTGCTCACGAAACCTTTGGTGCTTACGAGTTTGAGGACGACGGCGCTGAAGGTGACTATTTTGGACACAAGGCAAGGTTGTTTGCTTCGGCGCCGTGGCAGCATGATTGCATGCAAGATGCAGACTTTCACGATCCCAACCTTGTGTTATTTCCTTCGGACAAGATATCTGTGCTCGACGCGTTGCGAAAGATCCAGTCAAGCACCGTGTATGGCCGATCAAGCGTGGATGACGGCCAGCATTCTGCATGGGCAACCTCTAGCCGATCGAGTTTTGACTCTTTCGAAGGAAACGACTTTACCTTCAGTCCAATGCCAACGTGGAAGCGGGACTCTGGAAAACCCCAGAGCAGCTTTGGTCGCCCGAGATCGGCGGTGTCCTTGACTTGCATAGACGAAGAACCAAAGACTGCGGATGATGCAAGCATGGCCATGAGCAAGCATATAGATTTGCACAGTCGAGGAGATCTTGGGTCGCGGTAAGTGATAAGGAAGGGGCAGGTGATTATGGGGGGCGTGCTCATGGCGCCTGCCAGTGTTTGATTATGTTGCTTGATGGGGATGGACGTCGTTGCCAAGGGGCTGAAAGAAATGACTTGTTGATGTGCACATGTCGGGTTATGCTTCGATTCGGCGAGACTTGCAATTGTACAATTTGAAATCTCTAGACGACGCCATCAGCCAGCGCTGATGAAGCTGGAAGCAAGCCCAAACAGCGACCGTCCTGCAGTCGCACGAAAACATGAATGAAGACGTCGGGGGTTTGACGTGCACTCCGTACGTTGAGCTTTGACAAGGCACAGGCTAAAACAACCCTGACGGCCCGGGCAGCCTGAGAGGCATGCCATGCAATTTTGAGACGCGAGACGACGGGAAGACTTGGTGACTTTCAGAGTGGCTGAAGGGTGGAAAGAATGGAAAGGAGGAGGAACGTCCTGTACCCCGGCCGAGATGGGTCGAATATCTCGCAAGGGGTGATGACCGAGGGTGATACAAGAGAGCACACAAACAGTCGGCGAGGCTTCTCTCATTGGCGGTGCAGGCCAAGCCAGCTGATGACCGAGCGAGCGTACGCGCAATCTCTGCCTGCCCCTGTCGACGTCCGAAGCCAAATCCACATGACGGCAGGCTGAATTGGCAGGCTGACTTGGGCCGGGAGGGTTCAATGTTGGATACATGAAGGGAGGGAGGGGGAGAGGGCAGCTCTGATTCGGGTTCGGAATCAGACTCGGAGTCGAGTTGAGTCGCGGCATGTTCGTGTGTCGAACAACTCGACGTGATTGTTTTTTCTCATCCGTGACTTTTTTCGCTGATTCAGAATCCCTTTCATCTCGACTTGCCCAACTACGACGACGACGACGACTACTACTACAACTACTACTACAACGACGACGACGACGACGACGACGACAACAACAACAACAACAGCAACAAAAGCTACCAGTACCACTTTTACAAAAGCAATAGCATGCTGCTCTCCGCCGTGTTCCTTGTCCGTGTCGCGCTGCTCGCCGCGCCCGCCGCGCCCGCCGCCCGAGCATCCAGCGGCGTCGTCCTCCCTCTCTACGTCTATCCGTCCGCCAAATTCGGCGACGGCGCGGCAAGATGGCAGCCCGTGCTTGACGCAGCCATTTCCAGCCCGTCCGTCCCCTGGCTCATCGTCGTCAATCCTCACAACGGGCCAGGTCTGTCGGGCCAGCCCGGCGACGCCGACCAAAACTACATTACGGGCGTGTCAAAGCTCAACGCCGTCTCCAACATCAAGACCATCGGCTACGTCCGCACAAACTACTGCACTTTCTCGCTGGAGGACCTCGAGGGAAACGTGACGGCGTGGAGCAGCTGGTCGAGCTACAGGGCCGCGAACCTGTCCGTGCACGGAATCTTCTTTGACGAATCAGCCCCGGACCTGGGCTACATGACCGAGGCCGTCGGCTCGGCTCGCCGGATCTTCGGAAGCGTGCCCATCACGACGGTATGCAACTTTGGCACGGCCGTCGCTGCGGAGTACTACAAGATCTGCGACGTGGTCGTGGCGTTTGAGAGCTGTCTCAACTGCTCGCTCGGCCCGCAGTACAAGGGCGCGGAAACGCTCAGGGCCAACATACCTGCGGAGCAGAGGAGCCGGGGAGCGGTGATTGTCCATCATTTCAGGGGGACGGCGTTTGACGGAAGCCGCGCGGATTCTGGCCTGGTGAGGAGGTATCTGGCCGACGCGAAGAAGGGCGGGCTGGGATGGGCGTATTTTTGCTCGGCAGGCTATGACGACGTCACGGCTGCGCCGGCAACGGTGGGGGAAGTAGCCAAGGGACTGGCTTGATGGCCAAGGGGTGAGTAGTCCGGACCAGTCTGTCTGGTGCTGGCCGGAGACGACAGCTTGTCGAGAATGAAGAATGTGAAGAAGTCGATACTTTATATATATATAAAAAGGCAGCAGCTTGGAAACTAGGGAAGTTGGGCCAGAGGCCACGCCACAGCTCAGCCACAGAAAACAGCTGCAGTGGCCCCAGCATTGTAGGTATATGTGCAGTAGGTAGCCTCAGGTACCCAAAGAAGCATGACACCCCCCCTTCTTTCCCACCCCCCCCCCCCCCCCCCAAAAAAAAGGGAAAAAAAAAAGAAAAACAAAAGACGGAGAAGTTCATGGCTCCAATTCTTCAGCTTCTCCTTGCCCCGGGCCACCAGACATCTCTCTAACGCTCGCGGACCATGGCCTCCAATCCGGTCTGCTTGATATGCATCTCATCCCCAACTCGCCAGATGGCGCCGGGCGTTGTGCGGCCGTCCCTCCTTGCGCAGCGCTTCCTCTCCCGCCAAGCCAAGTCGCCGCCATCGCACATGGTCCTATCCGACCGGGTGCGTCGATCCCCCGGCTCAAGCTTCGCCGACAAGCGCAGGTCGCGCCAGCACTCGGTGGACGGCCCCTTTGCCGGCATGAACAGGCGTGTTGCCAACGTGCCCCCGACGCCCCGAGCCCACTTCCCCCGCGCCGGGACGCAAAGACCGGGCGGAAGAAGCTCGACCTCGCGGTGGGACGAGCGGAGGACGCCAGACGATCGCAAGGCCCTCCGCATGCAGCAGATCCTGTCCACCGTCTCCTACGGGAGGCGAAACACCCTCAAGGACCACATGCTGCAGTACGAGTCGTTTGACCACTTCGACCTGCTGCCGCCGCTCAAGGCGGCCGTCTCGGACGAGCTGTTCCAGAACCTGGTCGACATCAAGCCGACCCCCGTGCAGCGGCTGGCCATCCCCGCCCTGCTGGGGCAGCCGGCGCCTGGGGAGCCGAAGCAGAAGAGCCGGGGGATGCGGTCGTTCCTCCTGGCCGCCGAGACGGGGTCCGGAAAGACGCTGGCGTATCTGCTCCCGGCGATTGATGCGCTCAAGACGGCCGAGGCGCAGGATGCGGACGTCCGGGCCTACAGGGAGCGATGGGATGCCGAAAGGGCGCGGCGGCAGGGCGCGGCAGACCCCAAGGGCAGGCCGTTCGAGGAGCCCCATCCCACCATGGCCCGACCCAGGGTGGTTGTCCTCGTCCCCTCGGCCGAGCTGGCCCAGCAGGTCGTCAAGGTGTCCAAGGCCCTGTCGCACGTGGTCAAGTTCAAGACGGAGGTGCTGTCGTCTGATCTGAAGCCGCAGCAGATCCAGCGCAACATGTACAGTCCCAGGGGGGTCGACGTCGTCGTGGCCACCCCCCATCTGCTCGGGTCCATGGCCGGCTCGGATCCCAACATCCTGTCGCGGGTGTCGCACCTGGTCGTCGACGAGGCCGACTCGCTGCTCGACAGGAGCTTCGCCCCGGCCACCACGAGCATCGTCGAGCGGGCCATGCCCTCTCTCGAGACGCTCGTGTGCTGCTCCGCCACGATCCCCCGCAAGCTGAACAACTACCTCGAGACCAACTACCCGGAAATGGTGCGCATCACCACGCCGAACCTGCACGCCATCCCGCGGCGGGTGCAGCTCGGCGTCATCGACGTCTCCAAGGACCCCTACCGGAACAACAAGGATCTCGCTTGCGCAGACGTGCTCTACTCGATTGGGAGGGAGGCCGCGGTCCACCAGGGCCCCGTCAAGGGCGAGGTCGACGTCCGCCGGGTCTTGGTGTTTGTCAACGAGCGGGAAAGGACGGAGCAGGTGGCCGACTACCTGCGATCAAAGGGCATCGACGCCGAAGCCCTGCACAGAGACACCTCGGCGGTTCGCCACGGCGAGGTTCTCGGCACCTTCACGTCGCCGGAGCCGCTGCGCATCACGGCTCCGGAACCCACCTCGGGCGGCAGACGCTCTCTGGCCAACGTCAAGGCACTGGTGGTGACGGATCTGGCGTCCAGAGGCATCGACACCGTGGCGGTCAGGCACGTCATCTTGTACGACGTTCCCCACACCACGATTGATTTCATCCATCGGCTGGGCCGAGCGGGACGCATGGGTCGACGCGGCCGGGGCATTGTCCTCGTCGGCAACGACGACAGGAAGGACGTTGTTTCCGAGGTCAAGAACAGCATGTTCATGGGCCAGGCGCTGATATAAAGGGTGGTTGGCCCTGTTTTCTGATTTCTTTTTTTGTTCTTTTTTTTTTCTCTTCCCCGCTTTTCCCATCAAACGTATATATATAGATGGTCCTTGAGCGATGCATGACATGACATGCGATGGTCTAGAACATACGTATGACAAGGAAGAAGCCTGTAAGATCGGAGTGTACACTAGCTGGGGGATCTCACATGACAATACGACGTTGGAAACATGGTTTCCGGAGACAAGGCGAACCGCGTAATTTCTCGACATTAAGATCTCGTGCAAGGAAATAAAGAAAAAATAACAACAAGAACCAGTGCGACACAGGCTGTCGCTGTTGGCACAAACTCGGTGCTCCGCACTCCGCATCCAGAGTCCGAGTCCGTGCTCCTTCCTCCGCAAGATTGTAAGCTGCTGGTAGACGGCACGACCAGCCAATGGACGTTAACCATACGGGCCAAATTGTACGGAGTACTCCGTACCAGGCAAAGTGAGTGGGGCCCACTTACGCCCTGCCCCACTTGCACACGACGACGTCGCGACGCGTCGACTGACTGAACTGCACTTGCCAAAATATCAAAATATCCCCTCCTTCCACGCGCAATCACGTTTTCTTCTACACGCCTCCCACCCTTCCTTTCCTCCTGATACCGCGAGATAATTGTACCGGGAGGCTTTGCCTGAGCCGGGCGAGTTCCCTGCACTGTTGTTGACGTTTCGCCACGGCTTATTGCGGTCTCGGTCTCGGTCTCGTTCTCGTTCGTCATGCCTCGACCTAAGCGGGCGAAACGGGCGCCGCCGTCAACGGAGCTGAAAACCATGGAGCCGGTGGCTGACGGCAGTGACCAGCAGGGCGCGAACAGAGGCCGCTCAAGGACGACGCGCTCCATGAGGGCTCGGCTCCGTTCAGACCAGCAGGGGCGTGCGGCTCCCAAACCGGCCGGACAGAGTCGAAAGGCATCAAGTGGGCGAGCAGAGAACAGTCGGGGAAACTCCCCGACGCAAAGCCGGAATGCGTCTGCCGAGCGCGCAGGGAGCCGCCAGGCCAAATCAACCGCACAGAGTCGGGATGCATCAGTCGGACGCTCAGAAAAACGCCGGGCAAACTCGACGGGCGGACCAGACGATCCAAGGCGCTCACCCGAGCTCAACATCGCCACGCCGTCGATGAGAAGGGACACTACAGGCTTGGATCTGGCAGACGATGACGTGTTTGGGAATCTGGGCGACAGCTTCGCCGACGGCGACATCCCAGAAGCTCCCCCCTCCGCAGCCCCCTCCGCAGCCAGCTCCTCCGCGACGCCGAGCCACGTCGAACGCAGGCCCAGATCGCGACAATCCAGCTTTGTTGGGCGCAGCGACCCGCCTATTCGACCCAGCAGCAGGGGAGGCAATCCTCCTGGCGTAAGCTCCTCCTTCAACATTGGTGTTTTCCGGCGCCGGGCCAGGGAACCCAGCATTTTGGGCACGGCGCGACGCGCCAGGTCGCGGACTGGCAGCGTGGCTGCCAGCGTAAACAGCAGCCGAGCCGGCAGTGTCGTCTGGGACTCCGAGCTGGAAAGCGAGGCTGAATTTGCCCCCGAGCTGGAATCAACCCCTCTGAACAACAGACGCCCGTCTCGACCGAGTCGGCAGCCCGTGGAGCGACTCGAAAGCCCCCCCGAGCTTCGCAGACGGTCTCTGAGGAAGCGGAAGAGTCGAGATGAATTAGAATATGACAAGGATGGACCCGAGAAGATGACCCGAGTTGAGTCAACTGGCGGCCTGGACATGAACAGCGACTCTGAGCTTTCCGAATTGTCGTCCCCATCCCCGCCGCCGCCGTTGCCGCCGCCACCCGCTGTCAGCCGTTTCCCTGCCCGGGCTGTTACTCCGATGAACATGGACGAGATTACAGCGCCTCCGGCAAGCAGTGACTCAGAGGCCGATCATGGAAACCTTGGGCCCGATATCCGCTCCCTGGCCAAGAGGCGCCGCCGCCTTTCCACCACGACACCTCTCCGCAACGACGGAAATTTTTCGGATGTTTCCTCGCCACCTTCTTTGACACATTCTCCAGACCTCGTAGCTACAAGAGGCCGGAGCGCCAACAGGAAACACCGGCAGTCGCCCAAGATTACTACCGCAGACTTGACGAATCTCCTGCCGAAGCGACGCTGCAAGAGGACCCGCGACGAACTCGATTTGGACAGTGAGGGCCATGACGAGACAGATGAAGGAGACGAACCATCCTACCGAGACGCTCGGCCCGGGAGGCGAAAGGGTAATAGCCGACCCTCCAGCCGTGCCGGCCAACTCGGAGCAAACGGCGTCTTGAAAGCAAGGCAAACTGTGGTGCCAGTGCGCCGTTCAGCTCGAGCTGCCGGCAAGACATACCGCCATCGCAGGGAAGACAAGGAAAACGAGGAAAACGGAAGCGAGGGCGAGGGCGAGGGCGACAACAGCCGGTTCCAGCCCCTGCCTGACGACACCTTTGATACGGCCTCTATGGCTGCAGATGTTCAAAACGCAGACGAGCTCAAGAAGGCTACCAAGAAGTTCAGGGAGGTTGACCAGTGGGAGCTGTCATTCGAAGAGGTTGCTGAGCCGCCGTCACCACAGGGGGCTCGATAGTCATGGCACATTTTGACAGTGTCTTTTTTTTTTTTTTTTTTTTTTTTTGATTTGGGTTCTTTTTTTATATTTCTTGGCTCCTATCTGTATCTGAAAACGGCGTGATCCGTTACCGACGCTATGGCGCATGGGAGCAATGGGTTGGGGGGGAGCGACGGGTTTGGAAAGAAAAGATGCATGTTTTGAGCATTCTAGTTTTCTTTTACACTGGTTTAGGCTTGGGGTCGTCGCGTTGAGATGCCGTTAGCGGAGGCGGAGGGTGAGTGTTTAGGAGAGTGTTCAGGCGAGCTTTCAGGCGAGCGTTCTGCTTTTAGCAATTCCCATGGCCTCTGTTGCGTAGATGGGAAGGGATTTGACGATGAAGTTGTGGCCTTACCCAACCAACCCTTGGGACGGTGTGTCTGAGAGATAGACACCGGCGTTCGCGCCGGTCATACAGCAGCAAGTTCTTTGAAGGGAAAAAGAAAGCATGCAGACCGACCGGCTATAGACACCCCTTGTGAAGGCCGTAAGTTGATTGCTGTTGCTGGTATTTTCCCGAGCTCGGGGGGTTCTCCAGCTTGTTGCTTGCGTTGCCTGTGGTCAAATCAGGCAGCTAGGCAGACCTCTTCGACTCTCTGTTCCACTACACTCAGCAGGGGGTCCAGCTGGTTGGGGTCGCGCAGCCCAATGGTGATGTCATCTTGCAAGAGGCCCGAATAGTGTAATTTCTAGGAAGGAAAGAATCAGATCAGCATCAGCATCAGCCCGAGACTCTCTCTCTGTCTGTCCGTCTGTCTGTCCGTCCGTCTGTCGTCTTGGCATGATGGGCAAAGGATCAGATCAAGCAGTGCCTGGTCAGCTCTTACCTGTTTGACATGCTCAAACTCGGCCTCCTTGACCGTGTACTCCCTCACGACGCGGTCCGTCTCAAAGTCGACGTAGACCCTCGTGTCGCGGATGCGCACGAGGACATTGTCCAGGCGCATAAACAGCCGACACAGCAGCAGCATCCTCTTGTCGTGAACGCGCACCTTGGCGCTGTAGACGGACACGCCGTTGTCGTCCAGCTCGCTCTCGTACAGGACGACCTCGTCGAAGAAGAGTATGGGGTCGCGACGCTTGAGCAGCTCGAGGGGGATCTTGTCCCCGGTGGGCCGGAACGTGGCGGCCGCGCAGGGCTGGCGCACCGACCCGGCATAGCGGGTCGAGTAGCTCCAGTCGTAGGGCCGGACGACCTGCTTGATCTTCTGGGTCTGGGCCTCGCGCGTGCTCTCCCAGTCGCGCGCGTAGGCGACCTTGAGCATCCTCTCGCCGGTCTTATCCACAGCGTCGAGGGCGTCGGGCGTGTTGAACTCGATGGACCAACCGGTGGGGCGGTGGACGACGGAGACGAGGTTGTCGCCAAAGATCATCTCGGGGACGGGGATGCCGATCTGCTCGGTGAGCCGGTCGATGGCGCCGGCTTTGGAGATGGGCAGCTTGCGGGTCGAGACGGTGAAGCGGCCTTGGGTGTGGGACCTGGTGGCGACTTGGAGGGCGCGTGCCGCCGAGGGGGACGGCTCGGCGGTGTCGGGGTGATCCATGGCCGCGGGGGGTTGTTGGGGGGGGGAGAAGAGTGTGGGGGGCGGGGGGGAGGCTCTCTATACGCGCGAGGGTGGGAGCACGGTTGGCTCGGCTGGCTCTGCTGGCATTGATGCCTTCGTTGAAAGGGTTGTAGCTGTCGCGCCAAGGACAATCCAGGCTTGCGTGCGGATGGAATGAGGCTGCAGCTCGAAGGCTTTTGGTTGGACTTGGACTTCTTGGAGGTTCAGTTAGAGTTGGGTGGGGTGTTGGTGGGGCTGGAGCTTGGACCAGACTGGACCGACCTTCTCGCGGGCTTTAGTGGGAGGAAGGGAGTGGGGTACGGTGCAGAAACTGTCGAGCGTACAGTACGGAGCCTGGCCAACGGACGGACGGGAGGCAGGTGTCGGGCGGTGCGGTGAATGCTGGAAATGCGCACTGTGCAGCTGTATCGGGCTTTTGAGTCGGTCAGTCTGCGCTGAAAGCAAAGGTTAATGCTATCAAATACTTTAGATTCCTGCTTCTCATTTCCACTTGATATTCTCACCCAGCTGGCATCTTGACGACTCGACTCTTGTCACGGCATCCCCCCACTTGTTCACGCCCATCTCGTCCCCGTTTTCAGATGGACAAAATGCATCCCTTGGGTAACTTTGTAGACCGTCTTGCCTCTTGCCTCTTGCCTATTGCTTCTTGCTTCTTGTTTCTAGCCCATCATCCATCACCGTCACCCGCGGGAAACAAGAGCCCTTGCTGATGGTCGTATTTTCTTTAGCTTTGCTGGCCGTACTTGTAGCCTCAGTACATCCCGTCCCAGTGTATCTGGCATCCCGGCATTGTCCATCATGATTCGCCTCTCCCCAGAAGGTTCAGCACCGAGACAAGACTTGGAACTCTCCATCTACGTCAAGGTTTTCCTGTGTTGCCAACTGCAAATCATCAGATCTTGGCCCAGAATACCTTCCGTGGGGATGCTTTGCCTTGTCTACCGTGACTAACCAGGACATGCCGTAGACACTCGCATTTACCTTTTGGCTGCGCGCAGGATCAAGAGCATAATCATGGCACCGAAAAAGCTTTCATCCCCAATCTGCACATATAAGGGATGGACTCTTTCCCCCGGAATCCTCAGAAAGTCTCCCGTCATTCTCTACTGCCTGTCAACTGCTATTGCTCGCCTGTCTTGCTTCTTATCAAACCGCAAATATTCACATCTAATTCGCATCTTGCCTACTGGCTGTTGCGTGGACGAAGCAAAAGCCAACAAAAGGAATCCCCCCTTTCTTGCATCCTATGGCAAATTCTCCGTCTTGAGGGAAAAAAAAACAAAAAAAAAAACAAAAAAAAAACCTTCTCTTGTATTCTTGACACACTTTACACCGTTGTTCATCATGACTTTCATACGTTTCCTCCATGAGGCTATTAAACAGATAAGAGAAGCCCGCAATATCCAGGTTCCGGAAGACCCTTTCGAACTTCAGCCGTGGGATCCCGTGTATAGGTGGCTAAGTCGCAGAGCCAGAAAGCGTCTCAGAAAATACAGTCTCAAATGCATGATTTACAGATTGAACGAGCTCAACAAGGCCAGGACTCGTCAGCAATGGAGCCAGTTTCCAGACGAATCTCTTGAAACTCCGCAAGGAGCCATCTTGGACGTTACTCCGCACCAGGAGGTTCTCGATAATCAACCACCAATCTTGGTGGAGACGGGAGGAATCCGCTATCTACCAAAGGCATTCAGCTTCTTCGAGTTTCCAAACTACCGCGGTGACGAGCTTCTGCAGTGTGAGCGATGCGGGACTCTGTGTGATCTCAACTTCAACATCGTGGCAGCTCAAGGGCGCGGGGGGGGCCAGACTGGCGAAAACACCCAAGTCATTCCCTACATCTACTGCCCACTCGGATCCTTTTCGGCTTGCCAAGGTCGAAGCCGGCCAGAGTGGGAGGCAGCCGAAAAGCTCATGTTTGAGACAACGAAGAACGCCGCCCTCAGCGAGCAGCAGCAGTATTTGAGGCTCGAAAACCTCGTCCAACTCAGGCCCCAAGTGTTCAACGAGACTTGCATTGATCGAACTGATCGCGAAATCTTCAATGCCTACCGAGCCGTCAGGCTTGTCTGGCTCGCGGTCCTGCAGCGACGAATGTACCACCCGCAAGATGGGTTTGACCAAGACTTTTGCCGATCGCACGAGAAAATCCCGCTTTGGGGAGACTTGCTGACGGACATGACGCTGGTCGGAAAGAGGCTCCTCAGCAGAGCCATCATCAGGGAAGCTTACGGAATCAGTTGGGAGGCTGCCGACTATCTGCGCCGCTACCAGTCTGAATGGCAAGAGGAGCTGAGCTGGATCAATGCCTTTGCGGGCTGTCGTTGCTTCATGCCCATGGATCAAGCCTTCAGATCCACCTACGCGGCCGTCTGCGTCGGGTTGGTCTTGGACACTCTCGTCCAAGCCGAGGAGAAGCTCGACCGGAAGAGCTATGACCGGCTGCAGGAGTTCGACCAGGCCAAGAGAAAGGCGCGGCACCAATTCAGGAGCCTCCACAGCACTCTGGTGGGCGTACCCGCTGCGCTGCGCGCTCAAGCCCGGGAAAGAGAAGACTTTGGCTACATTCAGGAGGGATACGGGGAGCAGCCGAGTGTACGTCTGGTCTTGGCATCGAAATCCCGGCTGCCGATTTTCATAGGGCCCAGCCTGATGGGCCTCGTGACTGCTAATGGCGAGACGGGAGAGACGGGAGAGACGGAAGTGACAGGAGAGACGGGAGAGACGGGAGTGACAGGAGTGACAGGAGTGACAGAAGAGACGGGAGAGACGGGAGAGACGGGAGTGACAGGAGTGACAGGAGTGACAGGAGTGACAGGAGAGAAGGAAGAGACGGAAGAGACGGATAGGTCGCAAGAGGAGAAGTTTTGATTTAGGGGGTGCTTGGAGATGTAGTGGGTGGTTTTTTTTTTTATCTTTTTAAAAAAAAAAGTTTTTTTCTCCGACACGGATTTTGGATATATTGGGAGAGTTGTTTGGGTCAGCAACTGGCGTTTGGCTGATGCCGGTGTGCAATTGTCAAGACGCAAATTGATTCATTTGGTTGGATTCATTAATATTCATTAATACTCAATACCTACCGCATTGCGACTTGTGGCTGCAAGAAGGTGCAGAGCGATCTGATCTGCTGTATCCCGACGTTGCTCCGTGCTCGCACTGTGATTCTGTAACTGGGTAGCTCCACCGGGCGGGGCAACCCGTCGTTGCCGTGGCAACCACCGGCCTGGAGAACTTCAAGTGTTTGCCATTGGCAAAGCCTTGCCCGCCCACAACGGCCATCACACAACCTCAAGCCCATTACGATAAAGTAGCATTTAGGCCTTTGGGCTAGGTAGCTGTTCTGTCTGAATAGCTCCAGCTCCGTCCATTCCTCTTTCCTCGCTGCATCATCTCCCCCTCCCCTTTCTTTTCCCCGCTGCGCAATCCAGAGCCGCCCCGTCGATTCTTTCCCGTTTTATGCGTCCGCCAATTCACCCAAGTTGAACTGGAAATGGCTGCCCGCACGCTCGAGACACGCTTTGAACGGTTGGCCGTCCACGATGAGAACGACAGCGGCGAGGGCACTACTCGACTCTATGCCAAGAGCAAGGTGAGCCATGACACCCGCCCCCCTCCCCTTCAGTCAACAGGAACGAAGGGGAAAGGGGAAGAAGAGAAAAAAGAAAACGAAGCAGAGAAAATAAGAAAAAAAAGGGCGTCCGGGGTTTTTTGCACGCGAGCTACGGAACCAGAGACTTACTGCCTCCCAGACCACGGCGACATCCACATCCACGTCGGCGGCGCACTTCCCCCAGGGCAGTTCCCGGACAAACTTGTACAAGGTCGCCCTTCAGTCGCAGGCTCACAGTCACAGCACCGTTGCGGCCGTGACGCTTCCCTCGCAAGCGGCCCAGCGGAAAGCCAACAACCCGGCTTCCCCGACGCGCAAGCCGCTGCCCTCGACAGCATCATCAGCATCAGCGGCAGCGGCAGCGGCAGCAAGAGCCTCTTCGGTCGAGGAAGCCGACGACTCCGATACCAAGGCTGCCGCCGCCGCCGCCGCCGCTCTGGTCCAGCAGCCCCGGGGACCGAAGCAGTTCCACCTAGGCATGTTCGAAATCGGCCGCCCCCTCGGCAAGGGCAAGTTTGGCCGCGTCTATCTCGCCCGCGAACGAAGCAGCGGCTTCATCTGCGCCCTCAAGGTGCTGCACAAGAACGAGCTGCAGTCCGGGGGCGTGGAGCGCCAAGTGCGCCGCGAGATTGAGATCCAGAGCAACCTTCGCCATCCCAACGTGCTGCAGATGTTTGGCCACTTCCACGACAACAAGCGCGTCTTCCTGATCCTCGAGTTTGCCGGCAAGGGGGAGCTCTACAAGCACCTCCGCAGGGAGAACCGCTTCCCCGAGTGGAAGGCCGCGCAGTACATTGCCCAGATGGCGTCGGCCCTGAGATATCTGCACCGCAAGCACGTCATCCACAGGGACATCAAGCCCGAGAACATACTGGTGGGCATCCACGGGGAGCTCAAAATCTCAGACTTTGGCTGGAGCGTGCACGCCCCCAACAACCGGAGGAAGACGCTGTGCGGGACCCTGGACTATCTGCCTCCCGAGATGATCAAGTCTGGCGGCTCCGACAACTACTACAACGAAAAGGTGGACTTGTGGAGTCTTGGTGTCTTGACCTACGAGTTTCTGGTCGGCGAGGCCCCGTTCGAGGACACGATTGTCATGACGCACCGAAGGATTGCCAGGGCAGACATGACCATTCCGTCCTTTGTCAGCCGGGAGGCCAGTGACCTGATCAAGAGGGTAAGTGTTTCCGGCTTCGGCGCAAATCTCGATGGGCAAAGGTTTTTTTTTTTTTTTTTTTTTTTTTTTTTTTCGCGACATGGCCTCTTTCTTAGTTGGATGCTGACCAAAGGCAAAAAATGCAGCTTCTCGTTCTGGACCCCGAGAAGAGAATCTCGCTAGACCAAGTGCAGGTTCACCCTTGGATCGTAAAGCATTGCGTCAAGGGGGAGCGGGCTACGAATCGCGAGAAGGGATGCTGACGAGAAACGAAAGCACCGGGCGGCGACAAGTACTCGATGGCAGCTATTTTGCGTTGCCATTTGCGCGGGTCGGCAAGTCCCTCATGCAGCGAGGGCGGGAAGTGATGTGTACATACGGAAATGGAAATATCGGGGGTGTTTACGGGCATCATGTGGAGTTTTGGGCTTTTCTTTTCTTTTCTTTTTTCTCTTTTTTTTTTGCCCTTTTTTGCCCCCTTTTTTTTATTATTATTTTCCTTCTTCTTCCCATCGCTAGCATGCGGCGCACCAAGTCTTCATGAATGTCTCTGAAAATACGAGTATCGAGCGGAGCAGGATACGACCAGCTGTAAATTTCAAGTTTGCTATGTAGCGGCATGGGCATGGTTTCTTCCGCCGCCCTGACCGCTTGAATTCAAAGCATAGCATCAAGTCGTCGTGCCAAGAATGGCTCGATCTCAGCGACGTACCGTACATGCAAGGGGAAGGAAGGGAAACCACGACACCACGAGTGACTGATTGCAGCCGGCGTGGGATCGATTTTTACCTGTACACCTCATCAAACGGTCTGGTATCAGAGAAGCACGAGTCCCATACCTCGTCTACGGCCTTTGCGGCTTGGGCTTCGTCCTTGCAGCGTGGTCGGGCCAGGACGGATTGCGTGGCCCTCCTTCGGACACAGTTCTGAAATTGCTGGGTTACTGACCACTGGCCACGGGTGAGGGCTTCTCGTGTCCAACGACACTCGCCGCTTAGCATGGTAGCGCGGATCTGCACAGACTTGTAAGTGTGTTTGTCTTTTCAGCCTCACGTCCAGTGAGTCGGGATAGGCACAGAGAGGTAGGTGGCAGCAAGAACGGCTCACCTCTGTGCATGCTGCGTGCTTCAGGTCCTTGTCTCCGGTCCAGTCCATCTTCCAACGCAGGTGATCCCAGGCGTGCACCATCTCGTGCGCCACAGTGTCTTCCATGTGCTTGCGGTCCCGCATCTCGTTGGCACAAACCAAGAGGCCGCGGTTGGGGTCGAACCCCCCGGCTTGGCGGTGCACGGTGCCGTCCGGCTCCAGCCGCGAGGGGCAGCGCCGGCACACGATGTTGGAGGCGTCGATCTTGCCGTCGAGGTCGCGGATCTTTTCGGAAAGAAAGCGCACCGTGGGGGAGTAGGCCAGGAGCCAGTCGCGGTACTCCTCGCAGCGCCGGCAGTCGCGCTCCTCGTGGACCCTGTACCGCCATTCGCGGTAGTGGAACTGGCCCTCCTTTGTCATGCGGCCGGACAGGATGTTGAAGTAGTTGATCCACCACTTGGTCTGCGGGTCGAATCCCGTGCGGGCGGGATCGTTGCTCAGTTCCGCGGGTCGGGTCTGCTGCTCTGCGTGGCTGTGCGCGTCGGGCTTGCCTGTGCCTGTGCCTGAGCCTGTATCGGCGGCGACGGACGGCGTGGCGCTGGACGACGCCATCGTAGCTGCTTGTAAAGCGGCCCCCTCCCGCCTTTCCGGGTTATGGGGTGCTGCTGCTCTCCTCCCGGGAGGAAACGAGCGGCTGCTGCAGGCTATCTATGTGACGAGGTGCAGCCAGTCGAATGGGGTGAGAGGCTGGTCGGGATGCCGCAAGCAGATGGATGTCGTTGGGGATTTGGCGGATCTGGGCCGACGGGGATCAATTGAGCCTGTTGAAGGGCTTCCAGAGCTGGTTCAAGATGCTTGCTTGGGGTCAATCAAAAACCGTTGGCGGACGAAGTCGAGAGCCAAAGAGCCGCTGATTGGGCGAAGCGAATGCAGGTATCACATGACCTTATCTACTAATATAGGCGCTCCACCATCACATATCCTAGCTTAGCTCAATCAAGCCTCCTCTATATCATATCGTGCCCCTCACAGCAGGGCAGGTACCTAAGGTACGTACTGCAGCACACGGAGGTACATGAGGTACATGAGGTACTTGCCCTACTCTGTGCTGCTGTGCACGCGGCCATGGTGACCTGACTTGGCCACTTGACCGATATCTATCAGGTAACCCACGACTTGCATTTCCATTTCCAGGAAACGGAAACGAAGACAGAACGGCATCTGAGATTAGTAAAGTCGACGCTCTCTCTCAGTCGACGACGCTCCCAGCCGACGAGGCAACCACGATGCAGGAGTGCTTTCAAGGAAAATGTCCCCGTAGAGCTCAACGAGCGCGGGAATCACGACCAGAAACAGCTCGGCAGAAACAAAACGGAGCAGACGACCTCGATGGATGAATCGACCCCAATGCAGGAATGCGAGTGCCCAACAAGCAAAGCAGCCCGACTCTGTATATCAAGAGCAGGCTGGCGAGAGAAAGAACCCTGACGGAAATCAAGACTTGGAACGATGCACCAGTGCAATGGGTCGGGTCACTGGCGCTACAGCGTGCCAAAGACGAGAACCATGTACCGTCACACACACTGGTGCAAGACCGAGCCATCAGGAAACTTCGTTTTTGCATGCGCACAGGCGGCCATCAAGGGAAAAAACAAAACTAAAAAAATCAGCTGTAGGCGGATTCGTTCATTTGCACAAGGTAAGAAGGCTGCCGCACGTCACAAGCCATGCCGGACTCGCCTGCCGGAAATCTCGCGTACGTGTTCTTGCCAACAAGTGCCGAAACTCCTCGGCAGCCATGGATTCTCGAACGAGCGGAAAGCAAGCGAACTTGTTTCATTCTAGCCGCGACGACGACAGACTGGAGGGCGTAACCTTTTGAGGAGTGGGATGCGGTCGTACCAGACAGTCACTTTCGCCACCAACAATGATGCGAATCTGTCCAATCCTAGCGTTGGTATCATTACTCTTACCCGCGCATCTGTCAGGTGGTCTTTGGCGCGGATGCGCGGGTTCTAGTAATGATACCAACGCTAGGATTGGATAGATTTGCATTATTGTTTAGACTGCTGGCAGGCGGGCCACCTACAGCGGCCACACACGAGGCTCTTGCATGTCGCCTTCCGCCAGCCTTGGGGTCTGCGTTGAACTTGGAATGACCGGCCTACATGATGGTCATTTAAGCTTATTCTTGTGCTCGCCTTTTACATACTTGTACATACACGAGGGGCAAAGCGGCCAATGCACCATGCCGATGAGGCCTCGATCGATAGAAGACCAGATTCGACATGGCTTGTTTCGGGGCATCCAAGGGGGGGGGGGGGCTCGAGGACGTCATCCAGAACGCCAGGAGGTGATGAATATTACGTGAGGCATCAAGTAATGAATATTACGTGAGGCATCAAGTAATGAATGTTACGTGAGGCATCAAGTAGTTCCCAGCATGGCGCGTTTCGACACTTTACTTATCCGCCAAACGGGCTTTTGTCCGGATATAGCGACGACGCTGGTGATGATGGTTGACGTGGCCACGAAAGCTCCAACCCAACCCGCCCCTAGAAAGGAAGAAGAAGAAGAAGAAGAAGAAGAAGAAGCATAAAATTGAAACAAGCTCCCCTCCCGGCCTCCATTCCCGTCCTTTCTCATCGTCATTTGCAAACTCAATAGCGGAAACTCAAGGACGACCATCACTATCACGGCATTGCCCTCCGTCGGACTAGTTCCTATTTCGAAGAATCACATCTAGCCTACCAGACGACGGCACAAGCAACCATGCTTAGCGTATCTGGGTTCCTGACTGCCGGCTTGGCTGCTCTTGCCCTCTCATTGGTGCCTGTCGCACAGGCCCAACAAAACCATTGGGTCAAGAGCTGTAAACTGGGCATAGTCGCATGCGATGACTGCGGGCGCAACATCGACCTGGCTCAGAGAGTTTACAGGCCGGGCGCCGGCCGTCTCTTTATTGAGGGCATGTGCGAAGATCTAGTGGCCTGCACTTGCGCGCGGAGCGCTTCAAAAGACGGAAAATGCCCCCAGAATAGTATATTTACTGTAAATATGTGCAGCGACCTGGCTAAGCTGCGCACCTTCTGCGGCAAGCGTGGCATCCCCGTTGGGGCCGCAAGCTTCTGCTAAGCCGTGAGCTGAGGATGGCTAGCACCAGGTACAGGTACGACTCGGCAGAAGACGACAAACAATAACAAACAGCCAGACAATAAGGCAGACAGCTTATTGTGCTTTTGGTTGGTTTTGGTTGGTTTTGGTTGGTTTTGGTTGAGCAGATCGGAAGTCGCTATCGAGCCTCGGCATCATTATCGGTCGTGTCTGGTGGCTGGCTAGGCCAACAAGATGCCGGGCTTGTACAAATTACTTGGTAGACATCACACGGTGGCGATACAAGATCAAGGGCAAAGTGGCCTTGACCAAGGATATAATACTCTTGTGTATTTATTTGTAAATAGGCTTAGAAAAGGACTCTGAATATACTTTTCAGTTCAAATTTAATAGCCATGAGGCTGATCATACTAACGTTAACGTTATATACCCACCATAACGTATGACATAAGCACAGTCGCGTACTTGAGAGCCACACTAATAAGTCAGGGCGAGACATAGGCGAGCGCACGTGACTCACCCGTGATACGAGGGTCGTTTTACTCATCACTTTGAAACTTTTGAATACGAAAGTATTGCATATAAGAAAGAGTACGGAGTATGATAGTATGAGAATGATATTGTATGTTATTAAATAAAAAGTCTTTTTCTCATGAGGGTTCTTATACTAGTATTTTTTTTATATTAAATATTTCCATTTTCAGCCGTTTAAACCCGCCTTTATCTTTTTCTTATCTCTGTTCATTCACCATGATTGCCCAAGTCGACAACATGATGGTAACCAAGTCCTGATGAAAAGATCCATTTCCTGCACCTGAATGCTCCTCCTCGGCCACTTGACTTTTCCAAGACTGCGTGACTTTGATCATGGCCATAGCCGCGCCGACAATATCGCGCTTCCGGAGGCTCCTAGCAGTGGACATACGGGCGTCCTTGCGCTGGAGGAATCACTCTGCACATCATGCCCCTGTTGCTGCCGCACGACCTTTGGTTTACGATCTGCATGAGCCAGCACAACCGAAAGGTTCGGCAACAGACGCGCCAATCCTCTTCCTTCACGGGCTCTTTGGATCCAAGAAGAACAACAGGGCCATCAGCAGGTTGGCCTCACGCGTCTCGGCGTAGTGTCTGGGCAGCTAATGATATCTCTTCATGCAGGGCCCTGGCGCGCGACCTGAAAAAACACGTGTATGCATTGGTGAGCAGCAGCTGCGCTTGCTTCATGGCAACTACCGGACCCTTGCAATCGTCTCTGATTCCCCCCGCCCGTCTCACATGTTCAACTTGAGCAGGACTTGAGGAACCATGGCGAATCGCCCCACGACCCACGGCACGATTACCATGCCATGGCAGCGGATGTTGCGACCTTTATACAGGACCACGACTTGCGCG